>NW_022196349.1:0-1313457 GCF_008641045.1 Pistacia vera | reverse complement strand
TGTCACAATAAAGTCAATGACAAATAAATTTCTGTCACTATTAAAATTATGACCAAATAATTTAGTCACCATTCACAATTTTGACAAAATCAATTTTGTCATAATATATGATTTTTTTCACCATAAAGCTTATCATTTAGTCTTTAAATGTAAATCAATTGTGACAAAATATTACTTGTAGTGATAAAAATTGCTTTCTATTGTTACAAATAATTTATCACAACAAACTAATTTAAAGTGACAAATTATTATTGTCACAATAAATAATTAGGCTATGGTGACCAAACTCTCTTTCGTCACTATACACTTAAGAGTACGAGCTTAATGTGACCAATCTGATGACCAATATAATTCCTCACAATAGAAAAATGGTCACAATTTTGATATTTATAGTGACAAATTATTTTGTTGTGAGAAGCCTAAATTCTTGTAGCGTATTGCACAAGCAGTGGGAGTTTTGAGTCGCTTTATGTCAAATCCTGGTAAGAAGCATTTGAGTGTTTAAAGAGGGTTCTTAGATATTTGCATGAGACCTCGGATTTATCATTATGTTATGGAGGTATGGCGATTGGAGATGAGCCAGATACGATAGGTTTTGTGGATGCTGATTGGGGAGGTGATCTTGATAGTAGGCATTCCACAAGTGGGTATGTATTCTCTTTATTTGGTGCTGCTATTTGTTGGATGAGTAAAAGGCAAAGTACTATGGCTTTGTCATCGATTGAGGCAGAATACATGGCATTGACACATGCTGGCAAGGAAGCTATGTGGCTTTGAAGATTGAGTTTAGAGCTTGGTTTCAAGCTTGATGCTGTGAAGATTGGGTGTGACAATCAAGGGGCTATTTACTTAGCCAAGAATCCTGTCTTTCATTCGCAATCAAAACACATTGACATACAATACCATTTCATCAGGCAAAAGGTGGAGGAAAAATTGGTATTGTTAGAGAAGGTTGATACACTTATTAATATTGCAGATTTTCTTACCAAGGCTGTGAGCTTAGCAAAGTTTACATGGTGTGTTGATGAGGTAGGCCTTCATTGTGTGAAGTATTCGCCAAGTGGGAGAATGTTGGAGTTGTCGACTACTTCAGCATTAATGGGTAACGCAGAAGCCATTCTTTTTTTTTTTTTTTTTGGTTTTTTTTGTTTTTTTAGCGCCTGGAAGTGCTCCGCACATTATATGCGCCCGTGAGCAGGCATTAATGGGTAACGTACGCGCATCGCCGGGGGTCACTCATGTGCAGTAGGCAGTCGGCCCGACTCGTAGGCGCGTTTTGGGTTTTCCATGTATAACCGCTATAGGATTCTCTTAAGTTACTAATATCTATTGGGTTGGGCTTAGGAATAGGAATCCTTTAAAACTAGGTTTAGTCTCTTAAACCATAGTATAAACATACTTTTTTCTTGTTATGGGTGTGATAGCAAATCATAGGGCAATATCATTGTAAACGAGAGAGGTGAAGCATATGCAATAATATTGATCAGCTGACGTAGCCCACATTGGGTGAACCGGGTAAATCGCGCTGTTATTTTCTTTGTTTACTGTTTGATTTGTTTTACTATTATATTTTGTTCCTGTTGTTGCCTTATTTCGTCATCGAGGAACCTTCATCACTTGCAAGACAACACAACGATATCTAGCTATTTTTCTTAGCAGCTAGAAACCCAGTTGGAACCAGATATGAATATTATTACTACATTGCACTTGGCGACAGATTGCTAATCCTTCAAATATGGTAACTTTTAATTAATGATGACCTGAACTTTCCTCAAACATGCAATTAAATTTGTGTATTTGTTTTGTGTTTGTTATGTGGTGAAGGATTCAAAGAGGGAAGGCGCATGTGCGTGGCAGCGGCCTTACAGAGGAATGAATTGGGGGAGAGCAGAAAATGGGATGCAGATGTTGAGTATGCAGTATCTGCAGAATATGTGTGTTGATGGTGGACATACCACAGAGAGAGCTAACACTAACTCGCTAGCTACTTTGGGATGGAGCCACACCAGTCACGCGCCTCTCAATATGAAAAAACTATTCAGTTTTTGATTAAATTATTCTTTGTATTATTCTGGTTTTTATGCGGTGTGATTATCTTATCCTATCATCATATATGCACTGCATATTCCTTGTTATGTAGGATTTCTATGGTCTAATAAAAATATTACTTTATTTATTGCACTGCAATTAGCACATAATTTTCTTCGTGCTGAAGCTTTCAAACAACAAATCATGAGTTTCAAGCACCTGTTGACTTCTTTATTTCGCACTAAGTATAATCTTGAGTACTTGCCGCAGAACCAATCCAAATGTCTCTTGTATTACCTCATTTGCTGCGTCATTGTCCAATTAACACTTAGGATTCAACAATCTATGCTAATTAGTTTCGATGGAGGACATCCTCCACTTCTACATGTATAGGAAAAATCGTGCTTAAAGATAACATTATTAGAATTAATGTACAAGATTAACGAAATGAGTTTTGAGTTCAGTTTATAAATTTTAGGTTTCATAAGTAACTAAACTCGTGTTTGGGTGAAAGATGCTTGTGTAAAATCTTTGCACGTAAATTTTTTGGGTTTTTAAGCAAACGGTGGAAAGTGAATCCCAAGTTTATTTGCTAGCGCAAGAGGTTCACATCTCTACTCTATTGACTTGGCATCTTGGTGAGATATTTACACCAAACAATCAAGTTGCAAACTCTCTTTGATATTGTTGATGCTTACTTTTGACACCAACGACTTCGCACGTGCAAAGTGCTAAGAGATTTTTAGAAATCACACATGAATGGATTATGGGAGTTGATTATGGTGCATTGTTATCATAGTAGCATGTAAAGATGTAAAGTAAATGAGGCAATAAGAGTTTTATAGTAGTTTGGATGCTTAAAATGAATCATATATCTACTGTTTTGTTTTATATGAGTGAGTTCTTGGTTATTAGCCAAGATTACAAGAGGTCACGAACTGCGATTTGGGTTATAAGTGCTTGGTGGTCTAAGTGTTCTTAGAGAATATCAACGTAGTCTCTTTTATGTGGTGTGTCTTTGCTATTTTCTTTATTGAATTCAGAGTGTCTGATCTCGATTTTGTGAGGAGGAGTTGTCTATTTATACTCGTTGAGCTCAAGGTAATGATTACATAGTTGCAAGTGGGTTGGTGTCGTGTAGATCCTTCCTGGTATCCCATTAGCTGATAACTTAGAAAATATCCTTAAATTAAATGGGGCTTGGATAGGTATGCGAACCAAATTTATTCCCAGACAAACTTGAGTCGGTTGGGTTGTTAACAGCTATATTCTCTCTGTCTTGGGAGACGTGGTAGACTGTGATAGCGTAAAGTCTTCTTGAATTCTGATTGGTGCTCGTTGATATCAGCTTATATTAGTGCTGACTTTTTAGGCATAACAAATACCAATTGTCGAGCTGACTCTTTAATACCAATAAAAATAGTGTGAGAACGACTTGAGGAAGCTTCTTTAGAAGAAATGTAAAGCCGACTTAAAGAAAATTAGTGAAAACAACTTAACTAGAGTCCTGATAATAAGGACAAGTCAAGAAGGGAAGAGAACATGTAAGGCTGTAACTAAAACACGTACAGTAGAATCCAAAATGTCAAATCAGCAATGACGTAGCTAATAAGGTAATATATAAGACAAATTAGCTGCATTCCATGCCAATTAACTCCTGATTTTCAGTATAACAATATTTTACTTACAACTGAGTCATATAATTTAATTATACAAACAAATAAAAATTATATAAAATTTATATAAAATAACTATTTTATCTTTTGTCTTTTTTCTATTGTATAATTCAATTGTATGATTCGAGTGTAAGCATTTATAAGCATAATATTACTTTTTTCAGTAGGAATGTAAACAAGTCAACCAATGTTTAATTGTTTCACGAACTGAGAGACTCATGCATGATTTTCTGTATTAATTAAGGGCTTCTGCATCAGGAAAATTACATGCAGTTGTTGTAAATGTTGAAATTTTAATATCAATAGGCAACAAAACAGCAGAAGAACAACAACAAAACAGCAGAAGAATAGTAGTAAAACAGCAGGAAACAGCAGCAATACAGTAGTGAGAACAGCAAGAAAAACAGCAGCAAGACAGCAGTGAGAATAGCAGGAAAACAGCAGCAAGACAGCAGCAAGAATAGCAGAAAAATAGCAGCAAAACAGTAATGATACAGCAGTGAAACAGAAACGAACACTGCAACGAAACAGCAGCAAAACAACAACGATGCAGCAGCATCAAGGCGTGCAAAAGCACTGTCCTTAAGATCAGAATTCCACCCCTACTGGAAGAATCTTCGTGGTGCAAAAGGACTCAACAGCAGGTTGACCTTTAGGATACAATGACGAATCTTTTTTTAGAGTGCACTCTCTAAGAGAGATTTAGAACAGTATAAGAAAAAGTAACAGTGGTGAAGGAGAGTTAGAAAGTTAAAAAACACAGAGGAAACAAGAGTTTTTCAAGTGAAAATTGTGTTCTTCAAAAGAGAAAACCACCCCTTTTATACTTGAAAATCTGCCCGTTTTCTCTTAACTCATTCTTGCTGTAATCGAAGTCAATCAATTGCTTTTAAAACCATAACTTCCCAAGAATGATTTGAATTGCAATAACTCCTGCAATTCAATTGTTCTTAATACATAACAGTCTAAAAAACAATTAAACTATTCAATTGCTTTTAACACATAACAGTTCAAAAGCAATTAAAACTTGGTATTTTAAAATACCATAACAGCAGCTGTTATCACAACAAACAACATATAAAATTCTGATGAAATTCAACGAGCTGTGGCCTCAATGCCACAAGTATCTGAAAATCAAACTTTGTTTCTTACATTAACACTCTCCACTCACAATTTCAAAGCAACTGCCACGTGATGACCACCACCGACGAATGGGTGATGGCTAATAAATTAAATATAAGTGTAACTTTGAATATTCTAGAATTATATATTATTAGGCTCAAAGGCGCTGCTGGCTGATTACTAATTGAGCTTCACGTGCCTACATATATACCTTTCAACTCATCAGTATTCTACTTCCAGCCATGATCCGTGTTGAAACCACAGTCAAATACACACAATAAAGTAAAACAGAAAAGTAAAGAGAGCACATAATTTATCCTGGTTAATTTTAATTAAAAAACTATGTCCAACATTCAAATAGAAAATTTTTATTCAGTATCAAAAAGTTGTAGCAATTACAATTAAGTGAAAGTATACACTATATCCAATAATCCAATTCTCGTCAAGCATGGACTTACAATTAAGTGAAAGTAAGACCTTCAATAGAATAAACAATTTATCACATTGAACATAATTAGAATATATTAATTCATGGGGAATATAAAAGTTATTAGTTGTTGACAATTATTTTGTTAATAGACAAATTGGAGACATTCCACATGTTAGAGGAATTTTATGACTGTTAACTTAGATATCCCTTTCCGAAATTTTATAAATTCCATACGAGAACAAGCTAGAAATGAGCAAAAATGTTCCCCGCAAAGTCCGCTTTAAGCATTCATTTCTCTATTTTGATTTTCTTGTCTAGGCTTCTATTCCTAACAAGCTCCCTGGAGTCCTGTCGAGCTGACAAACATGTTGCCATGTTTGTGTTTGGTGATTCACTCTTCGATGCTGGAAACAATGATTTTCTCAACATAAGCATCGATTACAAGGCAGATTTCCCACCATATGGAGAGACTTTCTTCAATTTTTCGACAGGAAGAAGTTGCGATGGTCGTATTGTCCCCGACTTTGCTGGTATGCCAGAACATATTTTTTTACTTTAATTTCTTAAACATCTATGTAAATGTCAATCAAATACCAAACTAATACTTTTTTGTTCTTTAAATATTGTTGCAGCAACGTACGCAAATTTACCACTATTGCTACCATATTTATATACTGGTTTTAATAATTTCAGCCATGGAGTTAATTTTGTCAGTGCCGGAGCAGGTGTTCTTCCTCAAACTGATCCAGAGACGGTATGTAAAGCATCTTGCTTTTGATCCCTTATGTATATCCTAACATCCCGACCCATCAAAATATTATCCACTTTGGTTTCACAGTCTATTATAGTTTTGCCTTGATATGTGTGTCCCACCGTCAAGAGGGACTCACATAAATACACGATATTTGACAATGAGCTGGGCTGTTACATATGTATAACCTCAAGGTCATGCAATCGTTATTAATATGCTTCTCTTTGATTTTTATATAGCTTAACAGCAGAATACATCTAAGTGATTTTAAGAAGGTGGCCAATTTGCTGAAGCAGCAACTTGGTGATGCAGAGGCCAAAAATATTCTAATGGATGCAATCTACTTGAACAGCTTTGGAGGGGTTGATGACGTGAGATTTTTGCATAATAATCGTAATGCTACCGAATCAGAAATGGAAGAATTCGTTCAAGTAGTTATGGGAAATTTCACAGATGTGATTAAGGTGAATTAGTTTAATTACTTTATTTGAATGATTGTTGTTCTTGGCAAGTTGCTTTTATTCTTCTCATTTTTTTTCTTCTAATTTTTGTAGGAAATTGTTGAAAGTTATACTTGGCTGAAAATGCAGCAGTTTAGTTGGTGTTTTTGAATGTGTGTTGGCAGAAAAACTGAAAGGCAATCTGCCGGGGGTCCATTTGATATGTTGTAAAGTTTTTGCTTATTTTGTAATACAAGATATGTGCTCCAGATTATAAGGGATATGCTGCACAGTTGTTGATTAGTTGGTATTAAGTTTGTGGCTTTAGATTAAATCATCTTATTATATGTCTACAACTAGGTGTAAAATAGTGTAACACTTTGCTTTATTAGCTGTAATGAAAACGTGCTTTGTAATGCAAAAAGACACTGAACTTTCTTATTCAAATTGAGCTCTCTTTCTTCTCTTTGTTATCTTTGGTGTACAATCACTAACATGGTATCAGAGCTATGTTGATTCCAACCAAAATCTGAACATCTTCTCTCCAAACAACTCATCCAACTCTCCAGGAAACTGCTTTGCATCAGACCTGTTTTTTCTTAAACAAATGACCACTCCAACAGCTTCCCTTCTACCTCCTGTGTTCAACGGTGAACACTACCATATATGGTCCATCAAAATGAAGGCTTACCTGGGGGGCCAAGGACTCTGGCGGTGTGTAGAGGAAGAGAGACAACCCCCTCAACTGGGACCAAATCCTACTCTCAACCAAATTCGAATGCATGAAAATGAAGCTTCAAACGTTCCAAGAGCCTTGTCTCACATTCACTCAACTGTCACAGACCTTGTTTTCACAAGGATTATGGCATGCAAAACAACCAAGGAATCATGGGACAGATTGAGGGAAGAGTTCATGGCAACACTACAAGAAACATGCAGGCTCTGAATTTGAGAAGGGAGTTTGAAACCTTGAGAATGCAGGAGGCTGAGAAAGTGAAAGAATATGTTGATAGACTAGTGAACATTGTCAACAAAATCAGATTACTTGGTGTGGAGATGTTAGACATTAGAATTGTGGAGAAGGTAATGGTGAGCCTGCCGGAAAGGTTTGAAGCCAAGATCTCATCCTTGCAAGACTCAAAGGACCTGACTCAACTCACATTGACTAATCTGGTCCATGCTCTGCAAGCACAAGAACAAAGAAGGCTCCTAAGGCTTGAAGATGCAAATGAATGGGCAATGTTAGCAACCCATAAGAGCAAGTCTGTACAAGGGAATTACAGAAAGTTTGCTAGAGAAAAGAGAGGAAAAGAAAGGTCTAACAACCAATGGAACAAAGCTGGTGGGATAAGGAATTTTCTAGCTTGTTCTCATTGCAAAAGGAAGGGACATGCAAAGCACAAATGCTAGTTCAGACTTGGTATACAGTGTAGGGCCTGCAAATAATTTGGCCATGTTGAAAGAGTATGCAAAAACAATGGACAACAGTCCCAACAGCAAGCTCAAACAGTTGATGAACATCAACCAAGGCAAGAGACTGAGCAGCTGTTTGTGACATCATCAAAGCTGATCCAAACGTGTGATGATACCTGGCTAACTGACAGTGGATGCACACATCACATGACACCAGACTTGAGCAGTTTTGTGAACATAGACCTTTCTCATCAGTCAAAGATTAAAGTTGGAAATGGAGAATGTGTGAAAGCAAAAGGTAAAAGAGATGTTGCTATTCAAACTCCAAAAGGTACAAAACTAATCTCAAATGTACTTTATGCACCTAATATAAGTCAAAGCCTTTTAAGTGTGGGACAAATGTTGGAAAGGAGCTATGAACTACATTTTCAAAAACAATTCTGTATTATTCAAGACAGTGAGGCAAATGAGATTTTGAGAGTGAAAATGATAGGGAAAAGCGTTCCAATTATGTGGAAAGTTACACCACACACTACATACAATGTTAGAGAGGATGAAACTGAAATATGGCACAAGAGATTAGGCCATGTGCATTATAGGAATCTAAGGGAAATGCAGTAAAAAAATTTAGTCCAAAATTTGCCTATTGTAGAATAGCCGAGAGGTGTCTGTAAAGTGTGTCAACTAGGCAAGATGAGCAGGAAACCATTTCCAGTGAATCAAGCTTGGAGAGCTTCTGAAAAACTCCAGCTTGTTCACTCGGATGTATGTGGCCCCATGCAAAACTTATCACTCAATGGGAGCAAGTACTTTGTATTGTTCATAGATGATTGGTCTAGGATGGGGTGATTTACTTTCTAAGGCAGAAAAGTGAGGTGGCTGGAACATTCAGAAAATTCAAATTGGAAGTGGAAAATTTGACAGGAAAATCCATTAAAACCTTGAGAAGTGATAATGGCACTAAATACACTTCTTAAGAGTTTGAAAAAATCTGCACCGAAGTTGGAATTAGACATCAATTCAACAGCCCTTACACTCCACAACAGAATGGAGTTTGTGAGAGGAGAAATAAGACAATTATGGAACTGGCAAGATGCTTAATGGCTAAGAAAAATCTTCCCAAACTCTTTTGGGCAGAAGCAGTAAACACAAGTGTCTATCTACTCAACAGAATTCCCACCAAAGCCTTGAGTAATCAAACTCCTTTTGAAGCCTGGACTAGAGTTAGACCTGCAGTGAATGAGCTAAAGATTTTTGGAAGCATATGCTATGTCCTAGTGCCATCTACAAAGAGGACAAAGCTGGAGGATAAGGCTGTGACTAGAATATTTATTGGCTACAATAGCCAATCTAAAGCCTACAGGATTTACATTCATGACTCAAGGAAAGTGGTGGTGTCCCGGGATGTTATAGTTGATGAGAGTGGAGTTCGGAATTGGGAAAAGGGCAGAGCTGATGTAGATACAAAACCTCAATTGAGTGAGGTTCAACCTGATCAAATTGAAGAAGATTTAGGGGAGGAATCAGATGAAGAAGTTGCTGTTAGGGGAACCAGAACTCTGGCTGATGTGTATGACAAGTGCAACTTAGCTCAAATGGAACCTTCAAGTTATTTAGAGCCTGGACAATCAAAATCTT
This sequence comes from Pistacia vera, assembly GCF_008641045.1. NCBI lineage: Eukaryota > Viridiplantae > Streptophyta > Magnoliopsida > Sapindales > Anacardiaceae > Pistacia > Pistacia vera. Next base: position 1,303,959 of record NW_022196349.1, on the reverse strand, counting down.
GGAGGAGTGCCATGAAGGAAGAGCTTGCAATGATTGAGAAAAATGAGACCTGGAAGCTGGTGGATAGACCAGAAAATAGAAAAGTTATTCAGGTGAAATGGATTTTCAGAAAAAAAAAAAAAACTGAATCTGGATGGGTCAATTCTGAAGCATAAGGCTAGGCTTATAGTGAAGGGATTTGCTCAGCAGTATAGAGTAGATTTCCTGGAAACATTTGCTCATGTTGCTCGGCATGACACCATCAGGCTGCTACTTGCAGTGGCTGCTCAATTCTCTTGGAAAGTGTACCAAATGGATGTAAAATCAGCCTTTTTGAATGGCTGGTTAAATGAGGAAATATACATTGAACAACCTGAAGGGTATGTGATCCAAGGAGAAGAGGAAAAGGTGTAGTTGCTGAAGAAGGCCTTGTATGGCCTAAAACAGGCTCCAAGGGCCTGGTACAGTAGGATTAATGACCACCTGCTGAACCTGGATTTTGTTAGGAGTCCAAATGAATATACTCTATACATTAGAGAAGCTGAAGATGGCTTGATGATTATTTCTTTGTATGTGGATGATCTTCTAGTAATTGGAAGCAATCAAACTCAAGTGGATGAATTCAAAAAATCCATGCAAAGTGAGTTTGAAATGACTGACTTGGGTGGAATGTCTTATTTTCTTGGAATGGAAATTGATCAAGATGTGGAAGGCATCTTTGTGAACCAAAGAAAGTATGCAAATGAAGTTTTAAAAAAATTCTGCATGGAGAATTGCAAACCAGTAAATCTGCCATTGGTTCCAAACTTGAAGCTGTCAAAGGATGAGGATGGTGAGAAGGTTGATAAAGGATTATACAGGAGTTTGATAGGATGTCTGCTGTATTTAACAGCAACTAGACCAGATTTGATGTATGCAACCAGCCTGCTGTCCAGGTTTATGAGTCAACCAACTAAGACACATTTCAAAACAGCAAAAAGGGTGCTGAGATATGTAAAAGGAAGTACTAATTTTGGGGTGTGGTTCAAGAGATCAGAGGACTTCAATTTAGTTGGCTATTCAGATAGTGATTGGGCTAGCTCAACAGATGATATGAGGAGCACTTTAGGATTTGCATTCTTCTTGAATCATGGTGCTATCTGTTGGCTCTCTAGGAAGCAGGAAATCGTGGCTCAATCAACAATTGAAGCAGAATATATATCTGCTGCTGCAGCTGTGAATCAAGCCATTTGGCTAAGAAAAATCCTTGACGATTTGAAGTTGAAACAGAACAAGGTTACTGCTATCATGTGTGACAATCAATCTGCAGTAGCTATGGCCAAGAATCCAGTGCAACATGGACGAACAAAACACATAAAAATAAAGTTACATGCAGTGAGAGAGGCTGAACAAAATGGTGAAGTGAAACTGATGCATTGTAGGAGTGAATCTCAAGTGGTTGACATCATGACCAAGGCTGTCTCCAAAGCCAAGTTTGAAGAATTCAGATTCAGACTTGGTGTTTCCAGCCAACCATCAAGGAGTGTTGAAAGTTGATACTTGGCTAGAAATGTAATAGTTTAGTTGGTGTTTTTGAATGTGTGTTGGCGGCAAAACTGAAAGGCAATCTGCCGGGGTTCCATTTGATATGTTGCAAAGTTTTTTCTTTTTTTGTAATACAAGATATGTGCTCCAGATTATAAGGGATGTGCTGCATAGTTGTTGATTAGTTGGTATTAAGTTTGTGGCTTTAGATTAAATCATGTTATTATATGTCTACAAAGTAGGTGTAAAACAGTGTAACACTTTGCTTTATTAGTATTAGATATAACGTAGAAGAAGTGTTTTGGATGGTTGAAGAGAAGCTATGTTTGAGAGGGAATATTAATATAGTGTAGAAGAGGTGTCCTGTATGGTTTAAATAGGCGTGAATCTGTAATAGTGTAAAGAAAGGAATGTTTACTTTGTAATAGTCCAAACAATTCAAACGCAGCGTTTTTAGAATGTTGTATGTTCCAAAATCTGGTTTAGAAGGTGTTTCACCAACTATATAATAGTGGCTTTCATCTTCTTCGATATAGAAAATAACGCCAGGTGTTTCGTGAAACATATAGCATTTTCTTTCTTTCCTCTGTTTTTTCCTTTTTGTTCAGTTACAAATTCTCAACTACATCTTTTATGGTATCAGAGCCAAAGACAAACGTCAATGGCAAATGTGAACTCTGAATCCTTTTCTAACTCTTCCAAGATTGATGCAGGCAGTGCAGTAATGGCAGATCTCAAAGTTTTAACAGGTCACTCCTCACTACCAAATCTGTCCGTAAAGTAGTAGAGAAGAATTACAACTACTGGCGCTCTCAGATTGTACCAGCCCTAGCCTCTCACGAGCTAGATAGCTTCATTTTAGGTACGAATCCTTGCCCTCCTGTTTATGGAGAAAGTTGAAGGTACTGAACATTCAATTAAACAACCAAACCCTAAGTATTTCAATTGGAAGAAGACAGATCGTTCCTAGTGAGTTGGTTGCTCCATCAAATTTCCGAATCCATGTTTAGACATGTATCAAAATGCAATAGTGCATATGAATTTGGCACACACTTGAGTACATTTTCAGTCTGTTTCAAAGGCCAGACACTTCACCTAGAAATCTGTTACAAGTTACTAAAAAGGAATCACAAAGTAAATGATTACATTTAACAATGAAGAATTAGGCGATGAATTGAAGATAGTGGAGTACACATAGTAGGGAAGAATTGTTGTTATACATATTGGATGGGTTAGGTCAGAGTATGATGCAGTAGTAGCCACTTGTTACTAATGTGAGTCATACGATTTTCAAGAAGCACAATTTTACTTCATAAGATGAAATGCGTTTGGAGAAACAGAACAGTGCATTACTACACTTCCACGAACAGATGATCTGCTTTAATGGCTTCTAAAAGTGGCACAGGTGAAGGACCTACCATATTACTCAAACTAGTCAGGAGGTGTGTTAAATCACTCTCCAGGTAGATAAACTCAGCAGCAAATGTCTATTCTCAAGCTGGAATGAGAATCACCAAACACAATCTCCTCAGAATGTTAATTTTGGAACTGGATACTCTCAACATTTCAATGGAGTTCCAGGACCAAATCAAGTAGGACAGTACAGATCTGAGTATGACAGAATGGCCTATAATGGACCAAGGTACTCAGGTGGTTTTGTGCCTCCAAGGTTATCAGGTGTTTGTGCCGTTTGGTAGAGGCCGAGGAAGAGGAAGAGGCTATAATAAGCCAAGGGTAATGTGCCAAGTATGTGGAAAGCCTGGACACTCAGCTCTTCATTGCTACCACAGATTGATCATGATACCAGGGGTTCTCTACAGCTGGATTCTAATGCAGGACATAATCAATCGTATTTGGGCCTGGTTCAACTCATTCATCGTTTTCATTATCATCCAATGAATCTGCACAAGCACAAGCTTGTTTGCTAGAACAAATGTTCAGGATAAATCTTTTCATATGGATGTTGGAGCTCATCATGACACCCCTTTATGGTGTCCTCTGGGAAATCAGTTTAAACCTGGATCTGTTAATACACCTATCTTCCTCAAGGAGTAGTCATATCAGCAGCAATCTGTTGCTTCTCCAGTGAATAATGTATATGCTAATCATGTGGAAATCTTGGTGTGAACTAACTCAGGTTCTCAAATGGCCACCCCACAAACTGTGAAGGATCAGTCCTGGTACATGGACTCAGGTGCCTCCATCACAGGTTGCTGAATCATCCAATATGTTGAACAGAACCAATATTCAGGAGGGTCCAAGGTTCAAGTTGGCAATGGAGAATCTCTGCAGATCACTCATACAGGTACATGTTACTTCCCTCACTTAACTCAAACCGATGTGCATCTTCGAAACATTTTATGTCTCAAAAATTGCTAAGAACTTATTGAGTATATCACAAATAACAAGAGATAAAATGTGTAGTGGAGTTCTATTCTGATCATTGTGTGATAAAGGATGAAGCAGCAACTTGATACTTTCAACGTAGTCAAGGATGGCCTGTACCAGTTGGATGTTCTTCTCCTGCTGCTGGTGTACTGACAGTTCCAGTTCTGGGATATACCTGGCCCTCCAATGCTCTCCAGTGATAAACCGAAACGCCTTTCCCTTCAGTTGTCATAAGTTGTCGTAACTACTTTTGTATCAAATAAAGTTTCTGCTTACAATTTGTCTGAGATGTATCTGCTTCCATTACTGTGGCATGCTCGACTTGGGCACCCTAGTGCTAAGGCTTTACAAGTTGTATTAATAAAATGCATGTAAAACATTCTTCTGATTACAATGCAAGGTCTGTTTGTGAAGCTTGTTGAGGAAGTTAAAGCAATGCAGTTTTCCTACTTCTTTATCCCGAGCAAAGGCCCGTTGGAGTTAGTACATTCTGATTCTGGGGGCCTGCCATATTATCTAGAGAAGGGTATCATTATTACATCATCTTTTTGGATGATTCAGCAGATTTACTTGGATTTATCCCTTAAAGTCAAGTCTGAAGCATTTGAGGTGTTTATTCAGTTTACACATTTGTAGAGAAACAGTTCAGTACTAGGATTATAAGTCTACAAACTGATTGGGGTGGGGAATTTCGGGGCATTTTCTAAGTATTCAGTCAGCATGGTATAATATTCAGGCACCCCTGCCCTATTTACACCAGCAGAATGGAAGAATAGAAAGAAGGCACAGGTCTCATGAGTTTGGACTCTCTTGCTAGCTCATGCTATATGCCACTCAATTTTTGGTGGCTGGCCTTCTCTACAGCAGTATATGCTTAACAGACTGCCTTCAATGTGGCTTGAGTTTGTATCTCCTCTGACTGTTTGAATACAACAAGAACCTAATTACCATGATCTTAGAGTCTTCGGATGCAGTTGTTTTCCATATCTCAAACCCTACAACAAACACAAACTTCATTTCATACTGAAAAGTGCATATTTATAGGTTATAGTCTGTCTCACAAAGGCTATAAGTGTATGTCAAAGTCTGGGAGAATTTTGTTGCAAACAGGTGAAATTTAACGAAGAAGAGTTTCCCTTTAATCTGGTTTTCTGATGCTGAAAATTCTGGTTTTTCTAGTTCTGTTTCAAATTCAGAATCTTCTTTATCCTTTAAGATCAACATCTGGCTGGTTTATTCTGTCAGACAGAAGCTTCTCTAAATAAGAGTATTGACACAAATGCTACTGCGAATATCTACAGAAAATCGGTTGATACTAGCAGAGATGTGAATAAAACAGGGCCTTCCAGTAGACTAACATTAGGATACTATGCATATTTACCTACTGCAGTTCCAATACATGAGGCTGGTGTCTTATACAGCCTTAGTTCTGACCTCCTCAGTAATACTCTACAGCTCATCAGGGGATAATCTGGAAGTAATATTGCCCATAACAGCACCAAATACTGTTGTGTCTTACTGCTAATATACATCCTATGGTCACAACTTAAATCCAAATGTCAGTCATCAGCTAAAGCCCTCCTCACTCACACGATTCTTAAAGAACCTCGCAGGTAAAGAGGCATTATCTATCCTGAATGGAAGTGCTATGGAGAAGGAATATCAAGCTCTCCTTGTAATCAAACCTGGGAATTGGTTCCGTATGAGGAAGGGATGCACATAGTGGGCTGCAAGGGATTTTAAAACTAAGCTAATGCTGATGGGACCTTACAGAAGTATAAAGCTAGGCTGGTGGCTAAAGGTTTTCAACAAACCCCGGGCTAGACTACGTTGATACATTTTCGCCAGGGTCAGGTGCTGCTACAATCGAATAATGTCACTTTGGCAGTCCATCACAGCTGGGTATTCATCAGTTAGATGTGAACACAACGCATTTTTAAATGGGGATCTTACGGAACAAGTGTTATGATGCCTCCTGAAGGGTTTTCTCCCTCACTCATCCTCCACAAGTATGCAAACTTAGAAGGCATTATATGGTCTAAAGCAAGCCCAGGGCTCGGTTTGATAATTGAAACAGCCTTCTGTCTTGGGGATTTAAAAACAGCACTCTGATGTGAGTTTGTCTTCTACAATGCTGGATCAGTTGTAGTGTATCTATTGGTGTATGTGATGATATTTTAGTCACTGGAAATGCTCTGATCTTATAACTAAAGTAATTCAAGACTTGAACAGTAAGTTTGCTGAAGGTGATGGGTCCAGTTCATTTTTCCTTGGATTCGAAGTTGCAAGAAATGCTTCTAGTTCTTACTTACTCAGTCAAAATATGCACAAGATCGCTGGAAAAGGCAAATATGGCAAGTTGTAATCCTTGTTCAAACCCATGGCATTGGAACTAAACCAGCAAAGGGAGGGAGGTGTTTGATCAACCTACTTTTATAGAAGCATTATTGGAGGATTACAATATCTAAGCTGTCTCGACCTGACTTAGCTTCACGGGAAAAGTTGTCAATTTCTTCAGCATCAACTGTCACACATTGGGTAGCATGCAAAAGGGTGTTGCGTTACATATAGGGACTCTGAATTATGGTCTGCAATTCACAAAACATCCACATCTGGGGAAGCTTATGCTGACGCTGACTGGGCAAGTGATATTAATGACCGCATGTCTACTAGTGGCTATGCCATTCTTGGCAATCTTGTTCAATGGAGTTCCAAAAGCAGAAAGTGTATCACTCTCCATCCACGGAAGCTGAGATAGATTACTCAGTCAAGCGCCACAGAAGTTGTTTGGATACAGCATTTATTTCAGGAAATGAGTGTAATAGTAATCGTACTCCTGTTATCTGGTGCGATAATATGAGTGCAGGGGCTCTCCTCAATGTTTTTCATGCACGTACTAAGCAACATAGAAATTGATGTTCACTATGTACGAGAACTGGTTGCAAGAAAAGCTATAGCAGTGCAGTTTGTGTGTCAGAGTACCAAAAGGCAGATATTTTGACCAAGCCGTTATCTGGAGCAAGATTAATTTGTTAAGGGAAAAGTAAATGTAACTACAGCCTTACCTGTTGTGTACACTGCCAAAGTTGATCAGAAAACTGATGATGTAATGCTGAAGCTGAATGCAAAGAAACATTGCAGAAAAAGTTGATCAGGAAACGATGATGTAATGTGAATCTGAATGAAGTAGAAACACTGCAGAAACTGAATTCTTGTGGAGCTTAGGAGAATAAATGCTGATCTGAATGAAATAGGAACACTGCAGAAACTGAATTCTTGTTGGAGATAGGAAAATAAATGCTGAATTTTCATGAAGTAGAAAACTGCAGAAACTGAATTCTTGTTGAGCATAGGAGAATAATGCTGAATTTTCATGAAGTAGAAACACTGCAGAAACTAATTTGTGTTGAGAAACTGAATTTGTGTTGGAGCATAGGAGAATGAATGTTGGTTACTTGTGATGGAAATTTGTGTTGCAGAACTGAATTTGTGTTGGAGCATAGGAGAATGAATGTTGAGTTTACTTGTGTGGTGTTTTAATTGCAGAAACTGAATTGTGTTGCAGAAACTGAATTTGTGTTGGAGCATAGGAGAATGAATGTTGATTTACTTATGATGGTTTCTAATTGCAGAAACTGATTTGTGTTGCAGAGAACTGAATGGTGGTGCAGAAATAGTGCAGCAGATGGAGTTGTTTTGGTGAAGAATATTTGATTAAGTGGAGAGAGTTGTACGATGGTTGAAGAGAAGTTAGTTTGACAGGGATATTAGATATAACGTAGAAGAAGTGTTTTGGATGGTTGAAGAGAAGCTATGTTTGAGAGGGAATATTAATATAGTGTAGAAGAGGTGTCCTGTATGGTTTAAATAGGCGTGAATCTGTAATAGTGTAAAGAAAGGAATGTTTACTTTGTAATAGTCCAAACAATTCAAACGCAGCGTTTTTAGAATGCTGTATGTTCCAAAACGCTGCGTTTCTGATGTGTTTCACCAACTATATAATAGTTGGCTTTCATCTTCTTCAGATATAGAAAATAACGCAGGTGCTATAATGAAAACGTGTTTTATAATGCAGAAAAACACTGAACTTTCTTATTCAAATTGAGCTCTCTTTCTTTTCTTTGTTATCTCCGGTGTATAATCACTAACAGAAATATATGAAACTGGGGGAAGAAAATTTGCATTTTAGAATGTGGCATCTGTGGGTTGGGTACGGAAGACCAAATGGGTATACAACCTTACTGGCAGTGCTTGTAGGGAAAATCTCCGAGTAATAGCAAGTCTGCACAATAGTCTTTTATATAATGTCACCGAGGAGTTGCTAAGCCAGTTACTAGGATTCTAGTATCTAATTTTTTATTTCTTCAATGCGCACTTGATGAATTAATAAATAATTCTGAAAAATATGGTAACTCTTAGTTTTTTTAACACCTGCTAGTGTAAATTCAATATGTAGCTTTAATTCTTGTCTTCGTGTGATTGTGATACGCAGGTTTCAATGAATCGTATGTTGCTTGTTGTGGCAAGGGATCGCATCGTGGTACAGGTTGTGGAACAACAACAAATCATGAATTATGCAGTGATGTTGGTGAGTATGTGTTTTTTGATGGATCACATCCTACTGAATGAGCAAATATTATATTATCAGACTTTCTATGGAATGGAAGATCAAATTATACATGGCCTGTTAACGTGAAGCAACTTTATGAACTCATCAATTCCACCACCACCACCACCACCATGGAGATTTCCTCAGGAGTAATGCTATGCTTGCAACCGAGTCATACAAACAAGCAAAAAACAAAGGACGAAATAGTCATTTTAAATAAATTTAGTGTAATTTTTATCTAATTTTATGACTCAGTTGTAAGTAAAATATTATTGTTTTCTCATAGGATGATGGATTGTATTTCACTGATGCATAATTCAAGTGCAACAGGACAAGTTCAAGAATATTCATGGATCAAGGTATGTATTAATTAGCCTATTATATTATTATTGTGAAAATTATTAAGTTCAAGTATCTGGGATTTATGTTTATGCACAATTAGGGTATAGAATGAATTGATTTGTTGATGTGAATGTAAGAGTATTGATTGATATGTATATGTACTTTATTGTTTATATATTGCATAATTCAAGTTACAATATCAAATTAAGGTTCATATCAAGTTTAGGGTCTCTACAATTTTGATTTGATTCTATGCAATTAAAATGTGATTTATGGTTCAATTAAGTTTATAGGGGAGTCTTCCCCATTATAGAAATATACTGCAAACTCTTTTGTTGTGAAGTTTGGTAATTAAAAAAAAAAAAAAAAAAAAATCTTTAACTTAGATACGGACCTTTGACAATTCAAAAAAATTCTCATGTAGGTTAGAATTTTTCTAATTTTCAATACGAAAAAAGTTTGATGACTGTTTATATGGACTTCATCTAGATCTAATGCTGACCTCTATAAAAAAAGATAGATGTACTCATACAACAATTTATACAAAATGTGGCATACATTTAAGTCATGGTGTATAATTGTAGAAAATAGGTTATACCAAACACACACATGTCCTACCAAACTAGTTAGCTAGTTAAACTTTCAAGATTGTCAGTTGTGGCCCACTATACGCATACAAATTTTGTTAATTAAAACTAACAATCTTTAATTTTGTTAATTAAAACTAACAATCTTTCGTGGAATAGAATTCGTCAAGGAAAATGGAACCGGCGGCAGCTTCATCCATACGGAGTCTTCTCTACATAATGTTTCTGTTGTATTCCAGCCTTCTTATTGCTCCAACAAGCTCTCAGGGTGATGAGTCCAGGCAAGCTAATAACAAACATGTTGCCATCTTTGTGTTTGGAGATTCGGTCTACGATCCAGGAAACAATAACTATCTCCATGTTCGCATTGACTACAAGGCCAATTTTACACCATATGGGGAGAGTTTTTTCGAGTATCCAACTGGAAGATTCTGCGATGGCCGTATCGTCCCTGACTTTGCTGGTACGGTAGCTAGCTAGTGAATTACGATTCTGTCGATCCGTCTCAGAATTAATTGTGTTGTTTATTTAAATAATGCAGCAATGTACTCAAATTTACCACTCTGGGAACCATACTTACAACCTGGAAGTCATAATTTTAGCAATGGAGCTAATTTTGCAAGTGCTGGAGCTGGTGTTCTTGAAGAAAGTGAACCAAGTACGGTATGTACAACATTTTATTCAAATGAGTTACTAGGCAAAATATATCTTGACAATGCTTTTAATTTTTATAGCTTTACAGCCAAAAACAGCTAAGCTATTTTAAGGAGGTGGCCAATTTACTGAAGCAGCAACTCGGTGATGCAGAAGCCAAAAAGATACTAGCCGATGCAATCTATTTGTCTAGCTTTGGAGGCGTTGACTACATGTCTTTCATCGACAGTACTCCTAATCCTACCAAATTACAACAACGGGAATATGTAAACATGGTGATTGGCAATTTTACAGATGTGATTAAGGTAAAATTCTGCTCAGCAAACTTCTCAAATTGAGGTTTTCCCATGTTATTCTTCTCTGTCTCTCTCTCTCTCTCTCTCTCTCTCTATATATATATATATATATATATGTATGTATGTATGTATGATATATATATATATGTTTTATTTTATTTTATTTTCTGTTTTTCATGAAGGAAATATATGAAATGGGAGGGAGGAAATTTGCATTTCAGAACGTGGGACCTTTGGGTTGCCTACCAGAGTTCAAACAACAGTACAATCATAGTGGTGATGCTTGTGTAGAAGTGCTCCAAGCAATCACTAGTCTCCACAATAGTCTTCTGTCTAATGTCACTGTGGAGTTGCAAAGCCAATTATCAGGATTCCAATATCTAATTTTTGATTTTTTTAATTCACTTAATGATATGATAAATTATCCTACAAAATATGGTAAGTTATATATAGGTCATAATTTTTTGTTTTCTTTTAAATGCTTAGACATAATCTCGCTCTTACTCTAACTTTTGTTGTAAACCTTGTCTATTGTAGGCTTTAATGTGTCAGAAATTGCATGTTGCGGCATCGGTTTGTATCGTGGTTCTGAATGCGGAAGAGTAAAAGAATATGAACTATGTAGTGATCCTAATGAGTATGTGTTTTTCGATGGAGGCCATGCTTCTGAACGTGCTAATTCTATATTATCCAACTTCTTGTGGAATGGAGGATCAGAGTTTACATGGCCTCTTAGCATGAAGCAACTTCATGAGCTCAATTCCACCACCGCCATTGAGATTTTATCAAACGATAAACTTTTATTTCCCATGTAACCCATCAAGTTAAATTGGGCAGACTACAGCCACATATCTTATGCTTAGTCAATAATTTACTGTACTATACTAGAGTTAGTTTAGCTACTGTACTGAGCACTATAAAAGTGCATTCACTGTACATACTATCAACAAGCCAAAATAAACGAATTTTTCTGATTTTTCTCTTCTCTTCATTCTCTGTTTCTTCTCAAAAGCTCTCAATAGGCATCAACTCCCACTTCGTAACTCTACAACTCTTCCAAGGGTAACACATACAATACCACAATAGTGCATTCACCCCAACCAACCACCTCAAGTCCTCAATTCATCCAACGCATGAAAGTCATACAAAACACAAACAATCATAAACATATATATGCTGTTGATGCGTGATTTTGACACCAATGAAACGCACGTGTGAGATGCTAAGCTGGCCCAGAAAACATAAGTGAAAGCAAGAGAATCGAGAGCAAATGCAGTAGGAAAGGAGTTTTAAAGTGGTTCGGATGCTAAGAAGCAAGTCCTACATCCACTGATGTTTGTATTAATGATAAAGGTCAGGTCACTTCAGCCGACTGGCTTTCCAATGATAATACAAGGTATCAAATGCTGTATATTCTAGAGAGAGGGTAGCTAATCCCTCAAATGAGAGGAGAGCTCATAATTTATAGTGGGATGGATTAAGGTTATCATTACTGAATATGTGAGTTGGTGGGATTATCCATGCAAATCCTTTTTTATGTCACATTGCCCACCTTGTAGAGTAATTCACGCGATTTGCTGCAGGGATTGGACACGTGGACATCCTCTAGCCTTTCTTCAGTCTGACACACACCCATTGTACCGACAGGAGTTTGCTGCTTGCATCATTACGCGACGCAGCTGCGTCAGAATGTCAGTGGACTCTTCTCGAGGTTTGACCTTTCGCACTTAACTGGGTGCCACGTCACCCTATTTTCCCAGGCATAACAGAAGTCCCCTAGTTTTTAAGGTTTGAGAATCGGACCTTTCTCAAACCTTAAAAACTATAAATGCCTCGATTTGATGTTTGAAGAGATACTGGTCACTATGATCTGTTTGTAAAGGAGATCGAGACACTCTCAGGTAGCTAAGGATCTGTGATCTCATGGCCAGAGACCTGGCCTCGGGTATTCGATGCTAATGGTGACCCCGACCTGAGGAGATTCTCGATCTGTTCTCACTTGATAACCTTTTAGGACGAATGGCCATGTTGCTTCGTAACGGGTGTCATATCCCTTTGAGATTGTCGCAACCTAAACAATAAGGTAGCCTCGTGATCATTGCGAGATGGTCAAACAATCGGGTCGCTTCGTGGCCGATGAGGTTCGAAGAGTTACGTCACCTCGCAGCTGGCGACGAAAAATGTATCTGGTAACTACTTCTTCAGATATCCATTGCACCTTTAGCTGTGAGCGCATTAAATGAAATGCTCTTTGTTCTAACAGACGTGTCCTTTGTGCCATAAGTTCCAACTATGCGCATTAAATGCGAAACATGTTGAAACGACATTCCTTATCAAGGCATTGAATGCGACAGTGGGCACATTAAATGCGAAAAAGGGAAATCATGCCATCGTTTGAGCGTTTCAACGAGAGGGGGTGACGTTCTGGTTTCCAGAGGCGTGACGGTCACTCTTCCTCATTGATTCATGACACGTGGTCGTGATCAATGTTCAGATGCACTTTTTGTTCAAACGTTGTTCGATTTCGGGAAACCAAAGTGTCACTTCCTCCATTATAAAAACCTCAAACCTTCTTCAGGTGAAGCCACAACATTTCCATTTTTAGAGAACAAGAAACCTTTGCTGGTCTTGATTCCTTGCTTTTCAAAGCGGCGTTCATTTGATATCTAGAACATGAGAGTCAATCCTTCTCATTTTCAGAGGTAAAGATGACTTTCTTTTTATCTTTAATGTCTTTTAACTTTTGACAGTCACTGTGTGATAGCTGTCCGTCGGTAGCTCATCGGAGATGAAATGTTCTCCGTCAGGTTGGAGCCGCTGAAGGCTCTTAAGTATACTTATTAGGGTTTTTATTGGTTCAAGGAGGAAAACTTTTCACTCACGTCATCGTACGAAAATGTACGAAGACTGAATGGTACACTTTTATCACTTCTGTAGATTGCAAAATGGACCCCCCAACGACCAGAGCCGAGGAAGTGGTAAACTTGCCTGTAGAGGGTGCTTTCGCGGCCTCCCCTCAAGAGATTTACTCGGCGCTTACCGTTGATGAGCTGCAAAGGGTAGTTAGCCAGTTCGCCGTCAGGGTAAATGTCTTCCACGAGGTGGCATATACTGCCTAGGATCCACCACGTGGGTTCGCTGCGATCTCCGAAGATATCTTTAAGGGTGGGGGATTGATTCCTTTCCACCCTTTCATCAGGTCGGTCCTCGATCATTTTGGGATTGCACCGATGCAGCTCACCCCGAATGCGTACATGATTGCCATCACCATGTTCATCGCGTGTCGAGAGAATGGACTGGGCGAGTTAACTGCGGTTGAGCTCAGTTGCTCGTATGTCTTGAAAAGGAGCAAGGACAAGGATTCCTGGTACTTATCCAGACGAAACACAATACAGGCTGGGATACATAGCTATCTGAGCAATGCATGGGCATACGACACAAAGTTTTTCTTTTTCCGTTATGACGACATTAGCCATTTCCAGGATCCGAGTAGGTTTTGTTTCCTTCTGAGCTCAGTTTGATTTTTACTTTTTCCCAACGAGCCGTTTGCTTTCCTTGATAGTTAACAGAACGACCAATCTAAACCTGCTTGCAGACCCAGACAGGATCATTTTTGGCTTTTTGCCCAGGGAGAGACGCGATGCAAGGTTGCTCGTGACAACCGAGAACTTATGGAGGTACGACTTTTTCAACGAGTCCACAGTGTTAGAGCCCTCACCGAGTAAGTTATGACTGTCCTTTATTACTAGTATTTTTTTTTTTAATAGCGAACTGTTTTATTAATGTTCACATGCAGCGACCATGCCTCCCTGAGTGTCCAAGTCGCCGCGAGCAGGACAATTTTCTTTTCCCTAGAGGCGAACCACCGAACCCGCTGGAGCTGATCCCGACAGTCCCCTAGTCGGAGCACAGGCGAGCACTCCAGCCTGACCTGCGGAAGTTCCTCCGTCCACTGCTCGCCCGAAGCACAAGACGATTGCTTCGAGGCCCAAAAAGAGGCGGAAAATCCAGACCGAGGAGACAGAGTCTAAGGGGGAAAGCATGGGCATTCAGCCCGAGAGGTCACAACCTTACCAAGCGTTAGGCTTAGGAGGACCGCCTAGGGGTGCGACCGGTATTTCCATTGGTCAGCCGCCGCGACCTACGGTCGCAGTCCCTGGGAGGAGGCTAGGCAAAGAACCCGCGGGTTAGGCTCCACCCGTCGAAGGCGTCGACACGCCCGTGCTAGAGTCAATGGCCTATCTCTCGGACCATCTGCAGCCGGTGGTCTTAACACTCCTGGAATGCGGGCTCGCGGAGTCATTCGAGTAGTTTCTGACATCCAGTTCTGTTGAACTTCTGTCCACATCGTTCCAACTATTTAGCCAGGTAAACGAGCTGTCCTGGTCAGGGAACATCCGGTTAACCAGTCTCTGGTAAGTTGCACTAGCATTTTTTTAGGCCCAAAGGCATAACTTTGTAGTAGTATAGTCCCCAGTCTGTAACAAAAGATGTATGCTCTTCGTCTGACGCGTACATTAGAATTTGATTGTATCCCGAGTACGTGTCCATGAAACTCAGCAGCTCGTGCTCTGAGGTGGCATCCACGAGCTGGTCGATCCTTGACAAGGGAAAACTATCTTTCGAACATGCCTTGTTGAGGTCGGTGAAATTGACGCAGATCCGCCATTTGCCATTAGACTTCTTTACTAGAACTGGGTTGGCAACCCAGGTCGGATGGAGTGCTTCTCAGATGGATCCATTTCGGAGGAGGTTATCCACCTCAAGCTTCAAGGCAGCATACCGCTCCGGATCCATCCCTCTCCTCTTTTGGCGAACTAGCTTGGCTTCACTGTCAATGTTTAATGCATGGAAAATAACATTCAGGCTGACCCCGACCATATCTACGTGTGACCATGCGAACACATCGATGTTTTCCCTAAGGAAGTTGGTCGGTTCGATAGCAAGCTGGGGATTGAGATTTTTACTGATCCTTAACACCTTGCTTGGGTAGTTCTGGTCGACCAGTATTTCAGTCAGGTCCTCAACTGGCCTATTGGAAAGGCAGTCCTGAATGAGAGGATCTATATTATCCTTGGCTGGGCCAGGCTATGGCTCGATCCGGCTAATCGCCATTGCCTAGTTGTGATTGCCGTGCGAGGTGCTTTTGCCTTTGCATGCCATTTGCACTGCTTTCACATAGCAGTCGCGAGATGCACACTGAGACCCACTAACTTCCCTAATCCCCGTCGGGGTGGGGAACTTCATCTTTAGATGGTATATTGAAGTGACTGCCTTGAAGTGTCTCAGTAGAGGTCGCCCCAGGATTCCATTAAAGGCGGATGGGCAATCCACTACCAAGAACTCAATTACCTTGGTCACCTCGTCTAAGTCACCTAGCATGACTGAGAGTGAGATCATTCCCTTGGGGAGCAGGTGGTCCCTTGTGAAGCCATATAAAGGGAGCAACGCAGGCTTCAGGTCAGCCTCATCCAAATTCATTCTATCGAAAGTTGAAGCGAACAAGATGTTCACAGCACTTTCATTATCCACTAACATTCTCTGGACATTATGGCGCCCTATGAGGGGCGTGATCACAAGGGCATCATCATGAGGATGATGCAGTAGGGCCGTATCTTTTTCGGAGAAGGAAATTTCCTCCTTCCGGCGAACCTTTTGTGGTCACTGTGCCACACTCATCGTTCTGATGGGGTTGTGATATGCCTCGTGAGCATACCTTTCTTGGGCACCTCGTAAGTTTCCCGCGAAGTGCGGTTCCCCGAAGATTAAATTCAGGGTGCACACTCCTTTCTGATCATGGCGCTTCTTACTTGGCTCCCCTTGATTTTTCTCTTGTGAGGGAGCAGAGTCATCAATATACTCCTTGAAATGTTCCTACTTAATGAGGTTTTCGATCGCCTACTTGAGAGCTTTCATCGATATGGTGCCCATTGTCCCGATGATAGCGACAATATTTTTTACTGTTCCTAGCCAATAGGGGATTTTTCATGGGCTCAAGTTCTCCGAGCAGGCTGGCCTCTTCTGATTTGTCAAGAATAGCCGATACAAATGCATTCAAGGGGGTATATTGGTTCCTATTGCGATCGCGACGAGGAACATGGGCATAAGACTTTTTGGGCTCATAGCACGACTTCTTCCCTTTTTGCTGATCGTCAGGAGACTATCTGCGATCAACTCTCATTCTTTCTTCCCGACCAGGCGCACTACCTAAGGTGCCGTGATCACGGCGATGGAGTGCCGCTATAGAACTTTCAATACAGAGATACGTCTCCTCGAGATTGTAAAAATAGGTGAGGGAAACATCATCCTCAGCCTGTAGCTCTTTCCAGAGGTCGGTTTATGGGCGAACTCCTGCAATGATGAGAGTCCCAACAGACTCCTCGGGAGTGTGAGCCACTTTGTTGAGTTCTCTGTAGAATCTATCTATATGTGATTGGAGAGATTCATCCCTTTCTCGCCTTATGTTGCTGAGGTAGCTCAAAGGCATTGAGAACTTTCTGTTCGCTTGGAAGTGTCTCAGGAACGTCGCGCTCATCTGAGGCCACGAGCTGATCGATCCCGTTGGGAGCGACCTCAGCCACCGTTTGGCATGAGAGGTTAAGGTCACTACCAAACACAAACATTTTGCCAAATCTGAGACCTGGTGAAGCTCCATCAGGTCGTTGAATTCATATAAGTGATCCTGCGGATCAAAATTTCCATCGAATACCCGCATGTCAGGCATTCTAAACCCCGATGGTAGTGGGGCAGCTAATACTGCCAGAGAAAAGGGAGACACCGATACGACCTGCCTTTGCTCGTTTTGTTGAGCTTTCAGTTGGTCAAGAGCTCACTGTAGCTCTTTGATTTGAGGTAGTGGCGCTACCTGGGGATTACTTTTCGCAACGTGGGTGCGACCCTCACGGTTACAGTTGAGGAATGATCGTAGGTCGGATTCCCCCTCGCCTCTGCTGGCAGCCCCGACCAATCTTGACACATGCTGGCTAGAGCCGTGTGATGGCGTTGCATTATTCGGGGAACTTTCACGACCTTCGAGGTGGTGCAAACCGACCCAAGGAGTGTGGTAGCTTCCCATGCGACGATCAGGATCGTACTGGCGGTAATGAGAATTGCCCCGCCCGGCACTTTTGTGGGAGTTTTCACGCGACGTGGCGTGGGATAGCTCGGGCTGCACCCTTTCACCGAGTCTCAACACCACAGGTATTCTACTAGGGGCGTGGTCAGCATTCGCCAAGCCTTTCGATCTTTTAGGCCCATTCGCCATTTGCTTACCCTTTCTTCGGCGCACCGCAGTGCTCGCGGCATGGGCTATCGCCCTTTGCCGCGCTTTCACGCAACCTACAGGCGTTTTTGGCGGTTGCACAGCCTCATTCGACTTGGGCGGTACATTCTGGTCCAAACGGTCCAATCTCTGCATGACTGTTTGGAGAGTATTATTGAACCTCTCCAGGTAGCTTAGAACGGCAGGGTCAAGTTGTGAACTTGACGGGATGTTCCCCGCGGTAGTTTGCAGGGCCGAGGGTACCCCGGGGGAGGTATCCTCCTGCATTTGAGGGATCCCCTCAGTATTCTGGTTGGTTTTCTCAGGTTTAAATCGAGGAGCCATTTGCTGTTGTAGGGTTGACAGGTTAGAGATTCTTCTGATGAAGGACGAATGCCAAATCAGCCCTCCTTCTAGCGCCAAACTATTGATGCGTGATTTTGACACCAACGAAACGCACGTGTGAGATGCTGAGTTGGCCTAGAAAACACACATGAAAGTAAGAGAATCGAGAGCAAATGCAGTAGGAAAGGAGTTTTAAAGTGGTTCGGATGCTAAGGAAGCAAGTCCTACATCCACTGATGTTTGTATTAATGATAAAGGTCAGGTCGCTTTAGCCGACTGACTTTACAATGATAATACAAGGTATCAAATGCTGTATATTCTAGAGAAAGGGTAGCTAATCCCTCAAATGAGAGGAGAGCTCCTAATTTATAGTAGGATGGATTAAGGTTATCATTATTGAATCTATGAGTTGGTGGGATTATCCGTGCAAATCCTTCTTTATGTCACATTGCCCATCTTCTAGAGTAATTCACGCGATTTGCTGCAGGGATTGGACACATGGGCATCCTCTAGCCTTTCTTCAGTCTGGCGCGCACCCATTATACCGACAGGAGTTTGCTGCTTGCATCATTACGCGATGCGGCTGCGCCAGAATGTCAGTGGACTCTTCCCGAGGTCTGACCTATCGTACTTAACTGGGCGCCACATCAGCCCTATTTTCCCCGGCATAACATATGCATATCACATTAATGATTCCTTATCCACCACAAGGAAAACAAATAAAGGTAAGAAAATATACCACATTCTCATTACCCTTTTTTAGCTACAAACAACCCAAATATGAGTACATGCACAAAGGTACGAGGTTAAAACACATGTCCTACCAAACTTTCAAGATTGTTAGTTGTGAGCAATTATACGCAAACTAATTGTCAATTAGTACTATACTTAATCTATTTCTTTACAATATAAGATAATATTTCCAAGATAAAAAGAAAAAAAAAATGAAAAGCAAGGTTTCTTGAAATAGAATTCAAGGAAAATGGAACCGGCGGCAGCTTCATCTATCGGAGTCTTCTCTACATATTGCTCTTAAACCATAAAACAAATTAAATAACAGTGCCCCACAATAACCTTTTTCACAAGATCTAAATTAAGCAGAAATCAGATAGGATTACCCATCCATGGTAGCCTAGTGGTAAGGGAAAACCATGAGGACTATGCATGACTTCGATTCACAGTTCCAAGTTTGATTTCCCGCTGGATGTAAATGTAATATCTTTTCCCATGATTTAGTTGGGGGGCGTGGCGATGGGTTGCTATGAGATAGCTTCTTCTTAGAAATATTCAAGATGTGAGTAAGCTGACCCGGACATCTCACTTAAAAAAAAAAAAAAAAAAAAAAAAACTAGATAGGATTTTGGTTCTCCAAAATTAATGAATTTTATTAATTTGCACTAGCTAACAAATAGAATTGCGTATTAACTGGTTTGTAGAAATTAAACTCTTTTAGCTCTCCTTATCCTTACAAATATTTATGAAATTGAGACTTTAATTTCTTGAAACTGTTTGACTTATTTATCTAACAATCAAAAGATATCGTAGTGTGTGAGAACGAATCATCTCATCTATAGTGGCTAATATGGGAACAACCGTGTTGTATCAAAAGACACAGCCATAGTTGAAACACAGGTGAGCGATGGAAGACAAGACAAGATGCGATGGATCCACATGGAAGCAAAAATTCTCCGATGAAAGAAAACAAATGCACAGAGTTGATGTGGGTATCATAGAAAATGCTTGGAAGCAACAGGTATACTGCTTTCAAATCATGGGTCCACTGCCTTCATCATGCAATAACTAAATGGGAACTTTGTAAATTTCTAGCGTCTATTTCTCACAAGAAAAATTTCGTTGATGTTGATATTTAATTGAAGGTCAAACCTACTAAACAACATTGACTAAATGTTTTATATAGTATCTAATGAGTGTGTTTAAGATTCTAAGATATGTTTTAAGTTATAATAAATTAATAATATTAGACATACTTCCAAAATGTTTGTGAAATTGTCGTGTAGTGTAGCATGTACTAAAAAGTTATTGTTACAACTTCCATTTAGTGGAGGGAAAAATTGCTTAATCAATGGCATACAACCCAATGGCCATATATTTCCTGCAAGGAAAGGTGAAAAAAATAGATAATTTTCATTAAATCGCATTGTTTGATTGACCACGAGAGAACGCTACTGATCTTATACCTTGAGTGCATTAGTTAAATTGCCAATCACCATCCTTTGATACTGCTTTCGTTCAGTTTGAGTCGCATTGGGGTTTATGGTTTTGAAGCTAAAGTAATCATTCCCTCCCATGGTAATCAAGAACACGGATCTTATCAGCACATCCTTCTCCAATGAACTTAACTCCTTCTTGAAATTGGCTAGTTGCTCGGGAAGGTTTATCTGAAAAGAAAATTGTATATGGAATAACTCAGCCAAAAAAATATGTGCAATGCACTTGATGGGCAAGGCCAACTTAATTAATTTCTTCAGAAAAAAAAAAGAACCAACACGCATACCACTCCAGAATTAGCAGTGTCAAAAACACCTGATCCAGCTGAAGCAAAGTTGACTCCATCACAAGTTTGCTCCTGGTTGTAGGTATAGTGGAACCATATTCAAATTCACAAACCGGGTTGCAACCACAATATAAATTAACAAGGATTCATTAATTAATTAGTGATTAGAATCTGAATCTTTTTCTTCCTTTCTTCATACAGAAATTGGACAAAAAACTAACACATAAATTTTACCTATAAAATCGGGGACTACGAGACCATCCGACACTCTTCCAGTGGATTGATTGTGGAAACTTATGCCATATGATATGGATCGTACGCTTGTACAACTCTCATGCTACTATTGAGATACTTGTTATTTCCTGCATCAGACAATGAATCTCCAAAGACGAACAAAAGCTTACTTGACCATGGCAAGCTCTTGGGTTAAGACTTATTGCACCTAAAATTATAGCAAAAAGGAATGAGCTTAGGTTCGCCATGAACAAGTATCTAAATATCAACTTAGATGTGGTAGCGATCGATGTGCCGATGTGATTACATTCATAAGATGTATCTATATATATGGAATGCCTTTTCGATATAGAAAACTAATTAACTAAATGTTGCTAACTTCTGCTACATTTAATTTTCTATTCTAAAGATCATTGCCTCGACAGATGCTATCTACCTGCTTTGAAATTTTTGTTATAATATTCATATTTGTTAAGAATCAATCAAACTCAACCTAACCTGTTCCTCTATCAAACAGAACCAACAAACACTCAAGAAACAACACAAACAATAAAGAATCAAGAATCAAGAACACAGCCAATTTTACCATGGTTTGTTTATTCCAATGGAATAAACTAATTGGAATAAACTACATCCACGTTGAGCTCAAAGTAATTTGAGACTCTCTGCACTATAAGGATTGAATTCGTTACAGATTACAACAAGAAATCTCAATAACCCCCAAATCTCTCCTCTCACACTTCCCCTCAATCTACCCGTAATCAACACAACCAAGACAACTTAAACAAGCGTCTAAACCAGAAGATATAGCTTCTTCTACCCACAATTCTAAAGAAAAACATGACCTGATTACAACTGAAGGAAACAAACTAGCACCCAGCACTTGACGAAAACGCGAGAGAGAGAGTGCGTTTTTCAATCTGTTTTCAATCTGTTTCTGCAGTAAATTTCAGCTTTAAATATGTTGACCTTGGGCTGATTTCCACCGTTAGATTAGGCTGAGATTAATGGCTAAGATCTGTCACTTACTACCTTATTAAAACGTCAGCGTATTGAAGCTCTACTTAACAAACTCCACCTTGAAGCTTCACACATTACCTGATCAATACCTTATCAGTGCAGTTCATCCACAAATTACTCATCATAGCTCTATTGCTGCAGCTTACAACATGTAGCAGTTCAAGCAATGCTTGAACTTGGTTGGAGACACCACTTTTGTTCCCATATCTGAAGGATTATTCTCAGTTGGCACTTTTTTCAGATGATTGCCCCTTTGTCCACCAACTCCCTCACAAAATGGTATTGACATCAACATGTTTGGTTCTCTCATGATACACGGGGTTTTTGCTCAGGTGTATGGCACTTTGGCTGTCTGAATAGATAGTGACAGCAACCTCCAGCAGATTTACCTCTGACAGTAACCCTGGAGCCATAAAGCTTCCTTGAAACATCCGTTACAGCCACATACTCTGCCTCAGTTGTGGATAGGGTCCACAATTGGTTGGAGTGGACTTCCAACTTACACAATTTCCTCCCAAGGTGAACAATGCATGGTGTTGATTTCCTTAACCTTGTCACCTGCAAAGTCAGAATCTACAAATCCTACCAGATCAAGTGAGTCATATCTTTTTCCATATTTCAAGCCCAAATGAACATAACTATTGATATATCTAAAAGCCATTAAGAGCAGCCAATGTTCAAAACCAGGGTTTGACATAAATCTGCTTAAGAGGGAATGGCAAAGGAAAGGTCTAGTCTGGTACTAATCATGCATACATACTGACCCAACTACGTTTGCATAAGGGATATTTTCCATTTTTATTAAACTGCATCAGATTTGGGGCATGTGATCTACTAACATAAAGTGACCAGCAGGGGTACATTCACAGTTTTAGAACCTGCCATGCCAAACCTAGCACTAATTTTCCAGGGTAAGCCTTCTGATGGATTTTAATTCAAAGTCCTTCCTGTTTCTATCTATTCCCATGCCTAGAATCCGTTTAGCACTCCCAAATCCTTCATATCAAATTCAGAGTTCAATTTTTCTTTAACCTCTTCTCCTAGTTTAGACTTGCAAATTAAAAGCATGTCATCAACATCAGCAGAAATAAAAGGCATGTCATCATTAAAGCATAATAGAAACAATTGTCATATTTGCTTCTATTGAAGCCAATGCTAAAATAAAAGCATCAAAACGTTTATACCACTACCTAGGGGACTGTTTCAGTCCATAAAGGATTTTGAAGTAAGCATACATGGTTGGGCAGGTTTTTATCTACAAAACCTATGTGCTTCTCATGTAAATCCTTTCTTCTAAGTTTCCATGCAAAAAAGCAGTCTAACGTCCAGTGTTCTAATTCCAAGTCCTCATAGGCAACTATGGCTAGCATATCCTAATGGTCTTATATTTACAACAGGGAAAGATTCTCATTAAAGTCTATTCCCTCCCGTTTGTGTAGCCTTTGGCTACCAACTAGCCTTATATCTAGGGGGGTCAGATGGGTTCATATCTTCTTTCAGCTTGAACAACCACCTACATTCAATCAGTTTATGGTCTTTGGGATTTGAACCAAAGACCAGGTTGCATTTACTTAGGGATAGCATCTCTTCCTCTATTGCAGCTTGCCATTTTGCTTTGTCTCTGGATCTGATTGCTTCCTCATAGTAGTCTGGTTCTGTCCTCTGAACTTGAGCCCCCGCCACCAGGGCTGTGTAAATCAAATCCGCATAGGAGTATCTGCTGTGGCCTGATTTCTCTCCTACTTCTATCCTGGCTGCTGGTACTATGGGCTAAGGGTCAGGATGGGGTTCAGCAGGTTCTGTTCATTTTCCTCTTCCAAGTCGGGTCCAGATCTGGTTCTTTGCTTCAGCTTCCTGATATTCGAAACCAGGTTGAATTTCAGTAGGCTCCACCTCAATTTGGCTCTCTCAGGCTGATCCTGTCCATGGGATTGCTGCTTGTTGATCCTGCATACGGTTAGCAACTTTGCAAGGAAATATTTTTCATTGAAAATACATCCCTACTGATTATTATTCTAACTCCCGGTACTTCTTCATCCAAAGCCTATACCCTTGGTTCCCTCTGATAACCTAGGAAGACCCACCTAAGTGACCTAGGGTCTAATTTCCCTTCACTGTTATGGACGTATGAGCACCACACCATAGGTCCTCAAGTTCCTAGACTAGGTTTCCCTATTACTCCATTTTCCTCAGGACACTTAAAACTAATGGCACTTGAGGGGCTTCTGTTATATAAGGTAGGCAGCGTGTTGAGGCTTCTCCCCAAAATGACTTAGGAAGGCTGGATGTGAAGAAAGAAGCATCTCACCTTCTCTAAAAGGGTCCTGTTCATTCTTTCAGCAACCCCATTCTGCTGAGGGGTTCTCCTAACAGTTCTATGTCTAGGAGCCATGTTCAGTGCAGTAGGAGTCAAATTCCAGTTACAGAACTCTAAGCCATTGTCTTTCTAAGGGTTTTAACCCTTTGTCAGTTTGTTCCTACAAGAACCTTCCAATTCTTAAACCTATCCAAGCTTCATCCTTAGTCCTAAGTAGAAAACCCACACCTTCCTACTATAATCATCTACTATGGATAGAAAATAACTACTACCCCTATGTGATTTGACCCTTTTAGGTCCCCAAGTCAGCATGCAAGTATTCTAAGTAATTGGCAACCAGGTGAGTCCCCTTTTGGAAACTCAACCTGTGTTGCTTGCCCATAATGCAAGTTTCCACAAATTTAAGAGGTTAATAAGGTCCTCAACAAATAGCCCTGCTTATGGAGGATGTCCGCCCTTTGGCTCATATAGCCTAGTCTTAAGTGCCATTTTTTAGTACATTCAGTTAGTAGAAACCAAAAGCAATTTAAACGTCACATAATAGGATCCAGACAGAATATACAAGCCTTTCTTTTATCCCTTCAACACAACACAGTTATTTTTATAGACATAAAGGCAACCATTTTAGCTTTTAACTACACCAATTCATCTAAGACCCTAATGAAATTAAGTTTCTTTTTAATTCTGGAATGATCTCACTTTAGTCAACTTGACAGTTTTACCACTGTTTAGTTTTTAAAGTGATTGTTGCCTATCCCTTCAACCCTACATGCATTATTATTCCCCATGAAGACAGTTTCTAACCTATTCTCCTCAAAGTCCTAAAACCAGTCTTTATTAGGACACATATGAAAAGAGCACCCAGATCCATTACCCATCTTTATCTTTTATGTTTTAGAACAGTTAAAACTTCAGATTCTCTAAACTGGACTTAGAGGTTCTAGGTTACTTTCTGTATTCCCTTGTTTCTGTTTCTAAGCCAGGCATACAGTTCTTTTCAAATGGCCAGCTTTGTTACAGAAGAAACACTTCCTGTTTTCTCCTTTGGCCTTGCGGTTTTGTTTTCCCTTTTTCTTATTCCTAGCCCATTATCAGACTGGACAGAATTACTATCTGATTAAATCACCCTTTCCTTTAACAAAAAGATTACTACCAGTTCTTCTCTGTACTTTAATCTTTGATTCCCTAGCTTTTAATCCTGAAACTATTAAATCTACGCTTGGGACATCATATATTGAAGGCATTTTTTCAACCTGGTAATCTTCAGTTAAAGAATTCAAAAAGAATCATAGCTAAACTCGAGTCTCCGAGTTCTTGATCTGTCCTCTTTAACTCTTGGGTCAGTTTCAAAACTCGTCATATTCTCATCAATAGTCCTAGAGCTATCCATTTTATATGCAAATAACACCTTAAGTAAGCTAGATAGGAGCAATTGTAATGCAAAGAGATTCGAGTTTTACCCCCTACCATTGTCGGAGTTTCAAAACCGTCACCTTTCGTAGGACCGCGTCGGAGAGGTTCATGATTATCAGATTGTACGCCTCCTCCTCCAGATCTGCCTTCTTTTTCAATTTCTCCTCGACCATTTGGTCATGTCCTTTTCCAGTGCAATGGCTACTTATGTGTGGATAATAGGCTTTCATTTTCTTCTTCCAACTGTTGAAATCAATTTTCCATCGAATCGGGTGATTTCAACTCGGTAGTAGTCATGTTTAGATTTGGGGTTGGTGTTGAGTTTAGGGTTGACACAGAAGAAACCCTATTTAGTTAGGATCGAATTAGAATTGATTTCACGAAATTGACCGGATAATCAAGGTTTTCCAAGCCCTAAGACACTATTGACTGATTATACCGAAACCCCCAATTGGTATAACCCTAGGTTTCAAGAAATCACTCAAATCAGACCGAAAACCCTAATCTCGCTCTGATACCACTGTTAAGAATCATCAAACTCAACCTAACCTGTTCCTCTATCCAGACAAACACAAACCCTTAAGAACACACAAACAATAAAGAATCAAGAATCAAGAACACAGCCAATTTTACCGTGGTTCGTTTATTCCAATGGAATAAACTACATCCACGTTGAGCTCAAAGTAATTTGAGACTCTCTGCACTATAAGGATTGAATTCGTTACAGATTACAACAAGAAATCTCAATAACCCCCAAATCTCTCCTCTCACACTTCCCCTCAATCTACCCGTAATCAACACAACCAAGACAACTTAAACAAGCATCTAAACCAGAAGAATATACAGCTTCTTCTACCCACAATTCTAAAGAAAAATGTGACCTGATTACAACTTGAAGGAAACAAACTAAGCACCCAGCACTTGACGAAAACGCGAGAGAGAGAGTGAGTTTTTCAATCTGTTTTCAATCTGTTTTTGCAGTAAATTTCAGTTTTAAATATGTTGACCATTTGGGCTGATTTCCACCGTTAGATTAGGCTGAGATTAATGGCTAAGATCTGTCACTTACTACCTTATTAAAACGTCAGCGTATTGAAGCTTTACTTAACAATATTGAACAGTACTTTTGTTGTATCCAGAAGGGAATTCATAACTTATGGTTGTTGAGCCTTACTTATCCGCAAAATCCAATCCGATTTCACAGGCTCATCGCATGCATCGAAGCCTTCATATTGTGAGAATTCTGAAACTACCAAATTATGTATACGTACAATATGGTACTTTTATTCAAAGATTGCGGATTTAAAGCAGCAAAGTGCAGCAATACTTTAGCCAGGTTATATAATACAAGAAATCTAATACTGTCTGATTAGATTATAAATGCATTGGAAAGTAACAAAATATTAATGCAAAATTGAATAATGGAATGGATACCGACTGAACTGCATAATTGAAAAATCGAACTATTTATAAGCCTACAATAAATGCGCAACATATACAGCTAGTATTCCTATTACCAACTTATGTATCTCAAACTAAGACAATGACCCATAAGGTATGGCATTTGCATCTTTAATCAGGAAGTCAAACTTTGCTTCTTAATTCACACTTTCTCCACCACAATTTGAATGCAATTGCCTTGTGAATGGCACCACCGCAAAAGATATGAACACCATTAATTAGTGCTTCTATGATCTCAAATACCAATTGCACTATCGCCATGTCCACAATCTATAAATGAGTAACACTGGAGGACCCTGTTCAGCATCAGAATCAACAATGGCAGGTCTGAGCTTCCTTTGTTGTGGGGTACTCTTATTTGCATCAATTTTCCTTAATCCAATTAGCTGCCATGCTCGGTTCAGGCCTAGAGATTTGTGTTCAGAGACTCATTGTTTGATCCTGGCAACAACCAGTATCTTTATGACTCCTCACAAGAGGGAGCGGGAGCGACAGTCTTCCCTTATGGAGAAACCTTTTTCAAACGCCCCACTGGAAGACTTTGTGATGGCCGCACAGTTCCGGATTTGATTGGTATGACATTAATGTTAGCTTTCTTAATTGTTTAACTTAATTGATGTGTATATATATATATATATATGCAACTATGAGTAAATGGTGACAGTACGTACTTCATTAATTTGGTGCAGCCCAGTTTGCCAATTTGCCCATACTCCCACCATACCTGCAACCGGGGGATCATCAATTCACTGATGGGGCTAACTTTGCTTCTGCTGGANATATATATATATTACAGTGAGTAAATGGCGATAGTATGTACTTCATTAATTTGGTGCAGGCCAGTTTGCCAATTTGCCCATACTCCTACCATACCTGCAACTGGGGGATCATCAATTCACTGATGGGGCTAACTTTGCTTCTGCTGGAGCTGGTGTTCTTGATAACACTCGTCCTAGATCAGTATGTAATTTCGTCTTTAGTATTTTGAATAAATTAGGAAAGTTTCAATTAGTGTAGAATTTTGTTTTGCCTGAAAAAGTAGGATTGACGTAGAGTCTTGTCACCATAGGGTGGTTAGAACTCAGGAAGGTTCCGCGACCGATCAAACGCGGCCATGGCGTGTGTGGCATGCCCCTGTCAGTGCCGTGGGTGAACGCTAGGTCAGCGGATGGTTGGAAATCGTCCTTGTGTCTAATCCCTACACAAGTTGAGGAAATCACTCGGGCAGGTGAGCAATGGGACGTAGAGAAGGATTTGCACGGTATCCACCCCACTTGCAGATTGAGTAATCATTACCTTGACTCATCCCACTATAAATAGAAGTCTTCTCTCTGATTTGCAGCAGGGGCTAATTTCACTTTGGAATAGCATACCCTCTCTCCCTCTCTCTCTTGTATTCTCTAAGTTGTAACTCAGCTCGCTGAACGCGAACTGACTTTACTCTGATTAATACAATATCAGTGGACGTAGGATTCGCCTTTGAGCATCCAAACCACTTTAAACGTCGTTCTTCACCCTTACTAAACTAAATACTTCCATAATCTCATGTGACTTCTAAGCCCGCTTAGCACTTGTCACATGTAAATAGTTGCTGTCAAAATCAAGCATCAACAGTTTGGCGCTCGAAGGAGGGCCTGATTTAGTTCCTGTTCTTCATCAGGACAATCTCTGATTAATTGGTCCCACTACAACAAATGGCTCATGGCTTCGAATATGAGCAAACCAATTATGGCAATGAAGAGATCCCCTAGGTATAAGAGGGCACTTGTCTCGAAGTGCCCCTAGCCCAGCAAAATATCATGGGGGATATCCCTTAAAGCTCATGGCTTGATCCAGCTGTCATGAGTTACCTAGAGAGGTTCAACAATACTTTCCCAATGGTTAGCCAAAGGCTAGACCGATTGGATTAGGTCCTGTTACCCGAATCCAATGAGGCGGTGCCACCATCGAAAATGCCTGCAGGTCATGTGAAAGCGCAAAAAAGGGCAAAAACCCATACTGCGCGCACTGCAGCGCGTCAAAGAAAGGGAAAGCAAGTGACGCACAATAGACCCAAAGGCTCCGAGGGACCAACGAACACCGATCATGCCCCGAGTAGAATACCCATGGCATTGCAACTCGGTGACATGTCGCGGCTTGAGCGATGCTGCACCATGTCGCACGAGCACTCCCACAAAAGTGCAAGGCGGGGAGATTCCCATTATCGCCAAAATGACGGCTTTGATCGTCATCATGCAGAGGACTCCCACCATCTGTGGGTTGGTTCGTACCACCACAGAGGTCTAGAAGATTCCCCGAATCACTCAATGTCATCACACGACTCCAACCAATGTGTGTCAAGATTGGCCGAAACTGCCGGCCGAGGCGAGAGGAATCCGACTTGCGGTCTTTCCTCAACCGCAACCGTGAGGGTCGAACCCACGTTGTGGAAAGTGATCCCCAGTTAGCTCCACTGCCTCAAATTGAGGAGCTACAACAAACTCTGGATCAGTTTAAGGCTCAGCAAAATGAGCAAGGGCAGGTCACATAAGTGTTTCCCTTTTCTCCAGTAGTGTTAGCTGCTCCCCTCCCATCAAGATTTAGAATGCCCGACATGTGAGCATTTGATGGGAATTCCAATCCGCATGATCATTTGTACGAGTTTAATGATCTCATAGAACTCTACCAAGTCTATGACTTGGCAAAATGTCGTTGCTTGGTGGTGACCCTTACGTCCCATGTCAAGCGATGGTTTAGGCCGCTCCCAACAGGATCAGTCAGCTCATGGCCTCAAATGAGCTTGACATTTATGAGGCACTTCCAGGTGAAAAAGAAGTTCTCAATGCCGCTAAGTTACTTGATCAACATAAGGCAAGAGAGGGATGAGCCCCTCCAATCTTATATTGACAGGTTCCACAAGGAGTTCCACAAAGTAGCTCACACTCTCGAAGAGTTCGTTTGGACTCTCATTATCGCAGGAGTTTGGCCATAGACAGACTTGTTGAAGGAGCTACAATCTGAGGATGATGTTTCCCTTACATGCTTCTACAACCTTACAGAAAAGTACCTCCGCACTGAAAACTCCATGGCCGCGCTTAACCATCACAACCTCGGTCCTTCGAGCAATGCTCCTGATTAGGGGGAGAATAGGAGTGCTGATCACAGATGGGCTAATGACGATAAGTGAAAAGGAAAGAAGCAATGGTACGAGCCCAAGAAATCCTATGCCCCAGTTCCACGTCGCGATCGCGACAAGAGTCAATATACCCCTCTAAATGCCTTAGTATCGGCTATTCTAGATAAATCGGAGGAGGCTCGTTTGCTTGGAGAGCCCGAGCCCATGAAAAATCCCTCTTTAGCCAGAAACAATAAAAAATACTGTCTCTATCATTGGGATAATGGGCACCACACCATGAGTGTCGAGCCCTCAAGCAAGCGATTGAGGACCTCATTAAGCAAGGGCACTTCAAAGAGTATGTCGATGACTCTGCTCCCGATCGGGAGAAAAACCAAGAGGAACTGGGAAAGAGGCGTCGTGGTCACAAAGGTCTCTACAGTGTAGGGATCAACCCTTCTATTCTCTCCCCAATTAGGAGCATTGCTCAGTGAAAAGGAAAGAAGCAACTGTACGAGCCTAAGAAATCCTATGCCCCATTTCCATGTTGCGATCGCGATCGCGGCAAGAGTCAATATACCCCTCTGAATGCCTTAGTATCGACTATTCTAGATAAATCAGAGGAGGCTGGTTTGCTTGGAGAGCCCGAGCTCATGAAAAATCCCTCTTTAGCCAAAAACAATAAAAAATACTGTCGCTATCATCGGGATAATGGGCACCACACCAATGAGTGTTGAGCCCTCAAGCAAGCGATTGAGGACCTCATTAAGCAAAGGCACTTCAAAGAGTATGTCGATGACTCTGCTTCCGATCGGGAGAAAAACCAAGAGGAACTGGGAAACAGGCGTCGTGGTCGCAAAGGTCTCTACAGTGTAGGGATCATCTTTGGGGGACCACACCTCACAAGGAATTCTCGAGGTGCCCAAGAAAGGTATGCTCATGCAGCCCGTCATGATCCGATAATTGTGATGAGCACGATGCCGCGACTATTGAAGGTTTGCAGGGAGGAGGAAATCACCTTCTCTGAGAAAGATGCGATGCGATTGCATCATCCTTACGATGATGCTTTTGTCATCATGCCTAAAATAGGACAGTGTGAGGTCCACATAATGTTGGTGGATAATGGAAGCGCCTTGAACTTATTGTTCTAGTGAGCCTTTGAGAGAATGAAGCTGGACGAGGTAGATCTAAAGCCTGCCTCTATCCCTCTATACAGCTTCACCAGAGATCATTTGATCCCCAAAGGGATGATCTCGCTCCCGGTCACGTTGAGAGAACCCAAAAAGATGACCAAAATGACTGAGTTCTTACTAGTGGATTGCCTATCCTCCTTTAATGGCATCTTGGGACGACCTCTACTACGAAGCTTCAAAGCAATCACCTCAATCTACCATCTAAAGATGAAGTTCTCCACCCCGATGGGTATAGGGGAAGTAAATGGATCTCAACGCGTATCTCGCGACTGCTATGTAAGGGCAGTGCATATGGCGTGCAAAGGAAAATGAACTTCAATCGGCATCTCTGAGCAGGCAATGGCGATCAGCAGGATCAAGCCATAGCCTAGCCTAGCCCAGCCGAGGATAACATGGATCCTCTCATCCAAGAATGCCCTTGCAGTGGGCCAGTCAAGTATCTATCTGAGGTAACGGTCGATCAAAGCGAGCCAAGCCAAGTGTTGAGAATCGAAAATAATCTCAACCCCTAGCTCGCTAACGACCTGAATAACTTCCTTAGGGAAAATATCGATGTATTCGCATGGACTCATGCTGACATGGTCAGGATCAGCCCAGACATCATATGCCATGCCCTGAATATTGATAATGAGGTCAGGCTGGTCTGCCAGAAGTGAAGAGCAATGGATCTGAAGCGATATGTTGTCTTGAAAGTTGAGGCAGATAATCTCCTCCTAAACGGATCTATCCGAGAGGCACTCTACCCGAGTTGGGTTGCCAACCTGGTCCTATAAAGAAGCCTAACGGCAAATGGCAAACCTGCGTTGACTTCACTAGCCTCAACAAAACCTGTCCAAAGGACAACTTTCCCTCGCCTAGGATCGACCAGCTCGTTGATGCCACCTCCGGGCATGAGCTGCTGAGTTTTATGGATGCCTACTTGGGATACAATCAGATTCCAGTGTACGTGTCGAACGAAGAGCATACCTACCTCCTTTGTTATAGATCGGGGCCTATATTGCTACAAGGTTATGCCCTTCGGCCTAAAGAACGCTGAGCCAACTTACCAGCAACTGGTTAACTAAATGTTTTCCAAGAAGATCAGGAAGTCAATAGAGGTCTATGTCGATGACATGTTGGTCAAATTGCATGTCACTTCAGATCACATAATGCACCTCGCTGAGACGTTCGGTATACTCCGAAGGTACAAAATGAAGCTCAATCCTCTCAAGTGTTCGTTCAAAGTATTCTCAGGAAAGTTCTTGGAGTATATGGTTAACCAAAAGGGAATAGAAATCAACCCCAAAAAGATCCAAGCTCTCTTTGATATGAGAAGTCCGACCAACCAAAAATACGTTTAGAGTGTCAATAGGCGAATAGCGGCACTTAGTCGCTTCATATCAAAGGTAACAGATCGCTACTTGCCATTCTTTAATATACTCAGGGCCAACAAGAAGTTTGAATGGACTCCCAAATGCGAACAGGCATTCCAAAGCATTAAAGAGCACCTTAGGAAGCCACCCCTTCTCTCTAAACCTCTCCCTTAGGAACTTCTTTTTCTGTATCTTTCTGTTTCTCAACATGTGTCAGTGCAACTTTAATTCGGGAAGAGGACATGGTCCAATGGCAAGTATATCACACGAGCAGACATCTGCTGGACGCCGAAATACAGTATCTAGAAATGGAGCAATTAGCTTATGCCCTACTAATTGCCTCTAGGAAGTTGCGATCTTATTTCCACACCCACACAGTCCATGTATTGACCAACTATCCGTTCAAGCAAGTCCTCCAAAAACCAGAGGCTTCAGGTAAGTTGCTCAAGTAGGAAATGAAACTAAGTCAATTCGATCTGCAGTGCAGACCGAAAGCGACTATAAAAGGGCAGGCTATTGCCAATTTCATTTTGGAGTTCTCATACCATCCGGTTAAGGAATTCGAGCAACAAGCCAGTGAAGTCACCTAGGAAACCGTTCATAATCTATTGACCTGGAGCCTCTATGTCGATGGATTCTAGAACAGGACAAGGGCCGAGGTAAACCTTCTCCTTCTTTGTCCTGAAGGGACTCCCATCCACGGTATTCTTTGATTTGGGTTCAAAGCAATAAAAAACAAAGCCGAGTATGAAGCACTACTCGTCGGTCTGCGGTTGGCAAAAAAAAATGGGATCATCCGCGATCAGCATTCACAGTTATTCCATGCTGGCTGTTAACCAGATCTTGGGAGAATATCAGGCCAAGGAAGAAAACAAGATCAGCTATCGGAAGACAACTAAGGTCGCAGTCGAGCCATTTAATCACTTCACGATCACGCAGATCCCTAAAGATAGAATTTTGACATGGATGCCTTAGGAAAGATAGCCTCTTCACTAGACTTAGATGAGCTAGAAAGTATTCCTGTTCGGTTCATAGAGATCCCTAGTATTAGCTTGCCCGAACAGGCCGTGAATGTGATAGAGTCAGTTTCCTGGATGACCCCAATTATTCAGTATCTTAGAGATGCGACCTTGCCCAATGACAAGATCGAGGCAAGAACCATGCGAACTAGAGCTGCTCGTTACACGCTAATAGGAGATTAATTGTACAACGAGGGTTTAGCATCCCTCTCTTCCGATGTGTAACCGATGAGGAAGCAGACTATATCATAAGGTAGATAAATGAAGGGATCTGCGGTAATCATAGTACCACGCGATCCCTCACCAACAAAGTTGTTTGTCAAGGGTATTATTGGCCCCTACTGCAAGAGGATATCTTCAACTTTATGAAAAAGTGTGATAAGTATCAGCGGTTCACGAATATACTGCGAGCTCCTTCCCACGAGCTGATAACCATGACTAGCCCCTAATTATTCTCCATGTGGGGAATTGATCGTATTGGATCCATGCCAGTTGGAAAGGGAGGGGTCAAGTATGCGGTGGTCGCGGTGGATTACCTCACCAAGTGGGCTGAGGCCAAACCCTTGGCATCTTAAAAAACATAGTGTGTCGTTATGGAATTCCTCATACCCTTATCTCTGATAATGGGAAATAGTTCGATAATAAAGAATTCAAGCAGTTTATGATGAGCTGGGGATCCATAAAAAGTTTGCCTCAATCGCAAGACCGCTAGCAAATGGCTAGGTTGAAGTTGTCAACAAGACCATCAAGCATACTTTAAAAGCCAAACTTGGCGCTGCCAAGGGTAATTGGACCAACGACCTCCCAGAAGTCCTATGGGCATACAGGACAACTCTGAGAACCTCTACTTCAGAAACACCTTTCTCGCTATCGTATGGCTGTGAGGCAATGATACTAGTGGAAGTAGGGACTTTTTCACTTCAGAGAGACTTGTTCAATGAAACAGACAATGAAGTGCTTATGCGCACAAGTCTGGATTTAGTTGAAGAACATCGTAGCAAGGCTCAGCCAAGGATAGCAGCCTACCAGCAACGCGCAAAAACATTCTTTGACTCCAAAGTCAGAAGAAGAGACTTTCAGGTTCAGCGACCTGGTTTTGAAGGAAGTCCTTCTCAGTATAAGAGAACCGAGTGCGGGAGTATTGGGGCCAAATTGGGAAGGCACATATCGCGTCACTAGAGTGATATGACAGGGGACTTATCACCTTAGAAGGCTCAATGGTTCCAAGGTACCGCGAGCTTGGAATGCTAAACATCTTCGCCTCTATTATCAGTAATTCCGAACTCATTTTCTAAATTCCTTGTAAGGATTTACTCTTTTTAGCCTTGTAAATAAAATAACTCTTATGTAATATTGTTTCTCGCATGTGTGCCTTTCTGCTCACATATGTATCATTTGTACAAATACTATCGCAAATAGTTAGAAAGAGACCTTGTGTCCACATGTGTAATATTTGTGATGTGAGAAAAATTATAAGTACTCATGAATTATTAAGGAAATAGTCTATTTATTTATCATAAATTAAAAAACAAATACAAACATGCGAGCATAGGAATAGTTATGAAAAGGAGAGCATAAACCATCACTGGCCTTCGTTCCTAGATCCTGAAGGTGCGACCTCAGTATCTCCAAGTTGGTCACCGACCACCTGGACGGCCACCACTTCCTCTGGGACATACTCCTCTGGATGCTCGTCCTCCAGATCGGGTCCTTGACCTTCCTTCTCGTCATCGGCCTGTGCCATGGAAGCGAGGGTCCTCTGGTAGCCATCCAGGAAGTCAGTGAGGTCTATGTTCAGATTCCTTGGTCGCGGGGCATAAATGGACTGGATCGACCAGTCAACCGCTCTCCTCTCAATTTCCAGCTCTTGTTGCTTCATCTCTTTGGTTAACAAAGCAACACTTCCCTGGGACAACCGGAGCTCTGCCTCAAGTGCCCACCTTTGCTTCTCGAAAGTTTCCCTCAGCTGTGTTCTATCCTGTTCTGCTCGCAAAGCCCGCTCGGAGTTCGCTCGTAGCTCTAACTCTTTCTTGCCAACCTCTTTGGTGAGTTTGACCACTGTCCTTTGGAGCTCTTTGACCTCCTCTCCCCTCTTCTCTAGCTCGGCCTTCTAAAAGTTTATCGTGCAGAGCACAGAATTCCTCTTCGATAGGTACTGGTTCATCTAAATGGTGGATAGGTTCATCTTTGTCTATGCAACCTCTAAATCCTGTTTCAGCCGCACGTTCTCTTCTCTCAGCTCGACAAGCCCCTCAGCGGCTCCCAATTGAGTCTTCTACTGGGCTAAGTGCATGATGAGCAGAGACTACACAGCAAAGGTAACATGGGGTTAAATTCCTTTTCACTGAAAAAGCAAGGGAAATATAAGAAAGTCCTCGACAAAGACGAACCCTCTTACTTGGCTTTGTAGCTAAAATGCCATAGTCATCAGGTCCACAAGGTTAGAGGCCATGAATTGCTCAAAAGCCTCTGCGAGCTGACACTCTAGCAGGGTGAACATCACCGGTTGCAAGTGCTCCAGGAGTTGCCCCATAGAATCTAGCACATGCATGCCCGTGCCGGTGCCCGTTCCCGTTCCCACGGCAAGTGGCGTCTCACCAACTGGTTCCTTGCCCGCTCTCCTCCCAGGAGTCACGACCTTCCCTTGCCCTGTGTGTAGACCCTAGGGGCAAGTGTAATGTTGGTCGCGCCCCCGGGGGGCCCTCCAAAGCGGAAGGCCTAGTAAGGTTGTGACCCCCTAAGCTAAATGCCGAAGCTCTCCGGCTCGGACTTTGACTCCTCGACCTGAAGCGGCTTCCTCTTCTTGGATTTCTAGGCTACAATCTTCTACTTAGGATGAGCAGCTGCAGGTTGGGGAGCCTTTACTGGCCGAAGTCAACACCCCCGCCGGTGTTCCTCAGACAAAGGGGCCATTGCGGGCTGCCCCGATTGGTCCCGTGGCACCGACCCGAGGAAAGGTGAACTCCCTAGCTCTCAGCGACCTGGGCACTTTGGGTGGCATGGTCGCTTCATGCGAATATCGTTAGCAAAATAGTTAGCTGCATGCAAACAATAAGGTTAGCTAAGGTTATGGACACTTACTCGGTAAGGATTCCAAGGTACCTTTGAGCTTGAAAAAGTCGTATTTTCGCAAGTTGGCGATTGTCACGAGCAGTTTTATGTCACGTCTCTGATTGGGCAGAAGACCGAAGGTGATTATTCTGTTGAAGTCAATGAGAACCAACTGGTTGTCTAGTTTACTGTGAAGAAACGAAAGAGTCCGTTAGCAGAGATTAAAAGAAAGAAAATTCACCAAGTAAAAGAAAGGAAGACCTACTCGGCTCCCTAAAATGGTAAATGCCATTGTAATAGAAAATGAAAATTTTTGTCTCATATGCCCCGACATTATTGGGATAATTGTGTATCCCTCCATTGATTGTGGATCGCTTCGAGAGGTAATAAGAGTCCTTGTCTTTGCTCTTTTTTAAGTCATACGAGTAGCCGAGCTCTAGCACAGTCAACTCATCGAAACCATTCTCGCCGCACGCAATATACATAGCCACATCTATCATATACGCGTTTGGGTCAACTGTGAAAGTGTGACCTTGCAGTGATTGAGGATCAACCTTATGAAAGGATGAAAGGGAATTAGTGGTCCCCATTTGAATATGTTCTTGGAGATCGCAACCATTCCCTCTGGCAGATTCTGAGCTATATATGTCCTGTGCTGGTACATCTATGCTAATTGCATATTGGTTGACCACTTTTTGAATTTCCTTTCCTGTGGCTACTGACAGGATTTCCTGTGAGGGACTCGCTTGTTAGTATATATTAGTGTATGCCCTAGAAACCATTTGTGTTGTCGGTTTCAGAGCATTTTGTCTTATATCAATATATCATAAATAATAGAAGAAAGAGTTCTTCAATTCATATATATAAATTACTTCCTTTATTCAGTCATGCATTTAAAATAAAGTATGTATATGAATTGTCCAAATGATTTATTTAATCGGTAAATGAATTATCAAAAGGGTTCCCTACGGAAGCAATATAATTTGGGCAACTGTATTGCATAGTATGCATACTGGATGCTTCTGAAAGATATCATGAGTTAATATAAGTATGGATGACAATGATAGTCATGTCACTAGGGCATTGGTATGGATTAGCGGTTGGTGAACTGTTTTTCGAACGTGAACGAATAACGACAAATCACTTGGAAAAACATGTAGTCAATGATTTATTTTTTGGTTATATCAGTGCACAATATAGTCCTTTGACCTGAGACATTGTGGTCAGATTCGATACGGATGCGTATGGGTCATACGGTGTATAAGTACGAGACTAGTCATGTTTTGTATTATAAAGCCTATTTGGTCATGCGTCATTCATATGCGGAAGTGAACGATGGTTAGGAATGGATCCATTGACTCGAAAATATAAGATCAAGAGTACCACTGACTCCATCCGGATTCGAGTTCTTGGATGAACGTTGATAAATGTCAGAAATCGGAATCTCTGGCCAGAGTCTATTATTAGTCATATGAAAGTAAGTTCGTGATGATGAGTTCCAAACATATTGATCGATGATTCGGTAGAAATAGTGTTTAGGATTTTGATGTTCCATGAATCTGTACTCGATCAGGATATATCAATGGAGGGACTTTACCTGCATGGTACATATGATCTAAAGTGGGTTTGATGAAGTATTTCTTCATCGTGGTTTAGGGACTATAGCACATTGTGTTTACCATAGACGTTAGGCCTTCGGATAGGTTTTCAGATTCATCCAGAACTGGCTCATGGCTAATCCACGGTGGACCTACATGGTTACACCAATAGCCTTGAGAAGCTAGAGAAGAATAAGAGAGAGAAATGATTGTCCGAAGAGGGCTAGCACCTTCCGAGGGTAATGACAAGATTTCTATGGTAATAGTTACATATAAAATTATTTGTGACATTTTAAGGGTTAAAATATCAAGTAATAATTAGTTGTATTCAATTTTTATATCTTAAAGCGTTAAGATAAATGAGATGAACTAAAATAACCTTTTAATATTTAAAGGGCAAAAGGGTAAACTTGTGGGTTGTTAATGTAAACTATTTTAGTTTACATGGGCCCTTCAATAATATTGATTATTTAAAGGGTAAAATAATAAAGACTTGGGCTGCTTTTAAAATAAGATTTTATTGGGGATAGAAGTAAAAAACAACTAATTACAAAATGGCCCATATATATATAAATGCAAATTGTTGCATTTTAGGTTAAGGATTCATTTTGTTCCCTCAAAAAAGAAAAACAGTCTCTCTCTCTTAAGTTTGGCCACTCTTTCACTCTCTCAAGATGGTGTTAAAGTGCGGAGGATTCATCATTTTGAATCTTGGCTTCATCAAACTTAAGTAAATGAGAAGGTATAATGTACTCAAGCTTTATTTGAAAAATTTTGAATCCTATTTATCCAACTCTTTACATGCTTTCAATCAACATTTTCCGCCACCTCTTCATGGTTTTCTTTCACCGCTGGGGCGTCCTGTACCGGCAAGCTTGTTCTCTCGTCTGTTCTAGTCGCTAAAGGGTCCATTTCTTCTACGGTCTGAAAAAGAGCGACATGTACGAATTACTCAGTCATCATACAAAAGATGATGTGGGAGAAAATATAAACATTGTGTCTTCCTTAAACCCAAGAAAAACCCTAAGAATCTTTGGGGACCACCCCCAAAGATTCAAACCCTAGAGGAAAGCCTATTCTCCATTCAACCACCCATAAACGCCCACTGTTATCGCATGGTTATCGCCAAAACAGAAAAAGGAAAGTAATGGAAGGATCTTCCTTACCTCTTGGGTGTGGGATTGAACTTCCTGCAATAAATGTCAAGTGCACATCAATTTGAAGGATGGAAAATCTGGTCTCACGAAAACTCCTTGCTCTTTCTGAAAAAGCGAGTGTTGTGACATTGCTTAAGGTGAGCCTGAGATTTTATAGTTGAGGAAGTGGCGATTGATTTTCCCGAAGCTAAGCGACATTTTGAAGAAAATCATCTCTTGCCGTTGATCGTGATCACGTGCCATCAATCAGCGAGAAAGAGTAATCATCATGCTTTGAGAAATCCAATCGTCACTTCTCTCCATTGAAATAATTGAGTAACGGCTCGTTTCCCTCCTCCACATTAAATGTGTTCTCATCTGCATTTAATGCTCTGATAAGGAATGTCGTTTCAGCATGGCTTACATTTAATGCGTATGGCTGGCACTCTTTGCACATATGACACATCTGTCAGAGTAAAAGGTACTTCATTAATGGATTAGCTGCCAAAGCGCAACGGATAACATCTGAAAAGGTCATTAGGAAAAAAACACTCTTCGTCGCATGTCAGTTGTGAAGCTATGTGACTCCTTCCCTTCAGCAAAAATACGCTAAGTATAACCGGGCCGCAGACCTCGGTTAAGATAAGAGGCGCACCAATATGGCACTGAATAAGGTCTGATCTAGGTTGTAGACCTTGCAGAAGGAGACCACTTTAGGTCGCCCATATGGAAATGTCTTGCAACCTCCTTGTAGCCAGGTCGAATCGATCAGGCGTCATTCGAGACATATCAAATCAAGGCATAATTATGAAGTTCTCAAGGTTCGATTCTCAAACCTTAAAAACTAGGGGACATTTGTTATGCCTGAAAAAGTAGGGCTGACGCAGAGTCTTATTAGCATAGGGTGGTCAGAACTCAGGAAGGTTCCACGATCGATTAGACGCAACCACGTCGCATGATGACGTGAATGGCATGCTCCTATCAGTGTAGTGGGTGAATGCTAGGTCAGTGGATGGTTAGAAATCATCCCCATGTCCAATCCCTGCACAAGTCGAGGAAATCACTCGGGTAGGTGAGCAATGAGATGCAGAGAAGGATTTGCACGGTATCCACCCCACTTGCAGATTTAGTAATCATTACCTTAATTCATCCCACTATAAATAGAGACATTCTCTCTTATTTGCGGCCGGGGCTAATTTCACTCTGGAATAGCATACCCTCTCTCCCTCTCTCTCTTGTATTCTAGAAGCTGTAACTCAGCTCGCTGAATGTGACCTGACTTTACTCTCATTAATACAATATCAGTGGATGTATGATTCGCCTTTGAGCATCCGAACCACTTTAAACGTTGTTCTTCACCCTTTACTAAACTAAATACTCCCATAATCTCGTGTGACTTCTAAGCCCGCTTAGCATTTCTCTCATGGGAATAGTTGGTGTCAAAATCAAGCATCAACAGTATGTACTTCATTAATTTGGTGCAGCCCAATTTGCCAATTTGCCCATACTCCCACCATACCTGCAACCGGGGGATCATCAATTCACTGATGGGGCTAACGTTTCTTCTGCTGGAGCTGGTGTTCTTGATAACACTCGTCCTGGATCGGTACGCAATTTCGTCTTCAGTAATTTGAATAAATTAGGAAAGTTTCAATCAGTGAAGAATTTTTAGGCCTACCACGCTCTGGCAATTACATATTATCCTCTGTTTTGCAGAAAAATCTGAGGTTGCAGCTAAGCTACTTTAAGGATGTGGTGAAACCACTGAGAGAGAAACTGGGTGAAGAAGAAGCCATGAGGGTGTTGATGAATGCTGTTTATCTGTTCAGCATTGGAGGCAATGATTACTTCGGCTTTTCTCAGAGAAATCGTGACGCTTCAGAGGAATCCAAGGGTCAATATGTGCAATCAGACATCGGCAATTTAACATCTGTGCTCAAAGTGAGTAACCTCATTTTACTTTCTACTAAGATGATAAACACAATTACATTTTCTAATTTCAATGTCTTAATTTGCAGAGATATGTGACCTAGGAGGAAGGAAAATTGCATTTCAAAATGTAGGGCCATTGGGTTGCGTACCAATGACGAAAGTATTTGATCCTTCAATAGGAAGTGGTTTTGCCGAGGAACCTTCATCACTTGCAAGACAACACAACAGATATCTAGCTATTTTTCTTAAGCAGCTAGAAACCCAGTTGCCAGGATTCAAACATGAAATATTTGATTACTACATTGCACTTGGCGATAGAGTTGCTAATCCTTCAAAAATATGGTAACTTTTAAATTAATGATGACCTGAACTTTCCTGAATCACGCAATTAAATTTGTTGTAATTTGTTTTGTGTTTGTTATGTGGTGAAGGATTCAAAGAGGGGAAGGCTGCATGCTGTGGCAGTGGGCCTTACAGAGGAATGAATTGCGGGAGAACAGAAAATGGGACGCAGAT
The DNA here is from genome assembly GCF_008641045.1 of Pistacia vera. NCBI lineage: Eukaryota > Viridiplantae > Streptophyta > Magnoliopsida > Sapindales > Anacardiaceae > Pistacia > Pistacia vera. The sequence continues at coordinate 1,262,123 of NW_022196349.1, read as the reverse complement.
GTTTGAGTTATGCGGTAATCATGCAGAATATGTGTGGTTTGATGGTGGACATACCACAGAGAGAGCTAACACTCAACTCGCTCAGCTACTTTGGGATGGAGCACCACCAGTCACAGCGCCTCTCAATATGAAACAACTATTCAGTTTTTGATTAAATTATCCTTTGTATTATTCTGGTTAATTATGCGGTCTGATTATCTTATCCTATCATCATATATAGCACTGCATCTTCCTTGTTATGTAGGATTTCTATGGTCTTGATAAAAAAATATTACTTTATTTATAGCACTGCAATTAGCATAATTTTCTTCGTGCTGAAGTTTTCAAACAACAAATCATGAGTTTCAAGCACCTGTTGACTTCTTTATTTCGCACTAAATATAATCTTGAGTACTTGCCCCAGAACCAATCCAAATGTCTCTTGTATTACCTCATTTGCTGCGTCTTTGTCCAATTAACACATAGGATTCAACTATGCATGCTAATTAGTTTTGATGGAGGACATCCTCCAATTATATATATATAGGAAAAATCGTACTTAAAGATAACATTATTAGAATTAATGTACAAGATTAGTGAAATGAGTTTGGGTTCAGTATATAAATTTTAGGTTCTCATAAGTAAACACGTGTTTGGGGGAAGATGCTTGTGTAAAGTTTTTGCATGCAATTTTTTTTTTTTTTTGGGAGATTTTTACGTAAACATTATAAATTGAATCCAAGTTAATTTGCTAGCGAAAGAGTTTCACATCTCTACTCTATAGACTCTGCATCTTGGTGAGATAGTCACACCAAACTATCAAGTTGCGAACTCTCTTTGATACCAATTGTCGACTTGGTGCTTTAATACCAATAAAACTAGTGTGAGAACGACTTAAGGAAGCTTCTTTAGAAGAAATGTAAAGCCGACTTAAAGAAAAGTAGTGAAAACAACTTAACTGGAGTCCTGATAATAAGGACAAAGTCAAGAAGAGAAGAGAACCTGTAACAGCCAATGAGGTAATACATAAGACAAATTAGATGAATTCCAGGCCAATTTACTCCTGATTTTCAGTGGGAACGTAAACAAGTCAACCATTCCTTAATGGTTTCATGAACTGAGACTTATGCATGATTTCTTGTGTTAATTAAGGCTAGAAGTGGGCATTTGGGATTGGGTCTAAAAACTCAGCCCTAAAATCCGGTCCTAGGATTGATCCTTGAGAGGATTGGTCTTAGGAGGCTTGGTCCCGTTTGTTAATTAAGGCTAGAGGTGGGCATTTGGGACTGGGTCTAAAAGCTCAGCCCCAAAACCCAGTCCTAGGATCGGTTCTTGAGATGATCGGTCTTAGGAGGCCTGGTCTCAAAATGGGACCAAGCCTAAGGAGGAGGGCCCGGGCCCTCCACTGGGCCCTCCTGCAAGGCCCGGGCCTGGGCCCAAATTTTTTTGGATTTTTTCAGTTTAGTCCCCTGCACAATAACTAAAATCCCCTATAAATTTTAAAATAAACATAAATTATAAGGGTTCAAAATTTTTTTACAAAATTTATGAAAAAAATAAAAAAAAATTTACTAACCATTGGTTGCTGCCAACAGTTATAATTTTTTTTTAACCGTTGGCTGGCAAGCAATGGTCACATGCCAGCCAACAGTTATATTCATATACTCAGCTCTAAAACCCGGTCCTAGGATCGGTCCTTGAGAGGATTGGTCTTAGGAGGCCTGGTACCGTTTGTTAATTAAGGCTAGAGATGGGTATTTGGGACTGGGTCTAAAAACTCAGCCCCAAAACCCAGTCCTAGGATCAGTTCTTGAGAGGATCGGTCTTAGGAGGTCTGGTCTCAAAATGGGACCAAGCCTAAGGAGGAGGGTCCGGGCCCTCCACTGGGCCCTCCTGCAAGGCCCGGGCCTGGGCCCAAATTTTTTTGGATTTTTTCAGTTTAGTCCCCTGCACAATAACTAAAACCCCCTATAAATTTTAAAATAAACATAAATTATAAGGGTTAAAATTTTTTTTACAAAATTTATAAAAAAAATAATTTACTAACCGTTGGTTGCTGCCAACAGTTATAATTTTTTTTTAACCATTGGCTGGCAACCAATGGTCACATGCTAGCCAACAGTTATATTCATATTATAACTTTTTTTTTTTCATTCCAAAATACCTACTCAACCCCACCCCACCCCCCCCCCCCCCCCCCCCCCCCAAACTACACTATAAACAACCCTAAAATCTTTTATTTTTTCCACACCAATCAATCTCTCTACTGCAAATCTCCAATCAAATTCTCATTCAATTTATATTTATATTTATAATTTATTTATATTATTCAATTTTTTTTCTATTTTTCAATATCATCATAATTTTATATTATTATTTAATTTAATTTCTTTTCATTTTAATTATTTATTATTTTATCATAAATTTATAATGGTTTCTCCAAATGAGTTTACGTTCCATCCATCGAAGAAATGGAAGGGTTCAATCTATTTTCACCATTTCCTCCAGAGGAAGCAGCTGCAATTCCACAACCACATTCGGTTGAGATGAGGTGTAGCTAAACACATGCGAGTTGCGAGTCAACGGGCACAGGCATAGCCCAATCCCCCCGACCGTCAAAGAGGGTCGTGTCCAAGGTATGACGATACTTCACCAAATCAAAACGGCCAAAGCCAAATGGGGAGAGGGAAGAATCGTGTGGGATATGTAATTTCTGTGGAACCATTATTGGCGCTAAGAAGGAGACTTCGACGATGCGACGACACGTGGAGAAGAAGCAGCCCCAAATAATGTAGTTGTCGAATACATCTTCAAGCGGATCAGGTAGACAAATTCAAACTCAACTTGATTTTAATTCACAATCCTCAACTCTTTCAACATGGCAATACAATGCACATGTTGCACGAGAGGAAATAGCAAGATTTATAGTTGCTACAGACTCTCTCATTTGTTTATATGAAAATCCTTATTTTATTTACATGATTAAAACTGCATTCTGTTCAGCATATACCTCTGTTAGTAGAAGTACAAGTAGAAGAGATATACTAAAACTTTATAACAAAATAAATAATAAACTTAAAAACAAATTTCAAAATTTTAGGAATATATCTATTGCACTTACATTAGACATATGGGCTTGTAGATCAAAAACCAATTTTTTAACTATCACAGAACATTTCTTAGATCATAATTGGGGTTTACAACAAAAATTGATGGGTTTTAAACTATTATATGAAAAACATAGTGCTGAAACTATTTATTTTACAATTCTGGAAGTTTTGCAAGAATATTTATTAACTGATAGAGTTGTAGCGCTAACGCTAGATAATGCAGCTGCTAACACCGCTGCAATCTCTTTTTTTGAAAAGAGATTGGATCTGCGTGATAAAGGCAAAATTTTTCACTAGAGATGTGCTTGCCACATCATCAATTTGATAGTTAAAGCAAGTTTAGATGCTATATATTCGAAGATGGAGAGGGTGCGCACGGCTATCAGATTTATCGGCGGCGGTAGCAATAAAAGATGGCAGAAGTACGTCAAATATTGTAAGCAAGAGGACCCACCAATTTGACCTTTGAAGTTATGTACGAACATGCCTATCCGTTGGAACTCCACCTACTTTATGTTGGAAAAAGCTTTGCCAACCGCGAAACAAATTACAGATTTCATCAACCGGAGCACTATCCAAAGGAAGTTGTCAGCTATGATGATTGAGTGGTTTGTGAACTTTTTTATCAATTTCTTCAAATTTTTTATGATGCTACTAATACATTAACTGGTATTTATTATCCGACTACTAATTTAGTGTTAGATATTTTACTTCAAATTGCTATAACTTTTGCTCAATATAGATATAATAATGATTTAAGGGAAATTGTTTTAAAGATTGAAGAAAAATACGAGAGATATTGGTTAGATATTCCATTCTTATATGGATTAGGCCTTGTTCTAGATCCTAGGTTTAAATTACACGTAGTTAATTGTATAATTACTGAGATAGGCCAACATTTAGGACATGATTATACGTCTTATTTGACTAACTTTGAACAAGAATTGGATAGTCTTTTTTCTTTATATGAGAACAGGTACAATGCAAGTGGAAGTGGAACGTTTAGGAGAGAGGATTCGGACCTTAATGCAGCCCTCTGTCAATGATCGAGCAAGTGGACGTATGTGGAATGTGGCAGAAGTAGCAGCTCCAGCTCATACATACATGGACCAAATGAGTTGAATCACTACCTACAAGTGGACCTGTCCTTTATGACGATGAAGGAGCAACATGATATGTATATTCTTTAGTGGTGGAACCAACATGAAAGTCGATTCCCCATTGTAGCCCAAATGGTATGTGACATTTTATCTGTGCCGGTTCTACAATTGCATCTGAGTCAACATTTTCAACGAGTGGTCGGATTGTTGAAGACAGAAGATGTTCTTTAACCTATGAGATGATTAAAGTGATTACGTGTTTACGGGATTGGACTCATGCAGAATGAAGACTACAATAGCACCCTGAAGATCCCAAACTACTCGAACTCTTTAGGAATACAGATTTGAATGGTGTAAATATTGTTGACGATGAAAATGAAAAATTTAATAAAAAATTATTTAATTGTTTATTTGTGAAGCATGAATGTGTGAAATGTGAATTTACGTTAAAAATTAAAATTGACTATTAATTTATATATAATTTTATTATTTTTTAAAATTAATTAAATTTTTAGAAACTTACTAATCTACCCCTAAAAAATACTAAAAATCCCTTATAGAATTTTATTTCGCCCCCAAAATATAAAAAAAGAACAGGGGGGAAAAAGAAATTATCCAGGCCCATAGGACTGATCCTAGGATCGGTCTTGGGCCCATAAGACCAGTCCTAAGGACCGGTCCGGGTCCTCATATTTCTCAGGGGCCTGGGACTGGTCCTAGGCCCATGAGCGACTGGTCCCATTTGGGACCAGTCCAAACTAGCCCAGGCCTAGGCCTGCTTGGGATTAGTCTTTGACCAGCTCTAATAAAGGCAAAAGAATAAAGATTGTCTCATAATCTAATTTTTCAAATTTTTTACACAATCCCGATATGGTAGTTTACAATTGGTCAGCTTGCAAATGAACAGACGAGGCTCATAATGAAAAGACAAGACCCAGTTACGAGTTAATCAATTGAGAACTACCACATCAAGATTGTGAGATTGAATTGTAAGTGAGAGAAAGTTTGTGAGATTGGATTGTAAATGTGATATTACCCTCAGAAAAAATTACATGCAATTGTTGCAAACAGGATATCAAACTCTGACCAAATTCAACAAGTTGTGGCCTCAATCCCCCAACTATCTGAAAATCAAACTTTGTTTCTTACATTAACAATCTCCACTCAGAATTTCAAAGCAACTGTCATGTGATGACCACCACTGACGAATGGGTGATGGCCAATAAATTAAATATAAGTGTAACTTTGAATTATATTTCATGTGTATTTGGTGAACAAATGCAATATCTAGAATTATATATTATTTGGCTCAAAGGCGCTGCTGGTTGATTATTAATTGAGCTTCACGTTTAGTATTCTGCTTCCAGCCATGATCCGGTTCTCGTCAAGCTTGGACTTGCAATTAAGTGAAAGTAACACCTTCAATAAAATAAACAATTTATCTTAGTTAGTAAATTCGCGAATTATATTCCTAGCCATATAATTCGTGTATTATTCACGAACAGCCGTATCTTATCAGCCCAGCCGTATTATTCATGAATTATATGCCTCAACCGTATTATTTGCGAATTATTCCCGTATTTTTCCTATATCCGAAATTTTGCTGAATTTTTATAAATGTATTTTTCACAATTTTTTGTATCATACCCGTAAAAATCCTGTACCCTTTTTTTACCATACCCGTATATTTGAAATGCTATATAGATTTTAACCAAGTGGCCCATGAAAAGTGCTAAAACTAGGATTGATATTGCCGTATTTTTCAAAATGTATTATTGACAATGTGCCGTATTAAACTCGTATATGCTCGTACCATATTTTTTTCCACATCCGAATTTTATGGCCGAATTTTTACAAACTTATTTTTCACCATCTGCCGTATCATACCCATAAGATTCCCGTATCCTTTTTTTGTTGCACCCATTTACTAACTAGGCAATTTATCATGTTGAACATAATCGGAATATATTAATTCACGGGGAATATAAAGTTATTAGTTGTTGGCAATTATTTTGTTCATAGAAAATTTGGAGACATCCCACATGTTAGATAAGGTCTTCAAAGCCTTACTGCAAATGGGTCTCTTTGTTTATTTGAAAAAAGATAAACAAGGTGAGGTTTTACAGGGGATAGGTTTCAGAGACAGTATGTTTTATCATATATTTGGAGTTTTTATGAAAAATTAAATGGAATTAGATTTTGTGACTGCTAGCTCACTGTTGACCAAGGTTGACTTTTCTGTTTAAGGACAAAAGTGTAAAAAAGAGGAAACGATGTCTTTTCTCTCTTTACTTTCCTTTTTACTGTTCTGCTCTCTCGTTCACTCATTTTTTCATATAAAAGTGAGTTAAGTCATTTTGTACAGTAACGATCAAGCAATAACAGAGTATTCTCTCTCAAATTTCTTCCAAAATTCTAATTTATTTCTAAGTTTCACATGGTATCAGAGCCCTAGACTAACGTCAATGGCCAAATCATCTGAATCAAATCAATTTGTTGTCAATACGTAGCAGATGTCTCACAGTTCTAGTCACAATTTCACCTCAGCTTTTCCTTTGAGTCTTCAAGTCATAAGCCCCAAATTGACTCGCAACAATTATAGAGATAACTACCACTTTTGGAAGTGTCAAGTACTTTCAGCTGTTGGAGCTTATGAATTAGAAGATCATCTCATAGGTCTGATTTCTTGCCCTTCCCCTTTAATCAATGTTGCAAATAAGGTTGTTAGTGAATCAGGAGAAGTTAGTTCGAAAGATACCTTGGTTAAAGAAATAGTAAATCCAGATTATGTTGCATGGAAAAGGACTGATAAATTTTTAGTAACCTGGCTGTTAGCCTCAATCTATGAGTGTATGTTTTCATATGTATCAAAATGTCAGTCTTCAATTGATATTTGGTTAACCCTTGAGAATGAATTCTTAAATGATTCAAAACAAGAGCTCTGCATCTGAAAAATTTACTTCAAAATACACAAAAAGGAAACCTAAGTATTAGTGAATACATTAAGAAAATGAAAGGGATAGTTGAAAATTTGTCAGCCAGTGGGCAACTAATTCCTGATGAAGATTTGCTCCAATATATTCTTGATGGTCTAGGACCAGAGTTTGATGCTGTTGTAGTTAATTTGACATCCAGGATTGAGTCCAAGTTTGATTCTTTTACTCTTCAGGAAGCATAGTACTTACTTCAAAAGTTTGAGATGAGAATTGAAAAGTTTAATTCTATTGATTTTCAAAGCTCTGTTCATCTTGCTTCTATTAGTAATCTGAGACAACAACTAATCAGTCCAAATGTTGCTTATAATCTAGTACTTTCTCCTAACCTAACACTGCAATTTGCTGCACCACACTCCTATCTTACTAGTACTCATCCTCATACCAATTCACTATCCTATCAACTACATCCTTTACAACCTCAGATTGCTCATCTAGAAATTAGTCCCCAGTATTCCTTTAATAATCCCACTGATCACTACACTTACTCAGCTCACATAGGACAATACATAGCACCTTTTCCACCAAATAATCCATCTAGTTTTAATAAGTTTGGAAGAGGTAGAGGAAGAGGTACTAATAGCAAGGGAAGACCAGTTTGTCAAGTGTGTAATAAAATTGGACATACTGCAGTCCAATGTTATCACCGGTACAACTTTACCTATAATGGTGTGCCACTAACTACAGGAGGTCACATTGGACAACCAGTTGGTCCTATCACTCATTTTCAGCAATCCGGTACACCATATGGCCATCAACCGAATAATCACACTCAATCACATAATATATCCCTTGGTTCTTATGCTGCTAATAATATGCAACCTCAATTTGCCCACCATTCTCAACAACACCATACACTGCCCCTACTACTTACGTACCTGATTAGCAGCACATTCGACCACCAGAATTTAGTAACAACTTTCAACCATAACAGAATTTTGCCACATCATCAGGAGCAAACTCAATTGGTTCCTCATACTCTACTCTTGTTTCACAAGGCTTCAAAGTTCCCAGTCAGCAACCTAGTGGTTCTAGTCAAGCATATATGGTTGCAAAAAACTGCTAACAAAGGAGGCTCCCTGACTGTCTCTGCAGCCTGGGTTGTACCAGTTAGAGCTAGGCATTTGTGACTGGGCCCAAAAGCCCAACTCGAAAACCCAATCCTAGGACCGGTCCTCGAGAGGACCAGACTTAGGAGGCCTGGTCCTAAAACGAGGCCCTCCTCCAAGGCTCGGGCCTAAAAAAACTTGTAATTTTTTAATATAGTCCCCTGCTAAATTACATAAAACCCCCGTTAATTTGAAAATAAATATAAATTAAGAGGGCTAAAATGGCATTTTACAAAATTTATAAAAAAAAAAAAAAAAAAAACTCTTCCATATCTAAAAAATTTATAAAATTTATAAATTTTACCCCTAAAAATACTAAAAACCCCCCATAAAATTTCATTTTGCGCCCAAAATATAAAAAAATGAGGGGGAAAATTCATTATCCAAGCCCCATGGGACTGGTCCGAGGACCGGTCCTGGGCCCATAGGACCAGTCCTTACCAGGCCTAGGGCCTAGTCTGGGTCCTAATTTTTCTCATGGGCCTGGGACCGGTCCTAGGCCCATGAGCGACTGGTCCCATTTGGGACCAGTCCCAAACGAGCCGAGGCTTGAGCCTGCTTGGGACCAGTCCCTGCCCACCTCTTGTACCAGTTGAATCTATCCTCTATCCTGCCCTCCAACTCACCAAAAGTTTGCTCACCTTCTGTTTTTCCTCATCTGCCAGTCTCTTTTATTTCCAAGACTTATGCTAGTACTACTAAGCCGAATTGTCCAGCATCTAGTTCATTGTTACCTTGTATCACTTTAGACAAGTCCAATAATGTTGAGTCTAACTGTTTTGGTGATGTTTGTAGTTCTTTTGTTGCAAATAAATCTACATCTGATGTGCATATTAAATAAGATGCATCGGCTTGTAATGTCAATACAGCTTACTCAAGTACTTGTACTTCAGATTTTCTTAATAAAAACTTGGATTTTTCTACTTGTTTAAACAACAACTCTTCAATATTACGTCATAACAATACTAATTGCTCACAAACATTTGATAATTTTAAATATAGCACTACTGCACATGTGCATAATTGCTTGCATTCTACTTCAGCATTGGCCACTCACACTGATTCTCCTCATGACTCTACTCTTATGACTTTGCATAATACACTAGGTCACCCACATGCTGAAATTCTTTAGAAAATTCTCCTACAAATACCCAGCTTATCAGTGTCCAGAAATAAATCTTCTATTTCCTTTTGTGATTCTTGCCAATTAGGAAAACTTCATAAAAACCATTTCCCTATCTCACATTCAAGAGCTATAGCTCCCCTAGAACTTATTCATAGTGATATTTGGGGGCCTGCCCCAATGTTATCCTTAGAGGGTTTTAGATATAACGTACAATTCATTGGTGACTTTAGTCGATTTACTCGGCTCTTTCCATTAAGAGCCAAAGTTGAAGTATCTTCTGTTTTCATCAAGTTTCATGACCTAGTAGAAAGAATTTAATCAAAAACTTAAGTGTCTCCAATCTGACCAAGGGAGTGAATATAGAGGCCTAATTTCCTACTTAACAACTGCTGTAATTCAGTTTAGACACTCTTGTGCTTATGTTCACCAACAAAATGGTAGAAGTGAGAGGAAACATAGGCATGTAGTTGAGACATGCTTGACTTTGTATACTTCGAGTGAAAGGTCGATTGCAAGCAGAAATATCTGAATGCAGGTGGTTGCCTGATGAATTTCTGAAGACTGATCTTCATATTATACAGTATAGTTCTATAAATTAATACTCGATAAATAATAACTTCTATTTATAAATAATTTCTTACGATCCTAATCTGGATTAGTAGGTTAAATTAATAATCGATAATTAATAAAATATACTTTTCTAAAACCTTATATACTCTATGGCTCATTCATATCATAAATAAACAATTTGCTAATTGACTATGATATTTTATTAACATATGCCTCTATTGTTGCTTATTTTTCTTGAAATTTAAATCTTGGTGGATCTCATCTTAATTTTTCCATTGCATCTTAAATTAATGTAAAATACAATGAATATTATTATTTAATTAGATACTACATTAGAGCTTGCTTAATCCTCAGGGCCCAAATCACCCAAAGTCTAATAGACCAAAGTAATTGCCACAATATATTATTATTTAATTAAATACCGTATTGGAGCCTGCTTAATCCTCAAGGCCTGTAATCCAGAAGAAAACACAAATGATGCAAAATTAGTGAATTGCTCAAGTTGTTTAGCACTTTCTCAGAGCTGAGAAGTTTAGACAGATCGAAGTTGTCAGCCATTGACGTTTGTCAAGGCTCTAAAACCATGTGAGATGTGAGAAAGTAGCAGGAAAGAAGAGAGAGAAGAGGAGAAAATATGGCAAAATTTTCTGATTTTTACTGATTAGAATTAATTGAAATTAAGATACACTTGTACACCTTTATAGTAAACTAATACAAAGGTGAGATGTCGCAAGTAAGTTAGCTAAGCTATTGAAGTTTTTAGAGAAAAACAATGACGTTTTGAGCTTTACTGTCCAACGTAACCCAATCAATCATCTTTCCCAAGCCATTTTCAAGCCATTTTCATTTTGTTCACCAAGGTTGACTTTTGCATTTAAGGACAAAAGTGTAAAAACGAGAAACGATGTCGTTTCTCTCTTACTTTTCTTTTTACTATTCTTCTCTCTCGTTCACTCATTTCTTCAAATAAAAGTGAGTTAAGTCATTTTTTGACTGTTAATGATCAAGCAATACAGAGCATTCTCTGTCAAAATTCTCATTTCTTTCTAATTTTCACATGGTATCGAGCCTAGACTAACGTTAATGGCCAAATCGTTTGAATCAAATCAATTTGTTGTCAATACGCAGCAAATGTCTCACAGTTCCATTCACAATTTCACCTCAGCTTTTCTTCGCTGTCTAAGTCGTAAGCCCCAAATTCACTCGCGACAATTACAGAGATAACTATCGTTTTGGAAGTTTCAAGTACTTTCAGCTGTTGGAGCTCATGAATTAGAAGATCATCTCATATGTCTGATTCTTGGCCTTCTCCTTAATCAAGTTGAAAATAAGGTGTAGTGGATCAGGAGAAGTTAGTTCGAAAGATACCTTGGTTAAAGAATGGTAATACATATATGTTGTATGGAAAAGGACTCATAAGTTTTTAGTAACCTGGTGTTGGCCTCAAATCTGAGTGTATGTTTTCATATGTTCAAATGTCAATCTTCAACTGCTATTTGGTTAACCCTTGAGATGAATTCTTAAATGATTCAAAAGCAAGAGCTCTGCATCTGAAAAACTTGCTGCAAAATACACAAAAGGAAAAATAAGTGTTAGTGAATACATTAAGAAAATGAAAGGGATAGCTGAAATTTGTCAGCCAGGGCAACTAATTCCTAATTAAGATTTGTTCAATATATTCTTGATGGTCTAGGACCAGAGTTTGTGCTGTTGTATTTAATTTGACATCCAGGATTGAGTCAATTTTGATTCAGTTACTCTTCAAGAAGGCATTACTTACTTCAAAAGTTTAAGATGAGAATTGAAAAGTTTAATTCTATTGATTTTCAAAGCTCTGTTCATCTTGCTCCATAGTAATCGGGACAACAACTAACAGTCCAAATATTGCTTATAATCCTGCATTTTCTCCTAACCTAACACTGCAACTACACCAGTTGTCAATTGAGTGTGTAATAAATTGGACATACTGCAGTCCAAAGTTATCACAAGGTACAAACTCTACCTATAATGGTGTGCCACCACTTACAGGAGGTCACATTGAACAACTAGTGGTCCTATCACTCATTTCAGCAATCCAGTACACCATATGGCCATCATCCGAATAATCACACTCAACCACATAATATATCCCTTGGTTCTCATGTTGTCAATAATATGCAGCCTCAATTTGTCCATTCTTAACAAACACAATACAATGTCTGTACCTCTTATGTACCTGATCAAACAGCACATTCGACCACCAGAATTTAGTAACAACTTTTAGCCACAACAAAATTTTGCTCCATCATTAAGAGTAAACTCAATTGGTTCCTCATACTCTATTCCTGTTTCACAAGGCTTCAAAGTTCCAGTCAAAACAACCTAGTGGTTCCAGTCAAGCAATATGGTTGCAAATCAGAATCAGACTTTTCTAGTCCTGCTAACAAAGGAGGCTTCTGACTATCTCTCCGGCTACTTGCCAAGACCCTGCTTGGTACATGGACTCAGGTGCAACTGCAATGGCACAGCTGCACTAAACCACCTCAACATTAGCCACAACTATGGTGGAGCTAAGCAACTTCAAGTAGGTAGTGGTGAGTTTCTTCATATGTCTCATGTAGGACTTACTCTCTTACCTAGTATCTAAATCTAAAGGCCTTTACCTGAAAAATGTGTTGTGTGTGCCTAGAATTATAAAAAACTTACTCAGTATATCTAAATTTAATAAGGATAATAATGTTGTGGTTGAGTTTTCTGGATAGCTGTGTGGTAAAGGATAAAATTACAAATACAGGTTATTGTAGGGAGAACTTAAAGCTGGGTTTACTAAAAAAATGAGATTAAGAACAATGTTACTGAAGTTAAGTTACACCAATGACATGAATTTAGGCTTCAAAATCCCCTTGAACTGAAGAAGAAAGATCAGCCGCACATCTTGCCCTAGAAAGTAAAAAAAACTGAAAAACAATACTCCACTGCCGTCCCTCCTTGGTTAACCTAACACTCCTCAATAAATAACATGTGTTTTCCTTAATTCTGCCCCAGGACTCTTGGAAAATCTTTCCTAGATGTTTCCTAAAAGATAGACTTCCAGATTTGTCAAAATCTTATCAGATATGGAAAATAGAATTCGTCTCCAGCTTACACCAGGATTCTCGCAATGAAAAATATCTTTTCTGGGCTTGGTCACTTCATAAAAATTGTAGTCCCAGATGTGTAGATGATCTGGGCTTTTGAATCACCCGCTTTCGATATCTGACACTCCAGTTAGGCCCGTTCGAATATTCAATACTCAGCCAGGAAATCCTTCCGCGACTAGGATTCCAGGTCGGGTTTTGCAACAACTACTGAGAACCCAAACGAGCTCGGATTCTCGCCCATAATACCTTCCTGAAAAGCTTGATTCGTCTACTTTAATTTCTCTGAAGAACACTTTTGCAATCGAGAAATCTAACTCCATGAAAAACCTGAAAAACACAGCACTGTTCAGAGTAACAAAAATTCTGGGATTTCCTAATCTTTTATCACTTATTTCCTAAAGTCTATCCAACTATGCCAAACTCACAAAATAAACTCTAATCAACTCAAATAGGCATAAAACATAACAAAAAACATAATATGGAAGAAATAAAAATATATAAATTACACTCTTATCAGAGATTTAATTTTAGTAGGCTACGGTTCAATTTTTACAAGGAAAAAGCTACATTTACAATCTTTTTTTATAAACTTTTTCTCACAACTCTAACGTGACAGTTCATAATAAGTCTTACCTGATAAAATGAGTTTGACCAATTGTAAGCCGTCACGTCAGGATTATAAGAGAAAGTTTGTGAAAAGAGATTGTGAGTGTCACATTACCCTTTTTATAATGCCATGCTATATATATATAAAGAACAAAGAATGAGACCACCAAGGAGGTCCCTTAGAAAGTCAGGTGCCCTTGACATGCCCGATGATCAAGAAAAAACAACACCGAACAGAGGCACGGATTTAAATCCCTATGAACCACCGAGCTAGTCTCAATGAAGCATACACATAAGCAGACCAGCATCACAAAAACAGGTCAGGTTTTGGGAAACAATAAAAGCAATCTACACAAGCTATACACAAATAATAACCACCAAAAGCCTAATACATAGCAAAAAGAATCAGCAGGTGTTGTACAGTGAACCACAGACGAACAGCAGAACTATCAGGCTTTGCAAACCGCATGACCCGCAAAAGCCCAACCAACTTAAGAAAGAGTACACCCAGGGGCAGAAGAGAAAAAGGATGATGGTGTAAGAGTCATAAGTTGTACACAACATCCGTCCATTAAACATCTAGCCGAGCAACACCCGAACTAAGCTTGCCTGGCTCCATAATGCTTCTAGAGATGAGGGAACTGGAGCGCCAATGAGTAACAGTCCTGCAAAACACCCAAACAAGGGAAATGCATAAGTCCCAAAACTTAGAAAAAGTTAGAAAATCAGACAATTCGATTAGTTCCCTGCTTTATACAACTCATGGGTTAGTCTCATTCCTCCACAACTTAATGGACATGAGCATTGTTCTTGAAAGAGAAACTAAGCAGTCAAAGTCCAACAGTTTTGAAGATCAGCTTCTCCACACACCCTCGACTCCTTGCCTGGCCTTTGAAAATTCTAAAATTCTGCTCTTGTCAGATAAAGTGAACCACCACCCCAACAAGCAACGTTCGTATGACCATTCAAATACCTTTTCCTTTAAATCTACCAGCACACCAATGAATAATGGTGTCCCATCCTTAATTCGAGCCACTAAATCTTCCTTTAACCTGGATAGAATGCCAAAGAGTTTCAGTAAATGGGCAGATGAAGAAGTGGTGATGGGAGTCCATGGGGCCTTTACACAAGGCACACTCCAGTAGCTCCGAATTTGGCCAAGGCTGCACTGTTTTAAGCTTTTTCAAATTTATATATTTATTCAATTATAGTCGTTATTAGCGTCGATGTAAGTTGATAATTACAACCGACTCATGTAATATGACCACAATTTTGATTCTTTTAGCAAATTAATTAACTACTACGATGAACTAATTAATTGCTAGGGGTGTCTCATCAACTGTTATTTTTTATATATACTTTTTTAAAACTATCTTTTTACGTAGAAAAAGATTGAAACAAAGGTACCATGAGCAACCATTGAAAAATATAAAGACCAATAAAAATGTATTGATTGGTGTACGGGTGATGTGATATCCCTATAATATCATAAATGTTCTCCTAGCACTACTCTTATGAATATATGCATATATTATTCACACATACTATAATAGTATGATTCTGAAAAAATTATCAGGGATACTTCGAGTGAAAGGTCGATTGCAAGCAGAAATATCTGAATGCAGGTGGTTGCCTGATGAATTTCTGAAGACTGATCTTCATTATTATACAGTATAGTTTCTATAAATTAATACTCGATAAATTAATAACTTCTATTATATAATAATTTCTTACGATCCTAATCTGGATTAGTAGGTTAAATTAATAATTTCGATAAATTAATAAAATAATACTTTTCTAAAATACCTTATATAACTCTATGGTCTCATTCATATCATAAATAAACAATTTGCTAATTGACTATGATATTTTATTAACATATGCCTCTATTGTTGCTTATTTTTTCTTGAAATTTAAATCTTGTTGGATCTCATCTCTAATTTTTCCATTGCATCTTAAATTAATGTAATTATATACAATGAATATTATTATTTAATTAAGTATCTACATTAGAGCTTGCTTAATCCTCAGGGCCCAAATCACCCTATAAGTCTAATAGACCAAAGTAATTGCACAAATATATTATTATTTAATTAAATACCCGTATTGGAGCCTGCTTAATCCTCAAGGCCTGTAATCCAGAAGAAAACACAAATGATGCAAAATTAGTGGAATTGCTCAAGTTGTTTAGCACTTTCTCAGAGCTGAGAAGTTTAGACAGATCGAAGTTGTCAGCCATTGACGTTTGTCAAGGCTCTAATACCATGTGAGATGTGAGAAAGTAGCAGGAAAGAAGAGAGAGAAGAGGAGAAAATATCGGCAAAATTTTCTGATTTTTACTGTATTAGAATTAATTGAAATTAAGATACACTTGTACACCTTTTATAGTAAACTAATACAAAGTGAAGATAGTCGCAAGTAAGCTTAGCTAAGCTATTGAAGTTTTTAAGAGAAAAACAATGACGTTTTGAGCTCTACTGTCCAACGTAACCCAATCAATCATCTTTCCCAAGCCATTTTCAAGCCATTTTCTATTTTGTTCACCAAGGTTGACTTTTGCATTTAAGGACAAAAGTGTAAAAACGAGAAACGATGTCGTTTCTCTCTTTACTTTTCTTTTTACTATTCTTCTCTCTCGTTCACTCATTTCTTCAAATAAAAGTGAGTTAAGTCATTTTTTGTACTGTTAATGATCAAGCAATAACAGAGCATTCTCTGTCAAAATTCTTCAATTTCTTTCTAATTTTCACATGGTATCAGAGCCCTAGACTAACGTTAATGGCCAAATCGTTTGAATCAAATCAATTTGTTGTCAATACGCAGCAAATGTCTCACAGTTCCATTCACAATTTCACCTCAGCTTTTCCTTCGAGTCTTCAAGTCGTAAGCCCCAAATTCACTCGCGACAATTACAGAGATAACTATCGTTTTGGAAGTTTCAAGTACTTTCAGCTGTTGGAGCTCATGAATTAGAAGATCATCTCATATGTCTGATTTCTTGGCCTTCTCCTTTAATCAATGTTGAAAATAAGGTTGTTAGTGGATCAGGAGAAGTTAGTTCGAAAGATACCTTGGTTAAAGAAATGGTAAATCCATATTATGTTGTATGGAAAAGGACTCATAAGTTTTTAGTAACCTGGTTGTTGGCCTCAATATCTGAGTGTATGTTTTCATATGTATCAAAATGTCAATCTTCAACTGCTATTTGGTTAACCCTTGAGAATGAATTCTTAAATGATTCAAAAGCAAGAGCTCTGCATCTGAAAAACTTGCTGCAAAATACACAAAAAGGAAACCTAAGTGTTAGTGAATACATTAAGAAAATGAAAGGGATAGCTGAAAATTTGTCAGCCAGTGGGCAACTAATTCCTAATTAAGATTTGCTTCAATATATTCTTGATGGTCTAGGACCAGAGTTTGATGCTGTTGTATTTAATTTGACATCCAGGATTGAGTCCAATTTTGATTCAGTTACTCTTCAAGAAGGCATTACTTACTTCAAAAGTTTAAGATGAGAATTGAAAAGTTTAATTCTATTGATTTTCAAAGCTCTGTTCATCTTGCTTCCATTAGTAATTCGGGACAACAACTAATCAGTCCAAATATTGCTTATAATCCTGCATTTTCTCCTAACCTAACACTGCAACTACACCAGTTTGTCAAGTGTGTAATAAAATTGGACATACTGCAGTCCAAAGTTATCACAGGTACAACTCTACCTATAATGGTGTGCCACCACTTACAGGAGGTCACATTGAACAACTAGCTGGTCCTATCACTCATTTTCAGCAATCCAGTACACCATATGGCCATCATCCGAATAATCACACTCAACCACATAATATATCCCTTGGTTCTCATGTTGTCAATAATATGCAGCCTCAATTTGTCCACCATTCTTAACAAACACAATACACTGTCTGTACCTCTTATGTACCTGATCAACAGCACATTCGACCACCAGAATTTAGTAACAACTTTTAGCCACAACAAAATTTTGCTCCATCATTAAGAGTAAACTCAATTGGTTCCTCATACTCTATTCCTGTTTCACAAGGCTTCAAAGTTCCCAGTCAACAACCTAGTGGTTCCAGTCAAGCATATATGGTTGCAAATCAGAATCAGACCTTTTCTAGTCCTGCTAACAAAGGAGGCTTCCTGACTATCTCTCCGGCTACTTGCCAAGACCCTGCTTGGTACATGGACTCAGGTGCAACTGACCATGTCACAGCTGACCTAAACCACCTCAACATTAGCCACAACTATGGTGGAGCTAAGCAACTTCAAGTAGGTAGTGGTGAGTTTCTTCATATGTCTCATGTAGGACTTACTCTCTTACCTAGTACTCTTAAATCTAAAGGCCTTTACCTGAAAAATGTGTTGTGTGTGCCTAGAATTATAAAAAACTTACTCAGTATATCTAAATTTAATAAGGATAATAATGTTGTGGTTGAGTTTTCTGCTGATAGCTGTGTGGTAAAGGATAAAATTACAAATACAGGTTATTGTAGGGAGAACTTAAAGCTGGGTTTTACTAATTGAATCTATCCTCTGTCCTACCCTCCAACTCACCAAAAGTTTGCTCACCTTCTGTTTTTCCTTAGTTACCAATGCCTTTGTTTCCAAGACTTATGCTAGTACTACTAAGCCAAATTGTCCAGCATCCAGTTCACTGTTAACTTGTATCACTTTAGACAAGTCCAATAATGCGGCATCTAACTATTTTGGTGATGTTCGTAGTTCTTTTGTTGCAAATAAATCTATATCTGATGTGTCTATTAAATCAGAGGCATCAGCTTGTAATGTCAATACACCTTACTCAAGTACTTGTGCTTCAGATTTTCTTAATAAAAACTTGGATTTTTCTACTTGTTTAAATGACAACTCTTCAATGTTACATCATAACAATACTGATTGCTCACACACATCTGATAATTTTAAACATAGCACTACTGCACATGTGTATAATGGCTTGCATTCCACTTCAGCATTGGCCACTCACACTGATTCTTCTCATGACTCTGCTCTTATGACTTGGCATAATAGACTAGGTCACCCACATGCTGAAATTCTTCAGAAAATTCTCCTACAAATACCCAGCTTATCACTGTCCAGAAATAAATCTTCTATTTCCTTTTGTGATTCTTGTCATTTAGGAAAACTTCATAAAAACCATTTCCCTATCTCACATTGAAGAGCTACAACTCCCGTAGAACTTATTTACAATGATATTGGGGGGCCTGCCCCAGTGTTATCCTTAGAGGGTTTTAGATATTACGTACAATTCATTGATGACTTTAGTAGATTTACCTGGCTCTTTCCATTAAGAACCAAAGCCAAAATAGCTTCTGTTTTCATCAGGTTTCATCACCTAGTAGAAAGACAATTTAATAAAAACTTAAGTATCTCCAATCTGATCAAGGGAGTGAATATAGAGGCCTAATTTCCTACTTAACAATTATTGGAATTCAATTAGACACTATTGTGCTTATGTTCACCAATAAAATGGTAGAAATGAAAGCAAACATAGGCATGTAGTTGAGACGGGCTTGACTTTGTTAGCTCATGAATCCATGCCTATGCATCTTTGGTGGTGTGCATTTGTCATAGCAGTTTTCTTAATAAATAGAATGCCCTCGTCTGTGTTAAACTTTGTTTCACTTTATCAAGTCTTATTTGGTCGAGTCCCTTTTTATTCCTCCTTGAAAATTTTTGGTTGTGCATGTTTTCCTTATTTGCATGACTTTAATCATCACAAATTTAGTTTCCATTCCTCAAAATGTGTTCTTATAGGCTATGGTCTAGTTCACAAGGGCTATAAGTGCTTGTCTTCCAATGGAAAAGTTTTCATTACACCAAATGTCAAATTCAATGAAAATGAGTTCCCTTATATGAGTATCTTTCACCCTTCAGTTTCCTATTCTTCACCTGCCACTGTCATAGAACCAACCTTATCCAATTTTCCTTTTGTCTCTCATTCACATAATTCACAACCTCAAACATCTCGGAATCATATTGTATTAAACCATACTTCTGATCCTACATTCTCCAAACCTCATTCTCAAGCTAAACACATAGATACATCTCCTCACATCAACTCAATTCCAGCTGAAGTCTCTCCTGCAACAACCTGCCCTATAATCAGTCCTTCACCAACTGTTAGCAAGTATAATTCTTCCACAGCATTTGATATTCCTATTTCCTCACCATCCTCATCAAATTTACAACCTACACCTTTAACATATCCATCCTACCACTTTGAAATTGACCTCACGGATGCCCAACCTATTAATTCTTCTTTCTTCCCACATGTTGAAACTCCACCACTCTACCATCTTGAAGTTGATTTATCTTCATCACAGTTTCCTTTTTCCTTATAACCTTCTCCTTTTCCTACAAACACTCACCCTATGGTAACAAGAGCTAAAGCTGCCCAAACCAAAACTGCCCTCCTTACATCCAATGAACCACCTATTCAACCTAAACCTATTTCAGTAAAAGATGCCTTAGTCAGTGATGAATGGAGAGCGGCCATGAAGGCTGAATTTGATTGTAACAACTGCTGATAACTAGTACAATGCATGCATAATAACAATAGAAAATTGGGCCCAAAACTTTCTTTTCATTATAAGCCATATGTCTTTTATACACAAAGAGTATTGTTTACAAAAAGTCATTTTAAAAGACAAAACAGGGGAAACAGTGTAGCTATTGCTCCTCGCTTGCCGACGCCCCTCCGACTGCATCAACACCTAGATCCTGCATCCACAAAGGAAAAATAACGGGGTGAGCACAAAATAATGCTCAGTAAGTAAAACCCTCTATCTGTCTGTCCCCGTATGTATTACTCTTAATTCTTTCCTTATACTATTTCTGTTTCTATTTCTGTTTCTACTAAACGTCATGGCCTCATCTTACCGGAGGTACGGCCGGATGGCGTTCACACAGTACCATCTCACTCTCCATGACTATCGGGTGGAATTCACATAGTACCAACCCATTCTTAGTGACTACCGAGTGGGGATCACGAAGCACCTACTCGGTTTTCGTAACTATCGGGTGGAGACCACCTAGCACCTACCCGTTTCTCATGACTTTTGGGTAACGATCACCAAGCATTAACCCGTCTCTAATCACTGTCGGGTGATGATCACAAAGCATCAACCCACCTCTAATAAACGTCGGATGATGATCACAAAGCATCAACCCTTTCTCTAATGACTAACCGGGTGGGGATCACAAAGCATCCACCCGTTTCTACTACTTATCGGGTGACGATCACAAAGCATCGACCCATCTCTAAGGGCTATTCGGGTGGTGATCACAAAGCATCAACCCGATTCCCATAACTGTCAGGTGATGATCACAAAGCATCGACCCATCTCTAAGGGCTATTCGGGTGGTGATCACAAAGCATCAACCCGATTCCCATAACTGTCGGGTGATGATCACAAAGCATCAACCCATTTCTACTACTCTTCTCATTCACTCTACTCTAGCACTTCTCATTCACTCTACCCTTAGAGTAGTTGCATCCACCAAGTTCTCTACTTATAGAGTAATTACATACACAAAGTTTCCCACTCTTTCTTAGGTCACTTTTCAATGCACAATTAGTGCCTATGGATGGTTCATCTCCACTAATGCACTTATGAAATGCCAATATGGAATGTTGCAAGAATTAAGGTTTACTACTCATACTCAAACCTCTACTAGGCATTTCATCAAACAACTCAAGTGCATCATAAAACTCTATTATAGCAATGATTCTAAATCTTTCTCTAACCATCCAAAATGGGGAGAAACCCCCTCACATAGCCACAAAACCTGCCAAAGAAAGACACTTCCAAAAACGGTTCCACAATACCCCTTCAATTCCATCTCAAACTACCTTTCCAACTCACAACTCATTTCTTATATTTGAAAGGTATAAACAATCACAAGGCATAGAAATCTCTATTTAAGCCTCCATACATGGCATATCACATGTATATCACATACATACATCATTTCTATCAAAACCCTAATCAAGAAAATTCTTAAATCTCAACTTGGGTTGGGATTTACTTACCTTGTTATGGAGAGACTTCACTAACTCTTCCTTTCACTTGGTTTGCTTGACTTTTTCTCTACTCTTAACCAAAAGAACAAAAATCCTCAAACTTCAATATATACTAAAACTCACAAAGTTTCAAAACCAAAGTAAGAATCCTTACCTTAGGAAGCCTTAGGTTGATTTTCTACCCCAAATCACTTCAAAAACCCTTTAAAACTCCTTGATCAAAAGAAAGAGAAGTTGAGAGGAAACAAGAGAGGAGAGTTGCATTTGAGGAGAAGAATGAAGGGTTTGCTAATTCTTAACTCCTTTTAATGAAATTTATACACAAGCATTCCCATTTTGCCCTTACTCTTCTTTGGGAATTCTATCTATATCCTTTGATTCATTACAAACACACCCCCATATCAACATATTCTCCATGAAATTTCCTTACAATTTACTCCCCACTTTTCCTGTTAATTAGGGGTAGAATGGTCAAATTGCCCTTAGGAAAGAAAATATCCAAAACTTAATAAACATTTTGGTCGGCCTGTCGCCGTGGTGAAGAAGCTTCTGTCGCCGTGGCGAAACTGTCCAGAGAGTTTCCCTGTGGTTTCAACACCTCTTCGCCGCGACGAAGATTCTTCTTCGCCCCGGTGAAGCTTGGCACACTGAACTTCTTCTATTTTCAACAAATTACAGGGCAAGAATTCAACACAACACTCAATCAAAAAATGTTACCAAGAAACCAACTCAATAAGAGCAAAAGAAGAAACAACAACTACGTACCTCAAGTAGGGCGTTACATTGATGCCCTTGAAAAGAACCAACTTGGACACTTGTTCTAGCCACTACCGATATGAACATAGTGAAGAATAAATGGGTATTTAAAAGGAAATTCAATGTAGATGGCTCCCTTTAGAAGTATAAAGCCAGGCTTGTAGCCAAAGGATTCCAACAAACCCCTAGCCTAGACTACTTTGACACATTTAGCCCTGTGATGAAGCCATCCACCATCAGAATTATCATCACACTTGTTGTTTCTAATGGGTGGGAAATACAACAAATTGACATCAATAATGCCTTCTTAAATGGCACCCCTAGTGAAGTTGTTTTCATAAAGAAACCAGAGGGTTTTGTTGACTAACATCTTCCTCATTTTGTATGCAAATTAAATAAAGCTCTTTATGGTCTCAAACAAGCTCCTAGGGCTTGGTTTGACAAGTTGAAAGAAGCTCTTTTAAGTAGAGGTTTTCAAAATTCCATTTCAGACACTAGTTTGTTCACTTTGCATCATGATGGCCATATGATGTATCTCCTTATATACGTAATGACATATTGATTACTGGCAGTCACACTCAGTTTATACATCAGTTGATTCAGGATTTGAACAGCCAATTTTCTCTAAAAGCTCTCGGTAAAGTTGAATATTTTCTTGGTATTGAAGTTTCTAGAACAACTCAAGGTTTACACCTTAAGCAAACCAAATATATCTCAGATTTACTGGCTAAAACAAAGATGTCTGAAGCTCATCTATGTACTTCACCAATGGTCGTTGGCACCAAGCTAAGCTCTAAGGATAGTGAGGTTTTTAAAGACCCCACTCTTTATAGAAGTACCATTGGTGCATTGCAATATTTAACACTCACTAGGCCTGACATAAGCTTCACTATTTACAAGCTCAGTCAGTTCCTTCAAGTTCCTACTGACCTTTAATGGCAAGCTTGTAAACGGGTACTTCATTACCTCAAGGGCACTCAAGATCATGGTTTACTCTTCAAGCCAGTAGCCTCCCTAAGTGTTGAATGTTATATTGATGCCAATTGGGGTAATCTACAAGTGGATATTGTGTATATTGGGGCCAAATCTCATTCAATGGAGCTCTAGAAAACAAAAGGTTGTGGCTTTATCATCTATAGAGGCCGAATACTGGGCTTTGGCTCAAACTGCAACTGAAATTGATTGGCTTCAAAGCATGTTTTTGGGACTAAAATTATCTTTTCATGATTCCCCTGTTATATGGTGTGATAATCTTAGTGCAGGGGCCTTGGCTGCAAACCCGATCTTCCATGCACGAACCAAAAACATTGCGCTGGATGCTCATTATGTTCAATACCAGGTTATTGTTAAAAAGTTAGTTGCGCAATATGTTCCTTCTCAATTACATATTGTCGATATAAGTTAAATGTGGTTCATGTTAATAGCATGCAGTAGCACTCAATAAGTTGAATGTTGGATGAGATTGAATGATTACTCTTTCCTCTTACTGAGTAAAGATGATTAGCTAAGTTGCAAGATAAATGCAGCAGTTGATTGTTGCAGCAATTGATTGTTTTTAAGCAGTAGTTGATTATTATTTTTAAGCAGCAACAGTTGATTATTTTTTTAAGCAGTGTCAATTTTTCATTAGTCATTGCTTTTAGTCCAAAAAAAAGGGGTAATCTCTTGATCAGCTTGTGAAGATTGTGAATCAGAGAAAGATTATTTCAGTTATAGTGCAGTAGATTAGCAGAATGAACTTCTTATAGCAACAACTAAAAAGCAGCAGTTAAAAAGCAGCAGATTTGTTTTAGTTAAAATGTAGCAAATTAGCAAAATGGACTTCCTGTAGGAGCATTAGTTTTTATTTTTTTATTTTTTAGTTAAAATGTAGTAGACTTTTCATTTTCTTTGTGAGGGAATGTTGTTATGTATTGCAACAACATGAGAAGTTAAAATCAGAGTAATTTGGCTTGAGTGAGCATGTTGACCAAGGTTGATGTAGCTGGAAATGGCGTGAGAAGTTGGATTCATAGTAGTTTGGTTTGAGGGAGCATATTGACCAAGGTTGACTTTTACATTTAAGGACAAAAGTGTAAAAAGGAGAAACGATGTCGTTTCTCTCTTTACTTTTCTTTTTACTATTCTTCTCTCTTGTTCACTCACTTCTTCATATAAAAGTGAGTTAAGTCATTTTTGTACTTTTAATGATTAAGCAATAATAGAGCATTCTCTCTCAAAATTCTTCCATTTCTTTCTAATTTTCACATGTTTGACTCCCGAACCATCTTTGGTTCAACAACCATAGCCGATCATCTTTCAAGTCATAGAACATCTCGCTCTACCCTTTTGGGTCAACTGGCTCCACCCCAAGTCTAGGCGTTTGATCCTTTGACCGCATATTCATAGTTTGTTTCCAATCCACAACATAAGCCAAAACCCCTCTTCAAAACTTGCTCTTGAACTCTAACCATGCTTAGTTTAAACTCTGACCGTTTTCAGCGACCGATCGTATGACCTCACCACTCACACACCACCGCAACTACCCAGCCCCCCATCTCACCCCAATCCAACCATCATCACTCACTGTTGGTACCCCACCATTCATTATGTACTTGCCATTTGCTATGTTTTTGGGTTTTTTCTTTTGATTTCATTAATTAATTTTTTGGTTGTGAGAAAGTTTGATTGTTTGGTTGAAGGTGAAGAATCCTACCAATTTGGGTAAAAAATCTAGCAGGGATCCATGAAAAATGGGCAGCACCGACGCTGATAATGGTGGTAAGTTGAAAGAGGGTGCTTTTGAGAGAAATTTGAGATGTTATTTTGAAATTTATATTCATTTCAGATTTAATATAGTGCAAATGACTACTTTACTCTTTTTAATTGTTACATTAAACAATTTTCTATTAATTTAAGGGTTTATAAAACTAGTGGTGAGAATTTGCCATTTCACTAAACTTTGGGTAGAAACATGTCATTTACTCATAAATTAAAGATAAAGTGTATGCAAGGTGATTCTCTTTTGTTAACTTTAGTTAATTAATAAATTAAAGTTAAGTTTGATTTTGAGGCAAAACCTTAAGAATAAATTATTTAAGTGAATTTTGAAAGAAAAAGATGAAGATTGAAACAGCAATTAAGCATGCAAATTAATAAAACTCCCTGCTATTCTCATGTCCTTTTCACATGAACCTTTTATAGTATAACAAAATTGTCCATCCGATAATCAAAAAAGAAGCTTATAGTGAAACAAAAAAATATTCTCTAAAGATTGGTCATTGTAATAATGTATTGAATTACTATACTAGTTGGAGAAATTTACTGAAACAAGAATCACTACTGTTACACATTATGAGAAAAATGAATTTAAGATTATTGATACTTTAAATGTTAGACATGTGTATTGAAAGCAAGAATCGGGAGAATTTATCTTATTCCTTGAACAATAATTTATTGGCTTATAAATAGCCTTACAAAGATAACTAAAATAGAACTGAATGCAACCCACATTTAACCATCCTAAAAACGTGGTCAATGACTAAAGAATAAATCAAACCAAATAACACATCCCTTATCAATAGGGAATACAAACAAATTAGTAACAAACTACTTAAAACAAATCAAAACACTAACAACTTTAACATCCTCCCTTAAACTGAATGCTTTTAGTAATCAGAAAAGCATTCAGCTTACCTTTGGATTCAAACAAACACCCAACAAATCACATATTTTCAAGAACGCATCAAACTTTAAAGGTTTGGTCATTATATCTGCAACTTGCTCCTGTGTATGACAATGAACTATCTTTACAATTCCATCTTTGGTGAGTTCTCAAAGGAAATGAAAATGAACATCAATATGTTTGCAACAACCATGGATCACTAGATTCTTAGAAAGCTTGATTGCTGAATTGTTATCACAACAAACTATTGTGGAATTATGTTAAGCATGGTTGAGACCTTCTAATATCCTTCTTAGCCATATTGCTTGACAAGCACCCGAAGTTGCAGCAATGAATTCAACTTCAGTAATGACAAGGTGACTACAGGTTGTTTCTTCAAGGATAAGACACTGCTCTTGAGATCAACATAAACACATTACCTGAAGTGTTTTTCCTAGTGACTAAATCCCCAGCATAATCACTATCTGAGTAGGGAATTAGTTCCTCACTTCCTTTTTTTCTTGTAAAACACCAAAATCAATGGTACCTTTCAAGTACCTTAGTATCCTCTTTGCAACTTGAAAATGAAGTTTTGTAGGGCAATCCATGAATCTATTGATCAGACTCACCAAAAACAGAACATCTGGTCGAGTGATAGTCAAATACATAAGACTTCTCACAATCTGCTTATAGAAAGTATTGTCTATCCTCACTCCATCTACATTTTTTGTAAGCTTGAATCCAAGAACCATAGGGTTGTGAATTGGATTGGCCTTGTCCATGCTGAACCTCTCCAATACCTCCTTTGCATATTTCTTTTGACTAATAAAGATGCCATCTAATCTTTGCATCACCTCGATGCCAAGAAAGTATCTCATTCTTCCAAGATTAGTCATATCAAACTCAAACATCATGGATTTCTTAAACTTAGCAAACATAAGCTCATCATTTCTTGTAAATATAATATCATCTACATAGAGACACATAATCGAGATCTTACCTTTTTTTCCAATCTTGATGAACAAAGTATGTTCATATTGGCATTTTTCAAATCCTTGTTTCATAAAATAGTATTTTATACGACTATACCAAGCTTGCAGAGCTTGTTTAAGTCCATAGAAAGCCTTTTTCAATCTATACACCTTCTTCTCATTGCCTTTCTGTTCATAGCCAGAAGATTGTTTGACAAAGACTTCTTCACTTAATTCACCATGCAAGAAGGCCGACTTTACGTCTAACTAATAGACTGTCCACTCCTTTAAAGTTGTAAGAGAAATCACCACTCGAATTGTATCTAATCGAGCTACAAGTGCAAAGACCTTGGCATAATCCACCCCGTGTTTTTTAGTGTACCCTTTTGCTACCAATTGGGTGTTGTACTTATCCATTTCTCGATTCTAATTGAGCTTTGTCTTGTAAACCTATTTTACCCCAACTTTTTTTGCTATAGTAGGTGAATCTGTCAACTCCCATGTATCATTCCTCTCTATGGCTTCTATCTCTACATCCATTGCTCTTCTCTATTTCGTACTTTTCACAACATCGCCAAATGAGATTGGATCATTGCCTACAAACAAAGCTTGGAATGTAGTTTCTTCTTCCTTAGAGAAACCTTTGCCACTTCATAATCTCTCATCTAAGTTGGTGGCCTTCTACGCTTCCTTCATTGGGATTAAGTGGATTTTCTTCATTTGACTCATCTGAATCATTACCCTCCATATGTTCTATTACATTGTCATGGTGATCAACTTCAATGTTTCCTTGGTTTCCTTCATTGTTATCAGTTGGAACCGTTTCTTTGTTATTTTCTCCCCAGTCCAGATTAGCTATAATGGCTTCTTCATGATTTTTGTTCCAATCCCAACTGTTTTCTTCTTCAAACTTCACATCTTTGCTTACCATTATCTTCTGAGAGACTGGATCATATAATCTATATGTCTTCAGCTCCTCACTAACTTTGAGTAGAACACATCCCACACTCTTGTCATCAAGCTGAGCCTTTTTACTGTTAGGAATATCAACATGTGATATGCAACCAAACAACCTGAAGTGATCAATTGATGGTTTAGATCTACTTCAAGCTTCTTCTAGAGTCATGCTTTTTACTACCAAAGTTAGACTTCTATTTAGAACATAGATAGCCCAATTGACTGCTTCAAGCCAGAAAGTTTTAGGAATCTTTCTTCCTAAAAGCATGCTTCGAACCATACTCATAATAGTGTGGTTCTTTCTCTTGTAATATCATTCTATTGTGGAGTATATGCAGTTGTCAGTTGTCTACATATGCCATTTTCCTTGCAAAAATCAGTGAACTCTTGTGATGTGAATTTACCTCCATGATTAGTGTAAAGGCATCTTATATATGAACTAGTTTCTTTCTCGACATGACTCTTATAATTCTTGAAAGTGATGAAAGCTTCTGACTTCTCTACTAAGAAATAAACCCATGTTTTGCAGCTAAAACCATCAATGAAAGTGATCAAGTACCTTTTTCTTGCTATTTGAGGTGGGGTTGATTGGTCCATATATGTCAGCATGCACTAGCTCAAGAATTTGAGAAGCCTTCCATGTGCTCTCTTTTGGAAATGGATCTCTTCGTTGTTTTCCTACCAAACTGTCTTCACACACCTTTGAAAGAGATTGAAATTATGGCAATCCATTCACTATTCTTTTTTGCTAAAGAGATTTCAAGCCATTGAAGCTTAAATGTCCATATCTAAAGTGCCAAAGCTGAGTTTGATCCTCTGTAAAAGAAGAAAATCATATTTCTTCTTTTAGTTGTTTCTGAGTAGGCAAGATGAAAATTCTGTTTGAGGACATTGCAATCACCATGATTAATCCTCTCTCAAGATGATAAATCTTACATTTCTGACGTTGTATGAGAATTGTAAGGCCTTTCTCTTGTAGTTTTCCCAACTGAGCAAATTATTCTTCAATCCCAGGACATAAAACACCCCAGTGATGACCTACACAATTCCATTCACCAACATTGGTATATTTCCTTTTCCTATCACAACCATGCTTG
Organism: Pistacia vera; assembly: GCF_008641045.1. Lineage (NCBI taxonomy): Eukaryota > Viridiplantae > Streptophyta > Magnoliopsida > Sapindales > Anacardiaceae > Pistacia > Pistacia vera. The sequence goes on along the minus strand of NW_022196349.1, from coordinate 1,232,925 downwards.
AATTGTCTCCCAACTTTACAAAAGTGTTGAAACTTTCATCAAGTCTGGAGAAAAGCTCCTTTTTGCCACACATATGGTTGCTACAACCTAAGTCAAGAAACCATAGCTTCCATGACAACCACATATGCCATTAAAAACATTTCTTCACTAGTTTCTGCATAGTGTGTCTTTGTCTCTGTCTTCTTGTTTGGACATTCATACTAAAAATGTCCAAGCTTATGGCAATTGTAGCACTCAATAATAGATTTGTCAAACTTTGTCTACCTCTACCTCATCCTCTTCCTCTAAAGTCACAACGATCTTGTCCTCTTTCTCTTGATTGATCTTCATATGTTACCTTCAATGCTTGTTCTTCCAAAACATGGCCATTCATGCATTGTTCATGCACTAGAAGACTGCTTTGTAGCACATCAGTGGATAAGGTGTCTAGATCATTAGACTTCTCAATAGAGCACACAACATAGTTGAATTTAGGAGTCATAAATCTCAAAACCTTTTCAATGACCTTAGCATCCTCTATCTTCTCACTGTGCACCCTCATCTTGTTGACTATAGTAAGGGTTCAAGCAAAGTACTCATTCAAAAATTCCCCTACCTTCATTTTGAGCATCTCAAATTCCTTTTGAAGAGCTTGACGTTGTGCACGTAGCACCCATGTCATCCCCTGGTACTTCTACTTCAAGGAGTCCCAAATGCTCTTTGTTTATCCTTGTTCAGAATGGTCTTCGGGACTGATCGATCAATGGCCTAGAAGAGATAATTATACTCTTCAAATCCTTTAGTTTTGCATCATTAATCACCTTCTTTTGTCCTTCAGTGAGTTCTACCCTTACTTCTGCTATAGGGATCCCTTTTTCTATCAAGCTCTAATAATCCTTCAAGCGTAGAAAATTCTCCATGAGCATACACTAGTGATCATAGTGTCCATCAAGCTTTGGAATTGCTAGTTGCACAAAGCTACTTTCAGTTGCCATCCTTACTACTACACGTTTAGAAGATTGCTACTTCTCAAGTTTTGATCAGACCCAGTGATGGAGCTCTAATACCAAATGTTGAGAGACCGGTGTATTGAAAGCAAGAATTGGGAGAATTTATCTTATTCCTTGAACAAAAACTTATTGGCTTATAAATAGCCTTACAAAGATAACTAAAACAGAATTGAATGAAACCCAAATTTAACACTCCTAAAAACGTGGTCAATGACTAAAGAATAAGATCAAACCAAATAACACATCCCTTATCAATAGGGAATACAAAAATTCAGTAACAAACCACTTAAAACAAATCAAAACGTTAACAACTTTTACATTATAATCCAATTAATGTAATACCCAAGATGTCAAAGGTATATTCCTAACTCAAAATAGTCCTTTAGATGTTGATTTTATGTTAAAAAAGCATAAAATCTAACTAAGGGTATTTAGTTAATTCATTTGGAACGGTATGAATCAATTATCCATAGAAGGGCATTAGGGGCGAAATGGTTATTTTGCCTATAGATAAGCATTGAAAAAGTCAAGGATGAGTAGCTTAATTGCATTTAATGGCATTAATTAAGTAATAATTATGTCTAGTGTGAAATGACCAAAATGCCCTTCTATGAAGAATTAAGGACTTATGAGTTATACAATTAAAATAATTAGGCCAATAGCATAATTTTGGAAAATAAACGAAATATTTTCCTATACATGAGATGAAATTCGTTCAAGCCAAGGGAGAGAGCATTTCTTCAACATTTCTTCCATTTTCTCTCAAATCTTCCATGAAACAACCTTTATTTCTCTAAGTTTTAAAGGAGTTTTGCTTAATTTTTCAAGGAGAACAAGATAGAAGCCTTGGATCTTCAATTGGAAGGGTTTAAGGTAAGGATTAAAAACTTTAGTTTTGATGTGATTTGAAGATTTGAAGTAGATGTTAAGGTATAATGTTATATATGTAGGATTAAGGTGTAAAAGCAGACAAAGGCAAAGTCTTCCAGCTGGCCTGATGGTACTCACCTCTCTTATCACAAGTAATTAGCCTGCAGGTCTTGTGTTCGAGAGGTGGGGGAGGCGAAAGAAACCCACTTGCAGGGGTGGGGATATTCCTATGAGTGGGCCGCATGGGAAAGCCCCTTGCCCAACGGCCCAAGGGCGGGGTAGTTGAGGGATAGCCCATGGTCTCACAATAAAAGGCGTCTTTTTTATTGTGAGACCATGGGCTATCCCTCAACTACCTCGCCCGACGGCTCAAGGGCGGGGTAGTTGAGGGATAGCCCATGGTCTCACAATAAAAGGCGCATGGTCTCACAATAAAAGGCGCCCTTTTATTGTGAGACCATGGGCTATCCCTCAACTACCCCGCCCTTGGGCCATCGGGCAAGGGGCTTTCCCATACGACCCACTCATAGGAATATCCCCACCCCTGCAAGTGGGTTTCTTTCACCTTCCCCACCTCTCGAACACAAGACCTGCAGGCTAAGTACTTGTGACAAGAGAGGTGAGTACCATAGGCCTCACTCACTTGGATATCCCCACCCCTGCAAGTGGGTTTCTTTCACCTTCCCCACCTCTCGAACACAAGACCTGCAGGCTAAGTACTTGTGACAAGAGAGGTGAGTAGTTGGAGGAATTCTTTAAAAAGGTAAGGAAGAACCTCCCATGACTTTAGGGTTTATGCTAGGGTTTGTAGATTTTTTATGAAACCTTAAATTAAGGCTTTAAGGCATAGAATTGGTTGATGGCAAGTGTGGTTGAACTCATTTATTCTACTTATTGCCTTGAATTCATTATACATGAAGTTATTGCTATTTATGTTTTATAAGTTGTTATGTTTGATTGAAGAACATGAAGTATGGATGCTGATTGTGGCAAAACTTGTAGCATTGGAGGCCACATGGTGTTGAATGGTTGCTATTAGAAGTGTTGAGGTATTGTTTGCATTAGCTTACAATGTTATAACAATAATGGATGATTATGGGAATGAGATTTTACACTTCCTTTAAGATGTTAAAGACTATTAAAGGGTTTAACATCTTAAAGGGAGGTTTATTTGATCCATAAGTTGACCTATTGTTAATTGTCAATAGGAATTGATGTGGCATAGTTAATATGAAAAATTCGGATTTAGTAAGCTTAGAGGTTATGTTAAACATGCTTCAGTATTTCGACCATAACTTGAGTTATAAAAATCAAAATGAGATGATTCTTGAAGCATTAGAAAGTTAAGACACAGACCTATAATTTTATGTCTATGCCAAGAGCCAATTCATTTGAGAAATGGATGGAAAATGGCCTGAAGTATAAACTGGTGATTAAACTTTAAGATTTAGCATGATCAATTCTTATGATTATTAATTTATTATTGTAATTATGTCATGTACTAAGGTTTACCCATTAGTTAGATTATCTTTGAAAGATACACATGGTCATGATGTCAATGCATGATTAATGTTATCAAATGGCATGAAGATGCAATATAATACATATTTTAAGATGATGTACGTGAGCAAGAGGTAATGTAAATGGATTGATAATCCATAGATGAATTAAAAGCATTAAGCTCACCAAAATATGTATTTACATGTCATAAGATGTTAGAGATGCATATAGACATGCTGGGAAACACGTAAGCATATCTTCGATACCGGTTGAGGAAAGATGAATATATGCTTTAGATGTTAAATAACGCGTAAACACACCTCTTGATGATATGAGCTCTAGATGAATTTGAAGCTAGATGATATGAAGTGCTTAAGATGCTAAGAAAAGTCTGATCGGCTACACGTTAAATGCTTCATATGCATTAGTTGCACTACATGAGTTATGATGTTATTTACATCATGAGATGATTTATACTCATGTTAGATGATATTTAGATGTTATATCATGACATGTAATGTACATGTACTATATTTACATACTTATTTGTACGTGTATGCATTGATGTTTATATAGCCATAGGATAAAATGATGAAAGACATATGAAATAGAAAGGAAAAAAAAAGGGGGGGGGGGGGGGGGAAGTATCTCTAGATGTAAAAGATAAGTGATGTGTTAACAAATATATTTAAATAAAGGTCAAATAATACATTTAGAATGCAATAGATCATTCCTTACTGAGCGATTAGCGCTCACCCTTTTATTGTTGATTACTTTGCAGATAGACCAGAAGCGAAGCATACTAGAGACAGTGGGGCTACATGTGAGGGGAGATGATTTATTATCATCTCGATATTTTTATCTTGATGTAAATAATGTAAATGATAAATATTTGTAAAACACCTTTTGGAATCTTCCACCCTATAAATATGTTTCAATTCTGTATTTTACGGATAAATTCTTAAAGTTTTGAAATTATAAGTTTAGATGTTGCATGACATTTTATATGTATGTTTCGGATATTATTATTATCCCTACATGGGTTTTTTTTCTAAATACAACTCGTTCTCTAGACACGTATCCCCAGGATTCTCATTGAGAAATATTCAGAGAATACCTGACTGGAGGGGGGTTTTACAATTAAACTAACCAAAATAAAGTTAAGGGTAATGTTATTATTATTTTTATAATTATAATTTTACCCTTATAAAATTACTAAATAAGACATATATAAAAGAGTTATATGTAAAATCCACGCATGATAATTCTTTGTTTTATTAATTCAAAATTTTTACTTTCTCTTTTAATCATTGTTGATGCCAAAATTTAGCACCAATCTGAATAGACCATCTTGCCCTTGGTCCACTTATGACTTTCCCACTTTGCCCTTGAATTGACTTCTCTGGAGTTGTTCCGAACTGCAACGCTACTAATCCCCACAATACGAACAGGGTTAAATATCTCTCCCAAGGGGATTTGAATATACTTGAACAGATGTGATTAGATGAATCTGGAGCCTTTCCATACACTACATTTTTCTTTAAGGGTTGATGTATCTATGTTAACTATGTTTTGAATATAAAGCTCATTGGAATGTGGTATTAGTGGTGAGAGGTGGGCCATTTTGATTGGCATGTTATGTAGGAAAAATTTCACCATTATTAAGCAATAATTCTCAAGCAAACCTCCTAAAATTATGATACATGTTTATTTATTATCTGACGGCAAAATTTTCATTTTATTTTATTTTATTATTACAATTTTACCGTCACTTGATTTTGAAGATGGGAGCTACTAATCAAACTAGTGGGGTTGGAAAATCACTTCCCTTAGATGAATTTAAAAAAAAAAAAAAGGTGGAAGATTTTAATTGGTCGGGTTTGTATAACACAATAAAACAACATTCGAGTTCGGATTTTCATATTTAGGCCCAATAAGCTAAAGGTTGGATTTGGTTTAAGAAAATTTAAGAACAGAGTTGTTTAAGCCCTACAAAAATTCACTGTGAGCCCCATAACTAATTTAATTTTTTTTAATAAAATGAATTCGTAATAATACAAAATATTATTCCTAAATTACCTATTTATGAAGTACTTCGTCCTTTTATTTTTAGAGTTTACACTAGAAGCTTTCCATTTGGTAATGTCAGAAACTGTTTTTACTTTTATGGATTCTCTTTTCATCATACAACTAAAAACACTGGGAATTGGCCCAAAAAATTACTTTCTATAATTAGCCTTACTGATCCAATACAGAAATGAAGAATTACAATTACAAAGTCCTACTGCTGAATAAAGTATTTTCGGCTTAATATTTTTTACATTAACTGTAAATGGGTACTGCAACTGATATCACATAAATGAAAAGGTTTGGGAAAGAGAATTTGATTTGGAACGTAAATGAACTTTTTTTCTCATGAGTAGACATAATTCTTAGATTTAAAGATGAAATGCAATTGGGTTTATAAAGAGTTTCAATAATTTTAGAAAAGAAAGCTTGAAATTGGGAAATTTAGGAATAAGATATCACATAATTCTAAAGTACTTTTTAATTAAATTAAATGATTAACGAGGTTTTCAAAGAATTTTCGTGGAGCATAAATAACATCACTCGTTTTATACTGCACGGAATTTATAAATATATTTATTTATTTGAGTACATTGAAAGGAGATTAGGATAAAAAATGTCAGCTCACTGAAAGGCAATCCACGGAACAATTTCCATTTTTAAGGTTCATACAACTGAAACAGCTAGAGAAACCCCCAAAAGAGGACAAAAGTTGTGATACAGCTTTATTAGTAAATGTCAGAATAACAATCCCAACAATCTTAGTTGAGGGAAGACGTTCGAAAAGTCTTGTACCCAGCAGTCTTGTTTGAGGGAAGATATTGGTAAAGGTCAGAATAACAATCCCAGCAGTTTTAGTTGAGGGAAGATGTTGGAAAAGTCTTGTACCCAGCAGTCTTGTTTGAGGGAAGATATTGATAAAGGTTAGAATAATAATCCCAATTTTGTTTGAGGGAAAATGTTTCTAAAGGGTAAATGGTTAGCTAAGCCGTTAGTGCTTGAGTAAACTTGTTACTATAGTTGAGCTAATAGTTAGTTAGTTACAACTCTAGTTATCAAAACACTATTAAAGTGTTACTGTACTTGTATTTTTCTTTCTTAAGCTCTTAAGCTCAATAACAACATATTTCTAGAAACATCTTCTTCTTCTAATTTCTTTTTCGTTTTCTCTGTTTTGCTCGAAACCTCACATGGTATCAGAGCCATGGACAAATGTCTAAGATGGTTGATCTGTCACAATTTTCGTCTTTATAGAACAATTCAAGCACTAAAGTGATTACTGAACCAGTCAATGTTTTCTTCATCTCTTCCTATTATTTCCCCTAGATTGACTAGGGATAACTATGGATTTTGAAAGTCACAAGTTCTTTTTGCGGTAGGTTCTCATGATTTAGAGGAATATCTCACCAAATCGATTGCATGTCCAACTCCATTTGTCAAGATTCAAGTTGAAGAATCTGACCGAGTAATTGAGAAAAAAACCTAATCTAGAAAACAATCAATGGAATAAGGCTGACAAACTGCTAGTAAGTTTGATTATGTGCTCAATTTCTGAATCTATGTTCATTGTAATCTCTAAATACCTGTATTATGTCGATATGTCGTTGACTTTAGAAAAAGAATTTCTTACTAAGTCAAGAAGAATGTTGCATGTTAAAAACTTACTACAAAATACTAAAAAGGACAATCTTAGTATCCATGAATACTTTGTCGAAATGAAAGGATTTGCTAAAAATTTGACAGCAAATGGAATAACGATTACTGATGAAGAGCTAATAACTTACATTTTGGATTGGTCTTAATTCGAAATATGATGCTGCTATTGTGAATATCACCACACGACTAGAGTCTAAGCTTGATCCCCTTACAGTACAAGAAGCTCAAATAATATTACAAAAGCTTGAGCTCAGGTTAGACAACACAAACTTAGCAATGAATTCAGTGATTAGCAATGAATTTCATGGAAGCTGGGTTCACCTTGCCAATGTCTCAACTGATCTAAATAATAAGAATTATCAGAGTGACCTATCTCATCTTAAATCTAGACAACCTTCCATTAGACACTCTCAATTTTCATGCAATCTCCTGGATTTTCAGCCTTAACTTATACTCCTCAACAATCCATCACTGTACCACGTCAATTTGTACCACAAAATAGTTCCATCCTACTCAGTTTACTGGTGGTAGAAGAAGGAGCAGAGGAGTTAGTCGAGGAAAATTCATCTATCAAGTCTGTGGCAAGACTGGACGTCCAGTGTTGAATTGTTACCATGGATTTGATGTCAGTTTCATGGGAGGAAATACTTCATTTGGCAAAAACAATTTTATGCAAAAGTATTCTGGACCTCTAGAATTATTTCAAGGAACAAACTTTTCCCTTCAACACTTTCCACAATTCTCTACTAGCCATATGAGTCCTCAAAACAATGCACAAATTGGCTTTCCCTCTTCCCCTTACTCTAACACTAGACTTCAACATTCTACTTAGAATGGTTTCTCTACAGCATCTGCTTCATCCTCAAGACAACCTTAGTCAAATACAACAGCTCAAGCTGGTGCATTTGGTGTTAATAATCAAGTGTTCCTATCTCAAGCACAAGCTCAGAACTACCCCACTCATTGAGCTAACTACACTGCCACACCTTCCATGGTCCAAGATGCCTTTTGGTACATGGATTCTGGCACCACAAATCATGTTACCTCAGACTTGTCTCAATTGACTCTAAACTCAAACTGCACTGGTAATGAGCGACTCTAGGTAGGAATTGGTGAGTTACTCCCTATATTTCATATTGGTCTTACTATATTACCTTGTAACTCTAAGTCCTATAGGTCCCTTTACCTTAAAAATGTGTTATGCGTGCCACATATTTCAAAGAATTTGTTAATCATCTCTAAATTCACTAGGGATAATAACGTTATAGTTGAATTCTTTGCTGATTGTTGTATGGTAAAGGACAAGCAATCCAAAATTGTTCTACTTCAAGGAAAGCTTAGACCTAGCCTATACCAACTACAAATTCCAAACATTTCCTCCACTTCAACTTCAAATCTGCCTATTGCTTCTTCAAAGTCTTTAGGCTCAGCTTTCAACTCTTCTGCTACAGACAGTAAATAGTCCTTTCCACCATCTAGTTCAACATGTTGTTCCAATTCTGATTATAATGTAGCTTGTGTTCTTAAAACTCTAGAAAATAATAATGTTGCTCATAATATTCCTGCTTTTGTATCCACATATAATGCAACCACTATTGATAATAAAAGTGCTTTGTTTCAAGCTTCACCTATTGAAAAAACCAATGGATTACTGTGGCACAAATGACTAGGTCATCCTAATGCAATCATTCTTGCAAAAATATTGCATTCTTTGAGATTAAATCACCAAGTTAAAAGTACCTTTGATTACTGCACAACATGCTAGTTTGGCAAATTGCATCAGTCCACTTTTCCTAGGTCCAACTCTAGAGCTGTCAAACCTTTGGAATTAGTCCATTCTAACCTTTGGGGACCATCACATGTCCCATCCCCTAAAGGATTCAAGTACTATATACAATTTTTAGATGATTATAGTAGGTTTACTTGGGTGTTCCCCTTGAAAGTTAAATCTAAAACACAAAGTGTCTTTAAACAATTCCATAAGCTAGTTGAAAGATAGTTTAACACACCACTAAAATGTGTCCAAACTGATTAGGGAGGTGAGTACTACAGCCTAGTATTTTATTTTCTTATTCATGGTATTCTTTTTTGCCATCCATGTCTTTACACTCACCAACAAAATAGAAGAGTGGAAAGTAAACATAGACAAATAGTTGAACAAGGACTCACATTGTTGGCTCAAGCTAGTATGCCCTTAAAATATTGGTGGTTTGTACCACCCTCCTCCAGTCGAGTACCTTCTTAGTATTCTATTATGATGGAAACTTAGAGAATTCACGCTTGGAAAGTTGTGTAATTTAAAATGTAAATCCTGGTTACAAACATGTACTATATGAAAATTAATAAATAAAAACTTATCCTCTCATTTACATTACTTTCTTAATCAACCTGTTGAAATATGACTATATATGAAAAATATGGTTTAAAGAAAACAACTACGTCAATTGTTTAATAGCGGAAGCAAATATAAAAACTCCCATCATTTATAAGAAAAACATATTCATTATTTCATAAAAGTTAGATTATAGACATTAAACTATATACATTAAATTCAAAGACAACATCATTTATATAACATCATAAGTTTAATTATAACAAAAGTTAACATGCATGCCCCCAAGCCTCCTTGACTGCCGTTTACCATTACCGCTTTAACCATTACCTACAAAACATGGAAACTAGGGAAATGAGTGCTAATCACTCAGTAAGGTTATCGATCATTTAACCCTGGGTAACATTCTCAAACTTGGAAAGCATCTTATTTACTTGTACATGAACCAAACACTAATAATATAAATGTATTATAACATAGTATATTCAGTTCATATCACAATGCATAATATAATTCATGTAATGCTTTCCTTTAATGTTCATGAATGATGCATTTCAATGCCATGCATGGATAAATAGATTTTTCTTTGAAAAATTTTTACTGTCTACCAATCGGACTAAGCTGAGGCATGGATTACAAAACCTTTGGCCAATGACCTAACCTTAACTTGTAACACAGTACCCTGGTCATGCACGCTATGGACTTTTCATTTCTTTTGGTCTAGACATGTGCACGAGTGAGCTCAGGTTCCCATAACATGACAATAGCTCCATAAAGCTTAAAAATCATTTTATTCACAAAAATGCATGTCTATGTACCTTGAAAGCATTTTGCTCAAACTTGGGATCAAGTCCCCCTTTTTTCATCATTAATATGCTTGACATGCTTCATTCTTTAAAAACATACACTTTCCATATATGAACATATCATTTCATCATGACCATTTCGTGCATGCATAACAAATTCATAGAAACATATTATACTTAGGTTTGTTTATACATAAAGAAGCCCATAATTAGGTAATACATAATGTATTACACATAATCTCCATGATCATTCATTACATCAAATATATATGTTCATACAATCATTAAATAATCAAAAAGATCACTCATTCAAACATGCTTCAAAACTCTTTAAGCATTATTTCCATAACTAGAATCAATCATAGATTATTAGGCTAAAAAATAAATTAAGAAATTGGAAGCATTTTTGAGGTAGTCATGCTACGCAGGTCATATCTGAGAAGGCATATCTAGAGTTATACATTGGATTGATATTTTCATTGTCTCGTTTTAAAACTTAGATAAAGGGCTACAACTTTTATGTTGAGGGCTCAACCCAATTTGATGGATAAGATGCCTAAAAATCACTCAGAAGCCCATGGACTTGCAATGGCAACTATCGTAACATGCATTTTTTAAGGCTTTTCCATATCTATTTACCTCCACTTACTCCCTAACCTTCCCTAACCATTCTCCCTTGTGAAAACATGTTAAATGATCAATAATAAGCTCCCTTGTAATATGTTAAATTTTCATGACACTACCATTTCCATTAATTGCCATCCAACTTCAATTTTTTACAATTCACATATAAATCCATCAATTGCAAATTATAGCGTCAAACCAAGCTCAATTTCTTTTGTGTGACAAGAATTAAGGTTCCTTAATACTAAACCTAGAAACCTAATTCTTATTTCATATCAAAGGGAGGTTTCCCTTAACTTGTATGAAGAAACTACACTCCTTTGCAAATTTCCTCCTCCTTATCTCCAATTGACTCTTTATCCTAACATAAATCATAAGAAAACTTTAATAACTTCAAATACATAATAGTCATATAAGATAAGGAGTTAAAATTTACCTCCTAATATCCTTAATAAAGGAAGAAATATAAGACACTTGAAAGATTGCAACTAAGAAGCTTGAAATTTTAATGCAGGAAATAGAATTAATAGAGAAGTATTGAAGAAGATGATGGAATATTGTAGAAATATTGAAGAAGCTGATGGAAAGTGGAAGAATACATGTGTTGGCCGACTTATACAAACTTAAATCAATTTTTTTTTTTTTTTCAAAGTTAATTCATTTGTCTTTTGCATTTAATAACTCATAACATTATTTCCCTTTTTGCCCTAAACAATTTTTTTTTTAATTACTCCTTAATCCTTCATCATCTTTATCTTGTCAAGCCAACAAAATATCATCATTCTTTTACCACTTTACCCCGAAGGCACATGCATGGTAGTTAACTTAGCACATAAAAATGAAAACACTATTTTACCCTTGGACGTACTGGTGGGGTTTACATGTTTGGCATTTCAAATAGCATCTTTTCTTACTAATAGACCGCCTACTCCTGTTCTATCCAACTACTCTCCATTTCACGCATTGTCTAATCAAATTCCAAACTGTTCAGCCATTAGAGTTTTTGGTTGTGTAGTCTATCCTTTTACTAGACCTTATACTGCTCATAAATTTGATTTTCATACTACTAAGTGCACTTTTGTTGGATATAGCTTGCATCACAAAGGATACAAATGTTTGGATTCTAATGGCAAGATTTATGTTTATTATAGTGTTAAATTTGATGAATCTTGTTTTCCATTTGCTCAAATTTCCTCTTTTACTCACAATGATACTTCTTCTTCTCATTTACCTGACTGCATGTCTGATTTGCCTGCTAATAAGTTTTTCTTTTCTTTATCAAATTCTGATCTACATGCTACTTCTCCTTTAGTCCATCCAACTATTCAATCAAATGTTCAGTCAAATGGTCAGTCCCATGTTCTTGTGTCTTCTTTGTGTCATGCTTCTCCATTATCATCCTTAATTGATTGGTAAAATTCAACTATAGTTGTATTACCGCAATCCAATTTACCTGCTCCCTCTGGTTTACCAAACCATACTACCAAGTCTCCAGCATCTCAGCCTAATTTAAATTCAAATATGTCACCCCAATCTATCTCACCAAACCATTTTACCTCCACAGATCAACTCATTGAAACTACAGCTTCTTCACATGTTGTCTTAGTTCCCAGGATATCCTCTAATCCCACAAATCACTCACCTATCTTCACGAATCAATCTCCTGACTCTATTCACCTTACTGTTGAGTTACCTTCTAATAACCAATCTTCCACCCGTCCAAACTCCTCTCCTGATGGTATCCATCTTAAAGTTGACCTTCCTTTTGATCCTCAACCTCACCCTATTAATACTCATCCTATGCTTACACGATCCAAAACCAAAACTCACAACTATATGCTAGTCACCTCCACACTTACTTTTTCACACCTTGACACAACATAACCAGTAAATGTATCTGAAGCTCTCTCTCATCCTTCTTGGAAGGTTGCCATGCACAGTGAGCTTACTGCCTTAGTGTCTAATAACACTTGGGAGCTTGCACCGCTAAGCCTCACATGAATATTGTAGGTTGCAAGTGGGTGTTCAGGATTAAACACAAATCAGATGGGTCCATATAAAGGTTTAAAGCCCGGTTAGTTGCTAAGGGCTTCCAACAAACTCCTAGAATTGACTATATTGAGACCTTTAGTCCAGTCATTAAGTCATCTACTATTAGAGTTGTTTTGAGCTTAGTTGTCATTTATGGATGGAATATCAGCCAGTAGATGTTAACAATGCATTTTTTAAGGGGGAACTTAGTGAGACAGTTTATATGACTTAGCCTCAAGATTTTGTTAACTCTAAGAATCATCTTCATGTATGTAAACTTATCAAACTTCTCTATGGCCTCAAAGAGGCTCCACGAGCCTGGTTTGATAAGCTCAAACATGCCTTTCTCAAATGGGGTTTTGTTGCTTCTATGGTAGATTCTAGTCTTTTTATATATAGACGAAATGATCAAGTAATGTGTGTTATTGTCTACGTAGATGATATATTTTTGACAGGTCCTGATGCCAATTTGGTTGGTGAGATTATTCATGAACTGAATATTGAATTTTCCTTGAAAACATCGGGATCACTTAAATACTTCTTAGGCTTTGAGGTCCACCTAAATGGTTTAGGTCTTCATATGAGTCCAACTAAATATGCTAATTATCTCATTGTTAAGACTAGGATGATGGATTCAAACCCATGTTCAACACCTGTGGCAGTTGGCAAAAAATTAACCTTTGAAGGTAGTGATCTTTTTTATAAACTAGCCATTTATAAAAGCACCATTGGAGCCCTTCAATACCTCACATTATCTCAGCCTGATGTAGCATACTCTGTTAACAAGTTAAACCATTTTCTTAAGGCCCCAACTCAGCTACAATGGCAAGCTTGCAAAAGGCTTCTTAGATACCTTAAAGGCACTACAAACTTTAGTATCCAGTTCAGTAAAATCTCCAGATTTCATCTAGAATGCTTCACTGATGCTGATTATGCAAGTGAGATTAAAGATAAAAGGTCCATAAGTGGGTGTTGTTTGTTCCTCGGCTTAAATTTGTTGCAATGGAGCTCAAGCAAGCAAAAAGTAGTTGCTCTGTCTTCTATAGAGGCAAAATACAGAGCACTCACACAAGGAACAATTGAGTTAGCATGGTTTCTAAGATGAGTGTCACTCTTCCTAATATACTAGTGATTTGCTGTGACAACCATAACATCCCAACAGTATTGTTTATTTTGAGTATCTTTCATGTAAACATGTATTTTTATTGATTTCTAAATATAAATAATAAAATTTATATTCAATTTAATAGATTTTTTAAATTAAACGTAATAAATAAGAGAGAGACTTAATAAAAAATATAATTAATAATAAAATATATAAAAACTTATAATTTATTAAATAAAATTGGGATAGAGAGTGCGGTTCTAAACTTATTCCTTAATTTATATTTAAAAAATAAAAGTCTATTAAATTCTTATTTTTATGAACAAACTCTTTATTTTGAGTCATATAAAATGCGTAATCTTTTGCACCAAAAGTAAATATATATAATTAGTAAGGAAGGAAAAAACAAATCAGCCGGTTTGCCTTAGGTGTTAAGGGGAATACTTGATAGAAGAGTGTCATTGGTTTGAATCCCACCATCTGTATTTAAAAAAAAAAGGGGGAGTTTTTAAAACCTTCGCTCTTTTTGTTTTTGTTTTTGTTTTTGTTTTTTTTGTTTAATTTATTTCATTAATATTTGGTGGCTGATCTTTGCCCACAATTTACTCTTAATTGGGAAAAAAAAAAAAAAAAAACTTACTTTAACATATTAGAATATAATCCTAATCCAATAAAAATACAATGATGATCTATAGTTTAGGGTTTTTTATATAGACTTATAAGTTATCTCAATTCTTAATCCTAAAAAGATTCTAATGGTATAATATCCTAATTCTATAATGAGTAATATTCATAATCATACATACAAATACTTAATTCTAACACTACTCCAACTTCTAATAATAATTACAGACTAATAAAACTTGACTAAATTAATTAATATAAAAAAAGAACCCTATAACTAATATTTGTCTGATGAATAATATAATCTTTAGATCATACAAACAGTTGTCTCATTCTCTTTGAACACTTTCATTCTTTTGGTTGTCAAGTGCTAAAGTACATACAACAAATGATTATATGAAATTAATATATTGAGGTAAATTATACAATTAAAGCTACCCCTGAGGTGGGTATGTGATATGCAGTTTAGTTAATACTTTACTTAATTTAATTTGTCATTTCTAATTTATTGTAGCAAGGATTTTGATTGAGTGATTGATTTAAACTTCCAATTTTATAGAGCGAGTGAAAATATATATGCATGTAAATGATGAGTATGTATTAACTTAAAATTATAACAAAAAATCAATTACAATATTTATAATTATGACAAATAATAATATATATTTTATATATTAAAGATGAACTTTTTTTTTTAAAGTATTAGTAATTGAATAATTAATTGGTGTCCCTTTTTATTTTTTTTACTTTAAACGGTGTCGTGAAATTGTTGGTGAGAGAATGATACGTAGACAGAGAGAATCTGCGTTGGTGGTTCTTTTCCACTAAATGGACGATAATGACCAATTAGTGGTGATATTAAAAGGGCAACGGTCATGTCCCTTTTTGTCTATTAATTTTATTATTATTTTTCTTTCGCTAAAACCGATAAGAAGGTACTTATATATTCCTTTTAATTGCCCTCCGGTTCCCGTTACGTTTTGCGGCCAAGGCCTACTTTAGTACTTTTAACATTAACTTCTTGTTATCATCATGTACAATACCTATTGCACAGACCCTTCATTACATCTCAAAATAGCTCTAGAAGATTTTTGAGTATTTGTTTTTTGAAAAAAAAAAAAAATTTATACCAAACTTCGTAATTACTTGTATCTAACGCGAAACTCAACTGGGATTTATATAAATAACAATAACAACAAATCATGCCCACACCGGGGATGTAACCAAGTTTTAAGAAGATCAAGACGTTAATTAAATTTAACAATACAATTATAAATAAACTTATAATAAATAATATATTGGGCATAAGTTATACAAATATATGAATATTTATCTATAATGCTCTTTATAATTAATATACTTATGATTGTATTTGACGATATGAAATAAATTTATAATACTTTAGCGAGTGTAAAACAAAACAAGAAAATTTACTAATGAACAAGTTGTTAAGCCAACATAAATAACAACACCTTTAAATCAATTTGGGGTATTAGTTTTAATTAAGGCAAGGTTATTAAAATTAGTAAATTGCTTACAAATCTCTGTGGGATCAACCATTACTTTTGCATACTACAGTGTGATAGCGATTCGTGCACTTGCGAGGAAGTAGAATTTGTTCATCACTTACTATAGGAGGGATAATAGGATGTGAAGGAGAACGAAGTGAAATAAAGGACAAATTTGAGTTGGTAGAAACATCAATAGACTCAGATGAGGTAATAAACAGTTTTCCAGTTGAATTAAGACACTTATAACCTTTATAAACTATGCTATATCCTACAAAGACACATTTTGAGCAGTGAAATGCAAATTTGTGTTTATTAAAGAATCTAAGATATGGAAAGCAAGCACAACCAAACAATTTATGTGAAGAATAGAGAGGTGGTTGATGAAATAAAAGTTGATACAGAGAGGTATTATTTAAAACACTAGAAGGCATCCCATTAATGAGAAAAATAGTAGTGTCAAAGGCAAGACATAAAAAATGTAAACGCATAGATGTATGTGCTAGCAATGTAAGTCTTATTTCAACAATGTGTCTATGCTTCCTTTCACTTCTCCCATTTTGTTGATGTATAAGAGAGCAAGAGTGCCTAAACTGTATTCCTGTTTTAGTGAGATAGGAGAGTGAACCTTTGTACTCTCTTCCTTGGTCAAATTGAAGGTATTTCATTTTGCAACTGAATTGCCTTTTATCTTTGTTATGAAACCTATTAAAAGTGGATTTGACCTCATCCTTAGTTCTAAGAGGAAATAACCATGTAAATTTATTAAAATCATCAAGGAAATGGACATAATATTTAAAACCTTCTAATGAGGCAATAGGGGCAGGAACCCAAATGTCTATGAACAAGTTGAAAAGGTGTTATAGCTCTAGATTGAGAAGAAGGAAAACTAGCTTGATGCATTTTTCCCAAATGACATGAATCACAAAAAGGAATTGAAGATGTAATCTTTGGAGCAAATGAGCTATTTTTAGACATGTTAGTAAGAATTTTATTCATAACAGCAAAGTGAGGATGTCTTAGTCTCATGTGCCAAAGCATGGAATTTTTAGTACCAATATTAATCATGTGAACTAAAGGCATAAGACAATTGTCATGTGCAGAATCTAAAGCAAATTTAACATAAGTAACTAATGCAAATGTTGACAAATCTTGTTCTTTATTGACAATAATATCATCAACAATTTTCACAACAGATAGAGGATATTCAGTATAAACTGATTTACATGTTTCGGAAATTGCATGTGTATTACAATTGCTAGAAGGAAATATTGAACTATGATTGTGTAACATATGACTGATATTATTGTTCAACACAGATGGTGTATCATTACTGTAACATTCAATTTTCTTATTTAAATAAGCAAAATACATTGAAAAACTCTCTAGGAAGACTTTAGACTCAACTAAATTGATAGAAGAAGTAGTTAATTTTGAGGATGAAGAGTGAAGAGAAAAAGTAGATGGAATGGTCAACTGGTATAACCCTTTTTTAAGTTCTTCTTGCAGTAAGACTGTCTTGGTGATTTTTTCCTTAACAACACAACAATCAGCATTAAATTTAGCCACAACATTATTATCTTTAGTAAACTTAGAGATGCTAAGAAGGTTTCTAGTAATTTGAGGGACACATAACACATTTTTCAAGAATAAGAATTTAGATTGTAGTTTACTAGGAAGTGATGTAAAGCTTGTATGAGAAATAAAAAGAAACTCACCATTGTCAGCCTGAAGTTACTCCAAACCTCTATAATCCTTGCTGGCACTTAGTTGGTTGAGATAAGATGTGACAAGTTCTGTAGCCCCAAAATCCATGTACCAAATAGGACATTGGACAATGGATGAAGAAGTAGTAAAGGTTAACAGTCCACTAACTGTATGTACAAGATAAGAGTAAACAAGAAATGAGTGTTGATCAACCAATGGCATCTGATTCTGAGACCGTGCTAGGTGAGTAGCAAAATGAGATTGATTAGGTCAAGAAGTTTGAGGCTGTTGGTTTTAAGAATTTGGCACAGTGGTCATACTAGGATGATTATAAAATTGTTGTAGTGTTGTAGAATGATTGTAGGTTTGTTGTGGTATATGCTGATTGAAGTTGTGAGATTGATGACTTGGTATGTTGAAACCACTAGAATTGGAATGAACATGACCACAAGGACCAGAATATCCTCCTTGGCTCTGTGAACCAATACTTGGCATGACACCATTATAAGCAGAGTTAAAACGATGATAACATTGAACAACAGTATGTCCTGCTTTATTACAATCTTGACAGGTAGGTCAACCTCTACCACGACCTCTTGCAAAGGAATTGTAAAGTGTAGGCTAATAATGTCTAAAAACAGAATCATTAGAGGAAAACTTGTTGTATTTGTCCATTAGAGAGAGCTTGTACTATCTATCCAAAATGCACATTATGTGAGTGTTGACCCAACTATCCAGCTAAGATTGGATAAGTTTGATTGAAGTGAGAGCTCCCAAAGTTGTTCAGTGAGGGAACAAAGTTATGACAAATTGAATAATTCAATAGATTCAGTAGGACTAGATTGACTAATATCAAATGATGAAGAATGTCTAGTAAAAACTGTTGAAGTAGTATTAACTAAACTATTATGAAAATCAACTAAAATGAACTTTGTAATCTCATTTCATATTTTTACAGTAAAAATTGAGCTTTTGTAGAGAAATTGAATCAATCTTGGACTCTATTCTAGAAGCGAGGTTAACCACTACTGCATCATACTTAGGACCTAGTCCATCCAATATGTGTCGAAGCAAATCTTCTTCTGACACAATTTGTCCACTAGCTGATAAACTTTTAGCAATACCTTTCATTTTCCTTACATACTCACTGATATTGAGACTACTCTTACGAGTAGTTTGAAGTAAATTCTTCAGGTGAAGTGCTCTAGCCTTTAAGTCAGTGATGAACTCTTTTTCAACCGTAAGCCAAATTTCATAAGAGAATTGACACTTCAATATTTGTCTGAACATGCTCTCAGAAATTGAAACAAGTAACCAGCTAACTGAGAACTTATCAGTTCTTTTCCACAGAGTATAAGCTAAATTAATTTTTTCCTTAATAAGATCATCATCACTTGTATCATCATATTTATTACTAGGATTATCTAATTTGTAAGCTATTAATGGAGTTGGGCGAGGAACCATACCTGTTAGATGATCATCAAGTTCATCATGAGCTCCAACTACTGAAGGAACTTGAGAGCACTAGAAACGATGATTGTCTCTAGTGAGCTTTGGATTAATAGTTTGAAGACTAGAGGAAACAACAGATGCTAGAAAATTAAGTGAGTTGTGTATCATTGTATCAAATTTCATTGATGATTTAGAGCTTTCAAACTTTTCTGACATTCACGTGAGTCAAATTAGCTCTAATACCATGTAAAACTTAAGGTTCGAACAGAGGAATTAGAGAGAAGATGGTTATTGGATTTCATTAGATTCAACAACAACTAAGCTTAATGTACAGTAACTGTTTTATAACAACTAAACATAAGCTAAAACTACATCACTTTGCCTTAGACTAAAACGACATCACTTTGGCTTGATTACTCTTAATACAAAAACGACTACATTTTTGAGTTACAGAGTGAAGTAGCTACTGAAGGTTTTCTTAACAACATGAAGTTTATATTAATCGAAAAAAAGAACCATACACCTAATTTATCAATATTACAATTATATGATAGTAAAGAAAAAAAAATGCAAATGAAATACAATACTTTCAAGTCATGCTCTATGAGAGATGAAATTATTTTCTAAGAGAGGTAAAGTAAGATTGAGAAATCTATACATATAAATCATAATTTTCTTGGATAATGGATATATTTTAATTACTTAAGCGTATGCCTTCTCTAAACTCCTGATCACTATGAAAAGAAAGTGATATTAATTTGTTACAAATTTTGACCTAAAGAAAATAATAACAATAAATATAAAATTAATGTAAGTTTTTATTTGCCAAATTATGAAATATGTGTGAACATTATTTGTGATATATGCACTTTCGATAGTTAAGCACAATTGTGATTCCCGTTTTATCATTTACGCATGTGGAGACATTTCAAGTATATGGGTAAACATTTGATCAACCTTTTCTCTTTGTACACGTGCCATTATCTAAGATATTTTATATCTTAATTTGCCCTTATGAAACTTGTACAAAAAGTCTCTTTAACGGTGTCACTCTATCTTTAGAGTGGTCCAAGAAAGGTTTTTACATGTGTACGATTGAGATTTGCTTTTGCAAGGATATAAAATGGGTCATCTTCTTCCTTGCAAACTAACCTGGTTTTTGCCTTCTTTTTGCTCTGAATTTTTTCTGAGTATTCTTGCCCAGGTTCATATTGGTTGTTGACTCTATTGACAATTATATTATCCTTGATTGAGTTATGGGACGATGTTCCATTCATTGAAAACTTGAAGAGAATCAAGTTCTGGAGCGAAACGAAGAGTTCCGCCATTGAATCTCATGTGGAGCTTGAACTGACCAAGCCGTGTCTTGGGTGGAAGCTTGCTGTAGCAGAGCACTGAAGGGATCAGAGAGTGGCGTTAGAGTCGTTTAGAACAGGGAGTGTTGTTTCATTGTAGTAATTAACACCCAACTCTGGATTTGCTTGTAATTGTATTTGTTATAGTGGATTGGCTTCTTTTGGACGAGGTCACATGGATGTAGGCTAAAATGATTTTTAGCCAAACCATGTGAATCTATGTGTGCTTTACTTTTATGCTCATGGTTGGTTGTTTATTTTGTTGAGTTGATGAATTTTAAGCAAAAACGTTAAATACCCATTGAAACCCATTCCGCTGTGCATTAAAAGAGTTCATATACTCTTTCAGTTAATATAACAGATAATGCAATCTGTAATAAACAACAAACAAATATTTTTATCACTGACCGGAGAACTCCATTTTGGGTAATACAATTTCATTAATACATCAGATGAAATTACAGGTCGACAGTTGGAAATGACATATACAGCTTTATTTCTGTTTTCTGACATTATACTGGCTTGGAAAAAACCGAAAATGGAATGATGAGGATAATATTTCTCTCAAAAGACCATATTGGGATATACCAAACACTAGTAACGGTAGAAATACAAATATAGTCCCTAAAATAGGGATTGACATTGACTTATAGTGATTATAAGCCAGGTAAAAGCTTGAAATGAAGGCTAACATCATAGTTGCTATAGATACGAATAGCGTTAATAGTCCTATCACCAATTTAACCGGTAATGATCTGAAAAAATTATCTTGTGCGTAACGGGATGTAAGAATAGACAAAAACATTAGGATTGAAATCGAAGAGGAGGATAACGCAATTATATCTGCCATAACAAAAATACGGAACACTACATTACCTCGTTGGGTAGGTGTTCCTTCCAAATTATTGTTACCTCCTGCATCATTGACACCTCCTGGTACAGTGAAAGCCGCTTGAAAAACCACAGTAGCAATGATTGTTGCAACAAGCATGCATTGACTAGCTGTGTTCCTCATCCACTTTTCTCCATCTTTCTGTAAGCCTGCATGCGTAGTAGTGAAGAGCTCGGGAGGTATTTCGCCTTCTGAATTCTTTAATCCTCTAAATGAAGGCATTACAAGCTTTTCAACATCCTACATCATTAGTATGAATCATTAATTTTACACAAAGAAGTTGGTAGTTTAATTTTTTAATTATTAATTCATTACTGTTGGAATTCAACTCTGTTTTTAGCATTAATTTTATTTGAAAAGTCAAATTATAATCATAAGATATATATTTTAATTGAAACTGTATTCAAGAGTCAATTCTCGAAGTAAAGGTATAAAAATAATTTGTATTTTTTCTAAGTAAAGGTATTTAATAATGATATTTAAATAATAAGACACTAAAGAAACTCTAAAAATATTTACCTTAAAAATGCGTAACTCTCGCTGCATTTCTAGAGCTGCACCTGGAACTGTGCTTAGTGGTCTTGGATTTGGATATTTTGCAGCTAGATGTAATAAACTATTTTCGTTTCTGTCTGGATAGGATGCTACCAATTGTTTGTTGAAGCCTATCTGATCTATTAACTTAAACAAATCATCATGACGATGCATTATCGCAATGTGAAATATGGTCCGTTCATCATTATCTTTAAGATGAACCAAATCAGGATAAAGTTCCATGAGTTTACCCAAGAATTTGAAATTCCCCAATTGAGCTGCTTTGAACAATAAATCACTATGCTCTTTTAAGTAATCCCCAACTTGGTCGCGCTTTGCCTTGAATATTTTCTCCCAAAGGCATTTGACTAACTCTAGAGCTTGATTTAATAAACTTGTTTTGTCACTTTCGCTTTTTTGGCCTGTTATCTCTAATATTTTCTCCCAAAGACATTTGACAGACTCTTTACTTCTGTTATTTTGGTCCAACAGATGAAAGGGCGTTAAAGCCAACCGATGCAAGGGTGTCAAACGATCAATGCCATGCTTGTATTCAGTCATAGCCAATTCATTTTCATTAGCATCTTCATCTTCTAGCAATTCCCTTGCAAGATCTGAAGAGGGAAAAAAAGGAAAAAAAGAAAAAGAAAAAGAAAAGAGAGAGAGAGAGGGAGAGAGAGAGAGAGAAATTGCTTTGATTCATTTACCGAAAAATTCAGAAGTTAACCAAATTACGTCCATCATTATAAGTAATTTGTGCATTTACTTATTTTAGTCAAACAGATACTAATTCTATGATGAACTTATCATGTTATGCATTCTATATAATAGATTAAAATAAAAATTTTAAGATTAAAATCAAGCAAGAAAAGAAATACGTGAGTACTCACCGTACAAAGAAGTATCGATGCTATCAAAAAATAATTGTTTTTTGTCAGCTAATGTCAGTGTTCCTCTATAATACCGCCGGTATAAATATAACGCCATTTCCCTTTCTCCAAACATAGCAGCTAGATTTAGTGGAGTCAAATTAGCGCCACCTCGGATTGTCAACAGCTCTGGGTTCTTATTCAACATTTTCTCAGCAATTGATTTGTTCCCAGCCATAACAGCAAGACAGAAGGCAGTGTTCCCTTTTACGTTTTGCAACTTGAGGTCATCTGGTGTTATCTCACAAATCATCTTCTCTACAAAGTCAGTTTGATTTGCTCCTGCTGCTACATGGAAAATAGTTTCGTGTTTCTCTGTTATTGCAACATTGAATGGGCTTGGTGTTGAAGCGGAGCTTGATGAAGAAGACGCACTTAATGAACTTGATGAAGAATCACGGAGCAGAGGATTATTGAATTGACTATTAACTGCATCAATATTTCCCTCTAGTGCAGCTTTAAGAAGATCCAAACGTAATTTCTCCTTTTCTGGGTTCCGATCTTCAAAATAAAAAAATAAATTGGCTGAATATTACATATAAAATTAAAATATGTGTCCTTGTTTCTTGTTTTGAGAGAGAGCTAACCTGTCAACAAATGAAGGGAAGGTAACCACTGAATAATTGGAACTTCTGTTGATTCATGATTCGAATTCCCACTTCCAAGGTCCATTTCTCCTAAATAAACAGGATCGATTTATTTTTGTCATAAGATATGCTACGAATACACATATGATGATATAATATTCATTGGTTAGCTGAAGTGCCTTTCCCTTGAATTCTAATTATTTGTACCATGCATTTTTATATTCTAAACAGTGCGAATCCTTATAAACGTAAACTAAAGCAAACCTTATGAGTGTCTGTTTATATTCCAAACTCACTCCTTAATTTATATTTCAAACTCACACCTTTTCATTTTCTCATTTTCATAATACTATTTGTAGACAAACATGTTGAATACTAAAAAATGAATTTACAAACAAATAAATTCTTAAAAGACAAAATTTCAAGTATTCTTATCAACTTAATTTTATAAAGTTAATTCATTCATTGATGAGTTGATGACCAAATACAAAAAGATACGGAAATGAAAACATTTTAAACTGGAGACATCTTAAAATTTATATATATATATATATATATATATGTGTGTGTGTGTGTGTTTAAGTAACCCTAATCCTCCCCTTCTCATTTTTTTTTTTTTTCTCTAACGTCTTTCTTCTTTCTTGTTTATTTTTCTCTCTTCTTCTTTTTTTTGTTCCTTTTCTTTTTCTTCTCTGCCGCCCCTCTTTTCGTTTCTTTTTCTTCTCTTTCCTTTTTTCTCCTTGCCCACCTCTCTTGTCGTTCTCCTTTCTTTTGTTCTCTTTTCTTCTTTCTTCTCCTTTCTTTTTCTCCTCCTTCTCCTTCTCAATCCCTCACTCCTCCAAGATCCAATCTGAGCAAGACCACATCTTGCCGCTATTTGGCCGCTCCTTGCCTAGATCATGCCGGTACGATCCAGTGAAGCGGTGGCCAGATCATGGTCGCCCGATCTGTTCACCACTACACTACCACAAACTTTTTTTTTTTTATATATATTTTGCATATTTATTTTTTCAGTTAAGAGCTCAATAGATTTTATAAATTATAAGTTTTGTGTTAAATTTTTGGAGAGTTTGAATTATAATTTTTCTTGATTTGGTAAGTAGTTGAGGTGTGGTTGTGGAAACAAAATTGAAAGGAATATATTTTGGTGAGGAAGATTTTGTTTTGGATGGGAATAAAATGATAACAAAAGAAAGAGGAAATTTTAGGGTGAATTTGAAAATTTTGATGGGGGTAAAAACAATATTTTTATAAATTAAGGAAAATTTTATAAGTTTTATTCCATATATGTAAATTTAAATATTTTAGGCCAGCTTATTATATTTTGGTGAAAGGGTAATAAGGTCATTTCAATAAAACGGTTATTAACAGAGTGAGGGTTTCTTAATCAGGACAGTAATTTGAGGTGTTAGATTTTTTGGATGGCTGAGATTCGCTCATATTAAAATTAGTTACCATACAAAATTCATGGGAGAGAGAACGTGAAAGAGACGAGGAGAGAGAAAGTGAAAGAGATAAGGTGAGAGAAATTTTGTACAACTGTATATCAAATTTAAAATCTTGGTGATAAAAATTCTATATATAACATCTGTGTGTGAGAGAGAGAGAGAGAGAGAAAGCTGACCAGGAGGCACAATATGGCTTGTATTTGGCCGTGAAGACGATGGCCTAGCTTCTCTTTGGTTCATATCTTGCGGCAGCACATCAATAACTCGCATTTGTATTTCAGGAATTGAACTTCCATTTGTCGGCTCCATGTCTCCTGAACAAATAAGATTTATTTTTCGTTATAAGACATGCTATAAATACAAATACAATCTATATATTCATTCATCGAATTCTAAATTTTTCCCATGCATTTCCGCATCTAATTGTGCATGAATCCTTATAACATACCATCTTATTTTATCATCTGACTTTAAATTTGAAACATGACATTCTGTTGATAGTTGTTTTAGGAGAGAGAATTTAAGAAATATCATTAAATACGTCTACCTTTTAAACCAAGTTTTGTCTACTATTAAATCTACACCATTTGTTCTTACATCATCTTAGACTAATATTAGATATAAAAATTGGACTCAACACTATAAGTTGGTATTATCCATGAAGACAGTTGATACNTTATAGATCCTAAAAGCTCTAATATTTGAGGAATATCTAATAAAAACCCCCTCAAGCTCCTGGCATCAAACTTTCCCAAATTCTCTCTATCATTTAACACATAGCATTTGCACCTGAAAACATGGAAATAAGAGAGAGCAAGTTTCTTACCTTTCCATAACTCATAAGGAGTTTGATGAGTACCTTTTTAAGAAATACTTTGTTGGAAATGTGACAAGTTGTATTTATGGCTTCAGCCCAAAATCTCTTGGGATTTGTTTTGGCATTAAGCATCACCCTAGCCATTTCTTGAAGAACTCTATTTTTCCTTTCCACCATACCATTTTGTTGGGATGTCTTTGGTGTAGAAAATTTATGGGATATACCCTACATATGACAAAAATTGGCAAAGTCTGTGTTCTCAAATACCTCCCATGATCGCTCCTAATTCTCACAATCTTTTTATCCATGTTACTCTTCTTAACTTGTAATCTTTTGACCAGTTTCTGAACGGCATCAAAGTAACTAGATTTCTCTTTTAAAAAATCAACCCAAGCAAATATAGAGAAATCATCAACACAAGCAAACACATATCTCTTAACTCCTAAGCTCTCAGTTTGCCTAGGTTCCATTAGATTTATATGCAGTAACACTAAAGGTATTGAGATAAGATAAAGCTTTATGGGAGCTCTCGGCTTGTTTACTGATAATCCTAGGATTATACTTTTTCTTATATGATTTTTGTTGGATTGTTTATACTTCTTATGATTTTGTGCCTGAATTGTTACTTAATTCTGCATATTTTATGTTTTAGGCCAAAACATGTAGTTGGCGCAAAACAAAGCAAAGATGGGTTTCTGGATCTGGAAAAAAGCACAATTCAGAAGATCGGGGAAATTCTGATGCTGATTGGAAGCACCCTCAGAGTTTGTTCCTATTGGAGATCAANACTAGTGGATGTAGGAATCGCTTGCTTAAGCATCCGAACCACTTTAAACATCATTCTCCATCTCTTTATTATTCTCATTCTCCCATTCACGTGTCTTCTAGGTCAGCTCAACGTTTCACACGTGTGTTTAGTTGGTGTCAAAATCTAGCATCAACAGATTCCATGACTCCACTAACATAAAAATAGGAAATTGACTCCATGACTCCACTAACATTAAATTGGAATTAATTAAGCATCACATTTCATCAGGAACTTCAATGAAACTTGCTGTTTTAGCTTTAGTATGGGAACCTCGGTGATTCAGGAACTGGCTCGTTTCTGTAGGAAATGAGCTGCTGCATAGGAACATCAGTGAAGCTGGCTGTTTTCGCTTTGATATGGGAACCTCGGCGATTTAGGAACTGCCTCGTTTGTGCAAAAATTGCAAGAAGTAGACAAAAGGTGCTACTGCCAGAACCTAGAGCAAATGGCTTTGGTTCGATTGTTTTGAGGAGTGACGGGATACTATTACATGTGATGGTGAAAAGAGTGGTTGAAGACTGGAAATAATTAGTGCGGGAGTTGGACCTAAAGAGTGGCTGAAAACTGGAAGTGATTAGGCAGAACTGGGCAGCGAGAAAATGGCTGGAAACTGGAAACGATCAGTGCAGGAACTGGACCTAAAGAGTAGCTGAAAACTGGAAACAATCAGGCAGAACTGGGCAACAAGAAAATGGCTGAAAACTGGAAATAATCAGTGCAGGAACTGGACCAGAATACTCGGATACAATATAAGATAAGCTAAAGTGAGCAGAGGAGAAAGAGTATTGCTGTTTTCATTTTTATTCAACATCACAGGTATATATATACAAGTGTAATAGATATGAGATCATAAATTCAAAAATCAAATACAAATTCAATAGAAAGATTCTTGACTACTTCTTCTCTAATAGTAAATACATAATACAACGTCATATAGACTTAAGGGAAAAACCTAAAACAGAATGAATACAACATATCTCTTAGAAGACTTGACGAATCAAATGCAAACAGGGGTAGAGTTACAAATATAGTACAAAGAATGAGGACTGTATTTGATCTAGGGTGATCATAAGCTGTATAAAAGCTTGAAATGAAAGCTAGCATCATGTTTCCTATGGATATGAATAGCGTTAACACTCCCACCACCAACTTAAGCGGCAATGATATCAAAAAATCATTTTCTACTTAACCGGATGTAAGAATAGACAAGAACATTAGAATTGAAATAGAAGATGAAGATAATGCAATCACGTGTGCCATAGCAAAAATATGGAGCACAATATTCCTTCCTTCATTATCCTCGTTACCTCCTGGTACAGTGAAAGCCGCTTCAAAAACCACAGTAGCAATGATTGTTGCAACAAGCATGCATTGACTTGCTATGCTCCCCATCCACTTTTCTCCGTCTTTAAGTAAGCCTGCATGTGTACTAGTGAAGAGCTCTCGAGGTGTTTTGCTTTCTGAATTCTTCAATTCGCTAAATGCAGGCATTACAAGCTTTTCAACATCCTACATCATTAATTTTACACAAAGAAGTTGGTAGCTTCATTTTTTAGTTTTAAATTCTTACTATTAGAATTCAACTCTATCTTTAGTATTAATTTTATTAAAAAAAGTCAAATTATAATCATAATATATATATATTAACTGAAACTTTAATCGAGAATCACCAATAATTGGTATTTTCTCCAAGTAAAGGTATAAAATAATGATAATTAAATAATAAGACACTAAAGAAGCTCTATAATTATTTACCTTAAAAATGAGCAACTCTTGTTGCATGTTAGGATTATTTTAGAATTAGGATAAGTGTGTTAAGTATTTTATTATTATCTTTTATAATTTTATTATTATCTTGTTATGATAGACTTAGGGTTATCTTATTATCCCTTTATAATTAAAATCCTTTTGGGACTTATTATCCTTTTACAATTGGAGTCCTTTTGGGAGTCAATAGAGTCAAGTGTAAGGCTATATAATAGCCTAAATCTAGATAGTGGCAATCAATAAAGAATTTTGTCAACTAGTCTTTCTATCTCTTGTTCTTGGAGGTCTCTGTTCCTCATATAAACAGATTCTATCCCAAACCCTATCATTGCACCTGACATCGTGCTCAATGGTCTTTGATCTGGATATTTTGCAGGTAGATGTAGTAAACTATTTTCATTAATGTCTACATCACATGCTACCAACTGTTTGTTGAAACCTATTTGATCTATTAACTTAAACAAATCATCATGACGATGCATAATTGCAATGTGAAATATGGTCCATTCATCATCATCTTTAAGATGAATCAAATCAGGATAAAGTTCGATGAGTTTACCCAAGAATTTAAAATTCCCCAATTGAGCTGCTTTGAACAATAAATCATGATGATCTTTTAAGTAATCCCAAACATGGTCGCGCTTTGCTTTGACTATTTGCTCCCAAATGCATTCGACCAATGCTAGAGCTTGATTTAATGAAGTTGTTTTGTCACTTTTGCTCTTTTAGCCTCTTATCTCTAATATTTTCTCCCAAAGACGTTTGACAGACTCTAGAGCTCTATTTGAAAAGGCTGTTTCTTTACCTCTACTATTTTGGTCCAACAGATGAAAGGGCGTTAAAGCCAACAGATGCAAGGGTGTCAAAAGATCGTTGCCACGCTCGTATTGAGTCATAGCCAATTCATTTTCGTTATCATCTTCATCTTCTAGCAATTTCTTTGCAAGATCTAGGAAATTCATCCAAATATTTTTAGCATATGCAGCCCACAATTTAGAAAGCAAGGGCAGTATAAATCATAAGTATACGTGAACACTTGCCGTACAAAGTAGTGTCGATGCTATCAAAAAATAATTGTTTTTTGTCGGCTAATGTCAGTGTCCCTCCATCATACTGCCGGTATAAATATAACGCCATTTCCCTTTCTCCAAACATAGCAGCCAGATTTAGTGGAGTCAAATTACCGCCACCTCGGATTGTCAACAGGTCTTGGTTCCTTCTCAACATTTTCTCAGCAATTGATTTATTCCCAGCCATAGCAGCAAAACAGAAGGCAGTGTTCCCTTTCATGTTTTGCAACTTCAGGGCATCTTCTACTTTCTTATCAATCATCTTCTCTACAAAGTCAGTTTGATTTGCTCCTGGTGCTACATGGAAAATAGTTTCATGTTTCTCCGTTATTGCAATATTGAATGAGCGTGATGAAGAATTACTGAACAGAGGATTATCGAACTGACTTTGAACTGCATAGATATTTCCCGTTTGTGCAGCTTTAAGAAGATCCAAACGTAATTTGTCCTTATCTTGGTTCCGATCATCAAAATCAAAAAATAATTTGGATGAATATTACATATAAAATTAAAATATGTGTCACTGTTTCTTGTTTTGAGAGAGCTAACCAGTCAACAAATGGAGGGAAGGTAACCACTGAATATTTTTTTCTGATGATGACCTAGCTTCACTTCCTTCCAGATTTTGCTGCTGCCTATTAAAATCCATTGGAACTTCGGTTGATTCATGATTTGAATTCCCACTTCTTTCTGAATAAACGGGACCGATTTATTTTGGTTATGACTATGAGGCATGCTACGAATACCCATACGATGATATAATATTCATTTGTTAGTTGAAGTGTCTCTCCATTGAATTCTAATTATTTTTCATATTCTAAAGCAAATCCTTGTAAGTTCTAAACGCATTGCATAAATTTCAATAAATTTCTTCTTTCACAGCCAATATTTAATTTCGCACGCCTATATCTATCTGTATAGTTTCATATAGAGATATTTTAAAGTGAAGAAAGGGAGAGCGATATCAGGGCCTTCTTATCTTTCTTTCACTCCGACAAAATTGAATTACTGCAACTTTTCCTTTCAATGAGACATGTAGCACATATTTAGAAATTCATCATTCACATGTATACAATACAAGCCCACAATTTAGAAAGCAAGGGCAGCATATATTACAAGTATATTGAAGGGCTATTATGAATTACATTTTCAAAATGATACAATATCTTCAAAATAATACATCAATTTAGAAGTAGATATGAAAAAAGAATAGAAATTGCTTTGATTCATTTACCCAAAAATTCAGAAGTTAACCAAATTACGACCATCATTATATGTATCTTGTGCATTTACTTATTTTATTCAAACAGATATTAATGTATGGTGAATTTATCATGTTATGCATGCTATATAATAGATATAGAAATAAGTGAATACTTACCGTACAAACTAGTACTGATGCTATGAAAAAATTGCTTTTTTGTCGGCTAATGTCTGTGTTCCTCTACCATACTGCGGGTATAAATATGACGTCATTTCCCTTTCTCTATACATAGCAGCTAGATTTAGTGGAGTCAAGTTACAGCCACCTCGGATTGTCAACAGGTCTCGGTTCTTTTTCAACATTTTCACAGAAATTGATTTACTCCCAGCCATGACAGCAAAACAGAAGGCAGTGTTCGCTTTTATGTTTCGCAACTTGAGGTCATCTGGTGCTACATGGAAAATATTTTCATGTTTCTCGATTGTTGCAACATTGAGTGGGCTTGATGAAGAATTACTGAACACAGGATTATCGAACTGAACTTTAACTGCGTCAATATTTCGCTTTTGTGCAGTGTTAAAATCATAAAAATTTATACTCGTCTCTGTTTTGATCTTCAAACTAAAAAATAGAACTCATAATGCATGAACAATATGTTGAAGAAAAAAAAAAAAAAAAGACAATCGTATAGTAACATTGACAGAAGACATCTCATATTAAATAGAACTCATTGAACGAAATAGAGACAATAACAGGAACAAAATATAACAGTAAAACAAAACAACAACAGAAAAAAAAATAATATGCGCGATTTACCCTGGTTCACCCAATGTGGGCTATGTCCAGTTGAGTTCAAATTATTGCAATATGTCTCACCTCTTTCGTTTACAATGAATGAATGTTCTAACCTCCATAACAGAGAAAAGTATATTATATACTAGGTTTAAGAGATTAAACCTAGTTTTACAAGATTCTTATTC
This sequence comes from Pistacia vera, assembly GCF_008641045.1. Lineage (NCBI taxonomy): Eukaryota > Viridiplantae > Streptophyta > Magnoliopsida > Sapindales > Anacardiaceae > Pistacia > Pistacia vera. Next base: position 1,201,263 of record NW_022196349.1, on the reverse strand, counting down.
CTAAGCCCAACCCAAAAAGGATTAGTAACTTAAAAGAAATCCTACAGCGTATACATGGAAAAGCGCAAAACCGCCTAGGGCTCGGGGCGCTACCCCCGCGACCCCCACCCGCTCACCGGAGCAGGGCACCCGCCCACTCAGCGGAACCCCCGAGTGCATCTCCGTTACCCATTAATGCTGAAGTAGTCGACAACTCCAACATTCTCCCACTTGGCGAAAACTTCACACAACAGGCCTATCTCATCAATACACCATGTAAACTTTGCTAAGCTCACAGCCTTGGTAAGAAAATCTGCAGCAGTACAAGTGTATCAACCTTCTCTAACAACACCAATTTTTTCCTCCACCTTTTGCCTGATGAAATGGTATTGTTGTCAATGTGTTTTGATCGCGAATAAAGGCAGGATTTTGGCTAAGTAAATAGCCCTTGATTGTCACATCCAATCTTCACAGCATCAAGCTTGAAACCAAGCTCTAAACTCAATCTTCGAAGCCACATAGCTTCCTGCCAGCATGTGTCAATGCCATGTACTCTGCCTCAGTCGATGACAAAGCCACAGTACTTTGCCTTTTACTCATCCAACAAACAGTAGCACCAAATAAAGAGATATCATACCCACTTGTGGAACGCCTACTTCGAGATCCCTCCCCAATCAGTTCCACAAACCTATCACATCTATTCATCCCCAGTCGCCATGCCTCCATAACTAATGATAAATTCGAGGTCCCACGAAGATATCAAGACCCTCTTTACAGCACTCCAATGCTCCTTACCAGGATTTGACATAAAGCGACTCAAAACTCCCACTGCTGTGCTATTGGTCGCTGTCACACCATGGCATACATCACCTACCTATAGCACTCGCATACGGCACATGTGTCATTTCTTCGGCATCTTCTCAGACTTAGGACACTGATCAGTAGACAATTTCACTCCCAAGTCATAGGAGTCTTCACAGTGTTGCAGTCTACCATGTTAAATTTCTTCAACACCTCCTCGATGTACTTTCTCTACCCTAACCACAATTTACAACTCTGACGGTCTCTAGTAATTTGCTACCCAAAATAAATTTGCAACCCCAAGACCTTCATGTCAAATTGTGCAGCCATAGACCCTTCACGAATTTATCAACTCCTTGCTATTCCCTATTAGCACATATCATCTACTATAAGGTTAAATAACAAAGACATTTTCTAACATTTTTACATACACACAGTGATCCACGTTCTGCAGCTAAAACCATGCTGAGAACATAGGAGTCAAACTTTTGGTACCACATCCTTGTGATTGTTTAAGCCCATACAGAGACTTCCTCAACCTACACACAAGTCTTCCTTCCCTTTACTACAAACCCCTCGTTGTCTCATATAAATTCCTCCTCTAAATCTCCATGTAAGAATCCGCTTTACTCAAGTTGCTCAATTTCAAGATCAAACGAAGCAGCAATAGATAGAATCACTACCTGATTATGTTAACTTGGCTACGGGAGAGAAAATCTCACCATAATCAACACCCTCAATCTGCGAGAATCCCTTTGCAACGAGTCTCGCCTTATACTTTGCAATTGTTCCATCTGCTACAACTTTCTTTTGAACACCCACTTGCAACCAATTGCCTTTCTACCTTAGGCAATTTACATAGGATCCATGTACATTCTTGCCCAGTGACTGCCTCATCATTCATCGCAACCTCCAATAGATTTGCATCTTCCATGGCTCTTGCTTCATTTACATTCCTAGGTTCATCACCAATCACATTCAAACCGTGTAATCCACTAAGGCACTTAGAGAAACGAACTGGTGCCTTTCTAACTCTTGTAGATCTCCTCAAAGTTGAGGGCACCACAACTTCATCATCAGAATCATCCTCTAAATCATCCATAGAACCCTCATCAGCCACACTATCAAGTTTACTCATGGTCAGATTCTGTAGACTCTAAATTTTCAGTCTCTGCAGCAACATTAAGAGTCATCTCCTCCTCTTGCTCTACATTAGTCACATCAAACTGAATTTTCTTTGACTGCTCAAATCTTCAGGAGTTCCCACACGTTGTTTTACCTCTCTAAGATTACGTCTCTGTGGGTATATGCTTCTACTCACAGGATTCCACACTTGTACCCTTGATGCCATCCTTGAACCCCACAAACTTGTAATTCTCAGATTTACTATCAAGCTTGCTTCTCTTCTCCTTTGCACATGCACATACGCATCACAACCAAAAACTCTAATAAAAGACAGATTAGGTTTCTTACCATACAAAGCTTCATATGGCGTCATGTCTTTAACAGAAAAAGTGGGAGACCAATTCTTCAAATAACAAGCCTTCGCTATAGCTTCAGCCCAAATTCAGAACCCAAATCTGTCGTATTCAGCATACATCTAGCCTTCTCTAACAGTGACCGATTGAGATGTTCAGCCACTCCATTTTGTTGAGGCGTGTAAGGTGTAGTTTTCTGCCTTGTCATTCCGTGTGTCGCACGAAATTGCTCAAACTTACTAGAGCAAAACTCACCGCCATTATCAGTTCGCAAAGCTTTAATCTTCCTATCAAACTGATTCTCAACTAAGGCTTTAAATTCCCGAAATTCTCAAAAGCCTCAGACTTGCTGCGCATGAAATAAACCCAACAGTTTCTAGAAAAATCATCAATGAAAGATCCATAATACCTGGATTTACCAATAGATTCCACTGGAGTGGGCCCAAAAAGTCACTATGAATTAACTCCAGTATTTTTGTTGCTCTCGTGCCTGTCGATTGAAAACTAACCCGATTCTACTTACCTTGTAAACATTCCTCACAAACCCAAAACTCATGGACCAGTTAGGAATCCTTCAGCCATTTCTGAGTCACCAAAGTAGACAAAGCCGACTTCCAATATGCCCCATTCGCTGATGCCACAATGTTGCAGAATCAGTTTTTTTTCAGCCTCCTTTTCCGAAACATAACCACCCAAAGAGGAATTTCTTACAACTGATGCTTCAGCCTATATAGTGTACCATGTTGAACTCCTCATGCAATAACCATAGATCCCCGAGTCATCTTACAGATGTTCTGTCACAATTGAATACTATACCTGCATCAGCCATTGTTCCAACAGATAGCAGATTTCTACTCATACCAGGGATGTGTATCATCAGGGAGCGTCCTCACTGAACCATCATGCAACCCAGCCTGATTTTCCCACGGCTAATAATCTTTACAGCAGTATCATCTCCTAACAGAACGTTTCCTCTATTGTATGTCTCATACTCACAAAACCATTCCTTGTGAGGTGTCATATGGAACGACGCACCAGTATCAACATACCAGATCGATTGGTCTAATCCCCATCATGCACGCCATATACATATCACCATTTGATTCCGTTTGTACGAAGTTTCAGCTTCCTTCCCCTTCACCGGTTTGTTTCTGGTCTTTCTTAAAATGCCAAATTCCTGACATCTCCAACATTAATCTTACTTTTATCCTTGCTCTTAGATCTACCTCGCGACTTTCCCCTATCGCAGACTTTTAGAATTCCTATCAAGGTTTCGTCCCCAGCAGTTAAAGCATCCTTAGACGAACCCTGAACCTCTTCGCCACATATCCTCTGCCAACAATGTAGAAATACAGATTCCCATGACATCTGTGTCAATCGTCCACCACCAATTACAACAACCGGTTGTCCCACATATTAGGCAGTGAGCATAATAATGTTACCACTTTCTCAGATTCGGTGAGTGTACATCCATAGCCAGTAGTTGATTCACTAGAGTATTAAACTCATCCAGATGTGCAGCAAGAGAATCCCCATCATGCATACGGAGATTGTAGAGTTTCTTGCGACGGAATAGCACGTTCACCAAAGACTTACTCAGATACATATTTTCCAGCTTCTGCCATAAACCCTTAGCCGTATCCTAATCCATCACATTCGTTAGAATGAGTCCTCAGATAGATGCGAATCAAACCTCTGGCTTTCCGATCCATCTTGTCCCTTCAGCAAGTGCGGCATGATCGTCATTATAATTCTCCTTCAGCAGGTTTAGACCCAAGCGTACTTGACAATCCAGTTCCAGACGTTTCACTCGTCATAACAACGACAGTCCCGACTGTCGGCCTATCATTCACAATTGCACCCCACAGGTCCCTATCAATGAGTAGATCCTCCATCCGTAGTTTCCAAAGCTCGAAGCGTTTGCCGTCGAACTTCTCAATCTCAACCTTGATCCCGCCATCTCTAAATCACGATTTACAGAACCTGGCTCTGATACCAATTGAACGAAATAGAGACACACAGGAACAAAATATAATAGTAAAACAAAACAAACAGTAAACAAAGAAATAATACACCGCGATTTACCCTGGTTCACCCAATATGGGCTATGTCCAGCTGAGTCAATTTATTGCAATATGTCTCACCTCTCGTTTACAATGAATGAATTGCTCTCACCTCCATAACAAGAGAAAGTATGTTTATATACTAGGTTTAGAGATTAAACCTAGTTTTACAAGGATTCTTATTCCTAAGCCCAACCCAAAAGGAATTAGTAACTTAAAAGAAATCCTACAGCGGTTATACATGGAAAAGCCCAAAACCGCCTATGGGCTTGGGGCACTGCCCCCGCGACCCCCACCCGCTCAACGGGACCTCGAGTGCGTCTTTGTTACCAAATGCTGAAGTAGTCGACAACCAACACTCATAATATCGAATCAATTTCCTATAACTTTCTTGTCAGTGCGAAATCCCAAAGATAAAATTCAATATGTTCTTCTATGAGAGAGAGCTGACCTGCAAGCAAAACAAGGGAAGGTGGCCACTTGATAATTGTCGTTCTTTTTTTCGTAGATGACCATTGATTAATTTCGTATTTTCATCGAAAGATGATAAGCCAGCTTCAGTATTTTGGCTCTTATCTTTCTGCGGCAGAGATATCTATTGCAAGTTCCAATGCTTCAGGAATTGAATTCTCACTTCCTTGCCATGTCTCCTAAATAAATACACATCTATATAGTATTCATTGGTTATTGAAGCGTCCGTTAAATATAATTTTTTTTCCCCTGCATTTTGATGCACTAAATGGTGCATGATATACATATATATAAAGTTCTGGAAAACCTAATATTTAGTTGAATATTCGAGAGTAAAAAATCCTTATTTTGAAATATTTGATTCATTAGTTTTTTTATATTGATGAACTTCTTTTTGTTTTCAACAATTCATGCTAAAAATGAATTAAGGAAAAACCTATAAATATACTAGCTACTGGGAAAGACCTTATTGACTATGAGCCCTCACCACCATCATGCACGTCGTTCTCCTCTCATCATTACTTAGATGGTGAGATGTTATTGTCTATGAACAAATGTTGGGTTATTTACATAGAGTGATGGAAAAAATTGCGGAAAAGCCAACAATTATACAATATTTGCCTTATGTAACCATTGAGATTAATTAACTACTATGTTCACATAAGCAACACTGTAAATTGACCATAATTGTTATCGTATAACATATATATATATATATACACACATTACACATTGGATTCAATATTGGATTTAAATAATATTGGAACATAATAATATGAAATACATAGGTCTCCTTTAAAGTTGGAAGTCACTGCTATACCTTGGTATTATCTATTAAGACAGTTGGTACAAGAGACTGATAATGAATATATGCATGCATTACTCACACATATACAATACTAATGATTCCGAAAACTTGATCAGGGATACCTCAAGTAAAAAGTTGCAGGAAGAAATACCTGAATGGCGTTTTCGCATGACTAATATTTGACTACAGTATACTCCAGTGTGCAAAATACTTTCAACTTCACCCTATTTATAATGCTTCATCATTAGTTCAGTCTCATAGGGATCTATCCAAAGTGAATTTAAAAATGATTAATCAATTTCGTCCAGCTATCGAGACTGTCTTTGACTATAACAATTGAAGAAAACCCGAAGAAGGCATGTGAAAAGTCCTGTTGTCACATCAGGTTCAAGACAAGAAAAAAACACCATGTACTCATGTAGGGTGAATAACACGGGATAGTAACTGTAAACCCTCTAATATTTACCCTATAAATTAAACCCCCTCGGGTATCAGGTATGACGTTACCAAAACATTATGAATCCTAACATTTGACGTAGGATGGGTGTTTAGCCTGCCCTGTCGCCTGTCGGGGACCTGCCCCGCCCCACCCTGAACGAGGTGGGCTTTCCTGAAAAAACCAGGGGTGGATGCGGTTGTGGGTGCAAAAAGGAAAACCCGTCACACCCGTCCTACACCCGCATCTGCCTCGATTTTTAAAGACATGGTATACTAATAGTCTAATACTATAGTTCTAAATTTCTTATTAAGTTTTTTAATGTAAAAGTGTGTTTGTTTTAAAATTTTCATAGAACTATAATCGTCCCGTAAATTAGTTCATATTTTTGTAACTATTACTATGGTAAAAAATGTGAATAATTGAAAAGTTGCCTTCCCAACCTAATCCATATTTAAACTGTATAATCATTTTGTTGCAACAACTTAAATTGATTCTGTTAATTCAAAAATGTGATTCTTTTAACTTCAAAATTCGTTAAAACCTATATACTTAATTAAAGATGGCATTTAAATAAATTGTTGTATATAATAATTTGTTTAATTTAAATAATGAGACTTTTTAATATAGTACATCCTTATTAACTATATCAAGATATAGAATTGAATTAATTGATATCTCAATTTTAATTGAAACGTTAAACTTAAATTCTTCTTTAGTAATGCTACATTTTGAAGTTTTTTTTTTTTTTTTTTTCCCTATAAATTATGTCACATTATAATAAGATGCATAATTATTATACTATCTGTTTGTATTTTGAGATTTGTTCATAATCTCAAAATTATAATAAAATGACTCTAATAAGTGTATCAACAATACCACTTTTAAGTGTAATTTATCAAATGCATATATAATAATTTCAAAAAAAATACACAAAAACTTTATATTTAAAATTGACCAAATACCTAGCCTTTTTTTTTCTACATTAATTAATTTCATATTGAAATTAAAAGTTTTACTAAAAGTTTGACAATTCCAAAAGGGCCCTTAACTTTCCTGAAATCATAAACCTTTTTCATTTTTATTGTAATTGGATGCAGGGCGGGCTTCTCCTATCGCCCGTGGGGCAGGTACAAGCATCCCCCCCTAAACCCACCCCCAGGGGCGGGTTGGATGCGGATGTGGGTGTAGAGGACAGGTTCAAGTGCTTGGGTCCCTGGCCTCGACCCGATCCATGTCCATCTAGATTCTGATGCAGGTTGAATTTTCAAAATTAGATTTACTAATATAAATTAAAGTTTTAATCTTTTCAACATCAACGGAAACTTTACTCTTAATGTAAAAACACTTGTTAAACTTAATGGAAATTTTATAATGTTTGGGTAATGGCAGGGGGTGTATGTCCATTTCTGATACCCGGGCTCAATGCACCTTAGCGTCAAAAACAAACAACATAATAAACATCACGGGATACATTATCTGCCAAGGACGAAAAACCAAAGCATAACAGACAGTAATACATTGTTATTCGTGTCTTTAATTAAAAACATTGGATCCCTATAAATAATTGTTTTAATTTTTTTTTAATTATTAAGTATAACTAACACATTATCTGTTCTGTTCATTTTTTTTAGATTTTTAACTTCTTTTTTGTTAACTTTTTTAGATCTTAATTTCTTTTCAATCACATGTATATACTATATTGAAAATTTTAAGGGAATAAAACTTAGAATGAGAATGAGAAATAATTTAACTAAAAAGTCAGAATGCAAATGGTTTTTATACTAGGGAAAATATGTTTCTCTGGAGCTTCAACATTCTGTAACTAACGGCTAACTTGACATCAAAGCACATTTTGAATCCATGCTGACTCAATTGAAGGTTCATAAAATTGAAACAGCTTGCACATAGTTTTTATACTAGGGAAAACATATTTCCAATAATTTATAAATATTACAATTTAGTCTCAGACCCAATGCCTGAACCTTGATTTGTTTTTAATTTCGATTCCGATTTCGATTCTAGTATTATAATATATAGATATATAAAATTAAAAATTAAGTTTAATTCCATACCAATCAAGCTAGGCATGTGAAAAGTCACGTGTGTTGTTAAGATCGAGATACTTTAGTTGTTTAGCTCAGGACAAGTTTTAGCACATGCACATGAATACATGATATAGGACAAATATACAAAAATTATATATAAAGAATCAGAAAGCATGATGCCACGACTGAAGTTATCCGTTCATCTGGGAAATACGATAATGATAATAATTGGGTGCGTTTGGTTTAGTATTTTGGATAAGATTTTAGGGATAGTATTGGGTTATTGGATATGAGAGTATTACGAGGTAAATTTTAAAAATTTATAAAAAAGCCCTTAGGTTTACTAATTTAACTAAAGACCCTAACATATAAAATGACAAAAACACCCCCACCACCTGCAGTGTCAGATTCCGGCCACCACCGCCGGAATCTGGCCGGAAAATTTCGTTACGGCACAGACTTGTCGGATCTGTGCCGTAACACGTCGTTATAGCCTTTTTCGGCCAGATCCATGGTGGATCTGGCCGGAAAAGGCCAGATCTACGGTCTGTTATGGCCGTCGACGGCCGGAAAAGGCCAAACGAGAGCCATCTTTGGCCGTCGTTTTCGGTCAACGACGGCCATTTCTTTGGCCGTCGCTGACGGCCAGATCTGGCCTTTTCCGGCCAGATCCGTGGTGGATCTGGCCGAAAAAGGCCACAGCGGTGTACTTCTGGCCATTTCTGGTCGGAAGTTTGGCCGTTGTACAGATTCCGGCTATCACCGACGGTGGTTGCCGGAATCTGACAAGTTGGGTTGATGGGGGTGTTTTTGTTAATTTTTAAACTTTTTTTTCAGGGGGTATTTAATGAAATTACTAACCTTATGGGGTTAAAATGTAATTAAAAAAATAGAGTAATATTTTTAGAATATTGTACCAAACGCTATTTGGAGAATAGGATCCAGAATACGAATAAAAATATTAAACCAAACGCATACAATAATAATAAGTTAAACACTAAGTTAACAAAACTTGATGCTGACTGCCGTCTGAAAACTGGCATTCTTGCTTGTCTTATTTCTAATTTTTTATCATTTTATTAGTTGAGAAAAAAGCTATTTATAAAAAGAATTCATTATTCAAATCTATTTATGAATTCAATTTTTTTTTTTAAAGATTTGGGTTATTTCAGGCTATTTTAATTATCTGACATCAATTAACCATAATTATATAAGATGCTTTCTTTTAGTGTGTAAATTGAAGTCGTTAGGATAAGTCACTCTAGCGTTAGAGTTAAAATTTTTTAATTTTAATTTATTCCATTTTTATTTCTATGAAGTTGAAGTAACTCTTATATATATTAATTATTTTTCTTAAAAAAAAAATTATTATATTTCTTATTTTATCAGATAAATTTACTTAATTTTTTTTGTTAGTTTAAATTTTTTTTACAACTATTATGTCTTGTAGAATATATTTGCAACATAAACATTAATTAGTTGAACGTGTTACTCAAACTCGACCAATTGAACCTTCACCCTTTTTTTAAAGATTTTTCTAATTAAACAAATACAACATAATATGATTGAATTCCAACTGTGAGAATATGATAGAAAGGCAAGAGTGGCACAGGATGAAGAGTGATGCAAGAGTTTGCCAAAAGAGAAGTGAAATAAGAGAAAGAATCTCTATATTTTTTAGTATTGTATAGTTTACATGTATTTTGTCCAATTTATACAAAATGTATAAATACAAGAATGGTAAACTATCGTGCAATGAATGTACAATCAAATGAAATCAGAAAACTGATAAAGTATAATTACTAGAATCAAGCCATAATCTTAGCACTAGAATCAAGCTTGTGATTACTACATTCCATCGCTCCCTCTGAGCTTGTGGTTTCTATATGTCATAAACTCCAAGCTTGTAAAGAAGATATGAGTATTGTCTACAGCATAATGGTTTTGCACAGATATCCGCTGGTTGCTTCGAGGTACGAATATGTAGAGTCTTAATTATCTTTTCCTGAATTTTCCCTCTAATGAAGTGAAAATCAATCTCTATATGTTTTGTTCTCTCATGAAACACAGGATTTGCCACAATGCAATTTGCAGTCTTGTTATCGCAATATAAATGGACTGGTCTTTTCACTTGCACCTCCAAATCTCCTAGTGGTGTGCCACCTCTAGCACCTCCTCAATGGCAGTCCACTCGTAGGACCCAACCACTTATCTAGACATTTGACTACATTTGTCCCACCATACTAGCTTTATCAAGTACCCCTTATCCAATCTCAAATTATTTAAGTTATGGCCGTCTCTCTCCTACACATAGAATATGTGTCCACCAGATTTTTGTTGACTGTGAACCCCCTAGTTATTTTGATGTTGTTCAACATACTCACTGGCAACAAGCTATCGTAGATGAACTTACTGCTCTGGCTCTCGATCATACATAGGGCTTGGTGCCTCATCAACCTCACTGGAAACCCATTGGCTGCAAATGGGTAATGGGTATACAAAATCAAACACTATGCTGATGGCTCGATTGAACACTACAAAGCTCGATTGGTCGCGAAGGGCCTTACTCAACGGGAATGATTTGATTATCAAGAGACATTCTCATATGTTGCCAAACATGCTATTGGATGAACTTTCCTTTCAGTAGCATATGTTCGAGATTGGTCTCTCCATAAAATTGATGTTCACAATGTCTTTCTCCATGGTAATCTCCATGAAGAAATAAATGTGGACCTTCCTCCCGAACTTTGTAGACAAGAGGAGAACAAATTATGTCATCTGCTAAAGACTCTCTATGGTCTAAAACAGGCATCTCAACAATGGAATGAAAAAATCAAAAAAGCTCTTACAAGCATAGGCTTTACTCAATCCAAGCATGATTACTCTTGGCACAAAGGTAACTCATTCATTGCTCTCATCATTTATGTTGACGACATCTTAATCATTGGAAATAATGAAATAGTCATCAAGACCTTAAAAGAGCATCTCAATAAGCATTTTCGAATAAAGGATCAAGGAGAACCAAAATATTTTTTGGGAAATAAATTTGCTGGATCTTTGGCAAGCATCTTACTAAGTCAAAGAAAGTATGTCCTAGAACTTGTATCAGATTCTGGGCTATTAGCATGCAAACCAAGTGTCATTCTGGTTTAACAAAATATGAAGCTCACCACTCAGGAATATGATAATGAGGCTTCCGAAAATGATCCACTGCAAGAGGATCCTTCACATTATCAAAGACTTGAAGGGCGAGTTATTTACCTCGCCATGATGCGACTAGATATCAGTTATGTAGTTTATATTCTCAGTCAGTTCATGCATGGGCCGAAACAATCTCACATGGATGCAGCGATGAAAGTTCTTAAAAACTTGAAAGGTTGTCCTAGTCTAGGACTTCTCTTACCTCGGGATGGAAGTTTAGATATAACATCATACTATGATTCTGATTGGGCCATATGTCCAATGACAAGAAAACCACTCACTGGTTTCTATATAAGACTTGGAGGGACATTAATCTCCTAGAAAACAAAGAGACAGTTGACAATATCACTTTCATCGGCAGAGGCTGAATATTGAACTGTGGTCAAAACTACATGTGAGATCACTTGGATTCTAGGGCTACTAGGAGATTTGTGGTGTTTAGTTGATCAACCGAGAATTTATGTTTTGTATGATCAGAAGAAGAGGTTATTTTCTAATTGAGTATTTGTTTGCTTAACAGGGACATAAGAGAATTAGAAGAAGGAAATCTCGAATAGGTATAATGCTTTGATAGCATGTCAAAATATGATAGATAGGCAATAGTGGTAGAGGATAAAGAGAGATACTGGAGTATGCCAAGAGAGAAGAGAAATATGACGAAATATGGAATGATATTACAGTTTTCCCTTGATCTTTGCTTGCTCATATTAAAGGATGATTATGGCTTCAATCAATCACCCTAATTCATGTGATTGATTGAATAATTATAGGGATTCTATTCATTATTTTCCTGTTTTACATTTACAGAATTTGTATAAATTGGCCATTGTATAGGCTTACAAAATATAATACAAATATACATAAAATCTCTCTCTTCCATTACTTCTCTCTTCGGCATACTCAGGCAGTATCAATATAAGTATCTTGAACTGTTCCTCTTGCCTCTCTTTTCTTTGATATCTTACATGGTATGAAAGCATTGATTGCCAGTTTCCGCTTGCCAAATCAGCTAGCCTCTCATTTTATCCTTGAAATCAAACAGATACTTGGTTAGAATTTCCTCACAAACTACCAAAATCCATAATGGAAATCAACCCAAACACAAATTAAAATTCAACAAACACAGAAAACCCAAATGGCCCAATCACCATAGATGGCCCAACTAAGACAGATAGCCCAATCACCATAGACAACCCAAACACACAATCTAGGCCTAATCCAGCCCATATATCCGACCCATTTGCCCAACCTAGGCTTGACCCAACCCTTTACCCCTATGGAATGTCAGTTATAACCTGGGTTCTTTTACCAATTCAAGGCCTAACCCAACCTCACATCTATTTGGAATACTGGGTTACAACCCAAGTTCTTTTCCTCAAAAGGGTTAGAATTCAAATACAAATCCCTACCTGTTCCCTTTTTGCATCGTATCAACCATCGGCAACAATCTCCCTGAACCAGACGATGTGCTTTTCTCGCCAGTTTCAAATGGGCCAAAATTGGTCCTCATCAAGCAAACCCTAATGGGTTCTGAAAATTACGCCTTTTGGCATCACGATTTCTAACGAGCCTCCATCACAAAGAACAAAGATTCTTTCCTCGATAGGGTTTTCCAACCGCTACCACCACAACCACACCTTCAATGCCACTGGAGCCGGTGTAATATGCTTGTCGAATCATGGATCAACAATTGCCTTTCAACAAAGGTGGTGGCGGGGCTCCCACTGATAGAAATGGCAACCAAGATCTAGGATAACATCAAGAAGATGTACGTGAAATGAGATTTAGCCAAGACCTTCACCCTCTGACAGCGTCTTATCGAACTCAAACAGGGAAACAACACCGTCACAACTTATTTCAATCAGCTCTCTACCGTTTAGAACGAGTTAGACGCTACAGAAGAGACGCTTAGAAGGTCGCCAAAATCCCTCCACCAGTTTCAACGGATTCAAGATCGTGATAGATTGTCGCAACTTTTGTTTGATTTGAGTGAAAATTTCTTGGCTTTCAGAACACAAGTCTTGGCCACATCTCTACCACCCACTCTCTGTTGCAGTTTTCAACTGGCAATGCAAGTTGAGAGCCAACTCTAGTTGAACAGAGATTGTTCAACTAACCCCTATGAGGGCGTGAATGGCCCAGATTCATTATTGTGATCTGACGGCCAAAAAATCTTTTACATTGTTAAACGCATCCAATGGCTCAAATAATGCCACGTCAAGGGCTAGGTCAAATAGGTTAAATGGCTGGTCAACTAGGTCAAACACTTGGTCAAATTGGTCTGGAAATGGGTCAAACGAGTCTAGAAACTCAAAATCCAGCAAAGGGTGGTTATTCTATGAATATTGTAAGAGGAAAAACCATACTCAAAAAAATTGTTGGAAATTGCATGGTTGTCCTAATTCAAACACCAAGGACAAAAATGGTAATTCCTCCTCTTTCTGAGTTGATACTATTCTGTCTAGAAATCAACTAGCTCCTATCATCAACTTGGATCAATATAATTAGTTACTTCAAATGCTGAATAATAACCCAACTGCACCTACAACATCCTATCCAAGTACTTGTTGCTTCTTAAATTTAATTACAACTTATATGTGGATTATTGATTCAGGGGCTAGTGATCTTATAATTTGCAACCCAAATTTTTTTACCACCATTTCAACCATCTCATCCACTTTCATTCGTATGTTGAATGGGAACATAACACCAGTCAGTCATATAGGGACTCATACAATTATTTGACAATTTATCCCTTAAAAATGTGCTATGTGTTCCTGCATTCAACTTTAACCTTATCTCAGTATCCAAAACTTGTGCAGACAATAGTTGCTTTGTGAAATTTTGTCCTAATACCTGCGAATTTCAGGACCTTTCGATTGAGAAATTGATGTGCTGGGTGAAATCAATAGAGGTTTATACTACTGGGCAACTATTGAATATCCTAATATTTTTCCTACTTGTATTACAACCAATAAAATTTCCAATTATAATACAATGATTAATAAAATTTCTTTTATTCTTCATCAAAGATTAGATCACAGTGCAACTATCCCTCAACCTCAATATCCAATATGTCCATTAGCTAAGCAAGCCTGAATTACTTTTCCACATAGCACCTCCATTACAGCTCAACCTTTTGCCTTGGTCCATCTTGACATTTGGGCTCCATATCATACCTCAAATTATTATGGACCCAGATTTTTTCTTACCATTATTGATGATTTTTCCTAGGGTATGTGGACATTTCTCATGCAATCCAAAACCCAAACACTTACCCACATTAAAAACTTTTTATCCATGGTCACCACCCAATTTCGTACCTCAGTCCAAAGGGTTAGAACTGATAAAGCTAAAGATTTCTTTAATCATAATTATTCTTCTCTTTTTTTATCACTTGGCATCCTTCATTAAATTTTTTGCACCTATACCCCCAAACAAAACGAGGTTGTCAAATGAAAACACCGACATCTATTAGAAGTAGCCCGTGCACTCAAACAGCAAGCCAATATGCTTGTTTCATTTTGGGGTGAAACAGCCAACCCTTGATCATCTCCGAGTATTTGGCTATCTTTGTTATGCTGCCACTGTTGGCTCGCATGACAAGTTCAAATCCCGGGCCACCTGCTGTATGTTTATGGGATACCCTATGCTCTAGAAGGGTTACAAGCAGTTGAAACCCAGTTCCTAATCTCCACAGATGTTGTGTTTCACAAAGACACTTTTCCTTTTGCCACCAAAGATATTGTTTCATCTTTATCTTCCCAGCTGTTTCTTGAAGCTAATGCTCCTAATATACTAGATCCTCTTTTCACTATGATACCTGCTCCTCAGGTTTCTGAACCAGATATTGCTTCTTCTAATTCTGATACTGACACAACAGCCATTGATGATTCTTTAGCATTGTCATCTATTCAAATACCTACTCCTGTTTCTCCTACAGGATCCCCTGTTCCAGTTTCGATAATACCCACATGTTGAACTACTCGGCAGACTCAACCACCAATCTGGACAACGGATTATGAATGTCCCACGATATCAAATTCTTCAAGTACACTATATCCTACCTCCAATTATGTGAGTTATGACCATTTTTCTCCTGTTCACAGAGTTTGTATCAGTCACATCTCAGCCAACTAAGAACCCACTAGTTACTTTAATGTTGTTCACTAATCTTATGGCGCCAATCAATGGCTGATGAACTTACTGCTTTGATTCAAAATCGTACATGGGATTTAGTGCCTCGTCCTTCTCATAGAAAATCTATTGGTTGCAAATGGGTCTACAAAATCAAGCACCATGCTGGTGGCTCAATTGAATGTTACAAAGCCCGCTTGGTAGCCAAGGGATTCACTTAGCGTGAAGGATTTGATTATGTTCGTGACTGGCCTCTACATCAAATGGATGTCCACAACGCATTCCTTCGTGGAGATCTTCATGAAGAAATATATACGGATCTTCCTCCCAGCATTCACAGATAAAGGGAGAACATAGTATGTCATCTGCGAAAATCCCTTCTATGGACTAAAACAAGCATCTCGACAATGGAATGAGAAATTTAGCAAAACTCTCACTAGCATAGGATCTGTTCAGTCCAAACATGACTGTGCATTATTTACCTGGCACAAAGGTAAAACCTCCATTCATCTATGTTGATGACATTCTTGTTGTAGGAAATGATGAAGTAAGCATCAAATCCTTGAGAGTGTGCCTCAACAGAAAATTCTGAATAAAAGATTTGGGAAGGCCAAAATATTTCCTAAGAATTGAAATTGCAAGATCTTCAACACGAATATCTCTCAATCAATGGAAATGTGTTTTGGAATTCATTTATGATTCTAGGCTATCTAGATGAAAGCCAAGTGTTATTACAGTAGAACAAAACACCAAGTTAACTAGTCAAGAATATGACAGTGGAATATCATCCTTAGAAGATGACCCACCTATGGAATATCCCACAAACTATTGAAGGCTTGTTGGCCAACTGATCTACCTCACTATGACTTGTCTAGATGTCAGTTATGTAGTCCACATTCTTAGTCAGTTCATGCATGGACCTAAACAATCTTACATGGGTGCAACGATAAAGGTACTAAAATACTTAAAAGGGTGCTCTAGGACTCCTCATTCCTCATGACAAAGGTTTGGATATCATAGCTCATTATTTCTTGGAAACAAAGAAACAAAGAAACAATTGACAGTATCTCTTTCTTCAACAAAAGCTAAATAAAGAGCCATGGCAAAGACAACATGTGAGATCATCTGGATTCTAGGGTTGTTAGAAGATCTAGAAGTACAAGTAAGGAAACTTGTTCTTTTATATTGTTATAACAAGGCTATAAACGACATAGCAGCAAATCTAGTATTCCATGAAAGAATAAAACAGATAGAAATTGATTACCATTTTGTCAGAAGCGAAATACAAGAAGGGGTAATTAAGATTTTACACATTCATACCTCTAAACAACCAGCGGACTTCTTCACAAAGCCATTGTGTAGCAGATAGCATTCATATCTACTTAGCAAGCTTAGAGTTTTCGATATCTATAGACCACAACCTTGAGGGAGAGTGACAAAATATGGAATGATATTACAGCTTCCCCTTGATCTTTGGTTGTTGAGATTAAGGGATGATTATGGCTTCAATCAATCACCCTAATTCATGTGATTGATTGAATAATTACATGGATCCTATTCATTATTTTCCTATTTTACATTTACAGAAATTGTATAAATTGGCCATTGCATACAAAATATAATACAAATATACGTAAATTCTTTGTCTTTTCCGTTGCTTCTCTCTTTGGCATACTCTGGCAGTGTCAGTATCTTGAAGTGCTCCTCTTGCCTCTCTTTTCTTCGATATCTTACAAAATAATCTCTCTCTCTCTCTCTCTCTCTCTCTCTCTCTCTCTCTATATATATATATATATATATATATATATATATTGTATTGTATAGTTTACATGTATTTTGTCCAGTTTATACAAAATGTGTTAATACAAGAATGGTAAACTATCCTATAATGAATGTACAATCATACATGAAATCAGGAAACTGATAAAGTATAATTACTAGAATCAAGCCATAATCTCAGCACTAGAATCAAGCCTGTGATTACTGCATTTTATCACCTACAAATAATTTAGTATTAGATTACTAAGCTATATACTTAAACACATAGATATTGAAATTCATAAAATTTTTGTAATCATAAACTATACTTCAGCATAAGTGAATTACCTAATTTTTAGTTATGTACATTAATCTTTAAATTCATAAATGAACGTGTTATTAATTTTTTTTTCTTCAAATAATAGCAATTATATGAGAAAGAGTAAGGCTACACTTCCCAAGCGATTTCCAAAAATTACCATCATAAGTGATATGTCATCCTATTCAATATTCTTGTGTCATTTACCAAGTCAACATCAACACACAATGACACATCATTTTTGGAAAAAAAAAAAAAAAAAAAAAAAATTTGATAAAGCATGACACCATCATTGAAGACATATACAAATATTGATAAAGCATGACACCATTACATCACTGAAAATATAAATTCATTTTATTATGTACCCATATTGAATTTGAATATGACGAGTAAATAATCTTAGAGAAAAGAATGAGATTATTCTTTTTTTGCCGTTGAATAATAATAGAAATTTGATAGAATACTGCAATAATTAGTTTAAAATTTTAAAAATAAATAAATAATAAAATATCACATCTCATTTACTATAATTTTTAGATCTAATAAAATATCTCATCTTATTTGTTATAATTTTACATATTTTACTACTAAAATTACTAAAGTTTTTAATTAAAAGTTCAAACAGTCTAACAGGTCAAATAGGTTGTAAGAGTAAGTCAAAACACAATCCATTATGAAACAAGTTACTAATAGGCTGACCAATTAATGACCCAAGCCAATAAAACTAAATCTACACCCGTTTTTGACAAATAGGTTCATGCCGAATTTTGCCAAGCATAACATTATTATTTGATGTCAAACAGTTCTTGTTTAGTCACTATACGATAATCAATATAATTTAACTACTTAAGTCTATGCCCCCTCGAAACTCCTTGAATGCGACCCCACTATGAAAAAAAGTGGGGGAAAAAAAAAGTGATTTGTTACAAATGTTGTTTACATAGAATTTGATGCCTAACAATATCCAATTTGCAAAATACTTTCAACACTAAGTCTCATGTATAAGCTTCATCATTAGTTCACTATCAAAGGGATCGCTCAAAAATGAATTTAAAAAAGCCATGTATGTCATCACGATTCACGCCAGGTTCAAGATAAGAAAACAACCACCATATAGGGTGAATAATGCGGGATAACAACTGTAACCCCCTTATACTTACCCTATAAATTTAAATCCCTTGGGGAATCAGGAATGAATCTTGACTTTGACTTAGGTTGATTTTTTCAAATTAGATTTGTTAAGAAACAAGTTGGTATTCGGGAGGTAGCTTAGTTAGTTAGGAATCTGTTATGCTAAGCTGTAATTAGTAGTAGTTAGAAGTAGTTAGCTAACAGTTATAAGTTTATTTTTTGTATATACAGTAATGTAACAGACTCTCTTTAATCAATAAGAATTCTTTCTTTTCCCTTTACTTGCCCCCAAATTAACATGGTATCAGAGCTACGATTTCAGGGCTTGAAGATTCTAAAAATTCGCAGAAAACTTCACTCTATTCATCAATAATTTTCAAACTGTTCATCAGTTTCTTCTACACTGTTTTTCTGTTTCATCAGCTTCATCAGCTTCTTCTTTTCTGGATTTCATTTACTAGAAGATTCTTCTCTGATCAAGAAGTTATCATCTTCATTCTTCCAAAATGGCAACTACTAGTGTAGATGGAGAAATGCAGTCTTCTACAAATAATGCAAATGATCAATCAAGTTCATCAATCGATTTTAGTCATCAACTTTACCTACATCCTTCTAATACTCCAGGTGATGTTCTTGTTTCTTTTCAATTGATTGGTGTAGATAATTACTCGTTATGGAGTAGATCTATGAGAATATCACTATTAGCCAAAAATAAGATTGGATTTATTGATGGAACTTGCACAAATGATAGTTTTCCAGTTAGCTTACACAATCAGTGGGATAGGTGTAATGCTATAGCTCTCTCCTGGATCATGAATTACTATAGAACTTTTAAGTGGCATCGTTTATGCTTCAAGTGCACATTTGGTATGGAAAGATTTAAAATAAAGACTTGATTAAGTGAATGGATCTAGAGTTTTCTAGTTGCATAGAGAAATTGTCACCTTAGTGAAAGGAACTTCATCTATTTCCACTTATTTCTCTAAACTGAGAATGTTATGGGATGAATATTCGTCTATTGTCCAACTTCCTTCATGTGAGTGTTCTATGTCAAAGATTTATGCAGATCACATGCAAAATCAAAAGTTACTCCAATTCTTGATGGGATTAAATGAATCTTACTTGCATGCTAGAAGCAAAATTCTCATGATACAACCTTTACCATCAATTAACCAAGCCTATTCTACGCTCGTTACTGAAGAAAGCCAGAGAAATTTAACCACTACTGCTATTGTTGAATCCTCATCTGAACCGACAGTACTTTATTCATCATCAAACCAACAATTAGCTAAACCTAAAAAGAATTGGAATATAACTTGTGAACATTGTCGTGTGAAGGACACAAAAAGGATAATTGTTGTAGACTTATTGGCTATCCTGCTGATTTTAAATTCACCAGAAGAAAGAATCCTACTCAGTCCTCAGCAAATAACGTTACCATTACTGAATCATCTGATCACAGTAGTTCTGCAGCCACTCCAAATAGTACTCAAGTAGCTCCAATCTTTTCTAAAGAGCAATATGCAGATATGCTAAAATTGCTTCAAAAGGAACCCTCATTACCTCCAAATGATGCACATATCAATATGGCAGGTATTCACTCTTATTTTTCATCCTTAGATCATGGAGTCTACTAGATGTTAGACACAGGTGCTAGTCACCATATGACAGCATCTTTAAACACTTTGAACAAATTGATGGGGACAGTTTCTCCTTCCACGGTTAGACTACCTAATGGACATCATTCAACCATAACACATATTGGATCTTGTAAAATTGGTCTAGATCAGAAACTAACTAATGTATTATTTGTGCCAAATTTCAAGTTTAATTTGATTTCTATATCAAAGCTCACCAAAGACTTATCTTGCTTTGTCAGTTTCTATCCTGATTTTTGCATATTTTAGGGCCTCTCCAATGGCAAAATACTGGGGATTGGTAAAGAATCAGAGGGTCTCTACTTCTTCATGCCTTCTTATGCATCAATGGCTAATACTTTTGCTTTGAATAAAACATTACCTGTTTCTTGTTCAGTTTCTGTAAGCCAGCTTTGGCATAAACGTCTTGGCCATGTGCCATATGCAAAACTGAAATATTTTTCTGGAATAAGAACTTTTAATTCTGATGATGTTGAGTCTCATTGTGATATTTGTCCTCTTGCCAAACATATAAGAAAGCCTTTTCCTATTAGTACTACAAGAGCTCCTGCATTTTTTCATTTGCCACATATGGATATATGGGGACCATATCATACTCCTACACATAATCATCACAAATTCTTTCTTACAATAGTTGATGATCATTCCCAGATAACTTGGGTTTTTCTCATGAAACATAAGCATGAAGTTATAGTTCATCTTAAGAGCTTTCTTACTCTTATCAAGAATCAGTTCTCAGCTTCTGTTAAGTATATTCGAACAGATAATGGCTTAGAGTTTCTCAACTCTCAATGCACTGTACTCTTTACTTCACTTGGGATTATTCACCAAAAAACTTGTGTCTATACTCCCCAGCAGAATGGGGTAGTAGAAAGGAAGCATAGGCACTTACTTAGTGTTGCTAGAGCCTTGAGATTTCAGTCTTCCATTCCAATTAAATATTAGGAGAATGCATACTCACAGCTTGCTATATCATTAATAGACTTCCTACTGATGTGCTCCAAGGCAGTTCACCTTATGAAGTTCTCTTTGGTTCCCCTCCTTCTATTGATCACTTCAAAGTGCTTGGGTGCTTGGCATATGCCTCTAATATGAGCTCCAGAGATAAATTTGGTTTCAAGGCTGTACCATCAGTTTTTATGGGATATTCTTCAACACAAAAAGGATACAAGTTGCTAAACATACAAGATTTTAGCTTCTTTGTCAATTGAGATGTCAGATTTATTAAGCACATATTTTCGTTTCAGTTCCAGCAACATTCTCATGTTCCATTATTTCCAAATGATCCTTTCACTACCACATTTTATGATGATTTATTTTCTGCTCCTATCAGTCCTGACACTTCTGCTCCACCATCACCAGATTCCCATTTTAGTCCTGGTCCTGTTGTTGGTCTTGATCCTGATTTTCCTTTAATTGACTCCCTATCAACATCATCCCCAGCTCCAGTACCTACTCCTGATGTTCCTTTAAATATTAGATGGTTTGTTAGATCACACAGACCTCCAATTTGGTCGCAGGATTATATCACCCCTTCAGCTCATTACTCCATTTCAGATGTTGTTTCCTATGGTCATATTTCTCCATATTACAGGTGTTTCCTATCTTCCATCTCTCGGATCAAAGAACCTGTTTCATTTGCTGAAGCTTCTCAGGATCTAATTGGATTGATGCGATGCAAACTAAGATCAATGCCTTAGAAGCTAGTAAAAATTGGCAGCTTGTTCCTCTCCCAGCAGGCAAACAGCCCATTGGCTGCAAATGGGTCTACAAAGTCAAATACAATTCTGGTGGTACTTTAGAAAGATACAAAGCCAGGCTTGTGGCCAAGGGCTACAACCAACAAGCTGGCATTGATTACACAAAAACCTTCTCCTCGATGGCAAAGATGGTCATAGTCAGATCAGTTCTTGCATTAGCTTTAATTCATGCTTGGCCATTCTTCCAACTTGATGTGTTTAATGCTTTCTTGCAAGGGGATCTTCATGAAGAGGTTTATATGTCTTTACCTCAAGGATTTGGCACTTAGGGGGAGAATCACATAGTCTACAGATTGCTCAAATCCTTGTATGGATTGAAGCAAGCAAGTAGACAATGGAATCACAAACTTACTAAAGCCTTGATCAAAAATGGCTACTTGCAGAGTAAGTATGATTACTCATTATTCACCAAACAAGAAGGAGCCTTGATCAAAAATGGCTACTTGCAGAGTAAGTATGATTACTCATTATTCACCAAACAAGAAGGAAGCAACATAGTTAGTATGCTTGTCTACGTTGATGATATTTTGATAATAGAGAGCTGTATTAAGATGATAGATCAGTTGAAGGTTATTCTGCAGAATAATTTCAAAATCAAAGACCTTAGTCACCCTAAATATTTTCTTGGAATTGAAGTTACTAGGTCCTCTGAAGGGATTGTTTTGAACCAGAGAAAATATGCACTGGAATTAATTTCGGAGGCTAGATTATTTACTGCGAAACCTGCTGACACTCCTCTTGAACAGAATTTAAAACTGACTTCATATGAGTTTGATCAGAAGTTTCCACCAAATGAAAAAGATGAGTTGCTGATAGATCCTAGCATGTTTAGGAGAATGGTGGGAAGGTTATTATATCTAACCATGACTAGGCTTGATATTTCGTTTGCTATCCAGAATTTAAGTCAACATATGCAGACTCCTAAACAATCACATTTAGAAGCAGCATTGAGAGTTATAAGATATGTGAAAAAGGAACTAGCTCTTGGGTTGCTTATGTCCGCAAAAGGTACAAAAGAATTGGTAGCATTTTGTGATTCAGATTGGGCCTCTTGTACAAAAGAATCAGGTTACTGTATCAAGATGAGAGATTCTCTTCTATCTTGGAAATCAAAGAAGCAAAATACCATAGCAAGATAATCTGCAGAAGCAGAATATAGAAGCATGGCTGGAACTATTGCAGAACTAATTTGGTTAACTGGTTTACTTAAAGAACTTGATGTTGAAGCCAAAATCCCGGCGTTACTTTACTATGATAACAAATCAGCATTGCAAATTGTAGCAAACCCCATGTTTCATGAAAGAACAAAACACATAGAGATAGATTGTTTTCATAAGAGAGAAAATTCAAAGTGGTTTGATCATTACGAAATACATACCAATTGGAGAACAATTAGCAGATGTGATGACAAAAGCTTGGGAAGGCTACAGCATGAAAAGCTTCTGTCCAAGTTATGCTTGAAAAATATTCATAATATGCCAACTTGAGGGGGAGTTTTAAGATTCAAGTTGGTATATGGGAGGTACCTTAGTTAGTTATGAATCTGTTATGTGAGCTGCAATTAGTTGAAGTAGTTAGAAGTAGTTAGTTGATAGTTATAAGTTTATTTTTTGCATATACAGCAATGTAACAGACTCTCTTTAATCAATAAGAATTCTTGCTTTTCACTTTACTTGCCCCCAAATTAACAAGATTTATTAATATAAATTCAAGTTTCACTCTTTTTAACATTAACGAAAAATTTACTCTGACTATAAAATATAGACACTTTTTGTTTTACCCCGCTTATTAAACTTAATAGAAATTTTATAATGTTTGGGTAATGGTAGGGACTTATGTTCATTTTCGACACCCGGGCTTAGAAGAATAAAATATTCATGTTTTCAATTAACATGGGTAAATATTTGTGAATGTAGAAATTTGCATTCACTAGAGGCACGCGATTGATAGTGTTAGAATCACATAGAATGTGTGCGTATCCTGATGAGATCAACAATGAAACACTATGACAATGACTTTGCTAGAGTTAACACTAAATGAGAGTCTTTACAGTGGTTCGGTTGCTTATAATACAAGGCCTATGTCAACTGTTATGTTATTGAGTGTGTGAGGTCAATGATCTGATTTACAAAGAGCTATCTTAATGATTTTTTTATCTCTCGAGTTATCTCTTTTTCATCTCCCAAAACATATTACAATCGGGTTTATATAGTGCAGTTTGAGTTGTAGATGGACTCGAATCCGATGAAAATGGGAAGTAATGTGATTTTTTTATCTTGATTAAGGGATCCATATCGCAAGATATTTTCATGCCAAAGAAAGATGCATCACAGGATATCTACATGCCAAAAGAAATTTATCTGCTCTGGATTTCCTACACAACAATTTGTAATCATAGTGATCAAACATGGTGGTTAATGATCAACATAGGGTCTAAGTGGCTATTTCTGAAGTTACTGGGAGTTTTTGTTGGGATAGTGCCTTGAATCTCAAATTGCTTGGGAATGGGAGTTGCAAGGGGACTCTCCCCTTTGAATAAACTAATAGATTGAGCTTTTAATGTATCTAAAAAAAATGTAATATAGACACCAAAAGAATAGTCATTGTAGGTTGTTATTAAGGGTGTAATTGGGCTTTTTGGGATGGTGTGAGGAGTTTGCAATTTTTCTCTTCTAAAAATTACATAGTTATAAGCTTTTGCTTAGTAGATTATTTGAGTAGATAGTGGATGTAGGCTAAATTGATTGGACCGAACCATTTTAAATTTTTTGTGGTTTTCTTTATTTTTAGTTGTTTACTTTAATTTTGCGTTTGAGTTGTGGGAATCTTTATTCAACAAGTGGTATCAAAGCCCACGGTTAATGATTTGGGAAAAGGCAACCCGAGAGGAGGCTAGATTTAAGAGTAGATTGGCGACTGTTACGCATCACAAATTTTCTGGAGGTATGTCCTAGTTTGAGGTTCCTTTATTTGATGGTAAAATTAATTTATGTTTTGGCAAAGTACGATACAAGACCTTTTGGTACAACAAGGTCTTGATCATGCATTAGAAAAGAGTAAGCCCAAGAAAATGTATGATAGAGAATGGAATAGAATTTAGAGGAGAGCTGTGATCAGTATACTCAAAGTGACCCTAACTCCATAGATAAAGTACAATGTGCTGACTAAGTCTACACCAAAGGGTTTGTGGGAAAAATTGGAGGGCGTTTATGCGTCAAAATCATTGAGTAATAGAATGTGTTTGAAGAGGGGGAAGTTACGAGTCTCCATGATCATTTAAATGAATAGTAGGCTAGTATCTCAATTATTGACTATTTCTATGAGTTAAAGGATGAAGAAAATTCCTTGATTTTGTTCTCATCTTTGCCTAAATATTATAGACCTTTAGTTCAAACTTTATTGGTAGGCAAATCTACTTTAAATTTAGATGATGTGATTGCCTTGTTATGTGAGAATGAAAGGTTTATGGGATTAGAGAACTCATCACTTAGAGGAGATCTACTAGTTGCAAAAGGTTCTAATCGAGGGAGGACACAAGAGACAGGTATTAAATTAAGATAGAGATCTAAATCAAAAGTAAGAGATTATAATAATGAGTGTTATTATTGTGAAGAGAAAGGACATATCCAATCATGCTACAAGAAATTAAGAGAGGATACGCTTGCTTCCAAGAAGGCTCAACAGATGAAGGATTCGAATGATGATGCCTAGGTTGTTGATAATGAAGGTAAATTTTTAGTAACATATCAAGATGAACCTCAAACTTCAAAGGGTGAAAAATGTTGGGTTTTAGATTCTGCTTCATCTATGCATGTTTGTAATAATAAAGATTGTTTTGTTGAATTGAAAGAAGATGAAAATTATAGAAATATTATTGTTGGTAATAATGAGAAAGTAAAGATTAGAGGCGTTGGTCGCATTCATCTCAAGCTTTATAATGGTGCTGTCAAGAATCTTTGTCATGTGAGGTATGTAGCGAGATGTATTCACAATTTGATTTCTTTGGATAAGTTGGCTTCTCATGGGTATACCTACATTGGTCAAAGAGATAGATGCAAAGTGTATAAAGATAATGTTCTGATTTTGCAAGGCAAAATGAATAAAAAACAACTATATTTGCTTGATGAAGATGTGTGTGTCTTAAGAAATCAAGAGATAAAGTTGTTTCAGTTTATGTTGTGAAAGAAAAGAAAATTATCAACCGAGTAAAATTTTCATACGCTACTATGATATTTGAGGATTCAAGTCAAGAGAGGAATTGTTGGGATAGTGCCTTGATTCTCATATTGTTTGGGAACAGGAGTTGCAAGGGGACTCTCTTCTTTAAATAGACTAATATATTGTGTTTTTAAAATTTCTCAAAAAGTATAAGATATATATCAAAAGAATAATCATTGGGAGTTGTTATTAACGGTGTAATTAGACTTTTTAGGATAGTGTAAGAAGTTAACAATTTTTCTCTTCTAAAAATTATACGGTTGTAAGCTTTTATTTATTAGATTATTTGAGTGGATGGTGAATGTAGGTTAAATTGATTGGACTGAACCATTTTAAAATTTTTGTGTTTTAGTTTTCTTTATTTTTAGTTACTTACTTTAATTTTACATTTGAGTTTTAATTTTGTATTTGAGTTGTAAGAATTTTTTTTTTTTAAATATTTAAGGTGTAATGTAATTAACATTAGCATTGCCATATATTGTCATTCGTCAGTCGATTTGTAAGCATATGCACCCGGCACTGGACAGATCTGTAAGCACAATACACGGGAAACGTTGTCACGGACGAAAAACCAATCATAACAGACAGTAATAAGAGTATAAGACAAATTGTTTTTATTTATAAAATCTTATACGTCATGCTACCTTGTTATTCGCGTCTTTAATTAATAACACTTTGTCCCAAAAAAAATAATTATTCTCGAATTTATTACTTATTTTAATTGTTAGGTATAACTAATACATTATTTATTTGTTAAACAAAAATAATAATTCATAACAAACAGTCAAAACCTTTTGGACTCTAGCAAAGTACTTTTTGCGTTCAATTATTAATCACTCTTGAGATTTCCTTCCCTTTCGCGAGGTAATTAGTTGAGAATCAGTCGCCGAAAGAACAAAAATTGAAGACACAAAGCTGGACAAGCTTGTCTGTTCCGTTCTTTTCTTTTTTTTTTTTTTAGATTTTTAAATTTTTTTTAGATTTTAATTTCTTTTCATTCACATGTATATATATTGAAGAATTTAAAGAGAATAAAATTAAGAAAGAGAGAGAAATTTATCATTGATTTCATTAACTAGAAAATGAGCTTACACATGGTTTTTATACTGGGATTTTTTTTTTTTTTTTTTTGTTTCTGTAACTTCAACATTTTGAATCCATACTAACTCAATCACAACTTGTGATAGCAACTTACATTCAACCTCTAATGATGACAAGACAACTCTTTGATTTCTAAGGCTCTACTTAATAAGATTGCCGCGTAGGAATACACACTATTCACTTGTTGATCGTCTATCATAAACATTGTTTGCCTGGTGTATATATATTGAAGAATTTAAAGACAATAAAATTAAGAAAGAGAGAGAAATTTATCACTGATTTCATTAACTAGAAAATGAGCTTACACATGGTTTTTATACTAGGGAAAATATTTTGTTTTTGTAACTTCAACATTTTGAATCCATGCTAACTCAATTGCAACTTGTGATAGCAATTTACATTCAGCCTCTATTGATGACAAGACAACTCTTTGTTTTCTAAGGTGCCACTGAATAAGATTGTCTCGTAGGAATACACATTGTCCACTTGTTGATCGTCTATCATAAACATTGCTTACCTGGTCTGCATCTGAAAAAACTTCAAGCATCCAGATGGTCACTTGTTGGTCGTCTATCATAAACATTGCTTGCCTGGTCTGCATCTGAAAAAACGTCAAGCATCCAGATGGTCACATGATTAATAGAACAACCCATGGGCTAAAGTTCTTTGATGTACCAAAGCACTTTTCTATTGCCAATGTCGCACGATGGGAGCTTGCAAGAATGCCAAGCATACGCATGACAAATGAGATATAAGGCCTTGTCATAGTTAGGTACTGTAAAGCACCTATGGTACTTATGTAAAACAAAGGTCTGTCACATGTTTTACTATCTTCCAATTTAAACTTGATATCAATAGCCATATAGAGAAGTAGCACTTGCTTTTGCTTCAGCCACAATTGTTTTAGATAGCAATTCCTGAGCATATTTAGATTAAGTTAAGAGAATACCTGCTTTTATTTTCTTTACTTCAAATCCTAAGACATAGTATAGATAACCTAGAGTTTTAAGTGCAAATGTCAATCTAGCCAATCAACTTATCATCATTTCCTGGCAACAAAATGTCATGACATATACCAAAACATACACTTTCTGACTCTGATTTCTGTAAGTAAACAAGCTGATATCTACTTATGTGTTCACAAACACCCTCGCAAGTAGGGGACCCTTTAATTTATCAAAACATGCATGTGCGGCCCCCATGCTTCAGCTCGTATAATTCTTTTTGAAGCTTGTAGACATGGTAGGGAAATGCTAGATCAGTAAAGCCCTCAAGCTATTGCATATAAACACTCTCAAGAAGATCACGATGCATTACTTACATCCACCTGCTGAACATCCTGCTATTGAAACACAATAAGAGACAAAATAATGCGAATTGAGCAAGTTTAATAACTAGAGAAAATGTCTAAAAGTAGTTAATGCTAGAGGTTTGCTGAAACCCCATAGCAACCAATCTGGCTTTGTAACGTTGCAGGTTACCATTAGCATTTGGTATGAAACACCCATTTGCTTCCAACAAGAGACATGTGATCAACATATGGAGCAAGAGTCCAGCTATTGTTGCTAAGTAAAGCTTTATATTTAACTTCCATAACATTTTACATAAATTAGGCCAATACATTCGTAGATTTTCATATTGTTCAAAACAATTAAAAAAAAAAAAATTGAAGTCTGCGTTGAAGTGCAAAATGGAATGCAAATATTATGTTTCTTTATTGTAGGAGATTTAGATATTATTACAATATTATTTTTCCTTATTATATAGCTTAATTTTTGTATAAATGTGCAATAACAATTGAATTCACTAAATTATCTCCTTAAGTCTCATTTGCTCATAATTTCGATAGTCTGAAGTTAAAAATATGAAGAGAAGATGGAATTTGTGAAAATGAGAAGAGAGATCAAGATAGCTGAGGGTTTAGGATTTAGGATTATTTCATTATGGATGAGGTCAACAAAGGGGGAGCCATGAAACCATATCTGGAGGGGCCAAAATAAGGTTAAAGCCCTAAGAGGGTCAAACTAGAAATGAATTTCTTAGAGACGAAATACATTTATATGTAAATTTTAAGATTTTTTGTGAGACTTGGGGTGACCTCTGCCCCAAACATGTAATATTCTTTCTAGCTAGTAGTTCTTCGGAAAAATATAAATAAAACTCACTAAACATATTATAGAAAATATATATATATATATATATAAATAAGTATGAAATAGAGGGCTCATTACTAATTTTTCTTTCAAATCTCTACATCAAGTAACAAGTCGAAAAAATAACTCAAAAATACAGTTAGACAGTGTTGCCTTTCTCCTCCGCTACTTGACGTTCCATCCGACCACATCTCATCTACTACCTACAAAAAACAATGAAATCAATAGGGTGAGCACTAAGTGCTCAATAAGTAAACCTACAATACTTCTATTCTTTCTTCGTTACTTAGATCCTGGCTTTTCTTTGCTTACACCAAACTTCTCAATTCTTCTCTGCTCTTTTTAAATTCTAGTTTCTCACTTACCGATATGTAAGCACAAATAGGGAAACTAACTCGGGTAGTAGAAATGACATGATGCATATGCACAAATGCATAAACTTTTCTATGCAATGCATTTTCTTTTCTGTTTTTCTGTTTTCTGCATTTTTTTCTTTTTCTGTTTTTTCTTCTTTTGGTCCAATTCTCTCTTTTTTGTTTCTCTTATTTCTTTTCTTTCTTGCTTTTCTATTCTTTCTTTCTTTTCTATTCTTTTTTCTTTTTCTTTTCTATTCTTTCTTTCTTTTCTTTTTTATTTTTTCTTTGCCAATCGGACTTGGTTGAGGCATGGAATTGGAAGCCTGGCCATGTGAGTGTATTCTCAAATTCTTTATTGGGATAGTCCTTATCCACATGCACTTCTTACGGACTGTACAAATTCTTCTTTCTTATTCTTAGGCCGCTCAATAAAGGTGGCGTGCATGAGGGGCTATTCTTTTTCTTTGTCACTTTAGAGGATGATTCTACAATTTATTTCTTTTCTTTCTTTCTTTTTATTATTTAATGTTCTCATACATGTATATGTGCATGTAAATATGCTCATTCTTTGCTATTATTTCTAGATGCAAATGCTCAAATGTAAGAATGCATTATGACATATAAAGATATCATTATGGAACTAGTATTCTCTACCAACAACATTTCCATAACAATTAATAATCTAACATACTCATATATATATATATATATACTTTCTTTGGAATTTCGTCAAATACCTTATATGCACATACAAACTCTAAATTGGTTGCACTTTCACATATTTCTCAAGCCACCAAAAATTGGAGCAAAAACTCCTTCAGGCCAACAACCACCCTAGCCAAATTTCATCCTCCACCATTCCACATCTATTCTTTCATATTTCATCCAAAATCCCATCAACTCAACACATACAAATACATCACTTCTCATGGCCATAAGATTCACAAATAAAAAAACCTCAATTTCAATACATAATTCTCATCATCCAAACACTCATACAACATACAATAAATTTCTCTACACAAGTATTTATCCAATCAAAGCTAAAGTTGGATTTACTTACGTTGAATTTGAGCAATTCCAACACTATAATCTCTCTTTGGTAGAATTCCTCTTACCTCTTAAACCCTTTGGATGCTTAGGATTGAAAATCTATCAAAATCTAGCCAAAATCTTATGAATTTCCTTGAAATTAGTGGAAGAAAAATTGAGTGAATTTGGGATGAAGGTGGTGTGAATAATGGGTGGAGTGGGTAGGGTTTCAATCCTTGAACTCTTATTATTACATAATTATATATATAGTTTCCCATTTTACCCTTGTACTTTCTAAAAATTTTATATATGTCCTTTAGTCAATTACCATAATACCCTTATTTTTATTAACTTCTCGATGTTATTCTACTTCTTTTCATTCCCCACTCTTTCATCTAATTATGAGTGGAATGACCATTTTACCCCTAATAACATTTTAAAGAATTTCCTTCACACTTGTTAAAGACAACTTTCACAAAATTCAACGAAGGGTATTAGGACATAAATAAAGCTAAGTACCTTGATGTGGGCATTACAAAACAATTGTCATGATTTTATTACTATGTTAATGGCTCAAACAAAACCTTGACATCATTTTGAAGTATTTAGATGACTAAATGAATTTTCAAACAAATAGGCAAAGTTAAGAAGTTTACACACACACACACACACACACACGTGCGCGCGCGCACGCATGCATGCACATACAACTACAACCTCTTCTCACAAACTTCCTCTCATAACCTCAATGTGGTAGCTCTCAATTGGCCAACTCATACTGGATCCCACTTAATAAAATGTGGCTAACCAATTGCGAGCTGCCACTCAAAGTTGTGAGAGAAAGTTTTTGAGAAGAGGTTGTGGGTTAGCATTACTCACATATATATTATTTGTGATAGTTTTTTGTTTATATATTTCTATAATTATTAAAGACTCAAAATTCAGTGTTTTGAAAATTCATTACTCTTTCATTTTGTCAACAAAAATGTCTAATTTGTGTTATAAAAACTAAAATAATGTAAAGCATAATATATTATCACATTGAAATAGTTGGCGCACAACTTTCTTTTATCCAGATCTGGTTGATTATTTTGTCCCTCGTTGTAGATTCACATCAAAATGTCTCTTGCGATTTTTTATTTTTTTCCAAATTCTAGTAACATTTTGGTTTTTCTTCATGAGTTTACTAATTGATGTTTGGATTTCTAAAGCTACCAATTCTTACTAAAATATAGCTTTTTTTATCATCTCTTAGATGTAATAATTTACATATATGAAGTTTCAAGTATCATACCACATAGTGCCCCTAAAACCAAGAATACTCGGTATTGTTGAACTGAAATAATAATAGCCGTGAAATTGATTGGAATCATTAGTTATTTTGTGTTTTGGAATGGAAATTTCCGAATTGTTAACCAAAGGTTATTTTTGTAGTTCCTCTTGAATAAACATCAAAATGATGTCATTTCATATATCTTTTAAATGGTTCATTGTCAAGCTTACTAAGCTTATTCAACTCATTCTCTTGATATAAAAGAGGAGTTGACTCATTGTAACTTTATTAATTCAATATATGAAAAAACTCAGTTTCTATAGTTTTCTCTGTAAATCTTCTTCTTTTTCTTTCTAAATCTCTCATGGTATTAGAGCCTAAGACACACGTCTATGGCTGAGATTCTTGGAAACTTTCAATCTGGTAATATTATGGAGAAATTCATCAACAATTCCACCGGTTTTCATCCTTCTACCTTTTTATCAAGTCTCTAAGTAATCAGTCCAAAATTGACGAGGGATAATTATAGAGATAATTATCGGTTTTGGTGATCTCAAGTGCTATTTGATGTAGGAGGCTCATGAGCTCGAGGAACTCTTCATAGGCCTTGTTCTTTGTCCTGAACCTCTCATTGTGTCTGATGGAAATTCTTCATTTGAATTAAGTGCAAATAGTGTGAAAGAAACCCTAGCTAAAGAAAAGATCAATCCGGCCTACATTGCTTAGAAAAGAACTAACAAGTTTCTTGTTACATGGCTTTTAGCTTCAATTTCAGAATGTATATTCAGTAAAGTATGAAAATGTAAATTTGCTAGTAAGATATGATTTGCACTTGAACATGAATTCTTAACCAAATCCAAAGTTGTAGCTCTCTATTTGAAGAATTGATTCAAAACACTCAAAAAGGAAACCTTAGTGTCAGTGATTACATAAAGAAAATGAGAGTAATAGCTAAGAGTTTGTCGGCCAGTGGTCAAGTAAATTATAGATGATGATTTGCTTCAACATGTATTAGATGGATTAGGTCCAAAATTCGATGTTGCCATTGTTAATCTGACCTCTAGAATTGAGTACAAATTTGACTCAGTCACTTAATAGGAAGCTCAATATCTGTTATAGAAAAATGAGATGAGACTAAAGAAGTTCAATTCACCTAATTTTCCATTGAGATCAGTTCATATTGCCTCAATAAACAGCTTTACTAATAAACCTTTATCTGTTACTGCTGGGATAATATCGTCTGGATTTTCTGCCTCACAACCTCACATATCACTTTCATCAACATCTTTGCCACATTCCTCATAGGTTCTCTTTTATGCTTCTTCTACCAATTTCTCTAATCCTCACATTACTCAATATAGTGCTCTAGAATAGATGAGCTTATCTGGTCAGTATGGTCCTTCTCTTTCTCTTTGCCAACCAACTGGTTTTAATACAATGAATAGAGGAAGAGGCAGAGGGAATAATCGAGGTAAACCAGTTTGCCAAGTTTGCAACAAAATTGTGCATGTAGTAGTATAATGCTACCATCGTTGCAATTCAAAATATAATGGAGCTCTACCTCGACAACTTGGTTCTCTCATACACCAGTTTGGTTATGATCCTAGGTTCTTCAATTACAACAATAAACCTTCTAATGGTTTTCAGATGCCTCATCCTACAAATACTTCCTATAACACACAACACGCTACTCAGCACAAAAGCCACACTCCTTCACAGTTTAATTAGTCTCAACATTCTGGTCTCCAAGATTCACAATCCTTCTCTCCGTAACAACAAGCTCTAAAAGTTCCTAGCCAACAATTAAATTCACCAAATGAAGCCTATTACTCTACACATTCATCCTCCATTACCTCAATTACATACTATACCATCTATGCACATTACTTCAACCATTCCACCTGATCCGGCTTGGTAAATGGACTTAGAAGCCACTGACCATGATACCTCTAATCTTAATCAGCTTGCAATCAGCAAAAACTATGATAGAGCTGATCAGTTGCAAGTTGGCAACAATGAGTCTTTGAACATATCTCATGTTGGTTTTTCTTTATTGCCTAGTTCACTTCAATCTAAATGTATCTTCTTAAAGAATGTTTTGTGTGTGCCTAGGATAACCAAAGACTTTCTTAGTATCTCTAAACTGACTCAAGATAATAAGTTGTTATTAAATTTGACTCTAACTATTGCAATGTTAAGGACAAGGCTACCATACCAAGGCAATGCTACTGCAGAGAGGACTTAAAGCTAGCCTATATTGGTTGCATGTTCCTGCTAGCTTGCATTCTATTCCTGAGTCTGCTCATTTTCAGTTTAATTCACCTGTTTCTTTCAATTCCATATCATTTGTCACTTCTTTTGACAATAAGTCTTTCAATTCTGATGCTTGTAAGAAAAATAATACTGAGTTGAGCACTTTTGCTTTTGATTGTAAACTAAGTACATCTACTTTAGTTTATGTAGTTCATTACTGTTGAATAAAAAGAATATCTCTAAGAGTCTTCTCATTCTTGTCAATCATCTGTACCATGTTCTAATTTACATATAGTTGCAGATACAATTTCTAATGATCATTATTTGCACTTTGCTCACTTAAACACATAACCAATAGGTTTTGATTCTGCTCATCTAAGTACACAATCAACTTATTTACCTGATTCTGATCACTTAAACACACAATCAGTTGGTTTCTGATTCTGCTCACCTACATACACAATCAATTGATTTACCTAATACTACACACTTAAACACACAACCAACTGGTTCTAATTTTGTTCACCTAAGTACACAATCAACTGATTCTGCTCATCTCAATAAAATCTCACCAGATTCACCTTTAGTTTTTAAAGTAACCAATACTAAGGACAATTCCTTAACACTTTGGCACAATAGACTAGGTCACCCTCATCCTGAAGTCATACATAAAATTTTGCTTTAAATGAACAAAAATTCAAACAAACATTCTGTTTAACTAAACTTCGCTTTGTCCTTTTGTGATGATTGCAAAATGGGCAAATTGCATAGAAATCACTTCCCTATTTCTCAAACTAGAGCAACTCAACCCCTTGAAATTATTCATAGTGATGTTTGGGGTCTAGCTCTATAGATTCTTTAGAAGGCTTTAGATACTATATTCATTTCATTGATGATTATAGTAGATATATATGGATGTTCCCTTTAACAACCAAAGCTGAAGTGGATTATGTTTGTATCAAATTCCATCATTTGGTTGAAAGGCAATTCAATTATAAGTTGAAATGTTTACAATATGATTAGGGAGGTGAATACAAGGGTTTAATTCCTC
This sequence comes from Pistacia vera, assembly GCF_008641045.1. NCBI lineage: Eukaryota > Viridiplantae > Streptophyta > Magnoliopsida > Sapindales > Anacardiaceae > Pistacia > Pistacia vera. The sequence goes on along the minus strand of NW_022196349.1, from coordinate 1,165,775 downwards.
ATCTCACTAATGCTAGCATACTTTTTAGGCACTCTTATGCATATGTTCACCAACAAAATGGTAGGAGTAAGAGAAAACATAAGACACATTGCTGAAACTAGCCTTACACTTCTAGCACATGTATCCATGCCTTTACATTTTTGGTTGTTGGCCTTTGATTTTGCTGTTTTTCTCATATACAGAATTCCTACCTTAGTCCTAAATTTTGTCTCTCCATATCATACTTTATTCTGCCGAGAACCTCTTTATTCTGCCGAGAACCTCTTTATTCTACTCTTATAGTTTTTGGATGTGCTTGTTTTCCATATTTGCAAGATTTTCAAAAACATAAGTTCAATTTTCACTCTTCAAAGTGTGCTTTTGTTGGTTATAGTCTTGTGCACAATGGTTACAAATGTCTCAACTCTGATGGCAAAATATTCATTGCTCCTAGTGTTCAATTTAATGAAACAAATTTTCCCTTTGCCCTTGGTTTCTATTTTGGTATGTCTAAGTCTTCTATTTCTCAAAGTTACTTAGAGTCTCTCACTAATTCAGGTCTTAAGTCTTCAGTCTCTAGTTTCCCTTTCATTTTAGTACAATTAGCAACTGATAAGAGGTCTCAATTTCTCCTGCAGTGCCTACTCGCCACCAAATCCTTCTTTAATAGTTGGTAAGTCCTCTTCTTCTCCTATGCCTAATACTTCTTATAATTTACCTTCTTGTTCTAATTCACTTGTACACAATCCTATACATTCTTCAATGTCACCTGTTTCTTCTAATGAAGTTTCCTTTTCAGGACCTACTGCTAGTACTCCATTATTTGTATCCATACTTACTACTAGTACTGCATTATGTGTACCCACTGAATCTATTTCAGTCCTACCATTATGCCCTCTAATCTCAACCATAACCAACATTGAGCAAATCAAAATCACCTAGCTGCTCACTTGTCATTGACTTGCACTCATCACAGTTCTCTGATTCATCTTGCCTACCCTCGACTTCCGGTCCCTTACCACAACAAAATATTTCTTCTTCCACCAATATACATCCCATGCAAACAAGAGCCAAGATAGCCTCTCAATGCACTACTGCCTTTAGAAATACAACATCTCAACATATTATTGACCTTGGAAATTGTAACGGATACCCTAGTGGGCCCTACTACTATTCGACCGCTTCATGGCTCGCCGATACAAGTGACAGGTATTGTCCCCCTTTAAAGGATTTCTTCGCATCCCACACTACTCGAACCCATGCCTAAAGGGCTATAGGCAAATGTGAAGCATGGTGTGTACCATTGAGCTAAGTTATTGGGCTAGCTCTTAACCCAATGATACACATCATGCTTCCCATTTGCCTATAGCCCCTTAGGCATAGGCTCAAGTGGTATGAGAGGCGAAGAAACCCCTTTTTTTTTTGGGGGGGGGGGGGGGGGGGGGGGGGGAGGAAAACTTACTGCTTGTATCGCCGTGAAGGGACTGGATAGCAATGGGGCCCACCAAGCTATCCATTACATAAACCACATGATCAGAAAGATAGAATGAAGAAGATTCCACATATGTCAGCAATTGGATCCATCTTGTATGCTTAGATTGATGTCTCATGTGCGTTAAGCACTAGTAGTAGAAATCAATCGAATTTAAGTATATGATGCCATGTTGTATGCCTAGATTGATATCTCATGTACATCAAGCATTTGTAGGGGATATCAATCGCATCCAAGTGAGCGATGTTATGATTGCTTGCTCAGACTGATATCTTATGTGCATTAAGCACTTGTAGAAGATATCAATAGGATCTAAGTGAGCAATATGTTATGTACTCAGATTGATGTCTTATGTGCATTCAGTACTTGTAGAAGATATCAATCAGATCCAAGTGAGTGACACTGGATGAGTATCAATGGACATCTTTTAGTACTTGAAAAGGCTTAAGGATATGTTCTTAAATTATGAAGGGGAAAATGAGCTCATTGTAAGAGGATACATTGATGCTATTTTCAAAATGGATAAAGATGATTATAGTTCATAATTTGGGATTGTATATTTTGTCTTAATGTAGCTGCAGTGAGCTGGAAGAGGTCGAATCAGAATACTGCAGCAGATTCTATAGCTGATGCTAAGTATATCGAATTATTTAATGCAGTCATGTAGGCAGTTTAGATCAAGAAGTTCATTACTGAACTTGATGTGGTTCAAGGCATTGCTGATCCAGTAAAATTCTACTACGATAACAATGGAGTCATTATTATAGCTAAGGAATCATGGTCTCACTAGTAATCCAAACACTAACTTAGTTGATTCAATCTGATCTAAGAGATCGATCAGAAAGTGAATGTGCAAATTTGTAGAATACCTATTAACCTACTGTTGAAGTTTCTGTTGTAGCAAAAGCATGATGGGCACTTTGGTCATTCGATGTTAAATGCATGAATGATTGGCTATAGTGCAAGTGGGAGATTGTTGGAGTAGATGCCCTAGAGCCAATCAGTTATTGTGGAATTGACTCTTTGTAATAATGTTTATTAATCAATAAAAAGAATTATCTACTCTATCATGTAAACCCTAGTTGTATGTATTGATATATGTCCATAGAATGGTTGAACCATGACGAGGGTATCAAGTGTTTCAAATCTCGATAGTGAGAACCCTATGAGCACATATGGTGGCCATTCTAGAAATATTCGCAACCCTAGTATTATTCTGACCAAGGGCACATATAATGCGGTAAGGCTATCATAGTGTTAAAAGACCATGTCGAAAGGCACAGATCTCACTTGTCAAGATTGTTGCGTGACAACCTGGTGCAAGATGGGTGCTTGCTGTGGGCAAGTTCAGTAGACTGGCCCACCAAAGGATTCCATATAGATGGTAACCCTAGTGTCTATTGAACAAATCCTCTAACGAATGGTGGTGCATGTGATCCTTAGACTTGAGATAACTGAAGCGTCTTGTCCATCAATCGGTGTAGTTTGACACTAGCCCAATGCAGTTCTATTCAGAGCTATCAATACAGTAGTGATTGGCTGCATCGAGGAGTGTATCAAGACTGTGGTGGATCGATAGAGGATTCATCACTCTTGGGTATATGAGAAGTTATCTCACGGCGCAGTTCAGTTAATGACAATGATAATAAATCTGTGATCACAGTGGGATTGAGTTGTTGCTCAATCCAATTCATTATTCTGTTTATTGGTCGAGTAACTGAATACAAATATATCAAGAGTAAATCGAGGTTGATACTATTTCTATACCCCAGTCTCGATAAGATAACAGATGATGAATGGATTTGATTGCACGGTAACCATATCGTTGATAGGTAGCTATTTCGCTAAATCCGAATCTATTAAGTGGCCACGATGCCTTGCTAGGAGCCAATCTTGGTCTATGTGTAGTGAGATAATTAATTGGTGTTAATTGCGATACTAGTCACTACCGGTATGATGAGGAGTCTATGGGTGACACACATAAAATATAATTTAAGAATCAGTTTGTGCAAGTGGTGTTTTCATCTTTTAGGGCAAAACGATATTTTGGTAATCTCATAGTGCAATTAAATTTGCTGAGGTTGTTGCCTATATTTAATTTGATGATAAAATTAAATAAGTGAGATTATATTTAAATATATGTACGCATATATTTAAATGGATTATTATTATTGTTAAATGTTAATATATATAACGCCCACATCAAGGTACGTAACTTTATTTATACCCTAATAGCCTTAGTTGAATTTTGTTAAAGTTATCTTGAACAAGTGTGAAGAAAATTCCCTAAAATTTCATTACGGGTAAAATGGTCTTTTCATTCATAATTAGTTAAAAAAGTAGGGAGTGAAAAGAGATAGAGGTAATTGACAAAGGGACATAGATAGAATTTCATAGAAAGTGCAAGGGTAAAATAGGAATCTAATATATATTATTTTATGACATTAAGAGTTAAAGAAGAGAAACCTTAGCCACTCTACCCTCCATTCAAATCATTCTCTACCCAAATTCTCTCAAATTTCTTCATTAAATTTCCAAGGAAATTCATAGGATTGTGGCTAACCTTTGATAGATTTTCAATCCTAAGCACCCAAAGGTAAGATTCTTGCACCAAGAAGTGAGATTAAATTTTTAACGATTTTGAATATGGTTGTATATGCTTAGAGTTTGAGAAGGAGGGAATTCTACTAAAGAGAGAGTATAGTGTTGGAGTTGCTCAAATTCAAGGTAAGTAAACATAATTTGAACCTTAATTTGAGCAAAACTTTGTTGAATGAATTTTTTTGCATGTTTCTATGTGATGGTATGAGAGAATTATGGGCCTTTTTTGATGTTTATTGATGTATAATTCTAGCCATGACAAGTAGTGTATCGTTATGTGATAATTTGGTGAAGTTGTGAAAGATTTTGTGTTGAGATTTTTGGAGTGTAGAGAAGTGATAAATTCAGCCAGGTTTGATACTCAATTTAGTGAGTTTTTGGCTCACAATTTTGTTGAATTAGAGAGTTGTGGAAGTGTAGCTAACATGGTAGTAGCATGTGCATATGAATTGTTTGATGAAAATCCTAAGAGAAAACATGTTACCATAGTTGCCCTGTCAAATCCATGACCTTATGAGTGATTTTTGAGCATCTTACTCATCGAACTGGATTGATACCTAACATAAAATTGTAGCCCTTTTTCTAAGCTTTAAAATGAGACCAAGATCATAGCAATCCGATGTGTATAGCTTGAGATATGACTTCTTGAATATGACCTACGCAGAATGACTACCTCAAAAGTACCTCCAATTTATTAGTTATTTTTAGTCTAATAATCTATGATTGATTTCAAATATAGGAATGTTGTTGGTAGAGAATACTAGTTCCATAATGATATCTTTATATGCCATAATGCATTCTCATATTTAAGCATTTGCATTTAGAAAGAATAGTAAAGAATGAGCATATTTCCATACACATACACATATATGAGAACATTAAAGAACAAAGAGAAATAGAGTTTGGATGAATTGTAGAGAATTTCTTTTATGCATGTATATGCTTATATATGAAGAATTGTTGATGGAATGGATATTGAATGATGGTTAGAATTTATCCATGAGAAGTAGTGTTTGTGTACTTGATGTTTGATGAAAGTTTGGATGAATTATGGAAGAATTGGAGTAGAATTTATGGAGTATGAATCCTGAACAGGTTTGACGTTAATCTTGGTGTGTTTTATTCCAAATTTTGGTGGCTTAGAAGAGAGGTAGAAATGTCGCCAAATTAGAGTTAATGTGTGCATATAAATTGTTTGATGAAATGGCAAAGAGAAGTGTGTGAAGATTTAGGTAAGAGAGAAAATGTAAGATCTTATTTGTATTAAGTTGAATGATAATGAAAACAATCAAAAATCTCTCTTATATACAGAGGAGAGAATACACAAAAGAATTGGTAAAGTAAAAGTAGTGCAGTAGCTTGTTTGAGCTCAAGTGATTATCTAAGAAGGTCAACTCAAAACGACAGCGTATTGGCGAGTTGCTGTGTGACCCTTTATGTTTTACAGAATTGCAATCTGCACCCTTTGTATCATATGGTTAACATTTCCCCTCAAACTGGACTACTCCTCATATGGTTAAAAGTTAACATTTTTCTTCCAAAAAACAAACTGCATTTTTCTTATCAGATCTCTTGTTTCTTCAGAACTACATTTGCATAGCTACCTACATTTTCATAACTGCATTTTACAGCTTCATAACTGCATTTGCATAGCTACTTGCATTTTCATAATTGCATTTTCATAACTACATTTTTCTTATTAGATCTCTTGTTTCTTCAGAACTGCATTTGCATAGCTACCTGCATTTTCACAGCTTCATAACTGCATTTTTACAGCTTCAAAACTGCATTTGCATAGCTACATTTTCACAACTTCAGGTCTGTAAACTTCTTTTTATAGCTTCATAACTGCATTTGCATAGCTACATTTTTCATAACTTCAGGTCTACACATCAACAGAGAACTCTTGCACACAAACCAAACTTCATTTTCACAGCTTTAGAATTGTATTTGCATAGCTGCTTGCAACTTCATAACTGAACTACTTCTTACTCAGTACACATCAAAGCTATATTTTCATAGTTGCAAATTTGCACATCAACAGAGAACTCTTGCACACAAAGCAAACCTCACTTTCACAACAAAAAAAAAAATTCACAGCTTTAGAACTGTAATGGCTGCCGGCATTTTTACAACTAAATTGCTACTTCTTAATCTGAGCTTTTGCTTTAATTTCTCAAAGCTGCACTTAGAACTATAATGGCTGCCTGCATTTTTACAACTAAACTGCTACTTCTTAATCTGAGCTTTTGCTTTAATTTTGTTAGAGTAGATGCCCTAGAGCCAATCAATTATTGTAGAATTGACTCTTTGTAATAATGTTCATTAATCAATAATAAAAGGCATTTTATTCTATATCGCGTAAATCATTATTATTGCAATATGTATTGATATATGTCCTTAGAATGGTAGAACCGTGACGAGGGTATCAAGTGTTTCAAATCTTGATAGTGAGAACCCTATGAGCACATATGGTGGCCATTCTAGAAACGTCCGTAGCCCCAGTATTATTCTGAAGTAAGGGCACAGATAATACGGTAAGGCTATCATAGTGTTGAACGACCCTGTCGAAAGGCAGTGACTGATCTCACTTGTCAAGGTTGTTTGGTGACAACCTGGTGCAACACATGGGTGCTTGTTGTAGGCGATTATACCGCAGCAAGTTCACTGGACTGACCCACCAGAGGATTCCATATGGATGGTAACCCCAGTGTCTATGGAACAAATCCTCTAACGAATGGTGGTGCATGTGATCCTTAGACTTGAGATCACCGGAGCGCCTTGTGCACCGATTGGTACAGTTTGACACTAGCCTAACGCAGTTCTATTCAGAGCTGTCAGTACGGTGGTGATTGGCTATATCAAGGAGTGTATCAAGACTATGGTGGATTGACAGAGGATTCATCACTCCCGGGTACGGGAGAAGTTATCTCACGGCGCAATTCAGTATATGGCAATGACACTAAAACTGTGGCCACAGTGGGATTGAGTTGTTGCTCTATCCAGATTATAATACGGGTCATTGGTCCAGAAACTGAATATATAATATCGAGAGTAACCGAAGGTTGACACTATTTCTATGCCTTCGTCTCGTCGAGATAACGTATGATGAAAGGATCGTATTGTACGGTAACCATATCGTTGACAGGTAGCTACTTTGCTGAATCCGAATCTATCGGGTGGCCATGATGCCTTGCTAGGGGCCAATCTTGGTCTGTGTATTAGTGAGACGATTAATTGGTGTTAATCGCGATACTATACACTACCGGTATGATGAGGAGCCTATGGGTCACACACATAGAAGATAATTTAAGAGCCAAGAAGAAAGAAGGGCGTTTTCGTCTTTTTAGGCGAAAGGGTATTTTGGTAATTTCACAGTGCAATTAAATTTGCTGAGGTCGTAGCCTATTATTTAATTTGTTAAAAAATTAAATAAGTGAAATTACGGTTAAATGTGTGTTCGCACATATTTAATTAAATCATCATTATTGTTAAATGTTAATTAAATATTAATTGATTTTAATTAAGATAATGATGAATTAAATTAAAATATCAAATTGGGAGTGTTTGGCAACATGGGGTGTTTGGGTTGGAGCCCAAGCCCATTCCATGTGGGAATAGGGCAACTTGGTTTGCCTATAAAAAGAATAGTGTGTGATTCATTCTTTAATTTTAAAAAAAAACACAGCAGCCCCTTATACACTCTCTCACGCCAATCTCACTGTTTGATTGAAAAATCAAATACTGATCTTCTTCTTGATTTCTTAAGGCCAAGGAGGATCTAGCAAATCCCTCCTTGGTTCTTGGTGGTTGTCTTCGTGTGGACTTCTTGGTTCGATCCTACACTTGGATCGGTAGCAAACACATTCAGAGACAACATTGGTGGAGCCTCCAAACGTGGGTATAAATCTAAACCTTTGGATTTATTTTTCTGCAGATTCATATTATGCATAAACTGTAAAATCTGTGCCTTGATTTTTGGTTCTAAGGAACGATCCGTGGTTGTAAAATTTTTGTTTTCCGCTGCGCAACTGGGTCGTTTCCTAACAAATTTCTCAGATCTGCACTTCACCATTTCAAAACAAAAGAAAACATTTTCACACACACAGAGCAGATCTTCAGATTTCTCATGACTACACTCACCATTTCAACCAAAAAAAATTCCAATAGTAGACCTTCAAAACTGCACTCACAAAAATAGCACAAACATCATATCAAAGTTTCATAATTATATTTCCACAGAACTGCATTGCCACAATAGCTACTTCTTATCTGGACTTCTGCTTCAATTTTTAGAACTGGTCATTGTTACAACATTCAATTTTTCCTTTAATTCAAGGAATTGAGCTGCTGATAAGGCTTTAGTAAGAACATCAGCAATTTGTAGTTTAGACGGAACATTTGAACCATGAGTTTTTTAGCTAAAACCTTATCCCTGATATAATGAATATCAATCTCAATATGCTTGGTCCTTGAGTGAAAAACAGGATTTGCAGCAAGGGCACTAGCACTGACATTATCACACCAAATTACTGGAGGAGTGTTCAGAATCAAACCTAACTTAGAAAACATGCTTTGCAACCAAGCTATTTCAGTGGCTGTGTGTTCTAAGGCTCTATATTCAGCCTCTATTAAAGAAAGAGAAACAACTCTTTGTTTTTGAGAACTCCATTGAATAAGATTAGGGCCTAGATAAACACAGTACCCACTTGTGGACTGTCGATCATCTAAATTGCTACTCCAATCTGCATCAGCATAGCATTCAACATTCAAAGATGCAGCTGGTCTGAACTGCAACCCATGATACTGTGTACCTTTGATATACCTTAAAACTCTCTTACAAGCTTGCCATTGAAGCTTCGTTGGTGCTTGTAGAAACTAACTCAGCTTATTAACAGTAAAGCTGATGTCGAGTCTGGTTAGAGTTAGGTATTGAAGCGCTCCAATGGTGCTTCTATAAAAGCTGGGATCTTTGAACAGTTCACTATAAGTGGAAGACAGTTTTGTGCCAACAACCATAGGTGTGGAACATGCATGAGCATCCATCATCTTAGTTTTGGATATCAAATCAACAATGTATTTTTTTTGCTTCAAATGAATTCTAGCAGAGGTCCTTGTGGCTTCCAAACCAAGAAAGTACTTAATAGACCCAAGAGTTTTCAAGGCAAACTGATCATTATGATCTTGAACAAGCTGATGTATGGATGAGATATTGGAGCCAATAATTAAGATATCATCAATATATACAAGGACATAGATGATGTAGGAATCATTTTTGAAAATGAATATGCTAGAATCAAATATAGAGTTTTTAAATCCTTTGTCCAGAAGAGCAAACTTCAGTTTATCAAACCAGGCTCTTGGAGCCTGCTTAAGTCCACAAAGGGTTTTATTTAACTTGCAAACATGAGTAGGAAATAGAGGATTTTCAAACCCTTCAAGCTGCCTCATATAAACTATTTCATTGAGGGTGCCATTTAGGAAGGCATTATTGACATCCACTTGTTGAATGTCCTAGCCATTGGTCACAGCAAGGGTTAGGATAATTCTTATGGTTGAAGGCTTAATTACAAGACTAAAAGTTTCAAAGAAATCCAAACTAGGGGTTTGCTGAAACCCCTTGGCAACCAGCCTTGCTTTGTGCTTTTGGAGGGACCCATCAGCATGAAACTTTGTCCTAAAGACCCATTTGTTACCAACAATCTGCATATCACTTATCTTGGGAACAAGGGACCAAGTGTTATTCTTTACCAATGCATCATACTCAAGTTGCATGGCTTCTCTCCATTCATTACTGACCAAGGCTTCAGTAACTGAATCAGGTTCAAGTAGGATAGGTTCTTGGCCAGATATGATAAGGGCAGTTTTGTGTTGAAGACTGGTTTTTGCTCTAGTTAACATAGGATGTGTGGTTAGAGGTAGAGAAAAGGTTGCTGACAGTGAGTGATCTATTTTAGTAGGTTAATGTAGTAGGCAGACTAGTTGATGAAGTAAGGAACTGTGATGGATTCAAATCAATTACAAGAGGGCAGTGAGAAAATTCCTGATTTTGTGACTAGTGAAATTGAGATGTAGTAGACGGATTTTGTGTGATAAAAGTCTGTGATATAGTGGGATTATCAGTGGAGGAAATGGCAAATTGAGATGGTATTAAGTCTACTATAAGAGGATAGAAACAAGGTTCCTGACTCTGTGAAGATTTTTTATTTTGTAATCTGTGAGGTTGTGATATGGTAGGTTGTTTTTTAATGGTGATATGGTGTAATATCAAAGGTGTTGGAGGAGATGTTGTGACTGGTACATGTTCTGAAGATGAAGTGTTGTTGGAAACATTATTGGATTGATGAGAAAGTGATGTTGAGGAGGAATTTTGTGCACCAACTGTTGAAGGAAGAATGGATGCAGAGCATGATACTACTAGAGAAACTTTACTGCTGGAAGTTGCTAAACCAGTAGGAGACACTGATGATGGTATTAGCAAAGAGGGAAATCTAATACTAGAAGGAATGTTTGTTGACTGTGTAGAAGTTGAAACTGCAGAGTGAAGGAAGTTGTGCACAAAAGGAAATTCATCTTCATTAAAGGTGACATTAGGAGTAATAAAGATTTTACCTTCAGGACTTAAACATCTATAGCCTTTATGAACTAGACTATATCCTACAAACACACACTTAGATGAATGAAAACTAAGTTTGTGCCTATTGTAATCTCTTAGGTAAGGAAAACATGCACATCCAAAAACTTTTAAAGATGAATAAAGAGGTAATCTACAAAACAGTAACTGATAAGGACAATGAAAATCAAGAACAGCACATGGCATCCTATTGATTAAAAATACAGCAGTATCAAATGCAAGCCACCAAAAATTCATAGGCATGGAAGCATAGGCAAGTAGGGTGAGACCAGTTTCAACTATATGCCTATGTTTTCTCTCACTTCGTCCATTTTGTTGATGGTAAGCACAAGAATGCTTAAACTGAATGCCTGACTTGGTTAGGTAAGGAATTAAACCCCTATATTCACTACCTTGATTAGACTATAGACACTTAAGTTTATGATTAAACTGTCTCTCAGCTAGATGATGAAATTTAACAAAAACAAAACGCACTTCAGGTTTGGTTCTTAAAGGGAAAAGCCAGGTAAACCCGCTAAAATCATCAAGGAAATGCACATAGTACTTAAAACCTTCAATGGAAGCTATTAGAGACGGACCTCAAATGTCACTATGAACTAATTCAAGAGGAACAATAGCTCTGGAATTAGAGACAGGAAAACTATTTTTGTGCATTTTGCCAAGTTGGCATGCATCACAAAAGGAAATGGAAGGAATATGTTTCGAAGGATTGTGATTAACTTGCAACATAATTTTCTGAAAAACTTCAGAATGTGGATGTCCTAATCATTTATGCCATAGTGATGAAATGTTTTGTTTAGGATAGGTGACTTGAAGAGCTTAAGGATACAGGTGGCTGGTTGCCAAATTGGCATTAGAATTACTACGAACATTATCAACAACATGATGTTCATCAACAGAATTAATACCATCAGCATCAAAACCAACAAGACAATTAACATAATTAATATCATCAGCCTAAAAAACAGGAGGAACAATATGATAAAAAACAACAAGATCAATAGGACTAGCATTCTTATTATGAGTATTATCAACATTATGACTATTAGTACCAAGATACATGCTATTAGATACAGAATGAATACCAGCATTAAAAACAATAGGAACATCATGACTAGCAGTTCTATTAAGAAAATTATCAACAGCATCATGACTATTATTATTAGAATAAATATTACCAATATTGCTAAGAAGTTCAACATTATTATTAGACAAAGAGTAATCAAAATCAGAAACAAAAATGGTTTTATTTATTGGAGAAACATTACAACTATCTAGCACTGACTTTGTGTGCTTATTATCAGCATTATCAGTAGCATTAACAGTAGAGTAATAGACACTAGTTTGTAACTCACTATGACTCTTGTGTGGTATCTTATCTCTTAGAGTAGATACAGACTTAGGTTTGTGACTAATGACAGAAACTAGGCTTTGTGCATTAAGAGGAACAGACGACTGAGCTAAACTATCCTAAGAACTGACAGATGGAAGTCTCAACTGATATAACCCAACATTAAGTTCTCCCTGTAGTAAAACTGCTTTGGAAACCTTGTCCTTAATAATGCAACAGTCAGAGTTAAATTCAACCACAACATTATTGTCTTTAGTAAATTTGGATATACTGAGCAGGTTTTTAGTAATTCTTGGTACACACAAAACATTTTTCAGATGTAGACATTTATTTTGTAGAAAACTAGGTAAAGAAGCAAAGCCAATATGGGATATATCAAGAAACTCACCACTGCCTACTTGTAATTGTTCAATTCCACCATAATTTCTGCTTACATTCAACTGACTAAGATTTGCAGTGACATGGTCGGTAGCACCAGAGTCCATATACCAGGCAGGATCTGATGAGGGATGGGAGCTGATAGGTATGGTCTGTTGAGAAGCTAGGTAGGCTTGAGAAGGCGTTTGTTACTGTATGTTCTAGTGAGAAGCTAGGTAGGCTTGGTTAGGTGTTTGTTGATGTTTGCTAGGTACTTGGAATCCTTGTTGTGAAACTGTTGAGAGCTGTGATTGTGGTTGATGAGAGGTTTCAGTAAACTGTCCTTGATATTGTGATCCTTCATGTAACTGAGAGGACTGGACAGATTGTTGTGGCAGGATGTTACTAGTGGAATTGTTGACATAATTGTGTCCAGGGGTGTCAGAAACTTGGGAACTAGGAGAGAAATATGATCTAGCACCTAGTTGTGGTAGGGAAGAGTTGTATTAAGGTGAGGTCCCATTATAATTGGAGTTATACCTGTGGTAACATTGTACTGCAATATGACCAATCTTGTTGCAGACTTGGCATATTGGCCTCCCTCTGCCATTACTCCTACCATGACCTCTGCCAGCATTGTGAAAGACGGTAGGTCTATAGGTAGGTACTGACAGATTATAGTAGGGTTAGGGAGGAGTATAGTATGAATAAGTTTGTTTAGTGGGAATGGTAGCTCCTAGAGGATAATGTTGTGTGTAAGAGGGATTAGATAAGGTGTTTAGGGAAGGTGTAAACTGTGTAAGAGAAGCTGGACTTCCAATAGAGCTAACTGAGGTGTTTATAGTGCTTGAATGAGTAGGTTTAAAATGAGAATTACTGGAATTACTCATTGCAGCTATGTGAACTGAACTTACTAGAAAATCAACAGAGTTAAATTTCTCTAGTCTTAGCTCATATTTCTATAGAAGATACTGTGCTTCTTGAATACTCACAGAATCAAACCTAGACTCAAGACTGGAAGTCAAATTGACTACAACAGTATCAAATTCAGGACCTAATCCATCCAGAACATATTGAAGAACATCTTCATCAGAAACAACTTGTCCACTGGATGCTAAACTTTTAGCTATGCCTTTCATTTTCTTGATATAGTCACTAATGCTAAGGCTACCTTTTTGAATATTTTGAAGTAAGTTTTTTAGGTGAAGTGCCCTAGCTTTAGACTCTAACAAGAACTCCTTTTCAAGTGTAAACCAAACATCGGTAGAAAATTGACACTTAGATACACAGCTAAACATACACTCGGATATTGACGCAAGTAACCAGGTAACAAGAAATTTATCAATGCGTTTCCAAGCAACATATTCAGGATTGATTTTCTCTTTAGCTAGGGTTTCTTTAGAACTAATTATTCCAGATTCAGTTGAAATATCAATAGGCAAGGTAAGTAAGGGCTTAGGACAGGGGATCAAACCTATTAAATGCTCTTCCAATCCATGAGCTCCTATTGTGAACAAAACTTGCGAGCGCCAAAACTGGTAGTTATCATGGTAATTGTCCCTTGTTAGCTTTGGATTTATTACTTGAAGACGTGAGGGAACGATAGACGAATGAAGCTCAACCATTGACGCGAGTTTATTCACGTTCTTTGCAGAACTATCAACACCAGAATTCTCAGCCATTGACGCGAGTCAGTGGCTCTGATACCATGTGAAGATTTAGGTAAGAGAGAAAATGTAAGATCTTATTTGTATTAAGTTGAATGATAATGAATACAATCAAAAATCTCTCTTATATACAGAGGAGAGAATACACAAAAGAATTGGTACAGTAAAAGTAGTGCAGTAGCTTGTTTGAGCTCAAGTGATTATCTAAGAAGGTCAACTCAAAACGACAACGTATTGGCAAGCTGCTGTGTGACCCTTTATGTTTTACAGAACTGTAATCTGCACCTTTTGTATCATATGGTTAACAAAGTGCATACATGATTATGATTATTTGATATCTTGAGATGAGCTGGTAAATGGTAGAGAATGACATGTTCACATTCCATATTGCATTATTGCATCCAAACATGTGAATTTAGAAAGAATAATAAGCATGAGCCCATCTACATGCATACATACTCATAAGAATTAAAGAGCAATAATGAACATTAAAGTTAAAGAACCAAAAAAAAAAAAAAAAAGAGGAAAGAAACAATAGAAAAAAGAAAGAAAGAATAGAAAGAAAGAAAGACTAGAAAAGAAAGAAAGAAAGAAATGTAGAGAAAAGAAACAAAAAACAGAATAGAAAAACAGAAAAGAAAATGTACATTCTATGCATTTGTGCATTTGCATCATACCTATGCATGATACCATGCCTATTATCATGGGTAGTGAGAAATTAGAAATAGAGAAAGAACAGAGAAAAAATAGAGAAAGAAAAGAGAGGTGTGATAGAAAGAACAGAGAAGAATAGAGAGGTGTGATGTAAGGAAATAAATTCAGAATTTAAGCAACAGAGAGAAAAGAGTAGCATAGCGGGTTTACTTACTGAGCAATTAGTGCTTACCCCCTTGTTTTCAATGTTTTTGCAGGTAATAGGTGAGATGGGGTTGCTTGGAATGTCACGCAGCAGAAGGGTTGGGCAACACTGTCGAGTTGATGTTTTGTGACTTTATTATATTTTATAAAGATTTGTATTTAAAGAAAAATTAGTTATGGGCCCATTATTTTATACTCATCTACATGTATATTTTCTTATATATATTTTGTGAGTTTTACTGTTATTTTCCGAGTATACTAGCTAGAGTGTGAGTATTACAATATATTTCTATAAATATATTAATTGAGTTTAATTGGAAATAATAATAATTAAAATAAAATATCATAATTGGGAGTATTTGGATATAAGGGCTATTTAGGTTGAAGCCCAAGCCTATTCCTACTTGGAATAGGGTTTCACATGCACTATATAAGTGCATGTGTTTTGTGAATTAAAAACCTAAGTTCATTTGTTCACTCATTTGAATGAAAGGAGGCAGCCGTGTTGACTTTTAGGGATTTCTTTAGTTTTCCTTTCCTTGTTTGCTTAGGACTCTTTTGGGTATTTAAGTGTGGTTGAGATTACTTGTTAAGAGGCCGAATTTTGCCTATTTTTGGAGAGAGATTATTGTGTAACAAAAGAAGAGGGAGAATCAAGAATGAAATTCATCACAAAGTTTTTCTTTACTTTTTAATATGATTTATTTCTTGAATTTTGCTCTTATTTCTTTTATTATGAACTAATTTTCTGAGGCTAGGACCAGGGTTAGTCTATTCATGGATTTGTGATCCATCTTTCGCTCTAGTAATATAGGCCATGGATTAATTGGATATAGAGATATATCAATATATACATGCAATAGTCATAGGCAAGATTAAGTTGTGCTAAAAGCTAGAGGATTTCATAAAGCTTAATTCTCGTCTATTTCATTGAATCTACATAGAGATTTATAGGTTGTGAGATAGAAGTAGAATGAATATTGCTTAGAAAGAATATTGGTTAACCTAGGAAATCCCATTGTCACATTAATTACACATTAATTAAATAAATTCATTGACCATAGTAAATTAAGCGGTGCAGAGAAGTTATAGATGAGCTTGAAGTCTTAGTCATTTTCTTTCATTAAATTCTCAAGTTTAGTTTTCTTGCAATTGTTCGTTTCTAATATTTTAGTTTTAAATATCACCTTTCTAAGTTTTGATTATCTAGACAAAGTTAAGATTAATTAACATTTCAATACTATTTACGCAATCTCTTGGGTACGATAACATGTACTTTGTTACACTATATTACTTAAGACTATTGTACTTGCTAGTAATTGTTTCAAACGAGATAACAATCCACTAACAAAGCCTCTATTGTAGGAGAAGCAGGAAAAGCACTTAAGGTCATTTAGTATTAAATACATGAATGATTGGCTATAGTGTAAGTAGGAGATTGTTAGAGTAGGTGTCCTAGAGTCAATCCATTATTGTAATGTTGACTCTTGTAATAATGTTTACAATCAATAAAAGGAATTTTTCTAAATCGTGTAATTTGTATTCATTGTCTGTTGTGATGTATGTCCTTAGAATGGTAGAACCATGACAAAAGTATCGAGTGTTTCAAATCTCGATAGTGGAGACCTTATGATCACAAATGGTAGCCATTCTAGAAATGTTTGTAGCCCTAGTAATATTCTAAATAAGGACACAGATAATACGATAAGGCTATGATAATGTTGAATGACTATCGAAAGGTAGTGACCGATCTCACTTGCCAAGTTGTTTGTTGACAACCTGATGCAACACATAAGTGCTTGCTATAGGCAAGTTCACTAAACAAACTCACTAGAGGATTCCACAAAGATGATAACCCCAATGTCTGAGGAATAAATCTTCAACGGATGGTGGTGCATGTGATCTTTAGACTTGAGATCACCAGAGCGGCTTGTGCACCAATTGATATAGTTTGACATTAGCCCAACGTAGTTTTATTTAGGACTATCAGAACGGTGGTGATTGGCTATATCAAAAAGTGTATCAAGGCTATGGTGGATTGGCAAAGGATTCATCACTCCCTGGTGCAGGAGAAATTATCTCATTGAGAAATTCAGTAAATAGCAACGACACTAAATCTATGGCCATAGTCGGATTGAGTTATCATCCAATCTAATTTATTATTCCGATCGTTGGTCTAGTAATATAATACAAAGGGGTCAATGATATCTAAGGCTGACACTATTTCTGTACCTCAGCCTTAATGAGATAATGTATGATAAAGGAATTAGATTGCACGATAACCATATCATTGATAGGTAGTTGTTTCATTGAATTTGAATCTATTGGGTAGCCATGATGCCTTTCTAGAGGCTAATCTTGGTTCGTGTTTAGTGAGACGATTGATTGGGTGTTAATCACGATACTATTAACTATCGATATGATGAGAAGTCTTCAGGTCACACACATAGAAGACAGATTAAGGATAAATAGGTGAGAAGGGTATTTTCATCTTTTGAGATAAAATGATATATAATATTAATATTAAATGGAAACAATATTATTAATTAAAACACAACTATTACCTTGTTTGGTAGTACAGTGAATCTATTCTAGTTAGGAATAAGTTGATGTCTATTCCTAATTGGTTTAGGGTTTTTAATTGTTGCCTAATTTAAAGGCAAGTTAAAATTAAAAACCTACTACACACTTTAGTTGAAAAAAGAAAAACTTAGCCACCCTAACTCTCTCTCTCTCTCTCTCTCTCTTTTTCCCAACGTGTTCATCATAGTGTGGGCGAAGAGTTTTTGGTTAAAAATTCTGCATCCTTTGGTTCCTTAAAATCAATTGAGTTAATCTCAATTGGTGATTGTCATCTTATCTTTGTGTGGATACCAATCATGCATTCTTATCTTGGAGTAAAAGTGAATCCAAATTAATAAAAAGTGCCTTCAAACATTGATATGAAATTATTATTAATCTTTTAATATTTATTTCATGCATAAACTATGTAAATCGGTATAAGGATCTTAGGGTTTTGGTTTGTGGATCGGGAAACTTTTTAATTTTTGCTGTGTTCACTCGATGCATAGACCTACAGTGGATATGATCCTTCATTTGAACTTGTTGATTGCTCACTTAACTGAAAGTTAAATTGATGGCTTTAAGTATTTGTTTGGGTCTCGCGATCGTGAATTTTTTGCGTGCTTTACTCGAATTACTAGATGCTCGCTCATAGATTACTAAATACCCGCACGACAACGTCCCCTAATCATTAATCCCCCAATTTTTTAAGGGCGGGTTTGGGCTTCGAAAACTCAACTTAGCATGTTTGGTGCGGTATGTTTGTTAACTGGGTGCGAGCTCTAGGTTGTCACATCACTTCTGATAATGGTCTATCAAATTGAGGGGTATTGTCTTTTCAAATCTTGGAATTGACGACGCCTTGGGCAGGGTTATGTCTATCCCGCTTCCAGTCATTGTGAAACGTTGGGAGCTGAACGGTTATCGCAGCAAGTCGTTTTGGTGCCCATAGGCGTGTATAAATATGGCACATTATCTGCATTCAAGTTATCTATTTTCTAGGCTTACTTCCCGCTTGCATAGGCATTTTGAGAAATAGGGTTAGGAAATATGGCTTCTAGTGGAAATGAGTTACCAGGTAATGGCAGCAGTAATAGTGGGACTGCGTGGATAGAGCGATTGCGTGGACAAAGCGTATGCGCGAGTTTCACGAGACCTTTGATGCTGGGGCTATTCCTTGCCGACATCCTGGGGTGGAGGATAAGGCAAGCTCCGCTCCTGCGCGCCGTGATATTGAGCAGGGCTCTGGGGATAGTGGTTGTCGAATAGTGACGCCTTAAGCCAGTAGGTGTTTGATGAGGGTTAATCCTCTGTTTGCATGGAAGTTGCACCAACTACTCCGAAAGAGGTTGTGGCGTTTTTCGGAGCATCTTCTGGAGCCAATGAATGCTCTTATGGATTACGCCACATCAAAGGAATTGGAGAAGGATACCCTTTGGAGCAAAGCGAACTTGTTGAAGAAGGTGACCGCTGACTAGGCTCGGGTATGTTGTATATTCTTTTGTTATCTTTTGTTCTTAACTATTGGATAAGGGGTACACCCATGATGGGTTACCCCAAGCGACGTGTGTGAGAGAAACTGCCAAATGCAGTTTCTCTCCAACCGCTACCATATAAAAAGGAAAACCTTTCTTTTTAGAAAAAAGAGAGAACACTGTTATTCAAAGAAAAACGCAAGGAAAAGTACGCTCTCTCTCTCTAAAAAAATTTGGAAAACAGAAAACGATTCGTGGCTTTCTTCCAGATTAACTTTATTGCTTCAGAGTTAAGGAGTGAAGGTATTTATGCTGTGTAAATTCATTGTAGTTCATTTATATGAAAATGTGATTGCAATGGTGACTATGATCTTGGGATTATGTTAGGATATATGTTATTCTATATAATTTCCAACATTAACCTTGCCAGTGGTTTTATCTACCAATTGTGTGTTTGTTCAATTGTTTTCGTCATCAACCTTGTTGTTTCAAGAAGCCTATGGAGACTTGTTGAGGCTGGATGAGAACGCCGAGAAGCTTCGGTTGGCTGAAGCAAGGCTAGCAAAGCTGGAGAGAACATTGAGTATTGATTCTATTACACTTGAGGGTAAGGTGGCAGTCTGTCGGCACACCATTACAAATCGAGAGGGAGAGACCGTTGGGCTACAGCGGGAGGTGACAATTCTGAGGGAGCAAGCACGTAGGGATCATCACACTATTGCTACACACTAGGGACAACTTGACAGGACGCGACGGCTGGTGGTGGTTCTTGGTGCTCCAGATTCGTAGGGTTGTCGATTACGAGAGATGATTAGGATCACTTTTGGTTGCTTGTTGACGTAGCATTGCTCGCCTTTTTTTAGGGGGGGGGGGGGGTTCAAGGGTATGTAGCGTAATTATGTCATATATAATACAACAGTTATTTTGGATTGTGTCGAGCAATCATACATTATCGTACTACACGGGCATAATTGTATTTATCCCGTTTGGCGCTTAGAATTGCATTAAATGTGTGTGTCACCTGTACGGTTGCGCAGTCGATTGGGTAGCGTATGACAATTTGCTTTTTGAATTAGCGAGTACGCTACTCCAGCTGATGAAGCTCACGTTGTGCTAAGGCGACAGCTTGGATTTCTTCCCGCCTTAGGCACATTTGGTATAAAGAAACTTAACCAATTGTCCACTGATATGACACTACAACAAAAAGGGTTTTTAGCTACGAATTTTTTTGTTGTTAAAAACTTAAAAATTGTTGTGGTATACGTTTAGTGACGAAAAAAATTCGTTATTACGATCGTCGCGATAGGCATGTCGCGCTTGATTTTAGATGACAATTTGTTAAAATTCGTCGCTAAATTTGGCGACAAACCAAAAAATTGTCGCTTATAACATTTTCGTCGCTAAAACTAATTACCGGTGAAATATTAAATGTCGTCGCCTAAAGTTAATAGCGGTGTACTTTCTATTGTGTCGCCTACACTATACCGCGACGAGATGTGTGTTTGTGCCGCTTAACGTATACTGCAACAAAATGTAAATTTTGCTCGCTTATGATATACCGCGACGAAATGTGCATTTTTGTTGCATAAAGTTAGTAGCAACGTCATAATTGTGTGTGTCGCTTAAAGAATATAGCAACAAAATATGACATTTTGTCGCCTAACCTGTAGTGCGATAAAATATGAGTTGTCGCCTAAAGTTAATAGCTACGTAATCTTTATGTGTCATTTAAAGTATAGCACGACAATACTTTATATTTCGTCAGTTGAAACTATTAACTATGAAACGTAAAATGGTAAAAGTCATCAACAAAACCAACTAAAAGCCTTTTTTGTTGTAGTGTGACTCAATCCAACTAGTCAAGAGCTTCCCTGAAGAACAGTGGTCATCGATCTTGGTCTAGCCTTCATCGAAACGGACAACTAGGAGCTCAGCTCCTCATGGTGTTGTGGATTGTTAAAGAAGCTGGAAGGTTGTAGAAAATGTACAACCGGCTACTAGAAGATGTGGTTTGTG
Source organism: Pistacia vera (assembly GCF_008641045.1). NCBI lineage: Eukaryota > Viridiplantae > Streptophyta > Magnoliopsida > Sapindales > Anacardiaceae > Pistacia > Pistacia vera. Next base: position 1,144,783 of record NW_022196349.1, on the reverse strand, counting down.
GTTGAGGAAGACAAAGAGGTTCTGGGAAGTCCAACGGATTCACGACGACGGGTGGCAAAATGGAAAACAAAACCAGCTGGAAGGTGGATCGGGTGTTGGGGCAAGATAGATCAGTACTTTAGAATATGATTTGTAAATCAATCCTAACTAATAAATCACAACATAATATTAACTTATACAATCTCAAAATTCATTCCAAGCATGCAATATTTGTAAGAAAAATTTAGAATATGATTTTTCATGAATACATTCATAAATTTTCTAACTGTTTTAGTATAATTTTAATTTAATTACAAATTAAGTATTTTTATCACCTAAATAAAGTCATTTTCATGACTTTAACAATGTTCCCAACCCAAACCCGGAAATTTCTAACCCTATCTCACAGAATTTATTAGCGAATGACTTGAGAATTAGGATAATAATAAATGAATGTGGGCCCATTATTAACAAATTCATATGACAAATTATTAAATTTATATTAATCAATATAACTAAAAGTCAATAAAGAGTTTGGTTCATCTGAGTTTATAATTTGATTTGAGCGACAAAGGCAGATTTGAACGATTGATCACTTTTCTTGATTTAGGAATTTCACATAGTGTGTACCTTGTTTTGAGACATAAAAGATAACATCAATAATTCATCTTATTTTCCAATGTGAAGTAGTGAAAAATTACGGGAAATTTTCAATGTCAATAATGGTTATTGCAGGTAAAAACGAAGGCAATTTGATTACTATGTGAGAGGGTGTTATTTTTTCATTACTGGAGTAATCAATTATTCAAACTAATTTTACTCTTAATTAATAAACATTTTGAAATTTTCTATTTTCTTCTAATTATATGTTGAAATAATCAATATGTTACAGGCAAGAATACTAGCATCACACAAAATAAAAAATTAAAGTAAAAGAAAATTTTGATTTAGAATTAAACTTGTAATATTCATAAAAAATTTCATAATCCTTCAACTTAATTTTTGTTTAAGATTTAAATATTCTATATAGTCACTCTAACTTTATTACTCCCTCCGTTTCTATATATTTATCGTTTTAAGCTTTTGGGCACTTTTTAATGAATTAATTTTATCTCTTCTTAAATTGACTTTTTCCTCCAATATTACAAGTCAGAAAATTTTGTTTTTCCTACTGCATACGTGTTAAATATTGAAATAATTTAATAGAAAAGAGATAGGGAAAGAGATAGAGAAAGAGAGAGAGAGAGAAGATGTGGGCATATAAAAAGTGGAGAGAGGAGATCAGAGAGGCAGAGTAGAGAAAGAAGACATGGGTCAGAGAAACATTGAAATAAAAAAACAACATCATCTATTTTGGAAAAAATTAATACCCTCAAAACTGACAATTATAAAGAATCAGAGGGAGTACTTTATTTTCAATGTTTCTATGTATCTATCAACAATGTCTGCCAATATATCCTTTCTCATGTTTTAACTTCCCAAGATAAACTGGGTTTAGTGTTAATGACTAATATGCCCTTTGCGAAATTACATTAATCTTCTTCATTCCCAACTCGTTATTACAATAGCATCATAGTTAGCTCAGAACTGGTCACGTGTCCACCAAACAGTACATTAGGTACCTGTTCGGAAGTGTTTCCAAGACAAAAACGAACACCATTTTACTTCTGGAAACATAAGAAAACATGTTTTTTTTGTATTTTTTCGGGATAAGATCCCCTTTCAATCTACCTTGGCTCGTGATAAGATTCTCCTTTCTTAAATGATTAAATTAAGAAGCTTTGCGGAATCCTCTAATGAAAGTTAAATTAGCATGTATATCTTAATATTAGTAGCAGTTAGGCTTCCTATCGTTGGAAAGTTTGGGTACAACTTGGACATTAAAATTATTTGTCCTATTCACCAATAAATTAAGTTATTGGTGAATAGGACAATAAATTAAGTTATTACCACATAATGTGGCAATGAAGGGTCGCTGACGAAGTCTTTTATAATGTTTGGCATCCATGCAGGGATGAAGTTACGTACAAGCTCCCGTGGCCAACTGGCCATGGCTAATTTTATTAAAACCCTATAAAAGTAACTTCCTAAAGGTCGCCCCTATTCGTTGAGTATTACTTTTGACCACCCCTCAAAATAAATTTTTCAGTTACGCCCCTGCATTGATGATATGACAATGCTATACAAGGACACATCGTTTAGGATGTCAACTTTGTAATATATCCTGGGATAAGTAGATTTAAAACATTTTGTTTTATGGTTTTTTTAACTTTTTTAAACTTATAATTCAAAATCTAACTTCATGTCCTACTACTATGTTTTTTAACTTTTTACTTGTAGGATTTGAGATCTACTACTATGTTTCAGACTTAGAATTTACGAGATGCTCAATTTATTTTCAGAAAATGATTTTTGAAGGTTGAAAACTTCATGTCCATAAATTACATCAATTTTACCAACTTTGAGTTTCAAAGAGTTGCAAATAAGATATAGTAACAATTGTAACTTATAAAAACTAACCTTAATTTTTTTATGTGAAAGATCCATTTAATATTGGTAAGCAAGTGTTTACTCGTAGAAATAGTTATAATAGATAACATGTAATAAATTAAGCACATAAAATAAGTTAAATAAAATAATGTTAGCTGTACCAAAAAATCTTTATATATAAAGTAATGTAACAGAAAATGAATGAAATAATTAATATAAAAAGTCAAACTCATCATATTCATTTTTTTATTCATTTTCTGTCATTTTGTATAAAATCTTTATAAGATTTCTTTACATATATAGTATTTATTTAATAAAGGGATCCCAAATTTAAGGGTTTAACTAAATATATATTTTTTTCATTTTTCCCTTTCAATCTATCTTGGCACGTGATAAGGTTCTCCTTTCTTATATGATTAAAATAAGAAGCTTTGTGGAAAGATTGGGTACAACTTGGATATTAAAATTACTTGTCTAATTCACCAATAAATTAAGACCCGTATAATGTTTTTAAAGTTTAAAAAATGTTTGTCAGTCCTTGATGAAAGACTTGTATTAAATTACAAGGAAAACACTAGAAGCCAAGTATGAGCGAGTTTTTAATCTATTTTTATTAAATTTAGTGCTCTATAACACCTATTTTAAGTAAGGATCAAACTATTGTAATACATATTTTTTAAACAAATTTGTGACACAAATTCATAAAATTATATCTCGGATAAATAATTATTTATAATGTTATGAAACTAGGCCCTTGATTCCTACTCTATAAAAACTAATAAAATTATTTAACTCAACTGTTAGTTAATTAATAACAGAAATTTATCCCAAATTATTTTTAATTTTTTTAACTGTTACATATAATAACGAATTATTATAATGGATGATAACAAAGGTGAACCAAGAAAAATGAGGGGCAAAGTTTTAAATGAAGTTTTTCGAACTTGGTTCCTTGATTGAGAACTTAAAGGAAGTTTAAGCTGTAGAGTTGAAGGGAAGCTTCAACCATTGAAGCTTGAGAGGAGCTCAAGCTGTCCAAGAGTTTTCTTGGTGTCAAGCTGATCGTGACAAAAAATTAGAGGGATTAGATAGTGCAGTTAGAGTCTTGTAGAATAAGGAGTGTTTTACTTTGTTGTACTTAATTTCAATTATGGATTTGCTTGTAAAGTGTTTGTTATTATGGATTTGCTTAATCTGGACGTCGTCCCATGATTGTTATTTTGGTAAACATCAAGCAAAAGGTTAAAAACTCATTAAACCCATTTTGCTGTGCATTAAAAAGAGTCCATAGGCTCTTTCAAAATTGAAAAATTGAAAAATTTTCTTTCTTGTATTTGTGGCTTTTCACAACTTCTGTCCTCTTCTTGGGGTTAATACTTAATAGTGACTATTATAATAAAAGAAAAGAAAAGAAGTTTGTCCTGCTTCTGTAAATAGTGACTAGTTTTAAGTTTTAACTGTTTGTATTGAATTAATATTTTTGTTTAACTAATAAATAATGTATTAGTTGCACCTAATAATTAAAATAAATAATAAATTCTAAAATAAATATTTATAGGAATACAATGTTATTAATTGAAGACGCGAATAACAAGGTAGCATGACGAATAAGATTTTATAAATAAAAGTACCCCCTGTATTTTGCTTACAAATTTGTCCAGTACCCAGGGTATATGCTTACAAATTGATTGACAATAATATATGGCAGTGCTACTGTTAATTATGTTACTAATGAAATATATGAAAACTCCCAATAACTTTAGAAATGGCCACTTAGACTCAAAGTTGTTTGTTTTTGACGTTAACATGCATTAAACACCAAGTTTTATCACTGTGATTACAGATTTACCCATAGGTTAATTGAAAACATAACCATTTTATTCTTCTAAACCTGAGTATCAGAAATGGACATACATCCCCTGCCATTATCCAAAAATTATAAAATTTACGTTAAGTTTAATAAGCCAGGTAAAAGAATAAATGTTCATATTTATATTCAGATTAAATTTTCGTTAATGTTGAAAAGATTAAAAATTTAATTTATATTAATAAATCTATTTTTGAAAAATTCAACGTAAGTCAGATGTCAGGATTCAGAACGTATTGGTAACGGTCGGGCGTGTATGGTCATACCTGATACCGCAGGGGCTTTTATTGTACAGGGTAAATATTAGGGGTTTTACAGTTGTTATCCCGCGTTATTCACCCTAAATGGTGGTGGCTTTCACATGCCTTCTCCGGTCAACTGTTATAATCGACAAAAATTTCGATGGCTGGACAAAATTAATTAATCCTTTTTAAATTCAATTTCGATTGATCCCTTTGAGACTGAACTAATGATGAAGCATTATAAATAGGGTCTTAGTGTTGAAAGTTTTTTTCACACTGGAGTACACTGTACTACTGTAGTCAAATATTAGTCTTACGAAAACGCCATTCAGGTATTTCTTCCCGCGACTTTTTACTTGTTCAATAGTGAATCATTTTTGTTTGATCAACAGATTGAATTAGAAGTCCACTCCCAAATATTAACATATTAAACGGAAAAAAAAAAAATTTAATTCTTATTTCTTACAAATTTTAAGATATTTCCATCATAATTTTTTTCATTTACGCATATCATTTTATATTTGTTCATCAACTCATCAATAAATGGATGAACTCTGTAAACATATGTTAATAAAAATATGTGAAATTTTATCTTTTAAATAAGAGTTTTATTTTGTATTTGTTTCTGTTTCTGTTTTTGTGCTATCCGCTAGAGCGACAAACATTTTAAGATGTATTCATCATAAAAATTTTCATTTACCCATATCTTTTTATATTTGTTCATCAATGAATAGGTGAAATTTCCTCTTTTACCTAAGAGTACTTACATATATATGTGTGTGTGTGTTGAAAATTTTTCATCATAAAATTTTTCATTTACGTATATCTTTTTATATTTGTTCATCACCTGATCAAGGAAAGAATGAACTCTGTAAATATAAGTTGATAAGAATAGGTGAAATTTCATCTTTTACCTAAGAGTCTACTTGTTTTTGAATTCATTTTGTATTTTGTGAAATATTGAATATATTAAAAAAATAATTAAATTATACATATTCAGAAAATGAAAATGTACTTAATATGTTTGTCTAAAAATAGTATTTTGAAAATGAAAAGGTGTTCCTCTCTTAAGGATATTTTCTCAAAAATGAATAATTTAAATATTTTTAATCATATTTTTTTATTAACTTTATTAGTTGATCAGTTTTAATAAAATATCTCTATATTTTTTATTAGGTAAGTATTCCTATTAAGAATAAAATATCTCTATATGAAGCTATACATATAGGCATGAGAAATTAAATATTTGTTGTGAAAGAAGAAATGGTTCTGTAATAAGATGTAAAAGATTGAATATAACAAAAAAAAAAAAAAAATTTGTTACGCAGTAGCGTAGAGTATAAAGTATAAATTAATTAAAAAACAGACATATTTAGATAGAGTATAAAGTGCATGATTGTCACATTATTGCCACATCATGTTAATTTATATTAATATGTAAAATTTGTAATTAAGTGCAATACTGTTAATTTAATTAAGAAAGAATTTGGTCAATATTATTACCATGAGTATTTATATATATGGACATCAAGAGGCCTTCACGCTCAGATTCGTTGGTACACCTTGTCAGGGCCAAGGCAGAAGTAAGAGCATGGCAGCTGAGAACGTTCCTTCGCCTTCTCAGAGCAAAGGCAGAAGTGAAAGCATGGCAGCTGAGAACGTTCCTTCGCCAACTCAGAGCAAAGACAGTAGTGAAAAAATGCTTCAGATCGTTCTTATACCTTGTCAGGGCCAAGGCAAAAGTGAAATAATAGAAGCGATCTCCCTTAATTTTCATTGCCAGAAATGTTCACAGAAAGCTTCCATCCTCGGAGAACTTATAGAGAAAAAATGGGTTGTGCCGGCCGAAATAGTCGAAACAAAGAATGGCCATTTTGAGGTGTCTATTTCTGTGCAGCCGGCCGAAATAGTCGAAACAAAAACTGAACATTCTGGGGTGCCTCGAAAGGAAGTATTCAAAGTTTTAAAATCAGGAGAAGTCATTTGAAAAAAGTTCCTTTGAAAAATCAAATAAATGAAGAACAATGATTCCTCTGAACGAGTCGTTTGTTTAAAATTCTGAAGCATCTGGATATATCTAGTATGCATGCTGGTTGGTGTTCAAATGATTATGTCTTGCTTCTATTTATGGTTTTATTTGTGTCATCTTTTATTTCTATTTGAATTAAGCTACTCTTATATATGTATTTGGGATTTGAAGAAATTAATAAACCTATGTTTGTGGTTTGGATATTTGTCGTATCTTTTTCTTTCAATCCTTAGAATTATTTTAAAATTACAGAACAATATGTGTTCCATTTGATATTAAAAAAAATATTTTTTTTCTTTTTTTTCAAGAATACTTGGTATTAAAATTACAAAATATTTTCCACTCATCGAATACTAGCGACCCATAGCCAGATTCTGGCAAACAACAACTTTAATGGTGGATAAGTTTAAAAGTTTTTTAAATAAATAATGATAGAATTTGAGATGAGTTTAACTTCATCATACCTATAAGCTTGTACTTATTATGACACTACGAAATTTTTAGATAGTTTAGTATATGTGTTTGTTAGACATTTTTTATTTTTAACTAATGAAATTTAACTTTTTCTATTGAATACATTTATCTGGAAGTAAGTGGTGTTATATCAAAAAGAAAACAACAAAAAACCTAAATCTTGAGATAAAAATGGCAAAAACAAACACACCCTTAATCTAAGAACTATAATTTCTCTTTCGTTTAGATGCAATGGCTTGTAAAATTGGAAATATTACTACTATTTAACTAATAATCCTTATCTTTATTTGATTATACTTTATATACATACACACTAACCAAATATGGAGTTGATATATTTTGTCCTCAACAAAAACTATATATGATTCATAAAATGTAAGTGACAATTTCGAAAAAAAAAATTAAATTTAATTAAGGTTAATTTTATTGTCCTTGTGAGAGTGCTTAAGATGAACGTACTCATTATAATTGAAAAGCAATGATTAGAAACCTAACCTGGGCAGTGACCCAACCAAGCCATCGAGTCATAGGTCGAGTGGTTTGACCCGCAAATCAAATCAGTGTCCAAAGGTTTGAAATTTAACAAAACCACCCTAAAAATTACATGTAAGTTCTCATAGGTTTGAAATCTTACAAAAACACCACAAACACCACCGTCAACATTAGCTAATAGGGCTTGTTTTTGGCGATGACAACATTCACCATCACCACGAAAACACTCCTCTCAAACTCTTGAACAAAACTTATCTCACCACTCCCCCGTTTGCCTCCTCAATCGCCAGCGATAGCGGGCTTTTTCCAGCGACATTGTTTTGCAATTTTTGATCGATTCACTCACTAGAAATCGATGACATTGCCACCATTCCACTAATCGGCCATTCTTCTTCAAAAGCCCTAACATTCCAACCTTCAACTGTTCACGATTGATGTCCTAATTTCTAGGGTTTTGAATGAAATGAAAATTTTGTAACCCAACTTGGTAAAGGCGGCGGGTCACAATTGAACTGGTTCAACCGACTAGGCCGGGCCGGGCCGAGTTTCTAATCACCGTTGAAAAGTATTAAACATCCCTTACCAAGAGATTCTTTATATTCAGGAGGGTTAATATTTGCACAAAGTTTTAATAATATTGGAACAAAAAAAAAAAAAATCACTAGGAGTGTCCGGGTCAGCTTGTGCGCACCTCAACTAATTTCTCAGGATCTTGGAATTATAGGCCGAGTAAGAGACATAGTAACCATTCTTATTAGTGTCTAAGTGGATTTGAACTGAAAAGTTTATGGAACCTCTTTTGCTCTTTTATTATCAGGTCATCTAATGGTGGTTAATTTTCTAGTTTCTAATTAGGGTAATTTATCTCTGTGTTTCTACATCTCCATGTCTCGGGCACATGATATGAGTCTCCTTTGTTATAGTTTTCACAATAAAAATCTACTACATAGGTCTTACACTCTGGGTTTTTTGTATTAATTAATTCTAAAATATTTTCGTAAGTAGTAAACTATACTGAAATTACTTTGTCCAATTAATCAATAATTCAAGATGCCTTTTGCTAAAAACGTGGATATCAACGAACAAATTATACCTATAGTGACTGAAAAAAAATTCTTTATAGATAGAAAATCTGTTGCATTAATTATTTGTTATTTTTGCCATTAGGGGTTTTTCGTTTTTTTTTTTTTTTTTTCTTAATAAATTTAAGATACATAATGTGTTTGTTTCTCTAAACTAACCAAGTATAAATAACTTTTTTTTATTTTTACATTTACCAATATACCTTTATTATAAAGTTAATTATAGAAAATGTTATAGAAGTGAATTTTAGTCAACTAGTTGCCGGAAGCTAATTGTCAAAATCCGCAGCTGGTTGGAATCTAATTAAACTGTTAAAACCATCAGAAATGTTTAGGACAATTATTTTAATTAGCATAATGTTTGCCCTTTAAAATAAAAGAATGATATTACTCTTCCCAAATGATATCTTTAGTTTTCCATCTCAAATGATGTATACTCTTATGTTACTTTAAAGTGTAAATAAGGAGTTGAGGTGTTAAATGATGTGTCAACGCCACATGAGACAACACATTATTTGGGATGGAAAATTTGATATTTCATTTGGAAAGAGTAGTATTACTTGAAATAAAATTTATCATAACACAAATATTAATAGAAGGTTAAAAGAACGACTAAAAATTTGTTACAATAATATAGCGTGGCACAAAAAAAGCGTGATACAACAAAGCAGGACACGAAAAAAAGCACAACACGACATATCATGAAAATATGCGGGCCGTGCCATGGGCCTTAAAAAAGACACGTGGGCTGACATGGCATGGCACGAAAAAAATAAAAATTTAAAAAATAAAATTAATAATTCTTAATCCTAATTTTTAAGTTTGTATTTGTAATTTATCATTATAACTTATAAGTAATAAAAAGTGTTGAAATTCAATTAATATTTTAATGTTTCATTATTTTATTATATTTCATGATTATATATTTTTTAATTAATATAAATACAAAATATCACTACATATAACATATAAAATATTTTTATAATAATTATTAATAATATATCAAAATTACCATAATTTATAAATATTAAAATTAAATATTTTTTATAAAGCACGTGAGTCAACCCATGGCACAACTCAAGACACGGCACGATATATAGCGGGTTATGCCGTGAGCCTTTAAATTTGGTGGACCGACATAATATGATAGGACACGAATTTTTACAGGCTTTGATGCGACACTATGAGCTGTGAATTTTTAAGTACGGCGCGGCCACCGCCACCTCTATTTGATGCCATGGTTTTGTTATGACATGTTATTCTAGACAGTTTTCCGAAGTCCTTGGAACCATCAAGACTTGGTCATGGTCAACGAACAAAAATGTCTACAATTACGGAAAATTGTTGCCCCTAATTACCAGTTTACCACATCACACGTGATTGGCATCCATGCACATGCAGTGATGAAATTCCGTACAAGCTTCCGTGGCTATGGCCGCTTCAAGACTCACAAAATTTGTTAAAGTTTGATACGGAAACTTTTAATTGGTTCCTATAAATTCAGTGCTTTGCTTTGGCCACCCCGAGTTTGAACTCAACACTTTAAACCCGATAAAAGTAACTTCCTACCATAAGGTAGTCTTCGAAATAAATTTTACCGTTACGCCCCTACATTGATGACATGACAATGTTATATAAGGTGACACATCATTTAGGATGTAAACCTTTTCATATATCTTACGATAAGTAGTATTAGACCAAAATTTTAAAGATGGTTAAACTATTGAAAAAAAATTCGAAGAGAATTATATTATTTATCACAATATTTTGCTTGTAAAAATATATTGTAACACAAATATCAATGAAAGGTTAAAAGAGACATGCGCTACCCAAAATATTTAATGTATAATATAATCAGTTTTTTTATTACTGTTAAAAAAATTTAAATTAGATTTAAAAAATTTTGTTTTAAGGTTTCTTTTTTTTTTTTTTCAAACTTATAATTCAAAATCCAACTAAACAATATTCAAGGATATGTTTTCATTAAAGTTAACGGCCAGTCACCGTTAGTTATCCCTACATTAATCGATTCGAAATGTATATCTTTTTAATAGTATTTCAACAAAACATTGTATTTACATTGATAACATCCCTTTAAAAAATTATTCACTCCCTGAGCTCTTTTAGATCAACCTTTTATAAATTTTTCCTGCTTTTAGTCACTAGAGGGATCATGCTGAGGAGCGATGCAGTTTGAAGTTAGGCTCGCTAATGAATATTTTTTATGTAGACTGCACATGGTTTTATCACCTATGGACTTTACATATGCAGATTTTATGTCTTACTTGTGAGGTTTGAGACCTACTACTATGTTTCAGGCTTAGAATTTATTTTCAGAAAATGATTTTTGAGGGTTGAAAACTTCATGTCCACAAATTACTTCAATTTTACAAACTTTGAGTTCCAAATAAGAGTTGCAAATAAGATATAGTAAAAATTGTAACTTATAAAATATTGGTAACCAAGTGTTTACTCATAAAAACTAGCCTTATTATTTTTTTTTTTTTTATGTGAGATCCATTTAATATTGGTAACCAAGTGTTTAGTCATAAAAATAGTTATAATATATAACATGTAATAAATTAAACACATAAAATAAATCAATTACAATAATGCTAGACGTATGAAAAAATCTTACAAAGATTTCTTTATAAAGTAGTATACTCTTCCATTTATTTTCTATCACACTACTTTGTAAAGAAATCTTTTTAAAATTTCTTTATATATCTAGTATTACTTAATTAAATATATAAAATTATACCAAAGAAATCTTTTTAAAATTTCTTTATATATCTAGTATTACTTAATTAAATATATAAAATTATGGTATAGAACCCTACCAAAGTTATTATCCTTTTGTTTAAGTGTTTAACAAGAGACAAGTAAATATTGAGGAAATCCTTTTTGTTTTCGAGAAGGAAAGTTGCCATTTATTTACTCGGGAATTCTTATATTCTATGGCAATCTAAATCTGTTTGCTTTCAGCCTTTGGCAGGTTGTCTTAAAGCTAGGCTTGCAGGTCGGAAAGGGAAACTTTTCTCTCATGCTGACAGAATTCACAGTCTGTTATTCATTCCTGTCAGGGTCTCTTGGACCAAAAATGTATCGTCCTAAAGCTGAAAGAGTTGGTTTAAGAAATCTACTGCTTTTGAACTAGACAACTATTTTATAATTTAATTGGAATATTTTATCCTCCAACACGGAGCCAGTTTTTAAAGAAAAGATTTCATCTCGACAAATATGTTTGTAAGTGCATTTGTCATCTTTGCTTTGTCTCCTTTCTTTTCACTTCGTGCAGGACCCATACTCACCAGTTCTGCATATCTAAACTTCTTTCTCATCTGTATTACTATTTTAGCCGCATCTACTCCATATCCAATTACCTGTATCATGCTCTTCTCGTCTCAAATCAACTTCACCGATTCCACCACACCTGTACTAATATTGTGAAAACAGACGCAAGAATAATGCGATACATAGAGTCTTTTTGTTCTAAGTAGTTTCTTAATTTTACTAGTAATTAATAATCTTTTATAAACATTGTTAAAACTCTTGGAATGAAATTTAGCTCAATTCATATGTTTTTGTTAAGATAAAGATTCCGATGTCTAAAGTTAACGTTTTCAGAAAGTAATCTAAATAAGAGAGAGTCTATATGCTACAGTGATACTACATAAACAGTATCTCATATCAATACTTATGATAAGTAGATTTTCAATTTAGTAATGGTTAATAATATTAATTGTGAAGATAGAAGAGAGAGAGAGAGAGAGAGAAATCTAGAGGTGACATAAATTTATTGAGTTGTGGTATGAAGAAAGTTAGTGCTATCATGTTATTCAAGATTTTCTCCAAATAAACATCGATAATTAATCAATGTTATTATTGCAGAAACTGATATTGACACAGAGAGATGAATTTTGGGGGAAAAAATACTCGTTCTTTATTGAATGTACTGTTTTCTTTTATATACAAACTTAGTCAACTGAGCTAGGAGTGCATTAACCAATTAAGCTAACTAAAAAAGTGATTAACTAACAAATAAATTAATTACAATAGTACAACTTGATTTGACTATTATACCCTTATTCCTCTAATACCCCCCTCAAGTTGGAGGGTGCTAAAGATCAAGCACACCTAACTTGTGTAGCATGTTATAATGCAGACTCGTGCCAAGAGCTTTGGTGAGGATGTCAGCTAGCTGGTCTGATGAAGAAATATAAGCAGTGCTAATCAGTCCATTCTTGAGTTGCTCCTGGACTATATGACAATCAATGTCAATGTGTTTAGTCCTCTCATGGAACATCGAATTGGAAGCAATGTGGTTAGCTACTTGGTTGTCACAATGAAGAGCAACAAGGAGCACATTTGAAAAACCAAGTTCTTTTAATAGCTGAACTATCCAAATTACTTCACATACCATGGATGTCATAGCCCTATATTCTGCCTCGGAAGAAGACTTGGAAATAGTGGCTTGATGTTTAGATTTCCAGGAGATCAGTGAAGAACCAAGAAACATACAAAATCTAGTGGCAGACTTCCTCGTCGTCAACAAGAATCCCAATTAGAGTCAGTATAGGCTGTTAAAGACAAAGCATTCACATCAGGAAAAAAAAAAAATGTCCTAACCCTGGAGCAGATTTCACATATTTCACCACCTTAGGGGTTGCTATCATGTGAGATTCTTTAGGTTGATGAATAAACTGGCTTATGATATTGACTGAGTAGCTAAGATCAGGTCTGGTCATGCACAAGTACAAGAGTTTCCCAACCAATCTTTGATAAGCAGCAGGATCAGTTTACAAAGGATCATTACCAACACTATAAGTGGAAAAATGATTATCATATACTACTGAAGTGAACTTTAAATTGGGTTCCATAGGAATAACATATGGTTTGGAGCCGAACAAACCTGATTCAACAATAAGTTCTAGTGCATACTTTCTCTGACATAGGCTGATTCCCTTAGAAGATCTAACCACTTCAATCCTAAAAAATACCTCAACATGTCTAAATCTTTCAGTTTAAATCTGGAATGTAACAGTTGCTTTGTTTGAGTGATCATATCATGGTTATTCCCAATTATCACAATATCATCTACATACACTAGCAACATGACAATGTGTGATTGTTGCCTCTTAAAGAATAGAGAATAATATGATTTGGTGGAATCCACCATCCAAGAGAGCTATGGTTAACTTGTAATTCCAAGCTCTAGAAGCTTGTTTCAACCCATAAAGAGATTTATGAAGCCTAAACACAAGATCCTTCCCCTATGCTTTGGAAATCCTTGGGGTAATGTTATATAAATCTCCTCTTGCAAATCCCCTTGCAAGAAAGCATTATCGACATCAAGCTAATAAAGAGGTCAATTATGCATTGAAGCTAAGGCCAAAATTGTCCTAACAGTGACCATTTTCACAACTGGAGAAAAAGTCTCCTCGTAATCAATCCCAGCCTGTTGTGTGTAACCTTTGACAATCAAACAAGCCTTATATCTGTCCAAAGTACATCAGCCTTATACTTAAGTTTATACACCCATTTACAACTAATGGAAACCTTGCTAGTAGGCAAAGGTACTAAAGACCATGTATGATTGTGCTCTAAGGCTTGTATTTCTTTTTTTATAGCATCTATCCAGTTCTGATCCTTAGAAGCCTGAAGAAAACTGATGGGTTCAACCAAAGAGAGACTGGACAAAAAGGCTTTGTATGAATAGGAGACATTGTCATAGGAGACAAAATTAGTGATAGGATACTTGGAAAAATTGGTTGTAGGATTATGTCTAAGTGTAGGACTAATAAAGTCTTGTGTCCATGTAAGAGGTTGTGTTTGTCTATTGGATTTTTGAAGGATAAGAGGTGAAGCGGTAGAAATTTCAGGTGAAGAGGAAGAACCTAAGGGGGTTGAATCAAGGGAAGAAAAAGGAATGACAGGAGCCGTAGAATCTGAACTTTGGACAGTAGGTGAAGGAGGTTCTGTAGAAGGTGAATAAGTTGAGTCTAAAACAAGAAAATCTGAGTTAATGGGAAAAGGAACCTGGGATGGCTTAGGCAAGGCAAAACGGAAAATGTTTTCATAGAAAACAACATCCCTGGTTACAAAGACAGAATGTGAAGATAAGTTATAAAGAATATATCCTTTTTGTGTGAGGGAATAACCCAAGAAAACTGATGGAATAGCTTTAGGATGCAACTTGTCTTTAGAAGGAAGAAATGTAGCATAGGCTAAAGATCCAAAAACCTTTAAATGATCCAAGGAATGAGGTTTATCAAAGAATGTTTCAAAAGGAGAAAGACCTTTAAGAACAACTGTGGGAAGTCTATTGATTATATACACAGTAGTTTGCACACAATAGCCCCAAAATGAGTAGGTATATTAGACTGAATTTTTAAAGCTCTAGCAACTTCTAATATGTGCTTGTGTTTCCTCTCAACAATACCATTTTGTTGAGGGGACTAAGCACATGAGCTTTGATGAATAATTCCCTGACTACTCAATAGAGCCTGACAATATTTGTTAAAGAACTCTAAACAATTATCAGTCCTAATGCATTTGGGAACAAGTGATACTGTGTATGGACCATTTTAAGGAAGTGTTTTATGGTAGAAAAAGTTTCAGACTTGAATTGCATGAGAAACAACCAAGTTGTTAGAATGGTCATCAACTATGGTAAGGAAATATCAGGCATTACTGTGAGTGGGAGTTTTGTATGGACCCCAGACATCCATATGCAACAAATCAAAGTTATGCTGTGTGGGATATACTATGTGGAAAAGGTATTGTAGTCCGTTTGGCCAAAGGGAAAATAGGACAATGCAAGGCAGGATGTTCAGTTTGCACATTAGATTTAGACAATTTAGGATGAATGAGAGGCAAAGTTGCATAAGAGACATGCCCTAACCTTTGATGCCATAGTGCAAAATTGTGAGAGACTGAATTTGACACAAACGAAATAGGTATTTTATTCATATTTGAGCTAAAAGATACAACTTGTGATGAATGTGTATTACTACAAACAGACTTATTGATTTTTCCTAAGGTTGATATAACAGATGAAATTTTGAACTTTGGATCACAAAAGTAAAGACCTTGACTATACTTACCAATCCCTTTCAATTTTCCATTGCAGAGATTCTGAATGAGGCAAAAATCAGGATAGAAAGTGACAAAACAATTGTTAGAAGCAATAAGTTTTGAAATTGAAAGTAAATTGTGATGAAAATCTGGGACATGTAAAATGTTTGACAAGTGTATGTTATTGTCTAGCATAACAGATCCTACATTCCTAACATAGGTTTTTGCTCCATTTGGTAAATTGACAAGGTATCTAGAGGATGGTTCAACAACATAAGGAAACTTCAAAACATACTGATTAAAAATCATGTGATCAATCGCTCCAGTATCAATGATCCAATTATCATTATCAAAATAAGAAAACAAGGCAATAGAATTACCTGCAAGATTAGTAGTAGGAGGAGAAACATATTCTTTGGCTAGTAGCTGGAGTAGTTGATGGTACTGGTTTGTAGTCAGAACTAGACCAATGAATGACCCAGAGTTTCCAAAGTTGCCAACATTCGGTGATTCTGAAGACTGAACTTGATTAGTAAAAGCTTTTGACTTAGAATTCTTCCCCTTTGTGAATTGGAAATCAGGTGGATGCCTATTCAACTTGTAGCAATTCTCCCGTTTGTGTCCAGAAATATGACAAAACTCACACTCAATGTACGGTTTTTTTCCCTTATATTTTTGCCCCTGACTCTAATTCTTGTCACTTCCAGTATGATTGGCATAAAGTGCAGTAGTCACTTCTGAATTTAGAGTCATTGCAGCCAAAACTTTTTGGCTCTCTACTTGATTTACTTCTGAGCAAGCATGTTTAACACTCGGTAAGGGATTCATAAGCAAGATTTGGCTTTGAACCATGGAGTAAGACTCATTCAATCCCATTAGGAATTGCAACAACTTCTGTTGGTTCAAGTGTTCTAGATAAGCTTTAGCCGAAACACTATCAGGTACAGGAAGACTAACCAAAGAGTTAAGCTCATCCCACGACGATTTGAGCTTATTGTATTAGATAGCTACAGTATTGGTTCCTTGTGTTAGGTTAGCAATTTCCCAATAAAGACCATAAACTCTAGTTCCACTCATTTTATGATACTGCTCCTTCAAATCCTGCCATAACTGAGCAGCACTTGTCGAGTAAACAATTCCATTAAGGATCTCCTTAGAAACCGAATTGAAGATCCAAGCAAGAACCAATGAATTGCACCTCTCCCACTGTGGAATCAAGCGAGAGTGTATCGATGATTTGGTGCATGTGCCATTAACAAACCCTAATTTTTCTTGGCACAAAGAGATACCGTCATTGCTCGACTCCAAATATTGTAGTTTTCCATCTGGATGAGCTGCTCAGAAACCAATATAGAACTTGGTGTATCCGATGGATGTACATAGAGCGGTGAATTGGAATCAATTGATGGAATCACTACTTCCTCTGTCAGATTTTCCATGATAGCATCTAGAATCAAGAATTACAGCTTTGATCAAACTGAAAGAAAACTAGAAATCGAAATCGAAAAGAAGAATTCGAAGAATGTTAAGCCTTATCGCACTTTCTTGAACCACAAAAGAAGGTTTAATTGGCTTGATTTACTGATCAAGAAGCGAAGAATTCACTGCTCTGATACCATATTGCAGAAACTGATATTGACACAGAGAGATGAATTTTGGGGGAAAAAATACATGTTCTTTATTAAATGCACTCTTTTCTTTTATATACAAACTTAGTCAACTGAGTTAATCTGAGCTGGAGTGCATTAACCAATTAAGCTAACTAAAAAACTGATTAACTAACAAATAAATTAATTACAATATTACAACTTGATTTGACTATTATACCCTTATTCCTCTAATAGTTATAAGTGAGGATACGATATAAAAAGTATTTTAAATAAAACTGTAAAGCATAACTTATTAGTGCAAAATTTGGAGCAGCTAACCCGTTACAAACAAGTTAAGAAGGACAAATCAATCTGCTGAACATAATTTAGTAAAAAATTTAAAGGCAAATCAATCTATCCATAATTTAGAGTTGAGATATGATCAGATGAAATGGTCATGGACATATATTTGCTCATAGGGCCCAGGGTGCATTTAAGCTTGGGTTTTACAATCCCGGGCCGTGTTGGGCTTACTAGGCCCGGGTGGGGTCTATTTAGCTTCAGTCTCGGGTTTGATTCACTTGTTGAGGTTTTTTTTTTCTTTCAAATTTTACTTAATGTATGTGGTCTGAACTCTGAAGTTATTTATTTGAGGGTTATTCTAATTTTATATTATAAAAGGTATCTAGATGTAATTTATGGGTTCTTTTTGTAACTTTTAGAAGGTTATATGTCATTTTATATGGAGTTACTGTAATTTTGTCAAGGGTAATTAATGATATTGGAACCCCACTTATTTGATCAGTTGCCCTTATTCAAGGGGTAAATTTATAATAAAATATAATAATAAATGGTACTTAGTTAAAGAAAGGGTTTACTTAGAAAAATTCTCACTTTTGTATAAGAAAATTTACCATTTTTGTCTTTCACTTCAATTCATTGAGGTCTTTCATATCCAACATTCTTCTTTCCTTCTAATGATCAGATTTATTGTTTTCGTCAATGTTTTTTCTAATGATCAGATTTATTGTTTTTAGCAATTTTCCTTCTAAATGATCATCTATTTTTGAAGGTCAATAAATCATATTCTAGTTTATATTCTTTATCTCAAAGCTTATTATAATAGTATCTNATATGATCGTTATAGGTGGAGCTTGTGGTTATGAAGATTTAGATAAACTAGGCTATGGCATAAATACAGCAGCAGTGAGCCCAGCTTTGTTTAAAAAGGGTCAAGGTTGTGGTGCTTGTTATGAGATCAAATGCTGCAATAACCCTCAATTCTGTAAGCGCGGGCAACTTCTTTTTGTCACGGCAACTAACCAAGGTCCACCAAGTTGGCCTATAGCAATGGACAATGGATGGTCAAATGGACATCTTGAACATTTCGATATAGCTCGCCCTGTCTTCTATCGAATTGCTGAGTATAAGGCTGGCATTGTTCCAATCGAATATCGCAGGTTCAGTTCTTTTATTTCATATAATTTCATGCTAAAAGTCTCATTATAATTTATTTAAAGGTGCCTCTAATAAAAGGCTTTAACTAGTTTTAGAATAATTAATCATATTCGTTGGTCTATAGTTTAACAAACAAAGTAGGAATCTTCATCCTAAATTAACCTAAAAAATATAACACATATGTAGTTAAACTTCCATGTAATGTAATGAGCTTTCGATTTTCATTGAGTTTAATTTGTTGCAGATTTCCATGCCAGAAGCGAGGAGGAATTCGATTTACAATAACTGGGAATCCTCATCACAACTTAATCTCTATATGGAATGTAGCAGGAGCTGGGGATGTTATTAGTGTGCTAGTGAAGGGAGATAAAAAGTTAAAATGGACGGCTTTGACAAGAAATTGAGGTCAAAAATGGCAAACGAGTGCAATGATGACTGGAGAGTCATTGACCTTCAGAGTTCAAGCCAGTAATGGCAGATCCTTAACACTACAACATCTTATGCCCAAGAATTGGCAATTTGGTCAAACTTTTGAGGGAAAAAACTTCTAAGTAGAGAATGAGAAGAGCTACACTTGTACTGTCATTTTCACTTATTTCATCTTTTTATATTCAATTTTTTTTCAAATCGTCAATTCTTAGGGCAAAAGATCTATGATGTAAAGAATGATCAAATTGTTATTTCTGAGAGAAAGGGAAAATTCCAATTACAGTAATTTATAATTATGATTTTTTTTCATTTTTTATGTGTTAAAATACGCGACAAATATATACGTTTGTTTATAAATTTTGTGGCCATTCAGAAAAGGAAAAAAAAAAAAAAAATATATATATATATATATGATTGTTGTAATAATATAGGACAAAAGAAACCAGATTCTGACTCTTTTTCTCCTCCTTTACATCTTATCCATTCTCACTTCATTCTCAACTCATTTTGTTCAAATCAAGACTTTTATTATAAAACTGTAAATGGGATTAAATAAGTTCTTCAAGAAGAAAAAATGAGTGGTTTTTTGAAATGATTTTATCGGTTGTATATATAAGTGATATGAGCCAATATATTGGAAAATCAAGGTTTTCATCCTGAAGATGCATCATCAGCTCTGGCAACCATGTCTATTTCAGACAATAAAAATGAGGCATGGTTTCCTCTACAAGACTGACTTTGGTGAAAAGATTTATGGCAGTTTGACATTTAGGCTTAAATGGGAGAATTGTGGTTGAGTGCCCTCTCAAACAAAATGAGAACAACAAGCAAATAATGTAGTGTTCTTTTGTCTTTTGTCTTGTCTCAATAGAACTGTAGTGAATTGGAAAAGCTCAAAGCCCAAACCATCTAGGATGTAAGTTGAGAACTTTTCATTACTTAAGCAAACACTAGTAACATATAAAGAGCCTGCAAATTCCTTATCGGCGGATTGTAACATGGTTATTAGGTTCTTTGTTCTAGTTTTTTTATTCCTTTGTTAAGACGTTTGACGAAGAAGAAAGGTTTTTCTGGGAGGAGGATTTGACAAGAGAGTATTCAATTCATGTAATCTTTGTATAATGGTCAATTTCTTATATGAGGATATTAAGTATGCATTACATATTATTCAAATGGATTAAATAATGAATTTATATACATATGGTATGAAAGTTATTCAAGTGATAAGGGTGAATAGTGAGTTATCCTTTGGTTAAAGGATTTCTCCATAATTTGTCCAAGTAATCATTGTGATTAAGTGAGACAATTGACGGAAGAGGGTGCTGATCTCATTGTACGACTTCAAAGGCTAGGGTTCTAATTGGAAACTTTTAATCTCATTGGGTTGTGTGGAAATTAAGATGACAAAAAGGAGGTGACATAGTTTCAAGGGCAATATGACCAAGATCTTGGTCATCTTTATTCTAGACAATTCCTTCAAAATGAGAATATTCTAGACAAAATGGTATTATCCAATTAGAAAAAAAATAAACTATAAATAATTGATTTATCACATCAATTTTTAGCAGCGAAGTTATAAACATGGGCCGACTGAAGCCCATACATCTTGACCAATCTCAAAACCAGGCCCAAAAACAAGCCCCCAACCCCCACACACAGAAAATTATCGTTAAAAGGTTCTCTCAAATTTAGGGTTTTGGCAGAATACAAGAAAGGACCTCTGAGATGGCAAAGTACAATGTGGTGCTGAAGAGGAAGAGAGCGGAGAAAGCAGAGAGAAAGAGATCGAGACATGGAGACCCAAAAACCGCGAAGCTCAAGAACAAGCCTCAGAATCTGTCTGTCTCGGGCAAGCGCCAACGCAAACTCTTCAAGAAATGGCGCAGAGTATGTGTTAATGCTCAGGAGAGGTTTTGTTTATGTTAAATTTGTTATTTTTCGATTGCATGTGTTGGAACCTCATGTGGGTTTGCTGTTTTTTTTTTCTGTGGGTTTAATTTTGCAGGACCAAAAGGAGGCTGTGGGGAGTGGTCTTGTGAGTATGCAAGATGTGGAGATGGCTGTTGGTGAAGGTAAGTTTTGGTTTTTATATGTATTTTATTGATGTTTTTGTAGTTGTTTTTGGATTAATTGTAGATTTAATTTAGGGTAGAAGAATTAAACGGACATATAAAGTTGCCAAATTTAGTTGGTAAAAATGTTATGGTCTCTAATGTGTAATTGCTAATATGTAAAGTTAGAAAAGATTCATCCAATGCGAAATTTGATGCGCTGAATTAGGACTTGGAGGTGCTTGATGGTTCTAAATTTCTCGTCTTTGACCTTCTGAGCCAAGTGGATTTTTGGGAAATTGGTTTGGAAATACTTATCATCTAGCATGATTCAGAAGAATGGTGGTCTTCAAATGTTTGGGTTTCCAGATTTTGTTGTTGAGTTGGTGCATTTGGAATAAGACTATTGTTTTGTAAATGATAACAGGAAATCAGTGTGCTTAAAACTGAATTATTAGTATGGTGTCCGATTAGTATTCTTTGTGGAGAAGTTAAGCCTTTGTGAACTTAGTGATTCTGTAGCTAAATGTGCTGCTTTGTGCATGTAGTTGCGTAGGTACTTCTCCTCATTCTGCTTGTATTTTTGACTCGTGTATTCGTTTTTCTATAAACAGAAATTTAGATAGACATTCTACAAACCCTCAAATACTTATGTTATGAGGCAATGTTGTTTTTCCTCGGGATGATGGAAGTTTTCATTCTGGTCATGTTTGTTTAACTCTAGGGAAGAGAGAGAATGTTGAATCCTAGAGAATACTTTGTCAGCTTAAATAATGTCTGTCAAGAATAGTATGCCTTATACTCTGTTGTTTACCTAACAACAGTAGCTTTCTTTGGTTTTTTGATAGCATTCTGCCTATTCATCTTTTCCTTTTTTTAACCGCACAGAGACATTTTACTACAGTTTTATTGGTTTAAAAGGTCGGAGACGAACATTTTATTTAGGGTCAGAGTTGAAGCAAGACCATGCCAAAAAAAATTTAAGACTATAATCCTATGTAGAGCCTTCTCATTTTTTTCCTCTAAATAACCAGAGGTTCTTTCATTTAGCTAAAGCTAAGGTATTTGTTTTTCCGGTAGTAATTATATGAAAGAATGAAAGCAAAGCATGGATAGTGGTTGGGTTTAGATTGGATGATCGTTATTAGAGTAAAGCTTTTTTAAACGTAAAACAATGTTGTGCTATTGTTTTTTAAAGTTTAGACTCAAGCTTTTGCATGCTATCCCATTGCCGATTTCATAACTTGCCATGGATTTCGTTTACATTACATTCTAAAAATAATCTAATCTTTTTTTTGAGGTGTAGGTACATCAGCAGACGCCAACAAAACACCAACGAAATTTCATATGAAAAAGGGTTTGAAGCTTAAACACTTAAAGCGTAAAGGTGAGTTATCACATTTATATGCAGCCAAATACTTATACTTTCTTCCTTGATAATTTGGGGAAATTCCACAAGTTGTATTGATATGAATTTGTCACTTAATGTTCAGGTAAAAAAGGCAAAAGCTCCTCAAAACCAGCGACTGCCGCAACGTCAGTGGATTCCATGGTAGAATAATTATAAACAAATTAATTATTCAAATCCTTGTATTTTGTTTTAGATAGTTGCTGCATAACTCAAGTCAGTTGTATTTCAATGCATTGGATTTGCTTGTTCTTTTGTTGATGAATTGTTCTCCATATGTGGAATATTGAGGAAAACCAGAAAAAAGAAAAAGAAAAGAGAAAATTTGAAGTACAAAATTGTAAATAGATTGTGTGGTCTTCCAGTTTAGTTGTTATCATAGAGCATCTCTAATGGTGCTCTTTATTTTGAAGAGCATCTTTTATATAAATAAATAGCATCTTTATTAATTTTTAAATATAAAAAACACAATTTTTATTCAAATCCAATACTCTTTAAATTTAATAAAGATGTTCTTTATTTTTAAGAAATATACTTAATGGGAGAGAGAATTAATAAATTAAATGTATGAATTTGTAGTTTATTAATTAAAATTAGGATAGAGAGTGAAATTTGACTCTTTAAATGTGGAAAGTGAAACTCACTTTTTAATTTATATTTTAAAGATAAAGAGTATGTTGGATTATTGTTTTTATGGATAGACTCTTTATAATAAAGAGTTTGGATCATATAAAAAGTCATTTGGAGATGCTCTTACAAAGGTGTTCGAGCAATAAATTAAGTCAAATTTTAATATGAATTTATTCTATTTTAAAGATATTGTGACACGTGTATATCATTATTACTTTGCGGGCAAAACTAATTTCAATAATGCTATACTTACTCACGAACTTATTAACCTTTGTAAATATAAATTATAGTACGGGTACCATAAGCATAGTATGGGTACCGTATATAATTTTAACAAAGGTGAGTAAAGTGGTTAGTAAGTTCTAAGCATAACATTATTCAACTTATTTTTTTAGTTGATTTTTTTTTTAATTATTAATAATAATATCTTACTTGATTATACCCATATAAAATTTTTAATTTATCAGCCCACTTTGATTGATACTCTCAAATGTTGTAGCAATTTTAAGAAACTATTAAATAGTTCCTAGAATGTATATTTTCCTCTTATAATTTGAGAAAAAAAAAATTATTCAAAATTATTAATAAGATTAAAATTGTCAAAGAGAGACGTAAAATCATCAAATTATTTTCGAGAGATTTCTTTTTTTTTTTTTTTTTTTTCTTTTCGAAAAGGGGAGAAATAAAGAACATTCAACTATTACAACTCTTTAAGTTGCATAACTTCCCATTGCCTAAGGCCTTATATTTCATTTTTTTGATGTCTCTAACTTCTTTGTTATTTGTCTCCTTTTAAATCTATTTTGGGTTCTTGATTTTAATCTAGTTGTCCAGACAATTGAAAACGATATTTCCTTATTCTATGATTATTTATTTTTGCCTTGAATCATTGGGTTTAGACATTATTTGAATAGAAATAGCTTTAAAAAGTGTGAGTAACAAAACCCCTTTTTGCTATTTCTTTCTATGAAAAAATTATCCAAATAGTTTGATACTTTGATTCCTAGTTCCTACACGCTTTTGATTGAAAGAGTTTCACCAATTCAAAAATATTTTTCTTTTGGATTGAAAATGTGTTCAAATCAAATCATTTCTGACTTTTATAAAAGANGATGTCTCTAACTTCTTTGTTATTTGTCTCCTTTTAAATCTATTTTGGGTTCTTGATTTTAATCTAGTTGTCCAGACAATTGAAAACGATATTTCCTTATTCTATGATTATTTATTTTTGCCTTGAATCATTGGGTTTAGACATTATTTGAATAGAAATAGCTTTAAAAAGTGTGAGTAACAAAACCCCTTTTTGCTATTTCTTTCTATGAAAAAATTATCCAAATAGTTTGCTTCCTACACACTTTTGATTGAAAGAGTTTCACCAATTCAAAAATATTTTTCTTTTGGATTGAAAATGTGTTCAAATCAAATCATTTCTGACTTTTATAAAAGATATTTAATAGTTTTCGAAAATTGTTAAAATACTTTAGATTTAGTAATCTCTCAAAGACTCAGATGAAATTAACTCCAAATATTCATTTAAGAGAATCATTCTTCGAATACTAATCAAATTGCCAAATGTCTTGATTCTAATGGCGATGAGAATAAACAGAATTTTTGGGCAACCTGTCAATCTACATTTTTATTGGGCATTTACAATCACCACAAAATGTATGCTAGCATCAGTCAGTCTAGGACAGTCTTTTTATTTTATTTTTTTCTTTTATGATAGGGATATCCGAACTAGTTTACGCGTACCTCAACTAATCTCTCGGGACCTTGAAACTACCGATCAGATAAGAATTTTAGTGATTACCTTTATTAGTAGCCAATATGAATCAAACTTAGGATCTTTTGAGTAAAGAGTTCTAATTGACTACTCAACCACCAATGTCTAGGACAGTCATTCCACATCTCGTGACACATGTTTTATAATATAAAACATAATATTAATTTAATTAATTAAATTAATAACATCATATTAATTTGTGACATGTGTCACAAGACTCTGCAGTGACTCACCATAACAATAAGCAACCATGAAGGTTTTATTAGGACCCAAACCCTGTTATCATTGAATAATGCAAAATTCTTCTTTCAAAATTAGTGCACAAACATGGAGATATTAACCTCATCTACACTCCCATTCAAATCAACTTTCTGAACATACATAAATTCACCATCCCTTGGTATAAATAAGGAGTTTAGTAGACAGGATTATAATATCAAGAAATCAAATCCTAAGCTGTAAGTTACTTCTAATTATCAAGGGCTCTAGCTGATACATATCCTAATTAGGAAATTGATACTTCAACATTATCATTAATAAGACATGAGAAAAACTACTTCATAGCAAAACGGTGAACCAGGATTATCTATGGTATCGCCTAGGAAAGAAAAACCATATGAAACATTTTGGATTGACTACCTCCTAAACATACCAGAACTTTGAAGCATTCTGCTGTAATCCGAGATGATCGGAGAGCTTTTTACAAGTTCCCATATCTTGGCAGAATTTTTCAACCAGTCACGTTCAGAAACGGTCCTCACAAAAGAAGGGCAGTTCATAGATAGGACCTGAAGCAAAGCAAAATACTTCTTCAGTTCTTATTTACAACTTATAAAGCAACAAAATCTTCAAGATTCAGGAAGATTCAGAGTTGTAAGCATGCCAATGTCATGAGAATGAGTGAAGGTGAAACTTAACACCGTATGTCAACCTTGTGTGCATGACCACATTTTTGTGTATGTGTGTGTGCATGCATGGGGAGGATGAAAGAGAGAAGGAGAGAGAGACCTGATTCCGCAATTTCCATAGTGTGGAAACGTAACTTTCAGACAGAGCACAGGGAGAATCATCTTTGTTCTTAGACGGGATCAGAAATAATTTTGGTACTGTTGAATCTGTAACACTGCATTGAGTACTGGGATTTACAGGCTCAATGGCGGTGTTTCCACATTTGTTTCTAACAAATGAAGAGGTGCTGAAATATCGCCCCAATGCCTTCCTCAGTTGCTCCGAAGTATGTGGAGTAAGATCTTGATCTTGGAGTCTACAAACAGAAGCAACACAGAAATTGAATGAGTTGCTTGAATTCTGCTAAAACCTTTTCTGAATGTAACAGTGCTACGGCATTAGATACATATTTAGATAATTCAAAACTGGACTATCATTAAACCTAAAATTGTACAGTGCAACTACACTATATATTAACTGATTTCCAGATATAGTGACTTGATGTATTCCTGGATGCTGACAGATTAAATAAATATCCCAATATCGTCCCAACAGTTGTCTCCGAAAGCATTATACATCCTAATGAACTTAAAGCAATGAGCACACCTCCACAGATAATTTGACTTAATTCAGATCCAAACAACAGAAATCCTTTTCTATTTCTAATCAAATCCTATTTATTAAGGTTTTATTTATCAGGAAATAGTAAGTATGACATGATGAAGAATATGAGGGCTAAGAATAGTAAAACAAAACACATCCTTGAGATAGCTGATGACTCATTCGTGCTTGCCAACTTTTACAGTTTGATCATTCATTTATGGCACCGCCAGTTTTTGTGTTTTACTTAGACAAAGCTCCAGCAATCTTTACAGTACTGTTAAAAATTTGATTACTCACTTTGTATGCACAAAAACTGGAGTAGCCATATACTCCTCAACCTCATTTGCTTTATCTTTATTCTCTTTTTCAGAACCTGAATTGGAGCTCTGTGAATGGGAAGCATTCAAAGAAGATGGATCAGGTATGCCGTGTTTCAACAAGTCAACCTGCAAACAATTGAAAATGGAATTACAAGATCTAGGGCAGATGATCAAAATTAGACTTCCCAAACTAAAAATAGCATGGCATCCACTGCAAAGATGAAGGGAAATAAAATATTAAAAAAAAAAAAAAGGTGACAACAAGAGGTTCTTGACCAAAACCTACCCAGTAGCAGTGAAAAAAAAATTTACTCCAGAACAGTAAAAGACCCATAATTGTTCAAACACAATACTACTTTGCACAAGAAATTGAAAGGGTGACAATGAGAATTTATGCTGTGTTAAAGGTGAAATCATTCTTCGGTATCCAACTTGTATCCATTTTGAATTTGATTGTACTCCTCACATCTTAAGAGTCTACCTTGTTGAATTATTTCCCAATAAAGGGCATTGTCTAATAAGCCACAAGTTCTGTTTCATTACCTTAACTAAAATCCTCCCTAACCATATTTCTTTGGTCTCTTTCCATAATAGTTGTGGTCCTCTAAACTCCCAACTATTTACTGATTGGTCCTTTGATACATTCCTATCAGAATAGATTCCAAGAAATAACGATATATTAACAACCCAAAAATCCAGTCATGTTACTGATATGATAACTTTGAATTACAGATCTTCATTGCATCTGCAAACAGCTTGTTCAGTTATCTTCAGTGCTAAGACCAAGTAAACCTATTAATTGCTAACTAAAGAACTACTATTTTGACTGCCACAGTGTAATTCACAAGCGATGACAAGAGTATCATCATTCAGAATACAGAAAACCACCGAATACATGTAAGTGCCCCTAATGATGAGCCAGTTGGTGCTAGAAATTCTTTTTCTTTTTTTTTTTTTTTGTCCCTTTATTTTTTCAAAAATAAAGGGCCTAAAGGCCACAAGAATAGGAAGCACTTCCAAATCATAGTACACCACTGCTATAGCAGAAAACTTGAGAACCATAACTTTTACCATGGAACCATGTTAAACATAGAAAAGCCAAGAAATAAATCAAAACCATAATCCGAAAAATCAGAAATAGCAGCAGCACAAATTTGTCCACTGGACAAACAAAAGAGATATGACAAAAACCAAAAATGTCCATAACACATCAAATAAACTCAAGACAGGAAACTATCAACTTAAGAAATAACCAGCATTAGCTAGTTGGAATGTATAGCAATGAAAATGAGAAGAAAGTAGTGCTCAAGACAAGAATACTACCGTCAACATCAAACGCCACGTGTTATTATCATGGACCCCCTCAGAAACCACCAGCAGAATGTGACAAATGGAAGATAGTAGAACACCAAGCTAGAAGGATTCCTTGCAGTACACCAAAAAGATATTAATTTATTAGACATTCTACCTTCAAGAATATTCACAAAATGCCCATAGCACAGACAAACTTTTCAGATTGTTAGATTAAGTATTCATTTCCCAATGAAATAAGCATTTGCCTCGCAGTTACCTGTATATTCATAAGTTCATGTGCCAACTCAGCAGATAAAGATTCACCACCTAGAACTGGAACTGTGGACGAGCCGTCAGGTCTCATCATCTCAGCTAAAACGGAAGAAGCTAATACAGGCTGCATGTAGAAGATAGTTTAGAGTAAAATATATAAACAACCAGTAATATGGTACCAATATATTCAATGCCCCCATCTAATCGAGCTTAAACACAAGAAGATACATGCATAGACAAGAAAGAAGAATTATAGTAACATAAATTTCCTCATATTGAAATGGCAACATTATTAATAGAATGACTAATATACTTCAAAGTTTTTAGATATTAGCCGCCCATATTTTATTCACAAAATTTGACAAACTTTTACCGCCATTATATGATAATAGTTTGGATGGCTAGGATTGAAGACAATGTGGAAATTTTGTTTTAAAATAATAATTATAAATAATGTTATAATTCATTTTTGTATAAAAAAAAATATTTTAAGTCTGTCTCTCTTCTATTTCCTCACCAAATTTAATGCCCTCCCCAAAGTTAACAAACTTGTGATACAATCGTGCTAATAAATGTTTTCATTCTCTTTCCATTATTAATTAATATTCACTCTACACAGTCTGGTAACAAAATCACCCTACTTTTTCTCTCTTTCCAATTCTTTTCTTTCTTTTCCTCAAACTCTTACTTTTCACTTTAAGAAAATATGAAAAGGAAAGAAAATTTTCATCATTTATGAAATTAATATGTTGCTACAACTCTTAGCTTTCTGAATCCGTTGTGTTGCTCTATATAATTCTTATTTTCATTATCAAAATCTTTTAAGCCCAGATCTTAGTCCTCGAATTCTAAAAATTTTTTTTGCTTTAAAATATTTGATACATACAATTGTCATATTCCATGTTTCTATTATCATTTATCTTCATTTCAATTAGATTTCGTTTGAGTTTCAGTCATAGTTGTCCTCTAAAACTTACTGATTATCTGTATTGACCTGCATTGAATTGAAACATTAACAGTTAATTTGTTGCAAGAATTTCTCACACTGCTACTTGATTACAAGTTCCTGACTACATTACAAATTTGCAAGAGCTCTGTATTTCCAACTTTTGACTTGAAGGAAACAGCTGAGAGCTTGACAATAAAACGGGAGAATACAACACAGTCTCATGTAAGCTTTTCTACACCAAATAAAAAAACAGTGTACATTAAGAAAGAAAATGAAAACCTGGGTATCAAGAAGTATAAGCCGTTCAGCAGAAATCCTTGGTTCAATTCCTGAAGTACAATGCCTTGCCATGGCTCTAGTATCTTCTGATAGTATAGTAAAAGGAGGCAGCATCCCTGCAGACAAGCACACAAGTTATTCCTGAGAAGTATTAAATTAAGAATTGGACATAACAAGGTGCCTTCAAAATTGCTTTGGTTTTCTGAAACCCACAGTCAAGTAAAAATGCTTTCTATAAGAACAATTTAAATCGCAAAACCACTTTCTAAAAAGGTCCCCATCAATTCAAGCTTTCATATTTTGACCTAAAAATGGCTTCCTATATAAAATCTATCAAGCACTTCACTAAGACACCCTCCAAAATGCTATTTTTGCTCATCTATTTCAGCTAAGGCCAAACAATTGACAGAAAAGCACTTTCAACAATCAACAGCTTCACTTTCAAAATGCTGTGTTTGATTGCCTATTTCAGCCAACTTTAAAAGATGAACCCAAAGCATTTTTGGTCACTTGAAAGCTTCACAAGAAAGCCCTCCAAAATACTATTTTTGATTACCTGTTTAAGCCAAGACTAAACAATCAACACAAAAGCACTTTTGGCATTTGACAGCCTCACTATAAATCACTTCAAAATGCTGTTTATGATTTGCTATTTCAGCCAAAACCTGACCGATTGACACAAAAGCATTTCTAGGCAATTGAAAGCTCCACTAAAATGTAATTCAAAATGCTGTTTTCCATTGCCTATTTCAGCATAACACTAAAAGATGACACAAAAGCATTTTTGAGCATTTAGAAGCTTCACTTAAAATCAGCCCAAAATGCTGTTTATGACTACCTATTTCAACCCAACACTAAAAATTCAATGCAGCCCTTTAGACAATGACAAAACTACTCACCAACCAAACACCATAACTCTTACATCATATTCCACAATAAGAGAACATATTATATGTAACAACAAGAGCATGTTGCAATGTAGCTTAATTCATTACAAATAAACAACTTTAAGCATTTGAGTAACTTACCCGGCGAGCTTCCATCAAACCCATAAAGCTCATTCATAATCGTGGACTTGCCCACTCCAGGCGGCCCGATTATACCCACCACAGTGAAGTCCGTATTCTCAGTCAAAAACTGCACCACATCACCAATCATTTCAATTTACTTCAATCTACTCACATTCATTAGACAAATATTAGCAGAAGTAAGCATTTTCTATAATGCCACCTCAGCTCATAGTCAGTAAGTCACGGAAAAAGGAGAATTAAAAACTTCAAAATAATAGCCAATTGACAAATATTTATAACTTCTATATAAAATTGAAAAACTGCAACCTTTTTTTTCTTTGGCTATTTTCTCTCATTTTCCTAGAAACCAAACAGCCTTGAACACATAAAACAAGTAAAAGTACCAACTGATATTTCACATATATTGAGCTGCGATAAAGGCGTTACCGGGAGAAAGCGATCGATGTGGAAGTCCCAAGAATCGGAGAGCAGATTGAGCGATGGAAGACGAGATCGATGCGCGGTCGTTTCGTCTTCGGCACCACTGCGTCCGAATTTTCCGGAAACGGGTCCTGAAGAGACCAGCCCCGGCTTCGCTAGGAGGATTTTGGGACCCGAAGGAACAGGTGAAGAATTGGAAGATCCAGTGGCAGCCATGATTGCATGTTTGTGAGCTTAATGCTTCGATTACTTTAAGTTTAAATATGCCTTCATAATTTGGGTTAATTTAATCGCCCCCTAAGGTTTGAGAAATTTAATTAGACCCCAAATTTTTAATATTATAGAAAGGCCTCACCTTAAAGTTATTATATATATATATATATATTTTTTTTTTTTTATATGAAACAAATTAAAAAAAAAATTATATAAGAATAAACCAGTGGTTCATACCAATTAAAAATTTTAATTTGTTTAAATTTAGAGATTTTAATTGATCTTATAATCACTTTTTATTACGGGAAGAGGCATCAGTAGATTTTGTTAACATATTCCTTCATGATTAAATCGAATATTAAATCAAGAACAATGTAACTTGGTGAGAAAAAAAAGTGTTTAGTGTATGTTTCTTATGATTTCTCTTACCTTAGATTGACCCCATCGGTGAATTTATACAGCCACTGATTCTGAATGTATAGAGGATTTTTAGGGTTGTAGTGTATGATTTGGGTGGTGTCGTGAGCAATGTTTTGAAAACCGGACCGGATCGTCCGGTCGGACCGGTTCGACCGGCAACTGACGACAAATCCAGTCCGGTATATATAAAAAACTGCTATTTTGATTTAAACCAGATTGCACCGCGGTTGGACCGCCGAAATAGTGCCGAATTGCGGTCCAATCGCAGCTAAACCTTGTAGGATTTCGACATCTTTCGACGGAGAAAATACCCCCATTCGACGGACAGCATCTCCACGACCAAACCCATCCATTTTCAGTCGTCGTCGTCCACCTAAAGTTTCGCGACGTCGGATTTCTTTTGTTGATTCCGACGAGTTCCGACGCCGATGGAACTCCTTAGCACCACCATCAGAGTGGCCGGCATCTACACATCAAAAGCCCCAAGATTCCAGCTTCGATTGGCCGTCGATCGTCGCTGCCGCCACCACTCACCAGAATCTTCGCTTGACAGGGGCGTTTTAAATAGATTTCAAACCTTAAGGGAGTATTATAGGGGTGTTTTTGATGAATTTCAAATCTTTAGGGACTAATTTTTTTTTAAAAAGTATGGTCTAACCGACCGATCCAACCGGTCAAACCGAAAACCTGACCCTTGAACGGGTCATTGTTCGGTCCAGTTTTCAGAACATTGGTCGTGAGAATTGCAAAAGTTAGTCTCATGTAACGAAGGTGATCAGGAGTGGACTAAGAGTGAACGACACGTTTAATATTAAGAAAGTGAATTTTAGTCCCCACTATTTTAAACTTTAGTCCCCATATTCAATTTTAAGTAAGGATATAATTGTAATGAGATATTTTAGTCTTCATCTTCCATACTTTTACTTTAAAATTTCTATTTGCTGTTTTTAAAAAATTAAAAGTAAATTTAATCAGCTAAAATTAACAATTTCACATTTAATCAAACATTATAGTAATTATCCCAATTAAATTAAAATTTATAGCAATTATTCAACTTAGTTAATGTTTCTTCCACAGAAAGAATTAATGTATTAACTACCTTTAGGTGATTGAATGGTTCGATAGAGACTTTTAGATATATTATTCAAAATGTCTTGAGTTCAAGTTTTTTTTTAATTGTTAATAGTTGTAGTCATTGGAGCTTTTATCTAGTTAAAATTTTAGGGTCTTAAAGAATTAGTTAACATATGTGTAAACTGATCCGAATATCTCCAATCATAAAAAAGAAAAAGAAAAAAGAATTAATGTATTGTGCCTTTCGTAAAATTGAAGATTGGTGGCTAAAGAGGAAAATGGTAGCGGCTAAAAATCATTTCCCATTGTCTGCCTCTCTTTAGACACATTTCTCAAGGCTAGGCCTTGGACGGCCTAAACCTCCAGTTTGACCCACTTTCAGTGGTTAATGTATTATGGACCTAGTTCACTTATTTTAGGCCCTTGATCATGGATTATCATATTGGATTATCTTGGATTGGGCTTGATTACTTTTACCAGAGTTAATTCTTTTTAATCCTTGTGGTTTCAGTTTACTACCGTTTAAGGATAGTTATTTAAAATGGTTTGGTCCTCCTTATTTCAAAATACTACTATTTTAGTCATTTAACTCAATAAAAAGGTTAGTTAGACTATTAAATTTATACTGAAATGACAAAAATACGCCTCTTTTAAAGTTTTTAAACTTAATTGTTGGATGGGATAAAATTTGATTTAATATATTTTTGTGTTTAATCCCAGGGAGGGTGCCAGCCCACTCTGGGTTTACATTGCATTTTTTCTTTTATTTATTATTCATGGAAGGTTGGAAGATAAAAGATGGAAGGTTGGTAGATTAAAGATGATGGGAGTTAAGTCATTGAATTGGAGGTGGTTATGGTGATTGAATTAAAGGATGAGTTATGAATATGAAAAGATGGAGTATGTGAAGAGTTGTGAAGAGTAGTATATAAATGTCTCTTATATTCATTCATCATACACATTTTTCTATCTTCATCCATTCTATTGAGAGAAAATACTAGCTAGAGAAAGGTGTTCTTTTGGAGGGGTTTGGGTTGACCAATTTGTATAGAGTTGTTGTCAACCAAACAACGAGAACATTGGACTGTTGTATCCTGAAGGACACAGGTTAAAATGTTTCTCTACTATATCGGTTTCTTAAAGCTTTGGTTATCATAAAACGACTCAAATCTCCTTAAAGAAAGCTAGATATATGTGCTTCAGCCTTTTAGTTTTTTGTGCAATCTTTATTATTCATCATTGTATTTCTTTGAAATAAAATACCAACACATATCCTAATAAAGAAAAAAAAAAGTGAAAAGAGAAGGTGAAAATCATATTTTGATTTAACAGAAAAGAAGCTTTAAACCTGAAACTCCGATGGAAAGGTTAGAAAAATTGTATGCTTTCAAAACAATTTAAAAGAATAAACAATGAATTTTAGAGGTTACAAATAAATATATATAAAAATAAAAAGTATGAGTGTACTTAGAAACTATTTATTTAATGTTTAACTTATCAGAAAAGAAAAACTAAATGGGAGTTTATGAAACAAAAGATGATGTTAAAAATCATTTTTTTGGCATCATTATATTAAAATGGTGTATGAAGTGATAGGTTATAATCCAGCCTCACATTTTAATATTTATGTAATAATCTTATTTTTATATATTTATTAATGGCTCATTTTTAGCAAGTGTACATTGCTTAATGAATAAAATAGCAAATCAATTCAATTAATTATAAAGATCTCAATACATGATAATGGATGCCTCATTTTATTACCATTTGATGAAAGATAAATCAAAACCCAAAACCATATGGATTGACAAATGTTGCTGAACAATTTTTATAGCAAAAAGGATCAGCTGGTATTTGCATTTCTTCATCTGCATATAACATTAAACTTAATTAATTTTCATTTAATGTTCAAAAATATGTGTAACCATTTATGCATTTATAGAAATGAAAGATAGTTTTACGTTACTGAGCTGATATTCTAAATATGTTAACATAGTCTATTTCTGAAGTGGATATTATAACGTTTTTCATGTTTCACAAATACAAAATCTAAGACGATAATCAGTTGTTGAACTTTGATCGACATGTTAACAACTTTAAAACATTTACATCTAAGAATTTTTGTAGTTAACAAATCTCGACCTATGTCTTACGTTATAAAAAAAAAAAATGTAAGAATCTCACAGCAAAATTAATTGGACAACAATACTTAGTGCGTTTGTGACTGTCAATGTATCCAAAGCTAAATATGTGTGTGCCTGATTAAGTATAAAATGTGTATGTTTTGAAGGGAGAGATAGGGAACTTAGATACATATCATCAAGTGTGTTATCTCCATAAGAACAAGTCAGTCCATAGGCTGACTGCTAGTTGCATTAGAAGAGCTCCATTTAGTTGATTAGTTGCATTAGAATAGGACCTTTATTGTTGCATAAGAATAGGACCAGTAGCTGCACATTTATCACTTAATTACTTGGGCAATTGGTTAGTGTCAGCACTATAAAGGTGTTGTTGGAATTGAATAAGGGGGAAAACTATCCAATTAGTTGTTGTCTCTCTCAACATCCCTGCTATCTCCCTCCTTCTCTTCAACTCTTTAATTAACACATATTAGTGGCATCAGAGCCCGTAACGGTCCCATGGACACCTGAGTCAAAACCAATGCTGAGTTTCGCAACGAGGTCAATGAAACCTTAGTTCATCATGAGTCTAGTTTCGACCAAGTGCACGCTACCCTCTAAATTGTCCTCACAGAGCTTCAAGCCCTACGAGCCACTTGCAACCAACCCCAAGTCCCTAATTTGGACGACGTTAACCCCTTTGCCGTCGGTGCATCGTCTCAATCAGCCAACCACAAATTGTTCGTAGCCACAAACCAAACCCATAATCCCTACACCCCAACCCCTCGCACCAAATTCCCACCACAAGCTCCATTTTCCAAAATTCACCGGCTTATGACCTAACTAGGTGGATTTATCGTGCTAAACAATATTTTGAGTTCTATAATACCCCCACTCATGAGTGTGTGGAAATCACACCCTTTCATTTGGAAGGAATTGCCTTACAATGACATCGATGGTTGACAAAATTCAAAGGGCCATTATTGTGGGAAGAATTCACCATGACATTGTTGCGTTGTTTCGGTCCCACTGAGTTTGACAACCCATCTAAGTCTTTTACCAGCCTAAAACAAACATCTAGTGTTGCCACTTATCAAGAAGAATTCGAGCGTCTTTCATAATTAATTGACGATTTGTCTAAAAACTATTTGATTGGTTGTTTCATTGTAGGATTGAAGGATGAAGTGCAATTAGATGTCAAAATCAAAAAACCACACACCTTGTCTGAAGCCATTGGGGTCGACCAAGAGGCACATGAATGCTAGGAGAAAGACCTTTGTTTTTACTGCGACAAAAAATATGTCCCTAGTCACCGTTGCCGAAAACCTCAATTGTTCATTATTGAAGATGTCCACTTCGACGAATTCCAACCACAAGCTCACTCAGACCACCTAGATGAACCTATTCCTAAAATTTCCTTCCATGCCATGGCTAGAACAAACCACCAACAAACCATTCGAGTGTTGGGCAAAATAAAAAAAAATAATGACATCACAATGCTTATCAATAGTGGCAATATGTACAATTTTATTGATCAAACAATTGTTGCAAAATATAAGTTACCAATTGTTCATTGATGGTTCAAGATTGCATCATCATCGCTGATTTTTTTTGTGTTACCCAAAACAGCTTGTCAAGCAGTCCTTGGAGTGCAATGGCTTGAAACATTAGGTCCGATCGAATCAAATTATGAAGACCTCACCATGGGTTTCACCATAGATGGACGAAGGCACAAGCTTCAAGGGTTGCAAAGGTCCGAGTTAGAACTTTGCACAACAAGCAGCTTGAAAGAACTTGGCTATTTCTTGCAAATCCAGTTATGTGTCGTCCTTACTCCAGCTCCCAAATATGCAACAAAAATAGACAATTTGTTGTAGTAATACAGTGATGTCTCCGTTGAACATTCCCAATTACCTTTGCATCGTAGTCATGACCATGCCATCCCACTATAAGATAATTCTGGACTTGTCAATGTATAGCCTTATCATTATCATTACCCATATTATCAAAAGGCAGAAATTGAGAAAATGGTACAAGAGCTCCTCACCTCCAGATTAATTCGGCAAAGCACCGGTCCTTTTTCCTCGCCAGTGTTATTGGTTGGCAAGTTAGACAGGGGATGGCGATTTTGTGATAATTATCGAGCCTTAAACAACATCACAATCGAAGATAAGTATCTCGTCCCCATTATTGATGAATTACTTGATGAATTTCATGGTCCTAATTTTTTCTTGAAACTTTATTAAAACTCGGGTCACCACCAAATTAGAGTTTAGGATCAAGATATTCACAAAACAGCGTTTCGCATTCATGAAGGTCATTACAAATTTGTCGTGATGCCGTTTGGCCTTACTAATGTACCTTCAACCTTCTAAAGCCCTGTGAACTATCGCTTTTGTCCACATCTCTGGAAATTCATTCTAGTATTTTTCAACAATATCTTAATTTATAGTCGTAGTTGGGAGGAGCATTTGCTACACTTACAAATAGTTTTAGATATTTAATTATCTAATAAACTTTTTGCAAAATTATCAAAAAGTTTATTAGATAATTAACAGTCAATTTTTGCTATCCATTCATAAGGAGCTGAATAAGGTGGCTAATACACCCGAAGATTCAGTTTGAACTCTAATTATTGTTGGAGCTTGCCCACAAACTGACTTGTGAAAGAAACTACAATCTGAGGATGATATTTCCCTCACTCGCTTCTACAACCTCACAAAAAGATATTTGAGAATAGAAAATTCAGTGGTAGCTTTAAATCACCATGACCTCGGGCCTTTGACCAGTGCTCCCAATCGGAGGGAGGAAAACCGAGGAGAGGGTAGTAGAAGATTTGATCGCAAATGAGCTAATGACGATCACAGAAAGGGAAAAAAACAACGATTTGAGCCCAAGAAATCTTATGCCCAAGTTCCTCGTCATGATCGCGACTGGGATTTATTTACTTCACTCAATGATCGGTATCATCTATTCTAGACAAGTCAGAAGAATTTAATCTGCTTGGAGAGCTAGAGCCCATGAAAAAGTCCACTTCTAAAAGAAATAGCAAGAAGTATTGCTGTTATCATCGAGATAATGGGCACTATATTGATGAATGTCGAGCTCTTGAACAGGCAATTGAAGACCTCATTCAAAAGGGGCACTTCAAGGAGTATGTTGATGGTCCAAATCCCACTAGGGAGAAGGATCAAGAAGGCAATGGGAAGAAGCGCTGAGGTCGCAAGGGTTTCTATGTGGTAAGGATTGTCTTTAGGGGACCGCATATCACAGGGAACTCTCGAGGTTCTTAGGAGAAGTACGCTTGAGAGGTTCGGCATGAGCCTGTGAATGTCCTAAGCACG
Source organism: Pistacia vera (assembly GCF_008641045.1). NCBI lineage: Eukaryota > Viridiplantae > Streptophyta > Magnoliopsida > Sapindales > Anacardiaceae > Pistacia > Pistacia vera. The sequence goes on along the minus strand of NW_022196349.1, from coordinate 1,106,416 downwards.
ACACCGCGACCTAGCAAGATGCGTAGAGAATAGGAGATTACCTTCTCTAAGAGAGACACAGTACGACTGCATCACCCTCATGAGGATGCACTCATCATCGCGGCTGAGATAGAAAGGTGCGAAGTCCATAGAATGTTGGTGGATAATGGGAGCACCATGAATATCTTATTTCAGCAAGCATTCAAGGAAATATAGTTAGAGAAGACAGATCTGAAGCCTATCTCCATTCCTCTTTATGGCTTTACCGGGAATCATCTGAATCCCAGAGGAAAAATTGCACTTTCGGTCACTTTGGGAAAGACCCATGAAGTAACCAAGATGACAGAATATCTTGTAGTGGATTGTCCGTCAACTTTCAATGGCACCCTAGGCGACCTCTACTGTAGAACTTTAAAGGTGTCACCTCCATTTATCATCTGAAGATGAAGTTTTCTACTTTGACAGGGTATGGGAAGTTAAGGGGTTTCAGCGTGAATCTCGTGACTGCTATATTAAAACAGTGCAGATGACATGCAAAGGGAAAGGGAAGCCTATGGGTGTTCCCAAGTAGGTAATGGCGATCAGTAGGATTGAACCACAGCCTGGTCTAGTGAAGACAATATTGATCCTCGTGTTCAGGAGGAGTATTCCCATAGTGGGCCGATTGAGATTTTATTTGAGGTTTCCTTTAACCAGAATAAGCTGACTCATGTGTTGAGAATCGGAAGCAATCTCAGACTTCAGCTCACAACTGATTTAACAAGCTTCCTCAGACAAAATATATATGTTTTTGCATAGACTCATTATGACATGATCGGGATCAGCCCGGATGTTATGTGTTATGCACTTAACGTCGATAGTGAATTCAAATCGATTCGCCAAAAGAGAAGAGCTATGGATCTAGAGCGCTATGCGGCTCTTAAGGTTGAGGTGGATAAGCTCCTCTCAATCAGATTCATTCGAGAGGCTCATTACCTTACTCGGGTTGTCAATCCTATTTTGGTGAAAAAAACCCAATAGTAAGTGGCGAACTTGTGTTGATTTCACGGATCTCAATAAAGCTGCCGAAAGGATAGTTTTCCTTTGCCAAGAATTGATCAGCTCATTAATGCTACTTTCGGGCACGAGCTGTTAAGCATCATAGATGCCTATTTGGGGTATAATCAGATTTTGATGTTCACGTCTAACGAGGAGCATACCTCGTTTGTCACAGATCGAAGACTATACTGCTACAAGTTATGCCCTTCAGTCTAAAGAACGCTAGGGTAACCTATCAACATTTGGTTAACTGCATGTTTTCCAAGCAGATCGGAAAATCAATGGAGGTTTATGTTGATGACATGTTGGTCAAGTCGCATGTCACTTCAGATCACATAGCTAACCTCGCAGAAATGTTCGATATACTTCGGAGGTATAAAATGAAACTTAATCCTCTTAAGTGTTCATTCGGAGTATCCTTAGGAAAATTTCTAGGATATATGGTTAACCATCAAGGAATTGAAGTCAACCTCGAGAAGATTCAAGCTCTTCTAGATATAAAAAGTTTCACCAATCGCAAACAAATCCAAAGCTTAAATGGGAGAATGGCGACTCTCATTCGTTTCATCTTAAGAGTAACAGATCGTTGTTTGCCGTTGTTTAATATGCTCAGAGCCAATAAGAGATTTGAATGGACTCCAGAGTGTGAGTGAGCCTTCTAGAGCATAAAAGAGCATTTTGGAAAATCACCTCTACTGTCCAATCCTTTTCCCAATGAAGTTTTATTTCTCTACCTCTCTGTCTCTCAGTATGTGGTCAGTGCAGCTCTCATTCGAGAAGAGAACAGAATTCAATGGCTAGTGTATTACACGAGCAAATAACTACTAGACGTTGAGTCAAGGTACCAGAAATGGAACGATTAGCTTATGTCCTGCTGATCGCTTTCAGAAAGCTGCGATCTTATTTCTATGCCCACACCATTCATGTTTCAATAAATTATCCACTTTGGCAAGTCCTTTAAAAGCTAGAGACCTCAGGTAAATTGCTCATGTGGGCCATAGAATTGAGTCAGTTTGATCTACATTGTAGACCAAAAGTAACTATTAAAGGGAAAGTTGTTGTTGATTTTATTTTGGAGTTTTCTTATCAACCAGATCAGGAACCCAAACAACCAGCTAATGAAGTCATCCAAGAAAATGTTTGAAACTTGTCAACATAGAGTCTCTATGTTGATGGATCTTCTAATAGAAAAAGAGTCGGAGCTGGTCTTTTGCTCATTAGTCTTAAGGGAACTTGTATTTATGAAGCCCTTAGGTTTAGATTCAAAGCTACTAATAATGAAGCCAAGTATGAAGCGCTATTTGCTGGTCTACGACTAGCAAGAGATATAGGGTCAGATATGATCAACAATAATAGAAATTCCCAACAAGCAGTCAATTAGATTTTGAGAGAGTATCAAGCCAAAGAAGAGAATATGATCAGTTACTTGAAGAAAGCTAAGGTCGCACTAGAATTTGATGCGTCGGACAGTATCCTAGTCAAATACATTGAAGTTCCTCACATCAACACACCCAATCAGGCAGTAGCTATAACTGAATCTGTATCTTGAATGACTCCAATCATTTAGTACCTCAAAGATGGGGTCCTTCCTAACAGCAAGACTCCTATAGACTAGAATTGCTTGTTACACTCTCATCAGAGATCAGTTGTATAAACGAGGGTTTAGCACTCTTCTCATCTGATATGTAACAGATGAAGAAGTAGACTATATCATGAGAGAGATACAAGAAGGGATCTGTGATAATCACACTGTTACATGATCTCTCACTAATAAAATTATCCGTTAGGGATATTATTGGCCCTTACTTCATGAAGATACTTAGAACATTGTGAAGAAGCATGACAAGTGCTAAAGATTCGCTAACATCCCGTCAGCCCCTTCCCACCAGTTAACAACGATGACCAATCCTTGACCATTCACTATGTGAGGAATTTATCTCATCGGTCCTATGCCAATCGGTAAAGGTGACGTCAAATATGCAGTGATCGTAGTGGATTATTTCACTAAGTGGGTCGAAGCAAAACCTTTGGCTACCATCACTACCAAGAAGCTGAATAGTATGTGGTTATGAAATTCCTCCTACACTCATTTCTGATAATGGGAAAGTTCGACAATGAGGATTTCAAGCAGTTTTGTGAAGAGTTGGGGATTTATAAGAAATTTACCTTAGTAGCAAGATCGTAAACTAATGATCAAGTTAAAGCTGTCAACAAGACTATCAAACACATATTGAAGGCCAAGCTTGGTGCAGCCAAGGGCAATTGGGCCAAAGATCTCCCAGAAATTCTATGGGCATATAGAACAACTCGGAGGATCTCTCCTTCATAAACAGCTTTCTCGTTAGCATATGGCTGGGAGGCAATGTTCCAGTGGAAGTATGAACTGGTTCACTTCAGAGAGAATTCTAAAATGAATCAGACAATGAAGCACTTCTGCATGCAAGTTTGGACTTAGTTGAAGAATACTGTAATAAAGCTCGATTAAGAATAGCTTCTTACCAACAACAGACGAAAAGATTCTTTGATTCTAAAGTCAGGAGAAGAGACTCTCGGGTTGGCAACCTGGTTCGACCTAGTTCTGAAAGAAGTCATTCTTGGTATAAGAGAACTGAGTGTGGGGATATTGAGACCTAACTGGGAAGGCCTATATCATATTGCTAAAGTGATACGACCTAGAACGTATTATCTTAAAAGACTTAATGGTTCTGAAGTATCGCGAGCTTAGAATGTTGAGCATCTATGCCCTTTTTATCAGTAATTCCAAACTCTTGTATAGCTTAAACGATCAATTTTACTTGTAATTTTTCTTGTTGTAAAGGCCATGAATAAGATTATCTCATTTATTTTCAAGAATTATTTGTGTCGTAATCTCAAGTTTTAATAATCTTATTATTTACAATGTTTTACAAGTTTTACGATTAGAAATGCTATATTTGTCTTGTGAAGTACTTAAATTATTAAAGTATTATCACAAATGGTCAAAAGTCTATTTATATATTGCAACAATATGTGCAATGGACGACCAAGAGCTACAATGAAAACCGAAGATAGAGAAGACTCTTTGTGAGTAGACAAACGAACAGATAAAAAAGAGGTCAATCATTTGTCTTGGGCCTTAGAATCCTTGACTTCGGTCATTACGACCTCAGGGTCATTTGCTTGATCTTCAAGGACTTCTATTTCTTGGGTCGATTCCTAGTCTTCTTGCTCTTCAGCAGACAACATTGAAGCAAGAGTTACTTGATACTCCTTGGGGAGGTTAGAAATGTCTAAGTTGGGATTCTTTGGTTGTAGGCTGTGAATGGCTTGCAGTGCCCAATGAGCAGCTTTCCTTTCCACCTTGAGATTCAATTACTTTATATTTTTTTGTTAGCAAAGTAATCCGCTCATGAGCAATCTCGAGATCTATTTCTCTCGCCCTTTTGTCTCTTTCTGAGTTTTCCCACAACTCAGCTCGGGTCTTTTATATCGCCTTCTCGCGTTCTATGCTCTCTTGTAGCTCTATTTTTCTTTGGCCCAATTCTTTAGTGAGCTTCGCTATTATTATCTAAAGCTTTTTTGTGTTGTCTTCCTTTTTCTAAAGCTCGTTCTTATGAAACTCTATTGTTCGTAGAGTAGAGTTCCTTTCTATCAGGAATATGTTCACTTGAACCTGAGCGTTATGTGTAGCTTCTTTCAAAGTTGCAAGAGCTTGCTTCAACTTGGCAACCTCCTCCTTCATTTCATGAAGCTTTTCAAAGGAGTTGATCTTCATTTTATTGTGAACAATGTTCAAAGCAAGCAAAGACTACAAGGAAAGGGATAAAGAGTTAGTTTTTCAAACTAAGGAATCGACTTGTATAGAAGAGTTCACGAAGAGAAAGAGTTGTCTTACCTGACTTTGTATTTGAAGAGTAGTGGCCACCAAGTTGAAAGGATGTGAGACCATGTACCTCTCAAAGGTTGATGCCAGTTGGCATTCCTGAAGGGTAAAGATCATCGACCTTAGATGGTTTGGCATTTGCCTTAAGAGGTTCGATACAGACTGGTCATGCCTTCTTGTGGTAGGGACCTCGTCATCTTGTTCTTCGCCAGTTTCCTCCTGAGTGGTCGCACCCTCTTTTCCTTGCGAAGTCCCTAGGGTGCGCGAAGTCCCTAGGGCATCCTGTGAGGTGGCCCTCTAAGTGGAAATTAGGTAGGGTTGTAGTCTATCTAGCAGTATCCCAAAGACTTCTGACTTAGAATCAGATGCTTCGACCATCAATGTTTTCCTCTTCTTCGAGGCTGTGGTTTTCTTCCTTGTCGGATGAGCAGCAGCAGGCTGGGGAGCTTCTCCATGTCGCTCCCTCGTTAGTTGCCTTTCGACACTAGCTTGTGTCCCTATTACAAGGACACCATTGGAGGTCGCTCTAGCTATTTCAGTTGGATTTAGTCTTGGGAAGGTGAATCTCGTAGACTTCTTCGATGTTTTTGACTTCTTTGGTTGCATGGCTGTTGCATGGCATACGAACACATCAGCAAAATGAGTCTAATTTTATAAAAAGACTTGTGTTTTTCTTGTTTAAGAAATACGTATGAGTTGAACTATCTAAGTATGCATCATGAGGAAAAAATCCGCACTTTCAGAGATTTTTCATGAGCGTAGTGTATTAATTATATGTATATTTTAAAAAATATATGTTATGTTACATGTATTTATAGAATTTACATTGAATGAAAAATATTAAAGAGAATGCAAAATTTTAAACTTTTAAGATGAATTTGCATATTCTCAACACTACATAAATACACGTACTAGTGTTTTGAAACTGTATCTATCTCTTTTATTAACGTCTATACCTTCGATTTAACATGTATCATTAATTGATTATGAATAATATTACACTTATAAACTTTTTATATAAACTCTCTCATACAAACTGATGTGGCAACCTTGTATGTTTGCCATGTAATTTCTTTTAATTATTTAATTTATTTTTAATTTAAAATTACTCAATCATCTTTTGTCACATCAGTTTATATGAGAAACTTTGTATAAAAAGTTTGTAAGTGTAGTATTACTCATTAATTATTAATGTAGTGCATACTCTACCTCTTTACCACTTGCGGTAAGGATAATTAAATCAAAACAATAATTTCTATAATTATATCACTGTTAGTTATAACTTGCTCATAGTAATAAAATTAATTTAATTTTTACTATATAAGTCATTTATAACAACTCTATAGGATGCTTTATTTATTAATTTTGTTGAGGACAGACATTCAATCCATCGGATATACTCCAGTTCACATTCAATGCAACTTCATTTCTCTTTTTCCCTTTTTTTTTTTAAAAAAAAATTATTAAAACAAAAGAATAGAAAAAACCAAGGATAAATTTATTAACAATTCTAGTATGGTGAAAATGACAGGCATTGCATTTTCAATGTAATAGTTAGTCAATATAACCTACCAAAAAAAAAATATATATTTAGTCAGTATAGAACTATTTCTTTTCATTTAATAATCAAATATTTCTTTCTTTAAAAAGTCAATGGTCAAAAGTTATAGAGTTTAAACGTTTCTATTTTTTTTTTTTTTATTATTATTTTTTTTCCTCTAGTCTAATTCCGCTTTAAGAGAAGATTTACAAATAAAGTTGAAAGGGATAGAACCATTTTCATTACTCTAGATTAGTTGAAAAGTCAATAATTTTTTTCTTTGGGAAAATTAATCAAATATAGAACATACTAAATTATATATACTCATCCAGTGAATGCATGCAGATGCAGTTACCCAGAAAGTACACTGCTGTTTCATTCTTCCTCCCTTTAGACTTTCAAATTTTGAAACAACAGCTAAAAAATTAATAAAAGAAATTCAACCCCAACTAAATCATTATTATCATAACTCAGGTCTAATTTAAAATTATCCTACCTAAAATTAAAGGTTTTGGCACCCTTGATAATTCAAAGAAATTACAAGGAGACAATTATGTTATCGATTGTCCTTAGTATAACAAAATGAACATTGGAATAACACCACATTAACCAGCAGATGATGATGAACAACCATTAGCAATCTTTTTTAGAGATATCTCTCTATTTAATTTCATTATTCATTAGGAATGGACTTCCTTTTGTCACAATAATTGATCTAGTACAATGAAACAAAAGCATATCTTACCTTCATTTTTTCTGGTTCCTTTTAGCTTGAGCCCACTAGTTTTATCTTTTTACCAAAGTTACATCTCTTTAAGCTCAAAAATTCTTTTTTTTTTTTTTTTCCTTTTTTAATGAAAATGTTTCAGGTAGGATTCATGACTCTTAAAAGAATATAGAGTAACAACTCAAAAAGGTTCTCATCTTTACACTAAATTTCTAAAATATCTATAATTTTTCTCTCTATACCTCTCCTTTAAATTTCTTTGGTTAAAGTCTTCACTGCATAATGTTGTAGCTTCCTTTACTACGGTAGGGTTATAATGTTCACATGGGGTCTGGTCAATATCAGAATTATGGATAATTTGATAGAATGTATGTGAACATGAAGTCCCTTGACTTCTAGGTCAGATTGATGAATCAAACAGGACAAATTTATTGATAAGAAAATGTTTGAAGGAGGGTGGTAAAGAAGAGATTATAAGAGTTGCTAATCTCACAAAAAGATGTTTGAAGTTAAATGGAAAGAAGAGACCTACAATGAAAGAGACAGTAAGTGAATTATTTGGGATATTTAAAGGATTGAGCAGAGATTCAATTATACAACAAAATTATGGAGACTTTGATATTGTTGATGGTAAAATAACTAATTCCTTTAAAATTGTTTCATCAGTCTTCAGGTCGCCACTTTCTAATAGCGCTTCAATAGATGTCAACTTCCTTTGATCTTCATAAATCATCATGAAAGAGGGGAATTGGTTAAGTTATGGTGTATTCTTAAAGAGCTTTTGAAATTTAGTTCTTTTCTACGGATATTATGTAACTCGTGTTTACGTTTGAGAATAAAAGTTTATGAGATTAATTCAAGCAAATTTATGGTTATGAAGACCGTAGATCATGTGTGCCAATGTTAGATCTAGTATAAGACAAGCATTTTAGAAGTTCATTCATGTTATTAGGGTTTCCAAATTTTTGTTTAAGTAACAAGTCATATATGTTTAAACAAAAAATAAGGTTACTCTACAAATTTGATTAAATATGAAAAACAAAATAAAAATATAAGATGAATATGTAAAAGCATCTTGTGTTCTAACTTTTATTATGAAAATGATAACATCGACTAATTATATGCTCATTCCTATTAACAAAAAAGGCATACAGTTTTACAAAAAGTCCTCCTTTTAATAGCACGTTAATACTAGGTTAAATAGAATATCATATAATATAAAAATGTCTAACATTAATCCATATACATATATATATACATGAGAGACTTTTAGTAACCTTATTTTAACAAATATCACGAAAGAAAGAAACAATTTATTTTTATTTAAGAATCAAATGTAAATATAACTTGCATCTTTGTTGAGCTTAAATATCTCAAGTGGTATTTGAGCCAAAATCCTTTGTCCAAATCCCTAAATATTCAAAACGAGCTCGTGGTGATGAGCTCATGCGGTAAGAATACATGTTGTATAACCCATTTAATAAACAAGTTAAGTTTATGTTTAAACATGACAACGTAACCCATTTGTAAAAAACTTAATTTGATTTACACAAATTAAACCAATTTATCCTGTTTCAATTAATTTTAACAATAATTATTAACAATCATCACACAAAAATAATAATAGCTAAATAATACAACAAATATTTTTGTTAGGGTGGCCCAAAATAAAAATTAATTATATATTAATATTTTTATCCATTAATATTTTTGTTAGGGTGGGCCAAAATATATAAATTATACATATTAATATTTAAAAAAAAAAATTTGAGGGTGGGCCAAAGAGGCTGGATCCGCCCCTGACCACACAGAAAGTTTGTAAAAATTTTAAATAAGATCAAAGTTGAGAAGACTGTGTGGGTGGCTTTTGTTAAGATTTTCATGATATTGTGTAAATATTTTATAATCAGGTAAATATTATGTACTCTTTTAATTATGTCAGATATACGATCTCAGAATATTCTAGAGATTATGTAATCTCCTAACTATGTCAGATAAAATATTGTGTAATCCGCAACTTACATAATTAGGAGATCATATACTCCTTATATAAAGGATGTAACTCCTTAGTGATAAATCAATTAATTAAAAACATACAATTCTTCAATTTCACATGGTATCAGAGCCACTCTCTGATCTAAAAAAAAAAAAAAAAAAACACCGACGAGTAATCATCCATCGTCGTCAATCCAAGAAAGAGAAAACGACTGCAATCAATCCAACCCAACAACCAATCCTCCAAACTTCAGTCACTAGAAAACACCATCTTGACCATATAAAATCTACCAAATACACAAACCTCCAGCCAAAAAAAAAAAAAAAAAAACCAACCAATATTCAAACATCAACCATCATCCACCAATATTCAACCTCCTCCCATATCAGCCACCATCCATACACAAAACTCCGACCTATCCCAGTTAGCCCAAACACCAACCTCAACTCATCAAACCTAACCACCACGACCCCACTGCCATCAAATCTAGCTACGACGTGAAACCAGAAAACACCACCAGCTATCAAATCCAGCCGCAAATCAACAACAAATACGTAGAAAAAATATTTCCAGCCACAATCCAATCAAACCCAAACGCAACCCCAACACCAAAATCCAATCAAGCCCAACCACCTAACCACCAACTTTGGCCACCACTAACAACCAAAATACCCAGAAAAAGGAAAAAAAAATCCAAAACCAACCATCTTCAACAATCTGTCGTCATCTTGTCGCTAATTTGCTGCTATCTCAACCACTGTTGCTACCATGTCCAACTACTACTAATGTCGCCGACCTGCTGATGTCAACCTAAATCTGTTTCCGACGACTTTGATCAACTGTTATTGCGTTTTCCTTTTTTTTTCTTTTTTTTTATTATTCTTCAGTAATTCTAAAAAAAGGGGGGGGGGGGGGGGGGGAAGTCAAGTCAAGTCAAAGTTAAAGTAAAAAAAAGGTCGACAGTGTCTTAATCATCAGGATCAAAACCCATTATTATTCAACCCAATGGAACTTTCAATGCAGGAATTACTCTTATTGAATCAAACTATGATGTGTGGTCTTAGCTTATGGAAATGCATATTCTGGAGAGAGAAAAACTTTCCTATATTCGTGGAAAGAAACCACCACCAAAGGAATCTGATGAGGGGTACAAAAAATGGTATGCTGAAAACCAGAAACTCAAACGATGGTTGTTGATGTCCATGTCTCCTGAAATTATGAAGCGTTATCTATGCTTATCCACTACTCACGAAATCTGGAGTGCTCTATCCAAAGCTTTCTATGATGGAAACGATGGTTACTTTTCTTCTTACACCAGAAAGCCTTTAATGCTAAACAAAATGGAAGGTCATTCTCTGTCTATTGTGGAGAATTGATATAAATATTTCAAGAATTAAACCACCAAAATACAGTGGTTATGAAGGATCTCGATGACCTAATAGCATATCAGAAATCTGTCGAGCAATTGCGAGTTCATATTTTTCTTATAGTTTGGATGGAGAGTTCGAACAAATTAATGGAGAAATTCTATGAAAAAATCTGGTTCCAAATCTAGAAAAGAGTTACTCAAAAGTTCGACGAGAGGCAGTCCGTCAAATTACCTTGAAGGGAGAATCAGGAAATATTGAGACTTTAGCAATGGTGGCCCAAAATAAAAGTCAGCATACAAAATCCAGCAAATCATACAAACAGACAAGAAATGCACCCATTACAACAAATCTGGTCATACCAAGAACCAATGTTTTGAGCTAGTTGGATATCCAGATTGGTGGGATCACAGTCGTGATCAAAGGAAGAAGAATTCCAAGAAAAACTCTATTGCTACTATTGTGGAAAAGAAAGAAGATGCTGATCAATGCTCATCATAGCAACTATTGGAAATGATGGTAAGTTTTTACATATGTGTACATCTGTTTCTAATAGTGCATGGATAATTGATTCTGGTGCTACCAATCACAGGACATTTGATTCTATGCATATTTCAAACTTAAAACAATCCTCACAGAAATTTGTGTCTGCTGCCAATGGTGAGTCCACTCAAGTCATTGGAGAAGAATCAGTAACCTTCCAAAATACTTTAAACTTAGATTTAGTTCTAATTGTTCATTCCCTAAATTACAACTTATTGTCAATCTCACAAATAACCAAAACTTTATCTTGTGTGGTGATTTTTTTATCTGACTTTTGTGTGTTTAAGAGCATTCAGACAAAACAAACAATTGGTTGTAGTATTAGACTAGGGCAGCTTATTACCTGGATTTAGAGGAACAAAATTTTTCCATAGTACAACAAGCTTTTATAGTCAGTGGCTTGGAAGAAGACAGGCAGAAATCCTCCATCTGGTTATGGCATCGGTGTCTTGGATATGCTTCATTTAGTTACTTGAAGAAATTGTTTCCATGTTTGTTTAAGCAAAGTGAGGTTAGTTGTTTTCGTTGTGATGTTTATGAACTTTCAAAGAGTCATCGAGTTTCTTATCTAATAAAATTGAATAAAAGTTCAAATCCCTTTATGCTTATTCACTCTAATGTATGAGGGCCCTCCCAAGTTAATACTTTACGAGGATCACAGTGGTTTGTTACTTTCATTGATGACTATACAAGGATGACTTGGGTTTGTTTGGTGAAATCTAAAAGGGAGGTCAATGTGGTATTTCAAAGATTTCACTAAATGTTTTGTACACAAAATAATGATCAAGTTTAGGTTCTACGAAGTGACAATGAAGGAGAATATCAAAGTACAGACCTTCAGCAGCACTTGACAGCACATGGTATTATTCATCAAACTACTTGCCCAACACACCCTAACAAAGTGGTGTTGCTGAGTGCAAAAATCGGCATTTATTGGAGGTTGTTCGTGCTTCCTTAATAGAAGCTTACATGCTATAGTTTTTTTTTGGGAGAAGCACTCACTTCTACTACCTACATAATCAATTGAATACCTTTTAGCTCAATTTGAGTTACAAACTCCATTTCAAGCTCTTGGTAAAACAGTGAATGCTCCAACGGTTGCAAACTTACCACCTCATGTTTTTGGTTGTGTTGCTTTTGTACACCTCCATAAACATCCATGCAACAAGTTGTCTCCTCGAGCATTGAAATGTCTTTTCGTTGGGTATGGTGTTCATCAATAGGGTTATCACTGTTACCATCCTCCAACTCAACAACTATTTGTAACCATGGATGTTGTGTTCAATGAAGAATTGATATATTTTTTCTTCTAAGTTTAAACTTTAGGGGGAGTATTGTCTGGAAGAAATTCAGATTCTTGACTATGCCGTTCAAGATATGGGAGGCTATGAGTTAGAAACTAGACCGGTTGATCAACAAGAAGATGAAGTGGATGAAAATGTATAGGTGGTATCTTCGTCTGAAGAAACTTCATCTCAGTCTAAATCTCTCATTCGTAGTATATCACAACCACCATTCACTACAAATATTCTTGATTTAGAGTCTGAACCAAAAAAGTCTAAACCAATTAGGAAATAGTTACCACCAAGGAGAACTAGAGGGATTCCTAAACCAAGATACGAACCTAAGCCATCTAGTAAGGTCAAATATCCCATGAATCATTATGTGTCTAACCATCGTCTATCAGAATCAAATTTGTCATTTGTGAATGAATTATCTACTGTATCTATTCCTAACAGTGTGCAGGAAGCCTTATCTGATCCAAAATGGAAAGTTGTTATAAATGAAGAGATGCAATCATTATAGAAGAATGAGACTTGGGAACTTTTTGATTGTCCACCAAGAAAGAAGACTGTTGGATGTTGATGGGTTTACACTGTGAAGCAAAAAGTTGATGGCATGATTGAATGATTTAAAGCAAGACTAGTAGCAAAAAGGTACACTCAAACTCATGGGATGGACTACACAGAGACATTTGCACCCATAGCCAAAATCAACATAGTACTTGTCTTGTTATCTTTAGCTGCAAACCTGGATTGGCCATTACAGCAGTTCGATGTGAAAAATGTTTTCCTACATGGAGAATTCTCTGAAGAAATCCATATGGATCCTCTACCAGGGTGTATTTTACTAGGGAAACATAGCCAAAAGGTATGTCAGTTAAAGAAGTCATTGTATGGGTTAAAACAATCTTCAAGGGCATGGTTTGGGAGGTTCACCAAAGCTATAAAGTTTTTTTGCTACCATTAGAACAATTCAGATCACACACCATTCCTTAAAAAACAGCAAGGAAAGATCACTGTACTTATTGTATATGTGGATGATATGGTGGTTATAGGAAATGATCCAGAAGAAATGAAGGCTTTGCAAAAGTACTTATCAGAATAATTCAAGATGAAGGACCTAGGTTCTTTGAAATATTTTCTCGGAATTGAAGTGTCTCGATCTAACAGAAGTATCTTTTTATCACAAAGAAAGTATACTTTGGATGTGCTACAGGAAACTGGTATGTCAGCATGTCAACCAGCTAATACACCAATCGAAGAAGGCTTGAAATTAGGAGTTGAGACTGATCAAGTACCAGTTGACAAAGAGAGATACTAGAGACTTGTGGGAAGATTGATGTAATTGTCTCACACTAGGCCAGATCTTATTTATGCATTAAGTATAGTCAGTCAGATCATGCATAATCCTGGAGAGCAGCATATGAATGAAGTTATGTGTATCCTGAGATATTTAAAACATGCTCCTGGACAGGGAATCTTATTTTCTAAAAATAAGAACTACCAAAATGTGCATGCATATATTGATGCTGATTGGGCTGGAGCAGTAGATGACAGATGATCTGCTTTTGGTTATTTCACTTTTGTAGGAGGTAATCTAGTCACGTGGAGAAGCAAGAAACAAAATGTTGTGGCACGCTCGAGCGCTAAAGTCGAATTTAGGGGAATGGCACTTAGGATTTGTGAAGCTTTGTGGCTAAGATTTCTACTACAAGATTTGGGTTCTCAACCTAATCAACCAATCCAGTTATATTGTGACAATAAAGCAGCATGTGACATTGCTCACAATCCAGTTCAACATAATCGTACGAAGCACGTTGATGTAGATAGATTTTTCATCAAAGAAAAACTGGATGAAAAAATTATTGAACTGCCCAAGATTTGATCAGAGGATCAATTGGCCGATATTCTTACCAAGGCTGTCTCCAAACGTATTTTCTCACAAGTATTAGACAAGTTGGGTATATGTGACATCTACGCACCAACTTGAGGGGGAGTGTTAAGATTTTCATAATATTGTGTAAATATTTTTGTAATCAAGTAAATATTATGTAATCTTTTAGTTATTTCATGTATACAATCTCATAATATTTTAGAGATTATTTAATCTCCTAATTATGTCAGACAAAATATTTTTTAATCCTTAATTTACATAATTAGGAGATTTAGTAGATCTTATACTCCTTATATAAAGGGTGTAACTCCTTAGTGATAAATCAATGAATTGAAAACATACAATTCTTCAATTTCACAGCTTTGACTAAAATGAAGTTAAACGAAAAGAAATGGATTAGTGTTTGTGTTTTTTCTTCTCTGTTTTCTAAGAATTTATTATTTTCTTATTGCATTTTTCAGGTTAATATTAGATCATATATTTTATTAGTCCGTACATGGTTCACATATCCATTATGTGGCCGTTTTATATACATGTCAATAGATATTAAACAGAAAAATTATTTAGATAAAAAATAAATATATTTGAAGATCATTTCTAAATGTTCCGTGTATTTGGTAAATTAAAAAACAAGAAATGTGTTTTATGTAATACTTTATTATTCTGACTTTAACACAAATTATTTACACATTTAATTGGTTTTCTCAATTAAAATTGAAACACAATTGATGTCTACATCATTAATGTACACGTCATGGTCTGTTGGTTTTTCAATTGAAACCCAATTGATGTCTACATCCATTTGATAAATTAAAAAACCCAAAACTAATGTACACATAACACGTATGTGTACAAACCCAAATTTCTTTTTTTTTTTTTTTTTTTTGGTTAAAAAACCTCAAGGGGGGTTAATATGTCAATTTAAACTATATTATATTGAAATTATCATGATATTTTTTAAGTATAGTCTTTTTATTTTTCATGAATGCCCTGATTTTTTAAACTTCAAATTTAGTTTTTAATGTGTGGAAATGTTATGAGATAAAATTTATAATATTCTATGACGCGAAAATTTGTTTGATATATATATATATATATATATATATATATAGTCTTTTTATTTTTTATGAATGTCCTGATTTTTTAAACTTCAAATCTAGTTTTCTAATGTATGGAATTGTTATGAGATAAAATTTATATATTCTATGACGCGAAAATTTTGTTATATATTATATATAAATATATAAAGTTATATTAACTTGAGGATACTATTTTTACTACACGATAATGTTGTGATTGGGTAAAACTTTCGTATTCAAATTAAAAGATTTTTGCTAAGGTCTCTTTCACGGTCACACCAATATTATAACAAATCTTGTTAAACTATTATAAGAAAGATAAATGATATTTATTTAATTAATATTAAATTTTTTTTTTTTTCTACATATTAAGAGTAAAAGTTTGAGAAAGGGAAGTTATTGTTTAATGGATTGATTATATTTATTTTACTTCTGTCAAGTTGGTACTGTGGGTGAGGGATGGCCGTCGGGGCGGCCATCCCCAAATGAAAATGGGGAGGGGACTAGCGAGACCCAATTATTGAATATTAAAAAAAAAATTTTTAATTTCTTTTATTTCATAATTATAATCTTTTTCAGAAAGGTAATTGCCTCTTGAGACTTGAAGTCAAAACACGTAGTATAGTACAGTGTGGATTAGTCATCCAGCACAATGAGTGAAACATTAATGATAACCTTGAAAGTCTATTGTTTCAAATTAAATACTAATAATTAATCTTTTATTGAATTCAATTTAAGATGTAATTGATAGTTTTTCTTTTAAAAATATATATATATGAGAATTAATTCCTTACTAAATGTTGGTATAAATATAAATTATGAAATCATAATTCAATGATTGTTTATAATAATGTTGGAATGAAGTTACTTTTATACCAAAACTCTTAGTTCTTTTATTTTCCCTTAAAAGTTATGTGAGAGTAGATTCTTTACTAATAATTTTAATATGAAATTAAAAGAAAATTATTTTATAATTGATTTTTTCAAGGATTAGGGGAGAGCGGTGATGAGAGGATGATTTCCTATCCCCATCCAATCCAATCTAAAACTGAGGATACAGATAGGGGTGAGCGGGTCGGGTACCCTGCATTTTCTGGGGGAACCGGAACCGGAACGCACAGTGCAGGTTCCTAAAAAAAGGAACCGGAACCGGAACCGCACAGTGCAGGTTCTTCAATTAAGGAACCGGAACCTAAAATGCAGGTTCCGGTTCCTTTCCAGGGTACCCTGTAAAAAATCAATTACCCCTAATAGTTGAAAAAATAACAAAAACACCTTATAAGTTTACAAATACACCCTAACAAATTTTGATTATTCATCATTTGTGTCCAATGTAATCATAACCTGTAATCTCTAAGCAACACTTGAATTCAATCAATTCATCACAATTCACATACAATTCGTCAATCAAAACCAAAACACAAACAATTATTCATCACCATTCACATAAAATAACTTCAACAAATCATTTAAACAAACAACAATATAGAAAGTTAAAAACTACCACCAAGTTTTTTTACTCCTCCTAATTTCAATCACTAAAATATATAAAATATAAAACAACCCAAAAAGCATAACATGAGACATGACCATGTCTAATGCTCCAAAATAGGCATGGATGTTCCTTTGTCAATGATTGAAGCCAATCATTTCTACAAAATAAACACAAGAAAGTCAATTAGTAGCTTCAAAAAGTAAAAACATTAAATAAATTTATTTAATAACTTAAAATAAATTAAGAGATAAGAATATAATCGTTAGTTAGATACTATACCCGCTTCATAAGCCTCTGCTTCCTCCAAGTCATCTTATCCAGAGTTGGTGCACATTTCAACCAATCGCTTGTACAAATCAATGATTCAACAACCGGCGGAGATAAAGAACTTCGAAATTTATCAAGTACACAGACCCGATGTACTAAAAGCTGACTCGGAAGCAACTGTAGACACTGGGATTGCAAAGATATCTTTGGCCATACGCGAGAGAACTGTATACGTTGATGCATTTGCCTTCCACCATTCCAATACATTCAAGTCAGACATTATGGATTCACATTTATCATCAAGGTATCGGTCTAACTCTGACTTGGTAGCATCTTGTACCTCTACCTGCATCTCCTCCACATATTCCGACAACAAAGTGCCAGGGACACTATCTATAAATAATATACTAATTTAATGGAATGTTATAAACTTATAATTAAACTTATAATTGATTAAGTAATCATATTATAAAATATAAGGTAATATTAAATTAATTAAATTTTTAATTGTTAATTAAAATGTAATAAACTAATAATATAGTAAATTACTAATATTTAATGTAATGTTATAAATTCATAACTAATTATGTAATTATGTAATCATTTAACTATATAATGCTTAATAAGTAAGTGATCATAATATAAGAATATAATAATATTATAATTTAATTGAGTAATTATTAACTATAATGTAATATTTAATTAATGTATGTAATTGGAAATGTTATAAGGTAATGTTATAATTAATTAAATTTCTTATCATTTAATTAAGTATTGTGCTGATGTTTTTTGTAGTAAATTAGTAATTACTAATGTTTAAAACATAATATCATAACTCATAATCAATAAGTAATCATTTAATATGTAATGTTATTTAATTATATGATCATACTATAATAGTATAATGTAATGTTATAGTGAATTAAGTAATCATACTATAAATTTATAATTAATTAAATTTCAAATCATTTAATATATACAATATTTATAATGGAGTTATAAACTATAATATAAACTTATAATTGATTAAGTAATCATATTATAAATATATAAGGTAATATTATAATTAATTAAATTTTTAATTGTTTAATTAGTAATGTAATAAACTAATAAATAGTAAATTACTAATATTTTAATGTAATGTATAATTCATAACTAATTATGTAATTATGTAATCATTTAACTATATAATGCTATAATTAAGTAAGTGATCATAATATAATGTAATATATAATATTATAATTTAATTGAGTAATTATTTAACTATAATGTAATGTTTAATTAATGTATGTAATTAGAAATGTTTATAAGGTAATGTTATAATTATTAAATTTCTTATCATTAATTAAGTATTGTGCTGATGTTTATGTAGTAAATTAGTAATTACTAATGTTTAAATAAATCATAACTCTAATCAATTAAGTAATCATTTAATATGTAATGTTATATTAATTATATGATCATACTATAATAGTATAATGTAATGTTATAGTGAATTAAGTAATCATACTATAAATTTATAATTAATTAAATTTCAAATCATTTAATTAATATAATATTTATAATGGAATGTTATAAACTTATAATAATTAGTAATAATATATAATTTATAGTAAGTGATATAATATATAATGTAATATAATAATATTATAATTTAACTGAGTAATTATTTAACTATAATGTAAGCTTAATTAATGTTTATAATGAAATGTTATGATTAATTAAATTTCTTATCATTAATTAAGTATTATGCTTAGGTTTATGTAGTAAATTAGTAATTACTAATTATAATATTTATATATAATGAAATAATCAATTAAGTAATTATTTAATTATGTAATGTTATAATTAATTATATAATCACTTATAGAAACTCCCCATTATTTACATTTCACAAATATTTCATTATAGTCCAGGTTCCAAAATAGGTTCTAAACAGGTTCTAAAAACAGGTTCCAAGCAGGTTCCAAAACAGGTTCCAAAGCAGGTTCCAAAACAAAGGTTCCCAAAACAGGTTCCAAACAGGTTCCAAAACAGGTTCCAACGGCAGGTTCCAAAAACAGGTTCCAAAACAGGTTCCAAACAGGTTCCAAAACAGGTTCCAAACAGGTTCCAAAACAGGTTCCAAACAGGGTACCCTTTTTACAGGTTCCGGTTCCGGTTCCGGTTCCGGTTCCTCCACATGGAAGAACCGGAACCGGAACCGCACAGTAACGGTTCCAAAAAATTGGAACCGGAACCTACCCGCACAGTGCAGGTTCTGGGTAGGTTCCGGTTCTTACCCCAGGTTCCGGTTCTACCCGCTACCCGTGCTCACCCCTAGATACAGATATGAAGAATTTGTCTAATTATATATTCTTTTCAATTTTTATTTTACAAAGAAATAAAAATTGGAAAGAATCTAAATGTTTTGAAAAGATTTTAGTATTGTTTATCTAATTATAACTTATTTTGAAATTAGTTAATAAATATTATTATTTTTAAAACTTATTTAGTTAATATAAATTAAAGGAAATAAAAAATGAAAAGAATATATAATTATACAAAAGATATTGCGGTAAAGTAATCAATTTTTTGGATGCATTTATTATTATCGAAAACCCTAGCATGTGTTTGTTACTTTCTTCGAACCTTGAGGAGGAGCTTTCTGTAAACCATTTCTTGAATTATTAAATATTTGTGACAAACACCTGATTGATTGATTTGGACAATTTTGTTTTATTCATTAGCCTTAATTGACTATCCCATCTTTGAATTGACTAATATGGGATGTGACAGGGATCCTTGTGGGACTCTTATCCCCAAATAATTAAAAAATAAATTTTATTTATTTTGTTTTAATATTTATAATTTTGAAAGTGTATTTTATTTAATATAAAAAACTAATAATTAATTTTGTATTGAATTAGTCAACTTAAGGATATAATTAGATAGTGTAATTATAACAAGCGTTTATGAGAATTAATTTTTCACTAAATGTATAATACTAGAATGATAAAAAATTTAATCATAATTTCATTATTGTTTTAATCCAAAATTAGAATGACTTGCTATTACACTAAAACTCTTAATTCTTTTTTCCCCATAAATTGTAATGTTGGAGTAAAACTCTTTAAATAGTATTTTTGATACAAAATTAAGAGAATTTATTTTATAAATTAATACTTTCGAAGATTAGAGATGGGGCAGGGAGGTAATAGCAATCCCCATCTCAATGCTAAAGTAATTCAGAGATTGTTTTCCATCCCCGTCCTTCCCAGATTGTTATTGAACCACTTTCATACCCTTACAAATCTAGTCTGATTGTAAATATAGAGAAATTGAGACTGATGGATACTAAATATGAACAAAATTTTATTTTCATTGAAACATTAAATCAAACACTTTGAACCAATTTATACATGCATTTATATGCGAGTTGCAGATTTTTAAAGCAGAAAATAGAAACTCATCACACTCTTCACCTGTGGTGATATCATAATTATTATGAATATAGTTTAAAAACTAAGCAGAGTCAATTTATTGAAGATTGTATATTATATACTTTATGGGAACGAAAATTTTCTCACGTTCTTGTATATTTAGTCATTGAGCCAATTAACAATTGAATAGTTTGCTCACTGTAGTTAGTTTTTAAAATATTCAATATAACAGTTACAAAATTTAAAATGAATATTTTAAGTATTATTATCAATAATTTAAAGAATTGGAAGGTTGCAACAAGGATAGTTTTGTCCTTATTCACGAATATCAAATAACAAATTTCCTTAACCGCAATTAAATTAATGGATGTAGTTGATTAAAAGCCTTATAATATTTTGGTAGGTAGATGTATTTTTATTCTTCATATTTTAAGCATAATCCAATAATTATTTCAACAGCTCATGATTAATTATTTAATCACACACACATACAAAAAATAAAATAATAAAATAATAAAAGTAATAATAAAAGACATCGAGATCAACAATTAATTCTATAATCAAGTATCAATAAAGAAAGATTTGGCAGGTACTATTATGCTATAAGTTTTGTAATAACAATAATGCTATCTTTACTCTTGATCGTCTTATTATCTTTGTTAAAATTATATATAGTACCTATGTTGTACATATGATACCCGTATTATACGTTATATTTACAAAGGATAGTAAGATTGTTAGTAAGATATGTGAGAAACATATTATTACTCGTGTAATAAAGCTGTATGATTAGAGTTGTAAAAGTCATCAATATAAGGCTTCCAGTTGTAAATCATATCATATCCCCTCATGCACAACCCTTTGTCTACTTTGCATAATCACTTCAACCCGAAATAATAAAATGGTATAAATAGAAACTGCTGCAAGTTTTTTGTTACTTGACATTTTAAACAGGTTTTTAAGGTTGAATTTCTAATCAAATGTATATTCATTTTGGATTGAATAATGATGATTGTATTAATCAGGCTGTGTTAGAGATCACGAGATCAATGATCAAAAACATTGGTTGAATTAGGAAATAATATTTGTGTGGCAAAAGATGAAATTTGATAAATAAACAAGGCCAAACAAAGGTATATATTTAATTTGAAGTGGTAAAATTAATATAAAACTTCTAAGCCTAAGTCAGCCATTGATCAAGACATAAAATATTTCTTGCATCAAATTATTTTTAAAATGAAATATGTTAAAAAGATTAGGTATGTATCATTGTAATTTGAAAATATTTTAATATGGTATTTTAAAGCCCCCGAGGTTTGTCCTCATCCAGAGAAATCCCTACAGGTAAAGGAATTAACTTAAAAACCCGTCTTTGGTCATTTTTAGTTTGTTTTCACAGTAACAGGATGAATGACTTTAATACCCTTGTCCTCGCATCCTAACGCCCCACTTCTTCATTAACATGCCCTGCAACTATCTTGTCATGCCCCAAATCCTAAGCAATGGAACACCCTCTTTCTGCTGTAGAATCATTCTCCTAAAACATCCAACTCTCCCCCACAACAACACCACAACCATTAGGGCTTTTCATCAAACATCTTCTATGCTTTTTTAAACTCTTCTCTCGCAACAACTTTCTACCTTACTCATACCCACACAATATCATTACCAAATAAAATAACAGGAAACAACATTGCACTAAATAATAAATAAATAAATAAAGGTGAGCAAAAGTGATTGTTGCATCATTTTTTTCGATTAAGAATTTTGACAGTAATTTTACCAACTCTTTCAGCTCCCTTTTTGTATGTGTGCACTTGCTATGGCTGCAGATATATGAAATTTTCCCACATTTTGCTGTTAACTAAAGCTTGTAGATCTTTAGAAATGAGTAGAAATCCAAATATGAGTGTACCCGCGTGATTTAATCTGTGAAATTAATTCAATCATTTTGAAACTTGAATGTATGGTTTGACAATGTTAATGGTGATGCGGCATGGTTTTAAGAGTTGGGGTGGGAAGATACGAGGAAGGGAAGAAACTCGATGGAGAAAGGGGTACAAGCAACTGTGGGTTCGCTGGCTGGGTTGCAGGGGGTTGCGGTTGGTTAAAGTGATTTATCCCTTTTTTTTTTTTTAGCTTATAATAATTTGATTAATTATTGCTTGACTATAAAATTTACTGACAATTTTCTCTTTTGCCCCTGTCTTATTAAAACTAACATAAAAATATTAACGTTCACTTAACTATAGGGGGTTTTAAGTTAATACCGATATCAAGAGGGTTTATCTGATTTAGGCCAAACCTAGAGAGGTTTAAGTAATTATCGCTAATCATATTGTAATGCATGTTTAGAACAATCCAAAATAAAAACAAAAAAACCAACAACTTTCTGCATACAAACATTAATAATCAAATAAATAAGTGAAAATTAGTTAATTTGGTCAAATTGAAAGGGACCCAAAAGCTAGGGTGATGTGGAACACATTATTTTAAACCAAATATTTATTTTTATTTCCTTTTTTGTTTGATTTGGTTTTCTTAGTTAATTAGAATTTCACGTCAGGAAGTTAAAAGAAATTTCACATTGGATTAGAAAATTAATAATTGGGGAGTGGCATTTTGAACCGGCCATGTTAATTAAAAATATTGCTTTTATCTCAGATGCCAACTTGCTTTTAATTTTGTCACACGCCTGAATGATTGATTTGGTGAGTGGCATTTTGAACCAGCCATGTTAATTAAATTTAGATAGAGTCAGCGATAGACTTTGTTATGTCATGCCGTGTCGTGCCAAAACTAGCAGAAATTTGTATCGACTTGTCAAATTTGAAGGCCTATAACACAACCCGCTATATAGTATATCGTGCCGTAGGTCTAGCCATTAAGAAATCAAACTTGTATTATATACTTTATGGGAATGAAATTTTTCTCATATTCTTGTATATTTAGTCATTGAGCCAATTAACACTTTAATAGTTTTAGTTTTTAAAATTTCCGATATANCCTAATAAAATAACAGGAAACAACATTGCACTAAATAAAAAATAAATAAATAAAGGTGAGCAAAAGTGATTGTTGCATCATTTTTTTCGATTAAGAATTTTGACAGTAATTTTACCAACTCTTTCAGCTCCCTTTTTGTATGTGTGCACTTGCTATGGCTGCAGATATATGAATTTTTCCCACATTTTGCTGTTAACTAAAGCTTGTAGATCTTTAGAAACGAGTAGAAATTTATGTCGGCGATAGACTCTGTCGTGCCATGCCATGCCGTGCCAAAACTAGCCGAAATTTATGACGTCCTGTCAAATTTGAAGGCCCACAACACAACCCGTTATATAGCGTACCGTGCCATAGGTCTAGCCATTAAGAAATCAAACTTGTATTATATACTTTATGAGAATGAAATTTTTCTCATATTCTTGTATATTTAGTCATTGAGCCAATTAACACTTTAATAGTTTTAGTTTTTAAAATTTCCGATATAAAGTTACATAGTTAAATACTTGTAATTATCAATTACAAAATTTAAAAGTAATATAATAAAATATTATGAAATTCAATAAAGTAATTATAATTATAATTATAATTTTACTTCAGAGGAATTGGAAAAGGCCACAGACAACTTTAATGAAAATCAAATTTTTTATCAAGGACGACAAGGCACAGTATGGCAAACTATGCTGGTGGAGGGAACAAGTTAACAACTATAAATAATAAATTTTAATAAAATTCAATAAAGTAATTGTAATTATATTTTTATGTAATATTGTTTTCTAGTTTTGGGTTTCTAGGCCCAGCATCTATTTGTGGTTTTAAGCCCATCCATTGTTAGTGGACAAATATTTAAGCAAAGAGTGGTCTATTGGCCTCTATTGTCAATAGATCGAAACCCATTTTTTAATTTTTTTTTTAATTCAATTATTAATTCACCTTTAAAATCTTCTTTCCTATAAACATTTATTACACCACATATAAGTATATAAATCTTAATTATTTATATTCTTATTCCAATCTACCTTGATAAAATTAAATATTAACTAATTTTATTTTATTTTATTTTATTTTTTTTAATGAAAAAAGAAGTTCTACAAGAAGATATATAAAGTGATCGACAATGTAAGATTGTAATTTTTTTATTCTCAATTTTTTTTTTAATTTAGGCTATATATTTAATTTTCCTTTATAAATGAGTAATACTACATATACAACATTTTTATATAACATTTTTCATACAACATTATGTGACAATATGATTGGCCGATTTTAAAATAAAATTANGCTGTTAACTAAAGCTTGTAGATCTTTAGAAACGAGTAGAAATTTATGTCGGCGATAGACTCTGTCGTGCCATGCCATGCCGTGCCAAAACTAGCCGAAATTTATGACGTCCTGTCAAATTTGAAGGCCCACAACACAACCCGTTATATAGCGTACCGTGCCATAGGTCTAGCCATTAAGAAATCAAACTTGTATTATATACTTTATGAGAATGAAATTTTTCTCATATTCTTGTATATTTAGTCATTGAGCCAATTAACACTTTAATAGTTTTAGTTTTTAAAATTTCCGATATAAAGTTACATAGTTAAATACTTGTAATTATCAATTACAAAATTTAAAAGTAATATAATAAAATATTATAAAATTCAATAAAGTAATTATAATTATAATTATACTTCAGAGGAATTGGAAAAGGCCACAGACAACTTTAATGAAAATCAAATTTTTGATCAAGGACGACAAGGCACAGTATGGCAAACTATGTTGGTGGAGGGAACAAGTTAACAACTATAACTAATAAATTTTAATAAAATTCAATAAAGTAATTGTAATTATATTTTTATATAGTATTGTTTTCTAGTTTTGGGTTTCTAGGCCCAGCATCTATTTGTGGTTTTAAGCCCATCCATTGTTAGTGGACAAATATTTAAGCAAAGAGTGGTCTATTGGCCTCTATTGTCAATAGATCGAAACCCATTTTTTAATTTTTTTTTTAATTCAATTATTAATTCACCTTTAAAATCTTCTTTCCTATAAACATTTATTACACCACATATAAGTATATAAATCTTAATTATTTATATTCTTATTCCAATCTACCTTGATAAAATTAAATATTAACTAATTTTATTTTATTTTATTTTATTTTTTTTAATGAAAAAAGAAGTTCTACAAGAAGATATATAAAATGATCGACAATGTAAGATTGTAATTTTTTTATTCTCAATTTTTTTTTTAATTTAAGCTATATATTTAATTTTCCTTCATAAATGAGTAATATTACATATACAACATTTTTATATAACATTTTTCATACAACATTATGTGACAATATGATTGGCCGATTTTAAAATAAAATTAAATTTTCACCCAATCATCTTTTGCCATATAATGTTATATGAGAATACTGTATGTGTAGTATTATTCTTCATAAATACCACAAAATATCATACTACTAAGCTTATGTTTTAAATTTAAGTTATACCAAATCTGATTATATATTGAGCCTCACTTCATTCCTAATGCAATAGTCAATAAAATAGTTGATAAGGTTGTCACTCATGATTACTCTAACCTAGCTCAATAAGTTAGCGTTTAACTCAGCTCATCAAGAAGAGCTAAGCAAATTGCAGAGTTCCAACTCAGCTTTCAGTCCAGCTAAGCTGTTCTTCATGAGCTGAGCTTCTTGGAAATGCACTTTCAGAAGTTAAAACGACATTTACTGTATTGGTTAATACACATAGCATGACTTTGGTCAGGTAGTCGACCAAATGTTTCGATGCAGTTGCGATCAGCTAGCACCAAAAACCTAGTCGTTTTGTTTTCTACATCGTTAGCTTATTGTCTAAAAAAGAATTAAGGTTAAATGGCGAATAACATGAAAGTTAAAAGGAAGACCTACTTGGTTCCTTAAAATTACAGACATCTTCGTACTTGAAGAAAAAATATGTGGTTTCGTAGGCCCCCACATTGCTGGGGTAACCAAATATCTCTCCCTCGATCGTCGATCACTTGGAGAGATAGTATGAGTCCTTGTCCTTACTCTTCTTTAGGATGTAGGGGCAAGCGAACTCTTGCATTGTTGGCTCCTCAAGGTCATGCTTGCCAAATGCTATATACACAACAATAGCTATATATGCATTTGGCGTCAGTTGGAATGGCGCAACCTAGAAGTAGTCGAGGATCGACCTGATGTAGGGGTATCCTCACCCCACATTTAAAAATGGCTTTCGAGAATGCAGTCATTCCCTTGGGAGGATCCTGAACAGTGTGCAACCTGTGTTGATACATGCCCACGTTGATCGCATACTAGTCTACTGCACTTTGGACTTGCCGAGGTGCCTGATGGTTGCAAGCTCCCTTTTCCAATTGTTCTCGTCTCGGGGACCTCCATTGCCCTTTGAGTCTGTAAAGGTGTGACATGTAGGGATGACTCAGACCTTGAATAATCTACCTCATACGACGACTCAGAAGAGTAAAAGAACCCTGGTTTCCCTTCCATAGTCATCAAAGCTCCTAAAAACCCTAAAAACTCTTAAGATTAATCTTCTAAGGCTTTTTACCCTAAGTTTTAAATCTTCAAAGTGTTTCTTTCGAACACTACCCAGAAATGCTTGCCATTTAAACCTACCAGACGCCTATAGCCCCCATGACTATGGAAAAAAGAGAAAAAGGGAGAAGTTTCCTTACCTCTTGGCTGTTGAGAACAGGTGCTCTATCCTAGCATTGAGTTCGCATTAACTAGAAGAAGAAGAACAAATTTTGGAACTTGAAACGTTGTTTTTCTCTCTGAAGAATCTGAGTTCTTTGAAAACTTAGTGTAAGCTTACGGTTTTATAAGGTGGAAGACGACACTTGATTTCTTTTATAAGCGACGTTTAGACCGGAACACACTCCTAACCGTTGATTGCGACCACGTGTCGTCAATCCGCGCGAAGAGTAACCCCCACGCTTCGTGAAAATCATTCGGTGTATTTCTTTATCGAAATTGCCAAGCGTCGGCGTGATTATCTCCTCCACATTAAATGCGCACTCATCCGTATTCAATGCTTCAAAAGGGAATGTCATTTCAACATTACTTGCATTTGATGCTCATGACTGATACTTGTTACATGCAAAGACACTTCTGTCAGATAAGGTTTATCTTATTGACCGAGCCAATTGTCAAGCGCAACATATAACATCTGAAGAGGTCGTTCAAAAATAACATTTGTTCAACATGTCAGACTCAAACACCGAACAAGATGGTTTTCAATTTTTAACATCAAAATGTTCTAAAGTGTTTTCAGGTCGTGCATGACAATTGGGGTTCCAAATACATCTTGATAGCACATGACAAGATCAAACTCAAGTCGACGGACCTCTGTAAACGATCACGTCAGGTCGCTGGTGTTACTCTCAAAGTCTAGATCACGACTTACACTCAATTTGTTGGTCATATCAAGCAATCAGCTTTAGATCGCCTGAAACGATGTGACTATTCTTAGCTTTCAGCTCGAGCAAACATTTCTGAATACAAGTCAGGTTGCAGCATAATCATGAAGTTCTCAAGATCCAATTCCTTGAATCTTAAGAATTGGGGAGCTTCTATTATGCTAAAAAAATCAAGGTCGGCGAAAGCTTACATCAATAAGTACCAATCAGAGTTCAAGAAGGCTTTGTGCCATCCAGAATCTACCACGTCACCCTAAGACAAAGAGACCACTGTCATCAACCCAACCGATTCAGGTTTTGTCTATAAGTGAATGAGGACCGCACACCTATCAAAGCCTCAGATAATTTGAAGATATTTCCTAAGTTATCAGCCAATGAGAGGCAAGGAAGAACTTGGATAACACCTACCCTCCTGCAGACTTGTAATCATTACCTTGAATTCAACAGTTATAAATAGAGGACTCCCTCTCACAAATTTGGGTGATCAATCTCTGATTTTCATAACAATTGACAGCAAAGACAACTACGAGATAGAGACTAGCTTAATATTCTCTCTGAATATATAATTTTGTACCTCTATTCGCTGTTTGCTATATGCGACATCTAGTAACACATTTATATAAAAGAAACAGTAGATGTAGAAATTGCTTTAAGCATCCGAGCCACTATAAAATTCTCACTGTCTTGTTTATTATTAAGTCTTTGCATTCAACTGTGTTTATAACCTTGTCCTAGCTTTAAAACTAGTTAATCACGCGTAATTTCTAAGACCTGCTTAGCACTTTGCACGTGCGAAGTCGTTGGTGTCAAAATCAAGTATCAACAATTCTACTTCTTTATTTGTAGTTTATAATATGTATATAGTGTGCATTCACTTTGGAAAGCTTGCTGGATTCAGGAGAAGAACCGAAAGGAGGCCATGGAAGAAGCATGTTTGCACCTGAAAACACTAGAAAATGAGCTTAAAGATAAGAAATTCTTTTGTGGGAGAGAAGATGAGAATGGTTGATATTGTTGGAAGCTTTTTATGCTTCTGGGTTGGTTGCATTCTCGAGGCTTCGGGAGTGGAGATTTTTACAGAAGACAAATTCCGAATATTCCATAAATGGAAGGGTGAGTTTCTTAATTGCAATATCATCAAGGAGAATTGCCTTTTTTCCAGCTCGTGTTTATAACCAGGAATGGTCAGATATTAAAAAAAATCCCAAGGATTGTGATAATCAATTAAGGCAATTTTCTTTGTGAATGGAAAAAAATAAATTTGTTTTAATTAAGAAATAAAGATTATCTGTGGTGAATTAATTTTAATAACAGGGGTGAGGAGCTTAATTCAATTCAGTTGTGAATAAAAACAAACAAAACAATGAAAAATTCTAGAAGAATTTCAGTTGAATCAAAAAATTTTAAATGGTCCCTATATTTTTAAAACATTTCAATTTAATCCTGGTTCCAGAGACCGGTTCTGGTTCTTGAGGTGATGGAATTGGAATTGAACCTGCACAGTGTCAGTTCCTAATTTCTAGAACCAGAATCTACCCTGTGAGGACTGGTTTTGAATAGGAACTAGAATTGGACCCCAAGTATCCGTTGGTTTTTGTTTCGGTTGATTCTTTTGCACACACCTAGTTAGGCTTATTTAGTGGCTGAAAGAGTTTTATTAAAGTTGTAAACACTTCTAAAATTTATTGAGATTGTTTGTTTTAAACCGTTTATAAGATTTAAAATAAATTATTTTACAGTTTAAAAGATAAACTTATATATTTAAAGTGTTGAAATTTGAAAAATCCATGTCGTATTTTATACATTTGACTTGATTTATTATATATAATTAAAGTATTTTCTGATAAATTTATACTAAAAAAACTATTTTATATTTTCCTAACTAAACAATAAATAACTTTTTCATAAAAAACTACATTTTGATAAGTTTTTTTTTTTTTTTTATAAACTCTATTCGAATAAGCCGTATCAAAATAACCCTCCAAATTCTCATTGGATTTGAAGTCTGTCATACCCATACAGACAGTTAACGCAAACAAATTTGCAATTAATAGTAAATGGATTTTGTATAATCACGCAATATTAAAAAAAAAAATTAAATTAAAATACCAACATGGTATCATATCACATCGTTCATATCATCAACCATTGAATTACTAACATATCTAAAAATTAATTTTCTCTCTTATCTATTTTAAATTAATTACGATTAATAATTACCTGGCATGCATTTATTAGTTTGCCGTATTAATTGACCTCCAAAGAAAGCGAACTTAAATTAGTTTCCGAAGGGGCTAAAATTAATTAATTATATATAAAGAAAGATAACCACAAGTGGAAAAAACAAACAAAATATATAGAGACAGGGAGAGCAACTGGCTAACTAATCAGAAGAATGAGTGGCAATAGCTTTCTTTACGTAGTTGGAAAGACGGGTTTATAGCAATTTAACAATTTCCACCTCAAGGTTTAAGAAAAGTACAATACACCCAAAAGTTTTGGAACAATAATACATGCACCCAAAAATTAATTACTTTACTCTATAAAAAATTAAAGACTATAGCACCATTTGTCCAATTATATATTCTTTTCTGTTTTAATTTCTTTAGTTTTAATTTTTATTTTAACTATATACATAGTAATATTTATAGGCTAATTTTATATAATAAATATATAAATAAATGAATTATTATTTAATTCTATACAATAATCTAAAAATAAAATAAGGTCCTAAATTTAATTAAATTACATACTTAAAAGATGATTAAAATAAAATGGGAGAGGGAAGTACTGTATAATAAATTAATAATATAAAGGATTCAAAAGTCTTTTCAAAACAAAGTTTCAGGTTCTTTTTTTTTTTTTTTTTATATCTTTAATTTTTATATAGTCAAAGTGAAAATTGAAAAAATAAAAAATGAAAATAATATATAGTTAGAAAAAGGGTATCGTAGTCTTTTAATGATAAAGTAATCAATTTTTGGGTGCATTTGCTACTTTTCAAAATCCATGTGTGAGTTGGGTTTTCCTTAAACCTTGAGGGGGAAATTGTTTTAAACCCTAAGAAAGAAAGAGAGAAGAAGAGAGTTAGGTAGCTCAAAAGCTTTTATGAAGAAATAAGTGCTTTTGGTTGAAGTTGAAGTTATATATTTGAACGTGAGATAGAGCATGCTTTTGCTTCTCCCATAAAAGCTACCCTACTTACCTCTCACCCATTAGCTCTACCTACCACCAGTGCCCCTTCTTCATATTTATTTTTCTTTCCACACTCTTTCTCTCAACTTCAATTTTTTGAAGCTTCAATATGATCTCCATAGCTAATTCTCTTGAGCAAGTTCAAAAACCTGAGCTTTCTCCTTCTACCAATTCTAATAATAATGAGAAAACTCATGTTTTCAAGTCTAAACTTCCTGATATTCCCATCAATAATCATCTCCCTCTCCACACTTATTGCTTCGAAAACCTCTCCACTTTCGCCGATAACCCTTGTTTGATCGCCGGTTCCACTGGCAAATCTTACTCGTTTGCTGAAACTCACCTTATTTGTCGAAGAACTGCTGCCGGTTTAGCTGGTTTAGGCATAAAAAAGGGCGATGTCATCATGATTCTTCTCCAAAACTGTGCCGAATTCGTCTTCTCGTTCATGGGAGCTTCTATGATCGGCGCTGTCACCACCACGGCGAACCCCTTCTACACTTCTCCTGAAATCTTTAAGCAATTCAAGGGTTCTCAAGCTAAAATCATCATCACACAATCGCAATACGTCGACAAGCTTCGAGACTCGAACGAAAAGTTTCCGGAAATAGGCGAAGATTTTACAGTGATCACAGTGGATGACCCGCCGGAAAATTGCCTACATTTCAGTGCATTATCGGAGGCGAATGAGAACCAAATCCCTCAAGTTTCAATCGACCCCGATGATGCTGTAGCTTTACCATTTTCTTCCGGCACAACAGGACTCCCCAAAGGAGTCATTTTAACGCACAAGAGTTTGATCACAAGCGTCGCGCAACAAGTGGACGGCGAGAACCCAAATTTATTCTTGAAAGGCGACGATGTGGTGCTCTGTGTGCTGCCATTGTTCCATATTTATTCGTTAAACAGTGTCCTTTTGTGTTCGCTGAGAGCCGGCTCCGCAGTTTTGTTGATGCAGAAGTTTGAGATAAGAGCACTGTTGGAGTTGATACAAAAGCACAAGGTGTCGGTGGCGGCGGTGGTGCCGCCACTGGTGCTGGCACTGGCGAAGAATCCGATGGTGGCGGAGTTCGACCTAAGCTCAATAAGGGTGGTGCTTTCGGGGGCGGCACCGCTAGGAAAGGAGCTGGAAGGGGCGCTCCGGAGTAGAGTTCCGCAAGCAATTTTGGGACAGGTTAGTGTTTGTTTTGGCACTTTTAACTGAAGTTCATGCAATAAGCGAGTGATGAAACGGAAAAAACAGTTTCTGAGGGTACTCTGTTATTTTTGTAAAGTTAGAGGTCATTTTAGTCATTAGACATTAAAATTTGTCTATAATGAAATAACAAATAAAAAAGCTTTTATTAATAATTTTATAAGATTAATTAGTCTATTTTTTGAGAGGTAAAATAAATTGTATAATTATTTGAAGAAATATCAACAATTAATTAATATTATTGAATAATTTAAGCCAGATTTTTATTAACTAATCATAAGAATGTACCTGTATTTAGATTTGAGAGGAGGTTAACCATACTTAAATTACTAATTATATAGTTCTATAAAGTTTACTGGTAGGTGTGACATGTGAGCTTTCTCACCATGGTGGTTGGGTCAACCCAATTATTTTCCTCTAAAATAATTTAATACAGTTTTATAAAAATAATATGTGACAATATTATTGATTGGATAACGTTATAGAATGGTAATATTTATTGAATTCAAATACTGTTAAATAGTAAATAAAATTTTAAGTTTTTATTCGAATAATTGATTTTAATAGTATAGGTTATAGACAAAAATGAAATTGAAGAAATTAAAGAGCGGCGGTCATGGTGATCAACCAACTAATTTATTAGAGTTTCATTAGTTGGAAGAAACTGAGAGAAACTAATTTTGCGGCCACTTAATTATGAGAGGATATATAATGAATGGCTGCAATTTCAGTTGTTCATGAATTTCATTTGACTTTCACCATCTACGGAAATAAATGAAGGAGACGGACCCTTTTTTTTTTAAAAAAAAAAAAAAAATTGCTTTATCACTGGGTCTTCTATGGATGATAAGAGCAAAAGAATATTCCGTGAGCTCTTGAGTTTGAGTTTGAAAAAAAAAAATTGGTTTATCACTAGGTCTTCTATGAATGATAAGAGTAAAAGAATATTCTGTGAGCTCTTGAGTTTGAGTTTGAATCCCCCTAAGCACTAATAAACAGTAATGGATTCAAAAATTTCTGTTAAGGTAAGCTAAAATAAAGACTAATTATACATTAATATTTTTGTTAGGGTGGGCCAAAATCCAAAAATTATACATATTAATATTTAAAAAAAAAAAATTAAGAATGGGTCACGGCTCACCAAAACTAGGTTGGATCCGTCCCTGTTAATAAAGGTAGTCATTAGGTCTCCTACCTATACTTTTACAGTCCTAAAAGATTAGTTGAGGTGTTAACCCGATCCAAAAAAAAAAAAAAAAAAAAGAGACACCTGTTATTTATTTTTTTATTCCTGCTTTCCACATATATATCACATTTTAGAATTTCTTTTTTTTTTTTTTTGGTTATTTATGTAAAATTTTTGCTTCACATTATTCAATCAGGAATTATCTCAAATTTATTATTATTATTATTATTTATAAATGTCAAAAATATTATTTTTTAAATGGTTTTATTGAAATAGGTTCATATAGAGGACTAAAATTGGGTAGGCGTTAGGGAATGCCCCGACCTGCATAAATTAAATCCTAATATAGTACCAACTTAATTATGTTACTAGTTTTATTTTAATAATCGGTGTTTTTTTTATATTTCAAATTGATAATTAAATTATAAATTATTGTACGTCGGATTAAATCATAAATTGTCGTCCACTATTTTTGTTTCAATCCAAAAATAAAGACCGACTGGATAACATTTTTGGGTGATTGGAAATAGGGGTATGGAATGACGGAGGCGGGACCAGTGTTATCAATGTGCCTTGCGTTTGCAAAACAGCCGTTCCCAACCAAATCAGGGTCGTGTGGGACTGTGGTTAGAAATGCAGATCTCAAGGTTATTGACCCTGACTCTGGTTCCCCTCTTCCCCGCAATCAACCCGGCGAAATTTGCATCCGAGGTTCTCAAATTATGCAAGGTAACGATATACGTACACCCTGTTATTACTTTTTTATTTTGATAATCAAAATATTCGGGTTAACTTGCACACATCTCAATTAATTTTTGAGGTTTATTGAACATCTTACAAGTCCAAAAGATCAGGTAAATCACAATATTATTATAATAGGTAGTCTCAAAGTTTAAACTCAAGAACTCAAGAAAGAGAGCAAACTTTTTTTACTGTCAGGCTAATCTCTTAGGGTTGATACACCCTGTTATTTATTTTGGAGTGATGCTATGGGTACTAATGGATGGGTATTAATTTGTGTACTAACTAAAGCATAGTATCCGTACTATATGTATAGTACCCGTACTATGCTTTAGTTAGTACACAGATTAGTACCCATCCATTAGTACCCAAAATATTATTCTTTATTTTGTTACAATACCATAAAAACTGTTATTTTGTGATTAAATAATTGTGATATATGTTAATTGATATTATGTAATAAAACATAGGCCCGAGTTAGGCCTTT
Organism: Pistacia vera; assembly: GCF_008641045.1. Lineage (NCBI taxonomy): Eukaryota > Viridiplantae > Streptophyta > Magnoliopsida > Sapindales > Anacardiaceae > Pistacia > Pistacia vera. Next base: position 1,071,680 of record NW_022196349.1, on the reverse strand, counting down.
TTATTTTTATTTTCGAAGGTTCGAGCCCATCCATATCCATGGGCCTAGAATTCCAAGCAAGGATAAATTTATCATAAAATAAACCTAAATGTTTAGTAGCCCCTTTTACCTTTTTTGTTTTTAATTTTCACCCCAAAAGAACTAAAGTCAGAACCCTATTTACAGGGACAACTTTTTTTCTTAATTATATGGAGATAGTATAGATTTTTTATTTTTTTAACGCTATATTCGCATTAATTTATCTTTAAGAAAATATAGGATATTTGAATGATCCTGAGGCCACGGCTACAACTATAGACATTGAGGGTTGGCTTCACACCGGAGATATAGGTTTCGTTGACGATGACGATGAAATTTTCATTGTTGATAGAGTGAAAGAAATTATCAAATTCAAAGGCTTCCAGGTTTGTTTCTTAGACCTTATTAATAATTCTTTTACTGCCATTTTCTTTTTTATGTTAAGATTATTAATTATATAAGTACAAGTTTTTATTTCTCTCATAAACTTTGTCAAACCTGTTATTGCAGGTGCCCCCAGCTGAGCTTGAGGCTCTTCTTATAAATCATTCATGTATTGCAGATGCGGCTGTTGTACCGTAAGTATAAATCATAATTTGATTTGTGATTCAAAACTAATTGTTATAAATATATTTTTAGTATGAAAACCGTTTTTGAAAATATTTCAATAAAAAAAAAAATATGTATAATTGGAGCATTGTGAACAGGCAAAAAGATGAAGTAGCAGGAGAAGTTCCAGTGGCATTTGTGGTTAGAACAAAAGGCCTTGAACTCTCTGAAGAAGCAGTAAAAGAATACGTAGCAAATCAGGTATAAATTATATATATATATTTTTATGAAATTCAATTGTTTCAACTATTTTTCTCATCTTGATATTGAATATTCAAATGAAGTTAATTTTAGTGTTTGACACTGACGCATACTGATCGAGAAAGGAAAACACAAGAATGTGTTTTCTAAATTCAGCAAACTATAAAAACAAGTTTTGTAATTTTTAGAAATGAAAAGTAAAAAAAAAAATTCACTTTTAAAAAAGGATTAAAAAAACACTTTTCAATTTTTTAGGTCAAACATTTACATGAAAATTAATTTAATTTTTATTTATTGAAAAAAAAAAAAAAAAACAAAGGCTTAGGTTTGGCAATGAGATGAGAGGTAAGCTTCATCGTCGAGCAAGAATAGTAGACACATATAATTTCCCCCTTTTTAAAAATCTATCAAATGCATTTTTATATCTAGAAAATACGAAATCGAGTTTTCTTTTCGATTTTTCCAGCCGATTTTTGGAAAAAAAATAATATGGAAAAGGCAGTAGATTAGCAATTGCAGTAGAATTAAAAGCTGATAACAAAAATATGTGTGTGACAAATTACAGGTAGTGTTTTACAAGAGATTGCACAAGGTGTACTTTGTTCATGCAATTCCAAAGTCTCCTTCTGGAAAGATTTTGAGAAAAGATCTAAGAGCCAAGTTGGCCACTCCACCTTCTTCTTTGCCCTAGTTTCATTTTCTTTTCATATTATATTATTCACAATCTTCTTCTTTTTAATCTTTTGTTCTTGGTTTTTATTTTCCCTTTGTTTTCTCGTCATGTAATTTTATTAATAGTTGCCAAAATTTCTTGTAATAATGTGAACTCTATTAAGTTCTATTATTCTTTGAATTGCTTTTATTGTTAGAATCACGTCGTTTATTTTGTAATCGTTATTCTTTGAGTACGTCTGAATCTTGTGAAAGAGAATGACCTTCTAGCTTTTAAGGTGGATGGTTTCTTTATATTGTTTCTGGGAATCTAATTACATCTCAGCAATAACGGGCATATGTTCGTTGAGCTCTGTTTCATGTTTTTATCTTTTTTATTAACCTTTGATCTCGAACATATATTTTACTCAGGTAAAGATCTGTTTTCTGTTTTTATCTTTTCATTAGCATTTGAACTCAATCTTATAATTTTTTGAAGTACAGATGAGATCAGAAAATGATCCTTTTCATTTTGAGGGGCCTTTTATAGAGAGTAAACGACTTTTTCCCACCGAAGGTTTACCTTAGTGACCCTTTTGCACCTACAAAGTTTCAAAATATCACATTTCCATCCAACATTTTATATTCTGTTAATACCTAAAATACACTTTACTTTCATAGTCGGTTTTCAGTGAGTTACCAAGAGATAGGGAAATATGGTTTTTTTTTAAGTGGGGCCTGGTGAATCGAATGGTGATGACTGATTGAATATTTGCCATCAAAATCAACCAGAAATTAACAAAGAATAGGAAACTCTAGCTTTATAGTGGTTGGCAATCGGTGAGAAATCATGTGTCAAAGTGAGAGGGGTATTGTAGAGAGGAGACCGAAGGCTTAAATAATGGTGACAGATAGAATTTTTAGTGTTAAAATCGGCTTTGAGTGGTAACGGAATATAAATTTTAGGTGAGAAAATTGTATTTCGAAACTTTTGGATGGGAAAGTGTCATTAAAGCAAACCTTTGGTGGGAAAAAGTTGTTTACTCTTTTATAGAAGCATTACTTGCCACTATTTTTTTGTTTTTTTTGATTTTTTTTTTGGGTCTTGTCAATTATTAAGGTCCGATGGGCATCAAAACCAACAGTCAAAGGTTTATTATTATTTTTTTTTATAATCAAATAAGCATGCTAACACTGGTTTATTTTATTTTAATTTTCCTCTCCATCTCAAACACCCTTCATCTCTCTTCGAATGAACACAACAATCAAAGAAGCCATAAACAAAGAAAACCAACTCTCTTGTTGGTGGCAGTGACAGCTTGAGCTTCTGCTTTGGAGATTTGCTAATTTTGTGATTGTGATTTTAGGTTTATATGTTCTTCATTTTTAATTTTAATTTATTTTGGCTTTAAATTTGACATTTTCTTGACACCATTTGTCTTTCTTTTTTTTGGGGTTTAGTCTCCGGACGATTTGTGGACAATCTACTTTCGTTGGGTTTTGATGTTGATGTTGGTTGCCGCTGCAATTTTGGTGCTCTGTGCTATGATTTCATAGGTTTATGGAGAGCATTGTTAGTATTGATACTTAATAGTAGCGTAATATTGTTCTTTTACCTTTGGGTTTGTTATAACCTACTTTGTCTTACGTCCATTCGTGTATGTAAAAAGCTATATCATGGAATGAATGAGAAGAACACGCACGATTATTACACAAAACTTTTCCTCTCTCAAATTTTTTCTATCCTTCTTCCTAATCTTTTGGAGACTAGCCATCTCAAATTGTGCTCTGCTTTTGGGTGTGACTCTGACATTAGTATCAGAGCATGGCGGAAGGGACCCATTTTTCACAACTCTTAGATACTGTATCCAAACACGAAAAAGCACGAGACACCAAGCATCAACCACTGAAGGATATTCACGAAATGTGGCAGTCTCTTACCGCAGGATCTCATAGGAATGTGGAAATTGGCTACGGGGAAGGATCTGCACATGTTAACAATGAGGCCCATTTGAATCCCAATCAACCATGGTCTCGGATTAAGCTAGACTTCCCCAGATTTTTAGGCAATAATCCAGCAGGCTGGATATATAAGGCAGAGCAGTATTTCTGGCTTTACGAAACGCCGATGCAACAGAGGATCTTGATGGCCTCCTATCACATGGAGGATGACGCTCTACTTTGGTTCCAGGATGCTGAGGAGGCAGGGCCGGGTTTTCACGAGTTGGGACGCATTTATTCGAGCGCTTCAGGTGCACTTTGGGGAAGCAGCGTATGACGATCCCATGGAACTCTTAACCCGCCTTAAACAAACAGCCACAGTTGCACACTTTAAGACACAATTTGAGGCCATATCTAATAGGGTGTGGGGGTTATCGGAGGGGCATCGCTTGAGCTATTTTCTCAGTGGACTTTGTGATGACATAAGAGTGCATGCCAGTATGTTCAATCCTGTTATGCTTAACCAAGCTTTTGGGCTAGCTCATGAACAATTGCACGAATCGATATTACACTATAGTGTGCAAAAACATGGGTCGATCCCACATATATTTGTAAGCACCCAATTAATCCTAACATACTATTCCTTAATTAAACAAAAATAAATAAATAAATAAACAAAATTTTAAACAAAAGAAATTAAACTAATTACTAAAGAAGCAAAATAAATTCTTAACCAACTGAATTAAATAACACAAATAGAAATTAACTGAAAACCAATGCAAGAAAAACCTACGTATCTGATTTCACGATAACAATCTGATTCTCTGCTAATAACTAATTTATTGCTGTCTCAATCTAATTCATAGGGTTCAATCTTCTATCATTATGATATTATTGTTTGATGGTCGGGTTTAACCAAGTATTCTTAACTATTAAACTCACTAGGATGTTTAGTAAAGCCTAACAATCAAGAACCCATTAAGAACAAAAAGTACTCAAAATATCAACCAAATTGTATCTAGCCTGTGTTTGCCTCAACACAATCCAATCATTCAAAAGAGCTATTCAAGGTTTGCATATGATATTACCTTACCTTGTCTCAAACAATCAATTGTTTTGTATTTCAAAGTTAGCATATGATGTTTATCATACTTATTTCATACAAAACATCAAGGTCGAATTTAGTGCAATGAATGAAACTAGAAGTATATTGAATCAATAGAACAATAAAATTAATCAAAGCATAAAAGCTTCATGTTAGGTTACATCGGATCCTAGAAAAGTATTTAGTTACACATGATCATAAAGAAATCAAACCTCAAACCCTTCAAAAACATGAAGTAAAAGGGAAAAGATGAAACCCTAGGTAGATCTCTTATTCTTGCCTCCAATTCCCTCCAAGTTGAAGTCTCTAGGGTTGTGGGAAAGTAAGAGAAAAAATCCCAAACAAAATAGGAGAATAAAATTCAGTTTTAGGCGAAATAGAATAGGAGAATCCTAATAAAATTAGGATTCCTTCACACGAGCTGCACAAAGGTATCCAAAATAGAACATGATAGCTTCTGAATCTGGAAAAGTTGTGAACATATTAATTGTAGGCCTTAAAATAATATTTCCATCTCTTCAAGAATCATTCAAATCCGAGGTCTACATCTCACGTTCTTGTAGAAACACTTAAACATGTTCCAAAACTCACGTCTGCTTGTTTGGCATAACTTTCGGATCAATTTTTAACAATGTTCCAGGTTGAACTGGATCACAATCAAACATAAAATTGTATCTCCATCTCTTAGATTTACAGTGCCACCAGAATCAGGTCAATCAGAGTTGTGTAGCTCAAGTTATGCCCATTTTAGTGCAACATGTTTTGGCAGAAAAACTCTCAAGCATAAAATTCGTGAAGTGCGCCCCGACCTGATTTAAGGCACTGCGACATGAAGTTTCTATCCATTTTGCAACTTTTTTATGCTACGGTGTGGGAATAGTTCTACTGCGCCGCATAAATAGTTCTATTGCGGTGAACAATTTTCAAAAATCCATAACTCCTTCGTTTGAGCTCTGATTCTCAAACTGTTTGTTCTTACATTATTTTGATTCTTTCCTCTTCAATGTTTCAGCACCTAAATACCTGAAAATTCATAATACATACCCATGATTCTAGAAAACAAAAGAGATACATAAATTAAGTAAAATTAACCAATTAAACCTAATTCCCTCATAAAATACCCTTAAATCACTAAGTATAAGTGCGCTTCCAAGCACTCATCACTAGCCAAGATGCAAGAGGAGGTTGTTGGGGTATTCAGGAGGCAGGGTATGCGTTGGGCTGAGAAAGAGGGTCCTTCCATCTTGGGTGCTCCATGATGAATGGTGAAATGGTATTTATATTCCATGATTCTATGGGTAGATTGTATGAAATTCAATGAATTTAAGTATTATTTTTACGCAAATTTCTTTATATATTTCTATTTTCAAGAATCACGGGTATGTGTATGAGTTTTAGGTTTTTAGGTAGAAAATAGATGATTTTATGCTCGGACAATGGTTGGAGGCCTTGGACATGCTAAGGAAGAGAAAACAAATCATTAAGAAGAAGAAAAATGTGAAACAACTGCATGGCGCCGCGGTAGAATTTTTCTGCGCCGAAAGAGGCAGAAAGATTGTGTCGCGATGTGGAGAATTCGATGTCGCAGCACGAAAGAATTTTAAGATTTGTGGGAGAAGTAGGTGCTATGGTGCTAGAAAATCATGTCGTGGCGTGGATTGAGAAGAAAAGGAAATTCTCACCTTTTCCAACTTCGATTTGAACTTATATTTTCCCAAAAACACCCCTAGCATGGGAAAAGAATAAATAAGACATTATAATTTATTTTAGGGGGATTCTCTTTGACCTAAATGGAGAGACAATTTATAGCAAGAAAGGGAAGGAGATTCTTCCTAGGATTTTGGATTATTCATGCTTTTGGGGGAATTGAGGTTTGCTTTCTTTATGTCAATGTGTAACTAAATTCTTCTCTAGGGATCCAATGTAGCCTAATTGGAAGGCTTTGTGTTAAACATATGTTATTTTTATCAATTTAATGGAAATCTTGATTCATTCATGTTATTAATTTAATCTTTAATTTTTACTATTGTGTGACGACATTTAGTGTTAATTATTAGGTTGTATGTGTTGAGATTAGACATATATTATGTTTTTGTCTTGAAGAACTCATGTGAATGAATGATTAGTATTCTATGCGTACGCCTGACAGAGTATTAGTAGGTTCATGATTTCTTGAATAATTAGTGTTTGTGCATACGCCCTAATAGATGTGCCTTTATTCTTGATTTCAAATATTCTTGTGTTTAATGGGTTTTTAATTCATAGGCTAGACTATATGCCCTAGCCAGTCTTGTGTTAAAGATACTAGTTTAATCCCAAAAGCCTTACGTTAATACCTTGATTTAGTGAGTGCGAACCCCAGAGAGTGAATTGATAAACAATAGATAGATGGTTGACATAAAGCTGGTTAGTTATGGTGAAATTCGAGCCCTAGGTTTTGGTCAATTGGGTATTAGATAATTTTATAGTTGTTTAAAATTAGTTTTAATTAGTTGTTATTTTTCAAGTGATTTTTCTTAATTCTTTATTATTAATTCTAGTTATTAGTTTTAATTGAAGCATAGTTATTAGGATTAGTAAATTGCTTACAAATCTCTATAGGATCGACCCTTGCTGTTGCACACTAGACTATTCACTTGCAAGTTATAAAAATTGTTCATCAAGTTTTTGGCGCCACTGCCGGGGATTTGTTTTATGTAATTTAGTTTTCTTGATAACATGTGCTTTAATTATTGTTATTTTTTTTATTTAATTTAATTTTTATTATTTTTATTTGGTTTTTTTTTTTTTTTTTTATTTGCTTTGGTGTATTAGTGTTTGAATGCAAGGTCATTGCTCATTGGGAAACGAATAAGTTACTTATGTGGATAGAGTAGATTTGATCAGTAGAAAGAGGAAAGAATAAGAGATTCCTAAAAAGTCATCATATTCAAGTTCCTCAGATTCAGGCTCAAAACTAGAGATAATGGCTGAATTACCTCATCCTATGAAGGAATATGCGTGTCCTACTATAGGAACGTCACCATCTTGCATAGTTCTAAATGATGCAGCAAGGAATTATGAGCTAAGGCACATTCACTTTCAGATATTACCTTCATTCCATGGCATTGCCACAAAGAACCCTTTAACGTTTATTCAGGATATTTATTTTAGTGTTCAAACTTTTCCTTTACAGAGTTTAATAGAAGACCAATTGCGGATGCGTTGTTTTCCTTGCACATTAAAGGATGCAGCTAAAAGATGGTTCATGACTTTGACCCCAGCTTCACTTACCACGTGGAATGTAGTTTATAACAAATTCATAGGTAAATTTTATTCTCATGCTAAGACTGCCGAACTACGAGGTAAGAATGCCACTTTTACTCAGATAAAGGGTGAGTCGTTCCATGAGGCTTGGGAGCATTTTAAATTACTATTGGTTCAATGTTCACATCATAGATATCCTTTAGAATTGCTTAATCAATTTTTCTATGATAGACTGACACAGGCTTGCCAAGCTATAGTTGACAATGTTGTAGCTAGTGCTATGAAAGAAAAGACTACACAAGAGACGTACAAGTTATATGAGATGCTTGGAGCAAACTCACATTAGAAAAGTGTTAGAGGAAGATCTAAAGGAATTTATGAAGTGAACAATAATACTGAGCTAATAATGCAGATTTCAGAGCTGACTAAGCAAATGAAGACTATGTGCAATATGTTGATGGGACACGGACAAGGACAAAGTAACTCTTCAGAGGTATGTGCTATTTGCGGTAATAATGGGCATACAACTAATATTTGTCCTTCTAGTGAGAGTTTTCTAAAGTATGTAGAGCAAGCAACTGAAAAAGTAGTGGAGCCTCCAAACGTGGGTATGGTTCTGATTCTTTAATGGGTCTTGTCTATTTTATAGCATATGAACATCGTCATACTCATATTTGTGTTTTGGGGCTTAATAGTGTTTAATCGGTAAATTTTTGTTTTCCTCTGTTTTGTTTTTTGATCGATTAAAACACTAACAAAAGGAGTATGGGAGAGTGTAACAACTCACCCCTCTGTATATATCCCAACATAATTGTGTGTTTGAAAGAAGGAATAAGACCTTACTTGATATATTAGGTCCATGATGAGTTTTAGTGATCTAATCGCATCATTCTGGGGTTATGCCCTATAGATTGCGACTCACATACTTAATTGTGTGCCATCAAAGTCTGTAGATAAGACTACATATGAACTATGGAGTGGGCGAAAGCCTAACTTGTCTTATCTAAAGATTTGGGGTTGCGAAAGTTATGTCAAGAAATTGACATCGAATAAGCTGGGCCCAAAATCTAATAAATGTATAGTTGTAGGGTATCTTAAGGAGACAAAATGATATTATTTCTGTCACCCAGAAGAGTACAAAATTTTGGTCGCTCGTACTGGTGTCTTCTTAGAGAATGAATTTCTTCTAAGAGGTACTAGTAGGAGAAAAGTGAAACTCGATGAAGTTCTAAAACTACATGATACATTAGATGAAAGATGGAATGATGTGCCACAAGAAGTGGTTAAATATCATGAAAAGGTTACTCTAAAATTTGTGGATCAAAGTGAACCACCTTAAGTAGCACAGGAGCTATGTAGGTGTGGAAGAGTACGTCATGAGCTTGAGAGATATGGTTTTCTCGTGACTCACCATGGCAATTACTGGTCTACCAAGACAATGAACCCAAGATCTATGATGATGTTATATTGGATCTAGATTCTGTTAAATGGTTTGAAGCCATGAAATCTAAGATGGACTCCATGCATGTACTAAAACCAAGTATGGTCTCTAGTGGATCCGTCTGAAGGGGTAAAACACATAAGGTGTAAATGGGTCTTCAATAAGAAGACTGACATGGATGGCAAGGTGCATACCTATAAGGCACGACTGGTTGCCAAAGTTTCAAACAAATTCATAGCATTGACTATGAAGAATCCTTTTTGCCAGTTATCGTGATTAAGTCTATCCGGATTATGCTTGCGATTGTTGCATATCATGACTATGAGATTTAACAGATGGATGTCAAAATAGCTTTCTTAAATAGAAACCTTGAAGAGAATGTATATATGACACAACCCAATGGTTTCATTCTTGAGGGACAAACTGATAAGATATGAAAGCTGCAAAGTCCATTTATGGACTCAAGCAAGCTTCAAGGAGTTGGAACATTTGTTTTGATGGAGTTGTAACGACTTCGGTTTCATCAAGAACTAAGATAAGCCTTGTGTTTACAAGAAAGTAAGTGGGAACGTAGTGGCATTCTTGGTATTGTATGTCGACAACATACCATATATATATATATATGATCGGGAATGATATATGGAACTTACAGTTGATAAAGACTTGGTTATCCAAGTGCTTTTCCATGAAGGATTTAGGAGAAACAACCTATATCCTTGAAATAAAGATCTATCATGAAATATCACGTAGGTAGCTTGGCCTAAGTTAGAGTACGTATATAGACAAGGTACTGAAGAGATATAGTATAGAAGAATCCAAGAAGGGATTTTTTCTAATGTCACATGGTGTCTATCTCTCTGAGGATATGTGTCCTAAAACACACGATGAGAGAGATAGAATGAATAGGATCCCATATGCGTCAGCAATTGGGTCCATCATAGATGTCATGTTGTATACTCAGATTGATGTCTTATGTGCGTTAAGCACTTGTAGTAGATATCAATTTGATCTAGGTGAGCATCATTGGATAGTTATCAAGAACATCCTTAAGTACCTGAAAAGGAATAAGGATATGTTCGTGGTTTATAGAGGGGAAGATGAGCTCACTGTAAGAGGATATAGTGATGCTAGTTTCCAAACGGATAAAGATGATTATCGCTCACTATATGGGTTTGTATTTTGTCTCAATGGAGCTGCAGTGAGTTGGAAGAGCTCCAAGCAAAGCACTATAGCAGACTGTACAATGAAGGCTGAGTATATCATATTGTCTGATACGGCCAAGAAGGTGGTTTGGAGTAAGAAGTTTGTCACAAAACTTGGTATGGTTTCCACGATTGTTGATCCAATATATGTCTATTGCAACAACAATGGAGCAATAGCTCAAGTGAAGGAACCACGGTCTCACCTGGAATCCATACACATACTCAGATGATTTTTTCTCATTTAAGAAATGGTTGAGAGGAAAGATGTGCAGATTGGCAAAGTACATACTGATGACAATCTCACAAATCCACTAACTAAGGCTCTGTTGCAGCAGAAGCATGAAAGGCAGTTGAGGTCATTTGGCATTAAATATATGAATGATTGGCTATAGTATAAGTGGGAGATTGTTAGAGTAGGTGCCCTAAAGCCAATCCATTTTGTAAATGTTGACTTTTGTAAATAATGTTTATAATTAATAAATACATTTTCTACATTACGTAATTCGTATTTACTGTATGTTATAATGTATGTCCTCAGAATGGTAGAACCGTGACGAGGGTATCAAGTGTTTCAAATCTCGATAGTAAGGACCCTATGATCACATATGGTGGCCATTCTAGAAACATCCGTAGCCCTAGTATTATTTTGAATGAGGATACAGATAATATAGTAAGGCTATTATAGGGTTGAACGACCTTGTTGAAAGACAATGACTGATCTCACTTGTCAAGGTTGTTTATCGACAACCTGGTGCAATACATGGGTGCTTGTCATAGGTGAGTTCATTGGAAAAACCCATGTTAATTAATTTTGTTTTCACTATAATTGAAGAATTTGAATTAGGAAGTTTCATAATGTGCATAACTATATTACAATTTGGGTCTACAAGAGGTATTTATACTGTGTAATTTTCTACTATAGTTCGTTATATTTACATACATATAATTTACGATTAAGGCATGTTCATAAGATCTTGGGAATTAGTTTGTTATAATCTTTGCAATTACTTTTTTTTTTTTATCCAATAATTTGCATCCATAATAATGGCAAATTTTCTTTGAATCATGTAATTTATCATGTTTTTTATTTTATTTTTATGTTCTTCAATGGTTTATGTTTTTTTTTTTTTTTTTTTTTTTTGTAAGATCTTCCTATATATATATGCCTTTTACTTTTGTCTAGGGTGAGCACGAGTAGCAGGTAGAACTGGAACCTGCGGGTAGAACCAAACAGGAATTGACCTATGTAGAATCGGAACCACTCGGAACCGCACTGTGCGGGTAGGTTCCGGTTCCATTTTATTGGAACCGACACTTTACTGTTCTGGTTCCGATTCTTATGTGTGGAAGAACCGGAATCGGAATCAGAACCTGGAAAAAGAACTTGAAACGGGTACCCAGTTTGGAACCTGTAGCGGGTACCCGATTTAGAATCTGTTTGGAACCAATTTTTGGAACCTGTTTTGGAACCTGGACTCCAATGAAATATTTGTGAATAATGGGGGGTTTCATTATTTTACATATAAAAAATTTAAAACAGAAAAAGTTAAAATTTTATAATAACCTAATTAAATAAATATACAATGATATTTATTACATATAAACTACACCATATTAAAAACTTTAATATATTATAATATATTAATATTAAAGTTTTGATTATTTAAGTGTATAATTTGAATTAGGATCCAATTAAAAGTGTTTTAATGTTACTAAAGAATCATTTTTGAATAAAATAGTATACTTGATTGAATAATAATATATTTAATTATTTACTTAAATTATCAAATTCTAAGTATATCTATAGTAAATTAACTATTAATTAATTATATATAATTAATTGATAAACATTAATAAATTTAAATACTAGTTAACTTAAATATCATACTTAATCAATACATTATAGTTAAATAATTACTTAATTAATTATAATTTTACAACATTACTTAATTGATTTATAGTATAATTAGTTATAGTATTACCTTAATTGATTACTACTTAATTAATTGACTTATAACATTTAGTATAACATTTAGTATATTACTTAATTAAATAATTAGAAATTTAATTAATTATTACATTACATTATAGATTTATAGTATAATTACTTAATTACTTAATTAATTATAACATTTCATTATAAATATTAGTACAATATTTAATTAAATAATTAAAAATTTAATTAATTATAATATTACATTAAAGATTTATAGTATACTTACTTAATTCACTACAATATTACATTATAGTATGATAACATAATTAATTATAACATTATATAATTAAATGATTACTTAATTAATTATGATATTATATTATAAACATTAGTAATTTACTACATAAACATTAGCACAATACTTAATTAAATGATTAGAAATTTAATTAATTATAACATATTAACATTATATTATAAATTTATAGTACGATTACTTAATTAATTGTAACATTACATTATAAACAAATGATTACTTAATTAAATTATTACGTAATTAATTATAACATCATTACATTACATTATATTATAATCACTTAATTAATTATAGCATTACGTAGTTAAATGATTACTTAATTAGTTATAAATTTATAATATTACATTATAAATATTATTAAATTACTACATTAATCATTAGTACATTACTTAATTAAATGGTTAAAAAATCTAATTAACTGTAACATTACATTATAAATTTACAATATGATTACTTAATTAATTATAACATTACATTATAAACATAGTATAATATTTAATTAAATAATTAGAAATTTAATTAATTATAACATTATATTATACATGTATAATATGATTACTTAATTAATTATAACATTACATTATAATTAAATAATTACTTAATTAATTACAATATTATTATATTACATTATAAACATTAACAATTTATAACATTAAATTAACAATTTACAGATGAATAATTGTTTGTATCTTGGTTTTGATTGAGAAATTTTATGTGAATTATGATGAAATGATTTAATTCAAGTGTTACCTAGAGATTAGAGGATTTATGAGTTACATTGAACACAAATGAATGAGTAATAAAAATTTGTTAGGGGTGTATTTGTAAACTTTTAAGGTATTTTTATCATTTTTTAAATTCATAGGGGGGTAATTGATTTTTTATAGGGAAAAGAACCGGAACCTGCATTTTAGGTTCCGGTTTCTTGAATTTAAGAATCTGCACTTTGCAGTTCCGATTTCTTTTTTTTTGGAATCTGCACTGTACGGTTCCGATTTTGATTCTCCCAAAAAATACAGGGTATCCAGAACTGCTCACCCTTACTTTTGTCCATTATGCCAGGCCACAAAAAACAAGATCCTGAGAGTGTTTTTGGATCATAATTTAGAAATTCATTAATTATTATTGTTATCAATAATTTTAGATAATTCTAACGGTATGACACATTTCTGGCACGCAAACTAATTAACAAAGTTTGAATAAACTCTTGTCTGAGTGAACCACTTGGGAAAGTATCTTAACAGGGCATGCAACTCTATTAATAACCAAAGGGGTGAAAAGTCTTTTCCAACGCAACCTTCCTCTGCCTTCTAAACTCTGAGTATTCTATATATAAATATATCCATACACAATACAAAAAGACCATCTCAATCCAACGAAAAAATTACCGACAAATCACAAATGGTGGCTGAAGAAAGCAGCAGCACTTCTTCATCATATCCGATCAAAACAGTTGTCGTTTTGGTCCAAGAAAACCGCTCATTTGATCACATGCTAGGCTGGTTCAAATCCCTGAACCCAGAAATCGATGGCGTAACCGGATCAGAATCAAACCCAATATCCGCATCCGACCCAAATTCAACCCGTATTTACTTCAAGGACACAGCCAGCTATGTTGACCCCGATCCGGGGCACTCCATTCAAGCCATTTACGAGCAAGTTTTCGGGAAACCATGGAGTACAACGGATCCTGATCCGAATCCAGAATCGGGGCCAACAATGGAGGGGTTTGTGCAGAACGCAGAGAGTATAGAGCAAGGGATGGGAGAGATAGTGATGAATGGGTTTAAACCAGAAGCCTTGCCGGTATTCAAAGAGTTGGTGAAGGAGTTTGCGGTTTGTGACAGATGGTTTGCGTCAATTCCGAGTTCAACTCAGTCAAACAGATTGTTTCTTAACTCAGCTACTTCACATGGAGCTACCAGTAATGATACGAAGCAGTTGGTTGAAGGGTACCCTCAGAAAACTGTGTTTGAATCTTTGGAAGAAAGTGGGTGTAGCTTTGGGATTTATTATCAGTCTTTTCCGGCTACATTTTTCTACAGGTAATTTTTTTTTCCTCTTTTATTATCATCATTGTATAATTCCTGATTTAATTTTAAAGGTGGGTCAATGGTTCATGCAAATTAGTGTTATACATAAACTTTACAGCATGATGTACTAATTGATAATAACTTTATATTAAAAACTTGTTCATTGAGGTTGATTAAGAACCAATAATAAATGAATACATCAAAGTTTAGGTTACATTATTGCTAATCTTATTATTGGTCAATACTTATCTGTATCACTGACCAGCTTGTTCACATTCACACACAAAAAAAAAGATTATAAAAAATTAAGAATATTTTTGGATTCGTTACGCTGAATTTGTCATGTGTTGATTAAATATTATTAATTAATTGGTCTTTTGAGTTTCATAATTTTCAATCTAATAAATCACATGCTGACTCTGTTTATAATGGAGTTGGTGTTAGTGTTCTCCTTCCAGCTGTGCTAAATTATATAATATCTATTTCTTTTTCAAAAGAGAAAAAGACGTTAATCTTCTTTTACTTTAATGAGATAGTTTAAAAAGATTCTGTTTTGCCTCCTTTAAAAACTTAAATGCTTGAACCACCGTCTCTATAATGATAAACAGTGAAAATAAAAAATAATAAAAAGAAAATTATTGTTTAAGGGGCCGGGAGAAATATTCATATAATGGTCGTTTTAATAATTGTCACTTTATTAAATGTTGGGTCAAGTTATAGATTAATTAAACAATTAAAAGAATTTAATTTAAAATGGATTAGGTTAACTAACTTTTAAAGTTGAACCAACCAAATCAAACCTTTCTTTTAAATATTTCTTGTATTCATTGTTTTCTTAACTAATAACCAATATTGAAGAATTTTGTGATGTGAATGTGATGGCAGGAACCTTAGAAAATTGAAATACGTGGATAACTTCCATCAATTTGATTTAAGCTTCAAGAGACACTGCAAAGAAGGGAAGCTACCAAACTATGTGTTTATCGAGCCGAGGTATTATGACCTTTTATCCCTAGCTGCAAATGATGACCACCCAAAACATGATGTTTCTCAAGGCCAGAAATTTGTCAAAGATATTTATGAAGCACTCAGAGCAAGTCCCCAGTGGAATCAAACTTTGTTTCTAATTATATACGATGAACATGGTGGGTTTTATGATCATGTTCCAACTCCAGTAAATGGAGTTCCAACGCCTGATGGCATTGTTGGTCCCGAGCCTTATACCTTTAACTTCGATCGCCTCGGGGTTAGGGTTCCTGCCATCTTAATTTCTCCTTGGATTGAGCCTGGAACAGGTGATGACTCAGAACATAGAAATAACCATAACATCATGTCAACCTTCTTATTCTACTTTGTTTGATTATATGCAGTGTTACATGGACCTTCGGGGCCGTCTCTTACTTCAGAGTTCGAGCATTCATCGATTCCAGCAACCCTCAAAAAGATTTTCAATCTTAAAGATTTTCTCACTAAACGTGATGCTTGGGCGGGTACTTTTGAGGGCGTTGTGAATAGAAACAGCCCACGAACAGATTGTCCAGGTTCTTATTTAAAAGTAATGATATTGTTCCTTACATATCTAATTATATACTTTAATGAAAGAGGAGTGAAAATGTATTGCAGTTACACTGCCGGAACCACAGAAAATGCGAGAGACAGACGCGCAAGAAGACGCAGAACTTAGTGAGTTCCAACAAGAATTAGTACAACTGGCAGCGGTGTTCAAAGGGGATCTTACAAAAGATATTTATCCTGATAAAATTATGGAGAAGATGACTGTTGCAGGAGGCTTAAAGTACGTTGATGATGCATTCAAGAACTTCAGTGATGAGTGCAAGAAAGCGAGGGAAAGTGGAGCAGATGAATCTGAGATTGTTCTTTTACCAAAATCAAAACCACCAACCAAGACAACCTCTACAACTTTTCTTCAGAAGGTATTCTCTTGTTTAGTATGTGATAATTGATTATGCCTACGAGATAAGCATTCATTCCATCGACAATTTGAAGAATTTTATCTCCATGAATCTGTGATAATTGTTTGCTTATTGTTATCTAAGCTTTTTATTGTTTCCATCGTTTTCATTGTATAATAACATCTTTATTCATAATTTTTATTATATCGTTGGAGCAGATATGACATGTTCTTAACCTCCTAAACCATCAACTTTAGTTAGGTTTTTGAGTAAAACTATCTTTGCTACCGTCATAAATCAAGAAATTTACTTCCACTTAATAGCAAATAAATCAAGAAATTTCAAATTGGAGCATTTTAATTTAAATATAATCTAAGATTTTTAAAAAATATAAGATCATAAAATAATAAATCTAAAATATTCAATTAGACTCCTCCTCAGTTGATCTAATTCAAAGAAAATTTTGGTTTTAATAAGCTTTGTGAGACACTCTTACCTGGCACATCATAATCCACCAAATCTGGTCCATTAAACGGCTTGGGTACAGTAGACTCTGTGGAAGAGTTGGGAAAACAAACTAGTCCATAGCAATATAGCATATCAAAAGGATTTGTTGAAATGCCCAATAGCCTTGAAACACTTTAGGCCTATTTGGTTTCCTTCACAAAAATAGGCATCAGACACTTCTACTAAATTAGGGCAAATTTCACAAACTGCCCTGGGTTTTTCTATGGACGGACCTACATTGTGATGAGTGGGGCTTGGTGATCCACTAAAAAATATATTTATCACTAATTTGGTTTGGTTTTTTTCCTTTGACCACCCTGTATTTGTATTAATATATCTAGATTTGACTCTATTGATGCTCGATTTTGATACCAACGATTTCGCGTGTGCAAAGTACTAAGAAGATCTTAGAAATTATACGTGAATTGATTATGAGAGCTGAGTTGGGTACTGTTCTTACAATAGCATGCAAAGACGTAAAAGTAAAGGAGATAGTAAAGATTTTTATAGTGGTTCAGATGCTTAAAGCGAATCATATATCCACTGTTTTCTTTTATATTAGTGTGTTCTTGATTGTTAGCCAAGATTACAACAGGTTGCGAACTACGATCTGGGGTTACAGGTGCTTGGTATTCTAAGGATTCTTGGAGAATATTAAGCCAGTCTTTTTCTCATAGTGTGTCTTTGTTGAATTCAGAGTGTCTAATCCCGATTTTGTGAAGGGGAGTTGTCTATTTATACTCGCTGAGCTCAAGGTAATGATTACATTTATGCAAGTGGGTTGGTGCCGTGCAAATTTCTCATGTCTTTCCATTGGTTAAGAACTTAAGAAATATCCTTAAATTAAATAAAGCTTGGACAGGTGTGCGAATCAAATTTATTCATAGGCAAAACTTGAGTCGGCTAGGTTATTGATAGCTAAATTCTTTCTGTCTTGGGCGACGTGACAGACTCTAGACGGTGTAAAGCCTTCTTGAAATTTGATTGGTGTTTGCTGACATTAACTTATGTTAGCCCTGATTTTTAGGCATAACAGAAGCTCCTCAGTTCTTGAGATTCAAGGAATTAGATCTTGAGAACTTCTTGAGTATGCTGCGATTTGACTTGACTTCGGAGATATTCACTCGAGTTGAGAGCTAGGAATGATCACATTGTTGTAGATGACTTGATGTTGGTTGTTGAGAACTAAAGCTGGTCGCTTCCTATGATCTCTGAGATTCTATCTTGACTTGCAAACTGGTGATAGATCGTGAATTGCGACTTGAGAGTGAGCCATGTGACCTAAGGTGATCGTTTACTAAGATCTGTCGATCTGAGCTTGATCTTGCCTCGAGACATCAGGGAATGCTTTGAACTCTGGCTGTTATTCACGACCTGGGAAACTTAGATTTTCCCGCAACTGAAATTTTTTGAACAATCTTGTTTGGTGTTCATGTTTGGCATGGTGAATAAATGTCTTTTTGAACAACCTCTTCAGATATTATTTGTCGCATTTGACAGCTGGTACAATCAATAAAGTAATCTTTATCTGACATACATGTCACCGTGCACATTAAATGTCAGCCATGAACATTAAATGTTAGCCATGCTGAAACAACATTCTTTCGAGGTGCATTGAATGCAGATGAGATAATTATGCTAGTGATTGCAATTCTCGATAAAGTCATCGTTGATTGGTTTCTACAAGACGTGGAAGTTACTCTTCCTGTGGATTGATGACACGTGGTCGTGATCTATGGTCCAGAATCAACTCCTACCTAAAATTTGCTTATAAAAGCAATTGTATTGTCACCTTCTTCAATTAAAAACCCTAACTTTACCCTATTTTTCAGAGAACTTCGAATTTTTTCAGAGATAGAACTTCATTTTCTTGCTCTAAAAAAATCCTTCATTCTCTTCCAGTTGATGCGAACCCAACGCTATATTAGAACACCCATTTCCGACGACTGTAAGGTAAAGAAATTTCTTTTTTTTACTCATTTTTTCACTTTTTTGTGATTTTTACAGTCATGGCGGTTTGTGGGTATATAGTAGGTTAGGTATGAAGCATTTCTAGGTTGTGCTTGAGACAGTCACCTGAAGGTTTAGAAATTTAGGGTAAAGAGTCCTTGTGGACCATTTTTAGGTGTTTTTAGGGTTAAATGCAAGTCGGCCATGGCAGAAACTATTAAGTTTTCCTCTTCTTCTTCTGAGTCATCGTATGAAGTAGATTTTTCAAGGTTTGAGTCTCCCTTGGTTGTCATCCCTTTACAAACGCTAGAAACAATGGAGTATCCACCAAGAACTGATATGAGGAAAACCGACGGTGAAAGCACATACCACTTGGGTACCTATTTTATGGGTCCTGGAAAGCCTATTATATCAATAGTCATGCCAGAGGAAATACAGAAGGCAATAGACCAATATGCAATCCCAGTAGAAGTAAACCAAAATAGGCAATTTATGGCTCAAGATCCTCTCGAGGGGATGGCTGTGATCTCCGAAGTGATCTTCAAGTGTGGAGTGTTAATCCCATTCCACCTTTTCATCAAGTCGATGCTCGATCATTTCGAGGCCGCGCCATTCCAGCTAATGTCGAACGCGTATATCATAGAAGTTGCTATGTATTTATCGTTCTACGAGCATGAACTTGGAGAGCCAACGGCTTTGGAGCTCGCATGCGCCTACACATTGAAGAAGAGCAAAGATAAAGATCCGTACTACCTCTCCAAACGATCAACGATTGAGGGAGGAATATTTGGTTAACCCAATAACGCAAGAGTTTATGAAACCAAATATTTTTTCTTTAAGTACAACGGGGTCTATAAATTTTAGGAACCGAGTAGGTTTTCCTTTTAATTACAAGTCCCTTGTCATTTTCCTTGTTCTTTTTTCTAAATGTAGACTAATGAGCTCTTTTCTTAAGTAGAAAACAAAGCAACCCCGTTGCAGTTGCTGACGGATCATAGTCGCATTCAAGCTTTTGGTCACCTTCCGAACATTAGTTGCAATGCAAAAGTGCTCGTGACGATAGAGAATCTATGGAAGCATGGTTTCTTTCCCCCCGACGCGTACTTGGATAGTTCAGCTCGTAAGTTTTTCTTTTGCTAAAAAACTTAAGTCTTTTATTTGCTTTTGACCTTATTCGCTGACTGTTCTTGATCTTGATGAAGCAGCCATGTAGCCAAAGAGAGTTAATCAAACAACAGGAATTACATTTCCTAGGGTGTTCAAAGAATCCCAAGCTGAAACGGCTCCGAGCCATGTCCTTGTAGCAGGGACCCAAACTGATGATGAAAGATGCCCAATTGAGGAGCGATATGAGGAAGCTCCCTAACTCGCTGTGGGACATCCCATGAAGAAGAAGACTATGGGCAAGAAGAAGAGGAAGCCAATAATAGCAAAGAGGTCAAAGTCTTCTTTAGACGACCTCGAGGTGATGCCTACTCATATTGCCCCGACTTTAAAGGCTTCTCCGAAGGATACACTAGAGGCAACGTAAGGAAAGGAAGGCGAGGCCACTCAAGAGTAGGCTGAGGAAATTCCTGATCTAAGAGGTCATGATGAGTCGTCTTAGACCTCTTTAGAAGGCTCCCCGATCATCTGCGGCCTGTGACCTTCAAGATATTGGAGTGCCAATCGGGGTCAACCTTCGAGAGGTACATGGCTGCCAGGTCTTCTGATCTTTTAGTCACAACGCTCCAACTGCAAAACCTAGTAGAACACTTATTCCTTTGCGATCTTTGTTAAGCTTTGATCAGAACTTCTTCTTTTTTGGCTAAATCTTATTCGTTTTCTTTTGCAGTCTGTGCTTGCCTTAAACATCGCTCACAACAAGACCAAAATCTTCTCCAGAGAGAAAATTCAAGAAATAAGGGAGAAGATTACCAAGTTGAGGCAAGCCTTTACAGAAGCAAAAGTATCTGCAAGGAAAACACAACAACTGGCAGACACACAGCTAGAGCAAAGAGAAACTGCTTTGAAAGCTATAGAGTTTCAAAAGCAAGAGCTTCAAAAAAAGGATGATCAGATCAAAAAGTTGTAGATGATAGTGACAAGGCTCACCAAAGATCTAAGCTCAAGAGAGAATGAGCTTCAAGAGAGCATAAACCGAGAGAAGGAGACCGAGGTATCTCGAGCGAAACTATGCGCAATCACAGAGAAAAAGATATAGAGCTCAAGATGTCTCATGGCCAGGTCTCTTTATTGACTGAGCATCTACGGCATATCAATATTGAGGTGGAAAAGAAAGTTGGGGAGTGGTCGCTACAAGTTATAAATAAGCTATGAGAAGACAACCCCAACATGAACCTTTATTACCTTCCTGAAAAGTGTTAGGAAACCCTTGCATTGATGTAGCATGCTAAAGAAAAAGAAGATCAGGAAACTCTCTAAGAAGGAGATCACCAGGAATAAGAGAATCCCAAAAGCCAAGCTACCGAACTTGAGGTTGGAGCAATAGAAGCCAGAGGTCTTGAAGTCCAAGAGAAGTGATCGTCCTCCCTTCTACTTGCTTTAAAGAATCTTTTTTTTCTCTTTATTGTTGATTTAGCTCTTTAGACTTCCTTCTTATACATATTTTTGAATATATAGACTTTTTTTCATTTGTGATAGTACTTTTATAATTTAAGCACTTCACTAAATGAATACAATTTTTTTGATCGCATAACTTGTAAAATATTGTACATAACAAGATTATAAAGACTTGAGAGAACGACACAAGTAATTTCTTAAAGAAGAGTAATCTTGTTAATGAAATTTACAAGTAAATCAAGATCGTAAAAATTGTAAAAGAACTTGAAATTTACTGATAATAGGGTCTAGATGTTAAGCATTCCAAGCTTGCGGCACTTCAGAACCATCAAGTCGTTTGAGATGATACGTCCTAGGTCGTATCACCTTAGTGACTTGATAGGGACCTTCCCAATTAGGCCCCAATACTTCTACACTTGGCTCTCAAGTATCGAAGAGTTGTTTGAGGACCAGGTCGCTGACCTTGAAGTCTCTTCTCCTGACTTTCGAGTTGAAGAACCTCTTAGCTCTTTGTTTATAGGAAGATATCTTTAACTGAGCCTTATTGCAGTGTTCTTCAATCAAGTCCAGACTTGCACGCATAAGTGATTCGTTGTCTACCTCATTGTAAAACTCTCTTCGAAAGGAACTAGTCCCTATTTCGACTAGAACCATTGCTTCATAGTCATATGCTAGCAAGAATGGTGTTTCCGAAGTAGAAGTTCACGGAATAGCTGTATATGCCCATAGAACATCTAAGAGATTGTCGGCCCAATTGCCTTTTATAGTGCCAAGTTGGCCTTCAAAATGTGTTTAATGGTTTTGTTGATAGCTTCAACTTGTCCATTAGCTTGTGGTCTTGCTATTGAGTCAAATTTCTTATGAATCCCCAAGTCATCGCAAAACTGTTTGCCGTCCTCATTGTCGAACTATTTCCCATTATCTGAGATAAGAGTATGAGAAATTCCGTAGCGACACACTATATTCTTGAAGACGAAGTCTTTGAGCTTCTTTGTGGTGATCGCGACCAAAGGTTTTGCTTCAACCCATTTTGTGAAATAATCCACTGCAACCATTGCATACTTAATGCCACCTTTACTGATTGGCATGGGACTAATGAGATCAATTCCCCATATAGCAAATGGCCAAGGGTTGGTCATTGTTGTTAATTGGTGAGAAGGAGCTTGCGGTATGTTCACGAATCTCTACCATTTGTCACACTTCTTCACAAAGTTGTAAGTATCTTCATGAAGCAAGGGCCAATAATATTCCTATCGGATAATTTTATTGGCGAGAGATCGTGCAGTGTGATTACCACATATTCTTTCATGTATCTCTATCATGATATAGTCTACATCTTCACTTGTCACACATTAGAGAAGAGGAGTGTTAAATCCTCGTTCGTACAATTGATCTTCGATCAGGGTGTAACGAACAACTCTAGTCTGCAGGAGTCTTGCCTCAGTCTTGCTATTAGGAAGAACCCCTTCTTTGAGATATTGAATGGTTGGAGTCATCGAAGATACAGATTCGGTTGTAGCCACTGCCTAGTTGGGTGAGTTAATGTTGGGAACTGTTAGTGTATGCCCTAGGAATCAATCATGTTGTTGGTTTCGGGGCATTATATCTTGTAAATATTCTTTTAATAATAGAAGAAAGAGTTTTGATTTCACGTGTTGTTTACTGCTTCATTTATACTATTTATAATGCATATGAAATGTCCGGGTGATACGAATCTTTAGAAGATCAAATCATCGAAGCATTCCCTATGTAAGTAATGTTAATTGGGCAATAAAATTGTATAGTAGCCATGCTGAATGCCTCCATTGAATATCATGTGATGGTATTAGTGTAGGTGATTATAAGAGTTATGTCACTAGGGCATTAGCATGGACAAACAGTTAGTGGACTATTTATTGAATATGATCGATTACGATAAATCACATGGACATTTAGAATGTGGTCAATGATACATCATAGGATCGTACTAGTGTACTACTGATCCTTAGACCTGAGACTTCATGGTTGGACTTGACATAAGATGCATATGATTCATATGGTGTATATACAAGAGACTGGTTATGTTTTGTGTAAGAAGCCGATTTGATCATATGTTATTCATGTGCGAGGACAAGTGATGGTCAAGATGGGATCTATTGACTCGAAATAGTTTGGCCCCGAGTTCCTCGACGAATGTCAATAAACATTGGAAAAAGGAAATCTCTAGCCATAGTACAAAATAGTCATATGAAAAAGGAGTTTCATAATGACGCGTTCCATTGTATTGATTGACAATTGGATAAAGATTAAGTTAAGGGTTTTGACATATTATGAACCTATACTTAATCGGATTAGACGACAGATGGATTTTACTACATAAACATACGACCGGCAAAAAATGTTCATTGGAGTTTAACTTCATTGTAGCTTAGGGGTTATGGAGTATTGCTAGATGCCTACCATGATCGGTGGGAGTTTCGATCCTTCAGAGTTATGACGAAACATGTCGGATTGTGATATTAGACCCATGACTAGGTTATAGTGAACATAAGTGGTCACACCTAAAAACCAAGTATGAGAAGAGAGAGTAATACATATCGTTAAATGTTAACGATGTTCAGATGTAAACGTGTGCATATGAATTTATGTATTGGTGAGAAGTGATTACTCACGGGAAGCTAGCACTTACCAATGGTAATAAGGTAATTTGGTCATTACTGGATTAGATTCAATGATGGATTAAAATATATTATTGAATTGGATTCAATAATGGGTTAAATATTAAATGGGATTATTTTATATGCCTTGATTATAAATTTGTTTAAATCGAGGATTTAAAATTAAAGAGTTAATATTAAATTGAAATTATTTCAAGGACTTGAGAACAATTTCAAAATGGTCCTTGAATATAAATAAATGATATTCCCGAAATTTAATCTAATTTTTCATTTTGATTGAAAATCTCTCTCTTGAGCTCTCATGGCTGGCTCTCTCTTCTTCATCTTAGGGCGGACTTTACTTTGAGGATTTTCATCAAATTTGTTGAAGATTTTGAACTTTTTTCAAGTTACAAAAGTTGTAAAGCATAAAAGGTAACAATTTCACCATTTTAGTGTCAATAACATGTTAGGAACTTCGATATATTTGACCGGGATGTTATCCAACACACCGGAGTCTAGCGATGAAGCTATCTTCGCCAAAGCATCTACGATAAAGTTACTATCTCTCTGGATTTGTCTAATTGTATACTGCTTGAAGGGCTTGAGTGCGACTATAGCTTTCTTCAAGTAATTGATCATATTCTCTTTTTTGGTTTGATACTCTCACAATATCTAATTGACTACCAGTTGAGAGTCGCTATTGATGTCGATCACTTCTGACCCCATCTCCTTTGCTAGTAGTGCTCCATACTCAACCTCATTGTTAGTGGCTTTGAATCCAAACCTAAGGGTTCCATAAATACGAGTACCATAGAGGATGATGAGTAGAAGACTGGCTTCGGCTCTTCTTCTATTAGAAGACCCATCAACATAGAGGCCCCATGTTGATAGATTTCGAACAGTCTCTTGGACGACCTCACTAGCTGGTTGATTGAGTTTCCGATCTGGCTGATGGGAGAACTCCGATATGAAGTCAACCATAGTTTGCCTTTTGATTGCTGCTTTTGGCTTGAAATGCATATCAAACTAACTTAATTCCATAACCCACTTAAGCAATTTACCCGAGGCCTCTAGTTTCTGAATGACCTATCTGAGTGAGTAATTGGTTAAAATATAGATGATATAGGCATGGAAATAAGGTCGCAACTTCCTAGAGGTGATTAGCAAGGCAAAGGCTAAGTACTCCATTTCTGGATACCTTAACTCGACGTCTAGTAACCGTTTGCTAGTGTAATGCACAAGCCACAAAATTCTATTTTCTTCTCGAATAAAAGCTATGCTGACTGCAAACTGAGAGACAGATAGGTAGAGAATTAAATTTTCCTTAGAAAGTGGCTTGGATAGAAGATGTGGCTTTCCGAGATGCTCTTTTACGCTCTGAAAAGCTTGTTCACATTCTAGAGTCCATTCGAATTTCTTGTTAGCTCTGAGTACATTGAAGAACGGCAAACAACGATCTGTAGCTCTCAATATTAAGCGATTGAGAGCCCCTATCCTCCCATTCAAGCTCTAAACTTACTTAGGTTTTGTGGGACTCTTCATATCTAAGAGAGCTTGTATTTTCTCGGGGTTGACTTCAATTCCCTAATGGTTAACCATATATCCCAAGAATTTACCTGAGGCTACTTCGAATGAACACTTAAGAGGATTAAGTTTCATTTGTATTTTTGGAGTATATTGAACATTTCTGCGAGGTGAGCTATGTGATTTAAAGCGACATGCAATTTGACCAACAGATCATCGACATAGACCTCCATTGTTTCCCAATCTGCTCGGAAAATATTCAGTTAACTAGACACTAGTAGGTTGCCCCAATGTTTTTTAGACCAAAGGACATGACTTTGTAGCAATAAAACCCTTGATTTATGATGAACCATGTGTACTCCTTATCAGGTGTAAACATCGAGACCTAATTGTATCCTGAATATGCATCCATGAAGCTCAATAGCTTGTGCTCGGAAGTGACATCAACGAGCTGGTCGATTCTGAGCTAGGGGAAATTGTCCTTGGGGCAGGCCTTGTTGAGATCCATAAAATCAACACAAGTTTGACATGATTGGTGCCCTCAATTCTAAAAGTCGCATCCATGGCTCTTCTTTTCTGGCAAACTAGTTTGATCTCACTGTTGATGTTAAGTGCATGACATATGACTTCAGGGCTTACCCCAATCATGTCAGCATGTGTCCAGGCAAAAACATTAATATTATGTTTGAGGAAGCTTGTTAAATTGGTTGCGAGCTAAGGGTTGAGGTTACTTCTGATTCTCAGCACACGAGTTGGCTCAAGCTCGTCAATAGGTACCTCAGACAAAGTCTCAACTGGCCCATTGTATGTATACTCCTCTTACACACGAGGATCAATGTTATCTTTCACTGGACTAGGTTATGGCTTGATCATGTTGATCGTTATTGCATGCTCGAGCTTGCCCTTGGGCTTCGTTTTCCCTTTGCATGCAATCTGGACTGCCTGATTGTAGCAGTCATGAGATTCACGTAGTGATCCCCTAACTTCCCCACACCTTGTCGAAGTGGGGAACTTCATCTTCTGGTGATAAATGAAGTGACATCTTTGAAGTTCTGTAGTAGAGGTTGTCTGAGAATGCCATTGAATGTTAAAGGACAATCCACTACCAAAAATTATGTCATCTTGGTCACTTCGTGGGGATCTCCTAAAGTGACTGGAAGAGTAATCATTTCTCAGGGAGTTAGATGGTCCTTACTAAAACCATAAAGAGGAGTAGTATAAGCTTCAGGTCTTTCTCTTCTAGCTTCATCTCCTTAAAGGCTCGCTAAATAGGATATTCACGACGCTCCCATTGTCCACCAACATCATGTGGATTTCGCACCATTTTGATTTTAGCCACAACAACCAATGCATCCTTGTGAGGGTGGTGCACTCGTTTCACATCTTTCTCAAAGAAGGTAATCTCCTCTTCTCTGCGCAGCTTGCTAGGTCACGATTCCAAATTGAGCACATGGTAGGGCTCATATTGAGCTTCTAGGGCATACCTGTCTTTTGCATGCCATGAGGTCCCTACAATATAATGTCCCCCAATGATGGTCCCTTCCAAATGAGACCTTTGCGAGCTCGGCACTCATCAGTGTGATGCCCATTATCTCTGTGGTAGTGACAATATTTCTTGTCATTCCTTTTAGACAGAGGTTTCTTCACGGGCTCTAGCTCTCTGAGTAGATTGATTTCTTCTGAATTAGCCAAGATGGCTGAGACTGATGCATTAAGTGGAGTAAAATTATCGCAGTCGCAACGAGGAAGTGGAGCATAAGTTTTCTTGGGCTCAAACCGTTGTTTCTTTCATTTTCTCTGATCGTCATTAGCCAATTTGTGATCATTCCTTCTACTACTCTCCCCTGGAATTCATTATTTCGACTAGGAGCACTGGTCGAAGGCCCAAGGTCGTGGCGATTTAGAGTTGCCATAGAGTTTTTAATCTGCAAATACTTCTCTGTCAAATTGTAGAAGCGATTAAGGGAAATGTCATCTTTCGATTGCAGCTTGTTCCACAAGTTAGTTTATGGGCGAACTCTGGCATTAATCAGAGTTTGAACTGAATCCTTAGGTGTATTAGCCACCTTATTCAGTTCCCTGTGGAACCTATCAATGTAAGATTAAAGAGACCCATTCTTCTCCTGCTGTATTTTGCTTAGATAGCTAAGTGACATTGAGAGCTTCCGATTAGCCTAGAAGTGTTTCAAGAACAATGAGCTCATTTGCTGCCATGAGTTAATAGATCCTAGTGGAAGCGATCTGTACCAATGTTTAGCATGGACAATCAAAGTCACTACTAAGTAACGATACTTTGCCAAGTTTGGAACTTGGTGAAGCTCCATGAGATCATTAAACTCATAGAGATGATCTCGAGGATCAGTATTCCTGTCGAATTCCTTCATGTCGGGCATTCTAATTTTTGGCGAGAGAGGTGTTGTCAGGACTGTTGGGGAAAAGGGAGACGCCTCAGCGATCACTCCCTGCTCATTCTGCTGAGCTCGGAGTTGATCTAAAGCTCACTATAACTCCTCTATTTGAGGAAGCTGAGCCTTTTGGGGATCACTCTCTGCAATGTGGGTTCACTCCAGATGATTGCAGTTGATGAAAAACCGTAGTTTGGTGTTTTCTCTATTTTGGTTGGAGCCTTTATGCCTTAACGCTTATGGGTCGGAGCCCTGTGAAGGCGCTAAGTGGTTGGGAGAGTTTTCCTTATCTTTGTAGTGGTCGGAACCAACGCATTGATGATGGGTACTTCCCTCGCAATAATGGTCAGAACCATCATGCCGGCGATAATGGGATCTTCCGTGCCTGGCACTTTCATGGGTGTGCCCTTGCGATGTGTTGTGGGATTGCTGTTGGTGCAAAATACTGCCAAGTTGCTAAGCCAGAGGTTTCTTCCCTTACTACCAGTATTCATATGCCCTTTTGAGCCTTTCTACCCTTGCTAGGCTATTCGTTTACCCTTATTCTTTTGTGTTGTACTGTGAATGGTATAAGGCTATGCTCTTTTCCATGCTTTAGAGCGACCTACATGCATTTTCGGGGCTAGTACCACCTTGTCTGAATTTGGTAGTACGACCTGATCCAAACGATCCAACCTCTGGTTCATCATTTGGAGAGTGTTATCAAACTTCTCTAGGTAATGGATCAAAGCAGGATCTACTTAGGAAGTCGAGGGGATGCTCCTTGCAATATGTTGTTGAGGTGGAACTACTTCACGAGGAGTAGTTTCTTGATTACGAGGAATCTCCTCGTTATTGGTGCTAATGCGCTCGGTCTCAAAACCACAAGCCATGAGATTTTGTGGTTGATCTTTGAAGATGAAACTGACGGATCAGTTGAGATTAACAAATAGAGAGCTAATGTGAATCTGGCCCTCCTTCTAGCGTCAAAATGTTGATTCTTGATTTTGACACCAACGACTTCGCATGTGCAAAGTGCTAAGAAATCTTAGAAATTACATGTGAATTGATTATGAGAGTTGAGTTGGTATTGTTCTCACAGTAGCATACAAAGACGTAAAAGTAAAGGAGACAGTAAAGATTTTTATAGTGGTTCAGATGCTTAAAGCGAATCCTACATTAACTGTTTTCTTTTATATCAGTGTGTTCTTGGTTGTTAGCCAAGATTACAATAGGCCGTGAACTGCAATCTGGGCTTATAAGTGCTTGGTGTTCTAAGGATTCTTAGAGAATATTAAGCTAGTCTCTTTCTCATAGTGCGTCTTTGCTATTTTCTTTGCTGAATTCAGAGTGTTTGATCCCGATTTTGTGAAGAGGAGCTGCCTATTTAAACCCGCTGAGCTCAGGGTAATGATTACATTTCTGCAAGTGGATTGGTGTCATGCAAATCTCTCATGTCTTTCCATTGGTTGAGAACTTAATAAATATCCTTAAATTAAATGGGGCTTGGACAGGTGTGCAAACCAAATTCATTCATAGGCAAAACTTGAGTCGACTGGGTTGTTGACAACTATATTCTTTCTATCTTGGGCGACATGGCAGACTCTGGACAATACAAAGCCTTCCTGAACTCTGATTGGTACTCGCTAACATCAGCTTATGTTAGCCCTAGTTTTTAGGCATAACAGATTCCATTCATTTACTTTTTCTCTATTTCATAGTATATTATTTTGGTTTTGCCTCCTCTAAAATTAATTCTTCTGTCCATCCTAGGGCTTTATGAAATAATAAAGCGCGTTTCAGGTTTGGTAAATTTAAAAAAAAAAAAAAAATTAAAATCCATTTGTGGAAGCGGATTTTGACGAATAATTGCTACAAAATCAATGTACAAAAAATAGTCATCTTAGCAATAAAAGCAAAAGTCTTCATAATCAATTCCATATCCAATGCAAATACCTTCGTAACTAATCGTGCTTTATATCATTGAATAGAACCATGCGACTTAGTTTTGGTTTTGTACACCCATCAATTACCAATAGCATGTTTGTTAGAAAGTAAAAATACTAAATATACATGTTGGTCTTATGTAATGCGAAAAAAAAAATTTATTTATTGCTTGTTGTTAAAGAGGATCAAGAATAACCTCTAATCAAGAAACTTTTTCCGCTTTTTCATTCAAAAAATATTGGAACGGGGTTTTGTATGATGCACTTAAATCTTTTGTTTACATGACTTTTTAGTTAAATTAATTACCCACTAATTATGAAGACTCATGATTTGTCAACAATTTGATATATGGAATTATTATCAAACAACAAATCAAACAAACTCAACAATAAACACATAAGCAATAAATAGACAAACATATGACATGCGATATAATGTAGTTAGGCCAACTATTTACCTATGATCACGCCTACATATACAAAATCCTTTATAATTAGGATTTCAACTATAATGAAGTTTTAAACATTCGGTAAACTAGTACAATCAAGTACAAAGTGTAAACATCATAAAGATCCATTTACATATATCATAAGCATAACTAGTTTGAACAAAGAACAATGAAGATATCTAGATCTATTGTCATTGTGAAGAGAGAGAAAATTGAATAGAGGGATCTTCTACTCTCTTATTTACTTTCTCAATAAACCTAGTAGGAAGGTACAAAAGTAAACTGATTGTAAATTGAGAGTAGGGACCCCCTATAAGCCTAAATATATAGGTGGGGTAGTAATCAAGTTGAGCTAAGCCAAGTTTTAGGCTAATGGAGCTCGGCTCGAGCATGGTGAGCTTGGAAATCTAGGCTCAAGCTCATGTTCATGAAATGCACAATGGGCTTGATCTCAAACTCGAGCTTGAGCCGACTCAATCTTGGTCATTGTAAACAACAATTTACAAACTGAACATCAAAGCAATCCACTTTCCCAAATGATTTCCCTATTTTGGAAAGATAAAACCCAATTGAAACAAACCTTAAAACACATGACAAACCATTATCACCAATTACTAATACAAAACAATAAACCTAAGTTTCAACACTTAAAGAGAAAGATAAAGAGTTTGAAAACCAATTTGAAAATTACATGAATTACCAATGGCGAGAAGAAGCGTTTGCGTCACCAGTCGCTTGGAGATGACTGGTTACGCCTTGTGGTGGCAAAGAGATGGTCGTGCACAGTGGAAGGAGGTGGTCAGCAATGGTAAGGATTGAAGGGATGGCCGGTGATAACTGTGTGTATTTTGATATAGGATTTTGGATTTTTCAGTTCCTCTCGTTTAGGGATTTCAATTGGAAATCACTTTTACATAATGATATTATTTGTTAAATTGGGGGTTGCGGGTTGCGGCCGGGGGAATGTCATCTTTACAATGTTTATAATGATTAATGTCATATTACCCCCATTACTTGTAAAAATAATAGAAAAAGGCACTCGAGTTGCTTCAGCTTACGAGCCTCTCAAGCCGAGTCACATGCAAATCGAACTCAGCTCCGATTATGTACGAGCTGTTCGTGAACAAACTCGGCTCAAGATAAAACAAGTCAAGTTCAAGTTTTTTACGAGCCGAGTTGAGCCACACTTTTTGTAAACCCTAACCCATTAAGGATTTACCAATTAACTAGGCTCACACATAACATTAAGCCCATACCCATTTCTTACATAATTGTAGCTAAGATGTACTAATCCCGAAGAACCTTCTTTTATCACAAACAAAATAATGGGCTATACCACTCAACTCTCTCCATTAAAAAATCCAATCAAATTGAGTTTCATTAAACAATAGATAATGGACTAAGTTACTTACAAAACCAGAAAATATCTAACATTCTCTCACTTGAGCAACATAGAATATTATCTCATTTTTTAAAACAATTTATTTGAAAACAACTCTCCCAATTGATAATACATATAATGTGAAAACAAAATGTTTATGAGAGTAACACCTTAAATTTTTCCTTAGTCTAATAAAATCACAAGTATCCAATTATTTAGATCATTATATCTACAATTGACATAGACCATACATAGTCAAAATACTCAGAACAATATCTGCTCAAGAAATAGGGTATGCATATGTGTGATAAATGACATGCAAATTCGATCATAATGTCTATTTCCATATGGTTTACCATACTTCAGATGAAGCATCTTAAGACGGGTGAATCCTTGTGTCTTAGGTTTCTTACACATATAGGTCAAAAGTTGCATAACGTATGAGTAAACCGCCCCACTTAGGGGCTGTTTGGTTGGGGGTTATATGGGATTACTCCAGTAATGTCATTGTATATTACTGACATTACCATGTTTAGTTGTCAAATAATATAAGATTTTGGCAACCTTCTAATACCAATAGTAATCACTGTTGATTATATATGTGATAATCTGATTACCACCATTACCACCATTTTCTAGCTTTGCGTCCTTTTGGTAAATCAACAAATTCCTATACTTGGTTTGATTTCAAAGGCTCCATTTCTTCTTCCATTACTTTCATCCATTTTCCCTTTGAAGAGCATTTGAGAGCCTAATTTACATTCCTTGGCTCTTCTTCATCTTGTGGAGTAACTAGAAAAATTCTCCTTTCAATCTCAAATCGTCAACGTGGAACTTGTTTTCTGTTTGATCGAGGTATTGGAGATTTATTAGTGTTGCTCCCACTTGGACTAGCTATCATAGTTGGATCGTTAGTAGGGAATGATGGAGGATCTGAAACTGGTTCATCAACTTCCATATCGTTCCCACTGGGATGTCACATAACCAATCGGTTTTCATCAGCGGAATTGCCCTGGTCTTGTGTTTCATATAGAAATAAGTCTTGATCTATCTCGCCTTTCTTATAAAAATTGGTTTCTAAAAACGTGACATCTCATGATTCAAACTTAGTGATGTTACCACTTTCTTGTTCCCCTAGAAGACATATCCTTTGGAATGCTCTGAGTATCTTATGAAGATACATTTCTTCCCCCGTGGACCTAATTTTTCATATTTATGGGAAGGGTCATGAACATAGGCAGCACATCCCCATGGTTTTAGGAGACTCAAATCGGGTTTCTGTTTGTCTATAACTCATATGGTGTAGTAGGAACAAATTTAAAGCGTATTCAGTTGAGTATGTATGTGGTAGTCAATAAGGCATCACCCCAAAAGGTGATAGGCAAATTTGTCTTTGTCATCATAGACCTCCCCATTTCAATTAGGATTCTATTTCTTTTTTCTACAACACCATTCTGTTGTGGAGTTCTTGAAATAATTAATTGACGTTCTATTCTCATTTCATCACAGAAATTTTTGAACTGATCAGATAGATATTCATGACTGTGATCAGTTCACAGAACTTTTATTTTCTTATCTAATTGATTCTCAACTAAGTTTTTAAATTTCTTAAAGCATTTTAAAGCTTTAGATTTATGAGAGATAAAAAAGACATAATCATATCGGGTGAAATCATTAATAAATGTGATGAAATAAATAGCCCCATATCTAGCCCTCACATTCATTAGACCACATATGTCAGAATGAATCAATTGCAATGAAACTTCATCTCTTATCGCTTTTCTAAATGGTTTTCTTGCTGTTTTTTTAGTTAGACAATGTTCACAAGTAGAAAAGTCTACTTTTATTAAGTTTCCTAACAAGCATTCTCTTGCTGGTATATTCATTCGTTGTCAGCCAATATGGCCAAGTCTTGCATGCCATACATTCACATCATCATTATTGGAAGATGTAACGAAGGAAAAACAAGCATAGTTATAATTATAATCAACATCTAGTACAATAAAACCATCAGAAATATAATCACAACCATAGTAATTTGTGTCCAGAAATAAATGAACTCCAGTACTTGAAAAGTTTAAATTAAAACCTAATTTAATAAGTTCTGATATGAAAATCAAATTTCGATGAATATCGGATACAGATAACACGTCATGTAGGTATAGGATTCGACCTCCATGCATGATCAATTTGCATGTACCGATCCCCTTAACTTTCACTCTAGAATTGTTACCTACATATATTCGCTTTGTTTCCCATGGTATTCGTCGATACTCCACGAAAACACTCATGTCTTTCACTATGTGGTCTATGGCTACTGAATCTATAGTCCACGAAGGATGAGATTCAATTAGAAAAACATAACTAGAAACATTTATTGAACTTACTTGTGCAAACAAGTAATTTACCTTTTTGGGCTTGCTAAAATTGTGAGCAAAATGTCTGTTATTGCCACAATTATAGCAATTTCACTATTATTATAGCAATTTCACTATTCCCATATCTTTCTTTCTGGCAAGATGCTTTCCTTTTCCGTGTTTACAATACTTCTTTTTCTTTTCTTGAGCCTTATCATTATTGCCTCTTCTTTGGGATCCACCTTGGAATTTACGCTTAAATCCCTTCCCACCATGTGAACTAGAACTAGTTATATACACATCAGTATTTGCCTTACTAACATTAAGGCGATCTTCTTCCAATTCTAAACGTCGTGTGGCATCTTTTAAATTTTTTATGCCCTCATTATGGGTAAGGTGTATCTTCATGTGTTCCCTATTTTGAGGCAATGATCTTATGACAGCTTGAACTTGTTGTTCATCAATTAGGACATGACATGCATCTCTCAACTCACTAATCATGTTTGATAAGTGCGTTAAGTGTACTCTTATAATATGTTCAGGCTTTTTCTTATATGTATCAAACTTGATTTTAAGTGACCGGAGTTTGGTAATGGACGTACCTCCAAACTTTGTAGCAAGGGTGAACCACATGTCCTTTGCTAATTCATATTCCTGATACTTTTTCATGAGATCATTGTCCATGCTGCTCAACATATTCTCTTTTATGTTGAGTCGTGACTTCTTCTTCAAGCTCTTCCATGGTTGTAATAAAAGCTTTAAGAACCTCTTATTCTTCCAAGACATATTATATTGTCATGCTCCATATCTCATAATTTTCGCCGTTAATTTTTTCTCTTTTATTAAGTTCGTCGATAATTTTCTTAGATGCAGATGTCATTTCTAAAACAATATATGCATGTAGGATAATGCACGTTATTCAATGCTCATAAGATACATATATTTCCTTAACATCAATTAATTATATCAACAATTATCTCATATTAGATTTAGAATCAACTATTCACTTTTTTTTTGTTTTTTTTTTTGTTGTCAATAATCATCATCTAAATACTAATATCTAATTATCATTAATATAATTAATTAAGGAATTCTTATAAATGATGATTTAAGAATATTTCTAAAGTAAATAAAACTAATTTCATTGCACAAATGGAGTTCACATGTGTCGACATAAACCAAACAAATTTCCAAAAAAAAAAAAAAAAAAAAAAAAAACTAATTGTAATATCACAACCCACAAACTGGGAAAGATCTAATAAGTCTTATTCTAAGTTCTATAGCTAACTTTTAATCTATCCTACGCAAGGGAACTCCTAATCTCTTGTGATGCCCTTTACGAGTTGAGACTCCAATAGATGATTCAACCATCTTTTGGACACCCCAATCTATGTACTCCTTGAAAAATTTGTTAACTAAACGTCTATAACCTTTATTAACATCTTTAGGGTTTTGATCTTCCAACTTGTTCTAATCAGATCGAGGAGACCAACGAGACTAGCTAGGGTGATTAAGAGTATGTTTAGGGACATTGTATTTCATCTCATCTCTTATTAATCCTCCTCACTAGACAATATCCTCCATCATTTCATTCACATGAATGAAATGATTCACTATTTGCACCAACTCATCCTCTGTGTCTTTTAATATTAAAGTGTGAGTTTGTAGAGTTCCAATCATGTTCATTATCCTTTCCTTCTGAGTGGGTGTTTTATTAGCCCTCACACGTCTATAACATAACATTTTTTCTATGACAAATAGAAAAAAAAAAAAAAAAATCTATTCATTTATCAAATAAAGGTTAACTTTATTTGACAAATAAATTTATTTACACATATTTATGGCTTAAAAACTAAAAATATACCAATAATTTCATATCAAGTGTGCATTCTATTCTTTTAAAAAGGAAAATCATATTGTTAGAACCTATTCACACGCCGCCACGCGTTGGTATCAACTTGCCACATGCTAGCTACAGTCCCCACGCGCCAGCACGTGCCCCCACTGTAGGATCCTCAAGTCATCCTAACTTTCGGGTTGGGTTGACCCGTTTATCCTTTGACCGGGTATTGGGCTTGGGCTATTTTATAAATAGTAATCTCAATTCTAATATAAGTTAAACTATTCAAGATTGAATAACAAAAAAAATTTAGCCCAATGGTCAGTAGGGTGGGCTTTCATCCAGGAGATTTGGGTTCAATTCTCAGTATTAAAATTTTAACTTTTAAATATGATATACTGAAAATTCAGTCTAGACTTAAATAAAAAAATCTAATCAATTTGCCCATATGGTTCAAGGTCAAGTATAGGAATTAAAAGCCTAGGTTTGAGTCTTAAGCATGGTTTTTTTTTTTTTTTTTGAAATGACATATCGTTTTTTAGGACTCAAATAAAAATGACATGTTCTTTCCCTCAGATTCAGTCATCTTCAACCTCTGGTCGAGCTTGCAACTTGATACCCGACCTGAAAAAATAACTCACTATGAACCTAAAACTTAAAAATGGCATATCTCAGCCATTTTAACTCCCTTTTTTGCGATTCAAAAACCATTCTCTTCATAATTTCACAATAAATTTAATTTTTTTAATTAATTTTACTAGAAAACAATTCCTCGAACATAAATATGAAATATTCAGAACTAAACAATAAGCATAAATATAATTCAGCGTATTTCATCATATCATATCTTAACACTAAACAAAAAACAAGAATCATGCTCTAATGCCAGTGTTAGTAAATTAAGAAAAACACATATTCCTAATGTATCCCAAGATCATATCAACATGTCAATATTGTAATCACATTACATGTATAAAATTATAATGAATTGCAAAAGTAATTAATCACAGCATAAATACCTCTTGTAGATACGTAAGTCATTCTTCAAATCACAAAGATTATTAGAAAGCAATTGGAAAGTATTGTTCATCGATTTGTGAAAGGAAGAGAGAAAACAATTTACTTCTTTTTGTTAAAAAACAAAACTTCTGTACGCTCAACTTTTCTTCAAACCTCCCTTCAATTTATATATGAATAGTTGTAGGAAAGTTATGTGTGGTAACTACCAAGTAGTTACCTTTACAGTTACCACTAATTGGATATGGATACGGGTGGGTCTCATCATGGGTGTCCCACTCATATCTAATAAAACTTGACAAAAACTCATAACTCATGATCTTTCATCAATTAAGAAAGTTAAAAGAAACAAATTTTAGGTAACAAAAAAAAAAAGTATCATCTTACCTAGGAAAAAGATAATAGGCCAAACGATATACTCCCACCCAAACTTTGCCTTAAAGACAATTTAGAACCCAAAAAGTTTTAAAATGACAAACACTCACTTTTTGTTAGGTTCTATTAGTAAATTCCGTCTGTTGAAGGATTACAATGAAGAAAAAGATTGAAATGCCCTTGAAAGTTTGCTTTCATATTTTATTTGCTAATTTATGTCAATTCCACTCATTCAATTATGTAAATACCCACCTACTTTAAATTAAATTACGAGTATGCCATCAACTATTTATGGGTTATTGAAATGGCTAGTTTGTCCCTATCATTTTGTAGTACTAAAGTTGCCGTTGGGAGTTTTAAAAATTGAAAAATGGCAAATGACCAATTCGTCCCTGTTTTGCTAGCAAAATTTTAAAGTTAGTTGGTGGAAAGTTGAAACTTCTTGTGTAGTC
This sequence comes from Pistacia vera, assembly GCF_008641045.1. Taxonomy (NCBI): domain Eukaryota; kingdom Viridiplantae; phylum Streptophyta; class Magnoliopsida; order Sapindales; family Anacardiaceae; genus Pistacia; species Pistacia vera. The sequence continues at coordinate 1,033,688 of NW_022196349.1, read as the reverse complement.
CCGGACAAGAACAAGAACATTTATGGTTGAAGGTAAACAACATAAAAGAGCAAGATTCATTTGTAATGAAGTTCTTCATGAGTTACAAAGAAACCAAAACTATGAATTCAATACAACAGAATGTCTTGACAGTTAAAATATACAAAGAAAGCAGAAGCAATTTGCAAAATGCTTCTGTTATCAACTCTTAGTTGTTGCATAAACAAACCTAAGACAAGGTAAACCACCCAAAACAATGCCCACATATCAGGCTATTCTCAAATCAAATATTAAACAGGCACCAACTCTAATTTCTTTTGAAAACAGTTTAATTCCTGAATGCTGCAATCCCTGAAGCCGAAGGCCAAAATATCTGAAAGAGGTAGATGAGATGCTTGAAGTGTGATGCCCACCTGATAGTACTATACATCAAACCTGGAAAAAGGAAGCAGATGTAATAAGACACTCAACAGAATAAATTGCCAAAACAAACTCAATTGATGCGTTTGATTTATTATTTTAGATATGATTTTTGGAATAGTATTAGATAGTTTATTATTTTAGATAGGATTTTTGGAATAATATTAGATAGTTGAGTAGGATTATGATTACAAGAATAGGATTTGAAAAATATGTGTTTGATAGTATTTTTACCTTGATATTTGTGTTGAATATTTGATTGATATATTTTTTTATAAATGATTTATTAATATAATATTTTGGTGGATTTTGTTAAAATAATGTATTATTGTATATATAACTTATCAATTTACATTTTAATAATATTAAACATTTTGTTGGTAATGTATTATTATATATATAACTTATCAATTTACATTTTAATAATATTAAACATTTTATTGGTAATTTTGTCACTAGTAAATATTAAAAAAAAAAAAAAACTCATATTAATTTCAAGTACTAATCCAACTATTTAAAAACATCACATTAATACATATATGACAAAAGTACTAGTTATCAACATTTACAATCGTTCTTACACGTATACTCCATTAACAACTATGACATGGTCCATTGTGCTACCCACAGTGCATTCGTTATGTTATCTCGTACAGTCGTCATATTGTCTATAATTCCTTGCTGGGGTTGACTCGGTCTTTCTCCATTTTGGCCATCTTCTGCCCTGTTTTGGTGATCACAATATACTTGCTCATTACCCGTATTTCTAGTATACTGTTCGAAGATAGAGTCCTCCATAGTGTACATTCTGATATAATTATGAAGTACACAACATGCCATAACAATTTTCCCTTGTTTGTCTAATGGGTAATTGTTCATTCCATTCAGAATACGAAACCGTCTTTTCAAAACACCAAAGGTTCTCTCGACAACATTGCGCAGTGAAGCATATATGTAGTTCAACAACTCTTGTGGCCCCCTTCGGTTACGATAGTGATCAGAAATATGGTAAGCCACTCACCTATGAGGGGCGAGGAACCTTTCTCTATTTGGATAACCCGCATCAACCAAATAGTATTTCCCTGTAATAAAATCATACATGTTATTTGAATTTTAGAGCCTCAACAGTGAAGCAAATACGCTATAATACGTCAAGAAAATACTTATACCTGGTGGAGGATATGGGATTTCAGAATTAGGATCATCAATAATTGAATTTAAAACTCTTGAATCATGCGCAGATCCTTCCCATCCAGTAACGACATAAGTGAACAACATCCTAAAGTCACATGCAACCATTACATTCTGTGACAACAATCCTTTGCGATTCCGCTACCTATCAGTATATTCATGTGGAACCGAAGCGTATACATGTGTACCATCAATTGCTTCAATACAGTCCTATCATCAAAATTGAATTTTACTGATATTAACAGACTATGAACATGAATAACACAATGAACTTAACTATAGACTAATTGAAAACATAATGAACCAATACCTTAAAGAAAGGGTAATATTTTTGATTGGCTGATATTTTCCATGGAACCTCACTGAAGTCAGGTGGTCTGATAAACTCTATCTTCAATGAATATATCGCCTCGCAAACTGCGCCAACATATCTAGAGATCATCTCACCCGAATGTTGGAAATCCTCCATCATTGTTCTGATTGTCTCAGTTTTACTAACGATTGTTAGAAATATCATAACTTGTTCTTCCACACTCGTCCTCCTGGATGGTCGCAATTTGTCTTGCTTTGACAAAATTTCACATAAATATGTAAAACAGTCTTTGTCCATGCAGCACTTGTCAAAGATCCTGTCAACATGACCATTGAGTACTTCCAACATGTACTCATGACCAGTTAATATGGATGTATGTCGTGGTTCACGCCTAATTGTTTCTAACGCGGCAACACCGCATAGTGTAATGACTATATCTGTCAGTATTTCTTCTTCGTCATCTATATAACGTCGTCTTCTTCCTGTATGGCTAGACGATGCCATTTAAACCTGCACATTTGCAAAACATTGATCCACAATTAACAAAATATAACAGTCAATATTTAATTCTAATGACAATCCAAAAAGGGGTTAAAACATATAACATCACATAAAATAGTAGCACAATTAATAAGTTCATATAGTAGTGTTATAAATTCTAATTGTAATGACAAGTACGCACTAACGCATACAAAAGGGCTAGCAAACACTTAGGAAATATAGTGTCATCTACAAATTCAAAAAGTTTTTATAAATCCAGTTTGCCTTTTCCTCGGGCGGGAGTTTCACAAAATCTCCCGCCACCCTGGATTTTCATACAAGTAGTTGATAACCGGAAGGTAAAACTGTGTGGGTACTTGCATGGTCGTCATGATGTCAATACAATTGCTCATAGAAAACGGATCAGATGGACGACTGGTGTTCTCTTTGTCCTTCTCATCTACACTGCGATTACTAGCCCTCGATCCCATAGTCCGCTTCTCCACAAGCTCGTCCGTCAATCTATCAATGACAGCCGCAAGTGAGTGTCCCAGGCCGCTTCGCCTGCTCCTATTTCTTGTTCTTCCATGGCCATATGTGTTTGGCCGTTTTTCCCCTATCGTCCGATCTAGATTAGGTTCAAAGTCGCTATCATCCAGGGAAACCGCGCCCTGATTAGAATAACTGAAGGTCTCCACCAGTTGAGATGTAGAGTTGTACACATATCTCCCAGTGGTAGTTTGCTTCTCAAATATGATTTCATAAAGCTCCTTGTGAGGAAGGCCCTTGTGGTAGAATTGTTGCGCCAATGGGTTTTGCTGGTAATGCAAAAGAATAATATATTAATATTTGGCAGTCCGAAAAAAAATATGCGTACAATTACGATGTCGTTGATTAATATTAGCTAAAAAAAGTTGAAAATTTACCTTCACATATTTTTGCCAAACCTCTACGGGGCACGTTAAACTTTGCGACTCATGATCCCACCCAAACCCCATGTGTTGCAGCAATTTCCGCCATGCATGATATAGTCTTCGTAGGCAAAAGTACTTAGAGGTTAGTTGTGTGACGTTGACTCTCCTCCCAACCACTGATGATATGTTGTCCAACATTTCCTGGTAATCTGCTGTTTTAATTGAAGTACCGTGCGCAGTTTTCACCTGCTCAGACAACATGACCAAAAATTTGTGGGTCATCTCAGCAGACCAGTTCATGTTATCACCTATCTAAGGACAGTATGGTGAGAACGAAAACCAACATTGGGACACTATACGAATCACCAATCACATTATAAACAGACATACGCACATGTAAACGTAATCAAGTACACACAGATAAACTTATACCTCGTTCGATCCAACACTGCTTGAAGACATCAATGAAGGGGAAGATGTAGGAGAAGATACAGACAATGTCGACCAATAGGGTGTATGACGAACTCCAAGTCTGGAAAAACGTCGAAACTTACGCCTCTGCTGCAAGTAGTAATCAATCCAGTGACACTGGGACAAATTATACTGACATTTGTGCATATGATCGTAATCTACAGAAATATATCAGTTAGTGAAATCCCAACAAATTATTTCCAATAATCCAATTATTTTTTACTCCCAAAATTTATCCATTACATACAGCATGTTACATAAACAACATATGAAACTGCACAATATTTTGATGCTAAACATTGTAGCAACATAACACATGCTGTAACCATTAAACCCCACAAACAAATCCACAGATCCAATCGTGCTCACGTGCAGATATCAGTTTCAGTCAACCAATTATAAAACGCATAATTACAATCGAAATTAAAAGGATTAATGAAAAGAAAAAACAATAATAACACAAATTATTTCTAATAAAATAAAAATGAGGAAAATTGCGTCTCGGGTGTCTTGTAAATTGATTAACAAAGGAGTTTAAGTCTAAAAATGTACAAATTACACCTAACACTTTCCATATGATAAGTCAATGAACCAATCAACAAAAGCAAACACAAATTAAAAGTACAACAAACCCCACGATTTACCTCTACAGTATAACCTAACATACATCAAGTGGATGACACGTGGAGATTAAAAAGGAAGCAATTGATCTCACATGGCCTGTTTGGTAAACATACATCATCACCAACAAACATAGCATAAGATAAGCATAGCAAAGGCAAAGTAAAGCAGAGTACAGCTCCACCATATTTGGTTACACTCTTACTAAATTTAGCAGAGCCCTTCATCTTGCGTATCACACTCCCATACTTGGTAACACAGATCTAAGACCAACACACACCAAAACAACAACAAATACCTATAATTGCTTTTTATTGTCACATTTATTCACATTTCTTCTAATCTATGCCTCGTCCACCAAACTATGAGTTTCAAGAATGGTGGAACAAGCAAAGAGACAATGGTCACAAACGGTGGTGGGTGGGTTTCGCAAAAAAAATTGACATGGGACAAATCTGGTGATATGGGGTAGTTCACGGTGGTGGGTGGGTTTCGCAAAAAAACTGTCGTGGGACAGGTCTGGTGGTGGGTGGTTGACGGTGAATGTGCGACAGATCTGGTGGTGTGCGGTGATTCACCAGTGGTGGGTGATTGATGGTGAATGTGCGACAGATCTAGTGGTATGGGGTGGTTCACGGTGGTGGGTGGTTGATGATGAATGTGTGATAGATCTGGTGGTGTGGGGTGGTTCACGGTGGTGGGTGGTTGACAATGAATGTGTGACAGATCTGGTGGTGTGGGGTGGTTCACAGTGGTGGGTGACTGACGGTGAATGTGCGACAGATCTGATGGTGTGGGGTGGTTCACGGTGTGAAGAAAACTGAGAAAATGAAATACAAATGAGAGAGGAATAAAAGCTGCAAACTATAAAGGTCAGTGAAGAAAAACTGAGAAAATTAAATACAAATGAGAGAGGAATAAAAACTGCAAACTATAACGGACAAAAACCTGTCAGGATCGAATTTTCAAAGTGCTATTGTCTGAATAATAAGCCAAACACTAATGGAAAAATCGGTTTGAGAATATGAAAATAAATAATAAGCCAAACAGACCCAATAATATTTGAGAAATAATAATTTAAGCTAACATAAGAAGTTATTCTTTTTGAAGACAATGGTAATGAAGAGAAAAGAAATCATTATTACCAGAAATAGAATAATGCTTAGATTAAAGTCCAAACACCACATCTATCCATTAGATTTCCCCTTTAAGATCAAACAGCCCTTTCTCCTTCATGCGGAAACGACCAGAATCTAATCCATGGTCTCATCACTAACATTCCTTTCTGTACGCAAAATCACATTTAATGTAGTGGATAAATATTGTACTTATTTCACATAACCATGTTTTTCTGTCTCCGAAAAGGTAACAACCATCCCATTCCATGGATTTTTATCCAAGAATAAAGTGCTGTCAATAAACATGTGCAACACAATAGCATGGGTTAACATGGCTCTCCACCATAGAGACACCCATGGCCACAGGCAAAAAGGAATAGCAACTATAGAAGAGTTGCCTAATTATGTCCTCTCATATGGATAGAGAGGTGAAACTGCCAAAAAAACCACATATCACACATGTACTAAACTTGATAAATGTCAAGAACAAAAATAAAATCACACAGCTTTACACAAATTACTGAAGTGAATACACCCCTTAAATAAGAAAGAGCACATATCACCTAAGCTTTAGCCAGACATTAGAGAAATCATATATGAATAAAAGAAATATCACATATGTTCCTGCACGTTGCCCTTGATCTTAAATCATGCAAAAATAAGCTGTTACTCTAAAATCCTACTGGTCTAGACTTTGCTCCAAATATTAAGGTTCCAAGATTAAATAATTAATAGTATGCTTATAAGCAAAAACATTATTTACTTAAAGAAGTACTCAAAGATTTTTGCTCAAGTTATGACATCTTACATGGAGTGCAGCTCAAATTATTACCTGTATAAGATGTCAAGCACGATGCCAAAAAAACTGGAGCCATACTTCCCACAAATCTGCAAAATATAACAAAAATTAGACCAAAAAAAAAATTATTGTCAGCATCAATATTTTGATGCAAGATATCTTACAACATATTACCGTCAACATATATCCTTGGAAACCAACTAGAAAGATGGATTGCGAGTGTGTTTGTGCACTGTATCGTGTATCGAAGGAGAAAATAATGTCAAGTAGCGAGGGAGGCAATTCCCAACACTGCAAGGTCCACAAACCCCACCCACTCCCTCCCCCCACAAAGAGAAAAAGAAAGAATGGCAAAAATGAAATCTATAGAATCCCGAGGGTTTTCTCCTTCACTCATCGTTGATCGTTTGCCTACCATGCCGTTGCCATTCACAGCCCTCACTCCGCCACTTTTGTCAGTTTTAAGTCGTCCTCCACTATCGCCGATTTTTGTTTATCTTCTCGTCGTTGATGGTTTCTCGCCGATTCCCTCCTAACTGCTTCAGATACAAAGAAGGAAGATGCAACACACGAAAAGGCAAATGACTTTTCGTTTACTCTTTTCTTCTGGCAAGGACTGTAGTAGACACGTGTCAAACACTGACTAAATCTTCCAAGAGAAGTTGGCTCTGCTAACCGAGACAATATTTTAAAATTGAATCGGGTGCGTTTACTTTAGTATTTTGAATAATACTTTTAAAAAAAAATAAAAATTTGGTGATGATAACAAAGACACAATGTAGAATTTTAAAATTAACAAAAACATTTCCTAAGTTTGTTAATTTATTAATTAACTAAACATTCTTATAATAAAAATATTAAAAATTATAAAAACGCCCTTACTCATCCATTAAATACCGGCAACCGGCCACCACTGTTGGAGGGTGCCCAAAGTCACCGTATCAGCATACGACAAGCTAGATCTAATCGGTCGTACACCGAGATGGCCTTTTCTAGCTAGATCCACCGTGGATCTGGCTAAAAAATATCAAATCTACAGCTAGATCTAGCAATTGACGACCAGATTTAACCATGTTTGGTGGTCAACGACGGCCAAAGATATGGATGTCGTTGACGACTAGCTACGGCTAAAGATCTGGTCATTGACAGCCAGACCTTTGGCCGTAGATCTGGCATTTTTCGGCCAAATCTACCATGTATATGGCCGGAAAAGGATATATCGATGCACTATTAGCCAAATCCAGCCGATGGTACGCCATTATACCAGATTTCAACCACCTTCCAGCGGTGGTGGTTGAAATCTAGCAAATGTGGGTGGGTGGGGGTGTTTTTATCAATTTCTATACTTTTTTTTGGGGTGTTTAGTTAAATTAACAAACTTAGGGGTTTTAGAATTAATTGAATAAAATATAATAGTATTTTTAAAATTGGGAAACAAATGTATATTTTGGAAATGATAGGAATAGGATAGGGAAAAATAGGGAAACAAACACACCCGAAGATTTTACTATTGAAGGAGAAATTATCACACTATCCTTCAGCAGACGGAATTTACTAACAGAACTTGACAGAAGTAGGTGTTTGTCATTTTCAAACTTTTTGGGTACTATTGTAAACCCTGCGTCAACGTTCCGATGCTATAAGGTATGTAATTCTACCCTTAAAATGATTTTTCATCAATAAAATGGTAAAATGGTAATTTTGCATGCATTATGAGACGTGAATGTTGTAAAGTGTTAGGAATTGATGATACTGATAAGAAATATGGTCAAAGGGTCATGAAGGAGGTTAATAGGGTTAAACGGCATAAACGGTTCCCAAAGGGTATAATGGTTTTTTCACAATAATTTATAGGAATCAAGTATCCATAAAAGTGTATTATGGGTAAATTACTTAATTATCTTATGGAATTACTTGGTCACCAAGTAGAAAAGAGAAGTCAAATGGCATTAAAGGAGTGTAATAATTATGTTATAGTGAAAATAACCAAAATGCCCTTATATGCAAAATTTATACCAAATGACCCTTATATTTAACTTTTGATGGCCAATCCCATTTGGGAATTAAAAAAATGAAATGTTTATAAGATTTTTTTTTTTTTTTGGTTAAGTCGGCCAACACTCTTAGAACACCAAAATTCAAGCTCTCTCTCTCAAAATTTTCATAGGATTTCAAGTTGAATTTCGAAGGAGATCACCATCCACACTTAAAGAACTTCAATTTCAGGGTTTAAGGTGAGTTTTAGAACCCTAGTTTGTTATGATTTTTAGTTGAAAGAGAAATTCATAAGTAGTTTTGTGTGTAAGGTAAAAGGGTGAATCTTTGGAGCTAAGGAGGAGTGTCTTTGTGCTTTGAATACTAAGGTTAGAAAAAAAAAATCTCCCTTATGACTACAATTGATGACACCTAGGGTTGATGAAACTTACATTTATTTATGTTTATTTGAGTGTGATGCTATGTTTTGGTTATGGATTGTTTAAATGGGTGTGTTGAAGGATGATGTCTTGGCACATTTTGGTTTTGTAAAAATGGAGGTTTTTATGGCCTTTTATACTTAGAGCGATATGGCAAAAATTATGAATGTGCAAATGAATGTGACATGGTTAAAAATGAATAGAATTTGGATTTGGCCTTTTAAGACTTATACTGTACATGCTTCACTGAATCAGTTATAACTGAAGTTATAAAATTCGGATTGAGCTGATTCTTAAAGTATTAAAAATTTGAGAAATGGACCTAAAATTTTATGTTTTAGCCAAAAATCAATTCGAATTGGAAGATGAGGAAAAAATTGCTTGAAAAGTGACGAACTGTATGACATCCACCTCTTTAATAAAAATTCCCATCTTTTTTATAATCTCTAATAAACCACTGAATAATATTACTGTTGAAATTCCTTGTGTTTTATGAGAAATCGAATGAATTAAGTTAATGAATTTAATAGGAAAATATTCATGTCAAGGAGTTTCGCTAAATTGATTGATGAATTGTGCAATTGGACAAGGGTACATGTTAAATGAATGGATAGTATGATTGATCATGGGAGATGTTATCCCATATGTTTGCGTTCATAATGGTAATGCATATAACTTATTTAGTTGACTTATGAAAAAAATTATGAAACGTTGAAGAATGAATTTCATGAGTCTCTTGAGGTGTAAACCAAGATTGGAGGAATGGAATCTTTGTGAAAACCATGAGTCCCTTGAGGTGACGACCAAGAACAAGGTAATGGTTCAAATGAATTCGATTGGATAATAAAGACTAATGAAAACACCAAGTACAAAGACAAAAGAAACATGCCAAGTTTATGAATGTTGCATAAGTCATATATGTTCTATGTTATATTATGTATGATTATGTTATGACTTATGTTCATGAGGGAAGTCCAAAGTATATGACATGTTTTATGAACTTGATAATGTGAATGAATAAAGGTCATGTCTTGTAGGTAGGTAAGGTCCTGAGTAATATGCTTGAATAATAAACCTTAATAGTTTATAAATGGTCATATTCCCTTACTGAACGATTAGCGCTTACCCCACAAAATTTTTTAAAATGTTTTGTAGATAAAGATTAAAGCTTGAAGCTGGGAGAGGCTACTAGGGAATGACATGCACATGAAGGAATGCTTTTGTTATGTTTTGAATTTTGATGTAATTTAACATCAAATGGTTTTTGGTTTATGGATATTGAAGTAAATATGTTTTGATAAAATAAACCTAGTATGACCATTTCTTTGTCAAATGAATGAAAAATGTTAAATGATATTATATACTTATGTTATTAACTCCGTAGGAAGCTAAATTTCTTGAATCATTTTATGGATATGAGATGTTTAATATTATGCTTTTAAAAAAAAAAAAAAAAAAAAAAAAACAAAGACAAAACAAAACAAAAGTATAGGTTTTGAATCAAACTCATTTCCCAGGCGTGTCTTTTACAGGCGTGTTTTTTTGGGTGAGAGTATGTTGTTCGGCCAAGATAATATGAGAGAAAATGAAAAAGAGAGAGAAGTTAAAAAAGTACTAATAAATAATTCATTTTTGTAGGGTTAACATGAATTTAAGTAGGATTAAGATTGTAAGTTCCATAAAACATAAAAACTTTTTTTATTTTTTTTAAAAGTTGAGTGGGTTTAATTGGACCCACATGTTTGTATATGACTATGTGCCAGATTGTGGCCACTGTTTTTTTCTTGGCCTTTTAAAGGGCCTTTGTATAGCCACCCTTGGCTGGATTTTGGTTGTTCTTGGGGTGTGGTTAGGTGTGTAAAGGATTTATATATCTCGGTTTCCATTTTGCTCTTTTTTCTGGCGTCGTCCCTTCTTGCTTAGGGTTATGTTGTCTTGGGTTCTTCCCGTTTAAGTGTAATTCTTTATTTTATTTTTTTAAATAGAATTACAATTGGCTAAAAATTCCCTTTATTTAAACTTTTTCCTTATTCTATAAAATCATTATTAAAAAAAAAATACCCAAACCTGTATAATTATTCTATAAAAAGTGAAAATTATTCAAGATTGGTATTGTTTAATATGAAGCATGCTCAAGCTATTTGAAAACAATAAAAAAAATCTATATAATTATTATATACCCCTTAAATTGTAAAAAGCTCCCTATCACAAATTGGTTTTCACTAATTACAAGAGGGTTTTTAATAGACCTGGCAAAGTTGCACTTGTACCCGTGGGTCCATGAGTACCTGGGTAAAACAGGCGGGTATGGATAACCATAATAATTACTTGTACTTGAACCGCCCGCAAAAATAACGGATGGGCCGGGTGATACCCGTGGATACCCACATTTAATTTTTTTTTTTAAAAGTCCCAAACCATTTGATATTTCTCTCTCACGCAGCCAATGCCTGGCAGCTCTCAATCTCTCTCATGCTGAACTCTTGTCTTCTCTCTCACTTAGATCTCAATCTCTTTCTCTTTCTTTAGGCGAAGTGACCTCTACAATTTAACCTCTCTTTCAATTTAATTTAATTTATTGGTTGAAAAATCAGACTTCTCTTTAATGTAGATAATGACGAAGGCACATGTGAGTAGGGGCGAACCCAGCCCATTTGAAGGTAGACTCGGCTCTACCCTCAAATTTTATTAAAAAAAAAAAACCAATTTTTCCTATAGAAAAGTCTTCCCTAGATTCTCTCCTTAGCCTTTGGAATTCTACCTTCTTTATTAATTTGATCTTTTTGTCTTCCCCTTTTCCCCTAATTTAGTTCATATAATATACCACACAAATCACTATTAATTGTGAATTTTAATTCTATAACCTAGTCTCACTGTCATTTCTGGGTGTTAAAAAAATTCAGAAATTAAATTAAACCGAACTGAATTTTTGATTATTCGAAAAACAGGTTCGATTTCAGTCCAAAGAAAATTAAAAATCGAATTTTTGGTTTGGTTATCGGTTTGGGAGAATATAGAAACCAATTTTACAAATCAATTTATTATAAAAATATTAATTAAAATAAAAAATAAAAAAATCCAGTTTGTTATAAAATTATTAAATTAAAAAATATATTAAATATTAAATATTAAATTAAAACAAGTTCAAAATCAGTTAACCAATTTTTACTAATCAATTTTTTCCTTAATCTGTTCGGTTTCGGTTTAGGAAAATTTCTGAACCGAAAAATTGGTTCAATACACAAAATCGGTTTTTATTAGTAGAGGGAATTGACATCTGTTAAGTAATTAATTAGGTAGATGGATGAAAGACAGAAAGATAAGTACAAATGAAATGACTAGGGGTGTTCAAAATCGGTTAATATCCATCTACCTAATTAACCGATTTTGAACACCCCTAGTCATTTCATTTGTACTTACCTTTCTGTCTTTCATCCATTTACCTAATTAATTACTTAACACATGTCAATTCCCTCTACTAATAAAAGATTCCATGCAATAATTTACACCCCTTTTTAATAGAAATGAAAATTAATAATTTATATAATTATAAAATAATAACCTACTTAATAATTACCATTATCTTTCCTTGATTTTAATAAGTTTCAAATGATCATGTTATACTCTTTTCACAAATCTATCCTCTAATTAATGACAATAATGTGACATAATTAAAAAAATAATCAGATTATAATTCAATTTGAATCATTCATTGAACTTTGATTGTAACAATCTAGTGTCAACGGTTAGTGGAATTGTTTACTATTTAATTTTATAAAGAACTTAATCATATAAAACATTATGTTAAAAATGCATATAACTCAAGCTCATTTTTCTATTCAGCCCTTGCTTCTTCCTTCCAATGTCTTCACAAATTTTCATAAGACATCAATAATATTAATTAGTAAGAAAAGAATTTGAATTGAAAGCAAATTAGGTCAAGATTTAGGGTTTAAGGTTTTTGCTCTCTTCACATTAAAGAAATTTTTTCCACGTAAAAATTTTCTTGTGTTTCCTTGTGAATTAGATATTATTTTCAACACAATTGCTCAAGGTTTTGTTTCTCATATATTTATTTAAATAGGAAAATATTGTGTTATGGCATTCTTTCTTTTCAGCTTCTTGATATTTTATTATTTCCTTTACTCAATGTTTGGTGGCTTTTTAAAAAAAAATTTATTAATTGATTAGCAAATAATAGCGAGCCACAAAGGTCCTCCAGGTAAAAATCCTGGGTCTGCATTTGAGTTTTCCATTAATGCATTATGAAGCAAGTATTTTATATCTGCTTTGAATTGTCAGCATCATCCACAGAGTGAGTACTAAATTAGAAACAAAAAACACTGGAAAGGCGAATCCATAGCTGTAATACAAATAAACAAACAAACCCCACCAAAAAAAGAGAAGCGCTAAACAAAAACTAGTTCCTTTGTAGCACGCATTTGGTGGCTAACATCATATTAGAAGTAACCACAAACTTGATCCCTGCAATATTCTCAACAGCAAGCGGACCGTTTGATTCACTATTTTGGCACTTTTTTAGGACAGTCTTTCTCAAAAAGTTGAGTTGAGTAGTAGTCTAGGAAGATTTTTATACATTTTTAATAGTATTTTTTAAAAATATTTAAATTATTTTTAACCCTCTAAGTTTGTTAATTTAAAGAAACACACTCAATAATAAAAGTTTATAAATTGATAAAAACACTCCCATCTACTCACGTATTACCGATAGCCGGTCACCACGATCGGAAGGTAATCGAAATCTGCCATAATATCGTACTACCAGCTAGATATAGCCAGTAGTAAGCCGATCTAACATTTTTTGGCTAGATCCACCGTGAATCTGGTAAAAAAATGTCATAGCTATAGCCACACATCTGGCTGTCGTTGACAACCAAATGATGACCAAGATATGGCCGTTGTCAACAACTAGATGTGGCTAGATCTTGCGGCCGTAAATCTTGCATTTTTTGGTCAAACCCATGGTGGATTTAGCCGGAAAAGACTAGATTGATGCACTATCAGCCATATCCAACCAATACTGTGCCATTATGGTAGAGTCCGACCCCTTTCAACGGTGATAGCCGGAATCTAGCAAATATTGGTGAGTGGAGGTGTTTTTGTCAGTTTATAGATTTTTACTGTTGAGAGTGTTTAATTAAATTAATAAATTTAGGGGTTAAAAATAATCTAAATTTTTAAGTTGAATAGAATAGTATTGTATTTTGAAAAAAAAAATTAAATATTGAAACCAAACATATATTTAGATAAGATAGTGGAATAAAATAAGGTAATAAGGTAAAAATGTTGTACCAAATGGAGCCAAGATTATTGAAGAACCCAATAAGCCTAACAATCAAGATTGAAGCGGTGTAAAGATTGAAACTTTACTCATAATCAAGCTTTCAATGGGGCAGACATAAGAGCCGACGATGGCGACTTGAGAGCTGGAATTAATGGAGGATCTTTGGCCGCAAAGTAAAGGGATGGTGATAGATTATTGATCTTGAACATGGTTATGGTTATCGTCATGGTTGTTGAACTTTGAAGAGTTAATAGTGGAGGAGATAATTTCTGAGATTGGGATTTTAAATTGGTGAGGAAAATATTGGATTGTGTAAAGAAGAAGAACAAAAAGGATAAGTCAAAAATAGTAAAATTTGCGGGTGACCCACGGGTCGACCCATTCTTGCATAGTATATTTCTCTTCCTGTCCAAAATTTTTTACCCGTCCACCCACACCCGTGATTACCCGACCAGTACCCGCCGGCCTGTCCGTTTGCCATGTCTGGTTTTTAATAATTTTTCAAAAACCTTGAGTACGCTTAAGACTAAATGATTATGTAATGGATATATGAAATAGACTCAAATATAATGAATTAGATAATAAAACAGTAAATAATTTAAACATATATAACAAAATAATTATATTTTTAAATAATTTAAACAATTTGTCTCTTTAAATAATAATAATATGTAGTAAATTTTAAATAATGAGTAAAATATGAAATAGACTCAAATATAATGAGTAAATATGATTATTTAAATAATAATATGTAGTAAATTTTAAGCAATTTGTCTCTTTAAATTAAAAATATAACTTAAATATAATGTATCCTTAAATAGATGTTTTAAATAATTAATTCTCCTTCACTTGTTCAGCAGGCTAACCGGTTCGCTCCCGAACCGTCTCAAACCGGTTCAAACCCTCCACATAAAAGAAAACCGCCATAAAACCTAGCACACAAAACACAAACCCTACAAAAACCCTGAAACACCTTCTTTTTTTCTATGGAGAACCTCACTTTTTTCTTTCTCTTAAACCCAAAATTTCCCCAATAAGCCCTAAAATTTAGCTCTTCAATCCACCACGAATCATGTCTAAAACACATGCAATAGGTCTAATCTCAGCCCTCGCGGCAGCCACTTCTACCACCGCTTTTTCTGATGGCCCTTCCAACTACTCTCCCTTCTCATTTCTCACTACTCAATCTGGGCAGTCTCCACCGCCGCCCAATGCACCTCCACCGCAGCCGTCGACGGCTGGGGATGAGCCTCCGCCTCCGCCTCCGAAAGTGAGGAATGATAATCCCAGGACGAGCTCGGCCGGGTTCGATCCTGAGGCGTTGGAGAGAGGTGCCGAGGCCTTGAGGAAGATCAACAAATCTCCTAATAGTAAAGAGGTCTGAAATTTGGACGGTTCTTGAAATGTGTTTGGTTTGTTTGTTTGTTTGTTTTATTTATTGCTGGTTTTTTTTTTTTTTTTGGATTGGGAGGAGTATGGTACTAGCCCGATACCATATATTCGTGTTTTTGGGTACTAATTAGTTTTAGAAATGTTATTATGCTGTGATATAGGAAAATGAATGTTTTGAAATGGAATAAAAATGGTAATTTTATATTTTTATTTTAGTTCTGCATTGAATTTTTTTTTTTTTTTCTTTAGGGATTTTTGTATAATGGAAATTTCAATGATGCATTTGCTTATACGCTAGTTGGTTCATGGAGCATTATATTTTTCTTGGAAAAAATGTTGGAACTACAAAATGTTGACGTTATGTGTTTTTTGTGTAGGCATTTAAGATTATTTTGAAGCAAGAGGAGACAAGACAAGCAGAAATAGCTGCAAAGGCTGCAGAATATAAAGCAATGCAAGCTCAAGCTGAAACAGTAGGAAACTATTCCGTCTTTCCCATTGTTAATGTGATTCTATTTCAGCTTGATTAGTCAAGAATTTACTGGTTCTGAGATTTGTTGGCAATTGTAATTAGTTTTCCAAACTCACCCTTTAAAGGCACCTAATCTCTCATTTTTCTTGCAAGTGAATCTAGAAACAGACATGCAATGCAAATAATAAGAAAGAAAATACATACATCTAACCAGGAGAAAAAGATGAGGTTAACCCTTAAAATGCATATCAAAATGAAAAACTAAAGAACATGAATATAAATCCAGAATAAATGTGCAATTCAAATAAAATATGGCAATATTCAATTTGTGTCTTTTGATACTTCAGTGAGTAGAAATTATGAGACCTAGTCTTGTCCTTGTTATTTGAGTTACTGAGGATTATCTGGAGAATTAGTAGTTTCAGCCCTTTTGGAAAGAAAGATAATTAGAATAGAATTTGAATTTAAAGTGGTGATTATTTCTTTGTTAAGGATTTAGAGAGAGAAAAATGACAGGCTGCTCCGAGTGCTGTAGTTTTACAGCCTGTGATCGAAGTTCAATATATTTAAACTCTGCAGCTGTGATAGCAATTTGGCAGTATTGTGAAAGTTGAATATTTTACGGAGTTGGCCGAGTGTTCTCATGCCTGTGCCTGTGCTTGTGAATTGAATCTCATCTAATCTAGTCATATCTGCCTGAAAAATATCCTTGATGGTTCCACCCGGTATCTGTTCCAACTTGCCAAATTAAATTCCTCTTTGGCTGGTTATTTTAACCCTGTTTTTGCCTTCACTCAAGTTAAGTGACTTGTGCTTTGATAGGAAATCGGAGTTAGTTTAAACTAAGCAAGATGAGCTTTTTTATCAGCTTTTAAGATAAGATAGTAAAAAAGAGAAAATAAATAAAGAATAAAAATGCAAAGGCTGTGACCTCCTTTATCAGTGTCGATTACCAGATTTTTGAATGAGGAATTTATGATACATATATACTTGCTTTTCTAAGCTATGTGGCCTGTGAAACTGCTTTTATGGGCACATATTTGTTTCCTGAAATCATTAACTATTTTCTGGCAGGATAGACAAAGGGTGATATATGATGAACAAAAAAAGCTAGCTCAGCAGCAGGCACAAACAAAATCCCAGATGGCCCGTTATGAGGACGAACTGGCAAGGAAGAGGATGCAGGCATGTACATGAATATATTGAGATTCACATAGTAGTTGTATTATGGAGAATTATTAATCAGGTACATCTACTTGCAGGCAGAAAATGAATACCATAGAACAAGAAACCAAGAGCTTGTAAAAATGCAAGAAGAGTCATCAATTAGGCAGGAGCAAGCTAGGAGAGCTACAGAAGAACAGATTCAAGCACAAAGGCGGCAGACAGAAAGGGAAAAGGCTGAGATAGAACGTGAAACAATCAGGGTGAAAGCTATGGCAGAAGCAGAAGGGAGAGCCCAAGAAGCAAAGCTAACTGAAGAGGTTAACAGGAGAATGCTAGTAGATCGTGCAAATGCAGAAAGAGAGAAATGGGTTGCTGCCATAAATACCACCTTTGACCATATTGGGGGTATAAATTCAATTGCATACTCTTTATCTCAAGAAAGCTTATGCAATTGATTGTTTAGTAAATATTACCTTTTGTAACTTTAAAATATCTTCTAGTGTTTTCATTAGAAATCAAATATACTTGTTTAATTTTACCTTTGTGACATGCCACATTCCAAAGTTTTACCTTTGTGACATGCCACATTCCAAAGTTTTACCTTAGTGACAACATGTTGGCCATACCATCCTGTTATAGTGTTAATCTGATGCTACTTGTTTAATTTGTTGCTTTAGAAGGTGCGGCTAATATGGATCTGTTTTGTGTAGGGGGTTTGCGAGCTATATTAACTGACCAAAATAAACTTGTTGTTGCGGTTGGGGGAGTGACTGCTCTGGCAGCAGGAGTATACACAACAAGGTAACCATTAAGTTTCTACTTGAGGATTCTCATCTGAATACTTCACATGTATGTGTGGGTTTTACCTGTTGATTCTAAGGAATTATTTTGGTATTTTGAATCTTTTAGTTTGTTTGACTAATAGATGGTTCATGGTGTACACCCCTTGATGTTAGAAGGGTTGTGTGTGGAAAAAATTGCCATCTTTTAAAGAATGTCACCAATCTCTGTAGTTCTGTTCAAACAATCTTCCTGGTTACTGTTTTATCTAGCTATCATAGAAATCCACCTATCTCTGTAGTTCTGGAGACACCTTGTTCTCATCAGATGATGTCTTTTTAGGAAAGCTAGTCTTTGCTTTGGGAGTGAAACTGTACAAGAGTGGAAGTATGGGCTGTGTGTGTGACTATGGTGTAATGCCTATCATTATTAACTCTTAATATTCATTTTCACTGGATGAACGGTTTTTCACGCATTTAGACAATTTTTTGTTGTTTTGCAATCTTGAGATTGGTTTTGGGCTTGTAGAATTCATGTCTATTGTACCCAATGTGAGTTTGTAGAATTCATGTTTGTTGCTCTGCAGCCACTAATTACCAAGCCTTGTGAACTATGGCATTTAAAGTTTCATTGGCTTATTACTTTATTTTTTCTCCAATGCAGAGAAGGTGCAAGGGTGATTTGGGGATATGTGGATAGAATATTGGGACAACCATCTCTAATCAGGGAGTCCTCCAGGGGAAAATATCCTTGGTCAGGCTTGTTTTCACGTGCCGTAAACTCTTTACGTGGTAGTAACAAAGAGCCGGCTTCGAAAAATGGAAACGGATTTGGTGATGTGATTCTACACCCATCTCTTAAGAAAAGAGTTGAACAGCTGGCTGGAGCAACTGCCAATACAAAAACACACAATGCACCATTTCGGAACATGCTCTTCTACGGCCCTCCAGGAACAGGGAAAACAATGGCTGCTAGAGAGCTGGCTCGTAAATCTGTAAGATCTTTCATCATTATGCTCTGTTATTGTCAGAAAATTTCTGTTTAGAGGCTTGTATGTTTGGTTATTCTCCTCTTTCTTCCCCCCTTTCTGGGCAAGTTCACATCTTTTTGACAAAGTAAGACGGATATGTGATTTACCAGTAAATATTTTGTTGCTTTCATTTTTCTGTTCCACTCGTCAGAGTAGCTTCAAAATTCTGCTTTGCAATTCTGGATTTGACCTTGACGCTTAGGTTGCTTGTAGAAGTTTGATATATACACATTTTATCATTATTTCAAACTTTAAATGGTGGTTTAACCTTGGACAATTGTGAAACGAGGTCTAATTCAACTAGGAGAAGTTTATGAATTGTCAGGACAACTCTTCTCTGTTTTTGCTTTCATATGCTGTCATCTGATAATTTAAGGAAACTTTGAGTAATAGTGCCAAACTATTAATTCTTTTTTCTTTCTTCTATAATTGTTTTCATTGATTGATTTATTTTTAAACCATACGTGCAGGGGCTAGATTATGCATTGATGACAGGTGGAGATGTTGCTCCACTGGGGCCACAGGCTGTTACCAAGATACACCAACTGTTTGATTGGGCTAAGAAGTCTAACCGGGGTTTATTGTTGTTCATTGATGAAGCAGATGCTTTTTTGTGCGAGTAAGTGATACTTACCATTTGATTATATTGTGTAAGGAAATTCCATCGCAAAACAAGTAAAAACTTTGCATATTACTGTATAAATAATTAAATGATTTTTAGGAGCATGAGCCAGATGGCTCGACACATTGGGGAAGCTAGATAGTTTGGAATGCCATGGAAAATATAAATACACTCATTAGGAATGCCACGTACAGAAATACAATGATCCAACTGAATGCTATGTATATGTCTCTGTGAGACAGTTTTTAATAGAATTTCACAATTAAGTTTTTTGATATTGTTGATATTAGTTAATTAGCAAGTCTTTTTCGGTTGGAGTACAATAACCCTGACCGATGGTTGATTCTGTTGACCAAATATTTTGCAGGCGGAACAAAACTTACATGAGTGAAGCTCAAAGAAGTGCACTTAATGCTCTCCTTTTCCGAACGGGTGACCAATCCAAGGATATAGTCCTTGCACTTGCCACTAACCGCCCTGGTGATCTTGATTCAGCAGTGGCCGATCGAATTGACGAAGCCCTGGAGTTCCCTTTGCCTGGGCAAGATGAACGGTTCAAGCTGCTAAAGCTCTATCTTGACAAATATATTGCTCAAGCTGGATCAAGAAAATCTGGCGTGTTCCAGAAACTATTCAAAGGTGAACAGCAAAAGATAGAGATTAAAGGATTGACTGATGATGTCTTAATGGAAGCAGCTGCTAAAACTGAAGGATTTTCTGGAAGGGAAATAGCGAAACTGATGGCTAGTGTCCAAGCCAGTGTCTATGGAAGTGAGAATTGTGTGCTGGATCCAAGCCTTTTCCGTGAAGTCGTAGATTATAAAGTAACGGAGCATCAGCAAAGAAGTAAACTTGCCGCTGCAGTTGGAGGTAGCTCTTAAAGATGGTTTTAGCATCATTCTTATTATTATTCGACAGTTTTGCATAGGGGCTGAAAAGGAAAGGTAGATGAGTATGTCGATTTATGAATACATAAAATTTGATGAGCAACTCTTATGTAATTTAGGTTGGCCCATGTCTTTTAGTTTTGGGCATATGTTATCAATTTTTTGAGAAGAGCCTCATGTTATCATCATCATTTATTCCCCGTTTGTGGGGGGTTTTGGTATCCCTTACCTTAGATTCTTCTATATTTCAGTACTGATGAAGTTACTTATAGGTCGTCAATAACTCATGTTGTTATCATCATTTATTCCCCGTTTGTGTGGGGTTTTTTGGTATCCCTTGCCTTAGATTCTTCTATATTTCAGTGTTGATGAAGTTACTCATAGGTCGTCAATAAATTCTGTTTCTCGGAATTCACATGATGTATTCTCCTTCCATTCCCCCGTTTGATCAAAGTCTTAATATATTTTGCCGTCTTATTCTTCTTCCTTTATGCTTGTACTCTAGATAAGATACTTTAACCAATCCTAGTTCAGCAATTCCATCTTACATTCGTGTAACTGTCGTGGATTGGATGCGGATGGGAATGAGAATAGGAATGTATAAATGAATCAGACTTCAACCTTCCCCAATTGAAACCAGATTCTGGCAGTGATCCTAAATGGTCACCTCAACTTAAATGAAATATTTGAATATAAATCAGTAGTGGAAAACACAAGAAAAAAATAACTTGGCAACTATAGCAGAAAAAATTGATTAATAAGGTAAAATTTCATAAATCTGCGTATGCTGCTGATGGTAATTAACCGCATCAAGTCCTTATTTTGCCAAACACTAAACACAAGTACAATCAGTAAAATGGAGACTTGAAACGAGTTGAAAATCACAAAGTTATTGCTCAGTAACATTTATATCTTCCCCAGCATTTGCCATAGCAAACCATCATAGAAACTTAGATAATGAATGTATCCAGTAAGCATGACAATGGCTCACACTAGCAATTGTAGAAGTCCTAGTGATGGTGATCCTGAACATAACGTAGACCACAATATTTGCAAACAGCCGGCTCCTTTAGGTCAAGGCATATGAACTCAATTGGATGCCCAAGTGCCGGGTCGGTATCTACAACCAGAAACGACGTCTATTACTTGTTAGAGAAATGAAGTTAAATCACCCATTTAAGCAATAATAGGAAATATTGAAACAAACTAACCTCCTTCACATGCAACAATCCTGCCTTCGACCTTAATTGGTGGAACTTCATTGATCAACTCCATTGGTGATTTTTTGCTAATATCCTATTCAGGAAACCGCACAAATGACAAGTTATTACAATAACTATAAAAAAATATTTGGGATCGGAGAAAATTAACATGGCACCAAGGATTTCCATAAATGAGAGGATGTTGATGCTTAAGATTATTAGGTGAGAAGAAAACAAAAATGGCACAAGGGTTTTCTCTAAATTCAAAGAGAATCATCAAAATAATACATCATTAGAACAACAAAAGATAAGAAGCTCCTGAAAATTTAATAGACTTCAGGAATTGCTATAAGCTAGAAAGTAAAAAGGCGTGTTATTCTCTTCTTGACTCAAAGTTAACGAAAAATTACCATCTCCATGGGAAAACAAATAGCAGTAACATTATTGAATCCACTACCTTATGCATTATAATAACAAGAAATTGATAACATTGAACATGTCTGAGGGGCTATAATACAAAATGACCACTTCCTCACTCTCACCATATTAACCACTGAGTTAGCTTTAGACCAAAAGTATCCATACAACTCTCTTCTATATCTTCTTAACTTTCTTCCTTTTCCACTTTTCAACAAAACTCATCACCCCTCTCAATATAATCTCTCTTCTTATTATTATCTGAATCTACAATAAAGAAATTTAAATATTCATTACAATATCTTATAGATAGAGATATTTTTCTGTTGTAAGTTGGACATTTTTTTTACTTTACATTAAATTTATAATATATATTGTTCATGTTTAACCTGATTATTTAAAAAATGAATCACATCATTATATTTCACTTTTAGTATATCAAAAACGCTTTAAATGATATTGATCACAACAAAACCCAAATTGTTATTGAAATTTCTAGAAAATTTGAGAAATGGTACAATATAATAAACCCCCTCGAATTATATCAAGTATGAACAAAGCCCTCAGAGTTTATGAACATTAAAAATATACGTTGTGTTGACCTGCAATATTGAAGGTTACCATAAAATTTTTAAAAAATTGAAACTTTGCTGATATTTGATATAAAAATAAGGTGTCAACTGATATTTTTCCAGTTATTGAAATCTTTGAATTTGTTTGAGGGATTCTCTTCATCAAACTGGTTTGAGGTTCACCAGAAAGGTTTTCAAACAAATGCAAAATTTTGTATTACAGAAGGTATTAATTTAACCCCTATTATGTCAAATATGTACAACCCTAGTATCTGCTGAAAGTTCAAAACAGCGCAGGGTACATTTTTAATTTTTTTTTTTTCAACAATTAGTGCTTTATAAAAATTGGTATAGTTATAAGGCAATTATTATAAGAACAATTTGGGTCTTGGTCTGGTCAATTAGAGGGTTTAGTTAAAGACATGATTCATTTTTTATAAACATTATATTTTGTAGATCTAATGTAAAAAAAAATAAAGTGAAAGAAAAAAGCAAACTTGCAATGAACATTGATGTCAGTAGATTAGAAGGTAACCAACACTTAAATTTTCTTGCCGTACATTCAAACAGATATGAAAAGAGATTTTGCGTTTAGAGAGATGGAAGAGTTTTATGATGAGTGGAAAAGGGAAAAAAAAATATCAATGGAAGGAGAAAGGGAAGAAAAAATAGAAGAGAGATGTGAGGTTATTCTGGTTCTAAACCTAACATACTAGAAAATACAAAGAAGAGGGTGAGGAAGTGGTCATTTTACATTACAGCCCCACAAATGTGATCATTTTTACCAATTTCCCAAAATAAAATATTATGTTATCCAAAATTTCTGGCTAATTTATAATTACTATTAAGTAGGCACTTGAAAGTATATAAAAGTGATGTAAGACTACAAACTTATTTTTCTTCAACTTCAACATCTGAATTACTAAATTTGACCACTATAACTACTTCTTCACTCAAAATACAAAAAACAATTAATTTCATTGAAGCCTAATCAATGTTCACAACAAAGTGAAACAAATTGGGGATGGAAGAATACGTATGATTGCACAGTCAGCGCCATCACAAGTACATGCAAAATGAAATCAGAATAACTACAAGCAAGATGGTATAACATATTAAAGCATTGAAGAAAGACGCTATTTCTCTTCGTCTCTATTAGCTAAACATATTTCCGTAAATCTAATGCAAATATCACATTCTTTACCAAAAGGAATGTTTGAAGGTGTCTCACACTTGAACATACGAAAAAATAAAAAGAAACTCATCAAATGGAATTTGAGTTACACTTCCAAAACATGAGAAAGAACTTATCAACTAGAGATTCTGATTCAAGTTTTAGAAAATGAGAAAATAAAAGAATTGGGAAGAAAAAAACATGTGCAAACGCCTAGGGCTTCCTCTTTTCGAGTTAAGGGAATGCTAGTCGCAAAATTAACAAAGACATTTCATAATGTGTCTAAGTGTGTGTGTGTGTGTCTAAGTGTGTGTGTGTGTGTGTGATAATGTGTCTAAGTGTGTGTGTGTGTGTGTGTCTACGTGTGTGTCATAATGTGTCTAAGTGTGTGTGTTAATGTGTCTAAGAGTGTGTGTATGTTAATGTGTCTAAGTGTGTGTGTTAATGTGTGTGTTAATGTGTCTAAGTGTGTGTGTGTGTGTAAACGAACTGCAATAATAATTCACAGCATAAATACCTCCTTTCCTTGTCAATCAAAAGCACATACCACCGTCATCTTGGTTCCAATAAGAATAATGAAAGAAGAGAGAAATATATATTTGCGTAAAAGTTGTGTGGAAGAGTTTTTTATCAAATGAAAAACTCTTATACAGGTGCAGAGATAGTGGTAATCGCCTTAGGCAGTTACCACAACGCAATAATCAAATTGGGTGGGACTATTTCTCCCACCCATATCTAATATCTCCCACTCACACATGATGGGACTATTTCTCTCTTCTTTTATTATTCTAACTGTAACCAAGAGGACGGTGGTCTATGCTTTTGATTAACAAGGAAATGAGGTATTTATGTTGTGAATTATTATCAATTAGGATATATGTTATTCTCTATATAGATATATAATCCAACCGTTGAATTAAACACCGTCACCATTTATATAAGCAGTTAAGAAACTCTTCATTGGGATGTAGTGCATTTCTAGAAAGTGCCTTTTCAAAACACATTTCAGATAAGCAGCTGAAATAGCTCTTGAATAAACACTTTGCAAGTGCTTTTCCACAAACTGCTTTGGCAAAAAATTACTTTTACCCAAAAGCACTGAAAGCCCTCTCTACAACAAGACTCCCAAACAAACCCTAAAACTAATTTACTCTAAATCTCTATCTAAACCTAGTGCTACAATGTCCCAATACCATCCAGAAGCAACGAATTCTTAAATAATTTCACTAAATTAACGTAAAAAGATAATCAATTATCACATCTCTTAAAAAAAATTGGTTAAAATCGTAAGACCAAAAACTCAATTAACGGTTAATGATAAAGTTACCTGCATCCATTTGGCGGTATGGTTGCTGATGACAGCGGTGGTCGAACTCAGATATCTAGCCGTTGATGGCGAATTCGACGACCTTATTAGGGTTTTGAAGAGAGACGACGCCATTGACCCACCTTGGTATTAGATATTGTTTCTAAATTCTAAGTACACACCTACGAGAAAATGTAGTTCACAATTTTGGTACCACCTTAAATTGCTAGTAGTATCACAAACCTTTAATAAATTGATTCTAGTTCTTTTTTTTTTTTTTTTAAATAAAATAATAAAAATCAAATCAAATTGAAATAAAGTGTAATATAAAGGTTAAATTAATTTAAATAAATCAACTTGTTTTCTAGCAAAAGAAAATGAAAATTAGTCTGAAGTATGATTAAATCTAAAAGTGGGTGGATCAAGAGAGAGAGTGGAGTTAGATTTAGCACATCATAACATATATAATTGAATAATACCAAACTTACAAAGTTCTCACACATATATATATAAATATATAAAGAGTGATGTGTCATATCATAAATGAAAAAGTGAATTTAATTTTAGTTAAAAATTTGATTTTACAAATTTATTCTCCGAGACATCACTTTGTACATACATATTTGTACGAAGATTTTATTACTCTATACATTTTACAAACGGTTAGTTTAACACTATCATAAATATTTCAGGTTTTTTTTTTTTTACGGTAAATACTCTTAGGTTTCACTTAATTTTACTGAACACCTGCTAGTATTGTTATTAAATAGCCTTCAATTTTTTATGGTCATTATACTTCCCTGTTACAATGAGAGGTAATTTAGTAAATTAGCATTAACTAAAAAAATCTTCAGATTGTCTCTCTGTCAGTTTCTTCTGCCACTTTATTGCCTTCCCCTTCTCTTTATTTCGGCTCTTTCATTTTTTCTCCACTTCTTCCTTAATTCTTGAAGTCTCTTTTTTCTTTACAGTTCACACAACAGGCACCTAACATTATCCTCCCATATTTTGTTCTGAAGGCCTTGAACTCTGCAAGTGCAAAGTGGCCGCCAGCACTTGCAATAGATTTATATATTATTTGTTGTGTAAGTATAACAATAAGATAAACGAGCCCTTCAATCATGCTTTCCACCAAACCAAGGTTGAACTTTTCTTCAAGTCAGCCACCAAAAAGGACTCCATGCCTCGAGCCCCTTTAACTTTTTTCCCTTTTAAGTTTTTGCAATCTCTCAGATTGTATCGTTTCATATTAAATTTAAGAATACGGCTGATCTTTTTACTCTTCAATCAATACTTATCCATTCCTTTATAAATTTACATAAAGAGGCTTAATCCATATGGAATTGAATACAACTTATTCCAACAGGAAATCCAACAAACCAAACCAAACTGATTTTATATCGAAACAAATAATAGTTTTGATGGTCTTCTACAAGGTAACTATACTACCATCGATTCCGTGAGAGATCCTTATATTTCAATATTCCATCATCAACCGGTATTTTCAGAAATTTCTGAAAACAAAGAGTAAGGATGAGATTTAAAGTTTCAACAAGGTCTAAGTATGAGATTTAAAGTTTCAACAAGGTCTATGATAGTTTCCCCTGCTAAAATATGCTTTTATGAAACAAGTTATGGCTCTCATTGTTGCAGATGCTTACAGGGAAGAGACTCACTGCTGGCAAGTTCAACGACACCATGAACCTTCATTGCAGTGTTCAGATGGGGTTTTCCAAGCGGTCCTCCGATCCAGTGGACAGATTACACCAGTTATCCTAGGCGAACTCCTGTAATAGTAAAAAATAAACAAATCAAGAACTAATTCCTCAGAATGATCCAAATATTAGAAGAAATGATATACTCTCATCATGAAGCCTCCAATGCTACCATCACTCACCATTGTCTAGAAAAGGCTGAACACAACTTGAAAAATACAGGTTTTGAATGCTAATTTATGGAGAATTGTAACTTAAGTGTTAAGGCACTCTATATTCGGAGTAAAAACACTGAGAATAAATTATCGTGCTGATTTGCTAGAATAACTGTACTAGCATATAAACTAATGATTGAAAGAGCAAATGAATGCACATCCACCATTCAGACTATTATTCCATTTTGGTCAGTCTAGACAGTTTCTTGAGGTGCATTAGAAGGATTGTTACCATAAATTTGATTGCAAGGACAAGAATTGTTCAGATAATCCTTCACATATAAATTTTCGTATAAGAATGCACGGAAAATATTGAAAAAGTTCTATGACCTTAACAGAAACAGTCTATAGATTTTGTAGAATCAGCAGAAAACAAAACAATCCATTGGATACAGCAGCTTGCGTTCTACAAAATCATGAGCACATTAATTATACATTAGATATATGTACCTTGAGTTGTATTCCAATGCATGTTAAAATCACCACTGCTAGATATTTCACAGACGCAGCTGTTGATCAACTTCTTTATCAAGCTACAGTTACAGCTTCTCACGCAAATACAATGCAGCACCAAAAGATAAATACCACCACCATCTTTGAAACCTAACGCCATATTTAAAAATCTGAAATTCAGTAGGCCATATTATTATTTTCCATATATCAGCCACAAACGATGCTGATGCATACACCAGTATGACCGGGATGGCAATCCCAGTTTAAATTAGCAGGTCCTTTTCACTCTATAAATGTAAACTTCTCAAGGTCAATGACTTCTTCCAGCACTGAGTTTGAGTTTTCATATGCTAGAATGCTCATCGACTCTTGAGAAAGGAATGTTATTAACAGAACGACCTGATCCCGCTGCCATGTCACTTCTTGAAAGCAACTATACAGTATTTGTCCATCAACCTCATACACCAGACGACATCTTAGCACTTTTGTAGGTCTTATCCAACTACCATGTCTCCAGAGGTAATACAACTAGCTGGTACTTATTGTCATTAGCCTGTCTTCCCTGATCAAGTATTAGACTTTGTTAAATACTTGTCGAAACAGGTATTATGAGGGTTTCATCTTTGATCCAACTTTCAGGTTTTTCAGGAACGAGATCCCCAAAGATTTCATAGAATCCAAAATACCATTAGCTTCAAGTTCTTTGTTTGCATACTTGTACAAATGCACAGCTGAACTCAAAATAAACCTGTCTGGTTCTGCAGATTCCCTAACCTGTTCAAAAAAGTTTATTCCTTCTTCAACACATCCATAGTCCACGTAGCCTCTCATCATAGTCCGATAACATGCAAGGTCAGGACTTAAACCAGCTGTTAGTAGTTCCTTGTACACCCTATTAGCTTCCACTATCAGACCTGCTTTCAAGAAAGCAGATAGCAAGTGATTAAAATGTGAACAGGAAGGGGGAATGCCTTGCTTCAGCATAGAACTGATGGTTTCCTCTGCTTCAGAGTATTTCAAACTTTCTGTATAAGCACGAACAAGGGAAAGATATGTGAAAGAGTCAGGTGCGAAGCCAGCTCTCTTCATGGCTTCAAAAAGTTTCTCAACTTCATGATAAAGTCCCGCGGCAGCATAAACATTGATGATAATATTGTAGCTAACCTACAGTTCCTCGGTAAAGACAAGTGTAACCACCATATTAATCAACCAGTCAAGAAACATAAATATAATGTATAGCATTGTTGTAAACGTTGTAAACTCAACTAATTTAAAAAACACAAGGAAAAAGGGTAATTGGAAACCATATGTGGAAATTACCAACAAAAGTTTTGTTTTGGTTCAAAGATCCTTTTTATAGCATGGCATGACCAAAAAGAAATCTTAGTCAAACTAAAGATTCAATAAATAAAAGGAGATAATTGTAGGAATGATCCTACTAAACATAGTATTGTCAAAGCAGAAGAGAACATAATAACATGGTCACATTCAGGTTTATACTGCCAATCAATTAAGGTCCCAATAGGAGTAAGTTATTGTATGAAAGAAAATTGTTTACACAATAATTATCAATTAGTTAGTGTTCAAACTGTATTCGATCAAATTATATGCATACCAGCCCAGGGTTTATCCCTTCTTCCTGCATTTTAGAGAATAGAAGCGATGCTTCATGCGTTTTACCTGCAAAATGAATAAAATATTAAAGTTATAGCATATTACTAGCAAATATAAAACATGATACCTGATCTAACTACCATGTTTCTATATATCTAAGTGTTTTACCTGCAAAATGAATAAAATAATAAAGCTATAGCATATTACTAGCAAATAAAAAACATGATACCTGATCTAACTACTATTTTTCTATATATCTAAGAAAATGAGTTAGATATCATTATAAAGGCAATTCAAAATATTTTACATATTTGTCTCAGTAGTTAGTATACTAAAAAGGGATAATAAAAATTATCCCTTTGAGGTTTCGCTAAAACACAGACAAACCCCATTGCATTAGTTCTTTTTGGTGACATTTCTAGAAAATTTAATGAAACTTCCAGGGAGATACTATATGAACTCTAAGAGAGGTTTATGATGATTTTGAAACTTCATAAGAGGTTTTTAATGAATTCTAGAACAAGTGGTATTTGCTTGTGTTTCAGCTAAAACTTAGGATAGTCTAATTAATTATCCTAACAAAACAATTAAGTATCTGAATATGCTTATCTTTTAGGTATCAGCTTTTATTTTTTGAATTTTTTATTAAAAAACAAAGTAAATTCTATCAAATATAATGAGATATGCAAAAGCATAAATAAGTTGTCCACCGAGATAAGGACATACTTCCCATAAAGACCTCAAAAGGGTTACAAAAGAAAGCTTTACACTTTGAGAATTGAGATCTTAACATATCAAAAGACAAGAAAAAGAAATTGATCAAATAGAATCCTATCAGATCTTCGAAACGAAAAATAACAAAAAATTGTGGCAATCTCCATTCAAGCCTTGCCTTCCAATTAAGATAAATCAAAGAGGAAAGCACATCTCAAAACTTCGAGAATCTGATGCCCAAAGAAAAGTAAAACATCTAACTTTTATGTTTACCAGTTGATTTATAAGTTGTTAAAAGTACTCAAAACGTGTTTGGAATAGTTACATTTCATACTCCATGTCACCAAGAATTAAGTAAAAGTAGAATAAACCATGCATACATATTGTATGTCATTCTTTTGGTTGTAATAGGTAACCTAACTTTTGGAAATAAAGGGAAGGACTTCATTGCTTTAATTTATGCTCTAAAAAAAAAAAGAAAAAAAAAAAAAAAATCTGGCAAATATATAGATTTTTAAAATGTTACAGGTTCACTTGTTTCTTTAAGAAAGATAAAAATAGATTTTTACCAGCCTTCCCGTAAAAGCTGATCAGATTCATGTATGCCTTCTCATCAAGCGAGATACCCGAGCTTCGAGCTGTGTTGAACATCTCTAAAGCTTTATCCAGTTTTCGACCTCGTCCATACACACTACACCAAAATCAACCAATTTGAACAGCAACATAACTAACCAGAATTGTATATATGTGTGTGCACACGTTTAGAAATGCATATATAGGAGGCAAAATCAGATCATATTGACTAGTATTAAAACTTTTCTTGCGATCGAATTCTGGCATGCTTACCCTCGTCCATCACACATGCAAACAATCTTATTAGTCAAATAACAGAAACCGGTAGATACATAGCCAGATAGACTCAACAAGACACAAACACAGGAGGGAGAGAAAATGCAACTTCCACTTAAAAAATACTAAAAACCTCATGGTTCTTATTCTCCATTCTTTTCATGGTGAGATGACAAGTGTGCGAAACACTTAGAAGCTGGTAAACCTGGACTTCATGCTTGATTATCAATACCCAACAAAGGTCATGGTTGATTGGAAGGACTACAAGTTTCAGTGAGATGAGATATTGGGTTCATTTCTTACCAATGACCAGAAAAGAAAATGTAAATATTATTGTTTCATGTGATTTTAGCCAATTTTTCAATGCATATTCGGATCCTAAATGCATACACATATTTGTCATCTCTTTGAGTCATTCTTATCCACTAAGCTCTTACCTAATCATTGTATTGTATGTCTGAATTGATGCAGGAACTCCCAAAGAAAGCATACGGTCATAAATACTGGCTGCGAAATGTAATTTACCTGCAACACCATACATATAGCTCATTGCAAAATTTCTTCTTCATGTATGTATCTAAAATACATAAAGAGTGATTCATATGTACCTGCTTCTAGCATTGCCTTAATAAAGGTATTATAAGCCACAGTGTCAAGGTCCATGCTATCTTGGAAACTCTTACTAATGATATTCTTTGCTTCTTCATATTTGCCTGAAGATAGGTAATTCTAATTATTAAACAAAACAGCATAGCATTTTGGTAACTGCTTAACCATGAAGCATGAAATTGACTCTTCCAAATTCTCTAGTGCAGAATATGCAGCTATAAAATGAGTGATAGATTTCCAGTCTCAAATTTATGGGCATACCATAAAGACCTCAGCTCATCTAAAACACTGTTTAGAAAACAAAGAGAAAACCCTTCTCAGGTATCTAGTCAAAATCACACTTTTGTTTTTTTAATTTTATGGGTACATGGATTTTGGAAAAATATTTGACTTTTTCACAGGCCCTTCAATTGTACAGAGCACAAGCCTGGAATACAATAAGCTCCGATATTGCTATAACTAAAAAATTCCTAACTAGTACTGGTTTTGACATAAAACAACTATCAAACAAATTATACACCGTTAGTAAATTTAGACGATATAAAATTGTTTCATATTTGCGATGGTAAAACTTGTGACTTTTTAACCCAAATTCATTAAATGCAATCGAATCCCTAATCCATGATCAACTGTGAATTATTTAAGAAGATTTTCAAATAACCGTAGCTCCTAAATTCTATTGATCCCAGCAAATAGAAAAAAAAAAAAAAAAAGGAACAAATGGTTTACAGTTCGGTCATACCGCAATTAGTCAACGTGTTCACAAGTATGCTGATAGCAACAGCATCCAGATCATGCCCTTGTGCAGTTGCTTCTTCATAAAGCAAGTACGCTTCCTTAGCTTTACCACATTTGGCATATGCATCGATAATTGATTTCATTATCAATTTCCCAGGTTTAGACGAATCTGCAACTTCTTGGAAGACATCTTGAGCCTCTTTGAGCTTTTGTTGCTTCCCATATAAACCAATCAAAGAGGCGATAACTTCATCCTCCAATCTGCAGCCTAGTTTTGTCATCTGATCTCTTAAAATTTTTGCTTTAGATACATCACCTATGTAGAGCATAAAAGTTGGAGCACAAACCCACTAATTAAGTTATTGCTTCATCATCAAACACATAAATGGATGAAAAAAAAAAGAGAAAGGTAACTTGGGTAATGAAGTGACTATTATTGTCAACAGATGAACTTAAAAATAACAATAGCACCTTCTCTAACAAAGTTGCTAATGAGTTGATTCACTGCAGATGAGCCACCAGCCGCCTCAAGCAATAATTTCAGAATTTCTTCTGTCTTACTGAAATTACCATCCGTCAGATACAGACTAAGCATCAGCCCCAGTGCCGTATAGTCAAGTTGGTTGGAGGCCAAAAGTTTGTCTCCAGATTGTGCTCCCAGAAATCCCCCATGCATAGTCTTAAAAAATGTTTGAAAAAAGTAATTATCCTTGAATGATACATTTTCACCCATCTCTTCCGTTAACTTCTCAGCCGCTCTTGCCATTCCATTCTTGCAATAAATTCTCATAACTGTCTTGTAAAGCTCCCCATCAAAAAGCACTTCATCTTTCCTTATCTGGACAATAAAATCTTTGGCCTTTTCTGTTAAGTCCAATCTTATATACAAATTCAGCATGTCATCACAAGAACCAGCATCAGGAAGTCCAGTCTTGGAGAGAGCCTGAAATGTGACTTCAGCAGAGGCCAAATCCTCTTTCATGGCATAACATTGCAACAAGACAATATAAGCAAATCTTGAGAACCAAATGTTTTTGGATTTCATAACTTCAATAACATTCAAAGCTTTCTCCACATTCCCAGTTTTAAGATGGACTTGTGCCATTGCCAAATAAGTTTTCTCGTCACTAAGTAGGCCTAGCCGCTTGGTCTCCTGAAATGTTTTCTGGGCATCCTCATAAAGACCAAGTTTTCCATATATTCGAATGAGAAGACCATAAATGACTTCATCGGCAGCGATTTTATACTTCTCCATTTCAGAAAAGAGAGAAAGGGCTTTAGAATAATCTTCATTCTTGTAATACAAAGTTAAAAGTGAAGCACAAGTGTAGTTACTAGGAATGATTCCCCGATATCTCATGTCCTCGTATAATTTTAGTGCCTCATCCCATTTACCATTTCTTGTACTCAAACTAATAAGCTGGCTATAAGTTACTTCCTCAGGAGCAAACCCAGAGTTCTTCATCTCATTAAGGGTCATCAAAGCGTCTTCATGAAGACCTTCTTTAACTAGTGAACTGATGACTACTGTATAAGTAAAATCAGTAGGTGCAACCTGTTCACCCACCATCTGCCTCCATAAGTCTATCACCTTTCCATGGAACGATTTCTTTTGCAAAGACGACAGCATAAAATTGTATACTGCAGTAGAAAGTGTAATTCCCCTTTCTTTTATGGCAGAATGAAATGTCAACATCGCCTTATGGCGTCCCCATCTGGCATAAGTACAAAGCATAGTACCACAAGCAATTTCATCTGGTTCACATCCTGCTTCAAGCATCTCCAAGAACGTCTGTTCCGCCAGCTTTATCTTTCCAACTTGCCCGTATAAGCGCAAAACAATTGTATAAACAACAACATTGGGGCGATAGCTTAGCTGTTAAAGCACGTATCTATCATTACACTATATTAATTTTTCTTTTTTAGAAGAAAAAACAACACAATTCTGCGCTTTTAAGAAAAATAATTGCAACTGATAACATTGAACATTTAGCTTCTGCCATAAAGAAAAATGAAGCACTAATCAATAAATTTTGTGTGCAATATCTTCTGACTATTTCAACCAAATAAAATAAAATAAATTTAATAACATTAATCATAATAAAATATTAAACTTAAAATTAAAACACACCTGCAACTTCATCCAATCAAAAAAATCCCTAACTTGTTTCCAACCCCTTTGCTCTTTCAACACCACACACATTTCTCTAAAACTCAATTTTCCCACAAAGCTCCCCATCACAACCCTCATGTTCACCTTCTCATCCCTCCCTCTCACAGCCTTTATCGCCGCCACCACGTGTCTCCCATACAACTGCCCATTCCGATCATCCTCCAAATACTTCACCATCTGCTCCGGCGTCCTCTTTATCCACTTGGGCGTCATCGCTCTTGGCCCCTGGTTCCGCCTCAGCTCGCTCAAGTACTTCGCCTTCGCCTTTATTATGCGCCGCGCGTTGTCGTCTGAGAGAGGGTTTTTAGGGTTTTTGAACCGGGGTTTCGGCTTTGTTATGTCGTTCCCGTCGCTTAAGGACCATGGGTCTGGCTGGACTCGTGAAGAGGACTTGATTGGGATCCTGGGTTTTGTTTTGGAGACTTTTTGGAAGGAGGGTTTGGAAGGAAGGAGTGGGGTGGTGGTGATAAAGAAGGTGGACTTGAAGGCGTCCATTGGCGTGTTTGGTTGTTGGGAAAATGATGGTTTCCTGAAAAATTTTGAGTTGTGATGAATTTTTGCGGGAAAGTTGTGAGGTTCCAGTGGCATAAATGTAGAAATTCAAACCGTGAGTCTGTTGAACGAGGGAGAGGGAAGAGGATAATTTTTCATTTTTTTAATTTTTAATTTGCAATTTTATACGCGTAGAAAATACTTTTTTGGGTAAATCACATGTAGCTCCACTTAGGTTTGAACTTATTCATTTAACCCCATTGAGTTGGGAAATATTAATTCTCCTTTTGGTTCACTATTTAGAATAGCATTTTTGGAAAACAGCTGGGTGCGTTTGGGTCCCTATTTCTATTTGTATTTGGAATAAGATTTAGGGGAAATGTTTTTGTTTTAGTACTCAGAGAATCAAATTGTAAAAATGTGATTCCTGAAGCAGTTAATGACCGTTCTGACAAAAGGTTAGCTGCTTTTTTTTTTTTTTTTTTCTGCTTTTCCTCTCTCTTCCTTATTTTCTTCTTCTTCTTCTTTCACCATGGTAACACAGTTGAAGGCATTCAAAAACCCATCTTTTCCTTATTTTCTTCTTCTTCTTCTCCCTTCACCACGGTAACACAGTTGAAGGCATTCAAAAACCCATCTCTTCCTTATTTTCTTCTTCTTCTTCTTCTTCTTCCTTGACCACGGTAACACAATCGAAGGCATTCAAAAACCCACCACGTTCGAGCACCACCTACAGCATTGACAAGTTCGTGAATCCACTAGCAAAAGGAATGTTTTCTTCTCCAACCCGAGTCCACCATGATCGACAACCACCACTTTCAAGCGCCACCGCCAACGCACAAAAGCCCATATCCAGAACCATCGTTGGTAAAACCTCCCCCAACCCGAGGCCAACAGCTTCTTTAACAAGTAGCAATTCCACCACCATCGTTGGCAAGAGGTCATCTAACCTGAGGCCACTACATTCTTTAAGCAGTAGCCTATGTTTAATATTTTTGTGAAATATTAGTTTATGTTTAGTTTATGTTTTAGGATGCATTTGTGAAATATTTGTTTTATTATGCATTTGTTCTGGGTTTAGTTTATATTTATTTCATTTTGCATTTGTATTACATTTGATTATGTTTTACTTGTAAGCAATGCAGTGTATAAATTTCATTAGTTGTTTGTGTTTTTTTCGTAGTTGGTTAGGTTGTAGTTAATATGGACGTATATGGCTAGAAGTAATTAGCCTAGTTAGTTGAATTGGTTACTATAGTTACTGTCAACTACAGTTAATTAACCATGGTTACTTGAAATTTTGGGCAAATTCGGCATCGTTATTTGATCGTAACAACAAATTATGATCGTATGACCAAAAGTCATTATAATTTGGCCCACTGTCGTAGTATCAATTACTACTTTCAACAGAAGAGGAAGTTTCGACATTTTTCCAGACTTGGAGTTTGTCATACACCCTGTTGGTCAACACTGCCCATATTTTCCTTTGCATTGACGGCTTCAAGTAGTGTTAGATCGAACGAGATAACAATTTATCTGTGTTTAGTTTATGAGGTTTAAGTGTGCGCATGTTTATTGGTAATGTGTTTTCTGATTACTATGGTGTCCCAATCTTGGTTGTCATTCTCACCGTACTGTTATTAGATGAGTAATAATGTGAACTGGTTGGCTGAGATGACCCACAAATTTCTGGTCCTATTGTCTGAGTGGGTGAAAACTTCTCACGATACTTCAATAAAAACAGTAGATTACTCGGATATGTTGGATGACTTATCATCATTGGCTAGGAGGAGAGTCAACGTGACACAACTAGCCTCTAAGTACTTTCACCTGAGAAAAATTTATCAAGCATGGCGGAAATTGCTTCAACACACGGGCTTTGGTTGGGATCATGAGTCATAAACTCCAACGTGTCCTATACAGGTTTAGCAAGAATATATCAAGGTAAATTTCAAAAATTTTAATTCATATTAATCTATGACACCGTACTTTTACTAATTTTTTTGGGGGTTGACATATATCAATATATGTTTATTTTTCATTAGCAGTAAAACCCACAGGTGTAGCAATTCTTCCACAAGGGACTTCCTCACAGGGAGCTTTATGAAGTCATATTTGAGAAGCAAACTACCACAGGGAGATATGCATACACATCTATGTTTCAACCGGTGGAGAACTTCACTTCTTCCGATCAGGGACCGGTTGACATTGATGATAGTGACTTCGAACCTGATCTGGATCGAATGATAGGGGAAAAACGGTCAAACACATTTGGTCATGCAAGACCGAGAAATAGGAAGAAGAGAAGCGGCCCAGGACAGGCACTTGTGGATGTCATTGGCAAATTGATGGACGTGCTTGTAGAGAGGAGTATGGGATCGAGGGCTAGCAATCGCAGTGGAGATGAGGGGGACGAAGAGAACACTAGTGCTCCATCTGATCTGTTTTCCATGAGCCATTGTATTGACATTTTGACGGCCATGCAAGTACCCACAGAGTTTTACATGTCGGTTGTCAAGTACTTATATCAAAATCCAGGGTGGCGAGAGGTATTCGTAAAACTCCCGCTTAAGGAAAAGGCTAATTGGGTTTATAACGACTTTCGCAATTTGTAGATGACCCTATATGTCCTAGGTGTTTGCCCACAGTTTTGTATGCGCTAGTGGGCACTTATTCCTTTTACAGCTATCCTAAACTTTTTTTCAGCACCTTGATTTGAAAAATGTACCCAACTGTCTGTGACTGTATGAACTTATTCATTGTGCTATTGTTTTATGTGAGATAACATGTTTCATACGAGTTTGGTATTGTAATTAGAATTAAAAATTCACTGTCATATTTTGCTAAATACTACAATAACTGTTAAATGTTCATTAATGTTTTACAAATGTACTGGTTTAAATGGCGTCGTCTAGGCGTACAGGAAGAAGATGACGTACTGTAGATGACGAAAAAGAAATATTGACAGATATAACCGTTGCACTGTGGGTTGTTGCCGCATTGGAAACAAATGGGCGTCAGTTACGACATATATCCGTATTAATTGGTCATGATTACATGTTGGAAGTACTAAATGGTCATGATGACAAAATCTTTGACAAGTGTCGCATTGGCAAATACTGTTTTACAAACTTATGTTACATTTTGGCACAACAAGGGAAATTATGATCAACCAAGAGGATGAGTATTGAAGAAGAAGTCATGATATTTTTTACAATCGTTGGTAAAAACAAGACAATCAGAACCATGATGAAGGATTTCCAACATTCGGGTGAGAAGATCTTTAGATATGTTGGAGAAGTTTGCGAGGCGATATGTAGTTGAAGACAGAGTTTATCAGGCCACCTGACTTCAGTGTTGTTTCACTAGAAATATCGACCAATCGAAAATATTACCCTTTCTTTCAGGTACTTCTTCATTATGTTTTATATTAGTGGGTAGTTAAGTTCATTGTGTTATTAATGTTGATAGTCTGTTAATATTACTAAAATTCAATTTTGATGATAGGACTGTATTGGAGCGATGGCACACATGTGTATGCTTCGGTTCCACAGGAGTTTGGCGATAGGTACTAGAATCGCAAAGGAACGTTGTCACATAATGTAATGGTTGTATGCGACTTTAGGATGATGTTCAATTATGTCGTCATTGGGTGGGAAGGATCTACGCATGATTCAAGAGTTTTAAATTCAGTTCTTAATGATCCTAATTCTGGATTCCCACATCATCCACCAGGTATAAGTATCTTCTTTAC
This sequence comes from Pistacia vera, assembly GCF_008641045.1. Lineage (NCBI taxonomy): Eukaryota > Viridiplantae > Streptophyta > Magnoliopsida > Sapindales > Anacardiaceae > Pistacia > Pistacia vera. The sequence goes on along the minus strand of NW_022196349.1, from coordinate 995,316 downwards.
ATATTATAGCGTATTGGCTCCATTTTTTAGGCCCCAGAATTCAAATAACACGTGTGATTTTATTATAAGAAAATACTATTTGGTTGATGCGGGTTATCCAAATAGAGAGGGGTTCCTCACCCCTCATAGGCGAGTGGCTTACCATATTCATGATCATCATCGTAACCGAAGGGGGCCACAAGAGTTGTTTAACTACAGACATGCATCACTGTGCAATGTTGTCGAGAGAACCTTTGGTGTTTTAAAAAAAAAAATTATGTTTTCTCAATGGAATGAACAATTACCCGTTGGACAAACAAGGGAAGATTGTTATGACATGTTGTGTACTTCATAATTTTATTAGAATGTACAATATGGAAGACCCTATCTTCCAACGGTATACTGAAAATACAGGTAAGGAACAAGTATATTTTGATGGCCAAAACGGGGCAGAAGATGGCGGAAATGGAGAGGGATTGAGTCAACCGTGACAAGGTATTATAAACGACATGACGATTGTATGGAATAACATAACGACTGAACTGTGGGTAGCACATATGACCATGTCGTAGTTGTTAATGGAGTATAGGTATACAAACGATTTTAAGGGTTGATAATTAGTAGCTTTATCATATATGTATTAATGTGGTGTTTTTAAACAGTTGGATTAGTACTTGAAATTAATATGAGAATTTTTTTATTAATTTAATGGTTACGAAATTACCAATCAAATGTTTAATATTATTAAAATGTAAATTGATAAGTTTTTAGGTGATAAAAATAAATTATTTTAACAAAATGCACCAAAATATTGTATTAATAAATCATTTATAAAAAATATACCAAACAAATATTCAACAATTTATTCAACACAAATAACAAGGTCAAAATACTCTACCAAACATATTTTATTCAAATCCTACTCTTGTAATAATAACTCAACTCAACTCCACAATACTATTTCAAAAATCTTATCCAAAATAACAAAACAAACACACCCAGTATTTTTGGAAAATATGATAGGATTTTGAGAAGTTTTTGGTACATTTCAGAATAGCATTTTCTGAAAATATTTAAATTATTTTTAACAAACAAGGTTTATTAATTTAACTAAACACCCCCACAATAAAAGTTTATAAATTGACAAAAACACCTCCACCCACCTACATATTGACGACAGTCGGCCACCATCGTCGGAAGTGGCCGGAATCTATCAAAATGGCGCACTACCTATTGTATCTGACCGATCGTGGCCTTTTCCAGCCAGATCTACGGTGGATTTGGTCAAAAAGGCCAAATCTACGGCCACATATCTTGCCATCGTTTGGCCATCAACAACAGCCAAGATATGACCACTATTGACGAATAGATCTAACCATCAATAGCTAGATCTTTGGTCGTAGATCTAGTTGGAAAAAGGCCATATTAGGGCATGATTGGCCTGATCTAGCTGTTCGTGCGCCATTACTGCGATAGCGGTCGACAGTCGTAGCGGCGATGGCGGTGACTACTAGCAGGTGATAGTGGCTTGGGTTTGTGGGGGGTGTTTTTGTTAATTTTTAAAAAATTTATTGAGAAAGATAATTATTAATGTTTTGAGTTGAATAGAATATGATTGGATTTTAAAGAGAATTTTGAATATTGAACAAATATGTATTTAGATAGGATTGCATAGGATAATATGATAGGATAGTGGAAAAAAAAATGAACCAAACGAGCCTAAGAAAGATTGTGATTGGGCTTGGATCAATTTGTGTTACGATGCCTTGACCCTATTTAAATATATAACATATCATGCACATCCACGATATGCAAGAATTTCATAACAAAGAAAAGTATATACATTTATCAAGGAGGACACAACGAACCTTACCCTCAAATTGTATATTTTTATTAGAAAAAATAAAAACATAGTGTAGACGTAAAAATCTACCTGTACGGAAGGGGGGTCTGATCTCGTGAGGTTGAGGCCACTAGCGATCTGCTGCACCTGCACACGTAGAGAAACACACGCGTGAAGCGAACAGGAAACACTGGGGTGGTGTTTGCCATAGGCACTCCGACGCTCAAGTCAGCAAGGCTGAGAGAGGCTAATATAGTGAGGGCTAGGGAGTAGAGATTACCGAAAGTCTAGTCGGAGACTGTGACTATGGTGGTGATGTAAAGCTCTCGAGTAGGAGCTTCGGGTGTGAAGGTATAATGTAGTGTCCTTTGTGAGAGGGCTGACCTCTGCTTATATAGTGACTGTCTAGTCTCCCAATCCTGGTAGAAGTAGGAGTCCTAATATGACTCTGATGCAAACCCTAGAAGAATTAGGGTCGTGGTAAGCTGTCTTACCAGTGTCCGAATAGGAAGGTGATTCTGATTAGGAGAGTAACTTCGAGCAGGAAAGTGATCAGGAATAGGAAGGTGATCTTGAATGAGAGATTGATCAGGAGTAGGAAAGCATCTTGAGGGGGCTGTGGGCTCTGGATTTGCCCATGGACTTTAGGAAATGGACTGAGATTAGGAGGCTCGTGTCCACATGGATTGGGCCGGCTATACCTTGTACCGAATGGGCCTAATCCGGTTGGGTCATATCGGGATTGGGCCTGGCTTCTTCTTCAGTTGTCGGGCCTGTTTTCCTATTTGGACCAATGACGATTTTTTGCCCTAACACATAGTAAGTGAACATATAATATAAATAAGAAAAAAAAAAAAAACAATTTCAGTTATATAATTATCAAATATTTAATATCAAAGTTACTTAAACTCATCTTAATATAATTCATCAATTATCAAATATTTAATATCAAAGTTATTTATACTCATCTTAATATAATTCATCATCAATAATGGAATCTAATAACTTCATATCTCTAATATATAAAATTTAAACATTACTTTATATCTCAAAAAAAAAAAAAAAAAAATTATATTAATAAACTTAAACAATTCAACCTAAGTTAATTTTCATCACCTTGTTCTTCAAACATTTAACTATTAAAGGTTTTTTAAACACATCTCAATATATAAAATATCATCAATGAAATCTAATAACTTCATATCTCAAAAACAAAATAAAAGAAAAATAAACCTAAACCAATTATATAGGAAACGTAAACAATTTAATCTAATTTAATATTCACCACCTTATTTCACAAATATTTAATTATCAAAGTTATTTAAACATATCTTAATATAATTCACAATCAATGTAATAAGATCTAATAACTTCATAACTCAAATATAAGATTATCAAATATTGTATAGAAAGTGATGTGACACCACTCTTTTATTGATACGTCATTCATTTATATTTATTAATATATTTAATGAATTGATTTTTTTTATATGCATTCATCCATTTACATTATCACATATCAGTTTTTATAAAAGAATTTGTACAAAAAGTTTGTAGATCTAGTATTATTCTTAAATTAATATAGAAACATAACTCGCCTGCTGTCTTACAGAAATTTATGGGCTCCAAAACTTCTTGAGATATTAGAAATTTGAGTTGATTATCAAAAACTAGTATGCTATCTTATTTAGGCTTTTATATATGTGTTATAACTATTTATTCATTTTGTGGATATTTGCTGTAATTGACATTAATTCATCAACAATATCCGCAAGTTATTTTAAGAAGTTAATTAAATCTCTTCCTGTCTTGTTCATTTAATAGGAACCTAGTTAGTAAATTCACATATTATTTGCGAATTATATGTCGTATAATTCACGTATTATTCGTGAACTATCGTATTTTATGAGCCTAGCCGTATTATTTGCAAATTATATGCCTCAACTATATTATTCGCGAATTATTCTCGTATTTTTTCTGTATCCGAATTTTTGCCGAATTTTTACAAACGTATTTTTCACCGTTTGTCATATCATACCCGTAAAATTCCCGTACCCTTTTTTAGCCGTACACATATATTTGAAATGTTATATAGATTTTAACCAAATGACCCATAAAAAGTGTTAAAACTAAGATTGATATTATCGTATTTTTCAAAACGTATTATTGATAATATACTGTATTAAACTCGTATATACCCATATCGTATTTTTTCTGTATCGGAATTTTATGACCGAATTTTACAAATATATTTTTTACCATTTGCAGTATTATACCCATAAAATTCTTGTACCATTTTTTTTGTAATACTCGTATTTACTAACTAGGAATAGCAGGAATGAAATAGTTGAGATCAAATCGAGAAAAAACGGTTGACGCTTGAGAAAATCAAGGCCGCTTAATTTGATAAAGTCGGTGCATGCTTAATTTGTTAGATTCTTTGAATGCATCTTTACTAATTACTACTATTCAATTCAACTTTGTACGTTCGTATATGCAACTCTACGCTTTTGGGAAAGTTTTTACGTTTCCCATAATTTATATTTTGAAATATTTTGAATTCAAGTTTAAATTTAGTATTTTTCTAGTTGGTTTGAAAATGAAAGTTAAAAAGACACTTATATTAAAAATTAAGTTATATAAACTCTTTGAATGCCAAGATTAGTAATGTTCTATTTCCAAATATTTTTTATCCTTTTTATAAAAATCAGCTTTCCGAAATAAAAATTTTGAAAAATATTACTAAATGCCTATTCAGTTGGAATTTTAAAAAACTCTTTTACCAACTTCCAACATAAAGCTAAAAGAAACACATAGGTTATGATTAAGTTTTAAAATGGCATTTCTTTTGTTAAAATTCAAAAAATATAATTTCAAATTTCAAATTTATACATTTTTACTAAATAAGTTACAAACGAATCCTTCATATACTGGTTCCTCTCCCATTTTAAGTTAAAGTTAGTAAAAAGCCTGTATCTAGATTAAAAAACTTATGTGTTTGCAAGCTAGCTTATGACAATAATAGAGAAACGAAGTTTCCCATTTCTATATCCCAAAATGTTTACAGTAAACCCCAAGGGATTAATTTGATAGTCAAAGAGGTTTGTTCAATTTCTTTACTTCTTCAATTCAAACATTAGGGCCACTTATCAAAATAACATTGTGGTTTATCTAGTCCTTTAAGTTTGTAGAGTGTTCAATGGACATTGAGAACTTGTTGAGGTGCACGCAAGCTAACATAGACATCCCGATTATCAAAAAAAAAAAAAAAGAAAGTTCATAGTGCACGTAAACAAATTTTAAGTTTTTTATGATGCTACAGTTCTATATTAAAAAAATTTCTAATTTTTCTTCAAACTATAATCTATAGATAGATTATACCCCTACTTATTTGTAAGAAGTCAAATTATTTTTCTTATACCTGAGGTGAAAAGCACTACAATTAATTGCAAAACAAGAACAATTAATCATCTTAGCAAATGTATCCCAAACGTGAGCCTGGATGTCTTCTGTGGGGCTCTTAATGAATAATCGAAATCCAAAGTCAGATTGTTCATTAAGAATCCCACAGAAGATATTTAGGCATAAAACTTGTTACCATATATTATATGGAATGATATCATAATTTACATAGTCATCACTAGAAAATTGGTCTCTGTCGACGCAATTTCCCAATGCAGTAAATGTGGTCAGAGTTCTGTTTATCCTCCGATGACATATTACGCCAATGTAGACTACTCTATTGCTTACGCTGCTGACATTGGCAGACGGTGATGGCCCGACGCGTAGCCTACCTTGGCCTTGATCAGCTTCCCCCAACGCCTTTATGCACCAGAGATTGGCCTTTGGCTTTGTTGACCAAAAGGGATGAAAGTGTAAAGCTGTTTAGTGATAGGAGTTTAACAACATTAGCCAAAGTGATGCTGTTTTGTTTAAGATAAGAAAAGCAGTTAATGGTTAGTTCGTTAGTTTCAGCTAAAATGTAAAGAGTATAAAAAGGGAAAATGTTCCCACTGTCAGTAGTTACAAACTCAATACAAAAGACTTTTTGTTCTTCTAATATGTTCTTTTACAAATTCACATGGTATCAGAGCTGTGACTCACGTCAATGGCTAAAGATCCTTCCTCTTCTCAATTGTTTAACAAAACCAAAGATATGTTGCGAGATTCACCAAATCGTACTACCTCTGCTCTTGCTTTGAGCTTACAAGTCATAAACCCTAAGTTGACAAGGAACAATTATCTGTTCTAGAGCTCTCAATTATTATCAGCTGTCGGCTCTCATGAATTGGAAGATCATCTCTTAGGTAGAGTTCCTTGTCCCTCACCAATTTTAATTGATGACTCTGCAATTAAAGAAGAATTAAGTCAAATGAAGGGCGAAATTAAGGTTAGTATTGTGAGTGAAAGACTTAATCCAATTTATGTAATGTGGAAAAGAACAGACAAATTCTTAGTGAGTGGGTTGCTTGCATAAATTTATGAGAGTATGTTTTACTATGTCTAAAAGTGTCGGTTTTCAACTGAAATATGGCTAGCTCTAGAAAATGAGTTCATAACAAATTCCATGGCTAGAGCATTAAATCTTAAAAACTTGGTTCAAACCACTCACAAAGGCAATTTAAGTATTGGAGATTATTTCAAAAAGATGAAAGAAATTGTTGAGAGTTTAGCTGCCAGTGGACTGATTGTGTCAGATGAGGATTTACTTCAATATGTGTTAGGTGGATTAGGGCCTGAATATGATGCTACTATTATGACTCTTACTTCTAGATTAGAGTTCAAAATAGATACTATTACACAACAAGAGGCACAATTTCTACTTCAAAAGTATGAGATAAGGCTTGAAAAGTTCAATTCAGATGATCTTTATAACAACTCAGCTAACATAGCTTTAACTAATAACTCTGGTAGTTTTAATGGCTCTAGTGCAAATGTCCAATCCTGCCAAACACTGTTAAATCAATTGATTTTTTTCTTAACACTATACCGTCACTGGATTCACTTGGTAATCATCATTGTTCACAAACTTATATCACTCCACCAGCTTATACAACTTCACCTACTCAATCCTTTATACCTTACAATTCCAATGGATTCAATCCTAAAATGTTTGATCTTGCTGTTTATGGAAGAGGTAGAGGCTAATGAGGTAATAGAAGGAATAGACCCATCTGTCAAGTATGTAACAAGGTTGGACACTCAACTGTCCAATACTATCATTGATTTTATTCAACCTATAATGGCACTTTACAACAGTCTGTACCTACACCTCAAAGTTATCAAAGTTCCCATTACGTTGATCCATCAACTCAACAGTTTCATAATCCTGTTTTCTCTTATCCTAATCAGTTGAATAATGCTGGCTCACAGCAAATCAATGGTATTGGGATACCCTCTCATCAACATTATGGTTCTCCTCAATAGAACTATAGTCCAATCCTAGTCCTCAGCAAAATTACGTACAGTCCCAACACTGGTTTTTCAAGCAATAACTTCAGTCCCTCTCTAGGATTTGGAGTTCCTAGTAAGCAAATATCAGGATATAGTCAAGCAAATTTTGCTTCCACTAGACCAAGACCTAGAGTTAGAACTGATGTTAGTCCTGCATTTGGACATTTTGCAACATATCACAGTTAGCAATTCCATTCTTAATGTGTTGTTATAACTTTCTCTCCAACTGGTCAACATGGATTCTGGAGCTACATATCTTGTGAACTTTGATCTGAGTCACTTGAATATCTGCAAGAATTATGATGGTGATACACAACTTCAAGTTGGTAGTGGTGAGCATCTCTCTAGATCTATTTCCAATACTGGCCATTCTTATTTTCCTAGTTCACTACATTTTAAATGTTTACATCTTAGGAATATACTTTGTGTAACAAAAATTACAAGAAACCTTCTTAGCATTTCTAGGTTCACAAAAGATAACAATGTTATTGTGGAATTTGATGCTAATTGTTGTGTTGTTAAGGACAAGTCCACAAGAGCAATGTTACTGCAAGGGGGCCTTAAAAGTTCATATCAATTGAACATACTATCTATTCCATCCACTTCTCCTTCCTCCCATGTGTTACCTACCTCTTGTTCACCAGACCAATATGTAGCCCTTACACAGTCTTCTCATTCTTTAGGGAACTCACTGTTTAGTTTACCTAATAGGTCTAGTTGTCATGTGGAGTCTGTTTACTCTAAAAATCCTGGTTCACATTGTAAAGAGTCTCTAGTACATTCAAATACTAGTCAGTCTTCATGCATACAATGTAGTGCACCTAATAAAGCTTATCCTACTTGTAACTTGCAATGTAATTTTCTTGTTAATAATAAACCTAGTTGTTTGCATTCTAATGGTAGTTTTGACTTGTATATTGATCATGATGTGTGCCATATTGATGACTCTTATTCTGATCATGATGTGTGCCACACTGCTGTGAATTACTTTGCCGTTTCCAATGCTAACTACTTTGCTGTCAACAAACATTCCAATTCATATATGGTTTGGCACAAAAGACTAAGCCATCCAAATTCTTCTGTCCTTCACAAAATCACGTCTCTCATTAATAAGTCTTCATCACCCTTACAATCTTCACAATTGCAGAGGTTAGAGCCCTCATTTTGTGATGCCTGTCAATTAAGAAAGTTACATCAAAATAGTTTTCCTCCTTCTCAATCTCATTCCTTTGTACCACTTGATTTAGTTCATAATGATGTGTAGGGTCCTGCCCTTATTTCTTCTGCAGAAGGTTTCAAGTATTATGTCCAGTTTTTAGATGACTTCAACATATTTACTTTGTTGTTTCCTCTCAAAACAAAAGTTAAAGTTAAGTCCATCTTTATCAAATTTTATCACCTTGTTGAAAGGCAATTTGAAACCAAACTAAAGTGTACAATCTGACCAAGGAGAGGAGTACAAGGCTCTTCTTATTCCTTTTCTTAATGAAACATGTATTCAGTTTAGACACTCTTGTGCTTATGTCCACCAATAAAATGGTCAAAGTGAAAAGAAACATAGGTAGATAGTAGAAACAGGACTCGCATTGCTTGCTCAAGCTTACATGCCCTTAAAGTATTGGTGGCTAACATTTGAAACTGTAGCTTTTCTTATCAATAGAATGCCTACTGATGTTCTGAAAAATGAAACTCCTTATCACAAATTGTTCCAAAAATCTCCTTCCTATGAGAGTCTCAAAGTGTTTAGTTGCTCTTGCTTTCCTTATCTTAGGAGTTTTAATAGTCACAAATGCAATTTTTATTCTTCCAAGTGTGTATTTATAGGGTATAGTCTAGTGCATAAGGGTTACAAGTGTTTGAGAAATGATGGGAAAATTTTTATTACTCCTAGTGTGAAGTTCAATGAAACTGAGTTTTCATTCTTCAATAGCCAGTTTGTTGATCTTGTTGTCAATCCTTCCACTGATCTACAAACTAGTCACATCAGTCACACCACACCTTCCTTTCCATGTGTTATCATTCATGGTAAATCCTTCCCAGTTGCTCCTGCCACCGAAGTAGTAACTAGCCTTTAAGACAAGACTGTTCTTAATAACTCAACAATTGGTAATCATTCTCTTTCTCTAGTTTTCTTTGTCATCTCCTACAAACATTACAAACATTGCAGACTCTCAACACCACCAATTTCTTTGCCCTCTCCTACAACCAACACAAACACTACGAACTTTACAACACCACGTGCCAAAAAAAATTCTTCAAACTATTCTTCACTACCCTCACCTTTATCATCAACTCCTCATTCAGTATCCTCTTTACTTGTTATTAACTCAGATTGTGCTCTACCTACTTGTTTACTTGAGGTTGATCTTTCATCATCACAATCCTCTAACATTTCAATGTCTCTGCCTCATTTTATAAATAATTCACATCATATGCTTACAAGAGCAAAAATAGTTGATGGTTTGTTGGAAACAACTACTGGTTTATCTGAAATCAGTACTACAAGAGCAAAAAAGCTGTCGATTTATCTGAAATTAGTGCTACAAAAGCAAAAATAGCTGCTGGTTTGTCTGAAAAAGCTGTTGGTTTATCTAAAATTAGTGTTGACAACTTAGTTCATACAACTTACCTCACTACAGGTCAGACTCTTGTAGAGTCTAAACATACTTCAGTCATTGAAGCCCTTGCTAATCTTACTTGGAAAGCAACAATGTAAGGGGAATTTGATGCCTTTATCCAAAATAACACATGGACACTTGTACCTTCATCTCTAGACATGAATATTGCTAGGAATAAGTGGGTTTTTATAACCAAATTCAATGCAGATGGTACTCTCTAGAAATACAAAGCCAGATTAGTGGCTAAGGGGTTTCAGTAAACCCTTAAGCTGAATTATTTTGAAACCTTCAGTCCAGTTATCAAACCATCCACAATTCTAATTATTCTCACCTTAGCAGTCACCAATGCTTGGGACATTCAACAAATTGATGTGAATAATGCATTTCTAAATGACATTCTCAATGAGACAGTGTATATCAAACAACCAATTGGTTTTGAAGCCACTGATCAACCTTCTTTTGTCTGTAAGTTAAACAAAGCATTTTATGGACTAAAGCAGGCTCCTAGAGCCTGGTTTTACAAGTTGAAAACTGCTCTTCAGCTCAAGGGCTTTCAGAACTCTATCTCATATTCTAACCTCTTCTTTTTCAAACAGTTATCTAGTATTACTTATGCGCTTGTGTATGTAGATGACATTCTTATTATAGGTTCAGACTTTGGTTACATCACTCAACTGATGAAGGACCTTAATGAGGAGTTTGCATTGAAAACTTTAGGTTCTTTAAAGTATTTCTTGGGACTGGGAACAACCAGGACATCTGCTAGTATTCATCTTAAGCAAACCAAGTATGCTTCTGACTTGCTTGTCAAAACCAAAGTGTTAAAAGCTCATGCCTGCTCAACTCTAATGGTTGTTAGCACCATATTATTATCTATTGGTAGTTCTTTATTTGAGAATCCTAGCTTGTATAAAAGCACTATAGGTGCTTTGCAGTATTTGACACTCACTAGATCGACCTGATATAAGCTTTACAGTAAACAAGCTTAGTCGATTTTTGCAAGCTCCAACTTACCTACAATGGCAAGCTTGCAAAAGAGTCTGTATATTAAAGGTACCTTGCATTGTGGACTGCAATGCAAACCAGCTAGCTTTCTACATATTGAGTGCTATGTTAATGCAGACTAGGTAGTAATCCTAAAGACAGAAGGTCAACTAGTGGGTATTCTGTCTACTTGGGGCCAAATTTAATTAAGTGAAGTTCCTTAAAGCAAAAGGTGGTAGCTCTTTCCTCCACTAAAGTTAAATACAGAGCACTAGTTCATACTGCCACAAAAGTAGCATGGTTGCAGAGTATGTTTTCTGAGTTAGGCATCAATCTTCCCATAACCCTTCTCATCTGGTGTGATAATGTGAGTGTAGGGGCCTTAGCAGCTAATCTAGTTTTCTATGCAAGGACAAAACATATCGAAATTGATATATGCTCAGTACATAAGAGAGCAAGTTTTAGCCAAAAAACTGATTATGTAGTATGTTCCATCTAAGCTCTAGATAGTTGGTCTCTTGACAAAGCCATTATTAGCTGCTTAGTTTACTGAGTTAAGATGCAAACTAAATGTCATTACTTCTAATAATTCATCACTCTGAATAGTTCACATTTGGAACTGATTGTGTGCATTAAGTTGATTTGTTTGACTGCCTAGTAAAATGTTTGTCTTGTTGGAAGAAAATGGTGAAATGTTTAGACTATTGGAAGCTACTCAGCTTTGTGTGGTGTAGATGGTGAAATGCTTGGCTTGTTGGAAGGTATTGTATTAAGCTGATTTATTTTATTGCTTGGTAAAATGTTTGTCTTGTTGGAAGAAAATGGTGAAATGTTTGGCTTGTTGGAAGCTACTTAGCTTTGTGCGGTGTAGATGGTGAATTGTGAGGTACTGTATTTGGCAAAATGGTGAACTGGTTTTTCTACTGCCAACTACTAAGTTTGTGCTATTAAAGTGCTGAGTTATGATGTTCTTTACTGATCTGCGTGTTATGTTTTTCCTCACTAATCTGCGGTCAAGTATTGAAAGCAATAACTACCATAGTCATAGTCTTCTTGTGATGCCTTATTGTTGGTATTGTTCAAAGTGCAGTTGTAATTTTTCAAGACTTACTGTTTGGTTTTAGGGGAGATGTTATAAAAAAAGATGATTGTTGTGTTGTTAAAATGCAGCTGTAGTGTCAAAACTTAGACCAGTTTGTTTGAGGGGAGATGTTTACCAAAAGTAACCTAGCAAAACGGGTCCAAACCCGCAGTTGACCCTAAACTCGGAAAAATATATAGGTAGGGTCCATACATTGGACTTGTTTTTGTCAGTCCCATACCGACCCTACCGTTTTTTCCAACGGGTTATGTAGGTTCACCTGCGGGCAAACCTGGCAAAACGGGTCTGGACCCGGGGTTGACCGTACCCGTAATAATATAGGTACGTCCAATTTATTAAACCCCTTTTTTAGACCCGTACCCTACCCGACCTAAAAACAAACGGTTTATACGGGTGAACCCGCGCACCTGTATTTGCAGAAATGAACTTTTTCATTTTTGTTGAATCCCTAATTTTTCACTCCTTCGCCATTCACGCACAGATGCACTCACGTCTCTCACTCTCTCAGTCTCATCTCATCTCAGTCATCTCTGATCTCTCACATCTCTGATCTCTCACTCTCATCTCATCTCTGATTTCTCACTCTCAGATTCTCAGCAACCTTATCGCAGCCGCATCTTCTTCGTCTGAAGTTCAACTGAATCAACTCCCTATCTCTGTGTCTCCATCTTCGATTAATAGTCAGTTCGTCACTCGTCGGCTGGTAATGAATCCCTAACCCCTAATTTTGTGTGTTTGTTTTTGTTTTTTTGACAGATTTTGTGTTTTCTTTTTTGTTTGAATGGTTATATTTGTATTTTAATTTTTGTTTGTGAGATTAACATTGTTACTTGTTACTTGTGATTTTTGGTTTTAATGACTGGCATGTTGCCATGCAGAATGGGAACACATATTCAAGAGAATATTTTGCAGACAGGATGCACGGGTTTGGAGTTTATCAATTTGGGAATGGACATCGGTATGAGGGGGCCTGACATAAGGGGAGAAGGCAGGGTCTTGGTATGTATACTTCAGAATGGTAAGACAGAGTGTGGTCACTGGCAAAATGGGGTTCTTGATGTTCCAAGCACACGAAACACGCATCCTGGACCTCCCTATCCTGTCAACCATTTCAAGGTTCTGAATGCTGTCCAGGTAACTTTGTTTTTTGCCTCCTTGTGAAAATGATGATGTTGTGGAATATCAAAAGATTATTCAGCGCAACACTTGAAGTCTAGAAAATAAAATGCAAGTGTGAAGAGCTTTTTACATGAAGGAGATGACTAAAATTCCATTGCTTCCATTAGTTTTTTGTCATATCATCAGAAAATTGTATCTTAGATTCTAAATCAATCAATGTATAGCAGAAATCTAGCTTGCTAGATCAAATATTTAGAAATACTAAGCATGCCTGTTTGTACTTGGGCATGCTGAGAATTGAGGTTAAATTATGGTAATATGTGTTTTTTGCAAAATTATGTGATTAAACTTAGATTGGGCTGATTCAGATCTGATTAGCATCAAATAGCTTATTACACTTTATGTTCTGTAGGGTAGCTCATGTCTATGCTTTAAAAGTTAGGTTAAAAAGTGAAACATGGTTTGTTACATGATTACACTTAGCCAGAACCACTTGAGCATATGGTTGATTTAGTATTTGCAATGACTTTACATATTGTCAGCCATGATCATACAATATTTGGTGCTTTTTGGCTTTTAACTTATTAACATGTTCTAAGTTGGTGCTTGTGACCCTTGGATGAAATGTTTAAACATTTTTAGTTTATGTTGGAATTATTATAATACTAGTATTCGCCTTTTAAGCAGGAATCACAGCGAGCTGCTGCAAAAGCATTGACATTGCAAAGGTGGACAAAAGAGTGAATAAGCAGTTGCCGCTGCCAATAAAGTAGCCAATTCGGCGAGAGTTGCATCTGTAAAGGCTGTTCAAAATCAAAGGCACCAACTGACACTGATGTATGCCGACTCTTAATCCTTAAAGGCAAATGGTTTCAGAATCACGTTTATGCAATTAACTATAAGCATTTCAGTTTTTTCTTTCATTTTCCAGAAAAAAGAGTGAACATGAGAGCGCTGAGAAAGTGGGATTTTTTCTCCTCTTTCACTACGTTGTTCCTTAGATTTTTGGTGTAGTTGTTATTTTCTTCCATTAGCAAGAGGTACATGCTTGGAACCACATTCCGTCATGAGATAAGATGGCGAATGTGGAGCAAGATGGGGTTCCTCTTTTCTAGCCTGAATAACATGTACATAAGTTGAGAGGTTTGAAAGATGGCACGAAGGTTTTTTGTCGAATATTGGATTATGTATTGTTATTTTAATTAGTATTTATAGTTTATTGACTTATTTTGTTTGTTTATGTGTAATTGTGTATTAGTGATTTGTATTGTTTATTTTGGTGTATTTGTAGTTTTGTATATATGTTATTATTTGTTTAGTGTTATTTATTTATTTTGGTTCATATTTGTTTATATTCTTAATTGAATTGAATTTAGAGTAGTTGATTTAGGGGGTGTAAATGTAAAAAATTAAAACTGTAGGAATTTTGGGTGTAATTGTCATAATTGAAAACTATTAGGGGTAAAAAAAAACTAAAATCTGGAGAGAGAAAAAACGGGTCTACCCGCGGTCCACCCGTACCCGTATAGGGTAGGGCACGGGTGCAAAATATTGGACCCGTATAGATCGACCCGTATAAGGACCCTACCCGTTTACCCGACCGTACCCGGCCCACCCACCCGTTTTGCCAGGTCTACCTGTGGTACCTTTTTTTTTTTTTACTTAAAAAAAAAAAAACCTTTTCATTTTAGGGCAAATTGAAATCGCGAGTTCCCACCATAGACCCAATTTCCATTTCCAAATCCCTAACTTCTCTCCTAGTCATCTTCTTCTCTATTGCATTAAAAAAAAAAAAAAAACCTTTTCATTTTAGGGCAAATTGAAATCGCGAGTTCCCACCATAGACCCAATTTCCATTTCCAAATCCCTAACTCCTCTCCTAGTCATCCTCTTCTCTATTGCAACTCCTTTCTCAAAATTAATCCGACAAACACAGAACGACCATCGCCAGTCTCCACCATCGCTGTCGATTCAAACTCACACTCACCCACTGTCATCAGTCTCCATCGTCGCCGTATCTCCAATAGCCATGTTTCCAAACACCAATCTCCATGTTGCTGCAACTCTACATCACTCATCCAAGGTATGTGTACCCTTATTCCTAAATCCTAACTCATTCATACTGGTCTCTCACTCTCACACTCACCAACTGACCACTATCGTCCTCTACTCTCTTATTTAGCATTCAACCATTCACTTACTCTATCACACTCACTAACTGTAGTCTATGTTTTCAAGATAAGAGCTTCACGAAGATTGTCCAAAGAGTGAAGACCCCTCCTGCTTTTGTTTTGCTCCTCCAAGTGAAGGCTGCCAGTATGTTTAATTTGCTGTTTTGTGGAAACTAATGAGGACTTTCATATATATTATTTTTTGACTTTGGATTTTGAAACATAATATTTCATATGCTTTATTATTTACATTTATTAATATTTGTAGTTGATAATTATAGATGATGATGTGAATGCTGATTCAGATGAGGATCTTGATGTGTCATTGACTACTTCGAGGATTGCGGAATCAAGAGACTCTACTATCACCCCCATTGTGGAATGAACATGAGCTGGACAAGATTTTATCTTATGTTTTTGTGTTTCTTTTTGTGTATTAGTGATGCATGATGATGTATTTCAGTATTTGTTTATGTGTACTAGTAATTATGTATTTGTTTATGTGTACTAGTAATTATGTATTTGTTTATTGTCGTTGGTATTTTTTATGTGTATTAGTGATTATGTATTTCTCTATGGTGTTTGGTATTTGTTTATGTGAATTGAATTGATTTTAGAGTAGTTGATTGTGGGGGTGTAATTGTAAAAACTGAAAACTGCAAGAATTTTAGGGGTGTAACTACAAAAATTGAAAACTAGAGAGAGAAAAAATGGGTACCCATGGGTCCACCCATACCCGTATAGGGTAGGGTCCAAGTCCAATATTTTGGACCTGTATAACTTGACCTGTTTTGGGCCTATACCTGTATTAACCCGACCCCAACCCAGCTCACCCGCTCGTTTTGCCAGGTTTAACTGTCCAAAAGGGATGAAAGTGTAAAGCTGTTAAGTGATAGGAGTTTAATAGTATTAGCCAAAGTGATGCTATTTTGTTTAAGCTAAGAAAAGCAGTTAATTGTTAGTTTGTTAGTTTCAACTAAAATTTAAAAAGTATAAAAAGGGAAAATGTTCCCACTCTCAATAGTTACAAACTCCATACAAAAGACATTTTTGTTCTTCAAATTCTTTCTTTAAATTCCTTTCTTTATTCTCTTATAAATTCACAGGCTTGATGTAGATTCATGACTGTGGGTTCATAGTAAGAATTTTTCTAGTCACTATCATAACAAGAATATACTTTAATTCACATTATTCAAATACTTGAATTTATGATTTCTTTTTATTTCATTATTTTTTAGAATTTAATATAATTTTCTTATTTTTTGTCTCTTAAAAGGAAATTTTGAAAAATCCAAGCTTTTAGGGGAAATTTTGTCATTTATCGGTCAAAATCAGACAAAAACTAACGGCAAGGGTGGTATTGCGTAATACCGCAAATATTGGACCACATGAAGTTCGCAAACCTGAGGGTTACCGAATGGTCTTAATCCCATAAATATTGGGCCCGACCAGCCCAGCCCAGCCCATTTCAGCCCGTCTATAACAATCCATTTTCTTCCTCCCGTACTTCATTCCATAAAATTGAAACCGAACTTTCAATGTAATCTGAAGAACAGAGCCTCAAGAAGAACAAAACATGGTTGGTACGTACAATTATTCCTAATTTTTTTATTAATTCGTAGTTTAACTGTAATTTTAATTAAATAATGAATTTCCTTTTCTGGGTTTAGGGACTCAATCGGAGAGAGATGACAAGGTCTCGTTGGAACTCAGTGAAGAGATTCTTCAAAGCATGGAAGTGGGCATGGCGTTCAGAGATTATGTAAGAATTTCCCAGCTCGTGATGTCGTTTTTTCTGCTATTTGAGTGTCGTTTTGGTGTATTTTATGGGGTTTGTAACTTGTAATAGTGATTATGAACAGAATGGGAGAATTAGTTCAATGGACTTCCACAAAACATCAAGTTTCCTGGTGACTGCTAGTGATGATGAATCCATTCGTCTGTACGATGTTAGCACTGCTACGTAAGTTACTACTTTCGTTCTAATGATTTCGGTTTGTTAAATGTGTCATTCTATGATATTGGACTGGTAATGTTACTAGAAAGCCGTGTTTTTGGTGACGTGAAACGTCATATGCCTAATCTACAAATGCTATATTACTGAATGCATTGTCAATTGTTATGAATTATTGACAAATATTTGGATTCTTTGTTAGATGATGTATTTTCT
This sequence comes from Pistacia vera, assembly GCF_008641045.1. NCBI lineage: Eukaryota > Viridiplantae > Streptophyta > Magnoliopsida > Sapindales > Anacardiaceae > Pistacia > Pistacia vera. The sequence goes on along the minus strand of NW_022196349.1, from coordinate 977,876 downwards.
AATGTGATGTGTAATGTCACTGAAAGAGACTGTGTTCTGCTAAGGTTACTGGGATTTTTCTCTTTGTTATATAGTAATATCCCTATTATATTTATACATATGATAGATGTCTTTAGTGCAATGAAGTGCGTTTTTGTAAAAGGCAGTGAAGAGTAGCTCTTCTGTTATGCAAGAAAAGCACAATGTGAGAATGCTCCGATCAAGTACAATTTGAGAGTACTTGAGTAATCTTCTTATCTAAAAGTGTTTTATGAAAAACAATTATAATTTGCTCATTAAAAATTACCATATTTGCATTTTGATCCTATAAAGTTATTTTAGCCAAATTCTACAAAATATCTGGTTTTGGTTATTTGAAAGTACTTTTGATTACGGCATAGGCATTCCTGGACACAGCCATCATTTTTTTTGATGTTGGCATGTAATGATGAAACCTCTATTTGGTTTTCAGATGTTTGAAGACAATTAATAGCAAAAAGTATGGAGTGGATCTTGTTTGCTTTACCGCTCAACCTACAACAGTAATATACTCATCAAAAAATGGATGGGATGGTATGTTTATTAGAACATGTGTGTATGTCTTAATAGGCTGTTCTGGAACACTTATTTATATTGTTCATTTTATCAGAATCTTTGCGACTTCTTTCCTTGCACGACAACAAGTACTTGCGGTATTTCAAAGGTCACCATGACAGGTCTGATTTCTGATATATGTTAGCATGTCATTTACTCTCAAGTGACTGCTTCTAACTAACATATTGTTCACTGATATTGGCTGTATATCTGTTTTCATGCTTCTAGGGTTGTTTCACTTAGCTTGTGCTCTCGCAAGGAGTGCTTTATCTCAGGTTCTCTGGATCGAACTGTTTTGCTTTGGGATCAACGGGCTGAGAAGTGTCAGGTAGGTTTTGTGGCTCTGTTGGCACATTACTAAATATATGTTAATTTTCAGTTGAATTTATGATCTATCATCCACGTATCAGGGTCTTTTACGCATACAAGGAAGGCCTGCTACAGCATATGATGAGCAAGGGCTCGTCTTTGCAGTGGCTTTTGGAGGATACATAAGAATGTTTGATGCTCGAAAGTATGAAAAGGTTGAAAATTGATATATAAAGGATTTGAGAGGTCTAATCGTTGCATCTACTTTGTCTTCTGATAACAATCATTTAGCTAGTGCTCATTTCTCACAGTTCAAATAATTTTAGGGTCCTTTTGAAATCTTTTCTGTTGGTGGAGATGTATCAGATGCAAATGTTGTGCAGTTCAGCAATGATGGGAGACTTATGCTTCTAACAACTATGGGTGGACATATTCATGTGCTTGATTCATTCCGTGGCACACTTGTGAGTTCTTTTTTATCCTCCTACACTTTAAAATATTTCACATAAATTTCCACTTAATTTAATTGATAAGATCTTAAGTTGGTAGTCCTTGTCACCAGATTTTTAATGTGCCGTTGTTACTGTTGTTTTAGTTGTCTACATACAATGTGAAGCCAGTTTCTAGCAATTCTACTTTGGAGGCATCTTTCAGCCCAGAGGGAATGTTTGTTGTATCAGGTAATATTTCTATTCATTTTTCAGGAGACATTAACTCAGAATAATGTTGTTTGAATATTTCCTTCCAGTTATTTAAATACTTTATAATATGCTTATTGCATTTATGCTGTATATGGTTCTCTAATAAATTCTTTACCATCTTGTCAGTGCTACAAATTATGCATGACTTGAAATGTGGAGCTGCACGCATGTTTTCGTGTAGCTTTCTTATTATATTCATATTCAGGAGTCTTCATTTAAACCCATCCTACTATTCCAAATCTGAACACAAGCATTAGAATGTCAAAATAGAGGGATGGTGGTAGACTAGAGGCACTTATTTTATAATATCATACAAGTCCATCCCACACCATGGACAAACATAAATTAATTACCTGCTGATCTATTTATGCTAATCTGACTTTCTTGGTTTTCGCAGGTTCTGGTGACGGTAGTGTTTATGCTTGGAGTGTACGGAGCGGAAAAGAAGTATGATAAGAAAATTCCTTGATTCTCTTGCCTCTTGGCTTAATACTTTGTTGCTATTCATTGTAACATTTGTTTCTTTTGTTCTCCATCCAGGTTGCGAGTTGGATGAGTACTGAAAATGAGCCTCCCGTCATAAAATGGGCTCCTGGAAATCTAATGTTTGTTACTGGTTCATCAGAGCTATCATTTTGGATTCCTGATTTGTCTAAATTGGGAGCTTATGTTGGAAGGAAGTAATATCAAGCGTAATTGGTGAAACTCCAATCTTACAACTAACAGCCTGATGTACCTTATTTCTGTTGTCTTTTCCCCGTTAACTCTGTTGAGTAACATGTGTACACTGTACAGGAACCTCTGTAATTGCTGGAAGAAGAATTGTCTATAAAATTCTGTTATAAGTTATACCTTTAATATAAGGAACTGTTTACCATGTATCTGTAGATGTATCATGTATGTATTGGTAAATTTTTCAGCAGAAAGTAGCCTTGCACGAGGTGTTCCTGGAATTAATCAAGCTGTTATGTTATCAGTCCGATAGCGTTACCAAATCGGTTCAAGTCATTGGATTGAAATCTGTACCATTGCATAGTATTCTTTAGATCAGTTGAAGTATAATTTTTCTATCTAGATCGGTTATCGAATTATATTCTCTACAACAGTTCACTATGTATGGACTAGTCATTGGATTGAAAGAGGATTCTGTTATTTTTTAAATGCAAGCTAAATAAGAAATGTCTAAGCAGAATTCTCTGAAATGGATAGTCTGTATAACCGATAGTAAGATCAGTAATATACATAGTGCTTCTGTCGTACTTATTCAACTCTTTTGTAGCTCAAATTGCTTCGGCAAATCTGATTAGCCAAGGAGTCAGGATAGGCGACCAAATGCAACCAAATCTGCATAACTTTCTGCAATAGCCTTGTTACCATTCTCTCTATTGTAGCCTCCAGCTACAATGAAAGTACCCTTAAAAGCCATCCTGATAGGAAGTAAACTCTGCAGAATTTCATACTCATCTTCAGTTTTAATCCTCCGCTGCTCGATTATGTGCAGATAAGCAATCCCAAACTTGTTAAGTGCATTGGCCATGTCCAAGCCTAATGCTTCAGGATTCGAGTCAACAGCTTCCATGTAATGTTCATAAGGTGATAGTCTTATGCCAACTTTATCAGCTCCAATTTCATTTACCACAGCTTCAACTATTTCCAGAGTAAAACGACACCGGTTCTCCAAGCTCCCACCATACTTATCAGTTCTGTCATTTACTTTATCTTTCATGAACTGATCGATCAAGTATCCGTTTGCTCCATGGATTTCAACCCCATCAAAACCTGGGAAATTCTAAATTTTTGGTTACAAAATAAGGGAAAAGGGGTTGTTTGAGTTAGGGAAGATGTGAAATGGAGTCACCTGCTTCAATGGCATTACGTGCGGCAAGCCTGAAATCATTAACAATTTGAGGGATTTCATCGGTTCTCAATGAACGAGGAGGTGACCAATCTCCTCCTTCCAGGCCAGACGTCACTCCCTTATTGGTACATGAGATTGGAGCTTCACCATTTGGCTGATATGCTATAATGAAATCGATGTAAATATCCAACAAGGAAAGTAAATCAAGTAAAATAATTTGTTTGTTCTGATTGTTTCCACTCTTTTAGATGTTGGGTTTAAAGTATATATGTACTCTTGCATATCCGAATTAATGATACTATCTCTTTCATCCATGGATGCAAAGAGTTTATGCTGAATCATGTTAAATATTGTGTGTCTCTGTGATGTGATTTTATATCCATGTTATTAATGTCGATATTTCACTACAAGACTTTTAACAGAAGTTTTGATCATACCATAATTCGAGACTCGGCGGACATGACAAATATGGCAAAAGAAGATGCCTCCCTTCTCATGTGCAACTTTCACAATCAGTTTCCAAGCTTCAACTTGCTCTTTTGTCCAAATTCCAGGTGTGTTTGGGTACCTTCGAATAAATTTCTCGATAAAATTAACATCATTTTTTTGTTGAATTAATGAGATTTAAGGGAAAAATAAAGAATAAAAAAATACCCTCGTGCAGTAACAGAGACTCCGGTTGCTTCAGCAATGAGAAACCCACCATTAGTTGTGCGCTGAGAGTAATATAAGATGGCATGAGGATGAGAGTAATATAAAAGGCAAGTTAAAGAAGAAGAAAATCAGGATTTTGGTTAGTCATTAAGGCATTATTGGAAGTTAACCAATTAAATACCAGATTCATGCCGAGAATCTTACAAATTTTTATGTTTTTATATGAAATTCAACTAGTTAATTTTAACACAAGAAATTGTTAGATTGTTAGATTCTGAATGACTGTGTGACCAGAATGCTTTTGAAATCAAGATGCCGACAATCTAACTAGAAATACTATTTATAGTGCTCAATATGTCAACGATATACTGTTTTGGATATAATTTGATTTAAGCTGGTCCATGATGGCAGCTTCATGATAAAAGAAGCCTTAACATCCTGCCTCCAAAAAATAGCAAGTCTTCGTTCAATTTTTTATGGATTTTTATTTTATTATTTTGGATCATTTGGAACGTCCATGCATGGACAATTAAAATCAGCTTATTTGTTCTCTTGTCAAGTACTTTACTGCTATTTTTACTTGGAAAATAACCATAATGAATAAAAAAAATTGGATCCTTTATGAAAGCGGAAAAAAGAATGTTCAGAAGTTACACAGCGATAACTTTTATATATTACACTTGAAATTAATGAAGAAAAAATACAAAACAGAAGTATGCATTCTGGAATGCCACTCTTACTTAAGGCGTCCCTTATTGATTCTAGAAAATGAACCACAATCAATTGAATCAGCACATTTACAATTTACAATTGAAATTTTCAAAAAAATATGAAAGCAATTTAATTAACAGCATAGCATAACTTTCGTATTTGCCCTTCAGAACCAGTAAGAGGGTTGATATCTCCCATCTTTATCATGGCAGCTGCAAAATCAGATTTGAATTTTGTTGGGTTCTTACTATATTCATTAACAATGCTATCAGTAGATCCTCCGCTAAAGAGTACTTGATCTGATGCAAGAAGACCCTTTTTCTGAATAAGATTCTTGAAGTAGTTATTATCGAAAGAATTGGGTGTGACCAATTCAAGCGGTGCAAGATTTGCATTCCCACCGGTAGCTGGACATTGACGTCTTCGAGTACTAGCAAAGCCGGCATCGATATCACTTGCATTGCTATAAATCCTATTACGGAAGGTGAAACATTGTGCTTGTCCAATTGTATGCGAACCTGAAAGAGCGACCATGTCCCTTGCACTCAAACCTTTGGCACCAACACGAAATAAGTCTATCAATGCTATCTCCAAAGCCGGCAGTTCGGTATTAGCTGAGCTTAAACTTGCGGTGGTAGAGTCTCTTCTTCCAAGTTTAACTGTCCATGATGGTCCACCAACCTATTTAATTGTCACTATTAAAAATCCATTTTTCACAAAAGTTGGATGTATATAGTAAGAAAAATGATTTGAAATATATTATACTTACTGCAAATGATCACTCACGGGCTGCAACAGTAAGAATATCTGCACACGAAACAACACCGACAAACTTTCTCCACTTGAGACTTTGCATTATCTATGACTTCGTATCCGCTGAATTCAAATTGGGCAGGGCATTTTTCTCAGTGGTGATTGTGGAGGAATCATTCAACAAGATGGATGCATCACAGCCCTACAATTAATTAACCAACTCTTATAAAAAAATTGATCAAAAGAAACTGCTTAATTCCTCTTCAAGCTTTATATATACTGAACAAAGCAGTCATGAAAATGGAACGAATGAAGAAGCTGCCATCTACGCTCTCGAAATGGCATTCCTAATAGCAGTGCGGATTGTAGTGAGACATTAGGACATGTAAGTCATAGTTGTTGAAGAGAGTTGAGCTTCACTTTGATACAAATAATCAACATATGGTGACAACCATAAACATGTATAACTAATAAATGAAGCCATTTTAATTAGCAACTGAAAGCAAAAAAACTAAATTGGTAGACTGAGAGAATAATGTTGAAAGAGATTTATGGATGGATGAATTAATGAATAATCTTAACGTTAACATGTGTTGATGCTCGTTTAAGCACCAACGAATTCTCAGGTGCGTAACGTTGATTGGCCATTAAATATACGTGAAAATGGATATATAAGCGAAATAAATGCAAAGGATTTTTTTAAGTGTTCGGATGCTGAGGTAGCAAGTCCTACGTCCTGATTTGTATTGATATTAGTGTGGGTTAGGTCGCGACTGCGGGCTCTTACATAAGTTGAAAAAGTAAAAAATGTTTACAGGAGAGAGAGAGATTTCTTGTACGAAAAATGGCCGAATCCCTAATGAAGGGGTCTTCTTCATTATATCAAGCTGAAGCGTGTAATCATCATTAAATCCATGGTTTTGTGATTGTCGATATTATCCGGCTTTACGTCCCATTTTCCTTTTCTAGCTGACTTCGCACGACTTATTACAGGGAAATGGACACGTGTGAGCTCCATATTATTTGCAGGTCTGACGTGTGCGTGTTGCTCTGACGGGAGCAGGTCACCTCACGTGACTTTCCCACGTCAGCCCTTTACCTTCCCAGGCAAATAGAAGCCCCTTAGTTTTTAAGGTTTGAGGAATGAACCTTGGAAACGGAGTCGTATGAGTTTTTGTTGCTCCACCTGAATGGATGAGCTCGCACGGTTCTCCTGGCGAACAGGATCTTGCACAATTCCTAAGCGACCTGACAATCTACAATCTAGCGACCTGGATTTGATGGATACTCCTTCCTGTGCCTCAGAGATTTAACGAACCTGGTTCTGGACTGTCAGGCACCTGCACGCGCTGATGCGTCTGTCAGACATTAATGTATCGGGTGCTGACACGACACCGTTTTGCCAGCATTAGTTGCGCACGCATTCGAAACGACGACTATCATCTCGGCATTTAATGCGACGTGGGGGCGCATTTAATGCGGGGAGAGAGAGTGGGCTGTCGTTTCAGTTTCGAGGGGAGGTAACCGTCGATTCGCATTTCATATATAACTTGCACTTTTCAGATGAGTTACCGAAATTTCCTTTGTTTCGAGTGACAAATCTTCGCAAACCAGAAACCACTATTTTCCAATCGCGCTCTCAGGCAACTGAAACGAGTTTCGACCTCGGTCCTTATCCCAAGGTAGATTCTCTCTCTTTTTTTTTTTTTTTTTTGGATTTGCTTGATTGGGCGAAGGCGTTGAGTCTCCTGTGTTTTCTCCAGAGACGCGACGCCGTCATTGGATTCGAGCCGTGGACGGCGGCTCGAGGTATTGTTAGGGTTTAAAAATTTGTCCCGCCGTCGCACAGGACAAGCACAAAGGCCTAAATGACCGTGTCTGTCGGTGTTGCAACTGGAATGGAATCGTCAACATCCAGACCCGAGGAAGGAGCCGGCTCGTCCTCGGGGGGAGCTCCAAGGACGCAGCCCTCGATGTCTACTTGGTCCTCACCACCGGAGTATAATAGAATAAAGGCAGTTTGACATCGCGAATGGAGGTGTTCCTCGACCACACTAGGCCGTCACGGCGCCCGGCTGAGGCCTTGCCGCGATCTCTGAGGAGATCTTCAAGGGTGGAGGGAGATTCCCTTCCATCCTTTTATCAGGTCGGTCTTGGATCTTTCGGGATCGCACCGATGCAGCTGACGCCAAACGCATACGTCATCGCTGTCGCGATGTATATTGCGTGCTGCGAAAACGGCTTGGTGAGCCGACGGCAGTGGAGCTCGGCATCGCCTATTATCTTAAAAGAGCAGGGATAAGGACTCGTACTATTTGTCTCGGCGACCTACCATTGCCGCGGGGATACACAGCTATCCCAGCAACGCGGGGGCTTACGAGACAAAGTTCTTCTTTTTCTTTTACAACGGCCACTGCCTTTTCAGGACCCAATAGGTTTCCTTTCGTTGGGTTCATTATTGCTCGTTTGATCAGTAGTACGACCTCTTTTCTTTTGCAGTTAATAGAACGACCAGCGAAAACTTGCTCGCCGACCCAAACAGGCTCGTATCCTTTGGAGTACTGGACGAGGAGAGCCGGGACGCGAGGAAGCTTGTGACGATCGCTAACTTGCGGAAGTACGGGTTCTTCAGCGACAAGGCGTCTTTAGAACCCCGGAAGGTAAATATACGGTTCCCCTCTGGTCGGAGAATGATTTCGTTTTCTAACAACTTAAATGCAGGACGATGCCTCCGAAGGAATCCAGGCAGCCCCGCCGAGCACCCTTTGTCTTTCCTAGATCGAGGAGAGAGAGAGAGAGAGAGCGAACTGCTCGCCCAATCCCGGCACAGCCGTTGCAACGCGTTCCGGCTTCCCAACCCCGTCCTGTGCAAGAAGCAACAAGGACGGAACAGGCTGCTCAGGCGCCGACTGCGCGCCAAAGCGGAAGGCTCCGGCCCAGAGGTCGAAAAGAGGACAGATTCAGCCCGAAGAGTCAGAGACTAAATCTGAGGAACAGTCTCTGAGTCGCGCCAGCAACCCAGGAGATCGGCAAGGACCGTGGGCAGGCGGTCGCTGCCGGCAAGGCGAAGGACACACCGTTCTAGCCTCATTGGGGAGTCTGCCCGAATACTTCAGCAATAGTCTATGGCCTGCTCGATTGCGAGCTATCGGACGTCACGACGAATTTGCAGACACGGGCGACAACCTGATGGCCACATCGTTCCAACATCTGAGCAAGGTAAACTAGCTTGCATGAGGATGTCCATGGAAAAATGCGGCTGGGGACCGCAAAGGGGACGAGCGACCTGTAGGAGGAGGTCCGCGAAGCTGAAGCAGAGTTTGGAGTCCGTTGAAGCGGAAAGGACTCAAGCGTTTGAAGCGGCAACAGGTATCTGAACCAAAAGCGCTGCTCAACGAACAGTGGACTTCCGAAAGCAGAGCTCGATCGGCGTGCGAAGGAAGTCAGAGAACTTCAAAGGACAACCGCCAGCTCTCTAAGGAGGTCGGAGAAAAGACCAGGAGCTCCAGGCGACCTTCGCACGGCTCAGCGAGCTAAAGAAGTATAGGGACCTCGAACAAGAAAGGTTGGCTCTCGAGGCTGAGCTCCAGGAGAATTGGGAGAGATCGCTACTCTGACTGAAGAGATGCAGAATCAGTCAGAGGAGATGGAGGAGAAGGCCGCAGACTGGGCGGTCGAGTCCATTTACATCCTGCGAGCAAGGAACCCAGATCTGGATTTGTCCGACCTCCCGGAGGGTTGGCAGATGACCTTGCGGATCATGGCCGAGGAGGACGACCAGGCCGCCACGGCCGCTCAGGGACCCGACCAGGCAAGTGCTTCCGGCTCGAAAGATCCCCCGACCAGCCTTAATGTAATGAATTGTCTTCATTGTAACCGGTCTGGACTTTTTGTTCATAAATAAAGACATTTTTCTTTACAATTGCATTTCGCTTTTTCTATATATGTGCACTTTACATTTGTGATTACATATAGTTCTTATACGCGACAGAACATATGCGAACTGTTTCGAGCGAATAAAGTAATACTTAAAAGAAACTAACAAAACTGAGAGCTGAGTTCGGGATTACTGATAGTATGGCCGGAGGTGCTCGGCATTCAAGCTCGGGGTACCTTGGAGCTGTTCAATCTTTTGAGATGGTAGGTCCCCGGTCTGATCACTTTGTCGACCCGTCGGACCTTCTAGTTAGGCCCTAGTACTCCCCACTTGGCTCTCTGGTCCCGAGGAGAACTTCCTTTAGCACAAGGTCTCCGACCTGGAAGTCTCTTCGCCTCCTTTGAGTCGAAGAACCTTTTCGCTCGCTGCTGGTAGGCTGCTATCCTCAGCGAAGCCTTGCTGCGATGCTCTTCGACCAGATCCAAACTTGCTCTCATCAACGCTTCGTTTTCATTCTCATTGTACAAGTCCCTCCGAAGAGAACCAGTTCCGACCTCTACAGGGTCATTGCTTCGCACCATAGGTTAGCGAAAATGGGGTTTCCGAGGTGGAGGTCCTTGGAGTTGCCTGTACGCCCATAAGACTTCGGGAGATCGTCAGCTCAATTTCCCTTGGCTGCCCTGAGCTTGGCCTTTAGAGTGTGCTTGATGGTCTTGTTGACTGCTTTAACTTGCCTTTGCTTGCGGCCTGGCGACTGAGACAATTTTTTATGGATGCCCAGCTCGTCGCAGAACTGCTTGAACCCTCATTATCGAATGCTTTCCATTATCTGAGATGAAGGTGTGAGGAATTCCGTTAGCGGCATACTATGTTCTTGAAAACGAAGTCCTTAGCTTCCTGATCGGATTGCGCTAGTGGCTCGGCTTCGACCCATTTTGTGAAATAGTCTACTGCGACCACGGCATATTGACCTCTCCCTTCCAACTGGCATGGGGCCGATAAGGTCGATCCCCCACATGAAAACGGCCAGGGGCTAGACATAGTAATCAGCTCGTGTGATGGCTCGCGAATGTCGCGAACCGTTGGCATTTGTCGCACTTCTTGACAAAGTTTGGCATCTTCCTGGATCCGGGCCAATAATTCCTTGGCGAACAACTTTGTTCGCAAGAGATCGACTGCTGTGTGTTACGCAGATCCCTTCATGAATTCCCTCATGATGTAGTCTGCTTCTTCACTGGTTACACATCGGAGGAGAGGGCACTGAACCCTCTCCTGTACAGCTGATCCCCGATAATGTGAAACGAGCGGACCTTACTCGCGGACCCTGCCTCAACCTTGTTGCTCGGCAAGATCCATCCTTGAGGTACTGGACAATGGGAGTCATCCAGAATCTGGGGGAACCACATTCATAGCCTGTTCATTCGACTGATGGTGGAGCATCGAAAAAGAACAGGAATGTTATCAGACCTCAAATCTAATGATGAGGCTATCTTTGCCAAGGCGTCCGCTATAGAGTTGCTCTCCCTGGGGATCTGAGCGATCTCGAAGTGCTTAAACGACCCAGAGAGACTTAGCTTCTTTCAGATAACGGACCATGTTCTCTTCCTTGGCTTGGTATTCCCCTAGAATCTGGTTGGACCAGCAAGAGTCGCTATAACGCTGATCGCGGTTGCACCCATTTCTTTGGCGAGTCCCAACCCAGCGAGCAGAGCTTCGTATTCGGTATCATTGTTGGTCGCCTTAACCTGAACTGGAGGATACCATGGATTCGAGCCCCCTCGGCTCACCAGGAGAAGACCCGCGCCGGCCCTGTTCCTGTTTGATGATCCATCGACGTAGAGGTTCCAGGTCGACAGGTTCTGAATAGTCTCTTGCCCGACTTCGCTAGACTGTGTCGCTTGGGAGATAGGAAAATTCCGAGATGAAGTCTGCAACAGCCTGCCCTTTGATAGTCGACCTAGGCATATACTTTAAGTCGAACTGGCTCAGCTCCATGGTCCATTTGAGCAGTTTACCTGAGGCCTCCGATTTCTGAGGACCTGCTTAAGGGGTAACTTGTCATTACATTGATCGTATGGGCATGGAAGTAAGGTCGCAGCTTTCTGGATGCGACCAGCAGAGCGAAAGCTAGTCGCTCCATTTTCGGATACCGCATCTCGGCGTCCGATAGACGCACTTGCATAATATACTGGCCACTGAGCCTTTTCCTCTTCCCGTATTAAAGTTGTACTGACCGTGAACTGAGACACGGACAGGTAGATGAGCAGGATTCTTGTGGAAGAGGCTAGAGAGGAAAGTGGCTCCCTGAGATGCTCTTATACTCTGGAACGCCTGCTCGCATTCGGGAGTCCACTCGAATTTCTTATTGGCCTTTAGCACATTGAAGAATGGTAAACAGCGGTCTGTTAGCCTTGATATGAAGCGACTAAGTGCCGCTATTCGCCCGTTCAGACTTATGACCTGCTTTTTGCTGATCGGGCTCTCCATATCGAGCAGAGCTTGATCTTTTCGGGGTTTATTTCTATGCCCCGCTGATTGACCATATATCCCAGAACTTCCCTGACGATACCCCGAATGAACATTTGAGAGGGTTCAGCTTCATCCTGTAGAGCCGGAGTGTGTCAAACATCTCAGCAGATGCGTAATATGCTCTGAGGCGACCTGGGATTTGACCAGCATGTCGTCCACGTAGACCTCCATTGTCTTCCCGATCTGGTCGGCGAACATTCGGTTGACTAACCTCTGATAGGTCGCTCCTGCATTCTTAAGGCCGAAGGGCATGACTTTGTAACAGTACAGCCCTCGGTCCATTATGAAGGTTGTATCTCCTCGTCCGGTTTATACTCGGATTTGATTGTATCCTGAATATGCATCCATGAGCTTAACAGCTCGTGCCCCGAGGTGGCATCAACGAGTTGGTCGATCCTTGGTAAGGGAAGCTGTCCTTTGGGCAAGCTTTGTTCAGGTCGCTGAAGTCCACGCAGGTCCCACTGCCATTCGGCTTCTTCACCAAGACCGGGTTAGCACCCAGGTCGGGTATAGAGCCTCGCGAATGGATCCGTTGCAGAAAGGTTCTCCACTTCGATTTTAATGCGGCGTACCGCTCCGGATCCATCGTCCTTCCTTTTGGCGAACCGGCTTAGCTTCACTGCTGACGTTCAGTGAATGGCAAATAACGTTGGGCTGATCCCGACCATATCTGCGTGCGACTAGGCCACATCAATGTTCTCTTCAAGAAGCTTACCAGCTCAGAGGCAAGCTGAGGGTTGAGACAGCTCCCGATCTTTAGCACTCGGCTCGCTCTTTTGGATCAACCGAGATTTCAGACAGATCCTCAACCGGCCGCGCTCGGGGGATTTCCTGAATCCGCGGTTCTATATTATCCTCCGTCGACTAGGCTATGGCTCGATCCGGCTGATCGCCATAGCTTGGCAGGGTGCACACCGCGAAATGCCCTTCCTTTGTCGCCATTTGGACTGATTATACATAGCATTCACGAGATGCGCTTTGCGATCGCTTACCTCCCTATCCCCGTTGGAGTGGGAACTCATCTTGAGATGATAAATAGAGTGACTGCCCGAAAGTTTTCAGTAGAGGTCGCCCTAAGATTCCATTAAGGCGATGGGTAGTCCACGACCAGAATTCTATAACCCTAGTCACCTCGTCGTAGTCCCAAGCGTGACTGGAGCTGGATTGTCCGCTGGGGATCAGGTGATCCGTAAAACCGTACAGAGGCATCGAGGCTGGCTTCAGGTCGGCCTCGGCCAGTTCATTCTATCAAAAGCGGATTTGAACAGAATGTTCACAGCGCTCCCATGTCCACAAGCATTCTGCAGACATATGACACCCTATCAGGGGGTGATCACCAGAGCATCCTCGTGAGGATGGTGCAAGCGAGCTGCCTCCTTCTCGTGGAGGAGATTGGTTCCTCTTTACGGCTTTTTGAGGTCGCTGCGAAGTGTTCATTACCCGATCGGATCGTGGTGCGCTTCGCGAGCATATCTTTCTACGCTCCTCGCGTGTTTCCCGCGTGCGGTCCTCCGAAAATTATGTTAACACTATCGTACCCGCTGCGATCACGGCGCTTTTTCTTTCGCTCCCCTTGGCTTTCTTTTGGAGAGTCGTCAATGTACTCCTTGAAGTGCCCCTTCTTGATGAGCTGTTCGATAGCCTCTTTAGGGCTCGGCATTCATCGGTGTGGTGCCCATTGCCCGATGGTAACGGCAGTACTTTTTGCTGTTTTTGGCCGTAGCAGGGGTTTTCATGGGTTCGGGCTCACCGAGCAGGCTGGCCTCCTGATTTATCGAGGTTCGCGATACGACACATTCAGCGGAGTATATTGAGCCTCGTCGCGGTCGCGACGAGGAACAGGGGCATAGGACTTTTCCTCGTAGCGGGGTTTCTTCCCTTTCGCCGATCGTCAGTGACTCCTTTGCGATCACTCGCCTGTTATCTCCCCGACCACGTACTACTGGAAGTGCCGTGATCACGACGGCGGAGTGCCGCCAGCGAATTCTCTATCCGAGATACTTTTCTGCCAGGTTATAGAACCTGGTGAGGGAAATGTCGTCCTCACCTGCAGTTCTTTCCACAGGTCGTTTGCGGGCGAACTCCGCTATTATAAGGGTTCGGATGGACTCTTCTGGAGCGTGCGCCACTTTGTTGAGTTCCCTGTAGAAGCGGTCAATGTAGACTGCAGGGATTCGTCTCTTTCTTGCCTTATGTTGCTGAGGTAGCTCAAAGGCATTGAAAATTTTCGGTTGGCTTGAAATGCCGCAGGAACTCGTGCTCATCTGAGGCCACGAACTGATCGATCCCGCTGGGAGCGACCTTAACCACCGTTTGGCATGAGAAGTCAGCGTCACGGCAAAACAACGGCATTTCGCGAGGTCGTAACCTGGTGGAGCTCCATCAGGTCGTTGAACTCATACAAATGATCCTGTGGGTCATAGTTTCCATCAAACAGCCGCATATCTGGCATTCTGAACCCTGGTGGAAGTGGAGCAGCTAGCACTTCAGGAGAAAATGGGGATGTTGAGGCGACCTGCGCCTGTTCGTTTTGTTGCTTCCTTAACCTGTCCAGAGCTCGCTGCAACTCTTCAATTTGTGGTAACGGAGCCAACCCAGGGTTGCTTTCACCCATGCGAGCCCGGCCTTCCCTATTGTGGTTCAGGAGAGTTTGGAGGTCGGATCCCTCCTCGCCTCGGCCGGTATTTCCAGCTGCGCTTGACACACGCTGACTAGAGGCGTGTGAAGGTGATGTGTTGTACGGGGCATTTTCACGACCCTCGCGGTGGTACGAACCGCCCCGCGAGGTGTGGGGGCCACCCGCATGGGAACGATCGGGATCGTTCTGCTGGTGGTGATCGGAATCATCGCGCCCAGCATTTTCGCTTGGGTTTACCTGCGACGTGGCATGGGACAGCTCGGGATTTACTTTTTCACCGAGTCTCAGCTTTGCCGACACCCTGCTCGGGGCGCCTTTTGTATTCGCTGGCCCTTGGGAGCTCGTAGGCTTATTTTTTGCCACTTGCTTACCCTTGCGCTTACGCGCTGCAGTGCTCGCGGCACGGGCTATCGCCCTTTGCCGGGCTTTCGCGCGACCTGCAGGCGTTTTTGGCGGTTGTACTGCTCCGGCTGTCGTAGATGACATGCCCTGGTCCAAACGGTCCAACCTCTGGTTGACCGTCTGGAGAGTATTGTCGAACCTCTCCAGGTAGCTTCTGATAGCAGGGTCCAGTTGCGGAGCTGCTGGGGTATTCCCAGCGGCATTTTGCGAAACTGGAGGTATGTTGGAAGGGGTGTCCCTCTGGGCCCGGGGGACTCCCTCGGCATGCTGGTTCACCTGCTCAGGTTCAGATTGGCGGGCCATTATAGCTGCGAGACCAGTAGGTCCAAGATTCTCCTGATGAAGGGCAGACACTAAATCAGCCCTCCTTCTAGCGCCAAACTGTTGATGCTCGGTTTAAGCACCAACGAATTCTCAGGTGCGTAACGTTGATTGGCCATTAAATATACGTGAAAATGGAATATATAAAGCGAAATAAATGCAAAGGGAGTTTTTTAAGTGGTTCGGATGCTGAGGTAGCAAGTCCTACGTCCACTGATTTGTATTGATATTAGTGTGGGTTAGGTCGCGACTGCGGGCTGACTTACATAAGTTGAAAAAGTAAAAAATGTTTACAGGAGAGAGAGAGATTTCTTTGTACGAAAAATGGCCGAATCCCCTTAATGAAGGGGTCTTCTTCATTTTATATCAAGCTGAAGCGTGTAATCATCATTAAATCCATGGTTTGGTGTGATTGTCAGGATATTATCCGGCTTTACGTCCCATTTTCCTTTTCTAAGCTGACTTCGCACGACTTATTACAGGGAAATGGACACGTGTGAGCTCCATATTATTTGTCAGGTCTGACGTGTGCGTGTTGCTCTGACGGGAGCAGGTCACCCTTCACGTGACTTTCCCACGTCAGCCCTTTACCTTCCCAGGCATAATAGAAGCCCCTTAGTTTTTAAGGTTTGAGGAATGAACCTTGGAAACTGAGTCGTATGGGAAGTTTTTGTTGCTCCGACCTGAATGGGATGAGCTCGGCACAGGTCTCCTGGCGAACACGATCTTGCACAATTCCTAAGCGACCTGACAATCTACAATCTAGCGACCTGGATTTGATGGATACTCCTTCCTGTGCCTCAGAGATTTAACGAACCTGGTTCTGGACTGTCAGGCACTCTGCACGCGCTGATGCGTCTGTCAGACACATTAAATGTATCGTGTGCTGACACGACACCGTTTTGCCAGCATTAGTTGCGCAGCGCATTCGAAACGACGACTATCATCTCGGCATTTAATGCGACGTGGGGCGCATTTAATGCGGGGAGAGAGAGTGGGCTGTCGTTTCAGTTTCGAGGGGAGGTAACCGTCGATTCGCATTTCATATAAAAACTCGCATTTTTCAGATGAGGTTACCGAAATTTCCTTTGTTTCGAGTGACAAATCTTCGCAAACCAGAAACCACTATTTTCCAATCGGCGCTTCTCAGGCAACTGAAACGAGTTTCGACCTCGGTCACTTATCCCAGAAGGTAAGATTCTCTCTCTTTTTTTTTTTTTTTTTTTTGGATTGCTTGATGGGCGGAAGGCGTTGAGTCTCCTGGGTTTCTCCAGAGACGCGACGCTCATTGGATTGAGCGGGACGGCGGCTCGAGGTATGTTAGGGTTTAAAAATTTGTCCCCTGCGTCGACAGGACAGAAACAAAGGCCCAAATGACGTGGCTGTCGGTGTTGCAGACTGGATGGAACGTCAACATCAGACCCGAGGAAGGAGCCGGCTCGTCCTCGGGGGGAGCTCCCAAGGACGCAGCCCTCGATGTCTACTGTGTCCTCACCACGAGGAGTATAATAGAATAAGAGGCAGTTTGACATTCGCATGGAGGTGTTCCTGACAACACATAGGCCGTCACGGCCGCCGGCTGATGGCCTTGCCGCGATCTCTGAGGAGATCTTCAAGGGTGGAGGGAGGATTCCCTTCCATCCTTATCAGGTCGGTCTTGGATATTCGGGATCGCACCGATGCAGCTGACGCCAAACGCATACGTCATCGCTGTCGCGATGTATATTGCGTGCTGCGGAAAACGGCTGGGGGGAGCCGACGGCAGTGGAGCTCGGCATCGCCTATTATCTTAAAAAGAGCAGGGATAAGGACTCGTACTATTTGTCTCGGCGACCTACCATTGCCGCGGGGATACACAGCATCCCAGCAACGCGGGGGCTACGAGACAAAGTTCTTCTTTTTCTTTTACAACGGCCACTGCCGTTTTCAGGACCCAAGTAGGTTTCCTTTCGTTGGGTTCATTATCTGCTCGTTTGATCAGTAGTAACGACCTCTTTTCTTTTGCAGTTAATAGAACGACCAGCGAAAACTTGCTCGCCGACCCAAACAGGCTCGTATCCTTTGGAGTACTGGACGAGGAGAGCCGGGACGCGAGGAAGCTTGTGACGATCGCTAACTTGCGGAAGTACGGGTTCTTCAGCGACAAGGCGTCTTTAGAACCCCGGAAGGTAAATTATACTGGTTCCCCTCTGGTCGGAGAATGATTTCGTTTTCTAACGAACTTAAATGCAGGAACGATGCCTCCGAAGGAATCCAGGCAGCCCCGCCGAGCACCCTTTGTCTTTCCTAGATCGAGGAGAGAGAGAGAGAGAGAGCGAAGCTGCTCGCCCAATCCCGGCACAGCCGGTGCAAGCGGTTCCGGCTTCCCAACCCCGTCCTGTGCAAGAAGCAACAAGGACGGAACAGGCTGCTCAGGCGCCGACTGCGCGCCCAAAGCGGAAGGCTCCGGCCCAGAGGTCGAAAAAGAGGAAGCAGATTCAGCCCGAAGAGTCAGAGACTAAATCTGAGGAACAGTCTCTGAGGTCGCGCCAGCAACCCAGGAGATCGGGCAAGGAGCCCGTGGGCGAGGCGGTCGCTGCCGGCAAGGCGAAGGACACACCGGTTCTAGCCTCATTGGGGAGTCTGCCCGAATACTTGCAGCCAATAGTCTATGGCCTGCTCGATTGCGAGCTATCGGAGTCGTACGACGAATTTGCAGACACGGGCGACAACCTGATGGCCACATCGTTCCAACATCTGAGCAAGGTAAACTAGCTTGCGATGAGGATGTCCATGGAAAAGATGCGGCTGGGGACCGCAAAGGGGACGAGCGACCTGTAGGAGGAGGTCGCGAAGCTGAAGCAGAGTTTGGAGTCCGTTGAAGCGGAAAGGACTCAAGCGTTTGAAGCGGCGAACAGGTATCTGAACCAAAAGGACGCTGCTCAACGAACAGTGGACTTCCAGAAAGCAGAGCTCGATCGGCGTGCGAAGGAAGTCAGAGAACTTCAAAGGACAACCGCCAGGCTCTCTAAGGAGGTCGGAGAAAAGGACCAGGAGCTCCAGGCGACCTTCGCACGGGCTCAGCGAGCTAAAGAAGATAGGGAGGCCTCCGAACAAGAAAGGTTGGCTCTCGAGGCTGAGCTCCAGGAGAATTGGGAGAGAATCGCTACTCTGACTGAAGAGATGCAGAATCAGTCAGAGGAGATGGAGGAGAAGGCCGCAGACTGGGCGGTCGAGTCCATTTACATCCTGCGAGCAAGGAACCCAGATCTGGATTTGTCCGACCTCCCGGAGGGTTGGCAGATGACCTTGCGGATCATGGCCGAGGAGGACGACCAGGCCGCCACGGCCGCTCAGGGACCCGACCAGGCAAGTGCTTCCGGCTCGAAAGATCCCCCCGACCAGCCTTAATGTAATGAATTGTCTTCATTGTAACCGGGTCTGGACTTTTTGTTCATAAATAAAGACATATTTTCTTTACAATTGCATTTCGCTTTTTCATATATATGTGCACTTTACATTTGTGATTACATATAAGTTCTTATACGCGAACAGAACATATGCGAACTGTTTCGAGCGAATAAAGTAATACTTAAAAGAAACTAACAAAACTGAGAGCTGAGTTCGGGATTACTGATAGTATGGCCGGAGGTGCTCGGCATTCCAAGCTCGGGGTACNGTCTGCCTTAAGTGAATCCCCTCATCAGTTCTTGTAACCTCTATGCCAAGAAAATATGTGACAGACGCCAAGGTTTTTAAAGCAAATTGGCTTTTTAATTCATGAACCAACTGAAGAATAGCAGAAGTATTGGACCCAATAATCAATATATCATCTACATAGATGAGCACACAAAGAACTTGACATGCATCCTTGAGAATAAAAAAACTCTTGTCAGAGACTGAATTATGGAATCCTTTGACTAGTAAGGCTTGTTTTAGTTTGTCAAAGCAGACCCTTGGGGCTTACTTAAGACCAAAGAGTGCTTTATTAAGCTTATAAACATGTAAAGGATATGCAGAATTCTCAAACCCTTCAGGTTGTTGCATGTAGACAGTTGCACTTAAAGTGTCATTCAAAAAGGCATTATTTACATCAATTTGTTGTATATCTTAGCCATGAGAAACAGCAAGTGTAAAAATAATTCGAATGGTACAAGGTTTGATGACATGCTGAAGGTTTCAAAGTAATCTAAATCAAGGGTTTTTTGAAAACCCTTTGCCACCAACCTAACTTTAGATTGTTGTAGGGAGCCATTAGCATGAAACTTAATCCTAAAAACCCACTTATTTCCAACAACGCTCATATTAGATGTTTTTGGAACAAGAGTTTATGTATGGTTTCTTTATAAGTGCTTTAAATTCATCTTGCACAGTATCTTTCCATTCAACACTAGCTAGAGCTCCAAGAACAGAAGTAGGTTCTGATTGTATGGCTAATGATTTGGATGAAAGCAGGACTGTTGTAGTTGGACCAACAGCTTTTGTTCTAGTTATCATGGGATGAGTATTTTTGGATAAAGAAAGAATATGAGTTGATGGGGTAGGCAATAATTTGGATGATGAAATGAGAGGAGAGGAGTTTGAGAATTGTGATGGTGTTAAATCAACTACAAAAGGACAAGTAGGCAACTTCTCTATAGAGGTTGGAAAGGATGACATATTGGATGGCTAAAAGGATTTCGAAACTGAAGTTTTTGGTTTATAACAAGTAAGGTCAATATCAAGTGAACAAGTTGGTGGTATGGAAGTAGAACTACTAGCTGAGGATCCTAGTGTTTGAGAGCTGGAAAGAGGAGTAGAAGATTCCTATGGTATCTGTGTGTCAGAATTATGTGGAACAAGTGTGGAAAGCTGTGTAGGAAACAACTAATGTGACTTAGAGCTTTGAAAAGAAGAGGAAGAGTGGATACGAATAGATAGAGAATTTTGTTTGTCAAATCCAGTGCAAGGAGTAGCTACAGAACATACATTATTTGGGACGACTTTCTTGTTGGGATCAGTTGTGGTTGCACAGAAATAAAGAGAAAACTAGACACTGGATTGTTGGTACTTTCATGATTGAATTGTTCTGAAGGTGTTATTGGCAAGCTAGAATTAGTAAAAGTGGAACTAAAACCTTTTAAAAAGAGAAATTCTAACTCGTTAAAATGGACATTAGGATTGACAAACATCTTGCCTTTATAATTGATACATTTGTACCCTTTGTGAATGAGATTGTAGCCAACAAAAACACATTTAGAGGAGTGGAAACTAAGCTTATGTTTGTTGAAATCTCTTAGATAAGGAAAACAAGTGCAACCAAAGATTTTAAAAGAAGAATAAACTGGGGGAGTACCAAATAAAACTTCATATGGTGAAAGAAATTTCAAGACAAAGGTGGGCATTCTGTTTATAAGAAACACAGCAATATCAAAAACAAGCCTCCAATAATGCAAATGCATGAATGCATGTGCTAACAATGTGAGACTAGTTTCAACAATATGTCTGTGTTTCCACTCATTTCTCCCATTTTGTTGGTAGACATATGCACATGAATGCCTAAATTGGATTCCAGCAGTAGTAAGGAAAGAGAGTAAGCCCTTATGCTTTTTTCCTTGGTCTGATTACAAGCATTTGAGCTTGCAATTGAATTACCTTTCAACTAAGAGGTGAACTTTAATAAAGACAAATTGGACTTTAGCCTTTGTTCTTAAAGGAAACATCAAAGTGAATCGACTGTAGTCATCAATAAAATGGATGTAATACCTATAACTTTCTAAGGAAACAACTAGAGCTGGTCCCCAAACATCACTATGACCTATTTCAAGTGGCTATGTTGCTCTAGATTATGACATAAGAAAGCTATTTTTGTGCAGTTTGCCCTAATTACAGGCATCACAAAAAGGCAATCGAGACATGCATTCAACATAGCCTTTATGTATATGAGTCATGATTTTGTGTAAGGCTTCAGTATGTGGATGGTCTAACCTATTATGCCAAAGAGACAACTGATTTTTTTTACTATTACTAACTTCAAGAGCACATGATGTGTTATGTAATGAAGTCTGATTCTTACAAGCAGAACTCAACTAATTAATTATGATGCTCACAAGACAACTGATTTTCTTTACTATTGCTAACTTGAAGAGCACATGATGTGTTATGCAATGAAATCTGATTCTCACAAGCAAAACTCAATTGATTATTATGCACAATAGCATTATTGATGTTTTCATTTAAGTCACAGCAAGATAAACAAGAAGAAGACAAATGTGGTGACATTTTATTTGACAAAGATGTGTTACATGAGTGAGATGATGTAAAAGAATCTGAGGTAATAGGACCTGAAGTACAACTGCTATTAGAAGATTTCAACTCAGTCATGATGACATTTTTATTAATAGAATTGGACTCGTTAATGCTTTGCGAAACAAACTCTAAAGACTTATTGGCAACTGAAGTAACAATAGACTTAGGTGCGACAAAATCAAGCTGATTATTAGAACCTACAACATAAGATGGCAAGTTAGGAGGAATGTGCAACTAATATAGACTAGCTTTAAGTCCTCCCTAAAGTAACACTATTCTAGTAGCTTTGTCCTTGACAGTACAACAATCAGAGTCAAATTCGAGTACAACTTTATTGTCTCTAGTGAGTTTTGAAATGCTAAATAACTTCTTAGTAATCCTAGGTACACAGAGTACATTTTTCAAGTAAACACACTTAGATTGCAAAAAAACTGGATAACAAAGTAAAACCAACATGAGAAATGTTTAGAGACTCACCATTGCCCATTTGTAGTTGATCATTACCATCATAGCTCCGGCTGATTGTCAACTGGTTTAGATCTGAGGTAACATGGTCAGTGGCACCTAAATCCATGTACCATGCTAGATCAGGAGGTGTGTTGGGGGTAATGGTTATAGGATTGAATGAATTCATGTTTTGAAAAGGTGCAGCTAAATGAGACGCAAAGTAAACTTGATTTGAGGATTGCATTTGTTGGCTAGGAACCTTGAAGCCTAGCTGTTGAGTTGAGAAGGAAAAATGATTTTGCTGATCAAAAAATTGATGCTATTAACATTGTGAGTTATTACTTCCATCTTGCTGTGAATGAGAGCCATTGGAATTATTAGTGAGATAAAGACCTTGTTGACCACCGATAGAAACACTAGAAGCTGGATGAGAATTGTGATTAAAGTTGCCAGGACTAGTACCAAAGCCTTGAGAAAAACCAGTAGTGAATTGATGTGTAGTCCCATTGTAACTTGAGTTGTATCAATGATAACATTGAATGGTTGTGTGACCTATTTTGCTACTCATTTGGCAGATTGGTTTGCCTCTTCCATTGCTTTTACCTCAACCTCCGCCACTTCCAGCATAACCAAATGGTCTATAAGAAGGAAAGGGTTCATTGAACTAACCAAATTGACTTATAGGTTCAAAAGGATAGTGAGAAACACTCTAATAAACTAGTAGTCCACGAGGTAGAGAATAAACTTGTGAAGGTACATGTAAAGTGTTTTGCAATGAAGTCATGTGGTTTAATGATCCAAGATTTCCAACAGATCCTTCAGTAGAGACTGATGACACTAGTGTAGAATTAGTGAGTAGAGGTTTACTAGTGGTAATACTAAGTGAAGCTACATTCACTAAGCTATGTGGAAAAACCACAAAATTGAATTTCTCAAGCCTTAGTTCATACTTCTACAACAAGAACTGAGCTTCCTATAAAGTAATTGAATCAAACTTGGATTCAATCCTGGAAGTCAAATTAACAAGAACCACATCATACTCTGGTTCAAGGCCATCTAAAACATGCTGCAGCAGATCTTTGTCTAAAATAACCTAACCACTGGCTGGCAAGCTCTCAGCAATTCCCTTCATTTTTTAACAAACTCACTGACACTCATATATGTTACCTTTTTGTGTATTTTGAAGTTTTCAAGTGCAAAGCTCTAGCTCTGGAATCAGTTAGGAACTCATTTTCATGTGCAAACCAGATATTAGAGACAAATTTGCACTTTGACACATGACTGAACATACATTCAGAGATTGACGCTAGGAGCCATGTAACAAGAAACTTATCTGTCTTTTTCTAGGCTACATACGCCAGGTTGATCTTTTCTTTCCCTAGGGTTTCTTTAATCTCATTTTCACTCAATTCATTCAACTCATCAACATCTGAAACAATAAGAGGTTCAAGACATGTAATTAAACTCGTTAGGTGTTCTTTAAGGTCACGAGCTCCTACTGTGGAGAGAACTTGAGATCTCTAGAAACGATAATTGTCCCAGTAATTATCTCTAGTTAATTTTGGACTAATTACTTGAAGACTGGATCTAAAAATTGAAGAATGAGTACTGGCTGAGCTAATAAGCATCTTCTCTGCACTTTTGTTATAGAAATTACTACCAGGAACTTTCGCCATTGACTTATGTCTTCAACTCTGATACCATGTGGAAGTTGCGAGAAGAAAAAATAATCTACGAAAAGTTTAAGAGAATGTGTTTATTTCAATAAGCACAAAAAGCGTGTAATTACAAAGCTTAGCTCACGTTTTATACTAAACTGAGCTAAAGAAGCTTAACAAGAATTAGCAACTATTTACAGTTGCCAGTGTAAAAGGAAAACGACACTGTATACACAACACAAATGAAATATTACAAATTGGTCCTCTAGCTTTGATCTTTGACCAATAAGTTGTTCTCCTATAATTACCTTGTATGTAAAGTAAATACTGAGCAATAATATAACAATGGAGGTAAGCTTGGTTCTAACCCACTGAACCACTTTAAAAATCTCTTTTGTTCTTACTTTTTAGATTCTTCAATCCACTCGTAGCTAATTAATCTTAATCACACATGCATCCTATCCAGTCCGACCATGGTGGATTGGGTATCTCTGGTTGTTGCAGGTTTTTTGTAACAACAAACTTATTTGCATTATCTTTCTTTAGGAGATTGTGAATTTAGGGTCACCTTTTTCAGAAACAATTAAAAAGGGGTCACAAACTCTAAAACTCAATGAAAAGAGCCATTTAACAACCTAAAAATGTTAAATTTAACATCCTTCTCCTGTAACTACTAAAGTACCATCAATTATTATTAAAAATAAAATAAAATTTGTGTTTCCTTTTAAATTAAAACCTTTTTTTATTTGTCATTTTAAAGGAAAAAAAAAACTAAAGATAAAAAAAAGAGTAATCTGCTCACTGCCAGACATGAAGACCTGATGATTTCGGGTTTATAAACAAAATAGGTCTCCTGGATGATTAAAAAGAAACCTTAATTTTTTAATGTGTTTTAAAACCTTTTTTTTTTTTTTCGGTTGCTTTTTAAAAAAGTGACCCCGAATTAATAATTTCCCTTTCTCAAGGTATTCTACTTGAGAATTTTCATCATATAAATATATAAGAGAGCTAAATAATTTTAATTCACATTAATTACAAATAATTAATCACAGAAATAAGTGAAAAAATAATTTTTAAGAACTATAATTTTAATTGGGAAATGGAACTTTTTCTACCTGCTATGGCTAAAACTTGCAACTTCTGGCTGCTCTCACTGCTCCATTGGGTAGACCGGCCAGCGATCTACCCAATGGAGTGGCCGGTGTTGCAAGACGTGCCTTTGGCGATGGGGTTTGATTACCACCAACAGCTAATGTCCGACGACCATCCTGTCGACCAGTTTTAAAGTTTTTTATTTTTATTTTTTTATTATATAATTCACTTAATTTAAAAAATCATTTATAAAAAAATAGAATTTAAGGTAACCTTATGGTGTTTTTTGTAATTAACCCTTTCAAGAACAACTTTTGAATTTAGAAAGCTACAAATATCTGCTTTTGAAATGCTTTAGGGTCCGTTTGGTTTGTTATTTTGGATAGGATTTTGAAAATAGTATTGGGTAGTTGAGTAGGGTGATTATTACGAGGTAAAATTTAAAAATTAACAAAAAAAACTCCCTAGGTTTGCTAATTTAACTAAACACCTCAATATATAAAAATTTTATAAGATGACAAAAACACCCCCACACACCCACAGTGCCAGATTCCGGCCACCACCGCCGGAATCTGGCGTTACGATGCATACCAATCAGATCTGACCGGTCGTGCGTTGATCTGGCCTTTTTTGGCCAGATCTGTAGTTTGTACGTCGTTGTGACAGATTCCGGATACCACCGACGGTGGTTGCCGGAATCTGGCAATTATAGGTCAATAGGGGTGTTTTTGTTAATTTTTAAACTTTTTTCTGGGAGTGTTTAATTAAATTAATAAACTTAAGGGGTCTAAAAATAATTAAATAAAATATAATAGTATTTCCTAAATAATGAAACAAACAGTTATTTTGATAATAGGATTGAGAATAGAGTATGAAATAAAGAACCAAATAAACCTTATTATTAGATGGTTATATCAAGATGGTCTTGACTAGAGAATATATATATATATATATAATGAGAAAAATAGGTGAGATGAGTATCAAGGTGAGTTTGTGGTTGTTGCAGCTTCTCTCATAATTACTTATTATATATATATATATATATATATATATAAAAGTCTCGGCTATATTGTTTGGGATAAATCTTACAATTGACAAAACTCATTCTACTTACGAAAGATATACAAAGATAAAGTCAATGTTCCAAGATTTTCATCAGTATCAAGTTTTATAGAAGCAACAATTAATAACAGCAGAACATGAAAACCTTTCATATATTCCGGATCCCATGCATGCATGCAGCAAAGCTTTTGACTTTTTCGAAATTATAGAACGAACTGAACATTTCTTTTTTTGGCATGAAGCCGCCACCATGGACAGAGCCAAAGCAGTATTTGATTGACAATTTTGTAGCACTATAAATGATAAGCAAAGACTTGAGGTTCTCAATAATCTTAAAATTTTCAAAATGCTTGTCGAGAATCATTTGTTTTTAAGAATATATTTATAATGAGAAAAAATGGTGAATGAGTACCAGTGGGGGCTGGTGACTTCTTCACTCAAACAAAAAGAAAATTCATTAATTTTGCTTACTTTAGGGTTTTAACCAGGCTGTAATTGTGTTTGACCGTATGCACTTACTTTTCCTATATGTATATTAAATTAGTTACAATTTCACTCACATCATTTTCTTAAAATTATATTAAATTACTTAACTTATTCTCCTAACATTAATCCTGTATCCGTAACAATTCTTTCTTGGTTGACCCTATTATCAAATTTCAGTATTCCAATTGTTTAATTTTATAGTGGCTTAAAAAGAAGCTAAATTGCAAAACAGAAGAGACTATAGAAACCTCTTTCCAAATGCACAGAACAAAGTACGGAAGATAATAGCCCAAGTCAAGATAGTTGTATTTATAGGTAAAAGGGGTGTCAACCATTCACCATTCTTGAACTGTCATCATAATCGCCGTTTCAATATGCCTGGAGAAAAGGTACAAATGTTCTCTCACCATTCCCAACTGCCATCATTTCCAATGCCTGTACGCTTGAGGAAGGTGAACAGGCACATCTCCATTTATTGCGCCATCAAAGGGTCAGCTATAAAGACCCTAGATGGACTAAGCAACACAAGCAAAAGATGTCAAGCGTGACATATCTCAGGCAACATCAGACTTGACGAGATAGCCAAAGGTCACCCCAATGGTCGGGCGCCACACTCACACTTCATTTGTCATAAATTGCCAAAGGAAAGTTTTTGAAGCCCAACTTCGACCTCCAAAATTGGAGAGTTAATGTTATGCATGATTTTCCAACTGACAGATTTGTGCCACCTATCCATCCCCCATACTGGGACTTAGCAATCAAGATAATCCCACGTGTCGCTCTCACAACAGATGACTTCACCAATAAGCTCATTAGTATTAGCATGGGTGTTTAGACTTAAGCATGGAGGGGCTAACTAGATTTGGATTACGGGGTTATGCATGTAATCCACACTCTAACAACTCTTAACCACTATCAACTGTGTGTAAAGGAAGGCACCACCTTCTTTTTGGGGATGATTATTCTAGAAGCATAGGAAACTACTTAGAAAGAGTTTTAACTCGTTATTATGTATGTGGAAGTTACGACAAGAAGAAAGAATCTAAGAAAAGTTTAAGAGAATGTGTTTATTTCAATAAGCACAAAATGTGTATTACAAAGCTTAGCTCAGTTTTATACTAAACTTGGTTGAAGAAGTTAACAAGAATTAGCAATTGTTTACAATTGTAAGTGTAAAAGGAAAACGACACTGTATACATAACACAAATGAAATATTACAAATTGATCTTCCAGCTTTGACCTTTAACCAATACTTCCCCTTTAACTATACTACAATTGTCTAGCTTCAAATCTTGGCCTTCTAACCAACATTCCCCCTTAGACCAAGCCACATTGGGCAACTTAAGTCTGCTCCTGCTACTAACAGCTTAATCATTTGAGCTTAGATCTTATTGTTCAACTCTTCTAAGTTTCTGCTTCATAATTCTATTAAGATAAGCTTTGAGCTAAATTGAGCTTTGAGCTTCTTAATCACCACAACTGTACGTCTTTAGTTCCCATCAACTACTTCTAATACTACTGAATTATGCATGAAACATCAGCTGGTAAGCATAGCTAAACCAAGTTGAAGCACTTCACATTTGTTGCTTAGAACATAACTACATATACACAATACTAAATCAACCTTAAAATATAGCTAACCCCTTATTATCACTAAACAAACTTAGAGACCGGTTGGACCAAGCTTTGAACCTTCATTTTTGGCTTCAAAACTGATCAAAAACTTTTTAGAATTGGCTTTAGACTTGATCTAGACATCTAAATTAGTACAAACTGAACTCATCACAAATTCAGGACTAGAAACACTTAAAGCAATACATTTTTACTTCGATCATAGTAAGTTTCTGAATCTATCTCAACCAATAAACTGATCAGTCTTCAGTCATATCAAGACAACTTTACTTCAACCACAGTAATTTATGTTTCAATTCCTAAATGGAGAAATTGGAGTGCCTTTGTCAAAACATTATCTATTTGCAGTTTAGAAGGAGATATATTGCACTATAACCTTCTTAGCTAGAACATAATCTCTTATGTTGTGCATTTGTCTCAATCACTTACATATCACATCAAATTATAGGGTAGAGCTTGATTGCACATCTAATTCAGAGAACACTTTCTAGCCATGTCAACTCAGTTGCTGTTTGTGCTAAGACCCTATACTCAGCTTCATAGATGAAGTGCAACCACCTTTTTCTTGCTGGAACTCCATTGGACTAGATTAGGACCTAGATAAACACAATACCTACTTGTAGATCCCTGTCAGCTAAGTTACTCCCCCAATCAACATCAACATAAACATAACACTCACAACAAAGAGAGGCAACTAGCTTAAGTGAAGACCATGAAATTGGTGCCTTTAGTGTATCTTAACACACGTTTACAAGCCTACCATTGAGTTCTATGGGGGCCTAGAGGAATTGACTCAGTTTGATGACTAATAAACTAATGTTTAGTCTAGTTAAGGTCAAATACTTAGGCTCCAATGGTGCTTCTATAGAATACTCCTTAATAACTCACTATCTAAACAAAAAGTTTAGTCCCACAACCATGGGAGTAAGACAAGAATGAGTATCTTGCATTTTTGTTTTGGCAAGCAGTCAGATATGTCTTAGTCTGCCTTAAGTGAATCCCCTCATCAGTTCTTGTAACCTCTATGCCAAGAAAATATGGACAGACGCCAAGGTTTTTAAAGCAAATGGCTATTTAAATCATGAACCAACTGAAGAATACAGAAGTATTGGACCCAATAATCAATATATCATCTCCATAGATGAGCACACAAAGAACTGACATGCATCCTTGAGAATAAAAAAACTCTTGTCAAGACTGAATTATGGAATCCTTTGACTATGAGGCTTGTTTTAGTTTGTCAAAGCAGACCCTTGGGCTTACTTAAGACCAAAGAGTGCTTTATTAAGCTAAAACATGTAAAGGATATGCAAATTCTCAACCCTTCAGGTTGTTGCATGTAGACAGTTGCACTTAAAGTGTCATTCAAAAAGGCATTATTTACATCAATTTGTTGTATATCTTAGCCATGAGAAACGCAAGTGTAAAAAATATTCGAATGGTACAAGGTTTGATGACATGCGGAAGGTTTCAAAGTAATCTAAATCAAGGGTTTTTTGAAAACCCTTTGCCACCAACCTAACTTTAGATTGTTGGAGGAGCCATTACATGAACTTAATCCTAAACCCACTTATTTCCAACAACGCTCATATTAGATGTTTTTGGAACAAAGTTTATGTATGGTTCTTTATAAGTGCTTTAAATTCATCTTGCACAGTATCTTCCCATTCACACTAGCTAGAGCTCCAAGAACAGAAGTAGGTTCTGATTGTATGGCTATGATTTGGATGAAAGCAGACTGTTGTAGTTGGCCCAACAGCTTTTGTTCTAGTTATCATGGGATGAGTATTTTGGATAAAGAAAGATATGAGTTGATGGGGTAGGCAATAATTTGGATGATAAATGAGAGGAGAGGAGTTTGAAATTGGGATGGTGTTAAATCACTACAAAGGACAAGTAGCAACTCCTCTATAGAGGTTGGAAAGGATGACATATTGGATGGCTAAAAGGATTTCGAAACTGAAGTTTTTTGTTATAACAAGTAAGGTCAATATCAATGAACAAGTTGGTGGTATGGAAGTAGAATCTACAGCTGAGGATCCTAGTGTTTGAGACTGGAAAGAGGAGTAAAAGATTCCTATGGTTCTGTGTGTCAGAATTAGTGGAACAAGTGTGGAAAGCTGTGTAGGAAACAACTTGTGACTTAGAGCTTTGAAAGAAGGATAGTGGATAGAATAGACAGAGAATTTTGTTTGGCAAATCCAGTGCAAGAGTGCTACAGAACATACATTATTTGGGATGACTTTCTTGTTGGGATCAGTTGTGGTTGCACAGAAATAAAGAAAACTAGACACTGGATTGTTGGTACTTTCATGATTGAATTGTTCTGAAGGTGTTATTAGCAGCTAGAATTAGTAAAAGTGGAACTAAAACCTTTAAAAAGAGAAATTCTAACTCGTTAAAATGGACATTAGGAGTGACAAACATCTTGCCTTTAGAATTGATACATTTGTACCCTTTGTGAATGAGATTGTCCAACAAAACACATTTAGAGGGTGGAAACTAAGCTTTAGGTTTGTGAAATCTCTTAGATAAGGAAAACAAGTGTAACCAAAGATTTTAAAGAAGAATAAACTGGGGGAGTACCAAATAAAACTTCATATGGTGAAAGAAATTTCAAGACAAAGGTGGCATTCTGTTTATAGACACAGCAATATCAAAAACAAGCCTCCAATAATGCAAATGCTGAATGCATGTGCTAACAATGTGAGACTAGTTTCAACAATATGTCTGTGTTTCCACTCATTTCTCCCATTTTGTTGGTATACTGCACATGAATGCCTAAATTGGATTCCAGCAGTAGTAAGGAAAGAGAGTGCCCTTATGCTTTTTCCTTGGTCTGATTACAAGCATTGAGCTTGCAATTGAATTACCTTTCAACTAAGAGGTGAACTTTAATAAAGACAAATTGGACTTTGCCTTTGTTCTTAAAGGAAACATCAAAGTGAATCGACTGTAGTCATCAATAAAATGGATGTAATACCTATAACTTTCTAAGGAACAACTAGAGCTGGTCCCAAACATCACTATGACCTATTTCAAGTGGCTATGTTGCTCTAGATTATGACATAAGAAAGCTATTTTTGTGCAGTTTGCCCTAATTACAGGCATCACAAAAGGCAATCGAGACATGCATTCAACATAGCCTTTATGTATATGAGTCATGATTTTGTGTAAGGCTTCAGTATGTGGATGGTCTACCTATTATGCCAAAGAGACAACTGATTTTCTTTACTATTCTAACTTCAAGAGCACATGATGTGTTGTAATGAGTCTGATTCTTACAGCAGAACTCAACTAATTAATATGATGCTCACAAGACAACTGATTTTCTTTACTATTGCTAACTTGAAGAGCACATGATGTGTTATGCAATGAAATCTGATTCTCACAAGCAAAACTCAATTGATTATTATGCACAATAGCATTATTGATGTTTTCATTTAAGTCACAGCAAGATAACAAGAAAAACATGTTAACTTTTATTTGACAAAGATGTGTTACATGAGTGAGATGATGAAAAGAATCTGAGGTAATAGGACCTGAAGACAACTGCTATTAGAAATTTCAACTCAGTCATGATATTTTTATTAATAGAATTGGACTCGTTAATGCTTGCAAACAAACTCTAAAGACTTATTGGCAACTGAAGTAACAATAGACTTAGGTGCGACAAAATCAAGCTGATTATAGAACCTACAACATAAGATGGCAAGTTAGGAATGTGCAACTGATATAGACTAGCTTTAAGTCCTCCCAAGTAACACTATTCTAGTAGCTTTGTCCTTGACAGTACAACAATCAGAGTCAAATTCGAGTACAACTTTTTGTCTCTAGTGAGTTTGAAATGCTAAATAACTTCTTAATCCTAGGTACACAGAGTACTTTTTCAAGTAAACACTTAGATTGCAAAAAAACTGAATAACAAAGTAAACCACATGAGAAGTTTAGAGACTCACCATTGCCCATTTGTAGTTGATCATTACCATCATAGCTCCGGCTGATTGTCAACTGGTTTGAGCTGAGGTAACATGGTCAGTGGCACCTAAATCCATGTACCATGCTAGATCAGGTGTGTTGGGGGTAATGTCATAGGATTGAATGAATTCATGTTTTGAAAAGGTGCAGCTAAATGAGACGCAAAGTAAACTTGATTTGAGGATTGCATTTGTTGGCTAGGAACCTTGAAGCCAGCTGTTGGTTGAGAGGAAAATGATTTTGCTGATCAAAAATTGATGCTATTAACATTGTGAGTTATTACTTCCATCTTGCTGTGAGAGAGCCATGGAATTATTAGTGAATAAAGACCTTGTTACCACCGATAGAAACACTAAAGCTGGATGAGAATGTGATTAATTTGCCAGGACTAGTACCAAAGCCTTGAGAAAAACCAGTAGTGAATTGATGTGTAGTCCCATTGTAACTTGATTTGTATCAATTAACATGAATGGTGTGTGACCTATTTGCTACTCATTTGGCAGATTGGTTTGCCTCTTCCATTGCTTTTACCTCAACCTCCGCCACTTCCGCATAACCAAATGGTCTATAAAGAAAGGTTCATTGAACTAACCAAATTGACTTAGGTTCAAAAGGATAGTGAGAACACTCTAATAAACTAGTAGTCCACGGGTAGAGATAAACTTGTGAAGGTACATGTAAAGTGTTTTGCAATGAAGTCATGTGGTTAATGATCCAGATTTCCAACAGATCCTTCATGTAGACTGATGACACTAGTGTAATTAGTGAGTAGAGGTTTACTATGGTAATACTAAGTGAAGCTACATTCACTAAGCTAGTGTAAAACCACAAAATTGAATTTCTCAAGCCTTAGTTCATACTTCTACAACAAGAACTGAGCTTCCTATAAAGTATTGAATCAAACTTGGATTCATCCTGGAAGTCAAATTAACAAGAACCACATCATACTCTGGTTCAAGGCCATCTAAAACATGCTGCAGCAGATCTTGTCTAAAATAACCTAACCACTATGGCTGGCAACTCTCAGCAATTCCCTTCATTTTTTAACAAACTCACTGACCCTCATATATGTTACCTTTTTGTGTATTTTGAAGTTTTCAAGTGCAAAGCCTAGCTCTGGAACAGTTAGGAACTCATTTTCATGTGCAAACCAGATATAGAGACAAATTTGCTTTGACACATGACTGAACATACATCAGAATTGACGCTAGGAGCCATGTAACAAGAACTTATCTGTCTTTTTCTAGGCTACTACGCCAGGTTGATCTTTTCTTTCCCTAGGGTTTCTTATCTCATTTTCACTCAATTCATTCAACTCATCAACATCTGAACAATAAGAGGTTCAAGACTGTAATTAAACTCGTTAGGTGTTCTTAAGGTCACGAGCTCCTACTGTGAGAGAACTTGAGATCTCTAGAAACGATAATTGTCCCAGTAATTATCTCTAGTTAATTTTGGACTAATTACTTGAGACTGGAGCTAAAAATTGAGAATGAGTACTGGCTGAGCTAATAAGCATCTTCTCTGCACTTTTGTTATAGAATTACTACCAGGAACTCGCCATTGACTATGTCTTCAACTCTGATACCATGTGGAAGTTGCAGAAGAAAAAAGAATCTACGAAAAGTTTAGAGAATGGGTTTATTTCAATAAGCACAAAAGCGTGTAATTACAAAGCTTAGCTCACGTTTAATACTAAACTGACTAAGAAGCTTACAAGAATTAGCAACTATTTACAGTTGCCGTGTAAAAGGAAAACGCCACTGTATACACACACAAATGAAATATTACAAATTGGTCCTCTACTTTGACCTTTGACCAATAAGTTGTTCTCCTAAATTACCTTGTATGTAAAGTAAATACTGGGCAATATATACAATGGAGTAGCTTTTTAAAGATTATTGAGGTAATCTTAATTTTATACCCATTTTGCCCTTAATTAAATACCATTCTGGACACAATTGCCCTCAAATATCTACACAAATAACAATAATCCATACCCCCTACATTTTAGAATTTAGTAAAACACCACAGCCACAAAAAGTTTAAAAGTTAACAAAATACTCCTACCCACCAAAGACCACCGCCGGCTACTAGCCACCACCTTCAGCCACCAGCAATAGTCACCAAATTAAACACAACTGGCGAGATCTAGCCAACTATGTGTCGATTTGACAATTTCTGGCCAAATCAAAGGTAAAAAACGGCCAGATAGCCATAGATCTGACTGGAAACAACCAGAATACATCGTCCATTTATGGCCGTTTTCAACCAGATCCATGACAATCTGACTATTTTCGGCCTTCAACTTGGCTGAAAACATCCATATTCGTGTGGATTTGACAGGAAACAGCCAGATCACCGTGGATCTAGTTGTTTTCGCGGCCAGATCCATAGTGATCTAACTATTTCAGGCCTTCAATCTGGCCGAAAACAGCCAAAACGATGCACAACTAGCATGATCTCACTGGTTGTGCACTGTTTTGGTGACTAACGCCGGTGGCCGGTGGTTGGCGGTGGTCTTGGATGGTTGGAGGTATTTTGTTAAAATTTAAACTTCATTGTTGGGGATGTTTTAGCTAAATTCTCAAATATAAGGGGTTAAAGGAATTTATTTAAATAATAATAATAATAATAATAATAATAATAATAATATTATTATTATTATTATTATTATTATTATTATATTTAAAAGGAAGTGCAATTCAGTAAAAGCCTTTGTCGATAATATTTTATTCTTTCAAACCAAATATCTTAATTATTTATATCCACTAATCTAACTAAACATATTGGTATAACATTCCCCGTAATCTTCAAAGTAATCTATCTCAGATGTAATCATACCTTTTCAACAATAAAACATTTTCCAAACCAAAAGCACCCTAGGAGTTAATGTCGTATAAGGAATAACTCATAGTTAATGTGGCATAGGAATTAGTTTATAGAAAAATGTTTTCTCCTTGTAAATATCAGAATGTATTTATTCTTGTTGTATATAAATACATGAGTGCTTTTTTCTTGACACTCAAGCAATTCACAAATCCATTTCCAAATGTATCAAGAGATTATTAATTTATATATCTAGCAATACCTATGTTTTTTTTTTTTTTAAAGAATTATCTTATAAATTTAGCGAATTATTAATTTACCACATTGGTTTCAAGTTGAGACTGACCAAAAATATTAATTAATCAAGTTTATTAATATTTCAGGTATTAATTTATCGAGGTTTAACTATATTTTGACTCATTTAAAATCATTAACTCATTTGCATTATCTTGTCTTTAGAAGATTGTGAATTTAAGGTCACCTTTTCTAGGAACAATTAAAAAGGGGTCACAAACTCTGAAACTCAATGAAAAGAGCCATTTAACATCCTAAAAAGGTATCACACTCTAGTTCATCTCGCAACTGCCACCACTAGCGGCCAAAAACTAGTGGAGCACAAAGACGCAAGGTCCCAAACTAAAGTAACCCAGGCACACAACCAGGGAAACAGCCAATGGCTAAGAATGAACGACGCTAGGGGGTTGTTCACTCCAAGCGAGCGAAAAATTGAGCCTAGTGTTCCAATGCAAACCCACACCAAGGTTGAACCTTGCATCAGTCAAACGCCCAAAACTGATGTGCCAGTTCGGACCCACATCAAGAAACCTCAGATAAAACTTATTACCCGAGTAATTACAATACCTCATCGTATGCCAGCACACTCGGAAAAGGCAGTCAGGGGAAGCAAGTAATTGATCTTTACACTATCTTGAGCTTGCAAAACACCACGAACCCAAGGATCATAATCGAGGAGAGCGTCTAGCTGAATATGAAGATGATCTACAAACTCCCCAATCACTTCTTTAGGGGTCCTCACCTCGATCCCCAGAAGAGCTGAGGACTCGCCCCTAAGCATGATCCTCTCGACAGAAGACAAAAGGTAGAAGCCCGAAGGTTCCTTCTCCTCCTCCTCCTCCTTCTTTTAGAGGAATTAGTCATCAAGGCCTTCCCTCAGTCGTCGACGCCCCCAAAAGTGCTAGCCCCTGGCTGGCTAGGGGACAGTTCGCCAAAAGGAACAACAAATGAAGGTTTGGTCTGGATTGGTCGGGGTGGGCCAACTGAAAGGTAACCTTGTCGTCACAACCTAAAACCCGACAGGGGAGCATGATATGTGCTTCGCTCGATGGAGGCAGAAGCAACGACTAGCGGGGACTCTCGCTGGTGTAGTTTCCGTCTCACTCTTTAGAAAGGAAATTCTCAGACGACAACATCTGCAAAAAAGGATGAACAGTCTCAGTCAAAACATGCTAGGCGATACATCAACAAAGTGAAAAACAAAATCAAATGAAGGAGGAAGATGAACCTTGTAGTAGGAAATTTTGAAACCTTTGTGGAAATGGCAAAACAGAAGAGACTATAGAAACCTCTTTCCAAATGCACAAGAACAAAAGTAACGGAAGATAATAGCCCAAGTCAAGATAGTTGTATTTATAGGTAGAAGGGGATATCAACCATTCACCATTCTTGAACTGTCATCATAATCGCCGTTTCAATATGCCTGGAGAAAAGGTACAAATGTTCGTTCACCATTCCCAACTGCCATCATTTCCAATGCCTGTACGCTTGAGGAAGGTGAACAGGCACATCTCCATTTATTGCGCCATCAAAGGGTCAGCTATAAAGACCCTAGATGTGACTAAGCAACACAAGCAAAAAGATGTCAAGCGTGACATATCTCAAGGCGACATCAGACTTGACGAGATAGCCAAAGGTCACCCCAATGGTCGGGCGCCACAGCTCACACTTCATTTGTCATACAAATTGCCAAAGGAAAGTTTTTGAAGCCCAACTTCGACCTCCAAAAATTGGAGAGTTAATGTTATGCATGATTTTCCAACTGACAGATTTGTGCCACCTATCCATACACCATACTGGGACTTAGCAATCAAGATCATCCCACGTGTCGCTCTCACAACAGATGACTTCACCAATAAGCTCATTAGTATTAAGCATGGGTGTTTAGACTTAAGCATGGGAGGGGCTAACTTAGATTTGGATTACGGGGGGTTATGCATGTAATCCACACTTTAACAACTCTTAACCACTATCAGACGGTGTGTATAAAAGGAAGGCACCACCTTCGTTTTGGGGGATAGATTATTCATAGAAGCATAGGAAACTACTTAGAAAGAGAGTTTTAACTCGTTATTATGTATGTGGAAGTTACGACAAGAAGAAAGAATCTAAGAAAAGTTTAAGAGAATGTGTTTATTTCAATAAGCACAAAAAGTGTGTAATTACAAAGCTTAGCTCATGTTTTATGCTAAACTTGGCTGAAAAAGTTTAACAAGAATTAGCAATTGTTTACAATTGTAAGTGTAAAAGGAAAACGACACTGTATACATAACACAAATGAAATATTACAAATTGATCTTCCAGCTTTGACATTTAACCAATACTTCCCCTTTAACTATACTACAATTGTCTAGCTTCAAATCTTTGACTTCTAACCAACATTCCCCTTTAGACCAAGCCACAACTGGGCAACTTAAGTCTGCTCCCTGCTACTTAACGGCTTAATCATATTGAGCTTAGATCTTATTGTTCAACTCTTCTAAGTTTCTGCTTCATAATTCATAATTCTGATTAAGCTAAGCTTTGAGCTAAACTGAGCTTTGAGCTTCTTAATCACCACAACTGTACGTCTTTAGTTCCCATCAACTACTTCTAATACTACTGAATTAATGCATAGTAAACATC
The DNA here is from genome assembly GCF_008641045.1 of Pistacia vera. Lineage (NCBI taxonomy): Eukaryota > Viridiplantae > Streptophyta > Magnoliopsida > Sapindales > Anacardiaceae > Pistacia > Pistacia vera. Next base: position 940,180 of record NW_022196349.1, on the reverse strand, counting down.
AGCTGGTAAGCATAGCTAAACCAAGTTAGAAGCACTTCACATTTGTTGCTTAGAACATAACTAAATCAATACACAATAGCTAAATCAACCTTAAAATATAGCTAAACCCTTATTATCAGCTAAAACAAACTTAGAGACCGGTTGGACCAAGCTTTGAACCTTCAGATTTTGGCTTCAAAACTGATCAAAACATTTTAGAATTGGCTTTTGACTTGATCTAGACATCTGAATTAGTAACAAACTGAACTCATCAACAAATTCAGGACTAGAAACACTTAAAGCAAAACATTTTTACTCCGATCATAGTAAGTTTCTAAATCTAATCTCAACCAATAAACTGATCAGTCTTCAATCATATCAAGACAACTTTACTTCAACCACAGTAATTTTATGTTTCAATTCCTAGAATGGAGAAATTGGGAGTGCCTTTGTCAAAACATTATCTATTTGCAGTTTAGAAGGAACATATTGCACTATAACCTTCTTAGCTAGAACATAATCTCTTATGTAATGTGCATCTATCTCAATCACTTACATTATCACATCAAATTATAGGAGTAGAGCTTGATTGCACATCTAATTCAGAGAACAAGCTTTCTAGTCATGTTAACTCAGTTGCTGTTTGTGCTAAGACCCTATACTCAGCTTCAGTAGATGAAAGTGCAACCACCTTTTTCTTGCTGGAACTCCATTGGACTAGATTAGGACCTAGATAAACACAATACCTACTTGTAGATCTCCTGTCAGCTAAGTTACTCCCCCAATCAACATCAACATAAACATAACACTCAACACAAAGAGAGGCAACTAGCTTAAAGTGAAGACCATGAAATTGAGTGCCTTTAATGTATCTTAACACACGTTTACAAGCCTGCCATTGGAGTTCTATTGGGGCCTAGAGGAATTGACTCAGTTTGTTGACTATAAAACTAATGTTTAGTCTAGTTAAGGTCAAATACTGTAAGGCTCCAATGGTGCTTCTATAGAGACTAGGCTCCTTAAATAACTCACTATCTAAAACAAAAAGTTTAGTCCCAACAGCCATGGGAGTAGGATAAGAATGAGTATCTTGCATTTTTGTTTTGGCAAGCAGATCAGATATGTACTTAGTTTGCCTTAAGTGAATCCCCTCATCAGTTCTTGTAGCCTTTATGCCAAGAAAATATGTGACAGACCCCAAGGTTTTTAAAGCAAATTGGCTTTTTAATTCATGAACCAACTCAAGAATAGCAGAAGTATTGGACCCAATAATCAATATATCATCTACATAGATGAGCACACAAAGAACTTGACATGCATCCTTGAGAATAAAAAAACTCTTGTCAGAGACTGAATTCTGGAATCCTTTGACTAGTAAGGCTTCTTTTAGTTTGTCAAACCAGACCCTTGGGGCTTTTTAAGACCAAATAGTGCTTTATTAAGCTTACAAACATGTAAAGGATATGCATATTCTCAAACCCTTCAGGTTGTTGCATGTAGACAGTTGCACTTAAGTGTCATTCAAAAGGCATTATTTACATAATTTGTTGTGTATCTTAGCCATGAGAAACAACGCAGTGTGAAAATAATTCGAAGGGTACAAGTTTTGATGACAGGGCTGAAGTTTTCAAATGTATCTAAATCAGGGTTTTTTGAAAACCTTGCCACCAACCTAGCTTTGATTGTTTGAGGGAGCCATTAGCATGAAACTTAATCCTAAAAAGCCACTTATTTCCAACAATGCTCATATAAGATTGTTTTGGAACAATTTTATGTATGGTTCTTTATAAGTGCATTAAATTCATCTTGCATGCTCTTTCCATTCAACACTACTAAGCTTCAAGAACAAAGTAGTTTCTGATGTATGATGGCTAATGATTTGGATGAAAGCAAGACTGTTGTAGTTGGCACCAACAGCTTTTGTTCTAGTTACATGAGATATTTGTGGATAAAGAAAGATTATGAGTTGATGGGGTAGCAATATTTTGGATAGAAATGAGAGAGAGGAGTTTGAGAATTGTGATGGTGTTAAATCAACTACAAAAGGACAAGTAGCAACTTCTCTATAGAGGTTGGAAAGGATGACATATTGGATGGCTAAAAGGATTTCAAACTGAAGTTTTTGGTTTATAACAAGTAAGGTCAATATCGTGAACAAGTTGGTGGTATGGAAGTAGACTACTAGCTGAGGTCCTAGTGTTTGAGAGCTGGAAAGAGGAGTAGAAGATTCCTATGTATCTGTGAGTCAGAATTAGAGGAACAAGTATGGAAAGCTGTGTAGCACAACTAGTATGACTTAGAGCTTTGAAAAGAAGAGGAAGAGTGGATACGAATAATAGAGAATTTTGTTTGTCAAATCCAGTGCAAGGAGTAGCTACAGAACATACATTATTTGGGACGACTTTCTTGTTGGGATCAGTTGTGGTTGCACAGAAATAAAGGAAAACTAACACTGGACTGTTGTACTTTCATGATTGAATTGTTCTGAAGGTGTTATTGCAAGCTAGAATTAGTAAAAGTGGAACTGAAGCCTTTAAAAAGAATTCTAACTCGTTAAAATGGACATTAGTTGACAACATCTTGCCTTTAAATGATACATTTGTAGCCTTTGTGAATGAGATTGTAGCCAACAAAAACACATTTAGAGGAGTGGAAACTGCTATGTTTGTTGAAATCTCTTAGATAAGGAAAACAAGTGCAACCAAAGATTTTAAGAATATAATTGGGGAGTACCAAATAAAACTTCATATGGTGAAAGAATTTCAAGACAAGGTGGGCATTCTGTTTATAAGAAACACAGCAATATCAAAAACAAGCCTCCAATAATGCAAATGCATGAATGCATGTGCTAAAAAGTGAGACTATTTTCAACAATAGTCTGTGTTTTCCACTCATTTCTCCCATTTTGTGGTAGACATATGCACATGAATCCCTAAATTGGATTCCAGCAGTAGTAAGAAAAGAGTAAGCCCTTATGCTCTCCTCATTGGTCTAATTACAAGCATTTGAGCTTGCAATTAATTACCTTTCAACTAAGAGGTAAAATTTAATAAAGACAAATTGGACTTCTGCCTTTGTTCTTAAAGGAAACATCAAAGTGAATCGACTGTAGTCATCAATAAATGGATGTAATACCTATAACTTTCTAAGAAACAACTGGAGCTGGTCCCTAAACATCACTATGAACTATTTCAAATGTGCTGTTGCTCTAGATTATGACATAAGAAAGCTATTTTTGTGCAGTTTGCCCTACTTACAGCATCACAAAAGGCAATCGAGACATGCATTAACATAGCCTTTATGTATATGAGTCAGATTTTTTGTAAGGCTTCAGTATGTGGATGGTCTAACCTATTATGCCAAAGAGACAACTGATTTTTTTTACTATTACTAACTTCAAGAGCACATGATGTGTTATGTATAAAGTCTGATTCTTACAAGCAGAACTCATCTAATTAATTATGATGCCACAAGACAACTGATTTCTTTACTATTGCTAACTTGAAGACACATGATTGTTATCAATGAAATCTGATTCTCACAAGCAAAACTCAATTGATTATTATGCACAATGCATTATGATGTTTTCATTTAGTCACAACAAGATAACAAGAGAAGACAAATGTGGTGACATTTTTTTGACAAAGTGTGTTACATAAGTGAGATGATGTAAAAGAATCTGAGGAATAGGACCTGAAGTACAACTGCTATTAGAAGATTTCAACTCAGTCATGATGACATTTTATTAACGAATTGGACTCGTTAATGCCTTGCGAAACAAACTCTAAACTTATTGGCAACTGAAGTAACAATAGACTTAGGTGCGACAAAATCAAGCTGAATTAGAACCTACAACATAAGATGGAAAGTTAGGAGGAATGTGCAACTAATATAGACTAGCTTTAAGTCCTCCTAAAACACTATTCTAGTACTTTGTCCTTGACAATACAACAATCAGAGTCAATTCGAGTACAACTTTATTGTCTCTAGTGAGTTAGGTACACAGGTACATTTTTCAAGTAAACACCCTTAGATTGCAAAAAAACTGATAACAAAGTAAAACAACATGAGAAATGTTTAGAGACTCACCATTGCCCATTTGTAGTTAATCATTACCATCATAGCTCCGGCTGATGGTCAACTGGTTTGGATCTGAGGTAACATGGTCAGTGACACCTAAATCCATGTACCATGCTAGATCAGGTGTGTTGGGGGTATGGTTGCAGGATTGAATGAATTCATGTTTTGAAAGGTGCAGCTAAATGAGACGCAAAGTAAACTTGATTTGAGGTTGCATTTGTTGGCTAGGAACCTTGAAGCCTGCTGTTGAGTTGAGAAGAAAAATGATTTTGCTGATCAAAAATTGATGCTATTGACATTGTGAGTTATTACTTCCATCTTGCTGTGAATGAGAGCCATGGAATTATTAGCGAGATAAGACCTTGTTGACCACCGATAGAAACACTAGAAGCTGGATGAGAATTGTGATTAAAGTGGCCAAGACTAGTACCAAAGCCTTGAGAAACCAGTAGTGAATTGATGTGTAGTCCCATTGTAACTGAGTTGTATTAATGATAACATTGAATGGTTGTGTGACCTATTGTTAGTGTATAAGTGTATGCCCTAGAAACCATTCGTGTTGTCGGTTTCAAGCATTTTGTCTTGTATCTATATATATCATAAATAATAGAAGAAAGAGTTCTTCAATTCATATATTTAAATGCTTCCTTTTATCAGTCATGCATTTAAATAAAGTATGTATGAATTGTCCAGATGATTCTTTAATAGGTAATGAATATCGAAAAGGGTTCCTACGGAAGCAATATAAATTTGGGCACTATATTGCACAGTAGGCATATCGGTGCTTCCGAAAGATATCATGAGTTGATATAAGTACGGATACGATGATAGTCATGTCACTGGGCATTGGTATGGATTAATGGTTGGTGAACTGTTTTTCGACCGTGACCAAATAACGACAATCACTTGGAAAAGCATGTAGTCAATGATTTATCGTTTGGTTATATCATGCACGATGTAGTCCTTTGACCTGAGACATTGTAGTCGATCCGATATGGATGCATATGGTTCATACGGTGTATAAGTACGAGACTAATCATGTTTCGTATATAAAGCCTATTTGGTCAGGCTGTGTTCATATGTGGAAACGCCGATGGTCAAGAGGGGATCCATTGACTCGAAAATATAGGATCGGGAGTACCGCTGACTCCATCTGGATTCGAGTTCCTAGACGAACATCGATAAATGTCAGAAAACTGAATCTTTGGCCAAAGTCTATTATTAGTCATACAAAAGTAAGTTTGTGATGACAAGTTTTGGACATATTGATCGACAATTCGGTAGAAGATCGAGTTTAGGATTTTGACGTTCCATGAATCCAACTCGATTAGGATATCTCAAGGGAGGACTTTACCTGCATGGTACGTATGATCTGAAATAGGTTCGATGAAGTATTTCTTCATCGTGTTTAGGGACTATGGCACATTGCTAGAGTTACCATAGTCTTGGGCCTCCAAACAGGTTTCCAGATTCATCCAGAACCGGCTCACGCTAATCCACGGTGGACCTACCATGGTCACACCAATAGCCTTGAGAAGTTAGAAGGATGAGAGAGAAAATGATTATCCGAAGAGGGCTAGCACCTTCTGAGGGTAATAACGGATTTCTATGGTAATAGTTACATAGAAAACTATTTGTGACATTTTAAGTTAAAATGGTCAAGCAATAATTAATTATATTTAATTATTATATCTTAAAGTGTTAAGATTAATGAGATGAACAAAATAACCTTTTAATAGTTAAAGGGTAAAGGGTAACTTTATGGGTTGTCATTGTAAACTAGTTTAGTTTACATGGGCCCTTGAATAATATTGATTATTCAAAGGGTAGCATAATAAATTCGGGGTTCCCTTTTAAAATAAGATTTTATTGGGCTTTGAAGTGAAAAATAATAATTGCAAAATTACCCAAGTATATATAAATGCAAAATGTTGCTTTTTGTTCATAACACACATTGTTCACTCAAAGCAAAACCAAAACTCTCTCTAAAAGCCACGACCACTCTCTAAACCTCTCAATGGGTGTTAAAGTGTGGAGGTCTCATTACTTTGAGCTAATCTTCATCAATCCAAAGCAAGGAGTAGGTATAATCCCTTTTCCAAGCTTTGTTTTTAAAAAACCGTTTTCTTGAATCCATTTTTATTCTTTCTTCTCCATTTCCACCACTCTTCATGCATGCATGCTGTTCTTTCAAAGTATCAGAGCTAAAGCTCTTTGCATGTCGAATTTATAAGCTAAAATGACTTTTCCATGTGTTCATATGTTCATCAAACTTGGTTGAGTTTGCATGTTAGTGATATGGTTCAAAAATGTTTTTTTCATAGTAGACTTTACATGCATGTCTCGGCCATACAGATCAAGGTAATGTTCATTTTTCTTCTCATTCTATATGTTTTGAATGATGATAATGGTTATAATAGCATGCCTTGGTATTGGATAAGTTGTTTGATGTAATAGCATGTTTGATGCATGTGTAGTCTCGGCCATCTCTTTGTTTTGGGAAAACATGTTTTCTCTTGCTCATAGTTTGGGTATGTTAGAATATGATTTAAAGCATGTTTGAATGATGATTATTGCATGAATGTGTTGAAAACTACATGCATGCATATATGTCATTTTCGGCCATGACTAGTTTTGCCATAAAATGTCATTTCATTCATGTATTGATGAATGAGGTTTTAGGAAATGTTGCATGATGATTCATTTAGAAAAATGTTCATGCATGTTCATTTCCATTACTTTGATTAAATGGTTTATGCTTTGACATGCTAAATGTGTTTCTTTAATTTGATTAAAATATGTTTTTGCATGAAGTGTAGCAAATGTTGCAGTGTTTAGTGGTGGAATTTGATGTTAGCATAAAGTTATGGATTATTAATTCTATGATGAATTGTGATATTATGTATGTATGATGGTGGTAATTTAATGTAGATGTTTAATTTGATTAAATTATCTTATACTGCATCATGGCATGGCAAAATTATTATATTTTTGAAATGTAATAATTTGGTTGTTTGAATGGTTTCAAAAATGATATGCAAGATGACATGATTGTCTTTGAGAAGATAAATGTATCATAAAAGGTTTACTTTAGCTAAAAGTAACTTGTGTCATAGAATGATTACTTTTGGAGTGATAAACCCATTTATCTAGCCATGCATGCTTTTGTGAAAAGTATTGAAATGATGCTAATATTAAAATAATTATCATTGGGTGGAATATACAAAAGTGTTTGTGTAATGATTCCTATAAATGTGTATGTTGCATGCCCCAAAGTTATGATTATATTACCACATGAATATATATATAATACTATTAATATTGAGATATATTTATATTTTATATATTAGTGAATATATATATTTTTTTAAATAATTGTTATATTCATGCCTTTAATAATTGTTTATTATTTTGGTATGAATGTTTTATTTATTTATGTGATGAATGAATATTAGATTAGAGGGTTGATCATGGGCGCCATTTGGTTTTCAAAATATTCAAAAGTATTTGTAATATTCTTTTATTAAATGGCTTGTAATAATTAAATTTTATTTATTTATTTTAATCGGGCCTGCGTGCCTAAGATCCAATATGTAATGGAATCGGCTAGACGGGAACCGAAGAGCATCCGAATGACGATCCAATCGAAGATATAGTATTAGGGTAAATAGTTTGCCTTTAGGATGTATTTTCGAAAAGCCCCATGGTCACCCACATCTTTAATTTATGCATATATTGATATGTTGAATTGTTAATTAAACATGACATGCTAAAATGAATTAACTAAAGGTTAAACCTAAATCTCCCCAATTAAAATTATTAAATCCAAGTCTCCCATTGTGGGATAACTAATTCTTTTTTGATATAAATTTTAATATCCCAAGATTTCTATTATGTGAGGGATACAATCTTTATATCTAGAATTAAGTTGATCTTGTTCTTGGATGGATATTTTCACCTTGACCAAGAATTCTATTATGTGAGGACATGATGAAAATGCCATCCTAAGAAAGCACAATGGTTCGGATTTAACTAGCCTAGGGTACCAAGAATTCTATTATGTGAGGTATCCGAAGCTAGGAAGGAATATGAATCAAACCTTATATAGTGATATAAAAGGAAAAGAGTTTCCTACTTATTGACTTAATTAACCAAGAATTCTATTATGTGAGTTAATTGAATTTGATAAGAAATGATTCCCCACTAAGAAATTTAATCCAACGAAAATTTCCGGATGCTATTTAAGGAGTGTAGGACTCGAAAAAAATAGTGGGAGCTAATTTGATTATGCATTAAAAGGTTTAAAAGATTACAAGACACTAATAAAATTACTTTTCTTTGCAGTTTCATCTTTGTGATAAATAATAAAAAATGGCCAACAATGTTCTCCTAAGGATATGGACAATAACATGTTAACCGGACCCAACCTAAAGATTGGCTAAGAAATCTTAGATTGTTCTAGATTTTGAAAGAATTGCTCATGTCCTAGACACCTCTTCCACTTGATATTGGACCGGATGCTCCACAAGCTGAGCTTGATGCTCTTGAAAAGGGGAGAGAGATAGTAGGAGGGCTAAAAATTACATGTTAGCCTCCATGAATAGAGAACTTCAAACTAAGCATAAAGAGGTTTCAATGCTTATGATATCCTCATAGCTCTACAAGTTGTATAGCGAAAATCCAAGAGTGGTTGAGTATGAATTGTGTGCATCTCTCTTTAGCATGAAGTTGAGGGAAAGGGAACCTCCAGCTGATCATACTCTTAAAATGATCAATGGATTGATCGACGAATGGATATGGGGTGGTCATGCTAGACCGCTCAAAGTGAATTTGATTCTACAATCCCTTCCTCCAAGTTATAAACCGTTTAAACTAACTACAATCTCAATAGGATTGAGAGAAACCTCTTCGAACTGCTAATGAGCTTAAGAATTTCACAGACAGAATGTGAAAGGAAAGGACATGAGGATGTCTTTGCTGCCTCCACTAGCAGGGCCAATAAAAGCCCAAAGTGCTACCAAAGAGAGGTCCAAAAATTGGACCCAAGAATAAGACTTCAAGAGCTATGGCAAAGGCAGAGAAGGCCTGCAAAGGGAAAATGTTTCCACTATGGAAAGATGGACACTGGAAGAGGAACTGTCCTCAATACCTAAACAGTCTGAAGAAAGGCAAGGAAAAGCAGGTCGAACCAATGTCTTATGATTAATATGAATTAGTGTTAATTCAGATAGTCATTCCTGGATATTAGATTCAGCAGCAACATCTCATGTTTGTATGTCTATAGGTACTTCAGAATAGTTCTGAGGTGACAAAGGGCGAGATCATTTTGAGGATGGCAAATGGGGCACGAGTTGCAGCCGAGGCCATGGGGACTTCCCACTAAGACTACTTTCAAGACATGTTTTTGATTTGTTTAAAGTATTGTACTTTGAAAAAGCCACAGAAACATCATTTCTATTTCTGCTTTGTGTAAAGCAGTTTATATGTACTGTTTAATGGAAAGAATGTTCAGTACATTTTGGAAATGTTTTAGTTGGTAAAGCTGTGAATACAAATGTTTGTATGTCTTAGAATTGAATGACTATGCTTCAATCAATACCATTTCTAATAAAGAACTCGATTTGAATCAAATCCTAAAATTCTATGGCATCATAGATTGGGTATATAGGAGAAGAAGATTAATACAGCTTGGAGAAAGTGGGATCCTAAACTCATTGGTTTCTGAACCCTATCCAACCTTGAATCATGTCTCCAAGGAAAGATGACCAAGTCTCCCTTAAGAGTAAAGGAGAGCGAGCTAAAGAACTTTAGAACTCATACAAACAATGTGTGTGACCTTAGTACTTTAGCTAGGGGAGGATTTGAATACTTCATTACCTTTACAGATGTATGTCACGATATGGGTATTTGTATATATGAATACAAATATCTGAATCCTTTGAAAATTCAGAGAATTCAAGAATGAAGTAGAAAATCAAACTGGAAAGAGTATTAAAATACTACGATCAGATCGTGGGGTGAATACTTGAGTACAGAGTTTCAAGAGTTCTTAAAAAGAAATGGGATCATCTCACGTTGACTCCTCCTATACACCCCAGCTTAATGGAGTGTCTGAAAGGAGAAATCTTACCTTATTGGATATGGTACGATCGATGGTGAGTTTTACAGACTTACCAATGTCTCTGTGGGGGTACGCTCTCTAGACCGCTGTGCACATCCTTAATAGGGCCCCGTCTAAAACTGTCCAGAAAACACCATATGAGATATGTATGGAAAACGTCCAAGTCTGAATTATATGAAGATTTGGGGCTGCCCAGCTATGTTAAATTGGTTAAATCTGTAGACTGGATGTTAAATCCGAGAAGGTCGGTTTTGGATATCCTAAAGATAGTTTAGGATATTGCTTTTTTCCAAGTGATCAAGAGTTTGGATCAGTAGAAATGCGCGCTTCCTTGAGAACGAGTTTCTTGGAGGAAGGCAGCGTTGGAAAAATATTGAACTCAAGGAAGAGTTCGAAGAGCCAAGAACCGAGATTGCTGAAGATGGAACGTCCATCACGCAACCTTAATATCAGATACTATGGTTCCAGTACGAAAGTCTTCTAGAATGTCGAAACCTCCAGAGAGATATGGTTCCTACATGAGCAAGATTTTGAATCTTACTTAGTGGGAGTAGATGATCATGGTGATGATCCTAGAAGCTCGAAGAAGCAATACTGGATAGAGATTCAAGAAATGGCTGGAAGTGATGGATTCTGAGATAGAATCAATGCATGCCAATCAAGTATGGTCGCTTGTGGATCCACCAGAGGGAATAGTTCCTATAGGTTGTAAATGGGTTTACAAGAGAAGTTGCAAGGATGGGGAGGTAGAGACCTTCAAAGCTCGACTGGTGGCGAAAGGTTATACTCAGAAACAAGGATTGGATTATGAGGAAACCTTCTCGCCATAGCTATGATTAAATCCATCCTATAATGCTAGCCATCGCGCATACCATGATATGAAATTTGGCAGATGGATGTCAAAACAGCTTTCCTCAATGGGTTTATTGAGGAAAACATCTATATGGAACAACCGATAGGTTTTGTATCCTCTGTTGAAAGACATAAGATTGCAAATTGCATCGATCCATTTATGGTTGAAGCAAGCTTCAAGAAGCTGGAACATTCGATTTGACGACATAATCAAATCGTTTGGTTTTGTCAAGAATCCGGATGAGCCCTGTGTATACAAATGGGTTAAAGATCATGCCATCACGTTCTCATATTATATGTAGATCACATACTTTTGATGGGAAATGATATAGGCATGATGACAGAGGTTAAGGTTTGGTTGTCCAAAACCTCTTGATGAAAGACTTAGAAGCGACATATGTCCTTGGCATTCGTGTCTATGAAATATAACGAAAGGGTAATTGGATTTCCCAAATTGTATAGAGAAAATGCTAAAAAGATTTAGCTGGAGAACTCTAAGAGAGGTCTTTTGCCCTTCACTCACGTCTTCATCTTTCTAAGGAGATGGGTCCAAAGACCGATGAAGAGCGGCAGCGGATGCGTAATGTGCCTTATGCTTCTGCCGTAGGTAGCTTAATGTACGCAATGCTATGTACAAGACCTGATATAGCTTATGCTGTAAGTGTTACGAGCAGATATCAGTCAAACCCAGGGGAGAAACATTGGTCGGTTGTAAAATCGATCCTTAGTACTTGAGAAGAACTAAGGATCTAGTTCTGAGTTATGGATGTTCCGAGTTAACATTCAAGGATACTTAGATTCGATTTCCAATCAGATATTGATGATAGAAGTCTACGTCAGGTACATTTTTATATGTAATGGAGGTGCTGTTAGTTGGAAAAGTTCCAAACAGACAACCACAGCTGACTCCCACACAGAAGCTGAATACATTGCTGCTTCGGAAGCACGAAGGAGGCTGTTTGGATGCGAAAGTTCGTAATTGAACTTGGTGTGGTTCCGAACATGGCTTACCCGATAACATATCTGTGACAATACTGGAGCTATTGCACAGGCAAAGGAACCAAGGGCACACCAAAAATCCAAACACATTCAGCGTAAGTATACATTTTGAGAGAATTCGTTGGAGCTGGAGAGATTTGATTCTGAAGACTCCTTCAGCAGAAAATGTAGCTGATCCACTGACTACAGACTGACACTGAAGCAATTGGACCATCATCTGGAAGATGGATTGAGATAACACATCGAATGGCTTTAGTGCAAGTGGATTTGTTAGTGTATATTAGTGTATGCCTTAGAAACCATTCGTGTTGTCGGTTTCAGAGCATTTTTCTTGTATCTATATATCATAATAATAGAAGAAAGAGTTCTTCAATTCATATATGTAAATTGCTTCATTTTTCAGTCATGCATTTAAAATAAAGTATGTATATGAATTGTCCAGATGATTCATTTAATAGGTAAATGAATTATTGAAAAGGGTTCCCTACGAAGCAATATAAATTGGGCAACTATATTGCACAGTAGGCATACCGAATGCTTCCGAAAGATATCATGAGTTGATATAGTACGGATGACGATGATAGTCATGTCACTGGGGCATTGGTATGGATTAACGGTTAGTGGACTGTTTTTCGAACTTGACCAAATAACGACAAATCACTTGGAAAAGCATGTAGTCAATGATTTATCGTTTGGTTATATCATGCACGATGTAGTCCTTTGACCTGAGACTGTAGTCGGATCCGATATGGATGCGTATGGTTCATACGGTGTATAAGTACGAGACTAATCATGTTTCGTACAATAAAGCCTATTGTGTCATGCTGTTGCATATGCGGAAACGAACGATGGTCAAGAGGGGATCCTTGACTCGGAAATATAGGATCGGAGTACCGCTGACTCCATCCAGATTCGAGTTCCTAGACGAACATCGATAAATGTCAGAAAACTGAATCTCTGCCAGAGTCTATTATTAGTCATACAAAAGTAAGTTTGTGATGACAAGTTTCGGACATTTGATCGACAATTCGGTAGAAGATCGAGTTTAGGATTTTGACGTTCCATGAATCCATACTCGATTAGGATATCTCAATGGAGGGACTTTACCTGCATGGTACGTATGATCTGAAATAGGTTCGATGAAGTATTTCTTCATCGTTTTAGGGACTATAGCACATTGCTAGATGTTTATCATAGTCGTTGGGCCTCTGGATAGGTTTCTGGCTTCATCCAGAACCGCTCACGACTAATCCACGGTGGACCTACATGGTCACACCAAATAGCCTGAGAAGTTAGAGAAGGATGAGAGAGAAAATGATTATCCGAAGAGGGCTAGCACCTTCCGAGGGTAATAACGAGATTTCTATGGTAATAGTTACATAGAAAACTATTTGTGACATTTTAAGGATTAAAATGGTCAAGCAATAATTAATTATATTTAATTATTAAATCTTAAAGTGTTAAGATTAATGAGATGAACAAAAATAACCTTTTAATAGTTAAAGGGTAAAAGGGTAACTTTATGGGTTGTCATTGTAAACTAGTTTAGTTTACATGGGCCCTTGAATATTTGATTATTCAAAGGGTAGCATAATAAATTCGTGGGGTCCCTATAAAATAGATTTATTGGCTTTGAAGTGAAAAATAAATAATTGCAAAATTACCCAAGTATATATAAATCAAAATGTTGCATTTTTGTTCATAACACACATTATTCACTCAAAGCAAAACCAAAACTCTCTCTAAAAGCCACGACCACTCTCTAAACCTCTCAAGGTGGTGTTAAAGTGTGGAGGTCTCATTATTTGAGGCTAATCTTCATCAATCCAAGCAAAGGAGTAGGTATAATCCCTTTTCCAAGCTTTGTTTTAAAAACCGTTTTCTTGAATCCATTTTTATGCTTTCTTCTCCATTTCCACCACTCTTCATGCATGATGCTGTTCTTTCACCTATTTTGCTACTCATTTGGCAGATTGGTTTGCCTCTTCCATTGCTTTTACCTCACCTCCGCCACTTCCAGCATAACCAAATGGTCTATAAGAAGGAAGGGTTCATTGAACTAACCAAATGACTTATAGTTCAAAAGGATAGTGAGAAACACTCTAATAAACTAGTAGTCCACAGGTAGAGAATAAACTTGTGAAGGTACATGTAAAGTGTTTGTGCAATGAAGTCATGTGGTTTAATGATCCAAGATTTCGAACAGATCCTTCAGTAGAGACTGATGACATAGTGTAGAATTAGTGAGTAAGGTTTACTAGTGTTAATACTAAGTGAAGCTACATTCACTAAGCTATGGGAAAAACCACAAATTGAATTTCTCAAGCCGTAGTTCATACTTCTACAACAAGAACTGAGCTTCCTATAAGTAATTGAATCAAACTTGGATTCAATCCTGGAAGTCAAATTAACAAGAACCACATCATACTCTGGTTCAAGGCCATCTAAAACATGCTACGCAGTCTTTGTCTAAAATAACTAACCACTACGTGACAAGCTCTCAGCAATTCCCTTCATTTTTTAACAAACTCACTGACACTCATATGTTACCTTTTTGTGTATTTTGAAGTTTTCAAGTGCAAAGCTCTAGCTTGGAATCAGTTAGAACTCGTTTTCAAGTGCAAACCAGATATTAGTGACAAATTTGCACTTTGACACATGACTGAACATACATTCAGAGATTGACGCTAGGAGCCATCTAACAAGAATTTATCTGTCTTTTTCTAGGCTACATACGCCAATTGATCTTTCTTTCCCTAGGGTTTCTTTAATCTCATTTTCACTCAATTCATTCAACTCATCAACATCTGAAACAATAAGAGGTTCAAGACATGTAATTAAACTCGTTAGGTGTTCTTTAAGGTCACGAGCTCCTACTGTGGAGAGAACTTGAGATCTCTAGAAACGATAATTGTCCCTAATTATCTCTAGTTAATTTTGGACTAATTACTTGAAGACTGGATCTAAAAATTGAAGAATGAGTACTACTAACTAATAAGCATCTTCTCTGCACTTTTGTTATAGAAATTAACTACCAGGAACTTTCGCCATTGACGTATGTCTTCAACTCTGATACCATGTGGAAGTTGCGAGAAGAAAAAAATCTAAGAAAAGTTTAAGAGAATGTTTATTTCAATAAGCACAAAAAGCTGTAATTACAAAGCTTAGCTCACTTTTATACTAAACTGAGCTAAGAAGCTTAACAAGAATTAGCAACTATTTACAGTTGCCAGTGTAAAAGGAAAACGACACTGTATACACAACACAAATGAAATATTACAAATTGGTCCTCTAGCTTTGATCTTGACCAATAAGTTGTTCTCCTATAATTACCTGTATGTAAAGTAAATACTGGCAATAATATAACAATGGAGGTAAGCTTGGTTCTAACCCACGAACCACTTTAAAAATCTCTTTTGTTCTTACTTTTTAGATTCTCAATCCACTGTAGCTAATTAATCTTAATCACACATGCATCTATCCAGTCCGACCATGGTGGATTGGGTACTCTGGTTGTTGCAGGTTTTTGTAACAACAAACTTATTTGCATTATCTTTCTTTAGGAGATTGTGAATTTAGGGTCACCTTTTCAGAAACAATTAAAAAGGGGTCACAAACTCAAAACTCAATGAAAAGAGCCATTAACAACCTAAAAAATGTTAAATTTAACATCCTTCTCTGTAACTACTAAATACCATCAATTATTATTAAAAATAAAATAAAATTTGTGTTTCTTTTAAATTAAAACCTTTTTTTATTGAAATTTTTTTGTCATTTTAAAGGAAAAAAAAAACTAAAGATAAAAAAAAGAGTAATCTGCTCACTGCCAGACATGAAGACCTGATGATTTCGGGTTTATAAACAAAATAGGTCTCCTGGATGATTAAAAGAAACCTTAATTTTTAATGTGTTTTAAAACTTTTCTTTTTTTTTTTTTTTGGGTTGCTTTTTAAAAAAGTGACCCCGAATTAATAATTTCCCTTCTCAAGGTATTCTACTTGAGAATTTTCATCATATATATATAAGAAGCTAAATAATTTTAATTCACATTAATTACAAATAATTAATCAAGAAATAAGTGAAAAATAATTTTTAAGAACTATAATTTTAATTGGAAATGGAACTTTTTCTACCTGCTATGGCTAAAACTTGCAACTTCTGGCTGCTCTCACTGCTCCACGGGTAGACCGCCAGCGATCTACCCAATGGAGTGGCCGGTGTTGCAAGACGTGCCTTTGGCGATGGGGTTTGATTACCACCAACAGCTAATGTCCGACGACCTCCTGTCGACCAGTTTTAAAGTTTTTTATTTTATTTTTTATTATATAATTCACTTAATTTAAAAATCATTTATAAAAAATAGAATTTAGGTAACCTTTGGTGTTTTTGTAATTAACCCTTTCAAGAACAACTTTTGAATTTAGAAAGCTACAAATATCTGCTTTTGAAATGCTTTAGGGTCCGTTTGGTTTGTTATTTTGGATAGGATTTTGAAATAATATTGGTTATTGTAGGGTGATTATTACAAGGTAAAATTTAAAAATTAACAAAAAAAACTCCCTAGGTTTGCTAATTTAACTAAACACCCAATATATAAAAATTTTTAAGATGACAAAAACACCCCACAACCCACATGTGCCAGATTCCGGCCACCACCGCCGAAATCTGGCGTTACGATGCAATACCATCAGATTGACGGTCGTGCGTTGATCTGGCCTTTTTCGGCAGATCTGTAGTTTGTAGCGTTGTGACAGATTCCGATACCACCGACGGTGGTTGCCGGAATCTGGCAATATGGTCATAGGGGTGTTTTTGTTAATTTTTAAACTTTTTTCTGAGGGTGTTAATTAAATTAATAAACTTAAGGATCTAAAAATTAAATAAAATATAATAGTATTTCCTAAATAATAACAAACAGTTATTTTGATAATAGGATTGAAATAGAGTATGAAATAAAGAACCAAAAACCTTTTATTAGATGGTTATATCAAGATGGTCTTGACTAGAGAATATATATATATATATAATAAGAAAAAATGGTGAGTGAGTCTCAAGGTGAGTTTGTGGTTGTTGCAGCTTCTCTCATAATTACTATTATTATTATATATATATATAAGTCTCGGCTATATTGTCTTGTTGGATAAATTTACAATTGACAAAACTCATTCTACTTACGAAAGATATACAAAGATAAAGTCAATGTTCCAAGATTTTCATCAGTATCAAGTTTTATAGAAGCAACAATTAATAACAGCAGAACATGAAAACCTTTCATAATTCCGATCCCATGCATGCATGCAGCAAAGCTTTTGACTTTTTCGAAATTATAGAACGAACTGAACATTTCTTTTTTGGCATGAAGCCGCCACCATGGACAGAGCCAAAGCAGTATTTGATTGACAATTTTGTAGCACTATAAATGATAAGCAAAGACTTGAGGTTCTCAATAATCTTAAAATTTTCAAAATGCTTGTCGAGAATCATTTGTTTGTAAGAATATATTTATATGAAAAAATGGTGAGATGAGTACCAGTGGGGGCTGGTGACTTCTTCACTCAAACAAAAAGAAAATTCATTAATTTGCTTACTTTAGGGTTTTAACCAGGCTTGATTTGTTTGACCGTATGCACTTACTTTTCCTATATGTAATTAAATTAGTTACAATTTCACTCACATCATTTTCTTAAAATTATATTAAATACTTACTTATTCTCCTAACATTAATCCTGTACCGTAACAATTCTTTCTTGTTGACCCTATTATCAATTTCATCAGTATTCCAATTTTTATTTTATAGTGGCTTAAAAAGAAGCTAACGATTTAGGATTGGTTCATGAAAACGAAAAAAAAGGGGGAAGGGAATTGGTTTCTTCGAACCAGGGGTATTGTCACATTTTCTGTTTGTTTCTCTGGAAAGTTTTACACTTTTGGTTTTCTCTTCATTCGGTCTTAAGATTCTCAAAGTGCGTAAATTAATACTTTTTTTTTAATTAGATCTTCATTATTAACTTATAGTTAATACTTTAGTAGTAGTTAATCTTCATAATAATTAGAATAAAGACATTAAGAAAAATGGTCTCGATTAAATTATAATCTTAATTAAATTAGTTTTATGTTAATATTTGTTATTAATTGGATTAAAATACGTTGACTCTCTTATATTTATATGATGAAAATTCTCAAGTGGAATACCTTGAGAAATGCTTAAAGAAAAGCAAATGCAATGAGTTGATTATTTTAAATGAGTCTAAATAGAAGGAAAATAATAATTGACCAAGCAAATGCAGATCACTTCTATTAATTATCAACTCCACCCAAAATTTCGACACAATTAATTAGCTGGAACTAAGATTAGACGTCAAAGCGGTATCTAAGCACTTATAAAAATATTAAAACTTCCCTGAGTTTTAGTTTCTACGCAAAAGGTAGGAAAATTACCCTGACCCCCCACGTTTGGAGAATTCCAATATCTCCCCTCATTAGTCATTACCCTTGATTGATAAATTTCTTCCACTGTTTATTACTTTAATCCTATGAACTGGTTTATTATATTTAATCCTATGAAATTCATTGATACAAACCCATCCATTTTATTTCGAAAGAACTAAAAACACCGTGCCCTTAGAGATGTTATGTTTTCATTCCAATGTTAAAATTAAAGTTCCTTCCCATTACTTACCAACTTAAAATTTATTTTTTGTTCCTCCTATGTTATTATTTTTTATAAAATATTAAAATGGTAGAATAACTTCACATAATTTATTATTTATTTATGATTTTTATTTTAATAATTTTTTAAGGAAAATACATAATTTACCAAATTCATTTTTCAATTTAATTTTTTTAATTTTTAATTAAATTTTTTTAAATGTGTGTACCCTTCTTAGAAAAATATAATTGTAAGTTATAGGTTGATTTTGGTGATTGGATATTTGAATAAAGAATTAAGAAATTTGTTAAGTTAGTAATGATGGAAGGTTAAATAAGAGATCAAATAAAATCCTCTATCACATTCAGCACTGAGGAAGAGTTATTGGATAATTCTTCAAATATGAAGGGAGGTTAGAACTAATTTTTTTATTCCATCGAAAATTTAGTTAGGAAATAATGAGGTTTAAGCAAAATAAATTAAATAATAGTGGGGTATTTCTGCATGCGTTTTATTTATACTTTTAGTTTACAGCATCTATTAATTATAAAAAGTTCAGATTAACTGAGAGAAGACTACGAAATCTAAATAAATCAATAATATTTTCCAACTCTCAACTTTCATGCACGCTTTCAGATAATCTTAAAAACCAAAAGAGCCGCCAAAGACTTGCTATACTTTGGAGGCTCAGTACATCCACGGCTTATTTTATTTTGAAGCCGTGGCAAAGCCGCCATCTTGGACCAGCTTGATTCACAACTTTAGAACAGTACTATTTCGTTGACATTGAAGACTATAAATAACATGTTAACATTAAGATTCTCATTCATTCCTTCATCTATCCATCAGTCTCTTTCAACATTATTCTCTCAGTCTGCCAATTTAGTTTTTTGCTTCAGTTGCTAATTAGAATGGCTTCATTGATTAGTTATACATGTACTAGTGTTGTCACCATATTGTTGATTATTTGTATACAAAGTGAAGCTCAACTCTCTTCAACATTCTATGACTCTACATGTCCTAATGCTCTCACTACAATCCGCACTGCTATTAGGACTGCCATTTCTCGAGAGCGTAGAATGGCAGCTTCTCTCATTCGTCTCCATTTTCATGACTGCTTCGTTCAGGTATATATAAAACTTGAAGAGGAATTAAGCAGTTTTTCTTTTGATCATTTTTTTTTTTTTTACTAAGAGTTGGTTAATTAATTGCAGGGCTGTGATGCATCCATCTTGTTGAATTATTCCTCCACAATCACCAGTGAGAAAAATGCCCTGCCTAATTTGAATTCAGCAAGGGGATACGAAGTCATAGATAATGCTAAGTCTCAAGTCGAGAAAATTTGTCCGGGTGTTGTTTCGTGCGCAGATATTCTTACTGTTGCAGCCCGTGATGCATCATTTGCAGTAAGTTATAATATTATTTCTAATCATTTTTCTTACTATATATCATCCAACTTTTGTGAAAAATGGATTTTTAATAGTGACAATTAAATAGGTTGGTGGACCATCATGGATAGTTAAACTTGGGAGAAGAGACTCTACCACAGCAAGTTTAAGCTCAGCTAATACCGAACTGCCTGGCTTTGGAGATAGCCTTGATAGACTTGTTTCGATGTTCGGAGCCAAAGGTTTGAGTGCAAGGGACATGGTCGCTCTTTCAGGTTCGCATACAATTGGACAAGCACAATGTTTCACCTTCCGTAATAGGATTTATAACAATGCAAGTGATATTGATGCTGGCTTTGCTAGTACTCGAAGACGTCAATGTCCAGCTACTGGTGGGAATGCAAATCTTGCACCGCTTGAATTGGTCACACCCAATTCTTTCGATAATAACTACTTCAAGAATCTTATTCAGAAGAAGGGTCTTCTTGCATCAGATCAAGTACTCTTTAGTGGAGGATCTACTGATAGCATTGTTGATGAATATAGTAAGAACCCAACAAAATTCAAATCTGATTTTGCAGCTGCCATGATAAAGATGGGAGATATCAACCTTCTTACTGGTTCTAAAGGACAAATACGAAAGTTATGCTATGCTGTTAATTAAATTGCTTCCATATTTTATTCAAATTTCAATTGTAAACTGTATATGTGATGATTCAATTGATTGTGGTTCATTTTCTAGAATTAATAAGGGATGCCTTAAGTAAGAGTGGCATTCCAGAGATGCATACTTCTGTTTAATTATTATTTATTCTTCATTAATTTCAAGTGTAATATATAGAAGTTATAGTTGTGCAACTTTTGAACATTCCTTGTTTCGCTTTTAAGTAAGATTCAGTTTTTTTATTCATTATGGTTATTTTCCAAATAAAATAGCAGCAAAGTACTTGACAAGAGAACAAATAAGCTGATTTCCATTGTCCATGCATGGAGGTTTCAAATAATTCATTATGGTTATACTCCTGCTTTAGTTAATAAAGCTATTGCTGATGATATTGAATTAAGAAAAATGAACTTTTACAAAAATATTAGCTCTTATCACAGATCCAATTAATGAACATTTGATAAACTTTTTGAAATAACTTGCAGATTTGATAAAGAATTAATGTCAACTTGCAGATATTGCAGAGTTACAACACATAAAATAAAACCCCAACTAAGATAGCATATTAGCTAGTTTTCGATAATCAACTTAAATTTCTATAATCCAAAGACGTTTTGGAGCCAAGAAACCTTGAGAAGGTTTGTTGAAGAGTGACCACGCCAATATTGAGTATTCCCTGAGGATTACCTGATGATCTACGCACATGGAACGCCATAAATCTGTGTCCCAAGGTCTCATTGTTACTGCTGCAACCCTTTTGCATCAAATCTTCAAGCAAAACATTCGCAGAACCAATCCTTTTGTCTTTCTTGAATCTTCGAACCTTATAGATTTCCAACACCATGGAAGAAGTAGAAGTGAACAACTCAGAATCACGATCAATGACGAAAAAAAACTTGTCATTCCAAGTAGGATTTCCGTCGCCATCTTTGTCAACTCTTGAAAAATGCTTTTTTTTAGAATCGATGTATGCGACCACGTAGGTTTGCATCTTTGATGATTTCTTCTCTGAAAGCTGTTGTGCTGACACAAGATTGACCTCCAAAATAGTTGTTTTGACTGAACTCATCTTCAAGAACGGAGAGAGATCGACAACTAGGAGGAAAGAAAGATGTTTGAGGAAGAAGAAGATGTAGGAGTAAGATGATTTTGTCAACTTATAATCAATTAATTAAAAGTAGTGTTTATATCAAACAAGGAAACACGATAGAAATTTGTATAAACAATAAAATAGAGATCTAGGGTTTACGTGATGTCTCTAAAAATCTCAATATTTCGTGTAAAAAAGATTTCCAGATTATTTTAGGATTTCTTTTTTGTTTCAAAAGATTTCAACATTATCTAATTGTTAATTCGTTTAATTCTTTATCAACATTATTCCACCAATAGTATCAAAAGCTTTAGCTATGTCAATTGAAAAATAATCTAAAACTTTCCCTTCACGGCAAAGTTTTGCTTATATATTACCTTAAAAAGAACTACAGGAGTTTCAAATTCTTATTTGAAGATAAAAAATTGAAAACAAAAATAATAATAATAATAACATTACACTTACAAAGTCCTATACAAAGTCAAAGACTTTCATAAATCATTATCCTATACAAAGTCAAAAACTCTCATACGAAATGACGTGGAAACTGAGTTGACACTACCTGTCATCTTATTTAAACCAATTTAATTAATTTATGAACTTAATTTTATTACTGTAATTACCGACAATTTCAACAAACTACTCCTGTCTTATAATGTTTTCACGTTACAATTCCTTTGCAATGCCGAAATACGGAGGCTTGAACCAAAAAAAAAAAAAAAAAATCAATTCTGCGGTGCTTGGCAAGGAAAAAGGAAAAGAAAAGGCCGACTTATGCATACCCAAGGTTTATTGAAAGGACAAGTTGATATCCAAAAGGTTTTGAAACGACAAATAGGTACCTCTTGTCATGTTCTGTTAGTGATTTTGGTTAGATAATAGTGAAAAGACTAAAATGCCCTTGAAAGTTTAATTTTTAGTTTTTTATAAATTTAAAAATTTCTAAAAACCCCCTAGGTTTGCTAATTTGACTAAACACCCCCATATATAAAAACTTTTAAAAATAACAAAAACCCCCCGCCACCGCAGTGCCAGATTCCGACCACCACCGCCTGAATCTGGCGAAAAATTGCGTTACGACACAGACCATCGGATTATGTCGTAACACGTAGATCTTTCATTTTCCGGCAAGATCTGTGGCTGATCTGGCGGAAAAGACCAGATCTACGGCCAGATCTGGCCGTCGAGCCCGGAAACTTGCCTGAAAATTGTGTTACGACACAGACCCATCGATCTGTGTCGTAACACGTCGGGCTGGCGTTTTCCGGCCAGATGTGGATGATCTGGCCGGAAAAGGCCAGATCTGGCCGTCGAGGCCGAAAAAGGCCAGACATAGATCTGGCCTTTTCCGGCCAGATCCGAGGTGGATCTGGCCGGAAAAGGCCAGATCGGTGTGTTACGACACAGATCCGACGGGTCTGTGTCGTAACACAATTTTCCGGCCAGATTCCGGCGGTGGTTGCCGAAATCTGGCACTGCGGGGGTGGCGGGGTGTTTTTGTTATTTTATAAAATTTTTATATATTAGGGTGTTTAGTCAAATTAGCAAACCTAGAGGGTTTTTTAGAAATTTTTAAATTTATAAAAAACTAAAAATTAAACTTTCAAGGGTATTTTAGTCTTTTCACTATTATCTAACCAAAATCACTAACAGAACATGACGGAAGGTATCCATTTATCATTTCAAAACCTTTTGGGTATCAACTTATCGTTTCGACAAACATTAAGTATGTATAAGTCGTTCTCCCAAAAGAAAAAGAAAAAACCTCCACTTGTTTATGGTATTCTCTCATCTATGGTACGAATATCATTTGTTCGTAGAGTTTTAATGGCCCACAAAAGGTTGTTTTAATTTGTCCTCTTGAAAACAAATTTTAAAATTTTATATAATTTGTTATAAATTATGGCTTGTTATTAAAACTATTAAAACAAAAATAAATAGCCAATAATAAATACAAACAACAAAGACATCAAGAAATTTACTATTCTTAAAGAATATTACAAACTTTTTAACAATATTACAAATACCCAGAATAAAAAGAATACAGAAAAACCACAGGGTAAAAACCCTTTACAATAAGATTACGAGGGAAAGATATTTTTGGGATGATCACTTGGCTACTTTATCGTTTATATAGACCTTAATTCTTAACCCCATTCATATTCTTCATTGATGTAGGATTAGTAATTATCCTATTCTTATTGAAACAATAATTTTACGTATAGCAAAGGATTACTAATTTTACTTATTGCGAAGTTGTAAAATTAATTAGTTATTGGGGTTACGAATTAAGGTCTATAAGTAAAATTATCATTTCGAAATCACAATATTCCTGTAATAAATCAAAATCTAATGGCTATTAACTCATTAATTTTTTTTTCTTTTTTCGTCTGAGAGCAGGTTGGACCATCATAGACACTTAAACTTGGAAGAAGAGATTCAATCACTGCAAGCCTGAGCTCAGCTCAATCTGATCGTCCTGGCTTTGGAGATTCTATAGACGGTCTTATTTCTTTGCTCGATAGCAAAGGTTTGAGTGCTACAAACATGGTTGTACTTTCAAGTTTTCACCTATCTATGTTAAATATACGACGTTCACGTCTTTTAAAATTCGGCGAGTTCAAAATTTTGATTCTTTGAAAGGCATTTGTTCGATAATGCAACATGTATAAACCGTTAATACAAACTATATCCTATAATCCGATGTGACAATCCTGCATGTTGAGAAAAATTTACATTAAACAGTCTCCCTAACTCACTATTGGCTGATGTGATCAAACCGTCTAATAAAACAAAGACACGTATTATTAAATTTACTGGATTAATACATGATTAATGCAACTACCATTTCATCTTCAAGCACAGTTCAAACACTGTTACAAAACTATCTTCAATTTTACAATTTACTGTGTCATCAGTGTCATTATAAAACCATCTTCAATTTCACAAACGAGATCAACACAATATATATAAATATGAAAGAATTACGCTTATATGATAATATAAATAGATGCTAGACATGAATTTCTTTTGTTTTTGTACACATTAACTAGAATAAAACTACACATACCGTTTGGTTGCCACTTACAACTATACATAAACTTGGCATACTAAAAACAGTATCACCTTACCCTACGTATAGAGATGCCGTCGGGGGACTTCTAACCTAATAATACCCATATTAAATAGTATTAAAGTTCTAATATGCCCCCTTGTCCATAATGAACATGGTTCAAGTGCTACCACAATCGGGGACATAATCGAAGAATTCAAACATAAGACCCCCCTTTGTCCCTTAGGATATTTTATTAACTTATTACCTAATAGGTAAGGGCTAACGATAGTATTTAAGTTCTAGCATAGACATTTTGCCTCAATTTCCTCAAGAGTGAGTCCTTTTGTCTCCGGAACAATAAAGAATATAAAGATGAGAGACAACACAGCTATCACTCCGAATCCATAAAACAGAACTCCAGCTCCCAATAGTGCCTGCAATAAACTAACTTTAATCATCTTCCAAACAACCAAACATTTTAACAGAAATTGATATTTAGGATATTAGCCTATATTCCGCATATAAACAGAATGCAATCATTTGATCATCTGACTCCCGATGCAAAAAAAATAAGACATTCCCAAAAAAGGCAAGGAAATTTGATTTACCCTTGATAAGATAGCTACATTATTGAAAATTATTCTAATTGAGAATGCAGCAACTGGCCCATATAAACTGATAAACTTGGAAATGGTGAGTAAAAGCAATTTTCAACAATGTACGACAATATTTGATTGAAAAAATAAACTTCAAAGAAGATAGCATTCAAATACAGGTTTAAATTTTAGTACCTTTAGAGGAGAGAATGAAAATGTCACAAGTGCATTTGCGCCAAAATTCACAAGCACTGCTATGCTTAATCCTCGTCCTCTTAGTCGTAGAGGAAAAATCTCTGAAATCATCAGCCAACCAATAGGACCAAAGGATAACTGCAAAACTAATTTCATAAGCCACACTGGCACAAGCTACAGAACTGAAACCTATATCAGATATAAACTATGAAACCCACGAGGACAAAAATGTGAAAAAACTGAGTATTAGATATATAATTAAAAAAATAATGTGTAACATGGTTCAGAATCTTCCCACTATTTTTGTGGCTGAAACACAAAGACCTCCTTCTTTTATTTTGGCTGTTACAGATGATCAACCAGGAGGTACCCTAAAGAAGATGGGAACTATGTAACAGGACAAGGACCATAGACTAATGGCTCCTGCAAATACTAGTCATTTAAAACCAAGCTGCTAATTACATATACCATCATACATCTAGTTCAAACTGATGCTGTATTAATTGCATTTGGCTAAAGGGTTAAATCTTTGTACACCTACGATCAAACTTTCAGCATAAATATAGATGAGAGGGGTCAACTATGTTTCACCAACAAGCATAAAGAGGTCATAGGAAACAGTAACTGTGTCAGTATTAATGCTTTAAACAGTAAAGCTACCCTGTACCTTTCTTGCTCTCTCTCTCTTTGATTTTCTTTTTCTTTTTTCTTCTTTTGCCCTTTACATAAAATAAAGCTGTCCTATTAAGGCAAACTTAAGTGATTAACAAAAGAAAGTAGGGGTAAAAAGAAATTGTTAAACTCATCTAACCATACTAATCATGAAACCACAGTATACAAAAGAGTATTTAGCCTCCTGACCATGAATGATAAAATACAAATGTAAGATATCCCGTTCTTTGGTTTAGAAAATTTGAAGGGCGCAATGACCAATTAGGTCGACATAAACCGCTGAGTGCTTCCCGAGAAAAATCTAAAGCATGGAATCACTAAGGCAAGTAAACTAAGAAAAATCATGAATTTTTCTTATTCACAATCCTAATTCCAGCTAACAAAAGATGTACCAAAGTGATAATTTAGTGATAGTACAAATGCTTTACATCATATTAAAGCCCACATTTCTTGAGATGAAAGTTTTAACAAGGAATGAAATTCCTAATTACCTGATAACACCCTACATACAACAGGAGGGCAACAACAGCTACAGCGGGAGCATCATCAAGGAAAAGGTAATATGATCCCAAAAGGACCAGAGAGACAACCTGTCACACATAAATTTATTAAAAGACTATTGCACAGACTCCTTTAGTTCAAATAAATGAAATTTCCATGCTGCAATAACTCCTACAGGGATAGAATAAGGTAAAAGCAAATCAAGCAGAAACTAGGATCAATCCTATAAATGGGACAAACATAGTTTATAGTAGCCACCTCTTGCCTCATCACACTTACTATTTCAGTATTAGGACAAACAAACATTTTGCTAGAAAATAAAGGACTTACAATCCCTGAAACACCACCAAGAAGTAATGGTCTCCTTCCAAGTCTGTCAACAACTAGAACAGCAACTCCAGTCATAACCAACTATAACAACAAAGAAACATGTCAGGTGTTACCAGAGACAAGGGCCATCAAGAAATTTTGATGGGAAATAAGGTTTATTTGCCAAACAAAAGGGAAGAAGATCAATCACCCTATATACATTTCAAACAAGAAAAGTTTTCTTCCAATCCAGAAAAAGAAAATCAAGATAAAGTTCCATAAATTGTTTAATAGAAGAATTACATAAAAAATCTTTGAAGAGAAGTAATGAAAATTTTAATGCATGTTTACGAGAGATAGAAGTGAAGGAAAACATCATTAAACTAAATTATTAATCATATATTCACCACACTTACGTATCTTCATAGTCAGGAAAATAAGACCAGAACACAGTTTGAAACTTACATAGTACTATCTCAATCAGAAATAACAAAATAAGAATATGCGTAAACAAAAGAAAGCAATATCCTTTCCTAAATAAGATATGATTATAAACACTATAACCAACATTAGAGCTTCCTTTGGCCCCAGACTAATGCTAAATAACTTCATCAAAATGCTTTGCTGAGTAGTGAAAAAATATACCTTCAACAAACCAAGTAGTATTGAGACACGTGTTGCATCAGATGCCGCAGAAAATCCTGCACTCTATAAAATTATACAAGGTCAGGTGGGCAGACGCTTTTTGTATGAGGAACTCATAATTGATGTCAATAAATAATTAGTAAAAGAGGGGAAAAAAGAAACAAAAACAAAAATTAAATAACTACATACCTGAAGGATTGATGCAGCATAATACAGGACACTTGGTTGCCCTGTGATCTGCCAATGGAAGTTGATGAGCAATACAAGCCAAGTGTTGTATAAATAATTCAATACAATTATTAGATAAATTGCATGACAGGGTTAATATATAAATACTAGGGTATTCTTAGTAATTTTTCGTAATAGGTTGCATCACAGAGTATGTCTAAATACAACCATCAAGATGCTTTCAACACTACCTATTTAGATCAATTTTATTTAAAAAATAACATTTTAATAAAAATAAATATTAGTCTCTACGTCAAAGACCTCAATTCACGTTTGTACATAAGTAGATTTTCTTCCATAAATTATACATACTCTTTATCAAATTATAATATTATGAAATCAGTTTTCTATTTATTATTACTTCAATAAAGCAAATCATGTAATTGAGCATGTAAAAGCTTCTTTCTCCTCACATATACTCTTTTTTTCCTCTCTTAAACTACTATATTACATAAACAGTTAAAAAGAACAATCATTCTTCCTTCACAGAGAAAACCTAAGCACAATTAGAAAGACCTAACACAACTTAAGAATACAGAGATTTAGAGGTAGTGCATTAAAAATGTAGGTGTTGAGAGGAATTTTGTAGATTTATATAGACTCGCCTTAGTTTATAATGGTTATCTCCTCATTCAAGATAGTATTAAGGGTCATATGTTATGTAATGCTATTTTGGTGCATAGGATCTTTTACATCAAAATGAGACAAATTTCCAACCATTCATTTATTTCATTTCAAAGGTGTGGAGAGTTGCTTAGTTATACACCATCAAATGTTACTTTTCAACTTTAAAATTTCAACCAATAGATTAGATGGAATGTATGGTTGGGAACTAGTATCTTAACTCAAATTAAAAATTGTAATTTAAAAGATCTCAAAGCATATGTATAATGTACCTGTTGAAACAAAACTAATCCTGCACCAATTGTCAGGGCCTTCAAGCATTTTCCTTGGAACAGTTCCCCTAGTGTGGCTTCTTTTTCTTCTTGAAGATAAGAAAGCTCAACAAGAATCTCATCTACTTGTTGAGGAGCTGAGTCGCCAATAGCTTGACCCCTGAGACGGTACAAGCTATATATTGCCCTTTCCCTTAAATCTTGCATATTTTCTTTTCGCTTTATGGCACATAATAGCAGCCATCTAGGTGATGCTGGCAGCCACCACATTCCTATTCCCATAATCACTGCCAAAGGAGCACTAGCTCCATACATGTAGCGCCAACCAGATACTGTATCAACTAAAAGGCTCCCAATTCCATAACCACCCTGCAAAACAATTTCACAGTGAATACTATTTGCACAGTAAAGAAAAATCAATGAAATATCAAGGGCCACCATGGACCATGGTTATGTGCTGATTTCACTAAAAACAAACTCAAAGACCTCAGAGGTTAGGTTGGAGCACTTACAACCATCCCAAGAACGATGAAGAACTCTTTAAGAGAGATTAGTTGACCACGTATCTGACTTGGAGAAGTTTCAGCAATGTACATTGGAGCCGCATGCATTGCCTAAAATGAATAAGTCAAAAAGTAAATGTTTCATATAAAACTGGCTAATCAAACAAGATAAAGTATAGAAGGTACACAAGTTAGAGAATAATAATGCACATTGAATTAAGAAAACAAAAAAGAATGTGCATATATACATATACGCATTTATGTTTTTATACACCCACACTTGTGTAAATATGTGCATACATATAGTTGTGAATGTTTGTGTGTTCATGTTGTGTGTCCTTCAATGAAGAAACTCTAAAGTTGGACTTACAATGTGGCAATGATTTAACCCAAGACGTTTTAATGAGCATTTATGAGTTTTCTTAGCTAAAGACAATTCCTTGCTCTAAGTTAACACAAGAAAAGCCCAAATGCAAGGATTATAGGGATGTAGTATGCATAAATATTCAGAAATTAAAGCCTAAAACAATTGAGAAAGAGAATGATGTAACCAAAGACAAAAAGCATCACGCATATTACCAATCCAATTCCTATGCCAAATACAAATCGCCCAATCACCATAATAGCTAAGTCAGGTGCAAGTGCTGTCACAAGTGCGCCAACAAGATACAAGATAGCAGCCAAAATCAACTCCCTTCTACGTCCTTCAAAAAAAAAAAAAAATTATAGTTTTAACTTCTGACAGAAAAAGGATGTAACCATCAATTTCAAACTTAAAAGTTCAAAATCCAAAAGAATACTAACCTAGAAAGTCACCAATATTAAATGCCAAAACAGAACCAATCAAGGCCCCATACAGTGATCCACTTGTCTGCAAAACAAGCCACCACAAATTAGAGAGCAAAGAAATACTTGTTTTACATCATTACACCATTAAATAAATTTTACTTTGAGCAAGGAAAGAGCAAAGTACAAATAATAAAGTAGATGAAAAGTAAATAAAAACTAAAATAACGTTTTTTTTTATCAATAACTGTACAGTAACAAAAAGTAACAGTTAGTTAAAAACTTACGATAAGACCAAT
The DNA here is from genome assembly GCF_008641045.1 of Pistacia vera. Classification (NCBI taxonomy): domain Eukaryota; kingdom Viridiplantae; phylum Streptophyta; class Magnoliopsida; order Sapindales; family Anacardiaceae; genus Pistacia; species Pistacia vera. The sequence goes on along the minus strand of NW_022196349.1, from coordinate 909,673 downwards.
TTCCACAGAAGATAAGTCGTACCATGAAATTCCGCTTAATGTCGCTGACTGCAGGAAAAGTAATGAGTTAAAAAAGCTTAGAAAAGATGAATTAAAACCAAAGCCATAATGGACTATAAGGTCCAGATAGGATGAAAATGTGATGAATAAACCAATAACCATTGATCAGTTTGTACTACAGGAGCTACATTAAACTAACAAACTTCCTTTAACAGTCATAGACAGTGTACCTCGATAGAAATTGTAGCACAGGAAGTGGCCCCAATATCATAACCATATAGTGATCCTCCAAAAGCTGGAAATAGAAATCTGAAATCATCAAGATATAGTATAAATATGAAATTAGACTCCAGATCATATGCCCGAGCATAAAGTCATCAGTTGGGTAGGAAAAAATCAGATTAAATATTTTTCTCATATCTGTTAGTCTACTAAAAAATGTAGATGAATAAAAAACAACAGTTTTTCATAGCATCATACTTTGATCACAAGCAAGATAACTATCCATTTCAACAAGTTTTATGTATAAACAATTAAATAATCAACAAAGAGAAAAATCAAGAAGCATTAATATATTATCAAAATATATCAAACTTTACTTTTACTTATTAGCACCTTTTTTCTTTTTTTTTTTTTTTTTTTTTCCAGATAACCAATTATCCATTTGTGAGCCTCTAAGACGTTTTTAATCTTTAGGTTTAAAAGTTTGGTCACTTCTAGTAAAATGTTGACGTTGTAGACTTATTCAATAAGCACGCGCCCATTGAGTTCAACAAGCCACAAACTACTAAGAAGAGAAAAAGATCCATGCCTTAAGGATGCACCTACTTCATGTTGACCTCTGCCAATAGATGACAATATGAGGACCAATCTATTCTAAGTCTTTATATCAATTCAATGCATCAAAGTACTTTTGCATATCAGTTTTGTCAGAATTAATCATATTGCAAAAATCTTTAAGAGCCCCAAATCCAATTGATCAATTAAAATTGACGTAGCTTCAACGGGATGGTAATTATAGAAGTGTCCGGTTGAGAACCAAAAGTAAAACTGTAACCTAAACCAGTGAAGAGATCATTTGGTCTAGGAATAAATGAACTTGGTGCCTATCCCCATTTTTTTCTTTTTTCCTGATACTTGTATAGAGCTGTAGCCAATAAGAATACATGGATAATTGACTCTTTTTTTAATAGAACCTAGAACTAGTTAGTCCACTATGTCTTTGTTCGGAATCCCACATTAGAAAGGAAAGGAATGGAGGGGTTAAGTGGTTTATAAGGAATTGGGCACCCTCCCTTGGCAAGCCGGTTTTCCAAGGTGAGTTTTACCCAACCACCTAGGCCCATGACCCAAGGTTTAGGCCAATTCTTGTTGTGTTATTTGGGTCAGTCTTTTCTAATGATACTATGATTTCATCTTTATCCTTGTTATTACTCTCTCAAACAATATCATATCCTCACTCCATTAAAATCTTAATTCTCTACATATTTTCATCAACTTATACTTAACTATCAATTCCAAACCCCTTAATTCACTGCTTCCCTTTCAAATATTGTCCCAACCTGCTGCACATAGGCAAATTCCCTAGCCCTGTCTAGTTCTTTTAGCTCAGCCAAAGGTCACCAAGAATAAAAAAAATTATTAGTTACCCCTCACTTAACCACATTCTCCTCAATAATGCAACCAATAGCAAGTAAATTACATGACCTGGCAAAAATTGGATTCCAAATGACACCAAGTAAAAAAAAATGTTCGTATAGGTTAAAACACATCTATTCTATACATGTTTCCTCCTATTTCCATAGACATAAAATTGCAGCTACTATCAATGCATTTCTGTCCTTTTCGCTATTAAGATTTCTTAAGACTTCTACTTTCATTATAAAATTTCTCAATTGGTAAAAGAAAAAGATATATTGAACTTCAGCATGAACTCCAGTAGTTAAATATACAAGGGAGAGAATCTCCAAATAATATAGATTTCTTGAAACTGTCAGACTATTCTGCTAACTCTGACAGACCAGAGAAGAATCTTTGATTTCACAATTTCATTTTCTTACTAAATCCAGATTAATCCAAATTGATAAGCTAACAGCTAGATTCATACTATAAAATAATGTATTCCACGTACTCAAATGAAATGAGAAACTAGAAAGCTACTTGGAATTTTCAATTTCAAACTGGATCATTACTGAACTTGACCAAATTTTAACATGGTTCACATCATTAAAATGCAAATACTAATTTTGCAAAAAGCACATTTGACCATGATATTGGGAGGTTTATTGCTATATCCATTATATTTCATAATAAATCAACACATAACAATTAAATCTAGAGAGCATCATATAAAACTCACGGGAGAATCGCTGCAGTAACAGAATAGCTTTCAGAAGGATGGATTCCATTAAGAAGTGGCTCTTCTGCACCACCAATCTCTCCAGAAGACTTTCCCACCTAAACAATCATTGCAATAGTAACCTTACAATTTAACTTACAACCCCACATCAAACAAACAAACAAAAATTTCGTTGCACAAATACAGCATAGATAATACAATCACAAAACTTCATCTATCATGCTTCCAGTTATTTTGAACTTTTATCAATACAAACTTGATTCAACTAGCAGAGTTGTCCCCATTAATGAACTAGAAAATATATACTGTCCTTCTCCAACATTTCTTCTACACCAAAAATCCTGCAGACCTTCCTCCCAAATTCGCTGAGTTCTAAACTAAACTAAAGCTTCTCTAACAGTTTCTTAGCAATAAAATAACGCATAAATATAAAAAAATGATAACTACATCAATTTGAATATCCCAAAAATAGTAAAAATCGAAAAATCTTCAAAGCCTATTTTGGTTTCACGAAAGGTAATAAATTTTAGGTTCTCAAACAACAAAATAAGATTCAAGAGCTCCAAATTTACAATGTTTCTCAGTTTCATCTCCAGTAAAAATTTCAATCACACACCAAACTCTCTGTTTGGTAGGTGACAAAATAAAAGTACAATAATCTGAAAATTGAAATCAATTGAGAGATTTGATTGTGTCAAAGTTGCGTTTTATGATAGATTTTGCAGAAGCAACTATTTTGTTAAGTAAAAGTTGTGAGCATTTTCTGAGCAACCAAACATGGCAAAAAGAGGACAGAAGAAAGAAAGGAACCTTTTCAATAGAGGAGAGAGTTGATTGCTCAGGATCAGACGCCATGTCTTGTTGCTAAAGCAAACGCAAGAACAAACTTTGCAGTGGAAGAAGATGACCACTTTCAAATATAAAAAAAAAATGGTCCTGAAATCAGTTTGAATCGTAATTTTGTATTTTTTTGTTTTCTATTAATTATTTCACAGAATCGCTGTTTAAGTTTATAAAGGGCGTACTACATTTATTGCATTTTGAAAGAAAGGGATTGTATTACAAAGGCCAAAATGGTCTTAACAATACCGTAAAAGTTAAATTACATTTTTAACCCTATTAAACAAATAAGCTAAGTACGAAAATACTCACAAATCAAATATAGAAAATACATAAAAAACACAAAAGTAAATTACATATCTACCCCATTCCCCAACCCCCACTCTTCACCTTCCTCCCACGTGCTTTTGCTGCTATACTACCCAACATCACACCCTTTTAACTTTTAATTTTTTATTTTAAGTAATATATATTTTATTTTATTCAAAAAAGAGATTCGATGAAAAAACAAATATTATTTTATTTAAATTTAACATTAAACCTAAAAAAAATGATTTTAAGCTCTTGCTACATAGCTTAAATTATTTAAATTATAAATGATTTAAACTAAAATTTGTAAAAAAAATTGAAATTATTATTTAAGTTCTTTACTTTTAGAAGGTCCTAATACCTTCCATATCTATCTTTAAATACCATTGAATTGACATAAAACAACTATTTTAGATATACTTCATAATATTTCATATAATAATACTCGACGATTAACATTGTTATCAATTAGATTTGAGATGTATCTAAATTATTCCAACTAATTTATGTGGGTCACAAAACAACTATTTTAGTTACGAAACGTGATGGGATTTCAAGTAATGGCTACTTGTTAAAATTTTAAATATTTTTCAAATACCCAAAGAAAGATTAACAAAATAAAATAAAATAAAACTATTATATTTATGATTACGAGTTTATTTATAACATTTTATATAAGGGAATGTCATTTGTATATCATATTATAATACAATTAGCCAATAAAAATATGCCATGTTAATATAAGTAGAGAATATATATATTTTCATTGGTTGATTGTATTGTAACATCATGTATAACATAGAAGTATTTTTCCTTGAGTAATAATAATATTTAATCTTTTTTTTATATATGTTTGTTTAAAACAAAATCAGCTAAATCTCAAAGATGTTTTCAATAGTAAATTTATTTTTAAATTATATGAGTATGCATGGAAATTGGGCTTATATGAGTCCACCAAATATTGGAGCAACTTTATCCTCCACATAAAATTTTTAAGCAAAGTTCAAAGAGTAACTAAAATTATAATCCAATGTTTTAGATAAATAAAGTTAAAAAAAAAATAGTAATTAAAAAGAGATTAAATATATATGATCCAATATTTTAGATGAAAAAATTAAACATTAATAATAAATTTTTTTTTTTTTAGGGTTAATTTTTTTCAGATCCCAAAAGATAATTAAGTCACAAGCGTTTAGCAATTTTTGAAATTTATTAAATACTTTTCTAAAAGTATAAGTCTCATATAAAATACTATGAAACCCCTTAAAAAAAGAATCAAAAAAGGCCATATAAATATTTTCTATGTTTTTAAATCTTATCAATAGTGTTTTTAATACTTTTCGGAAATCATCGTAATGCTTAAAATTTAACTATTCTCAATTACAAATGAAACAAACCCTCATTTTTATATCACGATTCAAACAATAATTGCATTATTATTTAAAGATTAAGATTCATACAATGATTAAATTATAATTTAATGATCAAAGTAGAAAAGGAGGCTTATCTTGGACCCCAAGAATATTTGGTGGTGGAAATGGAAACTTGTCCATCTTTTGCTTCACTAAATTGTTTAAATTGCAAGTGGTCCACAAACTCTCTTATTTCATTATCAATTTGTTTTTTATAATAATCCAAACACAAAATTCATACATTGGTCTTTTGTCATTGCCTCATTAATGTAAAGATCTAGCCACACAACTATGAATAAAATCATACCTGTCAATTTCTAAAGATCTTTCTAGGATTGAATATTTTATAGAATTTTTTTTTTCCCCTCTTAATAGATGTATATACAATCAACTAAAGATGAAATGTAAAGATAACTGTTTTTATGGTTGGATAAAAAATTTAATCAATCAATTAAAGACAGATGGTAAAGAGGGTTGTTTTAACTCGAGGTTGCAAACCTAGTATATCTTTTGAGGAAAAAAAAAAATCAACTTTTAGGCTTAATTTTTTTTAGAAAAAAATTACAAATATAAATATATAAAAGTGTGTTAACATTTTTATTTTATTTCTTTTAGTTTTCTTTATAATAGAATAATCTTTATTTATCATTTACAATATTATATCCATTCTTTTTATTCACCCAATTTAAATTCTAACCTTGATACATTTTTGTTGTATTTATGTGTATATAAATTAGTTTTGAATTATTATTTTTTTAATATTTTTTAGGTAATTATATACAATTATTTTGATTAGTGCCTTCATAAAATATATATCTTTAAGTGAATGAATCATATTTGTTATTGATAATTCTCTTATATCATTGATTTTTTTTTTCTTGTTAATATTTACATTTTTTTTAGTTAAAAAGAAATCTAACACAGTCTAAAAAAGTTGTCTAAATACGTTCTTTTGAATCAATCATAGGGCAAGTTTTTATTACATGCAATGATGTGGCATCTAATGATTGGTTTGTTGCATATATATTCATCATCATAAAATAGTTTTTTTTTTAATAAAATAATATTTCATATTATTTAAAACATGCTTGCTTTACCATTATCTTTCCCTTTTGCTTAACATTTACGAAAATTGGAGAGAGAAAAAAATGACAGTTGAAGTTAGAATTAAAAAAAAAAATTATTAAATACAATCTAAATATAGATTAAAAATTAGACAAAAATTTTTGGAAATCTACTCAATCAATAAATAAAATTCTCACTATTTAATGTTCTTGTCTGGTCTAATCAAGCTAAAAAATAAATGCCCAACTCTGATAATGCATTTTGCAAATGATCTAAATTTGAAAAACAAAAAGCATTTCTTTGTGGCTGCCCCCACTCTCTTTTGTTCTCTTTTGAGCTTTATGAGGAATGCTCTCATATAAGGATGGGTGTTTAACCCGCCCCGGGGACCTGCCCCGCCGTCCGCACATTTATTAAAATTTTATTTTTTTCTTTTATTAGATTTTGTATAAAGTGAGCATCTTATAATTTAAGAATTTAGATTTTAAGTCATGTATCAAAATTTGTAATCATTATTTTGAATTTATTATTGCATATTTTAATTATGAAATAAAAGTTACTTAAGATGAAATGGTATGATTAATATCAAATGTTTTTCAAAACTTTTTATAATATTTAATTAAAAATTTTATTTTTATTTAATGGTTTACAAAATTACAAATTACAAAGGCTTGATGAATTATGTATCTCTAATTATATTAATAATTTCTTATTATTTAAAAATTCAAATTAATAAGTAATTAGATAAAATAATTGATCTATGCTTACCATCTTTGATTATGATAAAAAAATGTTATCAATCTTGCGTGCATTTTTTATTTTGATAGATAGTAATTAACATAAGAAAGTTTTGTAACCATATATATATATGTAAGGAATATGAGCGGGGCAAATTCCCCTGCATGTAGGGGTCGGGATGGAGACGCCTCCATCCCTAATAATTTTAGAGTAATGTTTTGTGCACTAACTAAATTATACTAATCCAAGTACTAATAATTGAAATTAAAATTTTTTTTTTTTTTTTAGTTTTTTAGGAGAACTGACGTGACAATAAGAGAGATCTGTCACATCAGTTAGTACTTAAGTTAGTATGGTTTTGGTTAGTGTACATAGCATTATTCATAATTTTATTAGGCTGATATTAGTCCAATGCTAAATCGATACAAAATTAATGAATAGATTGGGAAATATTGTCCTAATTACTTCTATTGATTCTACTGAAAGAGAACATAAATTAATTAATTTAATGTCAACTCATTAACTATTAACACTACGGAATTCCAGCAGTTGCATAATTTACAGAAAGTACGTAAAAGATTTAAGTTATTGTCTTTTGACACTTTATAATACTCGTGCTACACTGCTATTTATTTGAATTTAAACTTATAACAAATCATGTTGTTTTCAATATTTTTACTCTGATACAAGATCAAGACTTGATTTTGTGATTACACAATCCTGGTTTTTAAGAGGTTAATTCAGCCATGAAATTCAACAAAACATTTTATACATATAATACAAAATTTATACAATCCTGATTTCATTAACTTTGTCTAAAACTAAGCAATTCAATCAGTTTTCAGATTCATAAGAAGCCTTGAAATTTAAAGAGTTTTCATCAAGTCCAACAAATTTTATTCAAATCCTATAAAATCTATGCTTATTCTTCAAACAGATACCAATCTGCATAATATAAATCAAATCTCAAGGCCTATAGTTAAACCTCTTCAGGTGTATAACACATTCTATTATGAGTTCACCCACCACGCATCAGCGTCGAATATTGCACGCAAAAATATGGTGCCCAGGAGCTTTGAAAAAGAAACAAGGAAAAAGAAAAAGAGTTCTTATACTTGTTGAAGATAAGAAAGAAATATGACAATATCATTTGATAATACTTGAAAGTTAGTCCCGACAACCAGTATATGAAGTTGTTAGGCGACAGCTTGTTGGGGTAAACATATGCAAAATCTACTGCTTCAACCAAGTACAAGATGTACTATTCATGGAAATGAGAAGTAATAATTCAGAATGTGCACGAGAACAGAAAGTCGACAAAGAAATTACTGGGTCTTGGTGGGTTGCCAGGATTGGTACCTGGACCAGTCTCTCTGCCCAGGATTGAGGGCATGTCCCTTGGAATGGTAAATATACTCCTCACCCTCTCCGGATAAGTTTTGCTGGTGCTCAACGCCATATCTCTTCGGTTTCAGCATCAGAAGCTGCAAGAAATACATTTTCATTATAAATTTATGCTTTATGGTATTATTTTAAAAAAAAAAATTGGACTGAGACTTGCCTCGTCTCCTGTGTGATCAGTTATGTGGTGGAGCCAACCGTGCCATTCTGGTGGCACCTGAGATGCATTGTAGCGACTCTTCTCGGCATATTCGACCCACCTGTGTCTTCCTGGAGAAGGGGACGAGCATGTTAAAAGCTGTATAGAATGCAACATGAATATAGTGATGACAAATTTGAATATGCTCAGCTTGGCTCCTAAAGAGTGTAATAACTGCCCCTAAATATTTTACACATGTACTAAAAAAAATGAAATTGCATACCCACTTTTATTTTGATCAAACATCAGGGAAGGACAACAAAATTATCTAATATGAAATAAAAATGTCGAAGAAATAAGAGACATTGCTTAGTCGGTTCTTATATATGCTGAACCAGTCCATAAGTTTTGTAAAGAATAAGATCCAGAAAAATGGGCCCGTGCTAGTGAATTGCCAATGTTACATTGGAGACAATGATACAACATTATTATTGAATCATCTAAAAAACACCTAGATCATCATAAGGGGGCATGTAACATGAGTATGTATACATAGCACATGATATGTATACATGGCACATGAAAACCCTTTTCAATTGAAAAAAAGGTCTTTCAGAAAAAAACTCATCATCTTCACACTGAGTATTTTTTAGCAACTCCCTTATAGCAACACAACTACTTAGAAAGGTCCATAAGGTGAAGCAATCTTATTTGCTATTGCATCATATGCAAATAACAAGTTATATTCGTTGATAGTATGCAATAACACGGACCCAACTGAGTAAATATTGTCATATTTAGACTTCAATTAAGTATTCTTAACCTTCATAGAATTGCTTTTGAATTTACAAACATCATTAATCTAAAATGCATCTACTTATTGAAAGGACCCAAAACTTATAACTAGCCTATTGTCATGTACTTAGTTCTTTGTTTAAGTTTCGTGTAACCTTAACATTAGGAGATGGTGTTAAGCAGCCTTACCATTAGGAGAAACTCAATGACTAGAAATAACGGGAAATGAATAGGAAAAAAGTATAGAGAAAATGATAAACTCTATTGGTTGAGTTGTTGGATCCTACACATTACATTTACACAAAATGGAGTGTCCTATTTGTTGGGGTGAACCTCCTAAATGAAATGTCTATATACAATGAATCTTTCATGCCTAAGTTTCCTACAACTTGCATGCTAGTTGGCAATAAGCAGGTCTTGTGATGGCTGCGATGGCTTAAGCATGAGGTGATTACATCTTGACAAGAGGTGGGTGCAGTGGCATGAGGTGGTTGCAGCTTTCTTAGCCATGAAGTTTCTTTAATGGTAAAAAACCAAATAACCTCTTTCAAGCTTTCTTACCCATGAAGAAACTACTTGATAGCTTCTAGGAAATTGTTGTGTAGGTTGCGCATGACATTGTGCAGGGACAAGGGCAAACATTGGGACAAAAGCTCCAACAAACCCCGCAATAATTGTTTCGTCTACAATGGACCTCTCCTTAGCCAAAAAGTTCCTTAGCCATGAAGTTCCCTTAGTGGTGAAGAACCAAATAACGTCCTTAAAACTTTTTACCAACGAAGAAATTGCTTAGTAGCTACTAGGAAGTTGCTATGCAGACTGCCCACGGCATTGTGCAGGATGCTCATGTCATCGAGCAGGCTGCTCGTGACACTCTCCCGCACCTATTGCAACAATGCCTTCGTCGCATTATCATTGTAGCGTTAAATTGAGTCTTGAAATTGCTATAATGACTCATTGATTTCCTAGCTGGCTTCAGTGGCGACTAGTCCTTTCCACTTATACTCCTGGTAGTCTATGGACATGCACAAGGAACCATCCTTCTTCCTCATAAATAAGACTGGTATGCCATAAGGAGCTTTGGAAGGCCTAATAAACCCTATATCTAATAGTTCCCTTAGTTTCACTAGCTCTGGTGGTGTCATGCGGTAAGGACCCTTGGCACGTGGCTTGGCGCCTAGTTCTAACTCAATTTGGTGGTTTATCTCCTTCTTAGGTGGTAGTTCCTTTGGTAGTTCGTTCGGTGAGACATCTGCAAACCCTTCGAGTACTTCTACTACCTATTGTAGCATTGCCTCTTGTGGGCTTGGCTCCTTGTCATCGTATCGCTTAAGGATGGCCAGGTGTCAGGTAGCTTTCCTCTTTCTTCTTGATGTCTTTCTTGAACTGCATGGCCGAGAGTACCGTCGTCTCTGGCTTTATAAAACAGCTGGTGGGCAATAAGCAATCCTGCTCTCCGACCATGATACACATGGTGCTGGCGAAAGGCATGGGAAATGCCTTCATTTGATCCATAAACTCCAACCCGAAGACAACTTGGTAGTCTTCCATTAGCGCGACTGAGAAGTCTATGTGACCGGACCAAGTTCCCATGGTGGTTTTAACCCTTCATGCTACTCCATGGATTAGTTGTGTCGCCGAGTTGACTGGTTTGATGGTGCCCCCTTCTCCTAAGGCTTTAAGGCCTAGCCGGAGTGCTTCGTTCACTAAGACAAAGTTGTGTGAAGCCCTTGTATCTACCATGGCTTTTGTAACCTTTCTATTGATAGCAATGTCAACGTAAAGCCACTTTTGGCTTTACGTTGACATTGATGTCTAGTCATTAAATTCCATTGTAGATGAAACAATTATTGCGAGGTTTGTTAGAGCTTTTGTTCCTACGTTTGCCCTTGTCCCTGCACAAGCATCTTGCACGATGTCGTGGGCAGCCTGCATAGCAACTTTCTAGAAACAGCTAAATAGTTTCTTCGTTGGTAAGAAAGTTTCAAAGGGGTTATCTAGTTCTTCACCACTAAGGGCACTTCATGACTAAGGAACTTCCTGGCTAAGGAACTTCAGTGCTAAGACCATTGTAGCCACCTCATGCTTCAACCATCCCACAATCTGTTTATTGCCAACTAGCATACAATTTGTAGGAAACTTAGGCATGAATGATTCATTGTGTATAAACATTTCATTTGGGAGGTTCCACTCAATAAATAAGACAGTCCACTTTGTGTAAATGTAATGTATAGGATCCAACAATTCAAGCAATAGAGTTTATGATTTTCTTTATACTTCCTTCCTACTCATTTCCCACTATTTCTAGTCCGTGAGTTTGTGTGAATTTAAGGTTGTTTAACACTATCTCTTAGTGCTAAGGCCGCATAGAACTTAGGCAAAGAACTAAGTACGTGACACAATGCTCAAGTGCTCATTCACTAGAGATGTAGGATGTAACAAACTTCCCACCTCATGAACATATGTTTTCATGAGGTTTTGTTACTCCATAACATTAGGCCGTGAGCCCTTTCCAATACCAATTGTAGCAATGCGAACCCAACTAAGTACTATTGTTAGAAGTTCACACAAGTATCCTTCATCCTCACAAATTTGCTTATAGATTTCACACGAATATTCAAATATAAAAATGACTCTACTTGATTGAAGCAAACCATGACTTAAAACTAACTCAAACTATCATTGGCTAACTATGTGGAATATGACACAGTACACACAATACATGTGATTTAGTAGCAAAAGAAGAAAAATATAAATAGTATATAAATTAAGAAGATATAGAAATAGAGAGAGAAAATAAAAGGCCCCCAAGGACTTAGCCTGGTGGTTTACTAGTCACTTTCTTTGGTTGGGAAATAAAAGAATATAAAAACGAAGAAATGGGAGAACTCCAAAAGAATTGTAAAGGAAAAAAGAATCAGAAAAACTATGAGAGAAATAGATCATCTTTATGTAAAAACTGATTCTCATTTTTATTAAACAATCAAGCAAAGCCAACAATAATAATATAAGTCTTTACTTAGAAGCTTATGAAATAGAAACCTTATCCTAATTAAATACAAAATAAAGTCTAAAACTACTCAAAACAAAACAAACTCTAAGATAACTTTGACAAATCGATCCCTAAGATAAATAAAACAAACTACTAAAATAACCTAAAATCTATGCTATTCTTCCTGCATCAACATGTCTATGAATCACAAAACAATTGTTCTTGGAAATAGTACCTTGGCCTGTTGCATGATTACATTGACAATAAAAAAAGGAGACCTTCCTCAAACAATTGTTATAATGTAGTAATAGTTGCAAAAAAAAGGTGAAACCTGATCACAACTTGTTTCAAAAGAATGACCTCTTTCTATTGGGAAAAAGGTTTTCTCTTATGTGAATTAGGTTGCATAAATAGTATTGCCACATGTCCTCCTATGATTGGCAAAGGTTTATTTTAATCGCACAATCAACTTTGTAACTTTCAACAATTGTAAAATTATTACAACTTGCTCATAAAAAGCAAAAGAAAACACTTGAGAAAAATTGAGATGATATTTGGTTCATGATCTACATACAATTTTCAGAAACTAGAATATAATTTGGACATAAGCTCAAATACAACAAAGATAACTCTTGATTGTTTTCATATTTTGAACTATAATTAGTATTTTATTTGAAAACTATTTTATGAAAAATTCCAACTAAACCCATTTTCTACTTAAGATGTTTTGAATCCCTTTTTTTCATAAAGAAAAGTAATATGTTGATTGAAAATAGAAAGCCTCTCGAATTTTCTTTTTCTCCCCAATATTAAATGTGACAACAAATTATATGATGCTTAAAATGCAAGTCTTTTTCTAATAGTCAATCTCTTTCATGTAGTAAAATAACATCGCTGCAGGATTTAAAAATCAATAGCAATGCACAAAATAAAGAAAAATACAAATGGTGTAATCATTCATTCAGATGAAAAAATTTTCTTAAATTTTCAATTAATATTGCCAGTTCAATTATGGCATAAGGCATCAAAGGGAAAGGAAAAAGAAACACTAACCATGTTGAGTGTCTCCATACTTCTCATAATACTTATTACCAAATTTATCAACTCCAACAAGTGTTGCCCCTATATTGTGGATTTTGGTTTGCCTGAATAAATCAAACATACTGTAACTAACCATGCTGAAGATAAAGGGTGATGAAAGATGCAAACAGTAACATTGAAATAAAATATCATGGAAACAAATATATCAAGAAATCAACTTGGACAAAAAACTAATAAAATTTGTAGACCACATATATGGAATTGAAATAAGACGCAAGAATATTCCACCAAATGATGCACAACAAAAGTTCACTTTGCTTTAAATTTGTCACATCAGAGACTGCCTATCACACCCATGCCAATGGCCTTTTTACAAAAATTGGCAAGGTTAACATGGATCTTTTAAAAAGGTAAACAAGAGCACACACGGAACAGTCTTAAACTGCATATCCCAGCCATGATCTTGCACGATGTCGTGGGCAGCCTGCACAGCAACTTTCTAGAAGCAGCTAAATAGTTTCTTCGTTGGTAAGAAAGTTTCAAAGGGGTTATCTAGTTCTTCACCACTAAGGGAACTTCTTGACTAAGGAACTTCCTGGCTAAGGAACCTCAGTGCTAAGACCACTGTAGCCACCTCTTGCCAAGATGCAGCCACCTCATGCTTCAACCATCCCAAGATCTGCTTATTGCCAACTAGCATGCAATTTGTAGGAAACTTAGGCATGAATGATTCATTGTATATAAACATTTCATTTGGGAGGTTCCACTCAATAAATAAGACACTCCACTTTGTATAAACGTAATGTGTAGAATCCAACAATTCAAGCAATAGAGTTTATGATTTTCTTTATACTTTCTTCCTACTCATTTCCCACTATTTCTAGTCCTTGAGTTTGTGTGAATTTAAGGCTGTTTAACACTATCTCCTAGTGTTAAGGCCGTACGGAACTTAGGCAAAGAACTAAGCACATGACACAATGCTCAAGCTCTCATTCACTAGAGATGTAGGATGTAACAAACTTCCCACCTCATGAACATATGTTTTCATGAGGTTTTGTTACCCCATAACATTAGGCCGTGAGCCCTTTCCAATACCAATTGTAGCAATGCGAACCCAACTAAGTACTATTGTTAGAAGTTCACACAAGTATCCTTCATCCTCACAAATTTGCTTATAGATTTCACACGAATATTCAAATACAAAAATGACTCTACTTGGTTGAAGCAAACCATGACTTAAAACTAACTCAAACTATCATTGGCTAACTACGTGGAATATGACACAGTACAGACAATCCATGTGATTTAGTAGCAAAAGAAGAAAAATATAAATAGTATATAAATTAAGAAGATATAGAAATAGAGAGAGAAAATAAAAGGCCCCCAAGGACTTAGCCTGGTGGTTTACTAGTCACTTTCTTTGGTTGGGAAATAAAAGAATATAAAAACGAAGAAATGGGAGAACTCCAAAAGAATTGTAAAGGAAAAAAGAATCAGAAAAACTATGAGAGAAATAGATCATCTGTAGGTAAAAACTGATTCTCATTTTTATTAAACAATCAAGCAAAGCCAACAATAATAATATAAGTCTTTACTTAGAAGCTTATGAAATAGAAACCTTATCCTAATTAAATACAAAATAAAGTCTAAAACTACTCAAAACAAAACAAACTCTAAGATAACTTTGACAAATCGATCCCTAAGATAAATAAAACAAACTACTAAAATAACCTAAAATCTATGCTATTCTTCCTGCATCAACATGTCTATGAATCACAAAACAATTGTTCTTGGAAATAGTACCTTGGCCTGTTGCATGATTACATTGACAATAAAAAAAGGAGACCTTCCTCAAACAATTGTTATAATGTAGTAATAGTTGCAAAAAAAAGGTGAAACCTGATCACAACTTGTTTCAAAAGAATGACCTCTTTCTATTGGGAAAAAGGTTTTCTCTTATGTGAATTAGGTTGCATAAATAGTATTGCCACATGTCCTCCTATGATTGGCAAAGGTTTATTTTAATCGCACAATCAACTTTGTAACTTTCAACAATTGTAAAATTATTACAACTTGCTCATAAAAAGCAAAAGAAAACACTTGAGAAAAATTGAGATGATATTTGGTTCATGATCTACATACAATTTTCAGAAACTAGAATATAATTTGGACATAAGCTCAAATACAACAAAGATAACTCTTGATTGTTTTCATATTTTGAACTATAATTAGTATTTTATTTGAAAACTATTTTATGAAAAATTCCAACTAAACCCATTTTCTACTTAAGATGTTTTGAATCCCTTTTTTTCATAAAGAAAAGTAATATGTTGATTGAAAATAGAAAGCCTCTCGAATTTTCTTTTTCTCCCCAATATTAAATGTGACAACAAATTATATGATGCTTAAAATGCAAGTCTTTTTCTAATAGTCAATCTCTTTCATGTAGTAAAATAACATCGCTGCAGGATTTAAAAATCAATAGCAATGCACAAAATAAAGAAAAATACAAATGGTGTAATCATTCATTCAGATGAAAAAATTTTCTTAAATTTTCAATTAATATTGCCAGTTCAATTATGGCATAAGGCATCAAAGGGAAAGGAAAAAGAAACACTAACCATGTTGAGTGTCTCCATACTTCTCATAATACTTATTACCAAATTTATCAACTCCAACAAGTGTTGCCCCTATATTGTGGATTTTGGTTTGCCTGAATAAATCAAACATACTGTAACTAACCATGCTGAAGATAAAGGGTGATGAAAGATGCAAACAGTAACATTGAAATAAAATATCATGGAAACAAATATATCAAGAAATCAACTTGGACAAAAAACTAATAAAATTTGTAGACCACATATATGGAATTGAAATAAGACGCAAGAATATTCCACCAAATGATGCACAACAAAAGTTCACTTTGCTTTAAATTTGTCACATCAGAGACTGCCTATCACAGCCATGCCAATGGCCTTTTTACAAAAATTGGCAAGGTTAACATGGATCTTTTAAAAAGGTAAACAAGAGCACACACGGAACAGTCTTAAACACATTGGGTGATGGGAGAAGAACTGTGCTTCCAAACATATGCACGTCATAAAATTAGCAAGCACAAAACACTTTAAAGAGAAAACCCAAGGTTTTCTATCACCATTGACTAAATATATCAATATTCAAAAATAAAAACTCAACTGGTCAGAAACAATTATGTGCAGTTTGGATTGGGAATGCAAATCATGAAAAGTTGCATGCAATGATCTTAAATACCATGGTTCTCCTCCTTAATTTTCAGCCTAACTTATTGGTAAATAAAGAGAAAGTTTCCTTATAGTAAACCTGAACTTCAAGCAAGACTACAAGTAGAACTAAGAGAGCTTATCAATGCTAAAAATATAGAGCATCCACAAAGACAACACCGATGTCCTTCCACAGCTTCCTTTGATTTCCAATAAATTCTATTCACGCTTCAGATTCTACAAAAAGCCACATTAAAATTTTAAAAAAATTATTCAATATCATCTTCTACATGCTCAGTCCTATAATATGCCATAAGGAATTCTTTCCTTAAGCATATTACTCTTATAACCATGATATCCACTTGATTTATAATACTTCTGAAAGTTCCAAATCGCAAAAAGTTTCTGCAGCTCCACAAACTGCAGAAAGTGATACACATTGCTCTGGAAATAGCAACCCAGCAGACAAACAAGGTGGAATTATTGACTAGCTTCATACGTTTTAAGTCATTACACTACATATGGGCTCCCCATCAAACCTAGGAGGAATGCACATAGACTACATTTAGGCACAGCTAACTGGGCCATCCATTCATAAAAACTGAAGCATGGGTATATCCTACGATATATTTAAGGAACAAAGCTAAAGCCCTACCATCAATTTAAAGGTTGTTAACACAAACAAAAACTTATACTGTAAGAATGATCAATGTATCAACAAAATTCAAGAATAAAAACTCCTGCTAATGAACAGAAATTTCAATAAAAAAACTGTAACATACATATACATAGTCATCAAAGATAATGAATATCACGTCATATCCTTATAACAAAATGAAATGTCATATCCTCATACAAAAGGAATTCACTATAAAATACAACAAAATGGATGTCGCAGTTACAAGAATAGATGATAGATCAGCCTCCTCCATATATCCAAGAAAAGAAATTATGATTTCTTTTATTCTTTTTTCTCTTAGATTTGCAAAACCACCCATCAGGGCTGTTGTTAACCAATGTTTGTAAGCCTATTCTCAAAATATCTAAACTTTCCGCTGTAGTAATAGACGCATTGATATCCATGTCACGTTTCTTTTGCAGAGACTTAAATATCTACTTATCCTAAGGTTTTTACCAATATTTCTACTAAATACAGTAAAACCTCTCTATAGTCATAATGTTGGGACTAACTAATTTTATTACTATAAAAAGGTTATAACTTAATGGAAGTATAGTTACAAAAATTATAGTTTTGATTTACTGTTTTATAATTCATGTTTTAGTAGTACAGTATTAGGATTTGAATTCATATTTTAGTAATATTAAGATTTCAATACAACGTTTCAATTACCTACTTTTGAAACAGATAAAAGATCGTTTCTTAGAACCAGCAAAAATAAGTGTCATTGATGGAACTGTAAATACAGTTGATGCATGGTCAATTGATGTGAAGCCACAGACAATTGTCAATGGTTTTAAGCGCTGCAAAATTATGACCACTAACGTCAATGAATTATAAGTTACAAATGAAGTGGATGAGAAGAATAAAAGAGTCACTATAGAATTGAGTGATCAGATTCGACAAATTCACTACACTAATCGAATGGATATCAATGTCTTCTTCGATTATCCAAATGAGCAACAAATTGTATATACTTTAACTAAATGAGAAGTCATGGTTGCAATTAGACAATAAGAGAAAGGAGATAATCCTAAGGATAATAGTACGAAAATACAAAAAATCTTGTGCCATGAAGCTTTAAACATGCTTGAGAAACTAAAAATATTTTGGCTTCAACAAGAAGGTATCCAAGCTAACGAGCTATTACGTACTCGTAAGGTAAAAGATGTGATAACAACTCTAAAATATAAATCATTGTCCTAAACAATTTTAAATAAATATTTTATTTAATTTTAAACCTTTAATTTTACATAACATATATTTTTTTGTATATGTTATTTTTTTGTAATATACAAATAATTATTACTATGTGGAGGCAACTTTCCTTAAAGTGGGAATTAGAAAAATTATAACTTATTACAATATAGAGTTTATTCTTATTTATAACTATTCCAAATTATACTATAATTTTTTTATGACTATGTAGAGTTTACTCCTGAAGTATTACTATAGAGAGGTTTTATTGTACAAACATTCAAAATAAATGTTCAATACTTCAATTCTTCGTTAAAGATAGCCTAGAAAAATGCTAATTCATGTTCAGCAGACGAAATCTCGAGAATCAGAAGCAAATAATAAGAAAGACTAACATGAAAACCTCACCACAGCCAACAAAACCATCAAATTTAACGCCTACAAAGCACTTCATTCACGAAATCATCTAAACAACAAAACCCCAACTGAATATTGGCAAAGAAATTTGACTTACAAGAGATTTCCATCAAAAAGCACATTCCTGAAACACACAAATAGCAACAAATTCCGCAATTAATTACAATTTCAAAGATAAAATAACTGGGCAAACACATATACGTGCCGAATCTGAAAATAACTGGGCAAACACATATACGTGCCGAATCTGAAACATTTCACATGAAACGTCGAGATTGATGTCGTTTTATACGAATTTTCTTCAGATTTTTAAGCGTTTTGAGTTGTATCATTGTAAAGTGACAAAAAGAGACTTACAAGAAGCCTGTTTCCTTAAGGTCTCGCAGGAAGGTGCCGAGACCCCTCACTTTGACCGACTTAAAAGCGCTTTTCACTCCACTCGCCATCTCTCGTCTCTCCCGTCTCTCTGTTTCTCGTTCTAGTTATTTTTCGATTATATCATAAATTGTTTTTCTTTTATTCCCTGGTTTTGGCTAAAAATAAATTAAGTTGGGAGATTTTAATAATTTATATAAAAATAAGCCACTTTTAACTTAGATGTACCAAAAAGTCCTTGCACAATATCTTTATTGTCTTAACTATTGTTGAGTATTATTATTTAGTATATGTCTAAGTAAAATAAGAATATTACGTCATTCATATATTTACATATTTTTATATGTTATAAAGATGAACCTCATATCCTATTTAATGATTCTTTGTCTTGAATCAAATAGTGAAGGAATTTTTTTTCTTTATACGTCTCATTTACATTTAATACTCTTATATCTTCAGAGTTTTTTAAAGTATTATTGTTTTATAATTTATATTTATTTTGAAAGTAAGCAACAATGACGGTGGTATAATTCTACAACATTTACCATCTATATATTTACTCCAAAATTAATTAATTAAAATGATAATTAAAATAACGAAAAATATAATTAAAAATAAATATAGGGAAGATAGAATATTATTAAGTGGACTTATAGATTATAAGATAAATTCATTCTATTTAAGACTTTCCTTTTGGTAAATGGTAATTATATAAAGAATAAAAATTACATCTATAGTGTATTTGATTTAGAGAATGTTTTATTATTGAGAATGTTATAGAATTGAAAGATAAATTACCTTAAAAATTACTGGGAATGTTTAGGAAAATGTGTTTGGTTAATTATAATAAGTTTGGTTGAGAGAAATAAATTGGTGGGTATGTTATGTAATTTAATAAATTGCCCTCATTTTTTTAATATGTATTAATATAATATTATTTTTTAATAATTTTTAACTCCCTACGTTTAAGATGTTGCTAAAACACCCTAGCAGCTAAGAAAGTTTAAAACTTAACAAAAACACCCCACCCACCCCAAGCCACTGTCACTATCGCCAGCGGTAATGGCTGTAATAGTGCACGACTTGCCGAATTTGGCCGGCCATATGCTGGAAATGGACAGATCTATTGCCAAAGTTTTGATAATTTGGTTGTCTGGCTGTCGTTAACAACCAGAAGCCGTAGATCTGGCTAGAAACGACCATAATTGATCTGGCCATTTTTGTCTAGATTTACGATGATTTGACAGTTTCCGTCCTAACCCAGCCAATCATGCGCCATTAAGGAGCTGATGTTCGACAATCGACAGTGGTGGCTGGCCATCGGTCATCAACAGTGATGGGCAGATTTGGCCTGGGTAATTTTTTTGAAGTCTAAGGGCATTTATGTCCTAAAAATTTTGTATATAAAAATAAATTAGTTCATTAGTATTTTTGTAAATTGTTTTTAAAACAAGGGCATTATTGTTGAAATTTTTTAATAATTATGGGTAAAATTATAACAAAAATAAGATTAATAAGTAATCTTAAAATACTTAAGAAAATTGAGGTAATCAGATTACCTCCTATATTTCCAACAATAATTATTATTGGTCTTGGGAGATTACCGAGATCTTATATTACGTGATAACCAAACGTGGTAATCAAGTAATATAAGATGACATTACCTCAATAATCTTCCATTACTCCGAATCAAACATAATCTTAAAGAAGAAAAAAACTCCCTAGCACCCCGACCCTAGGATAAAAACCAAGGGAATATTAAATGGTGATCAATGGTATGCTAGACCAATTTTGTGTTGAACCAATATTTTAATTCGTTTATGCAATAATTAGTAAAAATTCTTACATTTTTATTTGGCTCCTTGATTCTCTATTTTTTTTTTCTTACTAGAAAAGGTAAATTACTAGATATTTTCAAACATAACCATCTCGATATTTCATGTAACAAAAATATTAAGATTTTATTTAAAAACCATGTCTTCAACCCATTTCTAAAGCCTTGTTTGGATTAAGAGATTCTAAATGAATGATTTCGTTATATTTATGAATTTGGTAAAATCCTTCGTTTGGTTTAAAAAAAAAAAAAAATATATTGAAATCCTTGGATTTTGGAAAATCCACCACCCTCTAGAATCCTTCATTTTTTAGGGTTTTAAAATCTCACATGGTAGGTGGGATTTCGGCAAATTCATTAATTTTAATAAAATGAGAGATTTTGTTAATATTTTAACTTTTTAATACTATCCTTGTTAATAATTTAATATCTCAGTAATTATCCTTTACTCTAATTAAAAAAAATATATTTGTCGTTCTCTCTTTTTTAGCTCTTCACCTTTATATCATCAACATCTTCAAAGCATATTAGAGAAATTATTTGCAATATATGTATGGTTATGTTAAATGTTTTAATATGAAATTATTCAACTATTCAAGTTATCATAAATGAAGATGGTTGATAATATATTATATTAACTTGGAATTCTATTCTTTTTTTACCAAATCACAAAAAATCATTTATTATAATTGAGTTTCTTTATCAAATATAATTTAATTTGTATTTAATTAGATAAAAGTTGAATTTTTGTTCGTTTTGGGTATTGAGGGTAAAGTTGAAAATTATTTATCAAATCTATGAATTGTATTCATCTAACTAAACATGAGTATAAGAATTTGAATCAACAAACTATATATTTTACATTTAAACCAAATAATAGAATTTATCAAATACATGAATTTTGAATCCATAGATAGTACAAATTCCATAGATCTTAAAATCTTTCTCTTAAGATAATTATTTGAAATTATAGGGATAGATCATCGGCTGTGGCCCAAAACTTGTCCAGCCCATCAGTTTCAGTCAGAACCAGACCTATCAAACAGGCCGACCGCACTTAAACGCACGTGGCAACCGCCCATTGGTCAAGATGACGCCAAACACAAATACATAAACAAACAAATAATTTCCTTCAAAATTAAAATTTTTCTCCACTTTCCTTCATTGAAAATAATAGATTCTCAAAGCCTAGTAAGTAACTCTTGATTTCTTAATTAATCTTAGGTTTTTTACGCTTTCGATTTCATTTTCTTCAATTTAGGGTTTCTCTGGTGATAAATTTTTAATTTTTTGTTCCATTTTTGCCTAATTACTTGCTTAGATTTTACGATGAAAGAATAAGAATCAGGAAATATTGAGAGTAATTTTTAGGTTTTAATTCTATTAATTTTAACTTTCCTTCACTTTCTCGGCAACCAAACAGAAGATTAGCTAGTTCTAGATCGGTGCTTAGATTGAATTGGTGTAATTTTAATTTGTTTGGGTTAGGTTATTGTTGAAAATATGTTTATTGATTGAATTATATTGTGTGACAGCGGCTGTTTCGAAATGGTGAGGCTGCCAACGTACGCGGGGTGTAGTTTAACGCTTACTATAGCTGTTATTTACCATGCTTTTAGTAGTAGAAAACAATTCTATCCTGCTATGGTTTATCTATCAACTTCTAAGATCAGTTTGGTGCTGCTTCTGAATATGGGTTTGGTGGTAATGTGTGTCTTGTGGCAAATGATCAAACGGTTATTCCTTGGCACTCTCCGGGAAGCGGAGGTTGAAAGGTTGAATGAGCAGTCTAGGAGGGAGATCATGGAGATTCTGTTTGCAATTACTATATTTCGGCAGGACTTTTCGGTTTCGTTCCTTGCTATGGTTACTACACTGTTGTTGATCAAAGCTTTGCATTGGTTGGCTCAGAAGAGGGTGGAGTACATTGAGACGACCCCAACTGTCCCCATGTTGTCTCATGTTCGGATTGTTTCTTTTATGGGTTTCCTTCTTCTTCTGGATTCTCTCTTTTTGTATAGTTCCGTTAAGTTCTTGATACAAACACGGCAGGCTTCTGTTTCTCTCTTCTTTTCGTTTGAGTAAGTTATATATGCTCATTCTTTTCTTCTTTGTTCTTCTTATTGTCACCATTACTTTTTAATAGTTCATAAGTGCGGATTTTTTAAATGATAATAATAATATTATTATTATAATTCTCTTTTGTGTACATATACTTATATGCCTGAGTTTAAGGTTATTAATTGGTATAGGCGCATACTCATGACATTGAGTGGTCATGTCTGATAAATATACATCTACGTGCTTGATTTTACCAAAGAGCATGATAGATCTTAGATGATACTTTGAAAGCTGCGTTTAGGGCTTAATGTTTATAACAATTGTTGTTTCCAAAATAGAGGTTGGAGAATGTCAACAAGTTTTGGTTAAAATATGATCATGACATGAAGTGACAACTGGTTCTTTTTATTTATTGAAAGCATAATATGATTTCTTAGGGTTCTATTATAAATAAACTCAAATTGATATTTGAAGTTGATATATATGGACCTGTTTTTTGTCATTGATTGGAGCCTTGGTGATATAAAAGAAAGTTGAAATTTTTCCCTTAGAGCACTTAGTTCTGTTCTATGGTGGTCTGGGTTATGCTCTAGATAAATTTGTTCCTTCTCATAATGTTTATCTTCTTTGAATACCTCAATATTTTTAAGTGACATGTTATTCATGCTTGTTTTGGATTATTTGAGAAATAAGATTTCTTGTTATTTTTAGCTGGTAATTTGGAAAAGCTAAATTAATTTGGTGTTTATATTCGAAATTAGATGAACACAATTTGAACAACAAAAAAATATTAGTGACCCATGTTATGGCCTTATGGGTCACCCATAACATGGATGAAAGGGAATATATTTTTTGTAGTTACATAAGGAATGCATTATTGGTTGTTTTGCATTGCACTAATGACTATAACTTTTGTGTTAGGTACATGATACTGGCAACAACAACGGTGTCGATATTTGTAAAGTATATTTTCTATGTGAGTGACATGCTTATGGAAGGGCAATGGGAAAGAAAGGCTGTTTACACCTTCTACTTGGAACTTATCCGTGACTTGCTTCATTTATCCATGTACCTTTGCTTCTTTCTTGTGATATTTATGTAAGTAATTCATGCGGCTTCAGTTTTTGCTTAATTATGTGTTTTTTATATGGCATTCATAGATTGCATGTGGACTTCACTAATATATGCACACCAGTTGAGATATAAACTTTTTTTCAGTTATTCTCAAGATTGTGTTTGAATTCACACACCTAATGCTACTGTTGGACTATTGTGTCCTATTGGTGCTTGATCCTTAAGTGTTTTCACGAGATTATTTGTTCTTTCACAACTGATGTTTGTTTAATATTGCTTTTATATAAGACTTTTCTGACATATTCATTGTTGCCTCATTTGACTGTAGTACCTATTTGTAAAGGTTATGCTTTTCTTGCATCCTTTCTATGGCTGAAATTGGGCTGGTTTCTGCAGGAACTATGGTGTTCCTTTGCACTTAATTCGAGAGCTTTATGAGACATTTAGGAATTTCAGGATTCGTGTTGCTGATTATGTTCGTTATCGGAAGATCACTTCAAATATGAATGATCGATTTCCAGATGCGACCCCGGAAGAGCTGAATGCGTTAGTTATAATCTTACTTTAGCATTGAGTTTATGATAATATTAATGTAAATCATCATTCTTAATTGCTTCTGGTGGATATGCAGAAGTGATTCAACATGCATTATATGTCGTGAGGAGATGACCACAGCCAAGAAATTAATTTGTGGACATCTTTTTCATGTTCATTGCCTCCGCTCCTGGTTAGAGCGGCAGCATACCTGTCCAACTTGCAGAGCTCTAGTTGTACCACCTGAAGGGGGGGCAAGTACAGCTGGAGGACAACATGGACCAAGACCAGATGCTCATCATGCAGGTAATCAATCCCAGTATTACATGTCATCTGATCCTATTTAGTTTGTTAATCAGTTAATCAATCACTGTATTACATTTTGTCTGATCCTAATTATCTTTATAGGTTCTGATTTCTGGTCTTGATTATAAGCTGAAGTTGTTTGTCTTTCCTTCATGTTGGTGTATAGTTATTGCAATAATAAATAACTAAAATAAAAATAATTAAAAGCTGGAGATTTTTTCTTGGTTTTTACACTCTTAATTAGTTAATTTTGCTGACATTGACTGCTGAAATTGAAAACAGAAAACCTCAGTAGAACATATTGAAAAGTGTGGTGTTTGGGCAAAAGTTTAGTATGTGAAGTTAAAAGCAATTCTTTTACTTGTTTGCTCCTTTCATGTTTGGAAACATGGGGTTTGCTGAAGTCATGCAGTTTTTGGGACTGGCTGGACCACTGGAAAGTGCTCTTCAGTTATTCCTTTGTTATTTCTGAATTGAGGAAATGAATAAAATATATTTTGACCAACTATGTTCTTCTATTCTGAACTCTGAAAGCGTTAGAAACAAATATTTTTGAGTACCTCTGCAATTTTCTTCCCGTCTTTACCTTATGCTTTTCTGGACCAAAATGGATCTTGAGTTTTGATCAATTAAAGGATTATAAATTGAAATGAAATAACAGGATAAAGATAAATAAACCAGCACCATATAAAAAGTTATTTATTTGTTTTTCTCTGGAGGACCAGGATATACAATTCTAACTCTCTTAGGGGATTCTATCTACAAATGATATGTCCTGATTTTTGTTTAATTATAATTTTGTAATGCCCTTGGAAGTTTAGAAGCTTATTGTCCGCACACCTGTGAGGGAGTGCAGATAAATAGCACAGAATGCTTGCTTGGCCAAAAAGTATCTTGATTAGAATAATTTGTTTTTAGATTGGTTGATTTCTCGCAGACTGCCTTTGGCACCTAAAATAGTAGAGCATATATATATTATATAGAGGATGTACATATTACTTGAACTACATCTATAAGCTGTTCAAGAGTTATTTTATGTATTTGGTGTGAAACTCTATACTAATGTGTCATACTCAGTTTTCTTTACTGCAGTGCTTAAGCGAATCTTTTGGCCTTTGAATCTTTGTGGTTGATGGTTTCATTTTATTCATGATGCATATCATTTTAGCCAAGTGGGCAGCATTTGTGTTGCTTGTGCTTTAATTTAGTGAAGCCAACTAATAGATGATTTGGAAAACACTGGCTAATTGTTTTTATCTGGCAACAGGTACAGGCAATTCAACAGCAACCCAGAGTTCAGCTGATGGTTTGGCTGACAATAACTTGAGCCAGCACCAGGCCAGGCTCCAGGCTGCTGCTGCCGCTGCCTCAATATATGGGAAATCCTTTGTTTATCCTTCTCCTAACTCACCAGTGTGGTAGGTGCTGTGGTGCTAGTTAATGTCAACATTTGTATTTGACAACTGATGCATGGTGTCTACCCATTTTTATAGTGTTATAGGATTATCTTGACAATTGGGATAAATGTTCACGATTGTTTGCACACATACACACCCACCAGTCTGCAACTTAGATTGTTGTCAAATTTGTGCTCTGATTGTAAAGTAGAAATATATTTAAATTTTGAATTTGTCAATTGTTAGAGGTTGTCTATTGACTTAGTGGTTTTTCTGGATCTCTAAAGGTTTGGGTTCTGCTTCTATATCCAACTTTATTTTTCCTTTTAAAAATATGTTAGTCCCATTTGCTTGGTGTCACTAGATCTGGGTTTGTGGCTCGGTATTGGTTTGCTACTCCAACTGCTGGTTCCTGTCCAGTGTGATAATTTTATGATGAAATAAAGCAAGAGCTTGAAAAATATCTTATAATGTATGCAGGTCTCCTGGATATGTTGTACTTCCTCAGTCCTATAGGCCACTGGGTGATTCCACCAATGTGGAATCTCGTGGAGAACAAGCTTCCAGTGGACAAGAACAGTTTCAGAATCCTGGTGCATCTACGTCCTTTCCCTTTGCTCAATTTCCACATGGTTTTGTCCCTTTTCAGGCACCTGGTGCTAATGTGACATATGGAGAAAGATTGGAAGCTCAGAAGAAGTTCATCAAGCACCAGATTGAGGTACCATCCCAGCACCAATTCCATGTATTCTTGCTTTCTCATTTGAACCATGCATCTAAGGTTTCAGCAAGCAAGGTATCAGCATTAAATGGTGTTTTAGATGTGCTTATTGTGAGATTTGGAGTACCTGACATACATGAATGGGCATGACATATCATTCTATATTTGGTCATTTTGTTTCCCAAATAGGTTTTTCCGGTTGCATTAGGACATCACCTTTTAATTTAATTTTTCTTTAATTTCTTTGACTTTGTATATAAACTTGTAGTCTTTGAAACGATAACTTTTGCTCTGCCATATTTGGTTCCCCTGCCTTATTTTGCTTAATCTTCTTACAGGTCTTGCAAGACCAGCTCCAACAATTGCAAAAGTTGAAACCGGAGGCAAGTTCTGAGAAGGATTCTTCTGAATTATCAGATGGCAAAGGAAAGACTGTCGCATCTTCTTCATTGCCGGTTTCGGACTGCGGTCGTCACAGTGACAATGAAGAGACAGCTTCATAGTTTTTATTGGCAGAATTCCAGTTGTAATACAGGGAGACTTGAAGAGTTTGGATGTAGAGAAAAGATATCGGGGGACAAGAACAAATATTAGGCGTTTCTTGATTAAAAAATTAATCATCCAAGCAATGTTGTATTGGGTCGGAATCTTTTTTTTTTCCTTTTTTATACTGAACAGTACCTGGAGCCATTTCCAATATGTAAAATTGTCTTTCGCCATTGATGGAAGATGTGGATGCTTTAGTGCTAACAATTGCATACACCTTGTTCCTTATCCATCGCATAGCCATTGTTCATTAATCTGGCAACAATTAATATAATTTTAAAAAATTGTGCTTGCAGAACTTTATTCTTTAAGTAGTTACGTTTTGAAAAGAAAATTTTCCAGGTGCTAACTTAAAAATTTGGTTCTTCATGCCAAGAGTATACTATTATATGCTGGCTGCCGAAAGGTCACGATGAACTTGGGAAGCTCTGTCAATAACAAAGAAGGTTTGAGTATATTACAACTACTGAGCTTATCAAGGAAATTGTATGGTTACAAAGTTTAGTTGTTAAGCTGAGAGCAAAACATGCATAGGCATATTGGAGTTAAAAGCAATATTTTAAAACCCGGATCGGCCCGACCGGTTTAACCGGGACTCAGAAGCTGCAAGGGGCCGGGTTTATATTTTTTCTATTCACCAAAAACCCTAGGATTTGGAAGGATGATTGGCGGACAATTGACGGCCGGCATGTTAGGGCTTTTGAAGAGAAAGTGACGGTGAATGCAATGGTGGTGACGGAGTTGATTTCTGGTAAGTAAATCGATCAGAAATCGAACAAAACTAGCAGCGGCAACAACTGGCTTTTGCTAGCGATTGGCGAGGCTAACGAGGGTGGGGTGAGGTGGGTTTTGCTTAGGAGGAAGAGGGGAGTAATTTCTAGGTAATGGGGAGGGTTGTTGACGCCAGCGTCGATGAGATCTGGCCTGGAATGCCAACGTTGGTGTCAGTGAGATCTGGTCGAATCCAACCTACTTCGGCCAGATCTTGGGTATAATTAAGAGGAATGGGCTCAAGGGATGATTGGGGTTGCACTTGGGGTGTCGTCGCCATTAACCAGTCGCCGGCCGATTTGTATTTGGGGTGTGTTTGTTAAACTTTAAACCTATAGGGACTTAACTGTAATTACTAGGGGTGTATTTGCTGAATTTTAGAAGTTTTTATCAACTGGTTTGACCGTTGGTCAACCCAGGACCCGACAACTTTGCCAGGTTTCACCCCGGGTTGGGTTTTAAAACATTGGTTAAAAGTTTTGCTTAATCTGAGGAGTATTGAATTGAGGGATTGTCTTCATCCAAAAGATTCATACTAAAGAGAATCCTACTGTTATGATACAAAACCAGTAATGGAGCTAAGTTCAAAAATTGCTTGGACTTGTTGAGGTATACTAATTTTGTAGAAGCTCGAAGACATGTAAGCTATTTGATGAAGTGAAAATGCATAAACTCATGCTATCCAAGGTGGAAGATTTGTAAAAATTGGCTCAACATAAGTCAGCTAGGGCAAAATCCAAGCTGAGGTAGGCTTACAACACTTTGTGGCAAAGCTGAGCATGGAATGGCAAAGCTAGGCACGAAATGTGGAAGTTGTGCATGACAAAGAAACTTGAAGCTACTAAGACTTAACTTCTTTCAAACGATAGGAAACTCAAGTTGGACAAGTCAGCTACTAGGTTGTGGGAAAGAAGGTATAATCCAAGTAGGATTTGGAGACTTGGGATTCTTGTTGTTATAGTATTAGAATGTGTAGAGTTTGTGTCTTACTACAAAATAG
This sequence comes from Pistacia vera, assembly GCF_008641045.1. NCBI lineage: Eukaryota > Viridiplantae > Streptophyta > Magnoliopsida > Sapindales > Anacardiaceae > Pistacia > Pistacia vera. Next base: position 880,431 of record NW_022196349.1, on the reverse strand, counting down.
GCTAGGTCTTTCTATTCTACTGAAACATTGTGAAGTCTTTACAGACTATAAACAAGGGCTTGTAACATAGTTCTAAGGGAGAGCTTAGAGTATATATAGAGACATCGACCTTCTTTTTTGGTAGATAGGCCGAGCCTTTGGGCTGATATTTAATCTATGGCACATGATCTCGAGACTTCCCCACCATATCAGCGTGGGTTCAGGCAAAAACATCCAAGTTGGCCTTTGGAAACTCAACTAGCTGTTCAGACAGTTTTTTGCCGAGGTTGCCCCCAATCTTGAGTGTGTGAGTAGGCTTTCAGTCATCGATAGGGACCTAGCCTAGTTCTCCACAAGGCCGGTTGAAGGCTCTTTCTTGTGAATACGAGGATCAATGGTATCCTGGACTGGTGCAGGCTGTGGCTCGATTCTTGTAATTACCATTGTTTGAGGTCGATTCTCTCTTTGGGCAAGTGTGATTGCTTAGTTGTAAGATTCCCTGGAATCTTTTTGCTACCCTTTGACAATTATAACTCCTATTGGAGTCAGGAACTTCATTGCTTGGCAATGAATTGGTGATGAAACGACAACAGATCTTTGTGAATGACGGCAAAGGAGATCAGGCGAGGGAAGACCAGTAGTTGGGGAGGCCAATTGACGTCAAGGAAGAGCAAAAGTCGTCAGAAAAAGGATGAAACACAATTGGAAGTCGAAACGTTGTCAGTGGTGAGGAATATGAAGCATTATGGTGGTGAAAGTGATGGATGATGACGACTGACGATGGGGAAAGGTGAAGAGTCATCGGAATAGGGAAATGGAAGGTCGCCGGCAATGAAGCTAGGTTTGGGGTGAGCAGCGGTTGCTTTTGCGTGACCTCTCACTTTCCTCTTACAATGGGGATGTCAAATATCAGTTCGGTCCCTACACAGTTTTTTTTTGACAAAATCAACCCCAAATGTAAATGACGCTCTCCAACTTACTCTTTGCTCGTCCTTGAGTAAAGTCAAATGAATTCTTTCATCATCCTCACAAACCACACACAACCATATTCATCAACAATCAAGACATTCATTAAAAGGTAAAGTGAAGAGTTTGAATAGATGAAGTAAACAACACAATCCTAAATAAAGAACTAAAGTTTTTGTCAAGATTTGCCTATCTCCACTCATGCTTCTCAAACACACATCCCATGCTCATATCATATTGTAGAAATGCAATGCAAGACTCCCAAACTTATATACATGCAACATAAAGCTCATTTTCCATACAAGATTTTGATAGATTTTCTTTTTCATTCATTAATTGTTTTCTCTTCTTTTCTTTTTCTTTTTATTGTCTTAACTTCTTAAGCTTTCTAGAAGGTTTGTATAGCGGACTTTATGTCAATCACTCCTAAACCAGATGGCTATAGGGCACTAACTGTAGAACACCCCTCAGACTTACGCACTCGAACCGACTAGGCTACAAGTCAAGACTTATTATTTTTTATAAGACTCATAATCTATATAATGACTTATTAAGCTTTCTAGAAAACCCATGTAACGAGCTTTGGGCCAACCTCTCCCAAGCAATAACTTTAGGGAATTAGGTGTAGAACACCCCTAGAGCTTACTTGCTTGAGCCAACTACGCTTCAAATCAAAACAAGATCACTAAGCAACATTTAAGCACTTTCAAAGACAAAGATTACCATTTTTATGTATACAAGATAATAAATGAAAATTTTCTCAATGGGCATGCAAAGTATGTGAAAGATTTGCATAAACATTAAAACACATGACATTCACACAAAACAGTGTCTAACCACAACTATGGACAAATCTAGCACATAACAGAAACAATAATTCAATATTTAAAACCATGTTGCAACAAACTATTTTCACAAACGTCACAAAACCTTTTAACTAGCACCTCAGTTGTTTCTAAAATGATGATTATGCATGAATTCATGAAAATTTTTAAAATAGCTCACTTTTTCCACCTTTGGATTTACAAGAGTAAGATTCAGCACATTTTCCACAAAAAATTTAAGCATAATCCATTCAACACACATTCTCCACAAAAACACACATCCTCTATTCTCACATCATTAATCAACACAATCAATCAACATACACCAGTCAACACTCCATTCAAAACATACATCCTTCGCAATACACATCAACACATCCTTCACAAAACAAGCTCAATCAATACTCCCCAACTTCAAATGTCATTTTCCTCAATGACTCACAAAAAACAAAATCATTCTCCTCAACTTAGCATTAAGTGATCTCAAATGGCAACAAAAACCAATCCAACAATAACAACATAAAGGGTGGAAAGATACAACCTGAGGAGCAATGACGAGATTATCACCAACAGGAGCTGCCAAGCATGTTGAGGACTATTCAATGACCAGACCACATGAGCACTCAACCACAACACATATATGGAAAATCCTACAAAGACAAAAACAAAAAAGACATTAAAGCAATAAAGAAGTATTTAAAAGGTAGGTTGTCTCCCCTAAGCGCGAAGTTTAAAGTCTTTAGCCACACTTAGTGCACTTAGATGACTATGGTGGTTGAAATATTAGTGGTGCACTACATAACCATCGCAAATAAGAAAAAGGTTCTAATACTAGTGGTGATTCAATTGATTGAAACTTTGGTATCTTAGACAATGATGATAAATACTCAAACATAATGGTCCAGGGCCTACCTACTGAAGTGGACGGGCCATCTAAATATGCACCAACCTCCTGGATTTCAGATGAAGCACTCATACTTACTACATCCTCAACAGATGGCTTCAAACAAGTGTAAACAATGTCCTCAGGCAACAACTATGGAGTATGACCCTCCACTAGACCGTTGATGGACTCAACCATGAAACACTCATTAACATCCTCATACACTGGTCCTAAGCTAGCTTTAAACACATTAAGCCTAAGTTTCCTATTCCCGAATGACACCTCAATCTCAGCTGACCTACAATTAATGCAAGCATTAATAGTTGCTAGAAAGGTCTACCTAAGATAATTGGGGGCATGCTACCACTGCTGGTATATTCCATGTCTACGACAAGGAAATCCACAAAAAAAATATAAGTCTTTAACCTTTACCAACACATTTTCAATCAGGTCCTTAAGCATCTTAACTAAACGATTACCTAACTACAGGATGACTTCGATAGACTTAAGTTTATCTAGATTAAATTGCTCATATACCAAAGTAGGCAATAGATTTACACTTGCTCCTAAGTTAAGGAGTGCTCTCTCAATAGTGATGTTACCTATTACAAGAAATAATAGGAGCACTAGGATCTTTTAACTTTAAGGGAAGGCGATTTGAAACAATTAGTCTTAGGTGTGTGAGACTTAATTCGCCTCTTTATGGACACAAGTCTTTTGGGAACTTTACATAGATAGGAATTTATTTAATGGCTTCTAACAATTGGATGTTAATTTGCACCTGTTTGAATAGCTCAACCATTTCCTCCATCTTAGCATTTTTCTAAGAATTGGGTACATTGTGAGACTCTAAACACTGAGGAAATGGTGCTCTAGGAATATAAGATGTAGGAGATGGTTATTTCTTCCAACTTTCTCCTTAGTTGGTTTATGCACAATTGACTCTAAGGTTGGTTCTCTCTCACCCCTCTCGGTTTGGTTCCTATCTAAATTCTTGTTCTTGCTAACCTTGACATGTAATTCCCTTTTAGACCTAACCAACTCTCGATCACTCTTTAGAGTCATCACAACATTAGCTTATTCATGATACCCCCTTTAATGATGGGCACTATTGGGGTTACTAACAACTTGACTGGGTAGTTGGCCTGACTCCCTCCTATTGACAACTTCAACTATTTGACTAATTTGGGTCTCTAGCTTACTAATGGATTCAGAATGGGAATGTGTCAGCTGGGTACTTTACTCTAATTCACAGAAGCTAGCATTAATGTTAGCATTTTGCTCCTACATGGTCTAGAGCATCTAAACCATCATTGATTCAAGTGAACCGGGCACTAAAGTGGGTTGCTGAACTGGGGGTGGGATCCTAGGTTGGGTAGGTGGTTGGATTGAAGGTAACTCCCTATAATTCCCTTGCTTATTGGAAGAACTATTTCCATATGGCATATTATTGGAGGTATTTTGAGTTGGTTGTGGCTTTCATGAAAATTTAGGGTGGTTATGCCACCCCGGGTTATAAGTGTTCGAGTACAGGTTATTTCATCTCTAGGAGCTTTGTGCAACCTACACTTGCTCCTCAAAAGGATTGAGAATGGGTTCCTCAGCTAGATGGTCAAGTATGGAGTGCATGGCAAAAACATCTTGATTTACCCTACTTTGAGATGATTGTGTAGAGGTATGCTCTTGTATAGATACAAATTTGTCAAATTGATGGGCCAACGCTTGTAGCTTGGAACTAATGTCATCTAAACGTGACACCTCATACAAGCCACCCTTCCTGAATGGCAGCCCTAAGATATGCATTCTAGATGTAGACATGTGGTGCATGAAATTTTCACTTAAGGTCTTGAAGAGTTGTCATAACTCATCTTCGTCCTTGTGCATAAATGTTCTTCCTACCTATTCTTATGCCTCTCAGTCAGTCTATCATAAAAACTATGCACTAATTTCCATCTAGGGACTACGTGATGGGGACACTTCTAAGCATTTCCTTTAAACGTTCCCAACTCTCATAAAATTCCTCGCCATCTAGTTGAGTGAAACTAGTGATGGCTTGTCTTATGCTACTAGTTTTGCCTATGGGAAAATACTTTTTGAGGAATTCCTATTGCATTTGGACCCAAGAGGTAATAGACCCTGCTGCCAAAGAATTGAGCCATTGTTTGGCTCGACACTTTAATGAGAATGGGAATAGAATTAAGTGCATGACATCCTCATTTACATTTGGAAGTTGAACCGTGGATCAAACCTCTAAAACTTTATCTAAATGTTTATAAGGCTCCTAATTTAAGTTCCCATAATATAATGGCAACAATTGGATGACACTAGTTTTAATCTCATAATGTGGTGTTTGGATGTTTGGAGCGTAGATGCATGAGGCTGAGGTGTATGCAGTGGGAATAAAGTGCTAACTAAGAGGCATATGCCTGGGTACTTCGTTATCACCAATCCTATGTGCTTGTTTTTCTATTCTTGCTACAAATGCATTCAATTTCAAGGTTCAACGATAATAACTCTTCATGACACGATCGTTTGGTTTGCATTCATCAATCAAACACACAGGAGGCTACACAAACAACTGCAACAACAATTCATAGAAAAAGAAAAAGAACAAGAACTAAAAGCAATTCCGAGGATTAAAACTCAAAATGCACAAATAAAGAAAATTAAAAACTAATATACTACATGCAAATACTATAAAGCAACTTCAATAAGCACACAAAACAAAATTAAAATTTAATAAAACTCTAACCAACTAAACAAACAACAGACGATCAAATAACTAAAACTAACAATAAAGTAAAAGAAATTAGTACTAACACAAAAATTAAATCCTATGAACAAACACAAAATATGCAACAATAAGAGGCAATACTAACTATGACTAAACTACCACTCTAAAATGCTATCCATTCATGCAAATGATTAATCAAAACTAAAAAGAACTAAACCTAAAAAGATAAAAGAGTTTCACAATTGTTTCACGCTAAAACTTTGCTTCACGTGGCACATTGTAGCATTTCCCAAATTGTAACTTTCCTACACAACAAAGAAAAACATGAATGAATATGTCCTAATGAAAATTAAAGAAAAAAAAAATTTAAAATTAAAATATTTACAAACTCAAAACACACAAGATCAAAAGCTCATTGCTCCACGACAACGAGCCAAAATTTTGTTGAGCCAATCGTCACAGCTAAACAATTAATCCTAATTACCGTAGTTCATAGTAAGTAGAGTCAAATCCATAGAGAGCAAGACTAATGATTTAATGTATATTTAAGTCTAACAAAAGGGAAATTGAGTAATTTGATCAATTAAAAACTAAGAAAACTAATTAATTGCAAGAAATTAAATTTTGCTAACTAAGACACAATAGCACAAATGTTGCCCTTCGAATTTGGCTCAACCCCACGATTAACTCCCACAATTCCTCTACTCACTCTTAGATTTCCTAAACCTACAAGGTTAGGTAAATCGTAAAATGGTATAATCTATCTTGTGTCTCTACTAATTTAATCAAAGATAGATTGGTTAAGGACTATATCTAAGTATAATATATCTTGTCTCTCTATTGATTCTATTAGAGATCAATTTGTTAAAAACTATCATCGATTTATCAAGAATGCTAACAATATAAATCACTAGCTGGTACAAACCAAATACGTACAACATATTAACCTTGTATTATCCAATCAATCAATTGTCACTTTGAATGAATTCCAAGCAAAAATATTGATAAATGTAATATCACTTGATTGCAATCTAACTTGAAGTAATTGAAAGCAATAATCACATTCAACATGCAATTAGTTCAATTTCAACAGGAATCGTCAAAGGACATCAACAATCCAAACACGTCATGTATCAAAATCATGTTAAAGTATTGAAATCACACTAAAATGAAAACAAACATAATTCCAACACAACACACAATGCAAATAATCAGTCCAATATCAATTTCAATCCAGCTAGTCAAGAAATGCAATAAAAAGGAGCTGTGGATGTCAACTGTGAACAGGCAATCGGGAGCTCAGTCGCTCATGTTAGTATTGATGGTGGCTGGAAAGACGAAAAATGGGTTGGTCATAGTGGAAATCAAGTGACCGATAGCTAGAGAGGGTGGTCTGTGGCTGAGGAAGACCAAGGGATGTCAAGGAAGATGAACAGCCACGATGGCGGCAGCATCCGCCAGCAGGTGATGAAATAGGGATCCAAGGGAGTAGATCAGGTGTTAGGGAGTCCAATCATTGTCGAAAAGTGAGCGAAATCATGGTTGGAAGTCGAACGGTCACTGGTGGCACTTGTGATGAAACGACGACGGATCTTCGTAAATGACGGCAAGGAAGATCGAGCAAGGGAAAACTGGCAGCTAGGGAGGCCAATTGACACTGAGGAAGGGCAAAAGTCACCAAAAAAAGGATGAAACGCCGTTGGAAATCGAAACGTCACCGATGGTGAGGAATACGAAGCATCATGATGGTGAGAAGTGATGGATGATAAAGACGGATGATAAAGACAGATGATGGGAGAAGGTGAAATAGAAGGCCATCAATGGTGGAGCTAGGGTTTTGGGTGAGCGGCGACTGCTTTTGCGTGACCTTTTACCTTCCTTTTATAGTGAGGATGGCATATATCAGTTCGGTCCCTACACGAATAAAAAATGACAAAAGCAACCCCAAATGTAAATAACAATTTGACCCCTGAACAGTATGATATAGACAACATCAACCCTAATCAATAAATCACACCCTAATATCAACTTACACCATCTCAAAATTCATTCCAAACATGCAACATTTGTAAGAAAAATTTAGAATTTGATTTTCAAGAATAATTTCATAAATTCTTAAATTGTCTCAATATAATTTCAATTAAATTACAAATGGGGTATTTTTATCACCTAAATAGAGTCATTTTGATGAATCTAACATATACGTTTTCAATAGACATTAGAAATACAAACATATCATGCATCATAATCATATTAAAGCATTGCAATTAAACTGAAACGAAAACAAATACAATCTAAATACAAAATATTTAACCAACTGTCCATTGTTTGGATTCAATCCAACCATTCAAGAGATGTTGTGAAGAAAAACTGTGGTCGTCGATCTTGGTTTGGCCTTCACTGTAACAGGCAACCGGAAGCTCAACTGCTCAAGGTGGTGTTGATGGTGGCTAGAAAAGATGAGAAAGTCGTCATGGTGAAGAATGAGTCATTGGCAACTGTAGAGGGTGATTTGTGGCTGAGTAAGACCAAAAGATGTTGAGGAAGACGAACGATCGTTGGGAAGACAAATGCTCGCGACAGATTCCGATAAGATAATGGTAAATGGGCTTGCGAGAAGGTAGATCGAAGCTGGGGGAAGTCGAATCGGTAGCTAGTGAGGTGGATTATCATCAAAAAATGAAGGAAACACATTGGAAGATGAAACATCGCTGGTGGTGCGAAGATGAACGTTGCGACGAGACGACAAAACGATAATGGAAGATGTTGGTTGGTAGCTCTCGATGATGGGATGAAGAAATCAGTAGCTGGGGAGTCCAACCGTCACTGGAGTTTGCCGAATAATGGAGATGAAGGTCTAGGGTTTGGGTGAGCGGTAACTTTTGGCGAGATGACGACAACTCTTCATGAAACGGCTACGAGGGAGCTCAGCTGAAGGTGAAACTGTCGATTGGCATGGGAAGATAAAGAGCCAATTGGCTAGTCGGTGGCAGCTTAGGGTTTTGTGGTCTACAATTGCCATTTATGGGACCTTTGGCTTTCCTTTTATAGCAAATATGGAAAACATCAATGTGCTCCCTACACAAAGAAAAAGTGACAAAATCAACCCCAAATATAATTATCAATTTGACCCTGAACAGCACAAAAGAGACAAAATCAACCCTGATTAGTAAATCACACCCTAATATCAACTTACTCAATCCCAAATTTCAATCCAAGCATGCAAAATTGTAAGAAAAATTTAGAATGTGATTTCCATGAATAATTTCACAAGCTCCTTTATTGTCTCAAAATAATCAAATTTTAAGTACAAATGGAGTATTTTAATCACTTTAGTAGAGTCATTTTCATGACTCTAACACTTCTCTCCTTATCACCCTTCAAATAAACTTTCATTTTATTGTTTCACTTCTTTTTCTTTTTTTCCTTCTAAAGTTCCAAATAAATTTTTCTATCTTCAATATTTTTCTCTCAATATATATTGTATAAACTACACCAACAAAATATTATTACTTACCATACATGTATTTGTTTAAATATATAAGTCTTCGACTTTTTTACAATATGCTTTTTACAAAACTATTAGAAAATAATAATGTTTTGTTTACAACTGAGTTATATAAACAAACAAAAATTACACAAAAATATGTAAAATGACTATTCTGTTTCTTGTTTTTCATCTGTTTGTATGATTCAGTTGTATGACTCCGTTGTAAGCATAACATTGCTCATTAGAAAATAATCGATCTTGAAAACTCTTCCTTAAAAGCCATTTAACATTAAAATGTTTCAAGTTTTCTGATATTCAAAAGTTCTAAAAAAAAAAGAAGAAGAAAAAGAAAAAAAAAAAAAGAAGCTATCAAGTAAGCGAAGTCATCTTTTTTTTTTTTTTTTCCCCTCTCTATCTCTCTTTATTTTTTTTTTATTTTTTTTATTTTTTATATACTAGAGATTTCTTTTAGATTTTGTTAAATAAACTTTTTGTTTTGTTTTGTTTTTTTTCTTATTCTAAATTTAGTCAATTTGGCTCGAAACACCCAATAAATTTCTTAGAATTGCTTAAAGTCTTGGTCAGCATTAATAATTTGAGCTACGCAACGTGGACAAGAAAACTCGAGAATTGTTTTCAAGTCTGAGTCTCGGTCAACCTATACTTAAATGACAAAAACGAGAGAAGGATCATGCATGCTACATATATTACTCTGTTCTATAAAGTAATTAATATAATAATCATAGGAAGTAGATTTAAAAAAAATTTGAGAGAAGGATCATGCATGCTACATATATTAATTAATTTTTCAAGCCTTGTCAAAATATTTCAATTAAGTTTACATTAACAAGTGGTCTTCATCATATATATTTATATGCAATTGTCACCTAAGAAGAGTAAAATTTACATCATTTGACGTGAAGAATTTGAATAAACATTCGAGAATTGTAGTATCAATCACAAATAATAGTCTTTCCTATGCAGTATTGAACAAAGAACAACTTTAAATACTAAGCACAATTTTATTATTGATTTAAATGATCATAAGATTTAATAGTGCATGAACTCAAGATACATACACATTAACGACTACACTCTAAAATGAAAATGCTCAGAAACTAATGGTTAATGGTCCTGAAACACTTGAAATCAGCATTATTGTCACCGAGGTGAAACACTTGAAAGAGTTACCTCATTGGTGGAGGAAACTTTAATATCTAATGAAGATTGAGGTAAATTCACAACTCTACCAACAGAAAATGCAGGTTCAGTTGGTTTAGGAAGTGTAATTGTATCACTACCCAACATAACTACTACAGATGACATGGTAGGCCTGTCTACTGGATCTTCTTGAACGCACAACAATCCAATATTTATATATTTCAATAGTTCAACCGGAACACACGATTGCGCCAAAACTGGATCCATCAGCTCTAATGCATATTCTCCGCACCATAGTTTCCATGTCTGAAATATTATTCATGTTATAAACTGTTAACTAAGATTATTGGTGTATAATTCGTTTAAGCTAGATCATTGTTCAAATTAAAGATTGAGATAGGGATATACATAATTAAGGAGGCTTTGACCATGTTCTGAAAGATAAAATCCATTATTCTTTTTCCCGCTTACAATCTCGAGTAGAAGAACTCCGAAACTAAAAACATCAGATTTAACTGAAAATAATCCTTCCATAGCATACTCTGGAGCCATATACCCACTGTTACAAATTGGAACAACAAAATAATTATGATTTAATCCAACAAAATAAATCAATGACATTTACATGTTAAAACTCTTTTACAAAAAAACAAAAATTTCTCATACTGTCTAGATTTACTTTAAAAAAATTATCAGATAATTATATTTAAAATTTGGATCATCTTCTTATTTGAACTCATCCAAGAAAGTAAGACAATTATTCTAAGTGGAAGCATTTTCCAGCAAAGAAAGGAAGCAAATCAAAATAGGAAATTATTAATGCACTTACTATGTGCCAACAACTCTGTTGGTGGTAGCTTCATTTTGATTTCTACCAAATATTCAGGCCATTCCAAAGTCTGATATTCTAAGGTTCATCTCAAAATCTAACAAAACATTACTTGTTTTGAGATCTCGATGAATAACTCTAAGCCGAGAATCCTCGTGCAAATACAATAGACCTCGTGCAATGCCATTAATGATACTTTCACGCATTTTCCAATCCAGTTCTGAGCTCCTAGTCGAATCTGAAAATAAAATATAAATTTCGAACATGGCTTCCCATCAAACAGTTATAGCTAGCATTAGAAATTTTGAGATACGAACCAAAGAGGAGGAAATCAAGGCTTTTGTTGGGCATATATTCATAGATGAGCATTGACTCATTCCCCTCTAAGCAGCAACCCAAAAGTCTCACAAGATTTTTGTGCTGTAATTTGGATATTAAAGTAACTTCATTTTTTAACTCCATTATCCCTTGCCCAGAAGTTCTTGAAAGCCTCTTCACTGCTACTTCCTTACCATCCGCTAACATTCCCTGGAAGTAATTAGTAAACTTTCTGTTATAACAATTAAGAAAAAGAAAAAAAAAATTGTTATAACGGAAATTGAAAATAATTATACCTTGTAGACAGGGCCGAAGCCACCTTCTCCGAGCTTATTTTCCTCAGAAAAATTTTGTGTGGCCTCAATTATGATGCCTAATGGAAACAAGGGGAAGTCTTGAGATTCCAACTGCTCCCCTTGTAATAACATATCATATGAATAATCACCTCCAACTCTGCCCTCTCCCAAGCGAAGTAATTGAACTTCGTTATCACTGGTTAAGTTTTCCTCTGCAAGGCACATTTAATTTAACTTGAAAAAACAGGGGAGGAGTAATATATCTCTTGTGAAATTCTTATGACATATGTGACAATTATTATATTAATTGATCGAAGCATATCTACTTTAATCATTTGTTATTAATTTCCCCATATATAATATATTGCTATATATAACAAGACATTCAAATTTCAAAGTTTATGTAAAATAAAATTAGAAGGTTAATTCTTTCTTAGTTCGAAGTTATAAATCAATTACCTTTGTCTCTTTTGTTTCTTCTCCACTGAAAGAAAGAGCCAAGCAGCAGTACTACTATAATTGCTGATCCTGTCGTGCCAATTGCAATCCATAGTGTTTTTCTTCCTTCCAAATTAAAATATTTTTTATTTAATATTCAAATTTATTTAATCCATATTATGACATCATGCACGAGTATTTAATGGTTTTAAATACGAGAATAACCCAAAAAATAAAACAAAATAAAACAAGAGATAATAAATCATGATCATGATAAAACTTACAATTGAAAGAGGTTTCCTTTTAACTGTCTCAGTCTTCTAACAGTAAATGTGAGCTCTAAGAAATTTAAAAGAAAAATAGTATTAAAATCATTTAAGTGATTAGTTAAACAGATTGGAACTCAACCCTAAACTGTATTCTGACTTTACCTTTGGGAGGTGGAGGTGGAGGTGCTTCATTATAGAACGGGTACAGTTCGTATCGTATGTTACAACTTGGAAACAACGATCTCCCTCCTACTCTTAAAGGAAACCAAGGCAACAATGATGAAATTGAATCTCGAAGACAGCTATTGCAATCAATTTTTGATAGGTCCGGTGTGCACTGCACTAGACCATACAGTGTTTGAAACTCGTCAAGAATAACCTTTCTGGTTGCAAACATTTTGGTAGCGTTTATAGCCTCATCCGTTGCTTCGGTCAGCAAGTTAGATACCATCCGACCAAAGTTATCCGTGCCTGTAAAATTATTTATATTAAGCAAGCGCATAGAGGGGTTTTCGCTCACGGTAGAAAAGAAGAACTTGTTTGAATAATGGAAAAGGCACTCATCGTACCATATTATGCTTTGTTCTCCAATAGGACAAAGATCGGTTAAGTTTCTGGTTGCAACATTAACACAGTGTTGGCAGGTGTCCGTATTGACATCGCCGCGGCAAAGAAAGAGGGCATACAACTTGTCAGGGTCATTGCCTGCGGTAGCGTTGTAAAAACCGTTGGAATATTTATCGTTGAGATAAGCATCTCTTGTAAGAGAAGCCAAGAAAAGTTTGAGGTTTGTTTGAAAGGTGCTGTTCAAAGTTATGTTTGGGCAGAAATGGTGAAGATATGTTGGACTAGCTGCCACTACGAAACTCAGCAAGCTTGGAAGAGAGAGAAACACAAGTATGATATTCATGAGAGAATGCGTTTTGATTCTAAGCCTTTTGTTGCTCAATGGAATATATTTGAAAGATCTAAAGAATTTCCCATTTTTAGTACTAACTCACCAATTTCTAAATCATTGGAATACATTGCATCAATGGTCAGATTCCTGCTATAAATTTGTCTTTAAATTGAAATGACTTCGCACCTGTATATGATGTAGAAACAGATGACTGAGATGAGGACTATTCAACCTTTGTCTTAGAAGACGAGAGACTTACTGCACTAGTCAACGGAGCAGATTAAGTCCAGTCAAATTACGTGTTCCTGTGCCTTTAGAAAAATAAAAGAACATCTCGCCATCCAATTTAATCTGTTGAAATTTAAAACAAAGCAATAATATCACAAAACCTAACAATCAGTTGAAATAAAATTTCTAAAAGGGTATCTGCACCAGCGTTAGCCGCAACTCAACTAAATCTTTACCGGCTAGCTAACAATAGCGCACGAGCAAGCAGTAGAGAAACCAGTGTGTGATCAACTGCAGTCACTCCTCATGGACCACCGATTCCAGCTTAAGGCTTTAAAACTGTAAGAGGAGGTTTTTAATAATTGGAAAACAAGGTTTTTGTAGTGCTCGAGCGTCAAAAAATTTATTGTGAAATTTCGTTCATTGGTTTATTTTATTTTATTTTATCTGAAAACTGAATAAAACTGAATTTCTTTAAAATTTGAATGCTAGCATTGTGTTTTATATTTTATGGTTTGATTACAAGTCTTAAGCTATTTTTTTTTAAATAAAAAGATTTGAAAAGTGAAAATTAACATTTTGACATATATGCCCATTTGATGCTAAATATATCATTACTTCAAAATAAATTTTATATAATATTATTTAAGCCATGTTTTAATTTTATAAACTTATAAATTAACATAAATATCTAGTTGAATTAAATTGTTTGATCTAAAACTTTTAACATAAGTTAAAAAAAAAAGGCATATGATAAAAAGTGTTAAAAAAGGTTTTTTAAATGGATATATATGTAATTATTAATATTAACAAAGGACAATATTATCGAAATAATTAACACAAAATATTAACCAGAAAACTGATGTTACGGACAGGTCTTTTTGTGTAATATGTCAAAAGCCTAGACAAAAGGCCAATTTCATATGCCTCAGCGGTACTAAATGGGTTTAACCTTATAAATTTTATTTCATAGTTAACTTTTTATGCATAATCATTTTTAAATTTATTAAATATTTTTTGGCTGGTGATTTAGAAAGTATGCAATTATATAGTACCCTGAACTGGTCCTTAGAAGTAAAGTACTAAACTACTATTTTGACAATTGTAAGTGCTTGGTGAAATTCTACAAGAAATAATTACTCAAAAAACATCGCAGCTATTAATTATACCCCCAATGATGTACAGATAAAAACCAACTAAAGTGGTATCTTTCATTGGCAGCGGCAGCGCATGTACAACAAACAACAAAGGCTAAAAGACTCGGCCAAAGGATGAAATAAAAACATCATGACAAAATTCAATGAAAATGATGGACCAACACTTGTCAAGAGGTAAGCTACTGCCAATCTATTTAATTTATATATGACTTATGACTTTAAAACCTGAACTCTAATTTATCTTATTGAGCAATTAATTGACTTAATTAAATAATTAAATCTCTAACGCTTATCAAGGTTGTTTGCAAGGATTTTTATAGAAGTTCGTTTTCAACGAAACCGACGTTTGGTAGCATTATTTTAATTGATTATTAAAATCTGAAAAAATATAAGCTGTGATTAATCTTTGTCGTTGTCCATACCCACCATGTTCTTGTGAAAATAATAAAAGTATTTGTTTAACTCTAAACATTAATTTTATTTATTTTTGTTGATACTAGATTTTGACACCAACTACTCACACGTGTAAAATGGTAAGTGGGTTTAGAAGTCACACTTGATATGGGAATATCAAATTAAATAATGGGTGAGAAGCAATATTTAAAGAGGTTCAGATGCTCAAAAGCGAATTCTACGTCTACTGCTATTGTATTAATACGAGTAAAGTTAGGTCGCGTTCAGCGAGCTGAGTTACAGTTTAGAGAGAATACAAAGGGAGATAGAGAGAGAGTAAGCTATTTCAGAGTAATATTAGCCAATCCCCACAAATGAGAAGGAATGCCTCTATTTATAGAGGGAGAGTTCAAGGTAATGATTACAAAATCTGCAAGTGGGTAGATGCCGTGCAAATCCTTCTTTGCATCCCATTGGTTACGTGCCCGAGGGATTTCCTTGATTTGTGCAGGGTTTGGACACGTGGGCGATCTCCAACCGCTTGCAAGCCTGGCACTCCCCTACTGCGTTGACAGGAACTATGCCTCTTGCGCCATTACGCGACATGGCTGCACTTGGATGACACATAACCTTCCTGAGCTCTGATTGGCCCTTGCTGACGAGGCTCCACGTCAGCCTTACTTTTCAGGCATAACAGAAGTCCCTCAGTTTTTAAGGTTTAAGGATCGAACCTTAAGAGCTTCATAATTATGCCTCAATTTGACATGTCTCAAATGATGCCTGATCGAACTAACCCGGTGACAAGGAGGTCGCGGTACACATTTTTATGAGTGACCTGAGATGGTCTTCTTCTGCAAAGTCAGCGACCTGGATTAGACCCTACTTAGTGCCGTACCGATGTGCTTCATATCTCGACCAAGGTCCGCGACCTGATAGAACTTAGCATATTTTTACCAAAGACAAGGAATCACATTGTTCCGTAACTAATATGCGACGAAAAGTGTTCTATTCTAACAACCTCTTCAGATGTTATCCGTTGCGCTTGACAGCTAATCCATTAATAAAGTAACATTTATTCTGACAGACGTGTCATGTGCGCAATAAGTGCCAGCTATGCGCATTAAATGCAAGTCATGCTGAAATGACATTCTTTATCAGGGCATTAAATGCGGATGAGAGCGCATTTAATGTGGAGGAGAGAACCGAACTGTCGCTCGGTTATTTCAATGGAGGGAAGCGACGATTGAATTTCTCGAAGTGTGGCAGTTACTCCTTCTCGATGATTGATGACATGTGGTCGCGATTAATGGCGAAAAATGCATTTCGCCCAAGCGTCGCTTGGCTTAGGGAAGACCAATCGCCACTTTCTCCACTATAAAACCCCAAGCTCGTCTTAAGCAATGTCACAACACTCATATTTCCAGAGAAAGTAAAATGCTCTCGCGAGACCAGATTTTCCAATCTCAAGTTGGTGTGCACTTTACGTTTACAGCAAGAAGTTTGATCCACAACCAAGAGGTAAGGAAGATCCTTCAATTACTTTTTTCTTTTTCTGCTTAGTAGATAGCTTATCCAAGCGATAATGGTGGGTGTGAATCTGTTTAATGAACTTTCATGGTGCGTGTTTATGGGCAGTCGAATGGAGAATGCTTTTTTCTTTCGTAAGGAATGGGATCATGCATGCTACATATATTACTCTGTTCTATAAAGTAATTAATATAATAATCATAGGAAGTAGATTTTTAAAAAAAATTGAGAGAATGATCATGCATGCTACATATATTAACTAATTTTTCGAGTCTTGTCAAAATATTTCAAGTTTACATTAACAAGTGATCTTCATCATATATATTTATATGCGAGTGTCACGTAAGAAGAGTAAAATTTATGTCATTTGACGTGAAGAATTTGAATAAACATTCGAGAATTGTAGTATCAATCACAAATAGAGCTGGACATTTGGGACCGGGCCCAAAAGCCGAGCTCCAAAACCCGGTCCTAGGACCGATCCTTGAGAGGACCGGACCTAGGAGGCCTGGTCCCAAAACGGGACCAGGCTTAAGGAGGAAGGCCTGGGCCCTCCTCCAAGTCCCAGGCCTGGGCCCAAAAAAATTTGTATTTTTTCAATATAGTCCCCTACCAAATTACATAAAACCCTTTGTTAATTTTAAAATAAATATAAATTATGAGGGCTAAAATGATATTTTACAAAATTTATTAGAAAAAAAATCTTCCAGGTCTAAAAAATTTATAAAATTTATAAATTTTACCCTAAAAAATACTAAAAACCCCCTATAAAATTTTGTTTTGCCCCCAAAATATAAAAAAAAATTGAGGGGGGAAATAAAATTATCCAAGCCCCATGGGACCGGTCCTAGGACCTGTCCTGGGCCCATGGGACCAGTCCCGACCAGGCCTAAGGCCTAGTCCGAGTCCTGGTTTTTCTCATGGGCCTAGGATTGGTCCCAGGCCCATGAGTGACTGGTCCCATTTGGGACCAGTCCCAAACGGCCCCAGGCTACCCACCTCTAATCACAAATAATAGTCTTTCCTATGCAATATTGAACAAAGAACAACTTTAAATACTAAGCACAATTTTATTATTGATTTAAATGATCATAAGATTTAATAGTGCATGTACTCAAGATACATATGCATTAACGACTAAACTCTAAAATGAAAATGCTCAGAAACTAATGATTAATGGTCCTGAAACACTTGAAATTAACATTATTGTCACCGAGGTGAAACACTTGAAAGAGTTACCTCATTAGTGGAGGAAACTTTAATATCTGATAAAGATTGAGGTAAATTCACAAATCTACCAACAGAAAATGCAGGTTCAGTTGGTTTAGGAAGTGTAATTGTGTCACTACCCAACATAACTACTACAGATGACATGGTAGGCCTGTCTACTGGATCTTCTTGAACGCACAACAATCCAATATGTATATATTTTAATAGTTCAACCGGAACACATGATTGCGCCAAAACTGGATCCATCAGCTCTAATGCATGTTCTCCGCACCATAGTTTCCATGCCTGAAATATTATTCATGTTATAAACTGTTAATTAAGATTATTGGTGTATAATTCGTTTAAGCTAGATCATTGTTCAAATTAAAGATTGAGATAGGGATATACATAATTAAGGAGGCTTTGACCATGTTCCGAAAGATAAAATCCACTATTCTTTTTCCCGCTTACAATCTCAAGTAGAAGAACTCCAAAACTAAAAACATCAGATTTAACTGAAAATAATCCTTCCATAGCATACTCTGGAGCCATATACCCACTGTTACAAATTGGAACAACAAAATAATTATGATTTAATCCAACAAAAAAATCAATGACATTTACATATTAAAACTTTTTGTCCAAAATAAAATTTCTCATACTGTCTAGATTTACTTTGAAAAAATTATTAGATAATTATATTAAAATTTGGATCATCTTCTTATCTGAACTCATCCAAGAAAGTAAGACAATTATTCTAAGTGGAAGCATTTTCCAGCAAAGAAAGGAAACAAATCAAGATAGGAATTATTAATGCACTTACTATGTGCCAACAACTCTGTTGGTATTAGCTTCATTTTGATTTCCACCAAATATTCTGGCCATTCCAAAGTCTGATATTCTAGATTCATCTCGAATCTAATAAAACATTACTAGCTTTGAGATCTCTGATAATACTTTAAGTCGAGAATCCTCGTGCAAATACAATAGACCTCGTGCAATGCCATTAATGATACTTCCACGCCTTTTCCAATCCAGTTCTGAGCTCCTAGTCGAATCTGAAAATAAAATATAAATTTCGAACATGGCTTCCCATCAAACAGTTATAGCTAGCTTAGAAATTTTGAGATACGAACCAAAGAGGAGGAAATCAAGGCTTTTGTTGGGCATATATTCATAGATGAGCACGACTCATTCCCCTCTAAGCAGCAACCCAAAAGTCTCAAAAGATTTTTGTGCTGTAATTTGGAAATTAAAGATAACTTCATTTTTTAACTCCATTATCCCTTGCCCAGAAGTTCTTGAAAGCCTCTTTACTGCTAATCCTTACCATCCGCTAATTTTCCCTGGAATATATTGTAACCTTTCTGTTATAACAATTAAGAAAAAGAAAAAAAAATGGGCTGTTATGTGAAAATGGATCCTGAAATATAACTCTGTTTTTCACTCTGAAAATGGATCCTCAAATTTTTCTTTCATACATTTATTGAAAGGAGAATGAGAGAGAAACAAAAGAAATCATTGTTTTTGGTCAATACTAAATAGTTATACTATTTGTTAGAATCGAGTGACCAATCATTTGTGCAATCAAGATCACAATTCCACAAAATTGAAAATAACTATACCTTGTAGACAGGCCGAAGCCACCTTCTCCGAGCTTATTTTCCTCAGAAAAATTTTGTGTGGCCTCAAGTATGATGCCTAATGAAACAGGGGAAGTCTTGAGATTCCAACTGCTCCCCTTGTAATAACGTATCATATGAATAATCACCTCCGACTCTGCCCCCTCCCAAGCGAAGTAATTGAACTTCGTTATCACTGGTTAAGTTTTCCTCTGCAGGGCACATTTAATTTAACTTGAAAATACAGGGGAGGAGTAATATATCTTTTGCGAAATTCTTCTGACACGTGACAATTATCATATTATTGTCGAAACATATCTACTTTTATCATTTGTGATTATTTCCCCATATATAATATATTACTATATATAACAATGTATCCAAAGTTTATGTAAAATAAAATTAAAAGGTTAATCTTTCTTAGTTCGAAGTTATAAATCAATTACCTTTGTCTCTTTTGTTTCTTCTCCACTGAAGAAAAGAGCCAAGCAGCAGTACTACTATAATTGCTAGTCCTGTCGCGCCAATTGCAATCCATAGTGTTTTTCTTCCTTCCAAATTAAAATATTTTTTATTTAATATTCAAATTTATTCAATCCAATTATGACATCATGCACGAGTATTTAAAGGTTTTAAATACGAGAACAACCCAAAAAATAAATAAATCATGACCATGATAAAACTTACAATTGAAAGAGTTTCCTTTTAATTGTCCTAATTAGAAATATGATAAATTGAGACCCCTTATATATAAAAATTATATCACCCACCATAAAATATGTTATATATGTATCTTGACTGTTTTTTCAATTATGAAATAAATAACGATTTAAAAGAAAACGTTGTGAATTTTATGTTTTTAGTTACATGTATAATTCAAAATTTATTTTCTTTTTGGATTAATTCTTCTGCTAACAGTAAATGTGAGGTCTAAGAAATTTAAAAGAAAAATAGCATTAAAATCATTTAAGTAATTAGTTAACTGATTGGACCTCAACCCTAAACTGATTCTGACTTTACCTTTGGGAGGAGGTGAAGGTGGAAGTGGAGGTGGAGGTGGAGGTGGAACGGAATTGCAGCTGGGCGCGGCTCTCCTTCATTATAGAACGGGTACAGTTCGTATCGTATGTTCAACTTGCAAACAACACTCTTGCTCCTATTTTTAAAGGAGTGAAGGCAAAAATGAAATCGCTTCTTCAAGACATCTATTGCAATCAATTTTTGACAGGTCCCGTGTGCACTGCACAAGACCATACAGTGTTTGAAACCCGTCAAGAATAACCTTTCTGGTTGCAAACATTTTAGATTTGGTAGCGTTTATAGCCTCATGCGTTGCTTCGGTCAGCAAATTCGATACCTCCTGACCAAAGTCATCTGTGCCTGTAAAATTATTTATATTATACATGATCACAGAGTCTTCTACGCTCACGGTAGAAAAGAAGGTCTGGTTTGAATAACGGAAAAGGCACTCGTCATACCATATTAAGCTTTGTTCTACAGCAGGACAAAGATTAGTTATGTTTGCGGTTGCAACATTAATACAGCGTTGGCAGGTGTCCATATTGACATCGCCGCGGCAAAGAAAGAGGGCATACAACTTGTCAGGGTCATTGCCCGCGGTAGCGTTGTAAAAACCGTTGGAATATTTATCGTTGAGATAAGCATCTTTTGTAAGAGAAGCCAAGAAAAGATTGAGGGTTGTTTGAAAGGTGCTGTCCGTGTTGGAAGTTGTATTTGGGCAGATATGGTAAAGATATGTTGGATCATCAGCAGCCGTGACGAAACTCAGCAAGC
Organism: Pistacia vera; assembly: GCF_008641045.1. Lineage (NCBI taxonomy): Eukaryota > Viridiplantae > Streptophyta > Magnoliopsida > Sapindales > Anacardiaceae > Pistacia > Pistacia vera. Next base: position 859,416 of record NW_022196349.1, on the reverse strand, counting down.
TTGGAAGAGAGAGAAACACAAGTATGATATTCATGAGAGAATGGATTTTTGATTCTAAGCCTTTTGTTGCTCAATGGAATATATTTGAAAGATCTAAAGAATTTCCCATTTTTAGTACTAACTCACCAATTTCTAAATCATTGCATCAATGATGTAGAAACAGATGAAGACGAGTCTCTATTCCTGCACTAGTCATCGGAGCAAATTAAGTCCAGTCAAATTAGGTGTTCTTGTGCGGTGTGCCTTTAGAAAAAGAAAAGAACATCTCATCAACCAATACAAAAACCTAACAATCTGTTGAAATAAAATTTCTAAAAGGGTATGTGCACCTTTGTAGTGCTCGAGAGTCAAAAAAGTTTTTGTAAAATTTCGTTCATTGGTTTATTTTATTTTAACTGAAAATTGAATAAAATTGAATTTGTTTAAAATTTGAATGCTAGGTTTGTGTTTTATATTTTATGGTTTGATTACAAGTCTTAAGTTATTATTATTTTAAATAAAAGTTTAAATGGATATATATATAATTATCAATATTAACTAAGGACAATATTATCGAAACAATTAACACAAAATATTAACCAGAAAACTGATGTTAGGGATAGGTCAAATGTAGAGGGCAATTACCCAGCCCCTCTACAATTGAGAAATTAGCTAAAACACCACAGTCACAAAAAAGTTTAAAAGTTAATAAAATATCTCTAACCACTTAAGACCATCGTCAACCACTGGCTTTAATTGTTGTGATGGTGTATGATCGGTCGAATCTGGCTAGTTGTGTGTCGATAAGACTTTTTTCGACCATGGATCATAGATCTATGGCTGGAAACGGCTAGATCTAGCGTTTTTATGGCTGTGAAATGACTATAGATCTGGTTGTTTTCCAACAATGGATTCGTGCATGGCCATTTTTGGCTTTGCCGGTACACGATCAGTCATATATGACCAGTCGTGCGCCATTCCATCGACTGCTAGTGGCGGCCTACGGTGGTGGTTGGCTGTTGGCAGTGGCTTCGGGTGGGTGGGAGTGATTTTGCTACAAATTAAAGTTTTATATGGTTGGGATGCTTTAGCAAAATTTCAAATGTAGAGGGTTAAAAAATAATTCAAAAATAATAATAAAACATACTATTATATTAATATTTAAAAAGAGGGCAATTTAGTAATCTATATAACATATCCATCCGTTTATCCTCTCAACCAAACATATTATTCATCAAATTATTCAAATCAACCAAACATATTTTTCAAATATTTTTAGTAATCTTCGAAGTAATTCTTCTTTTCATTAATATAATATACTCCTATAATAAAATATTATATGATCTAAACTTCGTAATAATATTTTTGGTTATTCAATTTGAATACGAAATAGATGGTTGCTAACAAGTCTTCGTCAACTGATAATTATTGACAAAAGAAACGGTACAGCTCATCCATGACAAAATCCAATTAAAATGAAAGGACTAACACTTGTCAAGAGGCAAGCTACTGCCAATCTATTTTATATATTACTTATAACTTTAAACCCTAAACTCTAATTTACCTATTGATTAATTAATTCAAAACTAGTCATATGAATTAGATAAACAGTCAAAATAAGTTTCAACTCTCTAAAATGATACATTTCATAAGAAAATTTTAAATAACAACTTTGAATATTATCTTGTAAATTCTTTTTATTGAGAAAACAAACGGTACAGTTCATCCACAAGAAAATTAAATGAAAAAGAAATGACTAAGTGGGCGTTTGGTTAGGGGTTATGTGAGATTATTGGGGTTAAGTTATCTTATATTACTTGATTACCTATGTTTGATTTGTCAAATAATATAAGATTTCGGTAATCTTCAAATATCAATTGTAGTTACTGTTAATAATACTGGAGGTAATCTGATTACTTTCATTTTTTTAAGTATTGTAAGATTATTTGGATAACCTTTTTTTTTTTTTTTTTTTATTCCTTATTAAAAAAAATTTAGGACAATAATACCCTTATTTTTAAATTTATTTACATGAATCTTGCTTTTACCATTTCACCCCATTTAATTAATTTTTTTAAATAAAATTACCTTTGAAATCAAAACAAATTTTAGCTTACCCAAGCCACCACCCTCACCAACCAGCTGCCGCCTGCCGCCAGCCAAACCACTGCTGTCCACTGCGGGAAGTTGTCGGAAGTCACCTAGAGTTGCCTTGAGCAGCCCACCGTGATCAGGAGGCCCCAATATGGCCGTTTCTAGCTATATTGATGGCTGAAAAGGCCATATCAGGAGTAGATCTGGCCTGATATGACTGTTTTTTGCCATCAATATGGCTAGAAACGATCATATCGGAGCCTCGTGGTCATGGTGAACTACTCATGACAACTTTCGGAGACTTCCGACGGTAGTTTGCAGTGGCGACAGGCAGCGGCATGGGGTGGGGGTGATTTTTTCAAAAATAAAAGTTTTATATAAGTCGGGTGTTTTAGCTGAATCTGAAATGTTGGGGGTTAAAAAAACTATTCAAAAATTAATAATAAAAATAATATTATATTAATATTTAAAAAGAGAGCAATTTAGTAATTTAAATAACATACCCACCATATTCCCCTTAACCAAACATATTAATATAACATACCCATCAACTAACCAAACACATTTTCCTAAAGATTTTCAGTAATCTTCAAGGTAATATAAGATTCTAGTAATTTAACATTCCTTGAACCAAATGCCCCCTAAAAGTTATTTAAAGGTGGGCCACTTCCAATCGATTTCATGCTACAGTAGTTATTTTATATGTAAGTAATACTTTTCAACAGCAAGCACGATGTTATTGGTTGATCATCTTATAAACTTTTTTGTTGAAATAAAATGATAATAAAATTTAATAATACTATTTTTCCACACTTTACCCCAAATTTTACATTCCAAGCTAATGTGTTTTATGTAATTAACATGTAAATAAGATGATGATGCATTGGTTGGGAGGATAAATGGGTGTGTATATTATATAGATTACTAAATTGCGTTCCTTTTAAAATATTAATAAAGTAATATTTTTTGAATCATTTCTTTTAACCACCTACATTTGAAATATTTCTTAAACACCTCAACCATATAAAACTTTAATTTGCAGCAAAATCATCCCTACCCAACCCCAAGCCACTACCAGCAGCCAACCATCACCGTCTTTTGCCATTGACAGTTGACGGAATGGTACATGATTGGTCGTATATGGCCGACCATGCACTAACAAAGCTATTTCTAGCCATGGATCACAATTCCATGGTTGTTTCACCGCTAGATCTATTGCAATTTCACGGCCAAAGATGTGGCCGTGAAACAGCCACAGATCTGGCCGTGAAACAGCCACAGATCTAGCCTTGAAAATGCCAGATCTTTGGCTGTGAAACGGCTAGAACTGTAGCTGTTTCATGGCCAGATTTGTGGCCATTTCATGGCCACATCTTTGGTCGTGAAACGACCAGATCTAGCCGTTTTCGGCCATGGATCAAGGATCCATGGCCAAAAAGGACCTTAACATCACACGACCGGCCAGATCCTGCGGGTCGTGCACCATTACGGCAACTGACGTCGACGGTCGGCAATGGTGAGTAATGGCCAGCGGTGATCTTGGGTGGCTGGGGGTATTTTGTTAACTTTTAAACTTTTTTGTTACTAAGATGTTTTAGCTAATTTCTCAAATTTAGGGGGGCTAGGTAATTGTTATTTGGTATACATTTAAGGACAATTGTGTCCGAAGTGGTATTTAATTAAGGGTAAAATAGGTATAAAAATCGGATTACTTATTAATCTTTTAATAACACCCCAAGGGGAGGTATCATATTACTTTCTACATTACCACCAATAAACACTATTTGTAATAAAAGATATCTGTAATCTTTTATTACTTGCATATCAAATATCGGAATCTTATAAAATAAACTTAGATTACCCTCGTTATCTTATATGCCCCCTATCCAAACGCACCCTTAAAGATAAGAATTGTCTACTCCTACGGGTACTGCAACTAAACCACTTTTTCAGATGGAGAATTGTCTGATAAACCTTCATTGTTGAGTAGAAATGCGAATTCCAGCTTCAGTTTTCAAACTTGCATATCTTTCACTAGAGATATGCAATTAAAGAGATATCTTTCTTTGGCAGCGTTCATACAACAAATAATAAAGGTTAACAGACTCGGCCTAGGGATGAAATGAAAACATGTATAGTATTTTTCAATTTGAACAAGAAATAGATGGCTGCTAACAAATCTTGGTCAGCCGTATAATTATTGACAAAAGAAACGGTACGGCTCATCCAAGACAAAATTCAATGAAAATGAAAGGACTAACACTTGTCAAGAGGAAAGCCACTGCCAGTCTATTTATATATGACTTATAGCTATTTTTTATACTAGATTTTGACACTAACAACTTTACACGTATAAAGTATTAAGGAAATTTTAGAAATTACACGTGAGTTAATTGTGAGAGTTGATTATGGTACTAAGATGATATATGTTTGAAGAAATATAAATAAAAGATAGATAAGATATATTTTTATAGTGGTTCCGATGTTTAAAGCAAATCCTACGTCTGTTGTTATTTTATTATTTTCTGACTATTTTTTTGATATCACCGTTGAGGCGTATAAAGATGAAGTAATGTTTTTTTTACAGAGAAAAATAATGGTCGAAGCTCAAATGTATGTCTAGTTCACATATATCCAACCTTTTTTTTTCATGATGAGAGCCGCTAATTTATACACCTTTGAGCTCAACATATCAAGTGCTTTTGTAAGTTGCCTAGACACATGGAGAACTTTAATTCATTTTGATATTTTATTTTTGTTATGCCTGGGAAATCAAGGGCTGACGTGGAGTCACGTGGCGAAACGTGGCCTGGTCCCGTCAGAACGGTAAGCGCATGTCAGGCCTGCCAAGCGCCCAGGAGCTCCCACGTGTCCGCTCCCCTGCTCCAAATCGCGTAAAATCAGCTTGGGAAATGGGCAATGGGACGTAAAGTCAGATTATGTCCTGACATTCACGCCAACCCAAGGATTTAATTATGATTACACGCATTCAACTTGGTATAAGAACAGGAAGACCCTTTCATTAGGGGGGATTCTCATTTTACATTTGGAACGCTCTCTCTCTCTCTCTCTCTCTAAAAAGCTTTGTATTTACTTTTCAATCATTTGTAAGTCAGTCCGCTTTAGCGACCTGACCCACCATATCAATACAAATCAGTGGATGTAGGACTTGCTACCTTAGCATCCGAACCACTTTAAAAGCTCTCATTGCATTTATTTCATATTCATAATCCATATTCACGTGTGTTCCTTGTCCAATCAACGCTGCGCACGTGTCAATTAGTTGGTGCCTAAATCGTGCATCAACAGTTTGACGCTAGAAGGAGGGCTGATTTAGTGTCTATCCTTCATCAGGAGAATCTTTGACCTACTGGTCCGACAGCAACAAATGGCCCGCCAATCTGAGCCAGAGCAAACTAATCAGCGCGCTGAAGAAGTCCCCTCCAGGGTACTTCCAGTTTCGCAAAATGCTGCGGGGGATATCCCGGCAGCTTCACAACTCGACCCTGCCATCAGAAGCTACCTGGAGAGGTTCGACAATACTCTCCAGACGGTCAACCAAAGGTTGGACCGTTTGGACCAAGGCATGTCATCTACAACAGCTAGAGCGGTGCAACCGCCAAAGACGCTTGCAGGTCGCGCTAAAGCGCGGCAAAGGGCAATAGCCCGTGCCGCGAGCACTGCAGCGCGTAGACGTAAGGGTAAGCAAGTGGCAAAAGGTCAGCCTACGGGCTCCCAGGGACCAGCGAGCACAAATCGTGCCCCGAGCAGGGTGCCGACTAAGTTGAGACTCGGAGAAAAAGTGAATCCCGAGCTGTCCCATGCCACGTCGCAGGCGAACCCAAGCAAAAATGCCGCGCGCAATGATTCCTATCGCCGCCAGCAGAATGATCCTGATCCTTATCATGCGGGTGGTCCCCATACCTCGCAGGGCGGTTCATACCACCATGAGGGTCGTGAAAATGCCCCGCACAATCCATCGCCTTCACACGCCTCTAGCCAGCGTGTGTCGAGTGCGGCCGAAAATGCCAACCGAGGCGAAAAGGAATCCGACCTCTGGACTCTCCTAAACCGTAATCGCGAAGGCCGGACTCGCATGGGTGAAAGCAACCCCCGATTGGCTCCGTTACCACAAATTGAGGAGCTACAACGAGCTTTGGACAGGTTAAGGGAGCAGCAAAACGAACAGGCACAGGTTGCCTCTGCATCCCCTTTTTCTCCCGAAGTGCTAGCTGCTCCACTCCCACCGGGGTTCAGGATGCCCGATATACGGCCGTTTGACGGGAACCATGATCCGCAGGATCATTTGTACTAGTTCAACGACCTGATGGAGCTCCACCAGGTTTCGGACCTTGCAAAATGCTGTTGTTTGGCCGTGACACTCACTTCTCACGCCAAGCGGTGGTTAAGGTCGCTCCCAGCGGGATCGATCAGTTCGTGGCCTAAGATGAACACGACGTTCTTATGACATTTCCAAGCCAATCGGAAGTTTTCGATGCCTTTGAGCTATCTCAGCAACATAAGGCAAGAAAGAGACGAATCCCTGCAATCTTACATCGACCGTTTTCATAGGGAACTAAACAAGGTGGCTCACGCTCCAGAAGAGTCCATCCGAACACTTATAATAGCTGGAGTTCCCCCGCAAACTGACATGTGGAAAGAACTGTAGGTTGAGGACGATGTTTCCCTCACCAGATTTTACAATCTTGCAGAAAAGTATCTCCGAATAGAGAATTCATTGGCGGCACTCCGCCGCCGTGATCACGGCGCTTCGAGCAGTAAGTCTGGTCGGGGAGAAAGTAGGAGAGCTGATCGCAAATGAGACATTGATGATCAGCGAAAAGTGAAGAAACCCCACTACGAGCACAAAAAGTCCTATACACCTGTTCCTCATCGCGATAGGGACAGAACTCAATACACTCCGCTGAACGTGTCCATATCTGTAATCCTTGACAAATTCGAGGAGGCCAGCCTGCTCGGTGAGCCGGAACCAATGAAAACTCCTGCTATGGCCAGAAACAGTAAAAAATACTGCCGTTACCATCAGGATAACGGGCATCACACTGATGAATGCCAAGCCCTAAAACAGGCAATCGAAAAGCTCATTAAAAAGGGGCACTTCAAGGAGTATATTGATGACTCCCCAAAGGAGAGCCAAGGGGAGCAAAAGAAAAAGCGTCGTGATCGCAGCGGATACAGTAGCGTTAATATAATTTTTGGAGGTCTACACCTCGCGGGAAACACGCGAGGAGCGTAGGAAAGGTACTCTCGCGAAGCACATCACGACCCGATTAGGGTAATGAACACTTCGCAGTGACCGCAAAAGGCTCGAAAGGAAGAGCCGATCACCTTCTGCGAGAAGGAAGCAGCTCGCTTGCATCATCCCCATGATGACGCTCTTGTGATTACGCCTCTAATAGGGTGCCATAATGTCTGCAGGATGCTTGTGGACAACGGAAGCGCTGTGAACGTCCTGTTCAAGATCGCTTTCGATAGAATGAACCTGGACAAGGCCGACCTGAAGCCAGCCTCGATGCCTCTTTACGGTTTTACAGGGGATCACCTGATCCCCAAAGGAACAATCCAGCTACCAGTCACGCTCGGCGACTACGACGAGGTGACTAGGGTTACGGAATTTTTGGTCGTGGACTGCCCATCGCCCTTTAATAGAATCTTGGGGCGACCTCTGTTGAGAAGCTTTAAGGCAGTCACTTCCATTTATCACCTCAAGATGAAGTTCCCCACCCCAATGGGGATAGGGGAAGTAAGCGGATCGCAAAGCGCATCTCGCGAATGCTATGTAAAAGCGGTACAGATGGCAGGCAAGGGAAAGGGCATTTCACGATGTGTGCCCCGCCAGGCTATGGCGATCAGCCGGATCGAGCCACAGCCTGGTCCAGCGGAGGATAGCATAGACCCGCGAATCCAGGAAATCCCTCCTAGCGGCCCGGTTGAGGATCTGTCCGAAATTTCGGTTGATCCAAAAGAGCTGAGCCGAGTGTTAAGGGTTGGAAGCTATCTCAACCCTCAGCTCGCTTCCGAACTGATAAGCTTCTTAAAGGAAAACATTGACGTGTTTGCCTGGTCGCATGCAGATATGGTCGGGATCAGCCCGGACATTATTTGCCATTCATTAAACGTCAGCAGTGAAGCCAAACCGATTCGCCAAAAAAGAAAAGCGATGGATCCGGAGCGGTACAACACACTAAAATCAGAAGTGGAGAACCTCCTCCGAAACGGGTCCATCCGAGAGGCTCTCTACCCGACCTGGGTTACCAACCCGATCCTGGTAAAGAAGCCAAACGGCAAGTGGCGGACCTGCGTAGACTTCAGTGACCTCAACAAAGCTTGCCCGAAAGACAGCTTCCCTCTGCCGAGAATCGACCAGCTCGTTGATGCCACCTCAAGGCATGAGCTGCTTAGCTTCATGGATGCGTACTCAGGATACAATCAAATCCTGATATACGGGCCAGACGAGGAGCATACATCCTTCATTACGGAACGGGGGCTATACTGTTACAAAGTCATGCCTTTCGGCCTAAAGAATACGGGTGCGACCTATCAGAGGTTGGTCAACCGAATGTTCTTCGACCAGATCGGGAAGACAATGGAGGTCTATGTGGACGACATGCTGGTCAAATCCCAGGTCGCCTTGGAACACATTGCACATCTCGCTGAGATGTTTGACATCCTCCGACTCTACAGAATGAAGCTAAACCCTCTCAAGTGTTCGTTCGGGGTATCTTTAGGAAAGTTCCTTGGGTATATGGTTAATCAGCTTGGTATAGAAATAAACCCCGAGAAGATCCAAGCTCTGCTCGATATGGAGAGCCCGACCAGCAAAAAGCAGGTCATGAGTCTAAATGGGCGGATAGCGGCACTTAGTCGCTTCATATTGAGATTAACAGACTGCTGCTTACCATTTTTCAATTTTCTGAAGGCCAATAAGAAATTCAAATGGACTCTCGAATGCGAACAGACGTTCCAGAGTATAAAAAAACACCTTGGGAAGCCACCTCTCCTCTCTAAGCCTCTCCCGCAGGAAATCCTGCTCATCTACCTGTCCGTCTCCCAGTTCGCGGTCAGTGCAGCTTTAGTACGGGAAGAGGAAAAGGCGCAGTGGCCAGTATATTATGCAAGCAAGCGTCTATCGGATGCCGAGGTGCTGTATCCAGAAATGGAGCGACTAGCCTTTGCTCTGCTGATCGCGTCCAGAAAGCTGCGACCTTACTTCCACGCCCATACAATCAACGTAATGACTAATTACCCTCTCAGGCAGGTCCTCCAGAAACCAGAAGCCTCGGGTAAACTGCTCAAATGGCCCATGGAATTGAGCCAGTTCGACCTGAAGTACAAGCCCAGATCGACCATTAAAGGGCAAGCTGTTGCAAACTTCATCTTAGAATTTTCCTATCTCCTAAGCGAGCAACAGCCTAGAGAAGTCGTGCAAGAAAGTATTCAGAACCTGTCGACCTGGAACCTCTATGTGACGGGTCATTAAACAGGAAAAGAGCCGGTGCGGGCCTTCTCCTTGTAAGCCCCGAGGGGGCTCGAATTCATGGTATTCTACGGTTTGGGTTTAAGGCGACCAACAATGAGGCAAAGTATGAAGCCCTGCTCGTCGGGTTGTGACTTGCCAGAGAAATGGGTGCAACCGCGATCAGCATTTACAGCGACTCTATGCTGGTCGTCAACCAAATTCTAAGGGAATACCAAGCCAAGGAAGAGAACATGGTCTGCTACCTGAAAGAGGCTAAGACTGCTCTGATGTCGTTTAGACACTTTGAAATCACTCAGATCCCTAGAGATAGTAATTCTATAGCGGATGCCTTAACAAAGATAGCCTCGTCTTTGGATTCAGAGGCTCCATGCAACATTCCTATTCGTTTCGTGGATGCTCCAACTATCAGATCAGCCGAACAGGCAGTAAATGTGACTCAACCGAACTCCTGGATGACTCCCGTTTTCCAATACCTGAAGGATGGGACCTTGCCAGATAACAAGGTCGAGGCAAGGGTCGTGCGAGCAAGATCTGCTCGTTACACACTCATCGGGTACCAACTGTACAAGAGAGGATTCAATGCCCCCCCTCCTCCGATGTGTAACCAGTGAAGAAGCAGACTACATCATGAGAGAAATTCATGAAGGGATCTGCGGTAACCACACGGCTGCTCGATCTCTTGCGAACAAGGTTGTTCATCAGGGATATTATTGGCCCCGGAACCAAGAAGATGCGCACAGTTTTGGTAGGAAATGTGACAAGTGCCAGTTGTTCGCGAACATTCCGCGAGCCCCCTCGCACGAGCTGATAACGATGTCTAGCCCCTGGCCATTTTCCATGTGGGGGATCGACCTTATCGGTCCCATGCTAGTTGGAAAGGGAGGGGTCAAATATGCCGTGGTCGCGGTAGATTATTTCACAAAATGGGTGGAAGCTGAACCGCTAGCCACGATCACGACCAGAAAGCTGAAAGACTTCGTTTTCAAGAACATAGTGTGCCGCTACGGAATTCCTCACACCCTTATCTCGGATAATGGAAAGCAATTCGATAACGAGGAGTTCAAGCAGTTCTGCGACGAGCTGGGCATCCATAAAAAATTCGCCTTAGTCGCCAGACCGCAAGCAAACGGCCAAGTTGAAGTAGTCAACAAGACCATTAAGCAAACCCTAAAGGCCAAACTTGGGGCGGCCAAAGGAAATTGGGTTGACGATCTCCCCAAAGTCTTATGGGCGTACAGGACAACTCCAAAAACTTCCACCTCAGAAACCTCTTTCTCGCTAGCCTATGGCTGCGAAGCAGTGATTCCTGTAGAGGTGGGAACTGGTTCTCTTCGGAGAGACTTGTATGACAAGGTTGAAAACGAAGCACTAATGAGGGCAAGTTTGGATCTCGTTGAGGAGCACCACAGCAAGGCTTCGCTAAGGATAGCAGCCTACCAGCAGCGGGCAAAGAAGTTTTTCGATTCAAGGGTCAAACGAAGAGACTTCCAGGTCGGGGACCTTGTGCTAAAGGAAGTTTTCCTTGGGACCAGAGAGCCAAGTGCAGGGGTACTAGAACCTAACTGGGAAGGACCGTACCGGGTCGACAAGGTGATCAGACTGGGGACTTACCATCTCAAAAGATTGAACAGTTCCAAAGTACCCCGAGCTTGGAATGCTGAGCACCTCCAGCCATATTATCAGTAATCCCAAACTCAGCTCTCATTATAGATCAGTTTTTGATTTTGTTAGTTCCCCTTTTGTTGTAAAGTATTATTCTGTTCGCTTAAACAGTTCGCGTTTATTTTGTTCGCTTAAGCAGTTCGCATTTATTCTGTTCGCTTGTAACAATTCACATGTAATATTGCTTATGTAAAACTGAATTGTAAAGTGCACTTATGTATAAAAGAGCGAGCAGCAATTAAAGGCAAAATGTATTTCCATTTATGTACAATAAATTATTAAGACCCTATCTCCATGGAGTCAAGACTCGTTACACTACGGCTGGTCGGGGGGATCTTTCGAAGCAGGACCAAAACTCCCTGCCTGGTCGGATCGTCGGGTGGCCGCTGCTGCTTGGTCATCTTCCTCCGCCAGAACTCGCAAAGTCTCTTGCCACCCCTCTGGGAGGTCGAAAATATCCAGATTCGGGTTCTTTGGTCGCAGGGAATAGATGGACCCGATTGCCCAGTCGGTGGCCTTGTCCTCGGTCTCCTCTACCTGGATTCGCATTTCTTCAGACAGTGAAGCGATTCTTTCCCGACTCTCCTGGAGCTCGGCCTCGAGAGCTAGCCTTTCCTTCTCGGAGGCCTCCCTTTCTTGTTCAGCTCGCCGAGCCCATGAGGAGGTCGTCTGGAGCTGCTGGTCCTTCTCTCCGACCTCCTTGGAGAGCCTAGCAGTTGTCCTTTGAAGCTCCTTCACTTCCTCCACACGTTGTTCAAGCTCCGCCTTTTGGAAGTCCACTGTTCGCAAAGCAGCATCCTTTTGGTTCAGATACCTGTTCGCCGCTTTGAATGCTTGTGTTCTTTCTGCTTCGACGGACTCCAGGCTCTGCTTCAGCTTCGCGACCTCCTCCTTTAGGTCGCTTGCCCCCTTTGCGGCCCCCAGCCGAGTCTTCTCCATAGACATCCTAATCGCAAGCAAAGTGTGCGAGCAAGAAATGAAGTTAGAATAAAGAATAAAGAAAAATAAAGATGGCGGACAAACTTTAAGAGCAGCTCGTTTACCTTGCGTAGATGCTGGAACGACGTGGTCATCAAGTCGTCGCCTGTATCAGCGAACTCATCATACGACTCCGATAGCCCACACTCGAGCAGAGAATAGACTATCGGCTGCAGGTATTCGGGCAGACTCCCCAATGAGTCCAGCACCGGTGCGTCCTTCGCCTTGTCGGTAGTGATCGCCTCGCTCACGGGTTCCTTGCCCGACCTCCTTGAGTCCTGTTGTGACCTCAAAGGTTCTTCCTCAGATTCGGTCTCCGACTCGTCGGCCTGAATCTGCTTCCTCTTCTTTGACCTCTGGGCCGGAGCCTTCCGCCTTGGACGAGCAGGTGGTGCCTGAGCGACATGTTCTGTCCTGGTCGCTTCTTGCACAGGACGGGGCTGGGAAGGTGCTGCTGTTCGCACCGGTTGTGCCAGAATGGGACGAGCAGCTTCAGCCGGTCTCTCTCTCCTCGATCGAGGGAAGACGAACGGTGCTCGGCGAGGCTACTCAGACTCTTTCGGAGGCATGGTTGCTACATGCAAGTGCGTTAGTTAACAAAACTATTCCGCGACCAGAAAGGAAATCAATGTAACTTACCTTCTAGGGGCTCTAAAGACGCTTTGCTACTAATAAAATCGTACTTTCACAAGTTCGCGGTTGTCACGAGCTTCCTTGCATCCCGGCTTTCCTCGGGAAGGACTCCAAAAGATACGAGTCTGTCCGGGTCGTCGAGCAAGTCTTGGCTGGTCATTCTATTAACTGCAAAAGAAGAATACGGGTCGTTATTATAAAGCATGCGAACAGATAATATACCTAGCGAGGAAGAACCTACTTGGTTTCTGAAAGTGGCAGTAGCCGTCATAGCAGAAAAAGAAGAATTTCGTCTCGTAGGCCCCCGCGTTGTTGGGATAGCTATGTATCCCATCGGCGATGGTAGGTCGGCCGGGACAAGTAATATGAATCCTTGTCCCTACTCTCTTTAAGATAGTAGGCGATACCGAGCTCCACCTCCGTTGGCTCGCCCAAGCTGCTTTCGCAGCACGCGATGTACATCGCGACGACGATGACATACGCATTTGGTGTCAACTGCATTGGTGCGATCCCGAAGTGATCCAGGACTGACCTGATGAAAGGATGGAAGGGAATCATCCCTCCACCCTTGAAGATCTCTTCGGAGATCGCAGCAAGGCCATCAGCAGGATGCCGTGACAACCGACTGTGGTCGAGAAACACCTCTGCGCGGACGTTGTACTATTTTTTAATCCTATCAAACTCTTCTCGGGTGAGAATCGAGAAGACATCAAGGGATGCGTCCACGGGAACTTCCCGCGAGGACGAGCTAGTTCCTTCCTCGGGTCTGGATGTTGACGGTTCCATTCCAGAGTCTGCAACACCGACAGACACGGTCATTTTAGCCTTCGCATTTTGTCCCATGCGACGGCATGGGACAAATTCCTTAAACCATAACAGTAACTCGAGCCACCACCCGCGGCTCGAGTCCGGCAACGGCGGCGCGCCTCTGGTGAAACACCAGGAGACCCAATGCCGTTGCCCACCAACCAAACAAACAAAAAAAAAAAGAGGAAGAAGAAAAAAGATCTTACCTTCTGGGATGCGTGACCAAGGCCGAATCTTGTTTCAGATGTCTAAGAAGCGCCAATCGGAAAAGAAGAACTTCCGGTTTGCAAAGGCTTGTCACTCGAAGCAAAAGGGATTTTGGTGGCCTCATCTGAAAAATGTGAGCTTTTATATGGACTGCGAATCGACGGTTACTACCTCTCGGAAGCGAAACGACAGCCTTCTCTCTCTCCCCGCATTTAATGCGCCCCACGTCGCATTAAATGCCGTGATGAGGGTCGTCGTTTCAAATGCGTCGTGCAGTTAAGGCTGTCAAAACGATGTCGGGTCAGCACACAACGCATTTAATGCACCTGACAGACACTGCAGCACGTGCAGAGCATCTGACAGCATGGATGCAGGTTCATTGAATCTCTCCAAGGCACGGAAAAGAGCTTTCAACGAATCCAGGTTGCTAAAATGATGATTGTCAGGTCGTTTGGGCAAGAATTGTGCGAGGTCGTGTTCGCAAAAGGTCTTGTCCCGAGCTTCTTCCATTCAAGTCGAAACAACCAGAACCTCAAATCGCGGCATGATTTAGTTTCCAAGGTTCGATCCTCAAACCTTAAAAACTAGGGGACTTCTGTTATGCTTGGGAAATCAAGGGCTGACGTGGAGTCACGTGGCGAAACGTGGCCTGGTCCAGACAGAACGGTAAGCGCACGTCAGGCCTGCTAAGCGCCTAGGAGCTCCCACGTGTTCGCTCCCCTGCTCCAAATCGCGTAAAATCAGCTTGGGAAATGGGCAATGGGACGTAAAGTCAGATTATGTCTTGACATTCACGCCAACCCAAGGATTTAATTATGATTACACGCATTCAACTTGGTATAAGAACAGGAAGACCCTTTCATTAGGGGGGATTCGATCATTTTACATTTGAACTCTCTCTCTCTAAAAAAGCTTTGTATTTATTTTTCAATCATTTGTCAGTCCGCTTTAGCGACCTGACTCACCATATCAATACAAATCAGTGGATGTAGGACTTGCTACCTTAGCATCCGAACCACTTTAAAAGCTCTCATTGCATTTATTTCATATTCATAATCCATATTCACGTGTGTTCCTTGTCCAATCAACGCTGCGCACGTGTCAATTAGTTGGTGCCTAAATCGTGCATCAACAATTTTGTTAAAGGTGAGACAAATGTTATATAATATCTCTTTGAGGTGGTTTGAGTTTTGACAACTAATACCACTTTGCCTTTAAGTGCTTGTTGAGCTCCAATTGGTGGTGCTGACATAGTATGTATTTTTTGCATAACAACTTTAAACCTTAAACTATAATTTATCTTATTGAGTTATTAATTAAAAAATGGTCATATGAATTAGATAAATAATCATAACAAGTAAGATATACTCTTCAACTCGTGTAAAATGGTACATTTCATGTAATATTATTTCATATGATTTTTTTTTTTTTTTTTTTTTTTTTAAATAGCAACTTTGAATTATGAACTTAAAATGAACCAAAATATTATTTGTTGATCATCTTATAAATTCTTTTTATTGAGAAAACAAACAGTACAGCAAATCCATGAGAAAATTCAATGAAAAAGAAATGACTAAAAGTTATTTGGAGGTGCGCCACTTCCAATTGACTTCATGTTATTTATTTTAACGGTAAGCAATACTTTTCAACACCAAGCACGATGTTATTGGTTAATCATCATATAACTTTTTTTATTGAAATAAAATGATAATAAAATTCAGTAATACTATTTTTTCCACACTTTATCCCAAATTTTATGTCTCAAGTGATTTGTTTTGTGTGATTAACATGTAAATAAAGTGATATGTATTGAACGATATAACAATATTAATATAGTAAAATCTCTCTATAGTCATAATGGTTGAATCAAACAAATTTATTAGTATAAGGAGATTATAACTTTATAGAGGTATAATTACAAAAATTATTGTTTTGATTTCTTATTTTATATTTTACATTTTAGTAGTATGTATTAGGATTTTAATTCATTATTTTAGTAGTCATCCCTGCAATTAGACAAGAAGAGAAAGAGAATACTCCTAAGGATGACATTATAGAAATACAAAAAGTTTTGTGTCAAGAAGCTCTAAATATACTTAAAAAGCTAGAAATATTTTCGCTTCAACAAGATGATGTCCATGCTAGCGAGTTATTACATATCTATAAGTTAAAAGATGCAATAACAACTCTTAAATCATTGTTCCAAACAACTTTAAATAAATATTTTATTTCAATTTAAACCTTTAATATAACATAACATATATATTTTTGTAATATACAAATAGTTATTACTATATGGAGACAACTTTTTTAGGACGTGAATTAGAAAAATTATAACTTATTACATTATATAGTTTATTTTTATTTATAACTATCTTAAGTTAAGACTAGAACTTTTTATGACTATAAAGAAGTTATTCCTATATAGAGTATCACTATAGAGAGGTTATACTGTATAATGACACATCATTTCTGATACAAATTTTGGGATAAATATTTCAATAAAATTATATGCACATCACACTTATGTATGCATTAATCTTCTATGATACTAAACTCCAAAATGAAAACGCAAAGAAACTTCTAATGACTTGGATAGACGGGTTCACCCTATAAATTTGTAGTTAAGTCAACTAATCAAATTATTATGATTAGATATTTTACACGCTTTGTAACATGGCTTAGAATAAATAATTTAGAGATCAAAAAGTTATTATCTATTGTCCACTCAAATTAATCTTATAACCCTTATAGATAACAATTGTTTTGATACCAAGAAATCAAAGAAATTCTTGCTTTCCAATTGGCCTATATGACCTAAAATTGAAACCTGATCCTCACTTCATTAAGCAACAAGTTCTTGATCTTAATGCGCAATTTCCTTAAAAGCTTTACGCACTCTTCACTGTTTTATTGGTTTTGAGGCAGTATCCCTTTTAGTCAATGAAAATATGCAAATGACTTCATACTTATTGATGCGTGATTTTGACACAAACTAAACGCACGTGTGTAATGCTGAGCCAGCCTAGAAGACACACGTAAATGGGGGATTGAGAATGTAAATGATGGCAAAACAATGTTTAAAGTGGTTCGCATGCTTAAACAAGTGAATTCTACATCCACTGATATTGTATTTATGTTTGAAGGGTCAGGTTGCGGCTTAGCTAGCTGACTCTGAAATATTGAGAATACAAATGAGAGAGAGAGAGCTATTACAGAGCGAAATTAGCTAATCAAGAGTAAAAATGAGCCAATCCCACAAACGGGAGAGAAGCTCTCTATTTATAGTGGGATACATTGAGGTAATGATTACTGAATCCGTAAAAAGGGGTCAGGTACCGTGCAAATCTTCCTTTGTGTCCCGTTATTCACCTACTCGCGTGATCTCCTTGCTTTATGCAGGGATTAGACACGTGGACGACCTCCAGCCTTTCGTCAGTCTGACGCGCACCCACTGCACTGGTAGGAGCATACTGCTCACGCCAGCATGCGACGTGGCGGCGCCTTAATGGCTGCAGGATCTACCCAGACCTTGACCACTTGTGCTGACTAGGCACTACGTCAGCCCTACTTTTCCAAGCATAATAGAAGTCCCTTAATTTTTAAAGTTGGAGAATCGAACCTTGGAAATTACAAATGCCTTGACCTGACGTGCTTGAAGAGATGCTATTCAAAGCGACTTGATTGTGAAGAAGGTCGAAAGGATATCTCCTCGCATGCGACCTGAGGTGATCTTTGACCTTACAGTCAGCGACCTGGATTTGGGTATCCAGTGCTATAATAATGGTTCCGACCTGGGTGGAATCTTCGACTTGTTTACACTTAGCAGCTTTTAAGAGGATAAGTGGTTCCTGCTTCGCAGCTGATATCTGTCGAGGTCAAGAAATCACATCACTTCACAACCGACGTGAGACGAGGTTGAAGAGTTACGCTGCCTCTCGACTTACGAAATGGAGTGTTTTTTATAACGACCTCTTCGGACGTTATCCGTTGCACTTTTGCAATAGATACATTAAATGAAGCACCTTTTGCTCTGAAAAACGTGTCTTAAGTGTAATAAGTGCCAGCCATGCACATTAAATGCGAGTCATGTTGAAACAACATTCCCTATTAGCGCATTAAATGCGGACGTGGGCGCATTAAATATGGAAGAGGGAAAACGTGTCGTCGCTTGAGTGTTTCAACGGAAGGGGATGACGATCTGATTTCTCGAGACGTGACGGTCACTCTTCTTCCTGGATTCATGACACGTGGTCGCGATCAACGGTTGGATGCGTTTTCCACCCAAACGTTGTTTGATCTCATGAAACCAAAGCACAACTTCCTTCACTATAAAACCCCAAACTCTTTACAAGCAAAGTCACAATACTTTCATTCTCAAAGAGAGCAAGAAACTTTCGTGAGCCTTGATTCTTTTCCTTTCTAATAAGTGTTCGTTCGATATTCGGAGCAGAGGAGCCAGTCTTTCTCATTTCAAGAGGTAAAAACGATTCCCTTCTATTTTTGGTTTGATTTCGCTTTCGATAGTCGCCATGCGACAACTGTCTGTTGGTAGCTCATCGGAGGTGAATTATCCTCCGTTGGGTCAGGTCCATTGATGGTGGCCCTTTAAGTATCTTGTTAGGATTTTTCTAGGGTTTAAGAGAGGAAATACTTTTCTCCTCCACGTCATCGTATGAGATAGTGTACGAGGACTGAATGGCTCCCTGCTTGTCGTTTTTACAGACCGTAGGAGAATGGACCCCTTAACGACCAGGGCCGAGGAAGGGACCAGTTCGCCCATGCAAGATACTTCTCGGGTCTCGCTCGAGAGATCTTCTCGGTACTTACCGAGAAAGAGCTTGAAAGGGTGATAGACCAATACGCTATCAGCGTGGAGGTCTTCCATGATAGGACACGCACAACTCGGTATCTGCCATGAGGGTTGGCCGCGATCTCCAAGGACATTTTCAAGGGTGAGGGGTTAATCCCTTTCCACCATTTTTTCAGGTCAGTCCTAGATCATTTTAGGATCGCGCCAATGCAACTCACGTCGAACACATACATGATTGTTGTTGCCATATACATCACGTGCAGTGAGAACGGGCTGGGCGAGCTAATTGCGGTAGAGCTCGGTTGCTCATATATTCTAAAAAAGAGCAAGGACAAGGATTCCTATTACTTTTCCAGACGACCTACCATAGAAGCGGGGATACACAGTTACCCGAGCAATGTAGGACTGTATGAGACGAAGTTCTTTTTCTTTCGTCATGACGGCCTTTGCCGCTTCCGGGAGTCGAGTAGGTGCTTTTCCTTTTGAATTTATTGAATTTATTAGTCTTTTGCTAACGAGCTGCTTATTTTTCTGACAATTAACAAAACAACTAGTTTAGAGCTGCTCGCGGACCCGGACAGGATCACAACCTTCAGTTTCCTGCCCGAAGCAAGTTGCAATGCGAGGCTGCTCGTGACAACTGTGAACTTGTGGAAATACGGTTTCTTAAACTAACACGCAGCCTTAGAGACCCCGCCGAGTAAGTTTCTTGACTTCTTTTTCGACTCTTGTAGCAAACTATTTTACTAACTGTGTTCGCATGCAGCGACCATGCGTCCTATGGTGCCCAAGTCATCGCGACCAAAACGATTTTCCTTTCCCCGAAGAAGTACCACCAGACCAACTGGAGTGGCTCCCAATGGTCCCCCCGACGGGGGCACACCATCGGCTGATCTGGCCTAACTTGAGGGTGTTGCTCACTCTAAGCAGAAAACCGCGGCCCAAAAGCCTAAAAAGAGGAGGCTGATCCGGACCAAAGAATCGGAGTCTGAACCAGAGGGTTTGGGCGTCCAGCCCGAAAGGTCGCAGCCTTACCAAGCCTTCCGCTCGGGAGGGCCTGTTGGTGGCACGATCGACATCTCCATCGCTCTCAGGGGGCAATAGGTGAGGCAACAGACGACCTCTGTCCTCGGGAAGAGGTTAGAAAAAGAGCTGACAAGGCATTGGTACCCCCGTCCTAGAGTCGATGGGACATCTACTGGACCATCTGTAACCGGTAGTCTTCGCATTACTCGAATGCAGGCTCGTAGAGGTCTTCGAGCAGTTCATGGCTTCCGGTACCATGGACCTGATGACCACGTCCTTCCACCACCTGAGCCAGGTAAACGAACTGCCTTTGGCGAGGACACTTGCTTATGCAATGTAAATAACTTTATTCTCTTCGCTATGCAGGCTTTGGTCTCCATGCACCTATCCTTACAGAAGGTCCAGCTCGGGACTACTGAGGGATTGGTGGAGATGATGGTAGAGAATGCGCGGCTTAAGCGGGACTTGGCAATTGCTGACGCAGAGAGAGATTTGTCTATCACCTCGGCAAACCATTACCTAAATGAGAGAAACGCTGCTCTTCGCACGGTGGACTTTCAGAAGGCCGAGCTGGAGAGGCAAGGGGAGGAGATGAACGAGCTCCAAAAGACGGTGCCCAGACTTACCAAGGAGGCCACTAAGAAAGACCAGGAGCTGAAAGCGGCCATTGAGTGGGCCTAGCGAGCAGAATTGGATAGGGGCGAGCTGTGGGAGAATACCGAGAAGCTATGGTTAGAGTTAGAGGCCGAACTTCACTTTACTCAAGGTCGCGTCACTTCGCTAACTGCGGAGATGCAACATCAAGAGGCGAAAATCAAGAATAGGGCTGCAGAGTGGGCGATTCAGTCCATCTTTACCCTTCTTTCGAGGAATCTTGAGATGGATCTGTTCGACCTTCCTAACGAGTACCGGGACGAGCTTGCTTCCATGGCGCAAGCTGAAGTTGAGGAAGTGACTCGGGGACCTAACCTGGAAGAAGAACATACTAAATTCATTCGCAAGGAGCCTGCGTCCGATCAGGTGGCCGACGACCAGCCTGGGGGAAAGGATCAATGATTTGCTTCTCTTGTTTTCTCCCTTTATGCTTATGTATTTTCCCTTTTTTAATAAATAAAGATATTGCTTTTCACTATCTTTCTTGAGTATTTATAATTTTCGCATTCTTTACATATGAGATCGTATTCTAACTACTTACAATAATATGGGTACAAGTTTATGCGAACAGAATTGTATTTACATGGGAAAATGATTACAAATGATCAGAATTGCACATTTGCTATTACAATGGTTGCAAAAATTAAAACCGACCTTTACAAGGAAATACTTGAGTTTAGAATTACTGATAATAAGGTCAGAGATGTTCAGCATTCCAAGCTCGGGGTACTTCGAAACCATTCAGCCTTTTGAGATGATAAGTCCCCGGTCTTATTACTTTGGCGATGCGATATGGGCCCTCCCAGTTCGGTCCCAAAACTCTCGCACTTGGTTTTATAGTACCGAGAAGAACTTCCTTCAAAACAAGGTCGTCGACCTGGAAGTCTCTTCTTCTGACCTTAGAGTCGAAAAACCTTTTCACGCGTTGTTGATAGGCTGCTATTCTTAATTGAGCCTTGCTGCGATGTTCTTCAGCTAGATCCAGACTCGCGCGTATAAGCGTTTCATTGTCGACTTCGTTGTATAGGTCCCTCCGAAGTAAACCGGTTCCTACCTCCACAGGGATCATTGCTTCGCAGCCATATGCTAGTGAAAAAGGGGTTTCTGAGGTAGAGGTTCTCGGAGTTGTCCTATATGCTCATAGGACTTCGGGGAGGTCCTTGACCCAATTTCCCTTGTCTGCACCAAGTTTGGCCTTAAGAATGTGCTTGATGGTTTTATTAACAGCTTCAACTTGACTGTTTGCTTGCGGTCTTGCGACTGAGGCAAATTTTTTATGAATACACAGCTCGTCACAAAACTACTTGAACTCCTCGTTATCAAATTGTTTACCATTGTCTGAGATGAGAGTATGTATGAGGAATCCCATAGCGGCACACAATGTTCTTGAAGACGAAGTCCTTGAGCTTTTTGGTCATGATCGCGGCTAACGGTTCTGCTTCGACCCACTTGGTGAAGTAGTCCACCGCGACCACGGCATACTTGACTCCCCCTTTACCAACTGGCATGGGACCAATGAGATCGATTCCCCACATGGAGAATGGCTAGGGGCTGGTCATGGTTATCAGCTAGTGGGAAGGAGCTCGCGGTATGTTCGCGAACCGTTGGCATTTGTCACACCTTTTGACAAAGTTGTAGGTGTCTTCTTGGATTAGGGGCCAGTAGTACCCTTGACGAATAACTTTGTTTACGAGAGATCGTGTGGCGGTGTGATTACCACACATCCCTTCATGTATCTCCCTTATGATGTAGTCTGCCTCTTCGTCGGTTACACATCGGAGGAGAGGGGCGTTAAACCCTCGCCTGTACAGCTAGTCTCCGATAAAGGTGTAACGAGCAGATTTTGTTCACAGGGTCCTTGCCTCGACCTTGTCATCGGGCAAGGTTCCATATCTGAGATACTGAATGATAGGGGTCATCCAGAAAACTGATTCTGTTACATTCATGGCTTGTTCGATCGGGCTGATATTGGGGGTCTCGATGAACCAAACAGGAATGCTTTCTGGTACATCCGAATCTAATAACGAGGCTATCCTTGCCAAGGCATCTACCACAAAGTTGCTATCTTTAGGAATCTGTGTGATTGTGAAGTGCTTGAACGACTCGAGTGCGGCCTTAGCTTTCTTCAGATAGTTGATCGTGTTTTCTTCATTGGCTTAGTACTCCCCCAAAATCTGGTTAACGACCAACATGGAGTCGCTATGGATATTGATCACGGTTGCACCCATTTCTCTGGCCAACCGTAGTCCAGTGAGCAGAGCTTCATACTCGACCTTATTATTGGTTGCCTTAAAATCGAACAGGAGAATGCCATGAATGTAAACCCCTTTTGGACTCAAAAAGAGAAGACCTACCCCGACGCTCTTTCTGTTCGATGATCCATCGACGTAGAGGCTCCAGGTCGATAGAATTTGGGCAGTTTCCTGAATGACTTCGCTGGGCTATTGCTCCGACTCATTCGTCGGATGATATTAGAATTTTGATATGAAGTCGACAACGGCCTGCCCTTTGATGGTTGCCTTCGGTTTGTACTTCAGATCGAACTGACTTAATTCCATGGCCCATTTAAGCAATTTACTCGATGCCTCTAGTTTCCAGAGGACCTGCCTGAATGGGTAATTGGTCATTACATAGATCGTATGGGCGTGGAAGTAAGGTCGTAACTTTCTAGAAGCGATCAGCAGGGCATAAGCTAATCGTTCCATTTTCAGATACCACATCTCGGCATCCAATAGACACTTGCTCGCGTAATACACTGGCCATTGAACCCTGTTCTCTTCCCAAACTAAGGCTGTACTGATCGCGAACTGAGAGACGGACAGATACAAGAGGAGGATCTCTTGCAGGAGAGGTTTGGATAGAAGAGGTGGCTTTCCGAGGTGTTCTTTAATACTCTGGAACGCCTATTCACACTTGGAAGTCCACTTAAACTTTTTATTGGCCCTTAGAGTATTGAAGAACGGCAAGCAACAATCTGTTGCTCTCGATATAAAGCGATTGAGTTCCGCTATTCGCCTATTGAGGCTCATGACCTACTTTTTGTTGGTCGAGCTTTTCATATCCAGGAGAGCTTGAATTTTCTTGGGGTTGATCTCTATTCCCCTCTGGTTAACCATGTATCCTAGGAATTTTTTTGAGGATACTCCGAATGAGCACTTGAAGGGGTTTAGCTTCATTCTGTATTTCCGGAGGATTTTGAACATCTCAGCGAGATGCGCTATGTGATCTGAAGTGACATGCGACTTGACCAGCATGTCATCTACATAGAACTCCATCGATTTCCCGATCTGTTCGGAGAACATTCGGTTAATCAACCGTTGGTAAGTTATGCCAGCGTTCTTGAGGCCAAAAGGCATAACTTTGTAGCAGTACAACCCTCGATCTATAACAAAGGACGTATGCTCTTCGTCCGGCATGTACATAAGAATTTGATTGTATCCCGAGTACGCATCCATAAAACTTAGTAGCTCGTGCCCAGAGGTGCCATCCACGAGCTGGTCGATTCTAAGCTGGGGAAAACTATCTTTGGGGCATGGCTTATTGAGGTCGGTGAAGTCGACGTAGGTCCGCCATTTGCCGTTCGGCTTCTTCACTAAAACTGGGTTAGCAACCCAGCTCGGATAGAGCGCTTCTCGGATGGATCCATTCCGAAGGAGATTATCTACCTCAAGTTTCAAGGCAGCATATCGCTCTAGATCCATCGCCCTTCTTTTCTGACGAACCGGCTTGGCTTCATTGTCGATGTTTAAGGCATGGCAAATAATATTCGGGTTGATCCCGACCATATCTACGTGTGACCATGTGAACACATTGATATTCCTTTTGAGGAAGCTGGTCAGTTCGGTGGCGAGCTGGGGGTTGAGATTGCTCTTAATCCTCAACACTCTACTCGGCTCGCTCTGGTCGACCGACATTTCAGACAGATCCTCAACTGGCCCACTAGAAGGGCATTCCTGAATACGAGGATCCATATTATCCTCGAATGGGCCAGGCTGCGACTCGATCCAGCTGATCACCATTGCCTATTGGGGAATGCCGCGCGAGATGCCTTTCCCTTTGCACGCCATTTGTACTGCTTTTACATAACAGTCATGAGATACACGCTAAGATCCGCTGACTTCCCCTATCCTTGTCGGGGTGGGGAACTTCATCTTCAGATGGTATATCGAAGTGACCACCTTGAAATTCCTCAGCAGAGGTCGTCCGAGGATACCATTAAAAGCGGATGGGCAATCCACTACAAAGAATTCAGTTACCTTGGTTACCTCGTCAAAGGCAACTAGCGTGACTGGAAGCGAGATAATTCCTTTGGGGATCAGGTAGTTCCCTGTAAAACCATATAAGGGGATCGAGACGATCTTTAGGTCGGCCTTGTCCAAGTTCATTCTTTTGAAAGCTGCCTAGAACAGGATGTTCACAGCACTATCGTTATCCACCAACATTCTGTAGACGTCGTACGGCCCTATCAGGGGCGTGATCACGAGAGCGTCATTATGGGGATGATACAATCGAACTACATCCTTTTTAGAGAAGGTAATTTCCTCCTCCCTGCAAACTTTTTGTGGTCATTACGTCGTGCTCATCACACTGATGGGATCGTGATGGGCTGCGCGAGCATATCTTTCCTGGGCATCTCGCGAGTTCCCCGTGAGGTGCCATCCCCCGAAGATCATTCCGACGCTGCAGATACCCTTGCGATCATGACACTTCTTTTCTAGTTCCCCTTGATTTTTCTCCAATACGGGAGTGAAGTCATCAATATACTCTTTGAAATGCCCCTGCTTGATGAGGTCTTCGATTGCCTGTTTGAGAGCTTGACAATCATCAGTGTGATGCCCATTATCCAGATGAAATCGACAATATTTTTTACTATTTCTGGCTGATGGGGGATTTTTCATGGGCTCAGGCTCTTCGAGCAGGCTAGCTTCTTCTGACTTGTCAAGAATAGCCGATACAGATGCATTTAGAGGCGTATACTGATTTATGTCGTGATCGCGACGAGGAACTGAAGCATAAGACTTTTTGGGCTCGTACCGTGTTTTCTTTCCTTTTCGTTGATCATCATTAGCTCATCTGCGATCAACTCTCCTACTTTCCCCCCAACCAGACGTACTACCTGAAGCGCCGAGGTAGCGACGGTGGAGCGCCGCCACGGAGTTTTCAATACAGAGATATTTCTCTATAAGGTTGTAGAAGCGGGTGAGGGAAACATCATCCTCAGCCTGTAACTCTTTCCACAGGTCGGTCTGTGGGTGAACTCCCACTATGATGAGAGTCCGAATAGATTCTTCAGGAGTGTGGGCTACCTTATTAAGTTTTTTATGGAATCGATCGATGTAAAACTGGAGGGATTCATCCATCTCTTGCCTTATGTGGCTGAGGTAGCTTAAAGGTATTGAGAACTTTTGGTTCGCTTGGAAGTGCCTCAGGAACGTTGCGCTCATCTGAAGCCACGAGTTGATCGATCCCGTTGGGAGTGACCTGAACCACCTTTGACATGAGAGGTTAGAGTTACTGCCAAACAATGGCACTTCGCCAAATCCGAAACCTGGTGAAGCTCCATCAGGTCGTTGAATTCATACAGGTGATCCTGCGGATCAGAATTTCCATCGAACACCCGCATATCGGGCATTCTAAATCTTGATGGGAGAGGGGCGGCTAATATTGCCGGAGAAAAGGGAGACACTGTTGCGACCTGCCCTTGCTCTTTTTGCTAAGCTTTTAGTTGATCTAGAGCTCGCTGCAGCTCCTCAATCTGAGGCAGCGAAGCTATTTGGGGATTGTTTTCCCCTATGCGAGTTCGACCCTCACGATTGCGATTAAGGAAAGCCTGGAGGTCGGATTTCTCTTCGCCTCGGTTGGCAGTTCCAGCCGCCCTTGACACACGCTGGCTAGAGTCGTGTGATGGCGATGACTGGTGTGGGGAATTTTCACGACCTCAGCGGTGGTACGAACCACCCCGCGAAGTGTGGGAACCTCCTGCACGATGATGATTAGGATTGTTTCTCTGGCGGTGATGCGAATCACCCCGCCCAGCACTTTTATGGGGGTGTTCATATGACGTGGCATGGGACGACTCAGGCTGCGACCTTTCACCGAGTCTTAAAGCCACGGGTATTCTACTCGGGACGTGGTCAGTGTTCGCTGACCCTTTGGAGCCCTTAGGCCCACTGTTCGCCACTTGCTTATCCTTCCTTCGACGTGCTATGGTGCGCACGACTTGGGCTATTGCCTTTCTCCGCTCTTTTGCGTGACCTGCAGGCGTTTTTGGCGATTGCACCGCTCCAGCTGATTCGGGTGGCACACCCTGGTCTAAATGGTCCAACCTTTGGTTGACCGTTTGGAGAGTATTGTTGAACCTCTCTAGGTAGCTCATAATGGCAGGGTCAAGTTGTGAACTTAAAGGGATATCCCCCGCAACATTTTGTGGAACTAAGGGCACCTCGGGAGAAGTGTCCTCCTGTACTTGGGGGATCTCCTCAGCATCATGATTGGTTCTCTGAGGTTCGAATCGGCGAGCCATTTGCTGTTGTAGGACCAGTTAGTTAGAGATTCTCTTGATGAAGGACGAATACTAAATCAGGCCCTCCTTCTAGCTCCAAACTGTTGATGCGCGATTTTGACACCAACTAAACGCACGTGTGAAATGCTAAGCTGGCCCAGAAGACACACGTGAATGGGAGATTGAGAATGTAAATGATGGCAAAACAATGTTTAAGGTGGTTCGGATGCTTAAACAAGCGAATCCTACTTCCACTAATATTGTATTTATGTTTAAAGGGTCAGGTTGCGGCTTAGCGAGCTGACTTTGAAATATTGAGAATTCAAATGAGAGAGAGAGAGCTATTACAGAGCGAAATTAGTTAATCAAGAGTAAAAATGAGCCAATCCCACAAACGGGAGAGAAGCTCTCTATTTATAGTGGGATACATTGAGGTAATGATTATTGAATCCGTAAAAAGGGGTCAAATACCGTGCAAATCTTCCTTTGTGTCCCGTTATTCACCTACTCACGTGATCTCCTCGCTTTATGCAGGGATTGAACATGTGGACGACCTCCAGCCTTTTGTCAGTCTGGCGTGCACCCATTGCACTAGCAGGAGCATGCTGCTCACGCCAGCATGCGACGTGGCCGTGTCTGAATGGCTGCAGGATCTACCTAGACCTTGACCACTTGCGTTGACTAGGCACTACATCAACTCTACTTTTCCAAGCATAACAATACTTAAGATAAGAATGCTAGATGCTAAACCTTGTTCTACTCCTATGGGTACTGCAACTAAACCACTTTTTTAGATGGAGAATTGTTCGATAAACCTTCACTGTTGAGCAGAAATGCGGAATTCCAGCTTCAGTTTTCAGACTTGTTCAGAATTTTAGTTTCAGTTCAGAGTTCCAAGTCCAATGTTTTTCCTGTTAATTGACTTAGAGGCGCATTTTTTATGTTATTAAAAGAAAAGCAAAAACGGTGCGTTTTGCCTACCTGCTACTACGGTCAGTCGGTCATATTAAAGCTCCCGCCCAGCTCCCTCTATGTTAATTATTTGGTTTTTCTTGTAAAGCTTTTCTAGATTTTTCAATTGTGAGAAACATATCCCTCTTTTTTTCCGATTGCTTTGTTTTGCTCTGAATCTAGAAGTTTCTCTTGAAATCTTTCATGACATCAGAGCTACACCAATTTTTCCGCTTTTTGCCGAATTCGAATTGCTTGGTTCAACATTCAGTTGTGATGGTTGAGGGATACTAATTGAGGGCCTAGAATCATTTCCCTCTTATAGTTGAGTGATTAACCCAAATAGACTTGGGCCCAAATAAGTTTATCGTTCAACATTTGACTAAATGGATCTATTGGCACCCCACTTATTGACTACAAAAAATTCCTTTATTTTTTTGTTTATGGTGACAAATTTATACATATATTATCTCATTAAAATTAATTTTAATTTCTTATTCTTTAAAAGTACTTTTGACACTCCATTATTATCTCATATCGACTAATTTTTTTTAATACTATTCAAATCATTCTTAGAACAAAACAATAGTTTAATGAACAAAGAAAATTAGTAATATGATATATCATATTATAAGTAATACAAAATTGTAATTTTTTAACTGTTTCACGTATAAATTTTGTTATTTGTTTCTTTTGAGTACACACACACATATATATATTAATGGAATGAAGGATATTTATGGAATTGATGAGGTGCCATAAGAAAAAAAAAATTAGTTTTAAAATTTTAAAGTAGATTGTCTTTAGAAATGAAGCTTCTTTAGACCATCAGTGTGCCAATAGCTCAAATCTTACTGAAAATGTAAACGGTACTGATGATCCGACAATAATGGAAATGGATATTGAGAATCGATTTAGGTCTAGTAGTTCGAGTGCTTCTGCTTTAGTAAGTGAAAGACTTGACTGTTCTAAGCTCTTAAGATGGTTTTGTTAATTGTTCATGTGTTTAAGTCAACTTTTGTTAGTTTTATTGTTAAACTTAATAATAACCGTTAAATGTAATTAGTTAAAGTTGTTAAGGTTAACTTCATGTTAATCAAGCTTCACTTTTTTGTATATAAATCCAGTATCCTTCACTTTTAATAATATGAATAAGATTTCATTTTTTAATTGCTAATTAGCTTTTATTGAATAAAATCTTCTCTCTCTTTCTGTTAAGATCCCACATCGAGATCTCACACCTGTTAAGTGTGATACTTAAGCTTAAGAGTTCTCTCATCTATTGAGTCGGTCTTTTGGTTTGAACTCTCCTTTAGACTTGAGTTATATTACTTTCTCTCTTAACTCTCTCTTGAATTTTCTAAGAAAAAGCCCCTAAACAATTTATAAAATCCTAAGAAAAATTTAGAGAATATTTCCTGGTCAAAGTGAATTATATAAACCACTAACTTAATGGCCAAATATGTGTTACTAAATATGTGTTACTACATAACACATATTTGGCCATTAAGTTAGTGGTTTATATAATTCATTTTGAGATAATGCCTTTACCTTCAACCCTCTCAAACACGTCACATGGGTGACATCATTTATTCAATAATTTCAAAACTAATTATGCGCCTTTTTTTAATCCACGAGACTGGATTTTTTCACTTATACCCTTATGAACATTTATTAATAGAAATACCCATTCATCATTATCCACAAGAGTGAAGTTTGATCCCATTTAAAAATATTTATCCTTGATTTAAAGTCTAGTCAATCACCTTAATTAATACTTATTTAAAAATTTCGAACCAAAAGAAATTAAAGCTATTGTTTTAGCACTTAACGATATTAAAGTAAAGGGGTAAAGGTCCATTACACATGAATATTTGTATCATTATTTATGGTAACTTTTCCTATCAAATTCTTTTCATAGAATGCCATCTGATAAGGGTTCACAGCTCGCTCAAGTGTGTGAACCCATGTAAACAAAAACATTTTACTATTAATTATTCCAAAAGTAACTTTTATCTCTCAACTTCCTGCCTGATATCTGGCATTGGGAATTGGAAGAAGTAAAAGTAATGTGAAAGAAAAGTGCACATGCAAATCTCGATTAAGTTTAATTTCCCAAAAGAAAAAAAGAGAATTAATATGTTTCTGTTGAAGAGTACAAGATTGATACAACACCCCAAATATCACCTCGAGCGTCGACAACCTAGACCAAATCGAGCTTGGTATCGACATAAAAAATACTCCTACCACCATGAAAACACTTCCTTCAGCCTCCTAACCAAAACCTATCTTACTCCACCTTCGTACGCCTCACCAATCGTCAACAACCCATTGTTATCGGTGCGCGATTTTTGCAATTTACGGTCTATTCACTCATCAAAATCACACTTTTCACTACCTTTCAACTCAATGGCACCTCCTCTCTAAAAGCCCCAACATCCCCTCCACGAATTGCTTGTCAATCGTCAGCTTCCATTCTATGGTTTTCCATGAATAATTAAAATTGATAACCTAGCTCGGCGAAGATCCCGAGTCTCAGTTTAACTAATTGGGCTAGGTTTTTAAACCTTGCTTTTGACCATGTACAATATTTATTTATTTAAATAACTTAGAATTCCTTTATATTAATGTACAAATAAATGAGGTTTGCCTAACATTCATTATTTAGTTATTTTCAGCACTAATTAATGATCTAATGATCCAATTGAACTAATAATATTACTTAATCCTATGATACAGTAACATTAATAATACTTGAATATTGCTAAAATATATATTTGTTAACTGAATCTCGTCTTTTATTCAACTAAGGAGTCTATAGTAAGTAAGTTTTACGCTTTGCTAAACCGACCTACAAATACATAGTCTTGTTTAAACTCTTTTCCTTCGATCAGCGCTAGAGTAAACCCAACTTCCACCGAGACAAAACACTTTAATTTTTTCCAGAAAATCAGAATTCCTCTTTCTGAAAGTGAGAATGCTCTCCGATCTTTTCAAATTAGCAGCTGTAAAGGCCAGAGATGCAGCAGAAGACTTCTTCAAACTCAACAATGTAGATATGGCCATCAAATCGCTCATTGCAGCCAAAGAGTTTGACCCAGAACCATGGTTATCAAATCGTGTATCGTATCGTGTATCGAAAACCTAATTTTTTGAATCGTGTATCGCATATCGTATCGTATCGTAAGATACGTCTTTTTCAAAAAAATTAATAAAATAATCAAAATTTTCTAAAAATTAATATAATCCCTAAGATTAATTAAAGAATTTTGTGGTATTATTAACTTTAAATTACGATGTTACATAATCAAAATTAATTACAAAATTCCAAGATCAATGTCAATATCTATATCTCTACTTATATTATTATTATCATGAAAAATAGGCAATACATATTCCTCTTCACTTTCTCCATGCAAAATAGGTAAATTTAGACAGGTTTTAGTGAATTGGGTTGGGTGACCCGGTTTTGACCCGAATTTTTTTTTGGACCTTTGGCCCAAATTAATAAAGTCGTATCGATTTATATCGATATTTTTAAGGATACGAACAGATACGTATCGTATCGTAGGATACATATCAACGTATCGAATGGTTTAGGATACACTCTCTGATACGTGTCGTTGGCGACCTGTATCGAATCGTATCGTATGATACGTATCGGGTATCGTAGGATACTAACAACCATGCCCAGAACCACCAAACATCGATGATTATTTTACGGCTTACAAAGTCCATGAATTGGCGGCCGAATAGAGTACGTGGTGTGCACTTCTTCCAATAACAAATATAGAAGTGGATTTGAAAGTTTTAAACCCTTAATTGTATTGATTAAAACTTATGCAGAATTAAGATTACTTGTTCACGTTGTGCTTAATGAGTTGTTAAACTAATGATTAAATATATAAACCATCTACGATATAAAATAAAACATACCACTTAATTTTACATGGTTCGACAACATACTTACATCCATAGGACCAAGTCTAAAAGAAGCTAATCTACTATGAAATAATTATGTGTTCAATTACAAAGATAAGAATAAGTATCAGTTATAAAAACTCCCTGTTTGGACAACACTTCAATCTTCGCTCTTTGGTTGAACCTCAAATCTTCATAGTCTGGCTTCTCCTCCATGGGACCACTAGGTCGCACTTGAGTCCTCTCAAGTTTCAACAATGACGAATTATTTCGACAGTGGCAGCTCGAACACGTCTAGATCTCAACACGGAACAATGTTTCAAAATTAACTGATGCAAGCAAGAGATAAACACTGCAATTCAAAGCCTACCAAAACATATCAAAAACCTATAAAAATAAACAACCTCTAAAAACTAAACAACCCCAAAGAAAATATTTAGAGAATAATGGAGATAAATAATATGACTTCCTTCAGCGAAAGTCACAATATTAAAATGATTATTTATACTTGGGTGACTTTGAAAGGATAAACAAGAAACCAAACCTATTTTTGGAAAGGATTCTTGAGATCCTAGACTCCTTTATGGGAAAGAATTCTTTAATCTATAATCTTCTTCTAAGAAAAGAATTCTTAAAATCATAATCTTCTTTTAAGAATAAGATTCTTGAAATCATAATTAAATAAAAATCTTTTTCAGTTGACATAGTATATAATGTCCACGACTGGAAATATAATCACATTTAACAAGACAAGTGCAATGTGTATAAATATTAAGATGAAATCTGTCAGATGTGCTATGATCATAGTGATTCTATTTGTAAATACCTTTAAACTGAAACTAAATAGATTGTGCACTAATTCGAATGAATAAGTTGATAAAACAAAATACTTACAGGATTAAGTATTATCAAGAAACAGTACAAAGGAATGGCACTCATGCTGCACCCAGACAAGAACCGTTGTGCTGCAGCGGATGGTGCTTTCAGGATTATTCAATTTGCGTTCGAAATTTTAATAAACCCCCCGAAAAGAGAAGCCTATGATAAACACTGGCATTGAAAGAAACGTCCTCATCAGCCATCACATATAAGTAACTCAGCTTCAAGTTCTTCTAAGTCTTCTAAATCATGGCCGCCTACAAACAAACCAACGGGTTTAAGTCGGTATTCTTCATCTGATTTCCGAAGCACTGAGGGAGTGCCACTGTAAAAGCACTTCGGTAAAATCTATTTACCAAGCTAATGGTACTAAAAAAAATTTAGTTACTCATGATGGTAAAGTCGTCCCATTGCAAGTAGTTCGCGTTGGAGGGGAGTCTTTTGCCCGTATTCGTTAGTCTATGTAAGCTACCATTCACATAGTTGAATTCATTCCTTGAAATATCTGCTTTTTTTATTCATCTGTAATGACTGGAGTAATTTTTACCTTATAATGGTGGCTAATTAATTATTATGGTATATATTTGTGAAGGTTCTCTACGTTAAGAGGTAGACTTAATTATCATATAGCTAGGTTAGGGTCTTAGGGAGTAGGTCTTGATCTATTTTTTCTCTCACAGTGAATAAAATTTTGAGGGATATAATTCCACTTTAAAATCTCTCATTGTCACTTAGAAGATCAGCGTTTATATTCTAAATACTCATTATTTAATTATAATATATTGATGTCATCTAAAAGATGAGTGTTACAAATTATCAACTCTCGCATTTTTATCTAATGTGAATTAATGTCATCTAATATATGAGCATTGTTATGATTAAATCATATTATTTATTGAAGTGTGCAATTTTAAAAATTATGAAACTAAAAATGATGTAGTTTTTGGCTTGTAAAACTAAAGAAAAAGAAAAGTTAAAAAATCTGTTTCCTCCAACATTTTAATTAACCTATTCAGCCGTGTAAACAACAAATTATCAAAACCCTCAGCTTAAGTTTTTGCCCAAAGTCATCATCCTTTCATCAAAATTGGAAGCAAGCCACTCCTCTTTTTGTGATGTTGTCTACATGAAACAGGGTGATGCACTCTTGTCTAGTCGTTCCATCGCCCTATAATTTTTTCGCCGATTTACTCATTTTCCACGTCCCCTCCTTTTGACAGTGTCTATACATGCTTTATGCCTTTTTTTTTTTTTTTTCGCTTTGTAAGTTCTTTATATTGCTTTGTGTTTGTGTGTGGGGGAATGTTGTATATGTGTCTAAATTGCCTTGGGCCATTCTTTATGTGAAATATTGCATCGGCGATGATTCATGTGTGATTTGGTATCATATTGATATGATGTAATAGATTGATGAGCAGAATGATAATCCCTAAAATAGAGAAAAGCTAAATTGGCAACTAAATTTTTGAGGAATATTTTCAACTTACTTTATTCAATCGAACGAAATGCTTTTATAGTGACACTTAATCAGTAATTCATGTGATTGCTTATCTCAATCGTCAATTTACACATCAACAAACACAAATTGAGAGGAGATCGATCTAAGGATCTCTGTTTTCCAGAATTTACAGGCGAGTGTTTCATGAAGAAGAGGGTTGGATGTAAAGCCGAATGTGGGAAAAATTTTAAACTAACGCTTCCAGTAACAGACCCAAAAAGAACCAAAAGCGGGAACCTTTTAAGGCTTAACAGACGTTTTTCTCACTAATGGCAAAGTTCAAAAACTTCGAAGTTCACTGAATTAGCATTTTTTTAAAAAAAAAAAAAAAAAAAGGAAAAAAAATAAAATTATCATTAGCATCTTCCACCCTTCCTTCTCTTCTTCTTCAAATCAGTCCTCAATGTATCGACACTCACTTCCAACGTATCAACACCCAAAATTACTCCCCCTTTTTGTTCATAAGTGTTGATCGAACCCTTTAGTGTCTGCTGGACCTCCTGGTGGGAATCTTTCCCTTAGCACCCATCCTCTTGATTTTCTTTCCTCCAGGAGAGCCAGAGGAGATGGACACTTGCTGTTGGGATGATTGGGTTCAGAAGAGACATGAACAACACGAGGCAGCTTTTCTACACTAGTTGCAGATTGAGTAGGATCTTGTTGATCAACAACTTGTTGAACAGTCTCTGGAGGAACAGCAACTTGTGCAGCATCCTATTGAGTAGCAACTTCTTGTTGCTCTTGTTTTTGGTTTGCATTTGGATGAACAGCAGTAGCATCATCTTGATTAGCCCTTGTATTCTTCACCAACTCCTCCAAATTGTCTACTCTTGCACTCAGAGTAGCTAGAAAGTTAGCAATTTGCTAGGACAGTTTTTGGTGCATATCACCATTCATTTTTTCAAGTCACTACACATCATCAATAAGCTTGGACTGCTAAGTGTTAGCTTTCACAGGGGCAACATACGAGGATGAAGGGACATCCTTGGAAGGAGTAGGAACAGACCTTGAGATATTAATGGTCTTTGTAGTTATCACCTTAATCTTCAAATGGGTCTCATTTAGCTGTCTTTTTGGACTTTAGTAATTGATAATCTTATGAATTAAGAAAGGAAAGGACAAAGCTAAGTGATAGAATTTGAGGTGGGTCTGACTCCTCACCTAACAATATCTTGTTGAATGGGAGGATTACCCCCTCTTATAAACCAATAGGCTTGAACATGCCTAGTCAATATAGGACTCCAATTCCCCCCACGGTCAAGCCCATATGTTAGGCCATGCTTGTTGATGGAGGTAGTTGTTGGCTCTAACTCCTCACCCGTTGGTCAAGCACTCAGCTCAACTGGGTCTAGCTCTGATACCATAATACAATCCGAAGAAGAAATGGAAAAAGCAGTAGTTGGACTACCTAAGACTGCTAGGAAGAGATAGTAGAGGCAAGAGTAGCAACAAGTTGCAGAGAATGCCCAAGAGAAATAAAGCAATGTAAATGGACAATAATTTCTGTAAAAATGTTTTTGTATTGTATTATTGTTGCATCAATGGTACAATTTATACATAAAGAATGTAATCTGTAAGGAAACAAATAAATACAAATAACTACACAATCAACACATAAATGGAAGCAATATTTTGTTACTAATAATATTGTGATCTTGATCACACCAAATCCCGACACTGATTCATCATTCCATCATCTAGTTGTCAACACTCCCCCTCAAGCTTATGGTTTATAAATGTCATAAACACCGAGCTTGCCTAATAGATGTGAGTGTTGCCTTTCACATAGTGGCTTTGTAAAGATATCCACTGGTTGGTCTGTGGTTCGGATATATTCTATTCTGATCACACCTTCTTGGATTTTATCTCTGACAAAATGATAGTCAATCTCTACATGCTTCGTTCTTTCATGAAATACTGGATTGGTGGCAATGTCATTTGCTACTTTGTTATTACAATATAGCCTGACTGGTGTTTCCACTTGCAAATTTAGATCTTTTAATAAGCCAATGATCCATGTAATCTCACGTGTGGTTTTAGCCATTGCCTAATATTCTGCCTCTGCTGATGAGAGAGAGAGAGACAGTGGTTTGTTTCCTGGTTTTCCATGAGATGAGAGACTTTCCAAGCTTGATTCAAAAACTCGTGAGCGATCTTCTTGTCATAGGACATGAACCCTAGTTTGAATCACAGTATGCAGTGATGTTAAGATCTCTTTTTCTTGGTAGAACGCTAGACAACCTTTTCATTAGTTAAGTACTTTCACTACTACATCCATGTGGGATTGCTTTGAAGCATGCACCAATTGGCTGAAAATTTGAACTTGGTAACTGATGTTTGGTCTGGTTATTGTGAGGTATATGAGTCTTCCAACAAGTCAATGGTAACTAGTGTTGTCTTCTAGTAAATAATCTGTCTTTGATTTCTGTATCTTTTCATCATATGCATGTGTGATGAGTTTAACGTTTTGTTCTATAGGAATAACACTTGGCTTGCATGCAGCTAATCCAGAGTCTGATATGAGTTCAAGCACATATTTTCATTGGTTGAAGATATTCCTTCTGGAGAACGTGAAATTTCAATGCCAAGGAAGTACTTTGGTGCCCCTAAATCCTTGATATGGAATGTCTTATGAAGATACTCCTTTAGTAGTTTGATTACATTCTCATCATTTCCTATAATGAGGATGTCATCAACATAGGCTATTAGGCTAAGGAAAGACTCACTCTGACGCCTGGAGAAGATGGCGTAATCATGTTTGGATTGAATGAATCCAATAGTTGTGAGAACTTTAGTGAATTTTGCATTTCATTGGCGTGATGCCTGTTTTAGACCATATAAGGACTTTTGCAATCTGCATACAAGATTCTGCCCCTGATTGCGAAGTCCGAGTGATAGATCCATATAAATCTCTTCATCAAGGTCTCCATGGATGAAGGCATTATGGATGTCCATCTGATGTAATTACTAATCGCGGTGGGAGGCAATAGATAGAAAGGCTCAGACGGTAAAATTTGGCTATTGCAGAGAAGGTTCTCGTTGGGTGAAGCCTTTAGCAAAAAGGTGGGCCCTGTACCTCTTAATAGATCCATCAGCCCGATACTTGATTTTGTAGACCCACTTACAACCAATGGGTTCCCGGTGGGAGGGGCAAAAAATAAGGTCCCAANAATTGTTGAAGTTTTAGAAGATTATGATGTTGTTAGTAAAGTGATAAGTTTAACTTTAGATAATGCAAGTTCTAATAGTAAAGCTATATATTATTTTCAAAGTAATTATCCTTTATATAACAATTTGAAGTTTTTTCACCAACGTTGTGCATGCCATGTTATTAATTTAGTTGTGAAAAGTGGTATGAAAACAATTAAAGAAAATATTAATAGAATTAGAGATTGTTTAGCTTGGATTACTAGTAGTAATAAATGAAATGCTGAATTTCAAGACGCTTGTATAAAATCAAATATGTCTCTTAGAATTTTTGCATTAGACATGCCTGTTAGATGGAATAGTACTTATTTAATGCTTGATTTATGTTTACCTTATGCTAATATAATTAGTTATTTTGTAACAAATAAAAAAGGTCCTCATTATTTAGTATAAAATGATTGGCATATAGCTAAAGTATTTCATTCTTTTCTTAGCACTTTTTACCAATCCACTTTACAACTTTCTGGTGTGTATTATCCTACTAGTCCATTGGTAATACATACAATTATAAAAATTTCTGAGTTATTTATAAAAAACAAAGACAGTGTAATTTTAAATGCACCAATAAAGGCAATGAAATTTTTTTTTTTTAAAATATTGGGAACCCATTCATTTTCTTTATTGTTTCGGTGCTATATTTGATCCTAGAATTAAATTAACAGGTTTAGAAAATGGTTTTGATAGTTTATGTGAAAATTTACAAACCGAAGCATATGCCAATCAAATAAGAGAGGTTAAAAATACACTTTTTGAAGTATATTTCCAGTATGAAAACAGGTATGAGAACCCGCAAAGAGGCGAAACATATAGGGAAGCTGCATCAGAAGAAACAAATGAAGACTTCTACTCTTGGGGTGCACTGAATAGGCCGAAGAGGACTCGAATCCGAAGCAGAACCTTCTCTTCAGAAGCTCCACCAACAACAACAACTAATGTACTGTCTTCCATACAGTCGCAGAGTAATAAGCTTCAACAATATTTGGCAACCCCTGAAATGTTACTAGTAGATCCACAACAGAGAGCTAACATTGATCTCCTAGACTATTGGAGAGCCAGAAAATGTATTTTTCCGGTATTATCAAGACTTGCCTTGGATGTTTTCGTTGTTCCTGTCTCAACCGTCTCATCTGAACAAACATTTAGTGCAAGTGGAAGAATTTTAAATGAAAGGAGGACTAAACTTTCACCACAAATGATTGAAGTCCTCACATGTCTTCGAGATTAGGAACAGTCGCGCCATCAAGATCAATACGAGGTTGTTGACGATACTTTAATAGAATCATTTCAATTTTGTAATATAGATAATACGGATGAGGGAGGTCCTAATGAACCCCAAAATTAGTTGTTTTGTAAATTGTAACTTGACAAATTAATTGTCAATTATTGCACTCTTTTTTTTCTTTACCAAGTTTTTGTCCTATTGGGTTTTTCTTGGTGAGGTTTTTAACGAGGCAATAATTATTGTAATTTCTTATTTTATTTTTTAATAAATGAATAAATTTAATTATTCTTATATTACAATTTTAATGTATTAAAATTGAATTAATATTTGGAATGTTAACGAAAAAAAAATTAATTTAGTTTAATTATTGATATTTGAAAAGAAATTAACAATTAACTAAAAACAATTACATTTATTCATTTATAAATTGTTAATTATTCATTTGAAAAGTTAATTAAACATTTAAACTTAAACAAATAAAACAAAGCAAAATTTAAAAAAAAAAAAAAATCAAAAAGCGGGTTAACCCGGCCCAACCCGCGTCGGGTTAGGGTTGGCGGTCCGGGTTAGGCCAACCAATTCCTTAATATTGGCGGGCCTAACCTGGCCAGCCAATGTCACCGGGCGGGTCAGGACCGACCTGCCATTAACAGAACCCGCCGTTGGCCGAGTCGGGTCGGGCTAGGCGGGTTGCTTTTCCACCTCTACATGAGACATTAGATTTTTTTCTTTTTGGGGAAATGATAAATATGTATAAAAGAAAGAAAAAATGTACAGTATGCAATAAGCATACCCTAAGAGAAGGTCAAAACCAACCAAAATGGATGTGCTCATCTTTTTAGACACGTAAGATAAAAAGATGACCACTCAAAAGAAGAGTAGGGCAAGCTCTAAATAAACATTGTATTTTTTACTCATTCCCTTATTAACATTTATTAATATGAATACCCATTCATCATTATCCACAAGAGTGAAGTTTGATCCCATTTAAAAATATTTATCCTTGTTTTAAAATCTAGTCAGTCACCTTAATGAATAAAGATAGCTTGACAAATGTATCTTATAACCTTCTCTCACAAACCATACAAGTGGAAGTTGAGCTAGCAACCCCCACCAAAACGGCCACGAAATGATTTCAACTAGACCTAAAAAACGACTGTTCATTCATAGGGAATGACTATTCCTTAGATGAGTAACGACCATTCCTTGGATGGAACGACCGCTCCATGAGATGGGACGGGTATTCCATCTTGTGGAACAGCCATTCCATAATTCATGGAACAAGTGTTCCATCTTATGGGTACCCATTCCATAAAGATGGAACACCCATTCCATGGAACACTAGTTCTATCTTATGGAACGGCTTGTTCCATAAGATGGAACACTCGTTCCATCTCAAGGAACGGCCGTTTCTCACCCCTATGAAGAAACAATCATTCCTTATGAATGAACAACCGTTATTCTTTAAGGAACGACTGTTCATATCTAGTAAAAGTCGTGATTTTGATGTGGTAAAGCTAAATCAATGCCACGTCGGCGTTTATAAGAGAAAGTTGTGAGATTCATTTTTCAGCGTAGTAGTACTCCACCTTAATTAATACCTATTTAAAAATTTCATACCAAAAGAAATTAGCACTTTACAATATTAAAGTACAGGGATGGAAGGGCCATTACCCATGAATATTTGTATTATTATTTATGGTAACTTTTTCTATCAAATTCTTTTCATATATAGTATACCATCAGATAAGGGTAAACAAAAACATTTTACTATTAATTATTCCCAAAGTAACTTTTATCTCAGAACTTTCAGCAAGAAAAGTCTATAAGGAGGAAGATGAAGAAAATGTGAAAGAAAAGTGCACATGCAAATCTCGATTAAGTTTAATTTCCCAAAAGAAAAAAGAGAATTAATATGTTTCTTCTTCTACTGTTACATGAGAAAAAAATTATTTAAATTTAAATAGGTCAGGTTTGTCATGAAGACAAAATGGGCTCCACTTAAGAGCAATCACGTATATATATACAAATCTCCATTCAGTATTTTTCAAACAACCATGCTAGTTTTACAAAGACACATACAAAGATAATTTACACCCTTGATTTTCATGATTTCTCTCTCTCTCTCTTTCTCTTTTTCCCTTTTTTTTTGTTTTTTTCTTTTTAATGATATCACTTTGTAGCCCTCTTTGTATGGGTCTTTGTGACAATAGCATTTTTCTTTTCCAAAAGAAAAAAAAAAAAAAATGGCTCCTCATCTTCTGGTGTTGTTGCAGATCATCTTGTTGCTATGGCCAGTCAAAGCATCACTAAAAAATCAATGTCAAGATCTTTGTGGTAATTTTCGCGTTTTGTATCCCTTTGGAATCGGAGAAGGCTGCTACTCTGATAAGTTTTTTGAAGTAACTTGCGACAACTCTTCTGGCTCTCCAAGAGCTTTCTTAACTAGCATCCATTTGGAATTATCATACGGTTTATTTTCGAAGTGTTTGCATTATTATAATAGCCAAAGGGCTGTTGTCAACATCGATGGAAATATTTTGAATGATCAAAAGAAAATCATTCAAAAACTTTCAGGCAGCCCCTTTTCCCTTTCAAAGACCTACAATATGTTAATTGCCTTTGGTTGTGATCCATCAAATAGAAGCGTGAGTGCTACTCTTTTTGTAATTGTTATCCTAGTAAAAAACATAGATGTTGTGACTTCTTGTGCAGGATTTCTCCAAATCGAAAGTTTGATGGTGGAAACATATCAAACAATTATCCCCAGCTCAAGGAATGCACCAAATCTCCCTTCATGGCTGACCGAGAATGGATCCAGTCAAATTACCTACTAACAAATCGTTCTGTGTTGAGAGATAAAGAAGTTTTTCCTTTAAGCCTTGAGTGGGGAAAAAAATTAGGGAGGGGTGTGGAGCTATTTGATCCTTCCTGTACAACTTGTAATAAGGATAAATTTTGTTTAATTCAATTAAACTCTGGTGATTATTACTGTGTTTGCGATGATCAAAGGTCAGAATACTACCAAGGATGTACAGGTACACAAATCCTTTAAAATTTAAAAGCTTTAAAGTTTAATGCATAATCCAATCTTTTTAATGTGCTTAAATTTACTTGTGCAGGTGACTTGACTTGTAATAGCACAAGAAACAGTAATTGCTCTAAGTGCCCTGGTGATTATGATCTATCTTTAAATGAGAATCAAGAAATTCAGTGTTCCTCATCTAAAAGTTTAAATCAAATACTGATGAAAAGAAATGCTCGGGCCAAATTTTTTATTATCATATGTACGCATATATACCGTTTATTTCTCTATTATTTTATTTAGATATTAATCAAAATATCTTTTCCATGCACTCTGACAAAAACATGTTATATTTATGCATATTCATCCTTGAGTTTGGGCAGGTTGCAGTACTGGGGTTGGAATATTGCTACTTTTCATTGGAGCATGGTGGTTGTATAAGTTCATAAAAAGAAGAAAAGCAATCAAGTTAAAGCAAAAGTTTTTCAAGAGAAATGGTGGCTTATTATCTTATTATTAAAACAGCACTTGTCTTCCAATAATGAAGGTCACATGGAGAAAATAAAGTTGCTTACTTCTAAGGAATTAAAAAGGGCTACCAACAATTATAATGCCAATCGGATCCTTGGTCAAGGAGGTCAGGGTACTGTATACAAAGGAATGTTAGAAGAAGGAAGAATTGTAGCTATTAAAAAGTCAAGGATAGTAGATAAGAAAAAAGTAAAAGAGTTCATTAATGAGATGGTAATTTTATCACAAATTAACTATAGAAATGTGGTACAACTATTAGGATGTTGTTTGGAAACAGAAGTTCCTCTCTTAATCTATGAGTTCATTCCTAATAGAACTCTTTTTCAACATATACACGACCAAAATGAAGAGTTTCCAATTGCATGGGATATGCGTTGACATATCACTACATAAGTTGCAAGCGCTCTATACTATCTGCATTCAGGGGCTTCTACACCTATATATCATCAAGTCCACAAACATTCTTTTGGATGAAAAATATCGAGCAAAAGTGTCAGACTTCGAGATTTCAAGATCGGTTACAGTTGACCAAACTCATTTGACTACTCATATACAAGAGACTTTTGGATATTTAGATTCAGAATATTTCCAATCAAGCTAATTCACTGAAAAAAATGATGTTTATAGTTTTGGAGTACTTCTTGCCGAGCTCTTAACTAGACAAATGCATATTCGTCCAACTAACATCAAAGAAAATAAAAGTTTAGTAGCATATTTTCTTTGTGCAATGGAGGAAAGTCTATTTGAAATCCTTGACTATAAAGTTTTATAAGATTGTAGTAAAGAAGAAATTGCGAAAGTTGCTAATTTGACAAGAAGATGTTTTAACCCATATGGGAAGAAGAGGCCTACAATGAGAGAAGTAGCAATGGAGTTAGCCGGGGATATTAGAGATTTGAGTCATAAAACTTTGGTTGTGCAAGAAAGCTACCGAGAGATTGATTATCTTGATGGTGAGATAAGTGCTAGTCACTTTACAACTAGTTCATCTTCTTATACTAGATCCTTTTTCTGATATTATAACTTTTTAAATAGATGTAGCTCCTGTCCTTTCACACTAATGTTGAATGAAAGACGAGTAGTTTTCATATTTTTCTTTATTGTGTTTTATGAGTCAAATTGAGAGAGTTTTGCAATATGCACATTCTACTTGTATCCTTAATTATTAATAAAAGTTATTAGTCAGTATCCAAATTAATTTCATTAGGTCACTGTTCCATTACATTTTACCCTGATTTTTGTGTTATCCGGGATTTTTGGAGTGGCAAACTAAGGGGGATTGGTAGGCAATGCCAAGGGTTATATCATTTTGTTCCTAATTCACAAATAAAGTTGCCTTTTTCTGATTTAGAAATAAAAAGGTCTATTGGTAAGACTCCAATTGTACCTACTGATCCATTAATAAAAATTCCTTGTTTGCCTTCAACTTTATCCATTGAATTGCATGTTAAAGATGTTGCACTTTGGCATAAAAGACTAGGGCATGTACCAATTTTAATTCTTCGAAAAATGCATCATAACTTACCTATTCAACATAATTTCCATTGTGATGTTTGCCCCTTAGCTAAGCAAACTAGACTGCCTTTTGCTTTAAGTGATAAAAATTCCTCACATGCTTTTGAGTTATTGCATTTAGATGTTTAAGGCCTTATAAGACACCTACCCAAGGACATGCTAGATTCTTTCTTACTGTAGTTGATGATTTCACTAGGACCACTTGGTTATTCCTTATGCAATATAAGTTTGATGTTTATCAAACATTGAAAGACTTTATTCATATGGTTCAAAATCAATTCAATCAAGCACCTAAGTGCATTAGGACCGACAATGGATTGGAGTTCTTTAATCACCAATGTCATGATCTACTAGCTAATTTAGGAATCATACATCAAAGTACATGTGTCTACACTCCACAGCAAAATAGAGTGGTAGAAAGAAAGCATAGACATATACTAAACATAGCTAGAGCTTTTGAATTTCAGTCTAGCATTCCCAATTATTTTTGGGTTATGAAGTCAAGGCTGTTCTTTATATCATTAATAGGTTGCCCACTAGAGTCCTAGATGGCCTTTCACCTTATGAAAAATTCTTTGGCAG
Source organism: Pistacia vera (assembly GCF_008641045.1). Lineage (NCBI taxonomy): Eukaryota > Viridiplantae > Streptophyta > Magnoliopsida > Sapindales > Anacardiaceae > Pistacia > Pistacia vera. The sequence continues at coordinate 815,229 of NW_022196349.1, read as the reverse complement.
AAAACCTAAGTTAGATCCTTTAAAGGTCTTTGGCTACTTGACATATGCTACCAATTTAGTTCTCCATGATAAGCTCACTCCAAGGTCCACTCCTTGTGTTTTTCTTGGCTATTCTTCTACAAAGAAATGTTATATTTTGTATGATTTGCATACTAAATCCATATGTGTTAATCGAGATGTAATCTTTCATGAACATATTTTGCCCTTCACTTGGCATCTATCCAATGAACCGCTTTTCTTAGACACATTCATGGAGTAGGACTTAGACAATCCATTTCCTGAATTCAATTCTTGTCCTAATAATACAAATAATCTGCAAGAAACAGAACCAACAGATTCAGGGTCACCACCTACTACTATTTCATCTCCTTAACCATTGAACCTATACATCACCCTACTCCTCCACTTAGAAGATCTGGTAGACCCACTAAACCACCAATCTAGACTACAAATTTTGTATGTCCAATCCTGCCCAAATCCAACTTAATTCCTACTGTTCAGTACCCTATTCACAATTACATATCTTATACTCATCTTTCTCCTACCTATCAAAAATGCTTGTCTAGTATTTCTCTACTTACTGAGCCTACCTCATTCACCCAAGCATCCAAAAATCCCTATTGGGTTGCTGCTATGCAACAGGAAATTCAAGCTTTGGAAAGAAATGAGACTTAGTCTTTAATTCCCATGCCTCCTGGCAAAGTTCCAATCAGGTGCAAATGGGTTTATAAATTGAAATATAAGGCAGATGGCACTTTAGAAAGATACAAGGCAATGTCAGTCGCCAAGGGGTTTACCCAATGGGCTGGGATTGATTATGAGGAGACTTTTTCTCCTGTAGTGAAGATAGTGACTGTCAGACTTGTTTTAGCTATTGCTTCCATGAGAAATTGGCCACTTTATCATTTAGTATAGATAATGCTTTCCTCCAAGGAGATCTCCAAGAGGAAATTTACATGCATTTACCCCAAGGCTTTCCTAAGACCTAAACAACATGATAAGTTATTGGTTTGTAAGCTTCATAAGTCTTTGTATGGCTTGAAACAAGCCTCCAAGGCTTGGAATACTAAATTTACTACTACATTATTGATGGGAGGTTTCCAACAATCACCTTCAGATCACTATTTTTTCTTTAAGAAGGATCGAGCCAATATTGTCATCCTACTCATCTATGTTGATGATTTGGTTATTACGGGTAGTGATGCTTCTCTTATTCAAGCCACTAAAGACTTGCTCCATTCTCATTTTAAGTTAAAAGATTTGGGAGCTCTTCGGTATTTTTTAGGCTTTGAATTTGTAAGGTCTTCCAAAGGTATTAGCTTGTGTCAAAGGAAGTATGCTTTGGAATTAATAGCTACATCAGGTCTGGCTGCTGCTAAGCCAGCTTTGATCCCTCTTGACCCAAATCTGAAATTTACTACTGTGGAGTATGATCATAATTTTCCTGGTCAGGAGGATCCAGCTTTGTCTGACCCATCGGTGTATCAAAAATTAATTGGTAAGCTTCTTTATTTATGCTTGATTAGGCCTGACCTTAGCTTTTCAGTGAACCTTCTTAGTCAATTTATGCATCAGCCTAAGCAATCTCACCTTAATGTTGCCCTTAAAGTTGTTAGATATATCAAGAGTTCTCCTGGTTTGGGTTTATTTTTTCCTGCACATGGTTTTATTCAACTTCAAGCCTTTTGTGACTCAGATTGGGCTTCCTGTCTTATGACTCGCAAATCTATTACTGGGTTTTGCATTTTTTTTTTAGGTGGTTCTCTATTATCCTGGAAGTCTAAGACGCAGGTTACTGTTTCCCGGTCATCCTCTGAAGTAGAGTATCGTGCTATGGCCTCTATAGTTTGTGAGATTGTTTGGCTGACTCAACTTTTAACTAATCTTGCTTTTCCAATTCAGTTGCCTATATCTCTTTGCTGTGATAATCAATCTGCCATTCACATTGCTTCCAACCGAATGTTTCATGAGCGTATGAAGCACATTGATATTGACTACCACATTGTTCGTTCGAAGCTCAAGGAAGGTTTGATACATCCTACTCATGAGCAGCCTGTTTATGGTCCTCTTCATCGGTACTTGTTGTCCAAGTTGGGAGTGATTGACATTCATCACCCCCCAACTTGAGGGGGGTATTGGATTAGTAGTTAAGTGAGTTGTTAGCTATAGTTAGCTGTAGTTATTAGTTGAACTATGGTTAGCTATTGATCTATGGTTAGCTACAACTATGATTAAGTAAATCATAGTTAACGAAGCTAATATAAAATTGTAAGTGTTCTGTACTTTGTAAGGAAGCTGAATAAGGAATAAAGAAATGTTTTTTCTTCCTGAATCTTCTTCTCTGAATAAATTCAAGAGAACCCTATAGCTTTAAATATAAAGAGAAATGAAAGTGTTCATATGAAGTTTCTTTTTGTGATCTTAGTTTATGGAAAGTGAATTGAATCTTGTTAGTAGAATCCAATAAAAATGTGTTATGTTGATCCATTTTTATGTAAAGTATTTAGCAAATGTATAATACTTGTGTTTTTTGGTGATTTATGATACTTTAAATTTTTTGGAAAAACTTATTAAAAAAAAAAAAAAAGACGTTACAAAGGAATTTCCAAATAAAATTGATTGATTCGCAAAAGTTCAGCATGATAGGTGGGAGAGCCCTAAAGCTTAAGTACCACACTTTGTGGGTATGAGATCCTAAAGTAAATGGAGAGCAGAAATAAATTTTCTAGCCACAATCCCCTAAATCAATTTTACATTAAATTCATTTCCCTAATAAGATAGATATGAAATTTTTTAAAATATTCTGCCATGCATAGTTTATAAATTATTTTTGACACTCTAAGATCTAATGCCAATGCATTTTCTACTAAAGTAAAGTTAATTTTACTTCTTCTTTCAGCATCATATCGTAAATCTAAATTACCCCATAAATACAACAACTAGGCTTTAGCAGTCTCCTAACACAAAGGGAAGATGAGATAAGATTAGTATTCTATGAATGAATCGTTACAAAATTAAGGTCACTGGATTATAATTTAGATTTCCTTATACATCCTCTTGCATAATTTTAAAACTAAAATCACGAAACTTATTCTCAAATTAAAGAACAATATTATACTAATTAATCTATAGAACAGATTAAAAATTTACCTTGCAGTATTGGGAAGATCCACCAGCACCAGCCATCAAATTTTATGTATCATGGTATTTGAGTATTTCCAGAAACTGGGTAAGAATTTTGCGGCGTGAAAAACAAGAAGTATATGCAGATCTAATAAACAGAAAATAGTTTAAATATATTGCTGAAATTGAAACACACCTTTATCCTCTTGAATACAGATATATAACTTGAATTGTTGGAGAGAACACTAACCATTAGAGGTGGTGATTTAATTTTCTCCAATCAAGTGTACAAGTAGAAGAGGAAATTAGTTGTACTTCTTCAGATAGAGAGAGCAATATTGTACTGCCATTTGGATTTTGTACTACACAAGATATTCATTAATATATAAATTTTTTTACTTCATTAATTTAGTACAAAGTCTTCAAGAAGTTCTAGTGCAAACAAATATTTTATGCATATTTATTATATACTTTTTAAATGTCATGGAGACCATCTAGATTGTTAATTTACATCCTCACTAATTTGTAGATGAGACTTATGATGTACCAAAGTTTCATTTATTAAACCAAAGATCTGATTTCCTCTGCAACCAACACAATACATTCATTTTTTTCTGTTATTTCTTTGCTTTAATTTTAAATTGATATTTTGTTATGTATTGAGACCTCTAACAAGTTTCATCAAGTTTCTTGAATCCTTTGATTACATCCCTCATCAAAACTTTGTTTTAATGCTAGATGTAGTTTCTCAAAATAGGGTTTAATTAGTTAACCAAATGATGAATATATATTGAGTTTTCTCTACCCTTTTGACATTTGCCAAAGAATTTTAGAGTCAAGATGTCAATTGAGCGAACTTGACTTGATTATAAATAAACTTGAGTGTTGGGGGATAATGACTTGATTATAAACAAGCCTAAAATATATTAACAAGGGTCTTGAGTAGATCAAGCATCGAAAACGGGCCAGATTGAAGATTTGGGCTACTTGCGGTCCAAGCCCAAAAAGTCTGCTTGATGGGGAGGAGACCTAAATATGTTGACATTAGTGAGCAACTGGCAGGTCATGTGACACAAGGAAATGATCTCTAGCCACCAATGATCAGCTTGCTTCCCACTCTAAGTTAACTTCTCATTACCTACGTTTTGGGAGATTAACTTCTCCACCACTTCTAATTTTTATCAGTCGATATATGGCCATTAGCCACCATCTCAGGTGCTACTATGCCACCAAAATCATAGCAATACAACACTAAAAAGCCTCCTCAAGTTCAGGGGCAAATGCTACATAAATCCCCCAAAGGAGCTAGCAAGGGTAAGCTCAATTTTCACAAATCTAAGTATCTGACTTAAGAATCAAAGGATTCACGCACAAAAAAAAAAAAAAAAACCACTAGCACCCCTTAACCTTAGCAAATCTTATTTAAGTGATCGTAGGATTCGAAATTATTTTCCACTTTAAGCAAATCAACTATAGATGAACCTCTCACGTAGCAACATTTGCCTTGTTTTTTAATTTTTTTTTCACACAAATAGTTTGCCGCTAAAAGACGAGCCTTGCCGAAATTGACCTTTAAGCTTAGGTTAGATGCCTAAGTAGATAAATCCCACTAAAGCATTTTCCTAGGGCAATCTTCTTCGAAAACTACCAACCTACCTATTGTAAGGGAATTTAATAAAACTGCCCAATGGAATAGGTATTTAAAAACATTAAAATTCCCAAATCCCAAGATCAAGGATCCAATTATAAGTGTTTACATGTTAATTTATTAAATAAAATCATTCAAGGCTAGGGTTCTTACCAACGTGGGCGACTCCTCTGAATTCAACTTCTCCGCAAAACCAACTCAAGGGAATAGTTTCTCAAATAGTATCCACACAAAGGTTAATCCCAATCAATCAAGATCAAACTCAATCGCTAGATTGAGTTAATTTTGCAATTTAATTTTCTAGAGTGAGAGTGAGAGAGGCGACTAGAGTTTGATTCTTTTATAAAATTTAGTAGTCATTCATCAACCTTGAAGTTAAGTATATTTTTATATGCATACTTAACCCCATTCCTTATAGGAATAGGTTTATTCCTATTCCAATTTGAAATAACATTAATCCTATTCTTCTTTAGAATATAAATAATAATAATAGGTATTTTAATTTAAATTAATTTTGTAATTTTTGCTAATACTATTTCATGTAGAAATAGTTATAGGCGACAACCTCAGAATTAAGTAAACTTTTACATTAACTTAATTACACAACAAAATTATCAAAATACCCTTTAGTACAAAATGACCAAAATACCTCTCTCACCAAAAACTTTAAATCGTCGTCTTGACTGGGTTTATTAAAGAGATCAAAATTGTCATAACCAATTCCCAAAATTAAGCAACCACATAATTTTGGAAACACGACAATCCACTCCACAAACCATTGATGCATTCATGTTATGGGATTTAAAATTCTTATATGTATGACCCGTAAGCTCTCTATCATGTTGGTAGTGAATGGTATCATGATTGACCACCAATCAATCGCCTCACTATACACAAACCAAAATTGATCTCTATCAAGACATTATGGCCACCCATAATCTTTACAAAATTCATATCAGGATTTTCTTAACTATAAGTTTGATAAGATTAAGAAACATCATGCATATTGGGAAGGGCATCTACAAAGAATAAAGGCATTATTTTCAAATGCTCTATGGAATTCAAGATTTGCCTTTAAATACTTTAGAAATTAAAAGTTTGATATATTGAATAATAGGTAAATAACGTTGAGCATGAGATAGTAGTATCACAATAAATAAAAGATTAAGACAACAAATAATTAATAGGTTTAATATAACAAGAAATGTAAGATGAAACTCTCATTGTCAATCTTTGTGTCTAATGATACAAATCTATTACTAACATTCTATGTTATCAATCCTATACTCAGTATTATTCGTTATGCACTTTGAAAAGCACTCCACAAAATAAAAAATTGGGCTTAGAGGAAGGGACCAAATTCAATTTCAACTGGGCCGTTGGGCCCATAACGCTTATATTAAATCGATCGACTGATTTGAGGAAGAAGCACGAGATCCCGAAGCAGAGCGGATTTTCTATTGCTAATCAGGTAATTTATTACTCTTAATTACATTTTTTTTTTTCAAGATTTATTCAACTGGGTTTCTGATTAATTTCAAGAAAAAGTACTCTTTTTTTTTTTTTTTTTTTTTTTTTTTTTTTTTTTTTTTTTTTGAAGTTTGATATTTCTATGTCATTTAGGGTTTTGTATGAATATCAAATGATCATGCTTTACTTTTGTCAAGTTTGCGTTGTATTGCATATATCTTTAGTCGAATCGAGTTTCCCACCTGGGAAATCTAGTTTAGTTACAACCCATATCATAAGTCAACCAGAAAGTTAGAAATTATTTAAAATTTTTATTTTATTTTATTTTATTTTGGTGAATAATTTTAATTAAACTAAAATAAAGATCATTTTTGGTCTATGTTTTTGGGTTAGTTCTGTTTTAATAAAGTAGTATGCTGTTTGATTTCTAATTCTTTTAACGTGTAGATTTGTTCTTAATTTACTGAGTCCATCACAATGAAAATTGGAGTTCTAGTTTAGGCTTTTCTTTTGCTTTGCCTTGTCATTTCTTATTTTTTCATGAAGATAATAATATGGGTTTGCAAGAACCGGATATGAAAGCATGTTGTGATGCAAATGTGATAATATGTATTTGTCCTTTAATTAGTTTCTTGTGTCTTATAATGCCTCTCGTTGCCAATTCTTACTAAGATTGATAATCGGATAACTAATAATTGCGGTTTGTTCAGCATCGGAAATTCAGTACACAAGTTTCTCAACTGTTTTGACTCTAAATTGATTGACTCAGTGGAAATAATTCTATTAATCTTTTGGGGCTTCAATATGTAGGTGATAAAGAATGGATTACAAATGGTATAATGGTAGACAGGAATAAGCAGTCGAGATACGGCAACAGGACAAGGAGCAGGTACGCTATAGATTATCAAATTGCTCTAGGATTGATATGTCGGTTTATTGCTTCCATTAGGTCGGGTGAAGAAGTGGTTTTTGTTTCTGTTGTTATTTAATCAATGGGTTTAATTTTATGTGTTGATTATCCTTTAGTTAACCAGGACATCTGAATCTGGAAGAAATCTCTAGTGCATTGTGTTTAGTATTCTTTTCATTTGTGGTGTAGGCATATGAGGAGTCTCTTATTGAGGATTTGGCAGAGGATTTTCGATTGCCAATCCATCAGAAGCCAACAGAGAATGTGATCTGGATAACGTGGAACAAGCATCATTGGATACGAAATTGACATCGTCAAATATTGGTTTAGGCTTCTACAAAAAATGGGGTGGAAAGGAAAGGTCTTGGAAGGATGAGCAAGGTATGGTCTTAGAGGAGAATTTGATGTACAGGTTTCAGCTACTGTGACGACAACTGAGTTTTAACAACAATTGTAGAAACTCTGTTCTAGTTTTAACTAGTTACTCATGTTCAGGAATTACTGAGCCAATACAATCTGGATCAGAGACCCAAATTAGGGATTGGAAAACAGAAGAAGATGATTTTTTTACGGCTGAAGAAAATATCCGCGAAAGAAACTTGATATTGAGCTAGAGGAGACTGAGGAGAATGCCAGAAGCGGGAGGTTGCCTTTTAATTTCTAGATAGTAGTCTATAGATACTATAATTCCTAGATAATATAGAGGTTGATGCTTTACCTTTTCTGGAACCCCATCTAATAGCAGAAGACAACATATATAATATGTTTGTCTTTTGACCGGAATATATATCATAGGGGAATATCAACTTTGGAAGCTCTTGACAATACCTGCAGTTTTTATTACCTGGTGGCTTCTACTGCCTGCTTCGTGCACATTATGAAAATTCAGGTGTTACAGAACGTGAGCAGAAAATTCAAACCGAGGTGAAGGAAATACGGAGGTGTTCTATTGTGATCTTTGCAACAAACAATACAAATTGGCTGTGGAATTTGAAGCCCATCTGAGCTCATACGACCACAATCACAGGAAGGTAAATGTTGAATTTTGGTATTGTTAGTTGGTATATGGTGCATTCTTTTTGGTTCTTGCCTAAATCTGCAACAACTTTGTGTGGATTGTAGCGTTTTAAAGAAATGAAAGAGTTGCATGGTTCAAGCAGTCGCGACGATCGGCAAAAACGAGAACAGCAACGTCAGGAGAGGGAGATGGCTAAGTTTGCTCAAATGTATTGTGTTGCGCTTCCCTTTAGCCTATCTATTCTTGCATTTATTTCCCGTTGACTTTAAGTGATGTTTCAGTTTTCTCTTGTTTCTTGCCATCTCCTCTTACATTTTTATTCCTTAATGTTACCTAGGGCTGACGCCCATAAACAACAGCAGCAGCAGCAACAGCAACAGCAACAACAGGAAGAAGAATCTGGGTCTGGTCCAGCCTCCACTGCACCAAAAACTGCTACTGCACTTGCCAATCAGGATCAACGGAAGGCATTAAAATTCGGATTTTCTTCTAAAGGTGGCATTTCTAAGGTACGTCCAACTAGAGTTTCAATCTAATAGTTTCCTAGTTTTGCACAAGAGATCTTGGCTCCGTTTGGTTGCCAATTGGGAATACTACTTTTAGTATTCCCAAAAAAGTTAAACAGTAAAATACCCAAAAATTTTTATTTTTGGGAATACTACTCCTAATATTATTCAACTCTTTTTAAACCCCTTAAATTTGATAATTTAATTAAATACTCCTAAATATTTTTTTAAAAATTACAAAAACACCCCAGTAATTTATATTTATCAGATTCTGGCCACCACTGCCGGAAAATAGCCGGAATCTGTTAGGATGGCGCACTACCGACTGAATCTGACCGATAGTGCGCCGATCTAGCCTTTTCCGGTCAGATCCACGGTGGATCTGGCTTTTTCAGGCCAGATCTAAGGCCAAAGATCTGGCCGTTGACGGCCAGATCTTTGGCCGTAACGGTTTATAACGACGACCTTTTGTTGGTCGTCGTTGACGAGAAAATACGGTCAGATCTGGCCGTCTGGCCGTCGATCTGGCCTTTGTCGGCCAGATCCACCGTGGATCTGGCCGGCAAAGGCCATATCGGCGCACGACCGGCAAGATCCAGCCGGTCATGCGCCAATACGGTGAACCCGGCCACCCTCCGGCGGTGGTGGCCGGCTGTCTGTATTTGACATTGGGTTGGGGGTGTTTTTGTTAACTTTTAAGATTTTATTATAGGGGGTGTTTTGTAAATAAACAAATATAGGGGGTATTTTATAATTTATAAATTCTACATCGTAATACCCGCCCAATTCAACTTTTTTTTTACTTTTTTCAGAAAACTTTTCTCAAAAACGCCCAATTGTGAACCAAACGAAGCCCTTGATATTGAAATTAATTCTGATGAATGGAACTCATCACTTTCATGGACAATACTTCTTTCAGCTATGAGATAACGCTGTTGTTTATTTTGCAGAACTCATCTGGAAGTGCTGCAAAGAAGCCAAAAGTAGCTGTCGCCTCAGTGTTCGGCAACGACAGTGATGAAGAACAATGAATAATAGCAACGGCCACTGCTAGTTAGCAACGTTCCCGATGTAATGATCTCATAACTTCTTGGTGTCATGTAACAGTGTAGTCTCTTTTCAAAGGATTCATGTTAAACTCAAATGTACGAGACTTGAGTCACGAGTATTTATTTGCTTTGTCGGAAAGACTGTGATATACAGAACTTTGTAGATTTCTTGCTTGATTATGTCACCTCCATAAGCTATACTCAAGTCATTCATGGTGATTTTACTGTCTCACGTTGATTGATTCATAGATGGACAAAGTAAGAACGTTTTACAAATGATGATGCTCAAAGCCACTCACCTTTAAGCATGAACATTTTCCCATCTTAATTGTCTAAAGTCTAATCAAATACACTGTTTTAAAAGTCAGACCGGCCGATCCAACCGGTTCGAGTGGGACTTGGTTGTGTGTTCGGTCCGAACTAATATAAAACCCACTATTAGTTAAAAAACTGTTTAAACCCACTATTAAATTGAATGAATAGTGTGAACCGACCGATCGAATTGGATTGCTTGGTAAACTGGGTCAATGTTTAAAATGAAAAAACCCTAAATCTAAGTTTTTTTCACGTACCTCTACTCCAGTCCAGTCTCTTCAATCTCTCAACTCTCTAAAATCGCAACTCCCTTCTCAAAGTAATTGCACTCAATCTCAATTCAACCTGTCAACTCTACTCTCCCTTGGACCCTTGCCCGACAACGGCAGCACCTCTCTCGCTAGATTTCAAAGACGATGCACCTCCCTTCTCCCTTGCTTGACAACGACAACACCTCCCTCGTTGGATTTCGACAACGATGCACCTCCCTTCTCCCTTCCTCAACGACGACAACACCTCCCTCGCTGGATTTCGGTGATGACGCACCTCTCTTCTCCCTTGCTCGATGATGGCAGCACCTCCCTCGCTGGATTTCGGGGGCAACGCACCTCCCTTCTCCTCCCTTGCTTGACAACGACAGCACCTCCCTCGCTAGATTGTATCGCCCGATGATGGCAGCACCTCCCTTGCTGGATTTTGGCGGTGACACACCTCCCTTCTCCTCCTTTCTCCCTTGCTCGACAACGGCAGCACCTCCCTTGCTAGGTTTCGGCAACGACGCACCTCCCTTCTCCCTTGCTCAGTGACGACAACTCCCTCCTCTGTTGGAATCGACGATGAAAACACTTCTCTTGCTCAAAATTGACAAAGACGATAACTCTCTCTTTTGTAAAGATATTTCCACTGTCTTTATTTTATGAATCTATTGCTTTGATGCATAATTTGGTCACTGAATTTGTATGTAAAAAACACTTACACCAAATGTTCTGTTATTTTAATTATTATGTATTTTGTCATTTAATTTATAATGTATGAACACATCATGTTTGGAGACTTTGGATTGTAATTAAATCATGTTGGGATTGTTATTGAGTTCGAATTGGGTAGTAATTAAGTTGATATTCTTATTGAAAATCTGAAATTTAAAAAAAAAAAAAAAAAAAGATATTTTTTTTGGCAATGCTAACATCACCAGTCCAACCAGCCAATCTAACTGGTTAGACCGGTTGACCCAGACAGTAAAGCAAGTTGCCCTCCAATCCGGGTTTTAAAATAATGATCAAATATATAAAAAGTCAAAAGACTTCAATCGGGAGAAAATACCATGGATAGAGTTTCAGATAACTAATAAGAATATATATATCACAAAGTTCAGAAGTGGATTCGCACATAATATAATTACAGATGAACTTGATTATATCAACAATAGTGATCATTAAGAGTCATATATCAAAGTCTGGAGTACTTTATGTTCTTGCCATGAGAGCTAGTGTGATCATCACTATGTTTAAGAAACCTGACAGTAGCCAACTAAGCAGCCTCAGCAAAACCAATTTCCAGATTACCGTAGTCGAAGACGGTGTGATATACCCCCATGAATACATCTCCCAGAATCCTGCATCGACAGAATTTCAGTGATTAACCAAAGGGAGCTGAAACATGAACTGGCTGTGTCAATGTGCGGTTTAGTATGTGTAATTGAAATGTTAAGAAAACATACCACAGAGGACCCCTTGGAGGTGGCACATCCAAAGCCATGAAACCACTGATGCAGACTGTAGCAACACCGTCTCCAGTTTTAAGAATGTACTGAAGAACATGAGCCGTGGCAAACAAAGAGAGTGATCAGTTCATAATATTAAGAATGAGTAAAATCAGTCATTAAACATAAGAAAGTATAATGTACCAGAGTGCTTATATCATAAAGAAATCTAACCTGTTCAGGAGTGAGTTTGAAAGGTTTATCGCCAATGGTGAATGTGATATTTGGCATGTTTACCATGCTGTTACAGTCAATAACTGATTCTCCCATTGGACTTGGTAGGCTCTCACAGAGCTGTTGATGATAATATAGGAAAAAATTTACTAGAGTAAAAGAGCAAAAAATTGTTACTAATACAGGTTTATGAATTTAAACGGGCTAAAGTTCCAACTCACCTGATTTACATAGTCGAGTACTTTGTCCTTTGTTCCCTGGTGTTTTAGTTGATTCTGGACCCAAATAACCATCATTTCGCAAGCACTGCAGAGAGCACTATCCCCAGCTGATACTCTATCCATATTTTCCTTCGCAACCACTTGTTTGATGCCCGTACTGCAAAGATAAAACAAGTTAGTTTAGAGGATTTCTTGAATACATTTAAAGAACTCAAGATCCTTAAGCATTGCTACCACAGAGAGGAAGAAAAGGGCATTTTGTGACAGAAAGGAGAAATGTTTTAGGAAGAAGCACATCATCCAAGCCCTTGTCACATTTGAAAATCTTGGATCATCATTACGAGAAGCTTTAATTTTGATGTTCTAACTTACAAGTTACAGAAAAAACGTTGGGAAAGAAGTAGAACATGAATAGTATTAATTTTCTAACCTCACAGAGTGATTTCCATTGAAGATACATAAACCAAGTTGCGCACATACTTTGTCAGGTTGAACCTGTAGACCATGACAAAGTAATTCGTTAAATCTAAAATGTGATACATTTATATAGATTGTGAAATGAAATGAAAGTGGTAGAAGAAAACTTACCCCTGACACTAAGAGTTCCCATATCAAGTCTCCATACTGAGAAACAACTTCCTTACATTCTGCACTGATAATACCTTCAGCTCCAATGGCATGATTGATTTCAGTCACAACAGACTGACAATTATAAATTATTAGTTGCAACTTTAAAGATGATTACTATTTTATGAAATCACAAGAAGGATATTTGATCAAGCCTGAAGACTTTCAGTAAATAAAGCAACTGTGAAAGGATGAAAAGCCCATACCGTTGGACCAGCGAGTAAGGATGTTCCTGAATCCACAATAGCAGCACAACCCCCCTCACAAATACCTGAGAAAATTAATCACAATTTTCAAATTTTGCCAATTACTATTTTGGAAAAGCTATGGATTTTCCAAAGAAAGTTCCACAAATCACCTGTTGAACAGCCCCCAATAAGAAAATCTCCCATATTGAACTATAAAATGCAAATTAACATAATAATATCAATTTCTGTTCTCATGGATAGCGATGACAAAAATTTCCACACAATTTTTGGGGCTACACACCTGCCAGTAACCTTTCTGAGTAACAGGAACATAAGTGTGCTTCCCTTTAAAGTGCTTTGAATCAACACCACCAAAAACAATCTCACCGCCCTCAGAGGCCTCAGGATCCCTGTTGAGCCAGAACGAGAAGACGTCCTCACTTACAAGATCCTGCTGGACCATATTATACCTGTGGACTTAACCAAGAATCAGTTTATCCAAGACACCAAAGATCTAAATCACCAAACCCGAAGCACAAAGCACCAAGTTTAGAAAAGAATCCTACCATACTGGCACAGCACCCCCAACCGAAATCTCCTGAAATCCAAGTCCAAGTATTCCATCGAATTTTGCCAATACAAAACTTAAACTTCCTTCTCGCGTAGCCTCAATGAAAACCTGAAGAACAAAACTTTACATGCATAAGCATTTCTGCAACCAAAGGACAAACTAATTTCCATAACTCTCAGAACAAGAACCCACTTGATCCTTGACAACAAGATCTCCGACTTCAACATTGTCTTGACTGAAGAAACCAGAAACGGATCCAGATCCATAATTTATTTCACAAGGTTTTCCTGAATAACCACTCAAGAAGAAAAATTTCAGCTTTTTAACCACACAATTATGGTCGAGAAAATATAACGTTCATGAAACCGGTAATATTACCATTCTCTGTATATGTACTAGACTTGCTTGATTTGTACCGTGAATGGAAATAGCAGGCGATCTGCACATAATTAAAAGCTTTTACTAATACTTTTATCAAATACCATAAACAGCAATAAGCCAGAATCAACCAGAACTCACAGAAAAATAGCATTTTGAGGATGGAACCCAGAGATTGGAGCTGCCAGTATCAAATATCACAGTGAAATTTTGCGGCGGCGAGCCAATACCGATCTCTCCAAAGTATTGAGCATCCAAATAGTTCTTCAAAGGCACAAGAACTTCATCTGAACTACACAAATGATTAGGCATAACTCCCTCCTTTCTTGCCACTCTAGCAGCATTTATACTATGAAGATCAAGGCGCCGCTTCTTCAAACCAATTCTCAGTAGCCCACTAGAGCAATCAGCAAGAATCAAGCATGTCAACACCCACAAACAGAAAGCAGACCGAACTTTTCCCTCCATCCTGTAGCAAAATATGACAAAATCAAAAACAAAAATCAGTAATATTGATATGAATCTAGACATTTCAGATGACAAACAACCCTAGCAAAAGGGAATCAATTACTTGATGATTTTTGCCCCAATTCCCGCTTGGAACTGAAGGCCCCTGAAGCTCTCAAGCTGAAGACTTAATTTAAGAAATAAAATCTAATCTTTATACGAATTTTCTCAACTTGATGAAGTTTGCATCAAAACAAGTGAGCAAACAAATCAGTACCTTGAATTACCAAGCACTTCTAACCAAGACTTGAAAAGAAAAGCCAAAAATAAGGAAATAAAAAGCTCACACACAAACAAAGACATGAGATAAAACCCCATTTTAACACAACTTGAGTTTAGAGCAACTAGTTCATGTTCACGTAGCAATAACAATGAAGAAAAGATAACATGACAAAATCACAAGCAAAAATCAGAAATTTGATTACAATAAACTCACAGAAAAGGGCAAAAGGGAATAAATTACTTGAAGATTTTTGCCTCGATCGCTGCTTGTAACTAAAATCCCCTGAAGCTCTCAAACTGAAGACTTAATTTAAGAAACAAAATATAATCTTTACATGAACTTTCTCAACTTGGTGAAGTTTGTGAGTGAGTGTTGGCATCAAAACAACTGAACAAATCAAAATCAAAATCAATACCTATAATTACCAAGAAATCTCATCCAAGACTTGAACATAAAAATAAAAAATATGGAAATAAAAAGTTCACACACTAACAAAGACATCATATAAAACCCCATCACGAAACAGCTTGAGCTTAAAGCAACTAGTTCATGTTCATGTAGTGACGAAAATGAAGAAAATAAATAAAACAGAAGCACAAAAACAAACCTCGGATTCTGCTAAACTTGAGTTTGAAGCCAAGTGAAGATACTAACAGCAGCTTGTTTATGAAATTATGTGATTAAGGGCAAAGGCAAACAGTTATGTCCAGAAAAGTTGGATTAATGCTCAAAACTCAGTTTT
Source organism: Pistacia vera (assembly GCF_008641045.1). Lineage (NCBI taxonomy): Eukaryota > Viridiplantae > Streptophyta > Magnoliopsida > Sapindales > Anacardiaceae > Pistacia > Pistacia vera. The sequence continues at coordinate 799,797 of NW_022196349.1, read as the reverse complement.
GTCAGCAGCTACATTATTATCTGCAAGGAAAAGACGCATGGCTCAGGCTCACTCGCGTTTCTAGAGATTGTAGCCTACTCATAAATATCGACTAAGAATATTGTGTCGTACATGAGATAATGTCGTTGCATGGCCAATTTTTTTACAAATTTTAAAGTGAAAATTTATAGAAATATTTTCTTATTTTTATTATTATTATTTTTTTTTAAGTAGAACCGGTGCTCGGACAAGGGCCATCAATTCAATTTTCAAATTTATCAATAATTTTATTAATTTAATTTAAAAAAATATAACCTCTCAACATTATTTACATGTTTTGGAAAAAAAATATTATTTCTTTCATATTTAAACATAATAATCTAAGGATCCATAAAAAATGAGATTTAGGGTCCATAATTCTAAAATAAGCAAATGCTTACTAAAAAAAATGTCAAACACAAATAAATTAAGGTTGGATTTCTAAAACCAACATGTGCTCACCAGAAAAAAGTCAAACACATATGGTATTATAAAGTTTATATTCTTTAATGAACTCTTTTTATGTTTTTTATTTTATCAATCAATATTCATATATAAATTTTGTGATTTTATTTTGAATAATATTACACTCCAAAATTTATGTACAAAGTAATGTGATGATATTATTATATTTTCGTGTTATTTAATATCGATTATTATGAATCTATAACATTTATTTTTTATATAAATTTATCCATTTATTTTATCTCCTATTACTTTGTATATAAATTTTTATGCACACTTTGCATGTATAATATTCATTAGTTTTTACAAACCAAAGAAAACTTAGGAATAGCAGAGAGAAAATTTTCATTAAAAAGAGTTAATTTTTCCCTTTTTTTTTTTTTTTTTTTTTTTAATAAAGCAAAAACTTCAGTTTCAAGGTAAAAAAGAAAATTATCACAACATTGCAAACGGGAATCAACCATTATAGAAAATAAGTTGTAATTTAAAGAAACTTTATAAACTGTGTAGGTGATAAATTTTGTATTTTTATTTCTTTTATACATATATTTCAAGACAAGCATGCTAAATGCATTTTTATTTTCATATTTTTAAAATATTATTTCAAACAAATATGTCGAAGATATTTTTACTTTTTGTATTTCTAGATATTTTTAATATTAAAAAAAGAGATTCATAAAAGAACACACCCAGTTTATTGTAGAACACAAATTTTGAAGCTAAAAATTGTTAGAATTTTACAGGTCTGCATGTTAAAAATTTACATCTGCATCTAAACTTAAAACTTGTAAAATTAAAATGTAAAATTATAACTTTCATGTTTCGAGGTCACCATATTGTATCACTATCACAAAGGACAAAGTTACTTTCATATTTACAGTTTTATTGAGTTTAGTTAAACTTTGTGTTCAAAATAATCTAATTTCAAAGAATTCCAGTAATATGAAAGTGGGTTCGGGTGGGCTTATCTATGGATTGAAAGAGTTTATTTAAAGTCATAAGCACTTTTGAGAAAAATTTAGATTGTTTAATTGTATTTCAAAAGCGCTTACAAAATTTAAAATAAGTAATAATATTACAATTTATGGGAGAAGCTCAAATTAAGTTTATTTAAAATGTTGAAATTTCAAAAATATTCTTATTATATTTTATAGATTGGACTTGATTTATTCCTATATATTAAAGCCCTTTTTTATTAAATTAATATTAGAAATATCTTTTACATTCTCCTTACCAAACAACTAAGAACTCTTTTCATAAAAGCTATGTTTTTATAAGCTTTATTTCAATAAATTTTTCTTGTATAAGCTTGACTCGAATAAGTTATACCAAAGGAACCCTAATTGTTATTTATAGTTTATGTATAAGAAATGAGAAAACGTTTAATTAGGAAATATTATTTATTTAATAAGTAAATGATTGGAGTGTTTTTCCTTTTTATTTTTTAATTTAAATAAGTACGTAAAAATGAAATGAGGTCATAATTCTCACCCCAATGATTCCATTTAAATACATTTTTACCTCAATAATTTAGAAAATAACATTTTCATCCTTACATTTAACAAAGGTTATACATAATTAAATTAAAGTTTTATTTAGACAAAATATAGGGGACAAGATACTACCCAATACTACCAATAACGTATAGTGGAAATTTCAATGGAAATAACTGGGAAGTTTCACATTAGGGACAAAATAGTGAATTTTATACAATTTAGGGGGAAAATTCGAAATTTTGGAAGTATTAATGGTACATTTGGCATTATGTGTAAAGTCAGAGACTGAATTATATTATTCAATTTATGGTGGGGGAAGACAAAAGTAGATGATGAAATTGCTTATTTAATTTCAAAATTGGCAGATTTTCAAATTCTACCCACGAGGTTTACGAATACTTAAACTCACGGCACTTTTTATAGGAAATCATCANTCTATAACATTTATTTTTTATATAAATTTATCCATTTATTTTATCTCCTATTACTTTGTATATAAATTTTTATGCACACTTTGCATGTATAATATTCATTAGTTTTTACAAACCAAAGAAAACTTAGGAATAGCAGAGAGAAAATTTTCATTAAAAAGAGTTAATTTTTCCCTTTTTTTTTTTTTTTTTTTTTTTAATAAAGCAAAAACTTCAGTTTCAAGGTAAAAAAGAAAATTATCACAACATTGCAAACGGGAATCAACCATTATAGAAAATAAGTTGTAATTTAAAGAAACTTTATAAACTGTGTAGGTGATAAATTTTGTATTTTTATTTCTTTTATACATATATTTCAAGACAAGCATGCTAAATGCATTTTTATTTTCATATTTTTAAAATATTATTTCAAACAAATATGTCGAAGATATTTTTACTTTTTGTATTTCTAGATATTTTTAATATTAAAAAAAGAGATTCATAAAAGAACACACCCAGTTTATTGTAGAACACAAATTTTGAAGCTAAAAATTGTTAGAATTTTACAGGTCTGCATGTTAAAAATTTACATCTGCATCTAAACTTAAAACTTGTAAAATTAAAATGTAAAATTATAACTTTCATGTTTCGAGGTCACCATATTGTATCACTATCACAAAGGACAAAGTTACTTTCATATTTACAGTTTTATTGAGTTTAGTTAAACTTTGTGTTCAAAATAATCTAATTTCAAAGAATTCCAGTAATATGAAAGTGGGTTCGGGTGGGCTTATCTATGGATTGAAAGAGTTTATTTAAAGTCATAAGCACTTTTGAGAAAAATTTAGATTGTTTAATTGTATTTCAAAAGCGCTTACAAAATTTAAAATAAGTAATAATATTACAATTTATGGGAGAAGCTCAAATTAAGTTTATTTAAAATGTTGAAATTTCAAAAATATTCTTATTATATTTTATAGATTGGACTTGATTTATTCCTATATATTAAAGCCCTTTTTTATTAAATTAATATTAGAAATATCTTTTACATTCTCCTTACCAAACAACTAAGAACTCTTTTCATAAAAGCTATGTTTTTATAAGCTTTATTTCAATAAATTTTTCTTGTATAAGCTTGACTCGAATAAGTTATACCAAAGGAACCCTAATTGTTATTTATAGTTTATGTATAAGAAATGAGAAAACGTTTAATTAGGAAATATTATTTATTTAATAAGTAAATGATTGGAGTGTTTTTCCTTTTTATTTTTTAATTTAAATAAGTACGTAAAAATGAAATGAGGTCATAATTCTCACCCCAATGATTCCATTTAAATACATTTTTACCTCAATAATTTAGAAAATAACATTTTCATCCTTACATTTAACAAAGGTTATACATAATTAAATTAAAGTTTTATTTAGACAAAATATAGGGGACAAGATACTACCCAATACTACCAATAACGTATAGTGGAAATTTCAATGGAAATAACTGGGAAGTTTCACATTAGGGACAAAATAGTGAATTTTATACAATTTAGGGGGAAAATTCGAAATTTTGGAAGTATTAATGGTACATTTGGCATTATGTGTAAAGTCAGAGACTGAATTATATTATTCAAGTTATGGTGGGGGAAGACAAAAGTAGATGATGAAATTGCTTATTTAATTTCAAAATTGGCAGATTTTCAAATTCTACCCACGAGGTTTACGAATACTTAAACTCACGGCACTTTTTATAGGAAATCATCAAAAACTATACTCAAAACCCAACTCCATCAAAAGAAATTAACGTCTAGGGATACTTTAGTCATTTAATCTGACATATTTTGTAAAAATAAGTGAAGAAATTAGTAAGTTTATATAAATTTCAAATCTTAATTAAAAGACTTAGGACGTTGAGGTTTAAGGGTAGTTTTTGATTATTTTTTGTAGAAGTTTACAAATTTGAGTATTAACTAAACCTTAGGCATATTTATGAAAACTCTCTTTTAAAATTATCCAACTACAGTAGAACCTCTCTATAGTCATAATATTGGGATCAACTAAATTTATTACTATGAGATGATTATAACTTAATAGAGGTGTAGTTACAAGAATTATTGTATTAATTAAAAAAATTATTGTTTTGATTTTTGATTTTATAATTCATTTTTCAGTAGTACAAATGAATTGAATGAACAGATTCGACAACTTCACTACACTAATGAAATGAATATTAATTTCTTCTTCAATCATCCAAATGAGCAATAAGCCTTGTATGTATTAATTGAAGAAGAAATCATTATTGGAATTAGACAAAAAGAGGAAGGAGATAATTTTGAGAATGATAGTATGAAAATGCCAAAAGTTGGGATTAAAATTTTGGTTTAAACATACTTTAGAAACTAGAAATATTTTGGTTTAAACAAGAAGGTATCTATGTTGGCAACTTATTACGTACTCGCAAGATAAAAGATGTGATAATAACTCTAAAGCATAAATTACTGTCTCAAACAACTTTAGATAAATAGTTAATTTCATCTTAAACTTTTAATGTAACATAAATTATGTTTTTTTGCAATATACATAATTATTATTATGTAGAGACAAGTTTCTTAAGACGAGACCTAAAAAAATTATAACTTATTACAATGTGAAATTTATTCTTATATATGACTAGCCCAAGTTGGAATTAGAATTTGTTATGACTACATTGAAGTTATTCCTATATAGAGTATTACTATATAAAGGTTTTATTGTATTGACATAGAATTGAGCCTAAAGATAATATATTATCTGTAAAGCCCCACTTGAGGTACAGTATTTATGTTTCTTCTTTCGCTCTTATTTGAGTTGGTTTTGGTAATATTGTTTGATTGGTGTTGGGAATGCTTGCCCGAAATTGGTTGAAAATAGAAGAAGTTAGTGTACCAAGCTTCGCCGGGCGAAGAAGAATCTTCGCCGCGGCGAAGAGGTGTTGAAGCCACGGGGAAGCTGCTGGACAGTTTCGCCGCGGCGACAGAAGTTTCTTCGCCGCGGCGACAGGCCGATTAAAATGTTTGTTAAGTTTTAGATATTTTCTTCCCTAAGGGCTATTTGACCATTCTACCCCTAATTAGCAGGAAAAGTGGGGAGTTAATTGTAAGGATTTTTCATGGAGATATGTTGATATGAGGGTGAGTTTGTAATGAATCAAAGGTATAGATGGAATTCCCAAAGAAGAGTAAGGGCAAAATGGGAAGCTTTGGTATAAATTTCATTAAAAGGAATTAAGAGTAAGCAAACCCCTCATTCTTTCTCAAAAAAAGCAACTCTCCATCCTTGCTCCTCTCAACTTTTCTTTTTTTTGATCAAAGAGTTCTAAGGGGTTTTTGAAGTGATTTGGGTAGAAAATCAACCTAAGGCTTCCTAAGGGGATTCCTATAAGTTGTGTGATTTGTGAGTTTTAGTTTATATTGAGTTTGAGGGTTTTGTTCTTTTGGTTAAGAGGAGAGAAAAATGTCAAGCAAAACAGTGAAAGGAAGAGTGGTGAAGTCTCTCCATAGCAAGGTAAGTAAACCCCAACCCAAGTTGAGATTTAAGAATTTTCTTGATTAGGGTTTTGATAGAAATGATGTATGTATGTGATATACATGTGATGCCATGTATGAAGGCTTAAATATAGATTTCTATGCTTGTGATGTTTATTCTTTGCAAATATGAGAAATGAGTTGTTGGGTTGGAAAGGTAGTTTGAGATGGAATTGAAGGGGTGTCATGGATCCCTTTTTGGAAGTGCTTTCTTTGACAGGTTTTATGGTTGTGTGAAGGGTTTTTCCCATTTTGGATGGTTGAGAAAGATTTAGAATCATTGCTATAGTAGAGTTTTATAGTGCACTTGAGTTGTTTATGAAATGCTAATAGAGTGAGTATGAGTAATGAACCTTAATTTTGCAACATTGCATGTTGGCATTTCATAAGTGCATTAGTAGTGATGAACAATCATAGGCACTAATTGTGCATTGAAAAGTGACTAAGAAAGTGTAGGAAAATTTGTATGCAATCACCCCATGAGTAGAGAACTTGGTGGGTACAACTACTTAAGGTGAGAGAGAATTGAAAAATGTTAGAATAGAGTGAATTAGAAGAGTAGTATAGTTGGGTTGATGCTTGTGATCATCATCCGACAGTTATGGGAATCGGGTTGATGCTTTGTGATCACACCCGAATAGCCTTAAGAGATGGGTCGATGCTTTGTGATCGTCACCCGATGAGTAGTAGAAATGGGTGGAGATACTTTGTGACCACTACCCGGTTAGTTGTTAGAAGTGGGTTGATGCTTTGTGATCATCATCCAACATTTAGTAGAAGTGGGTTGATGCTTTGGGACCATCACCGATAGTGTAGAGAAGGGTTAATGCTTGGTGATCGTTACCCAAAATTCATGAGGAATGGGTAGGTGCTAGGTGATCTCCACCCGATAGTTAAGAAAACCGAGTAGGTGCTGTTGATCCCCATTCGGTAGTCACTAAGAACGGGTTGGTATTGTGTGAATTCCACCCGATAGCCATGGAGAGTGAGATGGTGCTGTGTGAACGCCATCCGCCGTACCTCCGGTAAGATGAGGCCATGATGTTATTAGAAACAGAAATAGAATCAGAAATAGTTATAGGAAAGAATAGAGTTGTACATACGGGGACAGACAGATAGAGGGTTTTACTTACTGAGCATTATTTTGTGCTCACCCCGTTATTTTCCTTTGTGGACGCAGGATCTAGGTGGTGATGCAGTCGGAGGGGCGTCGGCAAGCGAAGAGAATAGCTACACTGTTTCCCCTGTTTTGTCTTTTAAAACGAATTTTTGTAAATAGTCCTCTTGTGTATAAAAGACATATGAATTATAATGAAAAGAAAACTTTGGGCCCAATTTTCTATTGAAATTGTGCATGATTTATCAGTTTTCAGCAGTTGTTACATTATCCATTACCCACTCATTATAAAAAAAAATTCATTAGTATGATACTTGTCAAGAGAAAAATAAGAATACAAAAAAATTAATGAAGTTTATATGAGGGCATTTTTGGTAACAGTAGAGATTGCATGAAGTAAAATCTTATCTTTCAAATTTATTGAATACGTGTATATTTATGATCATGAGAACCGTTCGATCATCTAGATTGTTTTTGGGAATCAATCTAACGATTACATGGAAAATGAGGTATCGTTCCTAGGTAAGGTAACATGACCTTAAATTAATATTAGATAAGAATAAGAACATGGGATTGAAATTAATTATAACTTAATCAATTATAATGGCCTCAAATCTCTTCATTTTTGTTTTAATTCTACCTGTGTCAGCTTATATATCTTTTAATTCCTATTCCTATTGAATTTTGAGATGATAATTAGAAGAAAAAAAAGCTGATGTTATTTAGTTACATAAGATATTGAATAATTAATCTATACATACACATTTCTTTTATTTTAATCTAATTTATGTATCTCTTCAGTAAAATTGACATCTAAATAATGAGATAATATGGTAAGGATATTAATAATAATCAATATATAAGTCAAAATTGGCGGTGTAATAATATATCTATCCATATTATATTAATAGTTACCCAAATTAAATTGGATTCAAAATATAGGGATAAGAATTCTAACAGAAGACTAAAATGCACAAGCTCTTATTCAAATACTGTTTACTTAAAAGCAAAGTCAAAGGATATTTTCTAACAAAGCGTTCATTGGCAAAATTTCACAGTGTTGAAAACAACATTGTTTCGGGCAAATAAAAATGCAATGTGTGAAGTGGTAGTTAACATTAACCATTGAACAAATCAATGAAACTACAATATTTATATGCAAGTTGAGGGGGATGTTTGTTTGAATGAAGAATTATAGGTTAGGTTTAATTCATATATTTACACTCATGATTACAGGTTTTATAGGTAGAATACAACTACGTAATATCTTAATTATGTCAATATAATATATCGACATAATTAGGAGGTGTAGGATACAAATGCATTATGAATATCCTAGACTAACTAATAGGAGATTATAATATATTCATGAAATATCAGTAAATCTAACACCCTGCCTGCAAGTTGGTGCGTAAAAAGTCACACATGTCCAACTTGTCTAACACTTGTGAGAAATACGTTTGGAGATAGCTTGGTAAGAAAATCGGCAAAATCCTCTGATCGAATCTTGGGTAATTTAATAACTTTTCATCCAATTTTTCTTGATGAAAAATCTATCTATCAAACTAAATTCATACGCACATTGAACTGGATTGTGAGCAATATCACATGCTACTTTATTATCACAATATAACTGGATTAGTTGATTAGATTAATGCTCAAATCTTGCAGGAGAAATCTTAGCCACAAAGCTTCACAAATCCCAAGTGTCATTCCTCTAAATTTATTCGGAGCTGAGCATGCCACAACATTTGTTTTTGCTTCTCCACATGACTAGATTACCACCTGCAAAATGAAATAACTAGAAGTAAATCGCCTATCATCCATTGCTCCAACCCAATTAGCATCAGTATATGCATCACATTTTGATAGTCTTTATTTTAGTAAATAGGATTACCTTTCCAAGAGCATGTTTTAAAAACCTCAAGATACGCGTGACTGCATTCATATGTTGTCACTACACATTATGCATTTAGCCATGCGTTCATTATAGCTAAAAGTATGAATTTGTATAGCTAAATGATTTACCTACAAATGCAATGTTTTGTAGCTTATCGTAGCTAGAAGTAGCGCAGCTAAAAGTTACCATGTAACTTTTTGCTTACAAACTAATAGTTTATATTTTTTTATGGATGAGATTTATTGAAACTAAAAACTTAAATGTTTTGCCATAACAATAAATAGCTTGTAGCAAAAGCTTTGCCTTTATGTCATGGGGAATAGTTTTATAGCTATGTTGCATTTTAGCTACACAATATAAATTTATAACTAGATCTTGAGAACTCCTATTACAAAAATAATACCATAGCAAAATATTAACCTTATGGCTATGTGTCCACTAAAATCGTACCTAAATAAAAAGATCATTTGCAATATATAGTGAATTCGTAGCTAATATTAATTTTTTGCTACAGACATATAGAAGTCATATCTAATATGAAAAGATTGTTCTGGACAATGTATAATAGATAATATTGAAATTATTTGCTATGAATACTTTTGATGTAGCTAAAGTATAATTATTTGCAAAGGAAACAATAATTATATCAGAAATTATAATTTATTGCTTTGATTAAAATTAATATAACAACTATTGCTATAATTAACAAATTTAATAATAATTACAATATTTTTATTAATAGATAATATGACATCATAAGAAAAATTCTAATATAAAAAATAAGACATTAATGAAATCATTTTTAACTAAATAATTGTCTACTCATAAAATCCTTCATCCTAGTAATTTAAAATGTTATTAACTAATTTTTTTTACAAAATATGACATTGAAGTATTAATGCTTCAATGTCATACATACCACTTGAGCATCCCTCTACTCTTAGAGCTCATTCCAACGCTGCCCTTTCTTGGAAGGTTCCAATAAGACGTTGTTTTCAGGAATTCAATAGGTGATGATGAGAGTCTACTGTAAAGTAGTAGTTCATGAACGACTTCCTTGGGTTCCATCTATTTTTCGTCAGTGAAAACATCCGCCTTGAGCTCTTCTTCAATCTTGCTCTTACTCAAGTTTGTGACTGTGTGTATGCGTTGAGAGAGTAATAAGATAAATGTGCTTCATACCAATACAAACTCGGATAAGTATTCAGTACTTGTCTGCCCAAACCAAGTTTGCGGCGTCATTTTAATTTACCTGCAAAAATGTAATATAATTAATAATTATTTAAATTAATAGTAAAAATGAATATTCAGTTTGACTGTTGGGCGAGTATAGAGAATAAAAGTGGAATGCAAATTGCATAATAATTATGTTTAATGATACATCATCTAAGACTAACAAAAAGCCAACTTCTTGCGAAGCTTCACAAGTTCAACCATGGTGCAATGTCTCCATCCATACTAACAAGCTGTAGAAAGAAGAGAATTAAGCACCACAGATAAGATGCCAGAAGTTAAAAAATCAGGATTTTCAGCAGTAAAAACATTAAAAATATAATAACACAACAAATAAACAATCTGTCAAACATATGGAAATTACCAAAACACCTAGCAAATATTTCCAAAAGACTAACTGTGGAACCATAGAACAGTAAGGTTTCATAGACAAGATGCAAAATATCCAAGGTATAACACATTCATATTATTTTAACTCAACTCATGCTACAGTGGCTGCTTGAGGCTTACACCTTAATATTTTGAGATCAATGTTCATCTTACACTTTTCCGCAAGATCACTAAATAAGCTAAAGTCCATAATACCATCCCTCCAAGTTTCCTTACTCTCCCTCAAAATGGTCCTACAAATATCTAACACAATTTTTAAGCAATCTAGTAGTTGGATAAATGGGTGACCTTTGAAATTAATTTTGTCTGTCCCAACAATAAATCTTAATGCTATAGTTGCCTAGTATATGGAGAAAAAGTAAAAGTATAGGGAAAAAAAAAAAAAAAAGAATGGCATCCTAGAACAAGCATCAGACTTTGAATATTTGTGATAACTATATCTATTTCTAAGTTATCTAACCAAAGGGAAGACAAAAGCTATAATATTAAAGGAAGGAATAAGAAAAGTGACAACCTGTTAGTCACAACAATTTTTTCTTCATTGTGCAACTTGATCTATCATAAAACAAATCCATTACAGTGACAAGAACAAGGAAATAACAGATGGAACAAAAACTAATCTATGGAATACTTAAAGAGAGAAGGGAAATGCTTATAGCAGTGCCTTGAGATGGGACATGCCATAGTGTTTATAGATAAGCACTTTTTTGTTCTCCAGCAAGATGAATACCATCAATTATAGACGCATGTTTAGTGCATCAGAAAATATGGCAATTTTTTCATTTAAGGTTTATCACCAGCAGCTGGAGTGGGCAATGCTTCCATTGCAACCATCACAGACATATTGGCTGCAAATCTTGTAGGACAAAAAGGACAATCCTAAAGCATATATGGGACCAGAATGGATCAGTTTTTAGATTATTGTAGTAAACATATTAGCAGCCAAATGAAAAACTATATCAATGATTGAAATCATAATTGCAAAATTAATCAGAATTAAAAAATAAAGGAGAGACATAAGAAATATGAACGTACATATGAAGGGGGTAGGGAGAGGAAAAGAAAAAGGGTCGGAATTTCCCCTGAGGAGGTCGTTGATGGGAGAGTAGAGAACATGATAGAGGAGACCAAAGTGGTGAACACCCCCCAAGAATACCACATAAAGGTGACAGGATTCACTCGATCGAGAACCCTTGAATTGAACTCGCCCATCTTTTGGGCATAGGGACGTGAGAACCAATCTGAGTAATCAACCCTTTTTTACAAAAATCTGCCTCTTGCATTATACGACCTTTGGCTTCCTCTTTCACTTGAATTTCCAAGGGGGAGAATTGTCGTTTCACAGCCATCCTCTACAACTCCCTTTCGCCTAACATGATAAAAAACGAAGATAGAGAATTGCATAGATAGGAGGAGACGAAAGCAACCCATTGTCATGAACGGAACATTGAAGAAAGAAAAGGAACGATGGCCCCTTTCACCCAGGGGACATCGTCGGAGAACAATGTCGGGACAGGGTGAGAAACTTTCCTTCTGTTGGTTACACCTTTCCTCGATATGGAATAATGGTTTTTAGGAAGGGCGGCTATGGGGAAAAATTAGGATTTGAATTATAGGGTTAGGAAAAATCTTTATTTTGGGAGTGAGGTGGCACATAAGTGTCGTGGTCATTACACATACTTTTTGGTCATTATTTGGGGAATTATGTTTAGGAAAAAAATTATGTATGTAAGAAAAATGTATACTTTTTGGTCTTCCAATGTAATGTTATATAAAATCTAATTTACTAAACACAAATACAGTTATAGCTTTTGGACCACGACAATTTCAAAAATTAAATTTACCAAACACATTTCTATATTTTTAAAGTTTGGTATAAACTAATAAACTTATAGCTACAATAATCCCAAACTAGCCCTTAAAATGATATATTTTACTCTATTAAATATATGATAATCATAAATATATTTTGATATATATTTAATAAATATTAAAAATACTAAAATAATTTATCTAATTAAATTTATTAAATCAAATAGTTAAAAAAAAAATCAATAGAAAAACTGTAGAATTCGACAATAAACTATCGAAATCAAGAAATGCTGCCAAGATATGTCGATGTCACAGCTAGTCCTATAGGCAGATGAACGATTGTCAGAGTTTGGTGGTTTCACCGGATTCTGACAAGCCCTTTGGCCACAAAGGCCATGAATGTTTTGTAGCCTTTTGTGGCCAAATTGCTTTGTGATCCTTTTATAAATCAAATTATTTCATAACATCTTCAAACTTGATCAATTTTAAAAGTGTTTAGCTTAAAACTTAATTGATTATTTTTAAGCTACAACAACCTCTAACACATTTTTTCTCAAATTAAATTACAATTTTATCATCTTTAAAAATTACTAAATAGGATATAATTTTTTCATATAATTGTAACTAATTATATAATTATTGCAATGGAACAAATATTTATATCAAGAATTTATAATTTATTGCTTGATTAAAATTAAGTGTAATAAATATTGCATAATTAACAAATTGAATAATAATTACAAATTTAAAGCAATTTTTTTTATATTAAATAGATAAATGACGTCATAAGAAAAATTAATATAAAAAAAAACATAATAAAGTCATTTTCAATCAATAATTGTCTACTCCAAAATGCTTCGTCCTAGTTGTTGGTGAAAGGCTAAAAAGTGTACATGATCAAAGTTAGAGGAGCTTTTGTAATTTCACATATGTCATTTACAAGAACGGTGTCGTTTTGAATGGTTGTCTTGTTACTCTTCAGCTCACTATTAGCTCACGATACTTTACTCTTTTCATTTTAGTTTACTTTCTCCTTTGAAGCTCTGTGTATATAAATCCCTAAACATTGTAATCTCATATTCACTTTGATCAATATATCTCATATCCTCCTTTTTCTTCATTTCAATTTCTCAGTTTCTTCTCATGGTATCAGAGCCAAAGACTAACGTCAATGGCAAAAATTTCTGGAAATTTCAATTCTAACGAGAAATCAGTGAAGATGTTGGCAGCTCCACTTCTGTTTTCTCATCTAGTCTTCAAGTAGTCAGTCCGAAGCTCAAGAGATAAATACAGAGATAATTATCGCTTCTGGAGATCGCAAATTCTATCAGCTGTTGGAGCTCATGATCTTGAAGAACACTAGCAGGTCAAGCTTAATTTCCTGAACCTCTTATTGCTTTAGACAGTAGTCTTGAACATGAGCTAGGTGAAGAAGGAATTAAAGAAACCCTAGGCAAAGACAGAATTAATCCAGCTTATGGAGCCTGGAAAAAAACTGATAAGTTTCTTGTCACGTGGCTTCTTGCATCAATTTCTGAATGTATGTTCAGTATTGTGTCCAAAGTAGTTTGCTACTGATATCTGGTCGCACTTGAGACTGAATTTTTAAGTGATTCTAAGGCTAGAGCCCTACATTTAAAAAATCTTTTACAAAATACTCAAAAAGGTAAAATGAGTGTGAATGAGTATGTTAAAAAGATGAAGGGAATTGCTGAGAGTCTATCAGCAAATGGTCAAATCATTTCTGATGAAGATTTGCTCCAGCAGTTGTTAGATGGCCTGGGACCAGAATTGATGCAATCGTTGTCAATCTAACCTCCAGAATTGAATCAAAGTTTGATTCAATTTCATTACAGGAGGCACCGTTTTATTACAAAAATATGAACTGAGGCTTGAGAAGTTAAATCCATTGATTTTCTTCATAGTTCCGTCAATATTGTGTCTCAGTAATGCATAACAGATTTGTGTTTCCAAATACTACACTACTGCCATCTGCTCATACTGGTTCATCCAAGGAAGCTCCTGGACTCTCAATCAGTTGACATCTCTGCAATATTCATTACCAGCATTACCACAGGTCTATCACTCACAGCTCTCAGAATGCTCAACTTACTCAACTGATTTTGGCAACCAAACTGGTGCCTTCAATAATACATTTTTTCTTATCGACCTGTGGATTTGTTGGACATGCAGAGGCCGTGGCAGACTAATGTAGAGGGAAGCCAATCGTCAACTGTGCAGCAAGATTGGACATATAGCACCTCAATGTTATCATCGATACATGCCAACTATAACGGAGCACCACCTCATTTTTTGGTCAGTCTGCTGTTGGTACTGGTTCTAATATGTTCCACTCTGGGAACACTATTCTGGTGGACGAACTCTTCCTTCTTGAATGCTGGTCATCCGAATATTGGCATATAATGGAAGTCAGCAGCAAACTATGCCCTCCTATTTCGTCTGGCTCATTTTCTCAACAGGAAGGGAATACTGGTATTCAGCAGTCAGTTCCAGTTCAGCAGCAAGGCTTTCGAGTCCCTAGTCAGCAAAACCCAACTCTCTAACCAAGGTATTTTGCCTCTCATTCAGCCACGCACCATATCTATCTTCAAGCCTCTACATTACCTCAACCACACCTCTTGATCAGCTTGGTACATGGACTCAGGAGCCACTGATCATGTCACCCCTGATCCACATCAACTAGTCACCAGCAGAAGCTATGATGGTAATGAACAATTGCAAGTGGGCAATGGTGGTCTCTTCCATCTCATATTGGGCTTACCTTGTTACCTAGTTGCTTACATTCTAAGTGTGTCACTTGAAAAATGTTCTTTGTGTGCCTAGTATTACGAAAAACTTACTTAGTATTTCCAAGTTAACTAGAGATAATCAGGTGTTGTTGAATTTGATTCTGATTCTGGTACTGTTAAGGCAAAGCTACCAGAACAGTGTTGCTCAAGGGAGGTCTTAAAGGTGTGTTTATAGTTGCATGTTCCTTCCCTGCGTCCAGTTCAGTTACTCTGCCTAATTACTCTAGTTCATTGCAGCCCTTTGCTGCCACTTTAGATCACAAGACTTTAGAGATGTCTGATGCTAATTCTAGTCAGTTCAAATGTATTAATAATCAGGTTGTTCAACCTGAGCAGTGTAGTTCTTTGAGTCAACTTAGCTGTTCTAGCAATATATCAGAATAATTGTGTCTCAGATTCTTCTAATTGAATGATTGACTTTCTTTCAAAATAATAAAAGTTCTCTTTGCTTCCTTAACATGATTCTAATCCTCAGTTCTCTAATGTTGCCTGCTGTGAAGTAAATGTTGCACCAATAAACCTTGGATGTATCATGATCATTCTCTTAATAGTGTACAAACATATTCATCATGGACAAGATCCATTACTGCATTACAGATTAGTAATACCAAGAAACCAAGCTGTCTCTTTGGCACAATAGGTTAGGCATTAATACTGGCTTCAGAAAATTCTGACTCTTTGCATAAAGACACCACTGAAACAGCACAACACTTTACTTTTTGTGATGGTGCAAGCTAGGCAAACTTCACAAGAATCATTTTCTCTGTCACAATCTAGAGCAACCAAACCATTAGAACTTGTCCATAGTGACATTTGGGGACCCGCTCCAACTGTTTCTCCGAAGATATAGATACTACATTCATTTATAGATGACTATAGAGGTACACTTGGATGTTTCCCTTGCGAACCAAGGCAGATGTTCAGTCTGTGTTCATCAAGTTTCATCATCTTGTTGAACGACAATTCAGTTGCAAACTTCTATGTTTGCAATCTGATCAAGGGGCAGAATATAAGGGGTGATCTCTATATTACAACAGCAGGAATACAATTTAGGCACTCATGTGCATATGTTCATCAACAAAATGGGAGGAGTGAAAGAAACACAGACACAATGTTGAAACTGGTTTACACTATTAGCTCATGCATCATGCCCTTGCATTTTTGGTGGCTTGCATTGACAAGCTGTCTCTTCTAAACCGACTGCCCACTGCTGTCTTGAACTTTATCTCCCCTTACCAAGTCTTATTTCATAGAACACCTGTTATCTCCCTTAAGTCTTCGGTTGCACCTGTTTTCCTTACTTGAGGGATTATAACAAACATAAGTTCTCGTTTTCACTCTTCCAAATGTGTTTTGTAGGGATAGTCTGTTCACAAAGGCTATAAATGTTACAATTTGAGGAAAATCTTTATACCCCTAATGTTCAGTTCAATGAGTTAGAATCCTTTCTCTAACGAGTTAAGTCAGTCTTCAGCATCTTAAATGGTTTCATCTCTGCAGATCTGCTCATTCAGCCTCTGCAGATTCTGCTCATTCAGTGTCTAGTTTCCCTTATAATATTGTGTCCTAACACCTAACTCTACTAGCAAAGAACTCCCTTCGAGCAACACTTATTCTACAGGTGATGTTTTACAGTGCAGCATCAGCATCATTCTATCAATGATAATTTGCATCATCTTGTTCCCATTCAAATACAGACACCAATTTTCATAATATCTCTGATTTTTCGCTAAACTACCTACTGTACCCCAAACCACCTCAAAAACACAGTCTTTTCCACCTAGCACTAGTCAGCCATCTCTTTTCTCTATACAACCAGCTCCAAATACTAGTTCATCTCATTACCATGTTCTTGGAAATTGATCTTACTGGTTATCTTCCAGCTGACTCAACTAAAACCTCACTTCGTCATCTGAGTTGTCTTTTCATCCCATGAAAGATCTCTTGCTACTTGCTCACTTGCAGTTGATTTAACATCTTCACAGCTCTGCACATCATCCAACCTTTGTTTACCTTCACTTCAGTGTCAAATATACAGCCATTCCACCACACCAAAAACTACAAATATTCACCCAATGACAACTAGATCTAAAGTTGCTGCTCCTATCAACACTAATACTGCCTTAGCCATTTTAAACCTGTTCAGCCTGAACTAATTCACTCAAAGCAGTCCCTACACCTGCTGACTGGACAAGGTACGCCACATGAGTTCAATGCCTTAACTGCATCCAAACCTTCCATCCTGAACCAATTCAGTTTCTGAAGCCTTTAATATTGCTGAATGGAAGAGTGCAATGCAAGAGTTTAATGCTCTTATAACAATGGTACTTGGACTCTAGTTCCAAAAGAAGCTGATATGAATGTAGTGGGTAACAAATGGGTTTTTAGAACAAAGTTTCATGCTAATGGAACTCTTCAAAAGTATAAGGCTAGATTAGTTGCAAAGGGTTTTCAGCAGAACCCGGGGTTAGATTATTTTGAGACGTTAGCCCTGTTATTAAGCCATGCACAATCAGAATTGTTTTTACACTTGCTGTCACTATGGCGGGATATACAGCAAATAGACGTCAACAATGCTCTTGAACGGTACTTTAAGTGAAACAGTTTATATGAGGCAGCCTGAAGGGTTTGAAAGTATTGAATCCTCTCATGTGTGTAAACTCAATAAGGCACTTTATGGACTCAAGCAAGCACCACGCGCTTGGTTTGATAAACTCAAACAAGCGTTGCTTGATAAAGGATTCTGCAGTTCAGTTTCAGATTCCAGTCATTTATTCAAGGATTCTAGTCAAGTACTATATGTCCTTATCTACGTAGATGATATACACTCACTGGTTCTAATAAAACTGCTATCCTCAGCTGGTTCAAGATCTGAACAACCAGTTTGCCTTGAAAACTTTGGGAACTGTCACTTATTTCCTGGCTGAGAGCCACTCAAACGATGAGGGCATACATTTAAAGCAGACAAAGTATGTCTCAGATTTATTAGCCAAAACCAAAATGCAGGATGCACATCCTTGTCCCACTCCAATGACTGGGTGTTAAACTCTTCACTGCTGATAGTGAGTATTTCAGAATCCTAGTCTATATAGAAGCACCATTGGAGCTTTCAATACTTACATTAACCAGGCCGATATTAGCTTCACTGTGAATAAATTGAGTCAGTTTCTTCAAGTCCAACTGAGCTTCAGTGGCAAGCTTGTAAGCGGGTGTTAAGATATATCAAAGGGACTCAATTTCATGGTCTACTTCAAACCAGCAGCTTCTCTGGTATTGAAAGCTATGCTGATGCAGATTGGGGTAGTAATCTAGATGATAGGAGATCCACAAGTGGTTATTGCTATATCTAGGTCCTAACTTGATTCAATGGAGTTCTAGAAAACAAAGGGTGGTTGCTCTTCATTACAGAGCGTGAATATAGAGCGTTAGCTAAACAGCCACTGAGTTGGCTTGGCTAGATAGTTTGTTTTTTGAATTGGGTATGCAGTTGAATTCTTCTCCATTATGGTGTGATAATTTAGTGCTGGTGCACTAGCTGCTAATCCAGTTTTTCATGCGCGTACCAAGCACATTGAGATTGATACTCACTACATTCGGGATCAAGTGGAGCCAAAAAGCTCACTGTACAGTATGTTCCTTCTCAGTTACAAATTGCGGCACCAACTACAAACGCAAATGCAAAGTTCACCAAACAGAACCTGCACCAACTACAAACTACAAACTGCATATCCTGTTCAACCCACATAAACTGCATTTTCAAGCTTGCCAGCCTGCATATCCAGGTTTCTCAATATTTCATAACAACCCGAAAAACTATATATCAACCACAAAACGACACCGTGCTTGTAAATGACATATGTGAAATTACAAAAAGCTCCTCTAACTTTGAACCATGAGAGAAACTGAAAGAAATTGAAAATGAAGAAAAAGGAGGATATGAGATTATTGATCAAAGTGAATAAGAGATTACATGTTTAGGGATTTAATACACAGAGCTTCAAAGGGAGAAAGTAAACTTAAAATGAAAAGAGTAAAGGATCGTGAGCTAATAGTGAGCTGAAAGAGTAAACAAGACAACCATTACAAAACGACACGTGTGCTTGTAAATGACATATGTGAAATTACAAAAGCTCCTTAACTTTGATCATGTACACTTTTAGCCTTTCACCAACATTCTCCCTCAAACTCAGCTGCTACTTTGAACTCTGTGATCAACATGCCTGTAGACTAGGCTGCCCTCAGGTAAAACAATGAAAAACTGCACTGTGCCTTTGAGTAGTGCATAGCTTCTTTCACAAAACTGTAGAAACAACTGCACAGGCTTGACATTTTACAAAAAGCATTCTGCTTTATCTGCATTCTGCCTTCGAGTAGTGCATTAAGCTTTCTTTACAAAACAGCTTAGAAACAACTACACAGGCTTGACAATTTTCTGCAGAGTTCTGATTCTTCCAGCACACAGAACACATCAATCAGTCATTTTACAACTGCATTTCACAACTGCATTTTCATAACACATTAAAGTTCACAAAAAGCTTAAATGTACACAATTTAAATATGTATTAAATAAGCTGTCAATGTTCCAGTTGTTGCTATTGCCATCTCCGGTCGCTGACATTTAATATGTATTAATATGCATTTAAATATGTACACAATTTAAAATGTACACAATTTAAATATGTACACAATTTAAAATGTTATCAACTAATTTTTTTTTACAAAATATGAATGCTTCAATGTCATTACTACCAACCTCAATTTAAATATGTATTAAATAAGCTGTCAATGTTCCAGTTGTTGCTATTGCCATCTCCGGTCGCTGACATTTGTGACTCCACCTTCTTAATCTCTTTTTCTTACTTTATTTTTTTACAATAATCTTGTACCATTGTATGAAAAATTTTATGAAAGTATTAAACCAAAGACATAAACAATGAAATTTTTTTTAAGAAGGTAATTTTGCAGTATTTTATATGATTTAATTTGTATCATATCTCCTATAATTTTAACCGTCTTTTATATGATTTAATTTGTTTTTTTTTTTTTCTATTTTCTTGAATTTTCTATATATAATTAACAATAGACAAATGTTGTCATTCTCAAATATTAATAATATTATTAACGCTATCATCATCATCATCTAAAACATACATACAAATCCATATATACAAATATGTAGCATTACCAATTCTCATAATATCTCATATTTTATACCTAAAATCATCTATATTTCATAAAGTGTTAGTTTTAAATCACCATAGAGAAGACAAAAACCTCAGAGATACTTGAAAATAAAACTTGTATAGCTAGATACCTTAATTAGCTACGAATTTCAATATTTTATAGCTAATGCACAAATAATAGCTATAAAGTTAAACTTGTAGCTAATAATGATACTATATGCCATGTAAATAAAATGTTTATAGCTAAATACATTAATTAGTTACATTGCTTTACCATAGCTAATACATTGTAGCTAAATGACTAGTTATTACCACGATTTTAATAAGTTAAAGTGAGAGATGAATATTAGCTTTGAGGGAGGAAATCTTATCACTAAAATTATTTCAATTATCTATAAATATTGACTTTTGTAGCTGTAAATATGTATTTGCTACAGTTTTCCTTTCTGTAGCTAATTTTCATAGCTATATGTGTATATTGTTGTAGTGTGTTATCCAGGATTGTGCATGAACTGACTAACTACACTCAATGCATAAGCAAGATCTGGCCTAGTGTGAGATAAGTACATTAATCTTCCCACAAGTCGTTAGTATCTCCCTTTGTCAACTGGTACTTGATCAACTTCAACTCCCAATTTCAAACCTTCTTCAATTGGTGTATCAGCTAGTTGACATGTTGACATACTAGTTTCTTGCAGTACATCCAAGGCATGTTTTCTTTGTGATAGAAAGATACCTTTATAAGATCGAGACACTTCGATTCCGAGAAAAATATTTCAAAGAACCTAGGTCTTTCATCTCGAATTCTTCTGACAAGTACTTTTGCCTTCCTTTCTTCTGGATAATTTTCTGTTACCACCATATCATCCATATATACAATAAGTGCAGTGATCTTTCCTTGCTGTTTTTTAAGGAACAATGTGTGATTTGAATTGCTCTAATGGTAGCCATAAAACTTCATATCCTCTGTGAATCTCCCAAACCATGCCCTCGGAGATTGTTTACAATGACTTTTTTAACTTACATATCTTTTGGCTATGTTTCCCTGGTAAATACACCATCATGAAGGATCTATATAGATCTTTTTACACAATTCTCCATGTAAGAAAGCATTCTTCACATCGAACTGTTATAACGGCCAATCTAGGTTTGCAGCCAAAGATAACAAGACACGTACTATGTTGATTTTGGCTACGGGTGCAAATGTCTTTCTATAGTCTATCCCATGAGTTTGAGTGTACCTTTTTGCTACTAGTCTTGCTTTAAATCGTTCAATCGTACCATCAGTTTTATAATTCACAGTGTAAACCTATTAACATCCAACAATCTTCTTTCCTGGTGGACAATCAACAAGTTCCCAAGTCTCATTCTTCTGTAATGACTTCATCTCTTCATTTGTTGTAGCTTTCCATTTTGGATCAGATAAGGTTTCCTGCATACTGTTAGGAATATATAGTAGATAATTGATTCACAAATGACAGATTTGATTCTGACAGATGATCTTAGACACATAATGGCTCATAGGGTATTTGACCTTACTAGATAGCTCAGGTTTGTATGTTGGTTTAGGTATCCCTCAGCACTCTGTGGTGGCAACTGTTTCCTAATTGGTTTAGACCCAATTGGTTCAAACTCTAAAACAAGAATATTCTCAACCAATGATGGTTGTGACATACCAGGAGTGAGAGGCTCGGACTGAGAAGTTTCTACGGACGGGTTTGATACCACCTCCATATCTTCATCATCCACTTCATTTTCTTGTCGAATAGTAAGTCTAGTTTGAGACTCATAGTCTCCCACATCTTGAACAACATAATCAAGAGTTTGAATTTCTTCCTAACAATACTCCCCCTAAAGTTCAGACTCAGAAGAAAAATACATCAATTCTTCATGGAAGACAACATCCATCGTCACAAACGTTTGTTTAGTTGGAGGATGATAATATCGATACGCCTTTTGATGAACACCATACCCAACGAAGGCACATTTCAATGCACGATGGGACAATTTGTTGCACTGATGTTTATGGAGGTGAAAAAATGCGGTACAACCAAAAACATAAGCGGTAAGTTCGAGACCATTGGAGCATTCACTACGTTAATAAGAGCCTGAAAAGGTGTCTAGAACACAATGGAACTAGGGGGTACTTGATTGATTAGGTAGGCTGCAGAAGTAAGAGCTTCTCCCCAAAAAGATAATGACATGTGAGCTTCTATTAATGATGCACGAATGACCACCAATAAGTGCCTATTTTTTCACTCAGCAACACCATTTCGTTGGGGTGTGTTGGGACAAGTAGTCTAATGAATGATACCATGCGTTGCCAAGTATTGTTGAAGATCCAAACTTTGATATTCTCCTCCATTGTCACTTTAGAGGACTTGAACTTGTGCATTATACTGCGTATAAACCATTTTGTGAAATCTCTGAAATAGCAAATTAACCCCTCTGGATTTCATTAGACATACCCAAGTCATTCTTGTACAGTCATCAATAAAAGTAATAAACCATCGGGATCCACCTAAAGTAGTAACTTGTGATGGCCCCCAAACATATGAATGTATAAGCATAAAATGACTTGGAATTTTGTTTAATGTTATTGGGAATGAGACTCGATGACTTTTGGATAATTTACAAATGTCACAACGGAAGTTACTAATATAATTTATTTCAAACAAACTTGGAAAAAGTTTCTTCAGATAGTTGAATGAAGCATGTCCGAGGTGCCAATGCCATAACCAAATGTCAAATTTTTGTTTATCCCTTTTAGAGTTATCTACTGTCAAAGCCTGTTGTTACAGGACATAACTTTGTGACTCTAAATCCAAGTAATACAATTGCCCCCATCTAATAACAAAATAAATCGTCTGTTTTGTTTGAATACTTTTAAACTCACAAAATTCAGACAAAAAAATCACCACACAAGATAAGCTTTTTGTTATTTTGGAGACTGACAACAAGTTATAATTTAGGGATGGGACAACTAAGACAAAATTCAAGTGTAAAGAGTTTTTTAGGATTAACGAACCTTCCCCAATGACTCAGTTAGATTCACCATTGGCAGTAGAAACAAAGTTTTGTGAGGATGACTTAAGGTTAGAAACATGCCTAGAATCAAATGTCAATGATTAGTAGCACCAAAATCAATTATCCATGCACTATTAGAAACAAATGTCTACATATTTAAAGACTTACCATCTTTCTAGCAGTAGCTACAAATGATGAGGATTGTTGGACATCTGCTTTCTTTTCCACAACAACATTAGTAGAACTTTTCTTTTTGTCATTGTTGAGCATGCCAGGTTTAGTAGTCTCTTGTCTAACCCCTGAGTAACTTGCTTCCAGATTTGGAACCGGGTATGGATTTCTGATTGGTTTTTCAGATTGGGTTTGATGGTATGGATTTGATGGCTTTGATTGGGTGTCTTGGTGGTGTGAGTTGCTTCGAACAGATTGGTGGTATGGGTTGGATTTTCGATTGGAATGGATTTCTGGGTATTTTCTAGAAAAAGTAGTAGAATGACTAATGGTTTAAGTGAAGAATTGTGGGTTTGATGGCTATTATTTGGGTGTGTTGAAGTTGTGATGGTTGGAGAGTTGAAGATGGCTAGAATTGCTTTCTGGCAATTGAGATTTTGAGATGAAATGGACATGGCAGTGGTGGTTTTGGTTTGATTGGTTGAGGTTGGTGTTTGGGTTGATTGGGATAAGTCGTTTTCTCCTTCTTGGATTGACGATAAGATTAATGATTACTTGCCGGAAGTTTATTGACAATTGCCCTACAATAAGCAATTTTTTAGATCAAAGTGTGGCTCTGATACCATGTTTGAATGAAGAATTGTAGGTTTTAATTCATATATTTACACTCATGATTACAAGTTTTAATAAGTAGAATACACTCTACGTAATCTCTTAATTATGTCAATACAATATACCAACATAATTATGAGATTATAGGATATTAAATACACTATGAATATCCTAAGACTAACATAATTAGGAGATTACAATATATTAATGAAATATTCAGTAAATCTCAACAATGTTGTTATACCAAAGGGGTAATTTTTCATATCTTGGAGAGGTAAGATGTCAGTTTTTTATGAGACATTGTATCAAATTATGAATATCAAACCCAACAATTAAAACTATTAACAAAAGATAGAAAAGTTAATGTAATAATATACAAAATGGGAACCCTAAGGGTCTGAGAGTTTTTTTTTTTTTTTTTTTTTTCTACTGGTTTTGAGAGTTTTTAATTAAACTGGTTTTGAGGTGTTTTAAAACCATTATTTGCCAGATTTTTTATATACTGGTTTTAACTAGCTCAAAAACCCACCAGAACCACTGTAGTGTATTTTGTAGGGGTTTATAAAACACCTCAAATCGGAGTATTTTGATTGGTTTTAAAAATTTATTCCTCAAATACCCTATCAAAAAAATAAAAATTAATCATATTATTCGCATCTCTAACCATATTAAATATAAAATAATTTTAAGCAATTATAAAAAAAAAATATTAAAATCTCATTTTTAGATGCTTTCTTGAAAAAGTAGAGTTACAATTTTTCAATTATTCCAGAGGCTGCAAAGAATGGCGAAGTACTGGAAAATAAACTCTCAAGTATTGGTTGAAATTAAGGTGTTTTTATAGGCATATATGTAAATTTATCATTTTAAAAAACCATCAGAGCTTCTGAAAAATAAACTCCGAAGCACAGGTTGAGTGTTTTAAAAACCGTTACTAAAAACCCCTCAAAATCGCTACGGTGGTTTACCCTCATAACCGTTATCATGAAACTCCTAAGCGGACCCTAAAGTTCTAAATCTCAATTCAAAGCTAAATGTTACAATAACAAGCATATATCCGAGAAAGAGACGAGGAGAAACGGAAAATATACCTAAAAGTTTAAGTTAATAGGTTAGGACTCAATATTATTTTGAATCTCTAATCATCCTCTCACATAAAATTTTGAATTTTTTTCTTAAGAAATTAAAATATGGGGATTCAAACTTTTAACCTCCAACTCTGATACAATATGTTAAATTGTCAATCAAATCTAAAATTTTAAGTCTAATAAACATGCACCAATGGCCAACTATGATTAGCGTCAAGGAACGATATAGTGAACCGTACATAACATAATAGGATTCAGTAAATGATCTTCAAATTGAAGATATAAAAATGTGTTGGGTAACAAAGCAGCCAACAACTAGAACAAATATTATGTTCAAACTATTGCAAAATCAATACCCTAAGATATGAATTTGTTGTCAAATTGCGTAGTGGAAAACTAGCCTAAGATCAACCCCTTGGTTACTTGACAAACAAACACACACGAGCAATTAATAAGAAACTAACAAAAAATAAAGAAGACAATGATTTACATCATTCACCCTGAAACTGGGTTACATCCACAGTGCCTGCTACGACAGGGCTACTACAAACAATGGCGGAGCTAGGACTGGGGCGGCGAAATAAAAAATTATATAATTTAAAAATGTTTTCTACTAATAAATATTAAAACTTTAACATTTATTAATAATATTTTTTGTCCGATACTATTATAATTTTTCTAATATGATTCATAAGCTAACAATAATGCGTCATATATCAAAACCTTAATTTATTAAGTTTGTATAAAATGCATTTTATTTATTTATAATCTAAAATTTTATTTAATTTTTTTTGGCTTAATTATTAATTGTGTAATTAAATTTGTATACTCTAGATCAATAGAGTAAATAAGATGAGAATACAAGCATATTCTCTAATCTATCTCGTACTCAACAAAGATCTCCCCTTGGCTCACACACTCACGCCTTTTAGAGATTATAAAAAAAAATTTCATATAGTATGATAGTTGTCAAGAGAAAAATAAGAAAACAAAAAAATTAATGAAGTTTATATGAGGGTATTTTGGTCATAGCAGAGATTGTGTGAAGTAAAATCTTATCTTTCACATTTATTTAATAAGTGTATATTATTTATCATAAGAACCGTTAGATTATCTAGATTATTTTTCAGGAATCAATCTAACGATTCACATGGAGCATTTGGTTAGAGACAATGGAAGATTACTAGGGTAATGTCATCTTATATTATTTGATTACCATGTTTAATTATATAAGATATTAGTAATCTTGCATTACCAATAATTGTTACTATTGGTAATATTGGAGGTAATCTGATTACCTCCATTTTCTTAGGTATTATAAGATTACATTGGTAATCTTATATTTATTACAATTCTATCCTTCATTAATAAAAATATTGGACAATAATGCCCTTTGTTTTAAAATAAATTTACATTAATATACAATTTCAATTTTACCCTTGTTTAATTAAGCTTTTGGACAATAATGCCCTTATATTTAAAACAAATTATAGACCACCACCGTCACCCAGCCACCATCGACGACAACGGGCCAACCACCACGGACCGCCGCCGAAAGGTCACCAGAGTCCTTAAAAATGATCGAGATTCGCTGGGAGGCTTTGATATGGCCTTTTTCGGCCATCAATATGGCCAGAAACGACCATATCAGAGCCTCTTGGTCACTGTAAGCTACTCACGGAGACTTTCAAAGACTTCCGACAATGGTTTGCTGTGGCGGCAAGAGGGTGGGGGTAATTTTATCATAAATTAAAGTTTTATATAAGCGGAGGTGTTTTAGCTAAATCTAAAATATTGGGGGTTAAAAAAATTATTCAAAAATTAATAATAAAAATAATATTATATTAATATTTAAAAAGAGGGCAATTTAGTAATTTAAATAATATACCCACAAATTTATTCCCCCTAACCAAACATATTAATATAACATATTCATCAACCAACTAAATACATTTTCCTAAAGATTCCCAGTAATCTTCATGGGGCGTTTGGTTAGGGGGTATTTGACATTACTGGGGTTAAGTGATCTTATATTACTTGATTATCATGTTTGGTTGTCAAGTAATATAAGATACCGGTAATCTTCAAAGATTATCAGGGTTATCTTTTTGGTAATATTGGCTACTATTGGTAATATTGGAGCTAATCTGATTATCTCCATTTTCTTAGGTATTCTAAGATTACTAGGATTATCTTTTTTTGTTACAATTTTATCTCTTATTAATAAAAATTTTGGACAATAATGCCCCTATTTTAAAAGAAATTTACATTAATATCCTATTTTAATTTTACCTTTATTTAATTAAAATTTTGGACAATAATACCCTTATATTTAAAACAATTTACAAACCACCACTGTCACCGAGCCAACACCACCACTGCCACCTAACCACCACCGTTGACAATGGGCCAACCACCACAGACCGCCACTAGAAAGTCGTCGGAGTCCCTAAAAAAGAACGAGATTTAGTGGGAGGCTCCGAGAGGCTTCGATATGGCAGTTTCCTGCCATATTGATGGCCGAAAATGGCCATGTTAGGCCAAAAATTGCCAGATCTATTCTGGCCATTTCCTGCTAGATCGATGGAACTGGCCGTTAACGGCCAGATCCTTGGCCATTAACTACCAAATCTGGGTGAGATCTCCTAGTTAACGGCCACGGACTTGGCCGTTAACGGCGGGATCTATTCTGGCCGGAATAGATCTAGACGTTAACGGCCAAATCTCTCCCAGATCTGGCCGCTAATGGCCAGGGATCTAGCTGTTAACGGATCTGGTCAGAAATGACCAGAATAGATCTAGCCTGATATGGCCGTTTTCGGCCATCAATATGGCCAGAAACGGCCATATCGGAGCCTCTTGGTCACGGTGACCTACTCACGGGGACTTTCAGAGACTTCCGGCGGTGGTTTCCGGTGGCGGCAAGAGATGGGGGTGATTTCGTCATAAATTAAAGTTTTATGTAAGTAGGTTGTTTTAGCTAAATCTGAAATATTGGGGGTTAAAAGAAATTATTCAAAAATTAATAACAAAAATAATATTATATTAATATTTAAAAATGAGACAATTTAGTAATTTAAATAATATACCTACCAATTTATTCCCCATAACCAAACATAGTAATGTAACATACCCACCAACTAACCAAACACATTTTTCTAAAGATTCCCAATAATCTTCAAGGTAATCTATATTTCCAATAATCCAACATTTCCAATAATCTAACATTCCCGGAACTAAACGTCCCCTCAAGGTAATATAAGATTCCAGTAATCTAACATTCTCAGTAATCCAACATTCCCTGAACCAAATGTATCATAAATTTAATATTAGATGAGAATAAGAACATGGGTTTGAAATTAATATAAAACTTAATCAACTATCATGTGGCTTCAATCTCATCATTTTTGTTTTATATTCTACCTTGTGCCGTGCTTACATATCTTTAATTCCTTATTCGTATTGAAAATTTTGAGATGATATATATATATATATATATATATCTATATATTATAATATATTTTTTTTTAAAGCCTTATGTTTATTTAGTTACATAAGATAATTGAATAATAATCTATACAATACACATTTTTTATTTTAATCTTAATTTATGTACTCTTGGATATAAATTGACATCTAAATAATGAGATAATATGGTAAGTGATATTGATAATAATCAATATATAAGCCAAAATTCGCGGTGTATATTAGTCTATCTACCATATTATATTAATTAGCTACCCAATTAAATTGGATTCAAAATAAACAACAACTAATAGGGATAAGAATTCTAACCTGATACAAAAAAGTTCAGCAATTTTGAAAACAACATGTGTCAGGCAAATAAAAATGCAATCGTATTGAAGTGATATTAACATTAACCATTGAATTAATCAATGAAACTACAATATTTCATATGCAAATTGTTGGATACCAAAAGGGTAATTTTTTATATCTTGGAGAGGTAAGATTTCCGTTTTTACGATAAATTGTATCAAATTATGAATATCAAAGCCAACAATTAAAAGTATTAACAAAAGACACAAAAGCTAATGTAATAATATACAAAATGGAACCCTAAAGTTCTAAATCTCGATTCAAAACTAAATGTTACAATAACAGATATCTTCGATAAAGAGACGAGGAGAACTGGAAAATACACCTAAAAGTTTAATTAATAAGTGAAGACTCAATATTATACTCGAGTCTAATCGCCCTCTCACATAAAATTTGGAATTGTTTTTTGTGTCTCTTCTTTTGTTCTTTTGCTTGATTCTTGAGCCTGTCCAAGGATCTGCCTTCATAAGCGTCTTCATTTTTTGGACTCTTCTTTTTTTGTTCTTTATGAATTACCTTTAGTTCAAAAAAAAAATTTGGAATTTTTTTCTTGAAAAATTAAAATATGAGGGTTCAACTGATACCATGTCAATTTCAATCAATCTAAAAGTTTTAAGTCCAATAAACATGCTAAAGGCTAGTTATGATTAAGGGTTGTCAAGGAACAGTATTGTGAACCCTACATAAAATAATAGGATTCAATAAAAGATCTTCAAATTGAAAATACAAGAATGTGAGGGGTAACAAAGAATCAACAATTAGAACAAATATACGTTCAAACTGTTGCAAAATTGATACCCTGAGATATCGATTTGTTGTCAAATTGCATAGCGAAATCTAGACTAGATCAACTCCTTCATTACTTGAAAAACAAACACACACCAAGCAATTAATAAGATCAACCCTTCGTTACTCGAAAAATTTAATATTTATTAAAATATTTTTTTCCAATACTATTATAATTTTCCTAATACGTTCAAGCTAAAAATAATTTGTCATATATCAAAACCTTAATTTATTAAGTTTGTATAAAATGCATTTTATTTATTTATAATCTAACATTTATTTTATTTGTTTTTGGCTTGATTATTAATTGTGAATTAAATTATATACTATAGATCAATAGAGTATAATAAGATGAGAATAAAAGCATATTCTCTAATCTCTCTCATACTCAACAAAGATCTCCCCTTGGCTCACAAACTCACACCTTACAGAGTTTACAATCACAAACCCTTGTGTAGAAGCTCTTCCACACAACCCTAGTGATACCCCTCTGAGATTGTAAATCATCCCTCACAAGAAGAATACCCCTCTCAAACACTCTCTCTTTGGTGTTTGATCGATCCCTAATGACTTGATGATTTTCTTCTAGGATTAGCTCCTTTTATAGTTAAGATTACTTGGAGAAATGACTTTCTTTGTATTAATTGTATCCTTCCTCGTTAAGGACTTTCCCAAAGTGATAGAATCAACTAGGAACTTTCACTTAGAACAAACCCACAAGGATTTCCTTAAACAATCATTCTCCAAAACTACGAAGAAATCTCTCCAAAATAAGCAATATCGGGTTCTGAAGAACCCACGTTCGCTACGGTGAATTAGCTTCAGGACTAAATTTGCTACAAGTTCACTATAAAATTCGTACAAGTTTACGACCAATTGTTACAAGTCAACTTCTGGTCGAACATGCCTCAATTTCCCTATTGCGAACATCCATCAAATTACCATTTTTCATCCTAGAAACACTATAATGAGCCACCAAACATTGCACAAACATGAATAACATAATTATTTGAAAAATTATTAAAGAAGAAAATAAGCCCTTATTATTTCAATTTTAAGAACATTCATGGGCCACACTTGCCGTTGCCAAGTCTCTACAGAATTTAAGAAGATAAATACATTAATACAGTCAATATTCTATTCAGTGTTTCAATTATGGGAAGTGGTCTTTAGACCTCCATTTATTTTATCTTTAGCCCCCAATAGAAGATAAAATTGTAACTAATATAAACACAAAAATGGCTTTAACTCATCCGTCTTTTATCATTGTCCTCCTCTTTTATCATTACCAAAGTTTCACAGCCAAATAATTCATGGTGCCTTGCCCATTTGAAGACCAAGCTTTCAACACTTCGTCGCTTCCTCCCGTTCAACTAATTTTTATTCACTCCCTCTATTTTAATCCAATTGATCTACCCATAAAATTATATTAAAACTTTGTGTATCTTATTCGAACTTTTAAAGATTTTGGATGGCTGTCAATTGAAATTTTTGAAGAAAAATATTTTAAAGTTTTTAATTTTTGTAATTCTTTACCAATTACCATGCTTGAAATTGTAACTCCCCAAGCCTGAGATTTTTTCTAAGTTTTGTTTATTTTGATTGATCAAACATAAATTTGCTATAAACTTTACTTTTCGTACTAAAGACATTAGTTTCTTATTCTAAATATACAATATTACTTTCACATAAGAGTTAGACATTTAAGAATTTTTCTTTCCAGAGTATCGTGGTTTAAAAGTCTTAAATAAAGAGATAAATTAAAATTACATTTTGACCCTTTTTAAATGGTGGATGGGAGCTCATGAATATGATAAAATAGGTGAGTGCTAAAGATGACTTCCCTTCAACTACTACTAACACAATAACACTGAAGCCCAGTCGTTTTTTTTTTTTTTTTTTTTTTTTTCAATTTAAAAAGAGATTTAATGTCAATTAATCATGAGTTCATATAATTAAGTTATTCTAGAGTGCATTATCCAATACTAAGAATAGAACAAAATTGATAATAGTTTATGTCTTCTCGGAGAGCAACCGAACTTTTGTAAAAAATTTGTTACATTTTTATACTATTTTAACAAAATTTTAAAAATTTTATGATCATGATGGTAACTTAAGATAATCAAAAATGAATTGTTACTAAATGAAAAGTAAGAAGTTTACTTTAAAGTAATAGTTATTTAAGAATTTGATTAAATTGAGTTAATAAATTAATACCGTAAGGTATGATATAATAACAAAATCCCCTTAAAGTTTCCGAAATAACAAAATCTCTTTGTCGTTAATTTTTAAATGTTAAAATGAATAGTGAAAAGACAATTTAATAATATTTATTAACTCATACGTGTAAATCATAATGACCCACTAATAGTTCATTAACAATAGGGAATTTATGTTATTTCAAAAAACTTGAGGGGATTTTTATTATATCATACCCTAGGGTGATTAATGTCATTAACTCTTTAAATTTATAAATTTTAGAAGAGCATTAATTTCATTTTTTTTTAAAAACAAAATACATACAACAATCAACATTCATTAACTCTTTTAAATTTAAAATTTTAGAAGAGCATTAATTTCTTTTTTTTTTTTTTAAACAAAATACATACAACCATCAACATTTAAATGGCCTTTATTCTAAAGCGGGGTCTTAGGCAATTGCCTCACTGCCTACGGCTGGTTGACACCGCTAGAAAATTTTCCTATATTGACGACATGGATCCCAACGTAGAAAATTAACTGAAATTAATATATCGTATATGAGCTGGCTTTGAAAACACAGCTGTTATATATATATAGGTATATGTTGTGTCGTTGTTAGTTTTATCATAATAGGCAAAACTTTGGTTAATTTCAATTTATAAAAGTAGCTTAAGGGAATATATTGATGCTATTGCTAGGAAAGGTTAGTGCTATTTTTATATTGGGGCTAAATGTTACATTCTCAAACCATAAAAGGAACGAGGTCAATGAGATAACCCCTAGAAGATATGAAAAGCTAATTGGAATGAGACATGATATTTCAATTATAATACTAATATTAGAAAATATAATTAATAGGGAAATTTTTTAGTAACCCCTGCATTTAAGGTACAGTGACTTCCTATTAGTTTCAAAAATGTGACCTTAACTCTGTTAGAATTTGAGTTGAGCCTAACTTCTCACCCAAAAGGCTATTGAGGGAGGATTGTCACTCTTATAAACCCATTGGTGAGTGTGCTAGTCGATATGGGTTTTCCACAATCCCCCTCACGGTCAAGCCCATAAGGTCCACTTGCCTATGAATAGAGGTAGTTTGGCAGCCCATCGCTGGTCAATCACTCAGCTCAAATGGGGCTGGCTCTGATACATGTTAGAATTGAGTTGGGCCTAACTCCACCCAAAAGGCCTTATTGAGTGGGAGGATTGTCACTTTATAAATCCATTGACTTGAGTGTGCCTAGTCGATATGGATCTCTAACAAACTCCATTCTACAAAAAAATCGTTAATAAAATCTGTTAACATAAAAAATGACAATTTTACCCTTAAAACCTTCACGTAACCCCCTCAAAAAAAAAAAAAAAAAAAAAAAAAAAAAATTATGACCAATGATATCATATTACACTAACCTAACATTCAAGTAACTTTAACCAAAAATTAATAATAACAACAAAATAAGGGTTAAAGTCGCTTTTTTTAAACCTGAGAGGGTGACTAAATTATTAAACCGAGGGGTTGACTGTGAATTTCCCTAATTAATACAACAGCTTTAGTTCACACGTGAACTTCTTACAATCAATACGAACCAACAATCCATGCATTAATTCAAAAGTTGGGTCAAGCATTAGCAGAATTATTGGTTTGTGGAAAAAGAGTAAAATGAAATCAAGAAGGAAAGTCTAAAAGAGAACAAAGAATCACGAAAAACACATTCAATGAACTTAGACACTGCTCATATTTCCAACACTTTTGGGTTTGACTGACAGTAATTGGTGTATATAATAATAATAATAATAAATCTTAGTTAAATCCTTTCTTGTTCTGTTTCTTCATTTGTACTTATAAAAGCAAAGGTTGGTTTGTTTATAAATCAAATGGGAAATTGCTATGACTTTAGTGCATAATATAATTAATTAAAAGTGATAGTCCTTACACTGGAAGATGCTGTGCCAGCAGGCAATCTAGATGAGAGAGTAAAGCAATAATAATTAAAATGGGGTTTGTTTTTTACGAACCTCCTAAAAGTAGAATTATTCAGAAAAATTATAAAATTAATTTGGTCTTTATTCTCTAACCCAGTGAAGATTTAGTTCCTTTCATATTGGAGCAAATTCAAGTACAATACATGTAATATTGCATTACATTAATGATGGTCACATAATATCTATGTTTCAAATAATAAAGTCGTCAAAAATTTGACTTAAATATCAATTAAGTAGTCCTAATTAGTTATAACTAGTGTAATTTTAATTCAAAGTTTTAATTTAACTATATAACTGATTTTCAAATTTAAGTGGTGAACCAAATAATCAAATAAATATCATAATAAAATATTCACTTTTCTAGGTCTTCGAACGTTGAAACGAACAACCCACTCGCTCATTGTATATACGTGTTTTAACAATTAACATACTTATATCTAGTATTAGTTCAATAAATAAAAATTAATCTGAATCATCAACAATTGAGAATTTGAATATGTTTTAGTTGTGCAAAGTTCAACTTTTCTAAATCCTAGGATGCACTAGATTGAGATGTTGATTAATTTTGTCCAACTATAATGAATGAAAGTAGCTTAAGGGAATCTACTAATTAAACAGTGGGAGGAGACGTTAGAGCATTTTTTAGTGGTATTGAAATGTCACATTCTCAAATTTTTAGAGAAATTAGGAACTTAACCCAACTGCATGCTTAAAATGTAAAAACTAACCCTGAGGATATAAACAGCCAACAATTGGAATGAAACTTGGCGTTTCAACTATAAATTACTGCTTAACATTAAAAATGAATCAAAAAATGAACCAACACTAAAAGTTGGGTCAAGCATTATGGGAAAAGAGTAAAAAGAAAGGAAAGGAAAGATTAAAAGTAGGTCCTTTATAGAGAATAAATAAATTCTTGACCACACAACATGAACAATATTCTTTTAGGGTTTGTTTCCTAGCTTACTTTTTGTCTTTCTTTCTACTTCTTTATAAATATGAAACGGGTAAGTGGGATGAATATAATGCATTAATATAATTGCAGGTTAAGGTTTTTCAGTGAAACATGAAGCAACTCAAATGGAGATGGGAATTAAATTAATTAATTTATTTCATTAAATCCATATTCAAATATAGCTCCTATCTAAATATAAATTAATCTGTGGTCTCTCCACCAACCATTTAGTTCCCTCTACATTGGAGCAAATTGAAGTGCACATATGAAGTATCAAATTCTGTATTACCCTGCATCATTCATGGCTGTAACTAAAGATCTAATTGTATGAGTATATATTGTCAATATCACCTTTACAATAAACGTTAAAGCTCATCGTCAAATGCTTTATTTAATGTATTATATCTATCAATGGCTGATATTAATTAGCGTGTGAACCAGTATAAGACATGTCGACAGATTCTTTAAATTATGAACTTAATTCCTTCAGAAAACACAATAAAATAATAATAATTCATTAAGTTTGACTAACATAGTGGCCTCACTATAAATTCAATGAACCCCTTGTCAATGAAAATTCAAGACTAGACTAACTTGTTTCTTACTTTCAAGTGGTTCAGCATTTTCAACATTATGGAGTCAAATAAGAAGCACAAAAATTCTTGCTCTTGCTTTCCCTTCAGTCTATTCAAAACTTCCAAGTCGAAGAGACCTCCAGGACCTGCACCTGGGGTTTGGATGCCTAGCGGTAGCGATGAAGAGAAAGCAGCTGTTTCTAGGGTTCGTGACGACGACTCTGATATTAACAAGATATCTGAAAAGTTTATCAAAAGGTTCCTGGAATCTTGCCAGGTCACTGACACCGACTCTGAAATTGAAGTTGAAGTTATGAAAGCTTAATTGACAAGTGACAATAGCTAGATATGTGTTGTATTTCTTTCAATAAATTGTGCTTGCTTTATTTTACTGTTATTTGTTGTTCATAATCATGTCAGTCCCATAAGAAAATATTTTTGAAATTCCTATTCAATGTAATTATTACAAAGAAATGATGAAATTTCTCCTCAATTTGAATTATTTTTTATGGTTTTTAATCCTAGCTCCTCCAATCTTTGGTTATTTTATTTTATTTGTTTTATTTATGTTAGACATGAATATTAATATTTATTGAGTCTTTGCCTATGATACAGTTTAAGCTTACCTAAATCTCTCATGTTAAACTTTTATATTTCTCTTCGAGTCTATTAAATTAAACCTTAAAATCAAATCCACGTTTCAAAGGAGAAACACTCTTATTAATTAGATCCAGCCATTAGACTTTAAAATCGGAAGTTAATTGTTGAACACAATAAGAAGAAAAACAAAATTTCTATACGTCTAATGCACAATAAAATTATAAGAGCCAGTAGACAGATTAATGGAAAACGCTAACGCTTGCTGCAGTAATTTAAGAAGTTTTTGATTCAGTCGAAGTTTGTATCAACTAGTCAAAAGGGAATTTTTTTTTTCCAATATTCTCCAGCCCTTTAAATTAAAAGTACAATATTCTTCTTGTATCAAATATATATATAATTAATTAATTTGCATTTGGTCTTGTTTAGTGAAGACTCAATTCTGTTTTATCTTGGCGCAAGTGTGAAGAGAATTTGTACTCAGAAAGAAATCTAACGGTGTGCAATGGGGTTTAATATTTTAACTGGGAAAATTAACTTAATGCGCCCACTAAAGTAAGCTTATTGTTCATGAACCTTAGAATCTAAAGAGTTCTAAATTCATTAATCACTTCTATATAGATAATCTGTAATACTTATCTATTTCTTAACCTAATTCTTTACAGATTACACAAAGAACGATGAAGGAAAAAATTCAGCAGACATTTTCAAACATCAAGATATGGGCAGTGAGTAAGCAAAATAATTCAGTGACAGAGGACATAGGATTTGGTAGAAATCAAAATGAATACATACGAAAGGAGATCATGGTACAGATTATGAAGATGCTGGAGGATTTCACAAGTGACAATGGTGATCAAGATCAGCACAACTGCATTGCTACTCCCACCTAGCTGTAGGCAACTCCATATGCTAATTGTTGGTGGGGATTACTATGCAAAGTGGCAAAATGGTCAAACCACATATAGGCCCATTTGATATTTCCTTTTTCCTTTTTATCAATTTGATATTTAGGTTTGGTTTCCATTGATATTTACATGATGTTAACGATTTGTTTCAAGATTTTTATATCCATTTATTGATGTTATTCTTTGCTAATCTTTACTTATAGGTAATCTAAAGTTGTCATATTTAACAAAGTAATGTCCATAAGCAGAACTGATTATACAGCAAATAAAGTCAATCCACCATTGTTAGTATATAAGCTGTCCAAAATAAGAAAGAACAAAGAAAAGAACTGTTTATTGGATTGACGTTTAATACTACACTATTTGTGTTCTAGTTTACTGCATAACTGTTTAGAACAGCACTCATTGTTTTCTAGTTTATTGGGTTGATGATGTTTAAATTGCCCTGATTTTGTTTGATTAACTAATGAAAACTTTTTTCTTCATGTTTATGTCGGTCCTATATGAAAAAATTGACAATGGCTAACGACTTAGAAATGAAACAAACGCAGAATCTAGCCGATATGCGAGGGCGGAAGGCTAGAGTTTTCCAATAACCTGAAGCGCAGTCTTTTTTTTTTTTTTTAATTTAAAAGAGATTTAATGTCAATTTCATGGTTCATATAATTAAGTTTTCTAGAGTCATTATCCAATACTAAGAATAGAACAAAATTGATAATGTTATGTCTTCTCGGAGAGCAACCGAACATTTTGTAAAAAATTTGTTACATTTTTATACTATTTTAACAAAATTTTAAAAATTTTATGATCATGATGGTAACTTAAGATAATCTACAAAATAGAATTGTTACTAATGAAAAGTAAGAAGTTTACTTTAAAGTAATAGTTATTTTAAGAATTTGATTTAATTGAGTTAATAATTAATACCCTAAGGTATGATATAATAACAAATCCCCTTAAAGTTTCCGAAATAACAAAAATCTCTTTGTCGTTAATTTTTAAATGTTAAAATAAATAGTGAAAAGACAATTTATAATTTTTATAACTCATAACAGTGTAAATCATAATGACCCACTAATAGTTCATTAACAATATGGGAATTATGTTATTTCAAAAACTTGAGGGGATTTTTATTATATCATACCCTAGTTGATTAACGTCATTACCTCTTTTAAATTTATAAATTTTAGAAGAGCATTAATTTCATTTTTTTTTTTAAACAAAATACATACAACAATCAACATTTAAATGGCCTTTATTCTAAAAGCGGGGTCTTAGGCAATTGCCTCACTTGCCTAGGGCTGGTTGACCCCGCTAGAAAATTTTCCTATATTGACCATATATCCCAGTAGCAAAAAATTAACTGAAATTAATATATCTTATATGAGCTGCTTTGAAAACACAGCTGTTTATATATATAGGTATATTGTTGTGTCGTTGTTAGTTTTATCATAATAGGCAAAACTTTGGATTAATTTCAATTTATAAAGTAGCTTAGGGAATATAATTGATGCTATGCTAGGAAAGGTTAGTGCTATTTTTATATTAGGGTCTAAATGTTAAATTCTCAACCATAAAAGGAATCGAGTCATGAGATTAACCCCTAGAAGATATAAAAGCTAATTGGAATGAGACATATTTCAATTATAAACCTTAATATTAGAAAATATAATTATAGGGAAAATTTTTAGTAATCCCCAGCATTTAAGGTACAGTGACTCCTATTAGTTTCAAAAATGTGACCTTAACCTCCCATTCTACAAAAAAAATCGTTAATAAATCCGTTAACATAAAAAATGACAATTTTACCCTTAAAACCTTTCATCTATAACCCCCTCAAAAAAAAAAAAAAAAAAAAAAAAAAAAAAATTATGAACAATGAAATATCATCTACACTATACCTAACATTCAGTAACTTAACCAAAAAAATTAATAATAACAACAAAATAAGGGTTAAAGTCGCTTTTTTTAAACCTGAGAGGGTGACTAATTTATTAACCGAAGGGGTTACTGTGAATTTCCCTAATTAATAAAACAAGCTTTAGTTCACATCGTGAACTTCTTCAATCTACGAACCAACAATCCATGCATTAATTCAAAAGTTGGGTCAAGCATTAGCAGAATTATTGGTTTGTGGAAAAAGAGATAAAATGAAATCAAGAAGGAAAGTCTAAAAGAGAACAAAGATCAACGAAAACACATCAATGAACTTAGACACTGCTTCATATCTTCCAACACTTTTGGGTTTGACTACAGTAATTGGGTGTATAATATAATAATAATATAAATCTTAGTTAATCCTTTCTTGTTCTTGTTCTTCTTGTACTATAAAAGCAAAAGGTTGGTTTTGTTTATAATCAAATGGGAAATTGTATGACTTAGTGCATTATATAATTAATTAAAAGTTGATAGTCCCTTAACTGGAAGATGCTGTGCCAGCAGGCAATCTAGATGAGAGAGTAAAGCAATATATAATTAATGGGGTTTGTTTTCTTATCGAAACCTCCTAAAAGTAGAATTTATTCAGAAAATTAAAAATTAATTTGAGGTCTTTATTCTCTAACCTAGTGAAGATTTAGTTCCTTTCATATTGGAGCAAATTCAAGTACAATACATGTATATTTCGCATTACATTAATGATGGTCCACATAATATCTATGTTTCAAATAATAAAGTCGTCAAAAATTTGACTAAATATCAATTAAGTAGTCCTAATTAGTTATAACTAGTGTAATTTTAATTCAAAGTTTTTAATTTAACTATATAACTGATTTTCAAATTTAGTGGTGAACCAAATAATCAAAAAAAATTCATAATATAAATATTCACTTTTCTAGGTCTTCGAACGTTGAAACAAACAATCCCACTCACTCATTTTTATACGTGTTTTAACAATTAAACCTACTATATCTGTATTAGTTCAATAAATAAAAATTAATCTGAATCATCAACCATTGAGAATTTGAATATGTTTTAGTTGTGCAAAGTTAACTTTTCTAAATCCTAGGATGCACTAGATTGAGATGTTGATTATTTTGTCCAACTATAATGAATGAAGTAGCTAAGGGAATCTACTTAATTAAACAGTGGAGAACGTTAGAGCTATTTTTTATGTGGTATTGAAATGTCACATTCTCAAATTTTTAGAGAAATTAGGAACTTACCCAACTGCATGCTTAAAATTGTAAACTAATAACCCTTGGAGGATATAACAGCCAACAAGTGAATGAAACTGGCGTTTCAACTATATTACTGCCTTAACATTAAAAATGAATCAAAAAAGAACCACAATCAAAAGTTGGGTCAAGCATTATGGGAAAAGAGTAAAAAGAAAGGAAAGGAAAGATTAAAAGTAGGTCATTTATAGAAATAATATATAATCTGTGACCACACAACATGAACAATTTTTTTAGGGTTTGTTTCCTAGCTTACTTTTTGTCTTTCTTTTCTACTTCTTTATAAATATGAAAGGGTAAGTGGTATGAATATAATGCATTAATATAATTGCAGGTTAAGGTTTTTCAGGAAACATGTGAAGCAACTCAAATGAAGATGGGAATTAAATTAATTAATTTTTTTCATTAAATCCATTATCAAATATAGCTCCTATCTAAAAAAAGACACAAAAGCTAATGTAATAATATACAAAATGGAACCCTAAAGTTCTAAATCTCGATTCAAAACTAAATGTTACAATAACAAGCATATCTTCGATAAAGAGACGAGGAGAACTGGAAAATACACCTAAAAGTTTAATTTAATAAGTGAAGACTCAATATTATACTCGAGTCTAATCGCCGTCTCACATAAAATTTGGAATTTGTTTTTTGTGTCTCTTCTTTTGTTCTTTTGCTTGATTCTTGAGCCTGTCCAAGGATCTTGCCTTTATAAGCGTCTTCATTTTTTGGACTCTTCTTTTTTTGTTCTTTATGAATTACCTTTAGTTCAAAAAAAAAAAATTTGGAATTTTTTTTCTTGAAAAATTAAACTATGAGGGTTCAAACTTGATACCATGTCAAATTTTCAATCAATCTAAAAGTTTTAAGTCCAATAAACATGCATCAAAGGCTAGTTATGATTAAGGGTTGTCAAGGAACAGTATTGTGAACCCTACATAAAATAATAGGATTCAATAAAAGATCTTCAAATTGAAAATACAAGAATGTGTAGGGGTAACAAAGAATCAACAATTAGAACAAATATTACGTTCAAACTGTTGCAAAATTGATACCCTGAGATATCGATTTGTTGTCAAATTGCATAGCGGAAATCTAGACTAAGATCAACTCCTTCATTACTTGAAAAACAAACACACACAAGCAATTAATAAGATCAACCCTTCGTTACTCGAAAAACTTTAATATTTATTAAAATATTTTTTTCCAATACTATTATAATTTTCCTAATACGTTCAAGCTAACAATAATTTGTCATATATCAAAACCTTAATTTATTAAGTTTGTATAAAATGCATTTTATTTATTTATAATCTAACATTTTATTTTATTTGTTTTTCGCTTGATTATTAATTGTGTAATTAAATTTATATACTATAGATCAATAGAGTACAATAAGATGAGAATAAAAGCATATTCTCTAATCTCTCTCATACTCAACAAAGATCTCCCCTTGGCTCACAAACTCACACCTTACAGAGTTTACAATCACAAACCCTTGTGTAGAAGCTCTTCCACACAACCCTAGTGATACCCCTCTGAAGATTGTAAATCATCCCTCACAAGAAGAATACCCCTCTCAAACACTCTCTCTTTGGTGTTTGATCGATCCCTAATGACTTGATGATTTTCTTCTAGGATTTAGGCTCCTTTTATAGTTATAGATTACTTGGAGAAATGACTTTCTTTGTATTAATTGTATCCTTCCTCGTTAAGGACTTTCCCAAAGTGATAGAATCAAATAGGAACTTTCACTTAGAACAAACCCACAAGGATTTTCCTTAAACAATCATTCTCCAAAACTACGAAGAAATCTCTCCAAAATAAGCAAATATCGGGTTCTGAAGAACCCACGTTCGCTACGGTGAATTAGCTTCATGACTAAATTTGCTACAAGTTCACTATAAAATTCGCTACAAGTTTACTACCAATTGTTACAAGTCAACTTCTGGTCGAACATGCCTCAATTCTTCCCTATTGCGAACATCCATCCAAATTTACCATATTTTCATCCTAGAAACACTATAATGAGCCACCAAACATTGCACAAACATGAATAACATAATTATTTGAAAAAAATTATTAAAGAAAGAAAATAAGCCCTTATATATTTTCAATTTTAAGAACATTCATGGGCCACACTTGCCGTTGCCAAGTCTCTACAGAATTTTAAGAAGATAAATACATTAATACAGTCAATATTCTATTCAGTGTTTCAATTATGGGAAGTGGTCTTTAGACCTCCATTTATTTTATCTTTAGCCCCCAATAGAAGATAAAATTGTAACATAAATATAAACACAATAAATTGCTTTAACTCATCCGTCTTTTATCATTGTCCTCCTCTTTTATCATTACCAAAGTCTTCACAGCCAAATAATTCATGGTGCCTTGCCCATTTGAAGACCAAGCTTTCAACACTTCGTCGCTTCCTCCCGTTCAACTAATTTTTATTCACTCACTCTATTTTAACTCAATTGATCTTACCCATAAAATTATATTAAAACTTTGTGTATCTTATTCGAACTTTTAAAGATTTTGGATGGCTGTCAATTGAAATTTTTGAAGAAAAATATTTTAAAGTTTTTTAATTTTTGTAATTCTTTACCAATTACCATGCTTGAAATTGTAACTCCCCAAGCCTGAGATTTTTTCTAAAGTTTTGTTTATTTTGATTGATCAAACATAAATTTTGCTATAAACTTTTACTTTTCGTACTAAAGACATTAGTTTCTTATTCTAAATATCAATATTTACTTTCACATAAGAGTTAGACATTTAAGAATTTTTCTTTCCAGAGTATCGTGGTTTAAAAGTTTTAAATAAAGAGATAAATTAAAATTACATGTTGACCCTTTTTAAATGGTGGATGGGAGCTCATGATAAAATAGGTGAGTGCTAAAGATGACTTCCCTTCAACTACTACTAACAAAATAACACTGAAGCGCAGTCTTTTTTTTTTTTTTTTAATTTAAAAAGAGATTTAATGTCAATTAATCATGAGTTCATATAATTAAGTTATTCTAGAGTGCATTATCCAATACTAAGAATAGAACAAAATTGATAATAGTTTATGTCTTCTCGGAGAGCAACCGAACATTTTGTAAAAAATTTGTTACATTTTTATACTATTTTAACAAAATTTTAAAAATTTTATGATCAT
Organism: Pistacia vera; assembly: GCF_008641045.1. NCBI lineage: Eukaryota > Viridiplantae > Streptophyta > Magnoliopsida > Sapindales > Anacardiaceae > Pistacia > Pistacia vera. The sequence continues at coordinate 756,332 of NW_022196349.1, read as the reverse complement.
GATGGTAACTTAAGATAATCTACAAAATAGAATTGTTACTAAATGAAAAGTAAGAAGTTTACTTTAAAGTAATAGTTATTTTAAGAATTTGATTTAAATTGAGTTAATAAATTAATACCCGTAAGGTATGATATAATAACAAAATCCCCTTAAAGTTTCCGAAATAACAAAAATCTCTTTGTCGTTAATTTTTAAATGTTAAAATAAATAGTGAAAAGACAATTTAATAATATTTATTAACTCATAACAGTGTAAATCATAATGACCCACTAATAGTTCATTAACAATATGGGAATTTATGTTATTTCAAAAAACTTGAGGGGATTTTTTATTATATCATACCCTAGGGTGATTAATGTCATTAACTCTTTTAAATTTATAAATTTTAGAAGAGCATTAATTTCATTTTTTTTTTTTAAACAAAATACATACAACAATCAACATTTAAATGGCCTTTATTCTAAAAGCGGGGTCTTAGGCAATTGCCTCACTTGCCTAGGGCTGGTTGACACCGCTAGAAAATTTTCCTATATTGACGACATAGATCCCAATGTAGCAAAAAATTAACTGAAATTAATATATCTTATATGAGCTAGCTTTGAAAACACAGCTGTTTTATATATATAGGTATATTGTTGTGTCGTTGTTAGTTTTATCATAATAGGCAAAACTTTGGATTAATTTCAATTTATAAAAGTAGCTTAAGGGAATATAATTGATGCTATTGCTAGGAAAGGTTAGTGCTATTTTTATATATTAGGGTCTAAATGTTACATTCTCAAACCATAAAAGGAATCGAGGTCAATGAGATTAACCCCTAGAAGATATGAAAAGCTAATTGGAATGCGATCCCTTCATGTGTGTAAACTCAATAAGGACTTTATGGACTCAAGCAAGCACCAAGTGCTTGGTTTGATAAACTCAAACAAGCATTGCTTGATAAAGGATTCGCAGTCAGTTTCAGATTCCAGTCTGTTATTCTCAAAGATTCTGGTCAAGTGCTTTATGTACTTATCTACGTTGATGATATAACTACTAGGTTTAATAAATCTGCCATCCTTAACTGGTTCAAGATCTGAACAACCAGTTGCCTTGAAAACTTTTGGTTCTGTCACTTATTTCCTGGTTTAGAAGCCACTCAAATAGATGAAGGCATACATCTAAAGCAGACAAAGTATGTCTCAGATTTATTAGCCAAAACCAAGTGCAGGATGCACATTCTTGTCATACTCCATGATGCTGGTGTTAACTCTTACTGTCGATAGTGAGTTATCAAAATCCTAGCCTATATGAAGTACCATTGGGGCTCTTCATACTTAACATTGACACAGGCCAGATATTAGCTTGCTGTGAACAAATTGAGTCAGTTTCTTCAGGCTTCAACTGAGCTTCAGTGGCAAGCTTGTAAGCGGGTGTTAAGATATATAAGGGACTCAATTTCATGGTATTATCTTCAAACCAGCAGCTCTCTGTGTATTGAAAGCTATGTGATGCAGATTGGGGTAGTAATCTAGATGATAGAGATCCACAAGTGGCTATTGCATATCTTGTCCCAATTGATCCAATAGAGTTCTAGAAAACAAAGGGTGGTTGCTATCTCATCTACAGAGGCTGATATAGAGCATAGCTCAACAGCACGAGTTGGCTTGGCTGGATAGTTTGTTTCTGAATTGGGTATGCAGTTGAATTCTTCCCCTATCATTTGGTGTGATATATTAGTGCTGGTGCACTAGCTGCTAATCTAGGTTTTCATGCACGTACCAAACATTGAGATTGATACTCACTACTTCGAGATCGAGTGTTAGCCAAAAGCTCACTGTTCGATAGTGTTTTCCAGTTGCAATCGGATTTGTCTATAATGGCTCTCATATTTCCAACAAGAACTTATAACAGAACTCACTTGTTATCGAAGAGGTTACTTGAGAAACTACTGATTTTTTTTTCAAACTCAGTTGGTTTCTTGCAGTTTTCTGGTTGATAGTTACAGTTTTCTGGTGTGGTACAACTCATTCAGTACTGGTGATTTACAGTTTTTGAGTTGTTTCAGTAACACTTTAGTTGCGGTTGAATTTCAGTTTTCAACTGGTTACTGCAGCTGGTTGTATTCAAGTTGTTTTTCTTATGTTCTTGTTGACATACTGCAGTTTGTGAAGTATTGAGAAAAACTGATTATGCAAGCTGAGCAGTGTCTTGTTCTGTGCAAAGTGCATGAAATTTGAAGAAGTGTTTCTTTTTAGTTGTGATGATTTTTTTGCAGTTTGCAAAGGGTTAAGAAATCAGGATATGCAGAAGCAGGTTCAGTTTGGGGAATATTGTAGTTAGTGAAGTGTTTGAAGTATTGAGAAAACTGGTTCTGCAGGCTGAGCAGTATCTTGTCTGTGCAAAGTGCATGCAGCGTGAAGAGTTTTTTTTTAATTGTGATGATTTTGCAGTTTGCAGAGGGTTAAGAAATCAGGATATGCAAAAGCAGGTTCAGTTTGGTGCATATTGTAGTTTGTGAAGTGCTAGAGAAAATTGAGCTAAGTAGTTTAATGTAGTTTATATCAGCTTGTAAATAGCTGATGGCAATAATGCAGTTGGAGAATATTGTTGTTGCAAAAAGGGCTGAGAAAACAGAATATGCAGTTTATGTTGTGGTTGTTTAGTTGTTGAAACAGATTCGCAGCAGTTTCAGATGATACAGTAGTTTTAGCTGATGTTATGAAGTGCAGTTATGAAAAATGCGTTAATTCTGAAGTTGTAAATTCTGCAGTTATGCAAAGTGCAGTTCTGCAGTTATGCAAAGTGCAATTAGATTTGAAGTTACAGTATTCAGAGGATGTATGAAGTGCAGTTATGAAAAATGCAGTTATTCTGAAGATGTAAATTCTGCAGTTATGCAAAGTGCAGTTCTGCAGTTATGCAAAGTGCAATTAGATTTGAAGTTGAAAATTCTGCAGCAGTTTCAGTTGATGTTATGAAATGCAGCTGAAAGAATCAAGAACTCTGAAGAAAATGTCAAGTCGTTGCAGTTGTTCCTGAGCAGTTTGTGAAAAGAAGTGAAGTGCACTACTCAGAGCAAAGTGCGGTTTTCATTGGTTTACTTGAGGATAGTTTAGTTTACAGGGGCATGTTGATCACAGGTTCAAAGTAGGGCAGTTGAGTTTGAGGGGGATGTTGGTGAAAGGTTGAAAAGTGGACATGATCAAAGTTAGAGGACCTGCTTGTAATTTCACATATGTCACTACAAGCAACGGTGTTGTTTTGTAATGTGGTCTTGTTCACTTCATTAGCTCACTATTAGTCTACTTTACTCTTTCACTTCAGTTCAGTTAACTTTCTCTCCTTCGAAAGAAAAAAACTCAGTGTATATAAATCCCTAAATATTGTAATCTCATTACCTTTTACAAATCAACAATACCGTATCTCCCTTTTTTCTTCATTTTCAGTTTCTTTCAATTTCTGTTAGTATTAACTAAAGACACAAAAGCTAATGTAATAATATACAAAATGGAACCCTAAAGTTCTAAATCTCGATTCAAAACTAAATGTTACAATAACAAGCATATCTCGAAAAGAGACGAGGAGAACTGGAAAATACACCTAAAAGTTTAATTTAATAAGTGAAGACTCAATATTATACTCGAGTCTAATCGCCTCTCACATAAAATTTGGAATTTGTTTTTTGTGTCTCTTCTTTGTTCTTTTGCTTGATTCTTGGAGCTGTCCAAGGATCTTGCCTTTATAAGCGTCTTCATTTTTGGACTCTTCTTTTTTTGTTCTTATGAATTACCTTTAGTTCAAAAAAAAAAAAAATTGGAATTTTTTTTCTTGAAAAATTAAATATGAGGGTTCAAACTTGTCCATGTCAAATCAATCAATCTAAAAGTTTTAAGGCCAATAAACATGCATCAAAGGCTAGTTATGATTAGGGTTGTAAGGAACAGTATTGTGAACCACATAAAATAATAGGATTCAAAAAGATCTTCAAATGAAAATACAAGAATGTGAGGGGTAACAAAGAATAACACATTAGAACAAATATTACGTTCAAACTGTTGCAAAAATGATACCCTGAGATATCGATTTGTTGTCAAATTGCATAGCGGAAATAGACTAAGATCAACAATCCTTCATTACTTGAAAAACAAACACACACAAGCAATTAATAAGATCAACCCTTCGTTACCTGAAAAACTTTAATATTTTTAAAATTTTTTTTCCAATACTATTATAATTTTCCTAATAAGTTCAAAAAATAAATTGTCATATATCAAAACCTTAATTTATTAAGTTTGTATAAAATGCATTTTATTTATTTATAATCTAACATTTTATTTATTTGTTTTTTGCTTGATATTAATTGTGAATTAAATTATATACTATAGATCAATAGAGTAAATAAGATGAGAATAAAAGCATATCTCTAATCTCTCTCATACTCAACAAAGTCTCCCCTTGGCTCACAAACTCACACCTTACAGAGTTTACAATCACAAACCCTTGTGTAGAAGCTCTTAATCCATATTATATTAATTAGCTTACCCAAATTAAATTGGATTCAAAATAAACTAACAACTAAATAGGGATAAGAATTCTAACCTGATACAAAAAAGTTCAGCAATTTTGAAAACAACATTGTTTCAGGCAAATAAAAATGCAATCGTATTGAAGTGATATTTAACATTAACCATTGAATTAATAAATGAAACTACAATATTTCATATGCAAATTGTTGTGATACCAAAAGGGTAATTTTTTATATCTTGGAGAGGTAAGATTTCCATTTTTATGATAAATTGTATCAAATTATGAATATCAAACCCAACAATTAAAAGTATTTGTTGGTGAAAGGTTGAAAAGTGGACATGATCAAAGTTAGAGGACCTTCTTGTAATTTCACATATGTCACTTAAAAGCAACGGTGTCGTTTTGTAATGGTTGTCTTGTTCACTTCATTAGCTCACTATTAGCTACTTTACTCTTTCACTTCAGTTCAGTTAACTTTCTCTCCTTCGAAAAGAAAAAACTCAGTGTATATAAATCCCTAAATATTGTAATCTCATTACCTTTTACAAATCAATAATATCGTATCTCCCTTTTTTCTTCATTTTCAGTTTCTTTCAGTTTCTTTCAGTTTCTGTTATGGTATCAGAGCCAAAGACTAACGTCAATGGCAAAAATTTCTGGAAATTTCAACTCTAACGAGAACTCAGTGAAGATGTTTGGCAGCTCCACTTTAGTTTTCTCATCTAGTCTTCAAGTTGTCAGTCCGAAGCTAACAAGAGATAATTACAGAGATAATTATCGCTTCTGGAGATCGCAAATCCTATCAGCTATTAGAGCTCATGATCTTGAAGAACACTTAATAGGTCAAGCTCAATGTCCTGAACCTCTTATTGCTTTAGATAGTAGTCTTGAACATGAGTTAGGTGAAGAAGGAATTAAAGAAACCCTAGGCAAAGAAAGAATTAATCCAGCTTATGTAGCCTGGAAAAAAACTGATAAGTTTCTTGTTACGTGGCTTCTTGCGTCAATTTCTGAATGTATGTTCAGTGTTGTGTCCAAATGTAGATTTGCTACTGATATTTGGTTCGCACTTGAGACTGAATTTTTAAGTGATTCTAAGGCTAGAGCCCTACATTTAAAAAATCTTTTACAAAATACTCAAAAAGGTAACATGAGTGTGAATGAGTATGTTAAAAAGATGAAGGGAATTGCACCTGTTTTCCTTATTTGAGGGATTATAACAAACATAAGTTCAGTTTTCACTCTTCCAAATGTGTTTTTGTAGGGTACAGTCTGATTCACAAAGGCTATAAATGTTACAATTCTGAAGGGAAAATCTTTATTACCCCTAATGTTCAGTTCAATGAGTTAGAATTTCCCTTCTTTGCAGAGTTGTGTTTTTCTCCTAATTCTGCAAGTCAGTCTTCAGCATCTTTAAATGGCTTCATCTCTACAGATTCTACTCATTCAGTGCAGCATCAGTATCATCATGTCAATAATAATCTGCACCATCTTGCGTCTCATTCAAAAACAGACACCAATTTTCATAATACCTCTGATTTTTCTGATAAACTACCTACTGTACCCCAAACCACCTCACAAACACTCCCACCTAGTACTAGTCAGCCATCTCCTTCTCCTATACAACTAGCACCAAATACTAGTTCAACTCAATTCCCATGTTCTTTGGAAATTGATCTTACTGGTTATCTTCCAGCTGCCTCAACTAAACCCTCACTTCAGTCATCTGAATTGTCATTTCATCCCATGAAAGATCTCTTGCCTACTTGCTCACTTGCGGTTGATTTAACACCTTCACAACCCTCACCATCCAACCTTTGGTTACCTTCCACTTCAGTCCCAAATATTCAGCCTCATTCCACCACACCAAAAGTTACAAATATTCACCCAATGACAACCAGATCTAAAGCTGCTGCTCTCATCAATACTACTACTACCTTAACCATTTTCAAACCTGTTCAGTCTGAACTTAATTCACTCAAAGCAGTCCCTACAACTGCTGACTGGCCAAGTGCACTGCCACAAGAGTTCACTGCCTTAACTATATGCAAACCTGTCCATCCTGAACCCAATTCAGTTTCTGAAGCATTTAATATTGCTGAATGGAAGAGTGCCATGCAAGATGAGTTCAATGCCCTTATAAAAAATGGTACTTGGACTCTAGTTCCAAAAGAAGCTGATATGAATGTAGTGGGCAACAAATGGGTTTTTAGAACTTTCATGCTAATGGAACTCTTCAAAAGTATAAGGCTAGGTTAGTTGCAAAGGGTTTCCAGCGGACCCCGGGGTTAGATTACTTTGAAACGTTTAGCCCTATTATTAAGCCCTGTACAATCAGAATTGTTTTTACCCTTGCTGTCACCTATGGCTGGGATATACAGCAAATCGTCGTCAACAATGCCTTCTTGAACGGTACTTTAAGTGAAATAGTTTATATGAGGCAGCCTGAAGGGTTTGAAAGTATTGAATATCCCTCTCATGTGTGTAAACTCAATAAGGCACTTTATGGACTCAAGCAAGCACCAAGTGCTTGGTTTGATAAACTCAAACAAGCATTGCTTGATAAAGGATTCTGCAGTTCAGTTTCAGATTCCAGTCTGTTTATTCTCAAAGATTCTGGTCAAGTGCTTTATGTACTTATCTACGTTGATGATATACTACTCACTGGTTCTAATAAATCTGCCATCCTTTAACTGGTTCAAGATCTGAACAACCAGTTTGCCTTGAAAACTTTTGGTTCTGTCACTTATTTCCTTGGTTTAGAAGCCACTCAAATAGATGAAGGCATACATCTAAAGCAGACAAAGTATGTCTCAGATTTATTAGCCAAAACCAAGATGCAGGATGCACATTCTTGTCATACTCCAATGACTGCTGGTGTTAAACTCTTTACTGTCGATAGTGAGTTATTTCAAAATCCTAGCCTATATAGAAGTACCATTGGGGCTCTTCAATACTTAACATTGACCAGGCCAGATATTAGCTTTGCTGTGAACAAATTGAGTCAGTTTCTTCAGGCTTCAACTGAGCTTCAGTGGCAAGCTTGTAAGCGGGTGTTAAGATATATCAAAGGGACTCAATTTCATGGTATTATCTTCAAACCAGCAGCTTCTCTGTGTATTGAAAGCTATGCTGATGCAGATTGGGGTAGTAATCTAGATGATAGGAGATCCACAAGTGGCTATTGCATATATCTTGGTCCCAACTTGATCCAATAGAGTTCTAGAAAACAAAGGGTGGTTGCTATCTCATCTACAGAGGCTGAATATAGAGCATTAGCTCAAACAGCCACTGAGTTGGCTTGGCTGGATAGTTTGTTTTCTGAATTGGGTATGCAGTTGAATTCTTCCCCTATCATTTGGTGTGATAATATTAGTGCTGGTGCACTAGCTGCTAATCTAGTTTTTCATGCACGTACCAAACACATTGAGATTGATACTCACTACATTCGAGATCGAGTGTTAGCCAAAAAGCTCACTGTTCAGTATGTTCCTTCCCAGTTGCAAATTGCGGATATTCTAACTAAGGCTCTTTCTATTTCCCAATTTCAAGAACTTAAACAGAAACTCATTGTTACTGAAGCAAAGGTTACTTGAGAACTACTGATTTTTTTTCAAAACTTCAGTTGGTTTCTTGCAGTTTTCTGGTTGATAGTTACAGTTTTCTGGTTGTTGGTACAACTCATTCAGTACTGGTGATTTACAGTTTTTGAGTTGTTTCAGTAACACTTTAGTTGCGGTTGAATTTCAGTTTTCAACTGGTTACTGCAGCTGGTTGATATTCAAGTTTGTTTTTCTTATTGTTCTGTGACATACTGCAGTTTGTGAAGTATTGAGAAAACTGATTATGCAAGCTGAGCAGTGTCTTGTTCTGTGCAAAGTGCATGAAATTTGAAGAAGTGTTTTCTTTTTAGTTTGTGATGATTTTTTTGCAGTTTGCAAAGGGTTAAGAAATCAGGATATGCAGAAGCAGGTTCAGTTTGGTGAATATTGTAGTTAGTGAAGTGTTTGAAGTATTGAGAAAACTGGTTCTGCAGGCTGAGCAGTATCTTGTTCTGTGCAAAGTGCATGCAGCGTGAAGAGTTTTTTTTTTAATTTGTGATGATTTTTTGCAGTTTGCAGAGGGTTAAGAAATCAGGATATGCAAAAGCAGGTTCAGTTTGGTGCATATTGTAGTTTGTGAAGTGCTGAGAAAACTTGAGCTAATGTAGTTTGTAAATGTAGTTTATATCAGCTTGTAAATAGCTGATGGCAATAATGCAGTTGGAGAATATTGTTGTTTGCAAAAAGGGCTGAGAAAACAGAATATGCAGTTTATAGTTTGTGGTTGTTTAGTCTGTTGAAACAGATTCTGCAGCAGTTTCAGATGATACAGTAGTTTTAGCTGATGTTATGAAGTGCAGTTGTAAAATGACTGTTGATGTGTTCTGGAGCTGGAAGAATCAAGAACTCTGCAGAAAAATGTCAAGCCTTGCAGTTGTTTCTAAGCAGTTTTGTGAAAAGAAGCTTAGTGCACACTCAAAGGCAGAGTGCAGTTTTTCATTGTTTTACCTGAGGGCAGTCTAGTCTACAGGGGCATGTTGATCACAGAGTTCAAAGAGAGCAGTTGAGTTGAGGGAGAATTGGTGAAAGGCTAAAAAGTGTACATGATCAAAGTTAGAGGAGCTATTTGTAATTTCACTATGTCATTACAAGCAACGGTGTCGTTTTGTAATGGTTGTCTTGTTCACTCCTTAGCTCACTATTAGCTCACGACACTTTACTCTTTTCACTTAAGTTTACTTTCTCCTTTGAAGCTCTGTGTATATAAATCCCTAAACATGTAATCTCATTATGCACTTTGATCAATAATATCTCATCCTCCTTTTTTCATTTTCAATTTCTTTCAGTTTCTTCTCAATGTGGTCACTCCCAGCAATCCCACCTTAGAGATGGAGAACTACTTTCACTCACACAGATGAGATTCTTACCTTTCATTATTTTTCTTTCCAGGATTCAAGTTTATCGTTATGAAATCTACTTTGTATAAACTACTTACAGTGGTTGATAGGGACTCTTGAGTGTATTACTCAAAAAGTCTTGAGTTCGAATTCCTCCTTGGGTGCTAATAGAGGTAGCCATTGGAGCTCTTATCCCGCCATAGTTCTAACATCCTGGAGATTAGTTGAAGTGCGTGTAAGCTAGTTCGGACACCCCCAATCATTAAAAAAAAAAAAAGTCTACTCTAAATATATTATATTCTCCAACTATTGGAAAAAGTTATATAAATTGTATTTATTTCTTAATTAACAAATATGTATTGAATTCCTACATGCTTATGTAAATTGTAGAAGATCCAGAAGTAGGAAGCATGGCCTCTCTCTAATTTGTGTAAAAGTGGTGGAATGCATAGTGTTTAATAAATGTCGATGCTCTGAATCTGCACGACATTGATTAAAGCAGTGAGAGGGGGGTAAGAAACATTATAAAGGAAGTTGATAAGTGAAGAACTACATAACCAAAAAAGCTACTAGAATTTATATTTAACAATGACGGTGATGGATTCCACTTGCTTATTCCTATTGTCATGACCACTAAGGACGCCTGAGCTGTCAAGTCAAATAAAATGGTGTTGCTTATAAAAGTTTCGTACATTGAATGTATCTAAACCATTCAAAGATGAAATGAGTATCATACACACTTAGATTTTCTTCACATGGAAGAACACAGTATGAGCCCAGAAAAAGTAGGGATGTGGTCACTCCCAGCAATCCCCACCTTGGGATGGAGAACTACTTTCACTCACACAGATGAGATTCTTACCTTTCATTATTTTTCTTTCCAGGATTCTATAGTTTATCGTTATGAAATCTACTTTGTAAAACTACCTACAGTGGTTGATAGGGACTCTTGAGTGTATTACTCAAAAAGTCTTGAGTTCGAATTCCTCATTGGGTGCTAATAGAGGTAGCCATTGGAGCTTTTATCCAGCCGATAGTTTCAGCATCCTAGGAGATTAGTTGAAGTGCGTGTAAGCTAGTTCGGACACCCCCAATCATTTTTTTAAAAAAAAAAGTCTACTCTAAATATATTATTTCCCAACTACTGGAAAAAAGTTATTAAAATTGTATTTATTGCTTAATTAAACAAATATGTATTGAAATTCCTACATGCTTTATGTAAATTGTAGAAGATCCAGAAGTAGGAAGCATGACCTCTCTCTGATTTGTGTAAAAGTGGTGGAATGCATAGTGTTTAATCAATGTCGATGCTCTAAATCTGCACGACATTGATTAAAGCAGGTGAAGGGGGGTAAGAGAACATTATAAAGGAAATTGATAAGTGAAGAACTACATAACCAAAAAGCTACTAGAATTTATATTTAACCAATGACGGTGATGGATTCCACTTGCTTTTTCCTATTGTCATGACCACTAAGGACGCCTGAGCTGTCAAGTCAGATAAATGTGGTTGCTATAAAAGGTTTCGTACATTGAATGTATCTATAACCATTAAAAGATGAAATGAGTATCATACACACTTAGATTTTCTTCACATGGAAGAACATAGTATGAGCCCAGAAAAAGTAGGGATGTGGTCACTCCCAGCAATCCCCACCTTGGAGATGGAGAACTACTTTCACTCACACAGATGAGATTCTTACCATTCATTATTTTTCTTTCCAGGATCTATAGTTTATCGTTATGAAATCTACTTTGTATAACTACCTACAGTGGTTTGATAGGGACTCTTGAGTGTATTACTCAAAAAGTCTTGAGTTTCGATCCTCCTTGGGTGCTAATAGAGGTAGCCATTGGAGCTCTTATCCAGTCGATAGTTCCAGCATCCTGGGAGATTAGTTGAAGTGCGTGTAAGCTAGTTCGGACACCCCCAATCATTTAAAAAAAAAAATCTACTCTAAATATATTATATTCTCCAACTACTGGAAAAAAGTTATTATAAATTGTATTTATTGCTTAATTAAACAAATATGTATTGAAATTCCTACATGCTTTATGTAAATTGTAGAAGATCCAGAAGTAGGAAGCATGGCGTCTCTCTAATTTGTGTAAAAGTGGTGGAATGCATAGTGTTTAATCAATGTCGATGCTCTGAATCTGCACGAATGGGATTTTTCTAGAACCAACTGAAACTGGGCCTCCTCTAAAACCTCGAAAACTTTTTTTCTTTGGCTACATTTAGGTACATCTTATTCTTTTTCTTTTTATGTTATAATTTTTTTTTTTTCCTTTTAACTTTTAACTATTAGAAATATTATATATTTCACATAAGGTGGTCCATTTATTAATTTTATCCCATGGTTGTTTTAAAATAATTAAATTAATTGAAGAGTATGATGGTCATTTACCTTTGATGGAGAGGTTACTGCAATTAATTAAATAGCTATAGTTCAAGAGTTAATAAATAACTGCCGTATATAAAGGTGGTCCTCTCTCTGTTCCAGTGTACGCATAATATTTTCCTTTCCATCAAAAGAAAAACAAGTGACTTACAGAAAGGGAAAAAGAGAGAGATATACTGCCTCATTCTACAACCTCCATTAACAGATTACTCATGGATTCAAGTATGTTTTATTGTGTCTTATAAATATTGAAAATGCATCAAAGTTTCAAATTATGGGATTTAAAATTATGCAATTTTAGGGCATAGAAATATGATTATATTATTGATTCTTTGCCATTGATGGAATTGATAAAATTGCCATTAAGTTTTACATGTGGTATCCAAGCATTAGGTTTAGAAACTGATATATTTTTCGTTAAGTTGCTTTTTAATATATTAGGGTTCTTATGGGATGAAGAAATTGAATTGGGTTTGGAGATTGACAAATATAAAAGGATGTTAAATTTGATTGGGTTTGTAAATTTGATTGAGTTTGTGAATCTATTAAGTGGCTGGAAAGTTGGCCGAAATCAGATTTTCTTATGATGAAACATGGTTTTCCAAACTAGTTTTTCAATAAAAATTTCCAGAAATTCGGATTCCAAATTTTTTCCAGAAATTCGAGTCAAATATTGACCCATATGTTGATCCAGCCCATTTTTCCTTTAAAGTCTATTTGTTTTAGTTTATATACACCCAAATAAAATAAGCCCAAGCCATATTTTTAAGTGAGCCCAATTGAAACCCAAACCCATTAAGAAATTTCAAACTCAAACCCATTAAGAATAACCCATAAAGAAGCCCAACCCATTTAGTCAAACGGGTAAACCCGATCCAGTCAGCGATTCGGATCGGTAAACGAGTCAAACCGTTGACTTAACTGGTCAACTGTCAAAGCTAACAGTCAACGGTTAAAGTTAATGGTCAACGGGTCGAATTGACCCAATTTTGACGTTGGATAATATTATAGGTTGCGTTTGACTTATTATTTCTGCCCATATTCCCAATCCTATTCTCTAAATAATGTTTGGCACATTATTATTTAAGTTTGATAATATATTATGTATAATTTATTAGTCACCAAAGTGGTCAAATTAGAATGGTTATCCTATAGATATCAAACTAAGTTAGATTTAAATACTCATGATCATTAGATGTTTTAAGGAGATGACATGATGTAGTTAACATAAGTAATTTGAAGTTCATAAATTATAGGATAGTTAAGGATCGCCCAAAGGTAAATTAGTTAATCCTATAATTATAAATATAACTGTGGTTAATTAATGTACTTGACTGGTGTGTTTAGTATATCCAAAGATAATGAAAGTACAGTTGATTACCAATTAAGAAAATAGCATCAATTAAGTTTAATTATCGTATATTTTTATATCTCCCAAAGGAGATTTTCAATATACATTTATGCTTTAAGAATAATAAATTTTAATATCTGAACCTAAATTTATGTATTAGATATAAAACTCAAAGCATTAATGTATAAGCATAATTTTGTTTTTGCAGCGTCTGGTCTTCATGCCTCATCTGTTGTTAAGTTTAATGGGTTCAATTATAATGAGTGGAGTGAGTAAGTCGAGTATTACTTGGGTGTTCAGAATCTCGACCTTACACTCATGACAGAAAAACCAACTGATCTCACTGAAAACAGCACTGCTGAGGAGAGGTCTTTCCATAAAGAATGGGAGAGATCGAATAGATTGAGCCTGAAGTTTTTACGGATGACAATGGCAAGTGAAATTAATACCTCATTTCTTGCCACATAATATGCTAGGGAATTTATGAGATTAGCCAAAGAGACTTCTCAGTCTGAGGCCGCTGACAAGTCTCGTACTGGGGCATTAATGAGCAGGCTGACCACCATGAAATATGATGGTTCTCGTAGTATGTATGAGCATGTGACTGAGATGTCAAATATAGCTGTAAGAATTAGAAACATGGGAATGTCTATGGACGAAAATTTCCTAGTTCAGTTCGTTATTAACTCTTTACTATCTCAATTTAGTCCATTTCAAATTAATTATAATACAATTAAAGATAAATGGACCATGACTGAGCTTCAAACTAAGTTAGTACAAAAGGAGGAAAGATTGAAGAAACAAGGAATTCATTTAATTAATCTTGTGGGCTTGTCTAGAGTTAAGAAGACATCCAACAAGAAATATGGAAAGGGCAAAAGGCCACTGAAGATTAATGAGTCTTTTGCCAAAATCCATAAGAAGGATAAAACTAAAGAAAAGTGTCATTTCTATAAGAAAGTTGGACACTATATGAGGGACTGCCTGAAACGTAAGGGATGGTTTGAAAAGAAAGGTAAGCTTAGTGCTTTTGTATGTTTCAAATCATATTTATCAGAAGTTCCTTATAATACTTGGTGGATTGATTCTGGATGTGCCACTCATATTTCTAATACTATGCAGGGATTCCTTATGACCTAAACCATAAATGACAATGAAAGATTTGTATCACGGGAAATCGAGTCAAAGCACAATTTGAAGCTGTTGGAACCTATCGTTTAATTTTAAGTACTGGAGTTATCCCATAATTTAATATCTTTATCTAAACTTGATTTAGAAGGATATTCTTTTAAATTCGGGAATGGATGTTTCAGTTTATCTAAACATAATTGTTTAATTGGTTTTGGTGTGCCTTGTGGTGGATTGTATAAATTACATCTTGATAGTTTATTTGCTGAGACATTGTTTACCCTGCATCATAGTATAGGATCAAAACATGCTTCTATGGATAAGAAATTTGTTTATTTATAGCATAAATGTTTAGGTCATTTATCAAGAGATATAATACAAAGATTAGTAAAAAATGAAGTTTTACTTGATTTGGATTTTACTGATCTTGACATTTGTGTGGATTGTATTAAAGGAAAACAAACCACATCCATAGTTAGGAAAGCAAGCACTAGAAGCACATGACTCCTTGAACTAATACACACGGATATATGTGGTCCTTTCGACGTACCTTCTTTTAGTGGGGAAAGTTATTTCATTACTTTTATATATGACTTTTCACGTTATGGATATGTCTATTCATTGCATAAGAAATCTCAATCTGTTAATATCCTAGAGGTATTCATTACTGAAGTTAAGAGGCAATTAGATAGAAAAGTGAAAGTAGTACGATCAGATAAAGACGGTGAATATTATGGTAGATACAATGAATCTGGACAATGTCTAGGTTCATTTGCTAAATTCTTGGAAAATCGAGGCATATGTACTCAATACACAATGCTATAGACACCGCAAAAAAATGGTGTTGCAAAAAGGCGTAACCGTACGTTAATGGATATAGTTAGGAGTATTTTGAGTAACTCCTCGTTACCCTTATCATTGTGGATATATGCATTAAAGACTACTGTAAATTTATTAAACAGGGTTCCTAGTAAGGTAGTTTTAAAGACTCCTTTTGAATTGTGGACAGGAAGGAAACCTAGTTTGAGGCACCTGCATGTTTGGGGTTGCCCGACAGAGGTCAGGATCTATAATCCATATGAAAAGAAACTGGATTCAAGAACGATCAGTAGATTTTTTATTGGTTATCCAAAAAAATCTAAAGGGTATCGTTTTTACTGTCCTAACCATAGTACGAGAATAGTTGAAACTGGAAATGCAAAGTTCATTGAGAATGGTGAAGTGGAAGTGACATTAAGAAGATCTCAAAGACAAAGGATATCTGCCATTGCTAATGATTATGTGGTTTATCTTTAAGAGTTAGAATTTGACTTGGGAATGGAAGCAGATCCAATTTCGTTTTCACAAGCCCTTCAAAGTGATAATTCTGAAAAATGGTTAGACACCATGAAAGAAGAGTTAAAATCAATGGAATACAATGAAGTCTGGGATTTAGTAGTATTGCCTGAAGGTTGTAGAATAGTTGGGTGTAAATGGGTCTTTAAGACCAAGCGCGACTCTAATGACAATATTGAACGTTACAAGGCCAGACTTGTTGCCAAAGATTTTACTCAGAAAGATGGTGTTGATTACAATGAGACATTTTCACCGGTTTCCTCAAAGGACTCAATTAGAATTATTATGGCAAGGGTAGCCCATTATGATTTGGAGCTTCATCAAATGGATGTGAAAACTGCATTTTGGAATAAGAATTTAGAAAAAGAAGTGTACATGGAACAACCTGATGGTCTTCCAATTGAAAGGAAGGAACACTTGGTGTGTAAATTAAAAAGATCAATAAATGGACTAAAACAAGCTTCCAGACAGTGGTACCTCAAGTTTCATAATACTATTACCACTTTCGGATTTAAGGAAGACACTGTTGATCTGTGTATATATCTAATGGTTAGTGGGAGCGCATTTGTAATTCTAGTTCTATATGTTAATGACATCTTGCTTGCTACTAATAATCTTGGTATGATGTATGAAACCAAGAAGTTTCTCTCTAAGAACTTTGAGATGAAAGATGTGGGTGAGGCATCCTATGTAATTGGAATTGGAATTATTTGTATTTATTGAGTAATACTACACTTACAAAGAAATTTTACAAAGATCTTCATACAAAGTGATGTGGCAAAAAATGAATGGAAGAGTGAATTTAATGAGTTTGACTTTTTGTTTCACTCTTCCATTCATTTTTTGCCATCTCACTTTGTATGAAAATCTTTGTAAGATTTATTTGTAAGTATAATATTATTGTTATTTGTAATAGATCACAAGGATTGTTGGGATTGTCTCAGAAAGCTTTTATCAAAAGGTTCTGGAGAGATACAAAATGGATAAGTGTTCTGCGAGTCCAGTTTCAATTCAGAAAGGCGATAAGTTGAGCCTTAAGCAATGCCCACAGATTGAATTGGAACGCAAGAAGATGAAGCATATTCCTTATGCATCTGTTATCGGAAGTTTAATGTATGCTCAGACATGTATCTGACCAAAAATTAGTTTTGCAGTTGGCTTGCTGGGCAGATATCAAAGTAATCCTGGAATAGATCATTGGCAAGTTGCAAAGAAAGTGTTGAGATATTTATAAGGGACGAAGGACCATATGCTTACCTATAGGAGATTTGAGTATCTTGAGGTGATTGGATATTCAGATTCAAATTTCGTTGATTGTGTATACACTAGGGAATCTACATTTGGGTACGTTTTTCTGTTAGCTGGAGGAGCTGTTTCATGGAAAAGTGCGAAGTAGTCTGTCATTGTTGCTTCCACTATGGAGGTTGAATTTGTGGCATGCTTTGAGGCCACAGTTCAAGGATTATGGCTATGGAATTTTATTTTAGGGCTTGAGATTGTTGATAGTATTGCCAGGCCGCTGAAAATATATTGTGATAATGTCACAATAGTTTTCTTCTCTAAAAACGACAAATATTCAAAGGGTGCTAAACATATGGAATTGAAATATTTTGCCATTAAAGAAGAAGTTCAGAAACAGAGAGTGACTATTGAGCATATCAGCACAAATTTTATGATAGCGGATCCTTTGAATATAGGGTTGTCACCTAAGACCTATAGTGAGCACGTTGAGAGGATGGGTATCATTGCCTATCAAGACTTATTTGTGATGTGTTGTATATATTTCTTGATTTACATTACGCTCCTCATGTTTTAGACACTCTGAGCTCTTGATGTGTTGTTTTTTATTCATAAAAACTATTTTGTTATATGTTTCTTTACATTATGTTGTTTGGTATACATAAATGATAAAGATGACATGATTTATCCTTGATAAGGATATTATTATTGGACCATTAAGAATCATTATAGATCATTCAGGGTATAGAATTTGTAACGTGATACATGAAAGGGACTGTGTTGATTCAATGACATACGACCGCCATGATCCTTATGGGTTCTTGCTCAATAACGTTTATATTTTGACCATTTTAAGAAATGGCCTTTGGGTAATTATTATTGTGTACACATTATGTATTATTTCTAAACTATACAGTTATTTACTTTTACATGTACCAAGTGGGAGAATATTAGAAATATTTTCTATTTCACATAAGGTGGTCCATGTATTAATTTTATCCTATGGTTGTTTTGAAATAATTAAGTTAACTGAGGGCATTATGGTCATTTACCTTTGATGGAGATGTTACTGCAATTTGGGACTTAATAAATAACTCTCATTTATAAAAGGGGTCATCTCTCTGTTCCAATGTATGCATAATATTTTCTTTTCCATCAAAAGAAAAACAAGTGACTTACAGAAAGGGAAAAAGAGAGAGATACACTGCCTTATTCTATAACCTCCATTAACAGATTACTCATGGATTCAGATAAAATGCATCAAAGTTTCAGATTCTGGGATTTAAGCTTATGCAATTTTAGGGTATTGAAACATGATTATATTATTGATTTTTTGCCATTGATGAAATTGATAAAATTGCCCTTAAGTTTTACATTAACATTAATCCATATTAATTTTTTTTTTTTTAGTGTTTAATCCAAGCGTGTAATTTCATGTATAGTTCATTAGTTTGTACTTAACGAACGCCACAAAAAATAAATATAAATAATGAAAAATATTTATTCGTGGATGGATTTTCTTGAATCTCTCGCCAAGTCTTATAATAGTTTTCCGATACTCTCTTAAATTTATGCAAAATTTATACCTTTAAATATGCTTTGTTGTGAGAATTAAACCAATTCATATCCCATACTTGTTACTAGGATTATCATTATCATTCTTATATCTTTGCTTATACTGCACAATCTTTTAGCTATAATATTCAGAGGCATTTTGCTAATATCATCGTGCACTATATTAAGATAATCGCGATAAATACCATACAACAACTTTGAGTAACCTCTTCTATATATCCATTTATTTAGAGCAATTATTATTATTTTTATTAATTTTAAAAAAATGATAAAATATATTGAGGCAAACATAGCGTGAAAAATAAAAAAAAATAGTAAACGACATGCTCCCACCCGAGGTTCAGTGAAATGGCAAGTATTTACCCCGGGTTTAATTTATTCCAGATTCATACCCTTAAAATAACACTGTTAGCTACTGTTGAATTTGGACACAGGTGTAGAAACTATAATTACCAAACTGCCCTCCCTTCTTCTTTTTTCCATTGTTTTAAAAACCGGACCGGAGGGCAAACCGCTTTGATGGTTGGGTCACGGTTCAACCGGTCTAACCGGTTGGACCGCTGATTGGACCGGTAACATCATCACACATCATGATAACGTCAGCACATTTTAAAAAAAACAATTTTAATTATGAAACCTAAGAAGAAGAAATATAGTAAAAAACCATGAAATAAATAAAATGATAATTCATATGAAGACCAATGCTTATCCAACAAATGATAATTGTAAATTCACTAGTTGATTTACATTTTGCTAAAATGTTATAATATTGACTAGCTACTCCAAACCTTATAACAAAATCAACATTGTGCTTACACACAATAAACTCCAAAACAAATTACACAAAAAACCTATTACAAATAAAATCAAAAAAAAAAAATATTAGACTGAACTGTTGATACAGATTTATATGACTTTGTGGGAAGAACAAACCCATGGGATTTTTCACTAGGGCTACATCTTCAGCAACCACCACCACTTGCAGGTTCAGTAGAACTCAGTAGCCCATTGCCTCTTAGTTGCATGCAATGATCCTCTGCATCCGTTTGAGAACAAATAATCACAACAGACAATCCATTGTAGTGTGTTCTTTACATGATATTAACTGCATTGTCCAAAGTCATTCCCAGTATAACCTTCATTAATACTTGGACAATGATATAGACTTGGGTTTTAATCACACATCCAGTAAATTAAACACTCACAGTTCCAAGATTGTAACCAACAGAACTAAGTGAATATGTAATAGTTGAAATATATTGATAAAGATGAAGCAGAATAGTCAAAGGACTGAAGCAAAATAAAGAAATATAGTAAAAGAGATTTTATCAAGCATTAAATAATAGAATACAATTGACAACAGTTGACGGTTGGGAAGATTTAAAAGCAATGAAAATAGAAGGGTTCTAAAAGATTAGAAGATACCATTGATGGAAAAAGCACCTTGCAAGGATGTCAAGATTTATATTTTTTATTTGATATGATAAGTTTTTCAAATCAAATAAAAAAACTAAATCTTGTAACTTGGCAATGGGTTTATATCATCCCAACAGGCTGCAATGTTTTAGCAACAGCAAATAAGAAAAGAAATTAACATGTAAAATGATTAATATTACCTTTTTGTTTGAAATAAAGAAATGCAATCACAGAGAAGAGAGAAAAACCATCACCATTTTGTCAGGTTCAGGGGAGAGAGTTTGCTACTTAAAAAGCAAATGATGCACGAATACAACGTTTGTGCATGATCACAAATAAAACCAGAATCGCTTGGATTGAACCTGTGCCACTTTTTAAAATAAATTTATTTAACTTTTAATTTTAATTAACCTGTCAATCCAACACATAAATCAATCCAACACAAACAAGATTCAAAGAAATCAAACACCAAGAATTACACACTCAATCTGCCGAAACAGAGCAATGCTTTAACCCAAGCCTAATCACTCAATAACTCTCTATAACCTGCAAGAAATCAGAGACCTATACTAGCCTCAAGAAGGAAATGCAACCCTCTCACAAATCTGCCCAAATTACAACGAGAAAGACCCCAGCAAAAAGCCCCAAATCAATTGCTCATTCAACACACAAGAACCCTAACAATTTCAGACTAAAAAACTCGATAGCTGTACACCTTCTAGCTATGGTTTGCCTTTAGATTGAAAAATGTAAAGGGTGTTAACTTAAATGTAAAGGGAGCGAGGAATGGCATACCTGGATTGAGGAATGGAGCTATCGTCAACGAATTAAGCTGTCGCCATCGATTTCCAGCGAGGAACGAAGCTGTCGTCGTTGATTTCTGGCGAGGGAGGAAGACGTCATCGATTTCAGTGAGTTCAAATGCGATTTGGGTGGGATTTCAGAGAGAATAGAAGACAGAGACAAAACCGTGACAATTTTCGCAGAGAACAGAGTGTTTGCTTAGAAATTTTCTTAAGAAAAACGGAGAAAGATTGAAAGAGAAGAACTGAAGATTGAAGAAGACGAGAAAGGGGCGTGAGAATGCGTCTCGTTTAGGATTTAGGGATTGTTAATATGTGGACCGGTTTTTCTGCCGGTCCGATTGGACCGGCGGTTCACTGATATTATCCGATTTTTAACCGGTTTAAAACGGTTCAATGTATATAATGGTTTTGAGAGTGAACTGAACCGGACACGTGACCGGTTCACGGTCCAACCGGTTGGACTGGCCAGTCCGGTCCGGTCTGGTTTTTAAAACAGTGTTTTTTTCATCTCTTGACTGGCATGGGCGTCAGAAACTTCTGCAACAATGGTGGCTACCTATGCATCAGAAACTGATGCTTCCCTCACTCCCACCCAAATCTCTTGCTTGAATGCCCTTTTCTCTCTTTGCCTCAACCCATCTCCCATTTCCAATTGCACTGCAAATCTCGCCACACAATTGGCAAATGGATGCATTTCCAAATACCTCTTTTATTTAGCCTCTTTGTTTCTTTCCAATTTTTCATCACTCTCATCAAATTTCTCCATCTCAATCAAATCCTCACCTAGTCCGATCTCAGCAACTTAGCTAGTTTCTTTACCAACCCCTATTTCAACATTGCCTCAATCGCCCTCTCTGCCGTGCTTCTTCGTGTCGTAGATCGCGCGTCGCTATTGCTTCTAGTCATACCGATTTGGCTCCATTACATAATCTACACGAGATCTCACCAGCGCATGACTTGTGCGCAACGTTGCCTCTCGTGCTCGCCAATCGACACCCGTACCTAGGTCAGCCTCTTGCTTGTGGTTGTGTGCTAATTTTGGTTGTGTTGCATGTTGAGTTTGTGGTGGTTTGTGACTGAATTTTTTAGTGATTTGGTGGTGGTGGTTGTTAGGGATTGCGATGGTGGTAGATGGGTGGAATGGCGGTGGGTGGTGATGGTGATGACTTGGGGGTTTCGGTCATGATGGTATTGAAAGGTGATGGTTGGATGGTGGGGGTGGTGGTGGTGGTGATGGTGATGGTGATGGTGACGGTGACGGGTGTGAGAGATGTTTTTGTAGAAAATGAAAATATTAAATATATAAAATAACTATTTTAGCCTATAACTATTAAAAGAAAAGAAACATAATTATTTTAAGTGTGAGAATTTAAAATAATTGAAACGAGGGGTACATCTTGGTGAACCTCCGGTGGCAACATGCCGTTTACTCTAAAAAAAAATAAGGCAACTTTCTATTTTGCGGAAGAATAATACATCTATTCATCATAAATTGATACGTATTGATTTTCTGACTGATGTGACAATAGCCTTTAACAAAAACTATACTATATTAAAGCCATGGACGATTCTATTTCTAGTCTAGTGCAATCTCTATCACATCAATTCTTAAATTTATGCCTTATGCCAGTAATAAATTTTATTTTTACCCTTTTTACGCTTTTTTAAATAAACAAATTATCAAGTTTATTTAGTAATGTGTTATAAATCATATGATCGAATATTAAACGAGTAGTCAGTTATTAATTAAACATCTTACATTTCAGTCTTAATTAAACATCTTAAAAGTTAATTGATAGAAAAACTTAGCACAAATATTCTGGAATTAAAATTAAATATCATACAATATAATATTTTTATTGATGATGTAGATAATTTATAATATAAATACATGTACGCTTTATCAATGTGTGTGCATCACTCAATGTAATTTATAATATTAATATATTTT
This sequence comes from Pistacia vera, assembly GCF_008641045.1. Taxonomy (NCBI): domain Eukaryota; kingdom Viridiplantae; phylum Streptophyta; class Magnoliopsida; order Sapindales; family Anacardiaceae; genus Pistacia; species Pistacia vera. Next base: position 733,681 of record NW_022196349.1, on the reverse strand, counting down.
GTAATCCACATGACAAATTTATGATATAATTTTAAATTAATTTCACTTTTCGTTTTGAAGTAGAAAAATAATAGACAAATTATAAAAAAGAAAAATTACATGAATTTCGAGTACATGAAATTTGTTCATCAACTACCTCTGGATGCTTGAGCGGCTCGATAAGAACTCTTAAGTGTCTTATTCAAGAGTTCTTGAGTTCGAATTCCTCCTCAGATGCTAATAGGAGTCGTCACTCTCACTATAACTCTTATCTAACAGATAGTTTCAAGGTCCCGAAAAATTAGTTGAAGTACACCTAAACTGGCCTAAACACCCTAACCTCACATAAAAAATAAAAAATAAAAAAATTTGTTCATTTGTTATGCAGCTATTTTTGTAGTTTACTATCTAGAGCTATATATTAAGTATTTAAATAATAAACTTTAAAAATCAGTATCTTCTCATTTCTAACTATACAAACCCTAAAATCCAATTTATCATTTCATATTCACAATAAAATAAAGTCATAATAGAATAATTATATATTAATTAATTGAATTTACCAGCTTCAATATAGCTTTAATCTGATTTCATAATTATAAACAAAACATTTGATTGGAACTGAAAATGAACGAGAAAATAGTCAAAATACAAGAAAATATGTAATGGTGACCCCATTTATCTCAACAAATAAAGAGTAAACGACTTTTTAGCACCCGGATAATGGTTTAATGATATTTTCTTATCTACATACTTTTAAAATATCATTTTATTACTTAAATTTATATTCCGTTTCCGATTCTGATATTATTTCGACCCCACATCATCACTATTTTCTTTTTCGATCATCACTCACCAAAATTCTTCAAATCTTATTCCTATCGACGCCAACAATCGCCAATTTTGCATGACCGTCTCTTTTAAGTTAAATTCTGATTAATCTCAACCATTAAAATCTAATATTTTACTATCAAAAGATTTATCGGCCTTCCTCTTAAAAAACTCTATAATCTAGATTAAGTTTACTTTTTATTCATCGTCATAATATAAATATAAATAATAAAATAATATTTTAAAAATTTTTATATAAGAAAGTATTATTAAACTATTATTTTGAAAAATACAAGTCGTTAACTTAAAAATAGCGAGGATTTTAAATGGTTGAGAGTAAGAGGTCCAAGTCATTATTCCTATTAAGTAGTGGCAGCATGGAAATGTATGTACGGGAAGCGATTGTCCACATAAAAGAAACGAAAAAAAAAAACACTTATCTAAAATTTTAATTAAAATTTCGCATTGATCCATGCTCATTAGTTGTGTCTTAATCAGTACTATTCTATCTCTCTATTAACCTATATCTTAATTACTTAGTTAAGTATAAATATAAAAAATAAAATGAAGATAATAAGTAAAAAAAAAAAAAAAAAGAGCTGTTTGGCTATAAAAGGGAAGGGAACCTTTCCTTCCTTGAACACACAACTGTCTTTCTCTCTCTTTAAAATCACTTTCTCCGATTAGTACCTTTTGGTAAGCTCCGAGATCAGTTCAGACCTAGCACACCACTCCGAGAAGGTAAATAAGAAATAAACCCCCTTCCCCTCTCCCCCCCCCCACACACACACACACACACACACACTAAAATCTTTAATCTGTCATTCTTCTGTAATTGTTATTTGTTTGCATGTTCATGAGTTATGATTGGTGGTTTTTTTTTCTTTTTTTTAACTTTTTATGGGTTTCTTAACCTGGATCTGAACCGGGTCTTTAACTAGGGTTTCTACTAGGATTCTCCCATAAATTGGAAGAAAATCCACTTCATTTTTACCCCTTCTAGTTCCATTTTATATGTATGGTTTCTTACTTTCTTATACTTAGAAAATGTGAAAGTTATGGGTTGATGATTTTTGGAGGGTGAAGAATGGCGAGAGAGAAGATCAAGATCAAGAAGATTGATAGCGTAACGGCCAGGCAAGTCACCTTCTCTAAGAGGAGGCGAGGTCTCTTTAAGAAAGCTGAAGAGCTTTCTGTTCTCTGTGACGCGGAGGTTGCTCTCATCATTTTCTCAGCTACTGGCAAGCTCTTTGAGTACTGCAGCGCCTCCAGGTATTTTCCAATTCCATTTTTTTTATCTATATTAAAATTCCGTACGATAAATCTATAACTTTTCTTCTTCAACTCTACCTATTATTTCGGTCCTTTGTCTTCCCGTGTCTGCGTTTATGTGTTTTCGTGTCTTTGTCTTTGTGTTTGTCCGCGCGTGAGAGAGACTCCTTCAAGTTTTTACTCTTTCCCATTTCGTTCGATCTTTCAAGCAGCTAGAAAAAAAATTTTACAGAAGGGAAAAATGCAATTTCTTTGCTGAAATTCCGTGGTCGCTTTCAAAAAAACGTCGTACTTCGGTTCACACTCTCAGACTTGATTAATTCTATGGACTCTTAGAGTTTATAATAATTAAGAGTGAAAATCCTCACGGCCACTTCCAAGATCTTTGTTATCTCCTCCATTGAATTGCATTTTTAGATTTTCTGGTCAACAGCAGTCTGGCATCAGACCTAAAACTTTGATTTCTATGGTTGCTTGTTACAGCGGGTACGCAGACTTTGGCGGAGTCTCGATCCCGTTGTGACTTATGGGTGACTTTTCTTGAAATATATACAGATCGCATAAAATCAACGTCTCAAACATTTTCATCATATTCCTAATTGACCTATTATTTTGTCATAAAATAACAAAATAAATACCAATATTATAACTTCATCTCTGTATTTGAGCTAAACTACTTTAAATATTCAACGAGTTCAACCATATGATGAATGTACGTACGCATCTATTTAATTATTTAATTGGTGTCAAGGTGAGAAATATAAATATACATTATAACAATTATGTTATATGTCTTAAATTAAATATAAGAAGTAATTATTTTAGTTTATTTTTCAGGTCGCGTTCTGGCTTAATTACATTCCTTATTACGTTTCTATATTTGAATACAACTATATAATCTATGATACTGTTATGGTAGTTAAGAAAATAAATATTGTAATAAATATCGAGTGAGGATGCATGGGGGATGGGTTAAGGGTTAAATGTAAGTATTGTATATGTATAATTTTACCACAAACATATTAATAAATACTTAATTGTTTATTTTATAATAAGGTTTGAAGTTAAATATAATGTTAATGATATGAACATATTAATACTTATATCATTTCATCAGTAAAATTATAAATAATTTCTGGGAGCATGTTTGTTAGAGCAGTTATTTATTGTGTTTGTTTGTGTATGAAATGGATACAAGATTACAAGTAATCTATGTATGTTTGAAAGCAACTTTCCAGACCTATATATTGATGATTATGAAAATGCTGTTAATTTTTAATTTTTAATTTTCTAAATAGGAATTGAGGTTAACATTTCATGATTTAAAAATCTGCTAGTACTTAGTGAAAAAAGTGAACAATAATTAATACTGGTTGAAGTAGATGTTACAAGTTTTATTTTAATTAGCATTTTCAATCTTGATAAGAAAGAAGGATTTTACTCTGAAGGGAGAGGGGAGGAGTAGATATCAATATATTCAGTGTATTAAAGTTTTACTTTAATTTTGATATAGTTTGGTTCTAATATTTGAACATTATGTTGTCTTAATTATAACAAATTACGCTCTCATAATTCAGCGAGACTAGCTGGAAATCTGGATAGATTGGCAAAGAACTTTTACTTGTTGATATTCAAAGTTATGATTGATGGTTAAACATCTTATGCCACATTCAGAAGCATTAATATTCAAACTTATAATTAATGTTCATGAATGTGTCATAAGACCATAAATTTTTATATTTAAAGCCTATTGAGTTTTTGAGAATGTTGGTATCATCCTTATCATTCAAGGTTCCGCATGAAATGTCCTCCTGTATTTTTGGGTTTCCATAATAGCAGCTAGCCATTTAACTTTCTTGGTTTCAAAGGCTAGCTGATTTGAATAATGAGTGTTATCATTCTAATAAACATGATTAACTTGGTCAGCAAAACCGAGCCGGCCAATATTAATTTTACTTTTTACTTGAATGTGGCTAATAAAGGAATTAACCAAGCTCAAATCAAGCTGGATGTTGGTTTAAGGTGAAAGACTCTGGTTGACGTTCTAAATTAAGCTCGATGCTAGTTCATTTAAGGTGAAAGAGTCTAGCTAATTGACCTTCTAATGAGATTTTTTTGTACAAGGGTTTGAAAATGTTTGGTTCAGTTTTAGGTCATTGAGCCTGGACTTGTATATAATATTTGTAAGTTTTCTAAGCTTGAACTTGAGTTTATCAGTTGATCTCATAAGTTGTGTATGTGTGTATATATATATTCTTCTTAAGTGCAAACTTGAGTCAAGTTCTAATAATTATATATATTGAAGATTGATTGTAACCATGTAAAAGTTGTTCAAAATTTATACTGACCTTACATTAGTCATCAATGAGTCTTATATGCATGAATGTGCTCGATTCTTAATAAGCTGAATTTAACTTTCTTCAATTTAAGCCAAAATTTGATAGTTTGATTATAAGGATAAACAAGCTTTTGAGAACTTTCATTGCATGCGGCCTTGTGAGGGTAAAATGTTGTGGACTTATGGTAGATTTGAGTTTGGAGTAAATTCTGATATTACTTTTGAAGAATAGGGCTCCATGGCCTCAAAACCGGATTCAATGGGAAAGGTCTATTTGTAAGGAAAAATCATCGTATATTGACACTTAATTGTAAAAGGTATTAACATGATTAAGAACAGCTATGATACCATAGAGGTACCGTGTCATCTATATTACTAACCAATACACCGTTGTTAAAAAGTTTTTAAAATTAATAATTCCATCACATTTTATGATAAAGATTGATGAGAGAAAACTTTTCATAGGTGGTATAAAAGCATTGGTTGGTTGTATAGATAACTTGGTACCTCTGTGGTATTATGTTTCATCACAATATCACTTGTTTTTCCTCTTTCTTATTCAGTTACCTGTTTATTGAGGTGATAGTTGTGAACATGATCGTGCTTGAGCTGTTTATTCAGTTACCATGCGTATGATTATAATTAATTTGATATTAATCTTATTTCTTAGAGCTGCACGGTTAAACTTATTACTTTTTTGGAAGCATAATTATTGTTAGATTAAATAATGAAGAAAACGATTTCAATAGGCTTTGTAATATCCAGTATACAAAATTATATATCCTCCTGAGAACTCTATTTCCATTATATACCAATTCTTAATTCTTTCTATTATTATGCTGAACAATAAACTTCATGGTTTTCCTTTATAATCCTTGCTGCATCATCCACTTGGTAATTGTGTGCCAGTCGTATTGGATGCGGCACCTATATGTTGATTGCTGTAGCAATACATCAATTCTGATTTCTACCATGAATTTGGGGATCAATATATGCATTTCTAAATTCCATTGAATGTGATTAACCCTATGACATAAATTATCATATAAACTATTACCATGTCTTTATGTTTTCATGGTTAAGTCTCTTGATTGAAATGCATGTGTTAAATTTCTAAGTTGGTTTATAAATAAGAAGTTGTTGCCTTGGCCATTTGATGTGAGCTGTAGTAGATAAAAATATGAATAATATATTTGCTTTAGCCAAGTGTTCTCCTAAACTGGGATCCTCCTTCATATGTGACTTCACCTCTCTTCATAGCCTTTCGGTTAATACATTTGAATAACAGAAGCTCTTCTCTTCATCATGTCATCGTTGAAAGGGAATCATATTATGCAGGCAAGGTGGTTATATCATATTATGTCCTTTGTTACTTGTTAGTAACAGAACCTCTGGGGCATATTGACACTTTTTGACTATAATTTTACAGTTTGTTCAGATTTTTATTCACTAGAACATAACATTGTGTTATAAAGTTGCTAAATTAAGGTGAATGAACTTTGTTATTTAAATTAATTGGATATTACTTTTCATCTCTTGTAAATTTTCAAATGGCTAGGTTTTCTTGATTTTCACTTAAATTATCAGTCAATATGTCAGTTGAATGGTTGTATTACGTTATAACTAATTACAAATGCTTAAATATATGGGGTGGATGATGGATGATTGGATGTAATGACAGATAACAAAAATGTCATTTGGTGAATAGATAGTTCAGTTTGATTAAACATCATTATAATTTTATTTAGATCATATATATTATGAACAGGGTTTGATGCCTTCCCAGCTAATGGGATCTTTATTCTAGCAATTAATTGAAACTCCGCTTGCCATATAGTTTCAAACAGTGCTTTAACTAATCCTATACATGGCAAATTTTGCTATGAGTTCGGACCTGTCTAACATATTTAGTATATACATTTTGTTGTGAAGCATGAAGGACACGATTTCAAGGTATAATCTGCACTCTAATAACATTGGAAAACTTGACCAGCCATCGCTTGAACTGCAGGTAATTTATTTGATCAGTTTTGTTAGATTATCATAACATAACTATGATTGCTATGTACGTTTTTAAGAGGTTCTAAATGACTAAAGGAAAATGACATAGGCATGCCATTAGAATTTCTTAGATGAATTTTCCAAAAGGCTTGGGGTTCACTAATTTAACTTTTTAATTAAGCATATTTTTAACTGCAATGGAAGAGATTTCCAATTCAATTGCATTGGCTAACTTGGCATCACATATATAAATTTCTTTTTCCCAGCAATTGTCAAGCTTTACATATCAGAACTGACTGGCAAATTCCATTCTTATATAGCTGGAAAATAGCAACCACATCAGATTGAATAAGGAAGTTGCTGATAAGAGCCATGAACTACGGTATATATTTTAATGTAGTTATATTGTTATTTTTACTTTGGTAAGTTAGCTAAAATTCCTTTATTATTACTATTACCTTTTATAATAGACACATTCGAGGAGAAGATCTCAAAGGATTGAATATAGAGGAATTACAACAACTGGAAAAAATGCTTGAATCAGGACTTGGGCGTGTTCTTGAAACAAAGGTATGTATTTTTTTTAATTTTATTGCAAACTAAGTATATATATCTACCATGATTCATGCAGGTGTTCATATGAGTTTTATTTTCCCTATCAGAGTGAACGGATTATGAACGAGATCTCTTCACTTGAAACAAAGGTTAGAAGACAAATATTTAATTCTATCAATTAGATTTTTTTCTTTTGGAAAATTTAAACTACAAATCTATGCCTTTTGTTCATGATCTTCTTACTAATTTAAAGCTAGCAGTCACTGTTTGCGGTAGAAGCAATAGTGTATTATAAGGATAACAAACAAGTTTCTCCATAAGGATATCCTAAATTGAGATCATCTCAAAGTCAGGGAGGAGATATTCATGGAAATACATTATGTTTAAATAGATGATATGAAAATAATGTTTATCTATAATACATGAATCAACTAAAATATGTGGACTTTCACTTTTGAGAGTTTTTATTTTTTATATATATATAATGACTTAAATTTTTTGGCATCAAAATTTTCCACAAAAGATCTTTCTATTTATAATATTAGCAATTTTCAAATGTACATGCAAATTTTCAGTTTGCATTATAATTTTAAGGACACAGTCGTGAGCTATAGCTTAAGTTCTTTAATTTCCATTTAATGGTGGGTAATACTCTATACATATATCAAGGCTCTTCGGTTGAAGACCTCTCCAGTTTGCTGTTAATTATCAAGATATCATAAGTCAAGAGTTCTATCTTGAGTTTTCAACTTGGCATTATTTGCAGGGAGCACAACTATTGGAGGAGAATAGACGACTAAAACCGAAGGTATAAGAATTCATTTTGGTGGACTATTATAATAATTTTATTTATTTGAAAATGGCGAGGGATCTTTCAAATTTGGAACAGGTGGCCAACTTGTATAAGCGAAAAAGCTTGATTATCAGTATTGGGTCATCAGAATCTGCAACTAATGTTTGCAGCTGCAGCAGCGGCCCGCCTACAGCGGATGACAGCTCTGATACTTCTCTCAAATTAGGGTAAGCTTAATTATCAGTATAGGGTCATGCATATGTAAATAAATCTTATCTCCCAATTCAATAGTTTAAGCTTATCACACTGTTTCTGCATTTTGATAAAAGAGACGAAACTGAGAAAGCAACCTTAATATTGATACAATAATTAATGCGAAGTCAACATGCAAGGGTACTGCACGACATTTTTAATTTTCTTTTTATCAACTTTTTGCTTCTTTAACTATTTATTTTGTAGGCTTCCCTTCCCTTGCTGAATTGGAGAAGACGAAGTGGATTTCTTCCGTGTGTCGGATAAAACAGCCCAGGCATCGCCCAAGAGCTTGCATCGCCCAACATGCAAGTGGATTTTTCGGTTGGGTAATATAGTCTAGCATTGGCCAGATACTTGAGAGGTTATGGGCCTTTCGAGTACATGATATTGTTTAGCATAGGCGCCTCCCTAGTACATGTATTGGCCCCTCATTTTCAAACTTACACACTACCACGTTCCATTGTTTCTAAACAATCAAAATGCTGGTATATATTTATTTGTCCTTATCTTTTTAAAGTATTTTGATATATATAGAGAGAGAGAGAGAGAGAGAGAGAGAGAGAGAGAGAGAGAGAGAGAATATTATCCTGAATAATAATAAAAAATAATTTTTTTTCTTTTTCTTGTGTTCGAATTAAACAAAATAACCTCAAGGGGGTGGCCTGGTAATTAGAGAGGTTTGTTTTTTTCTTTTAGTTTAAATCTTGGGGTCACATATAGTAATAATAGTGGTTTTTTTTATCTTTTGGGCTTATAGGGTGTTTAATGAATTTTGAGAATTAGTTAGAGTATGTGTAAGTTGGCCTGAACATTTCGATTACTCAAAAAAAGAAATAAACAAAATCCATTTTTTAAGTCAAGAAAATTTTAAAATATTTTTTTTACTATAATTAATTAACACTTACCACCATTTTTCTAAATTCTAGGGTATTGGACTTTCTTTGGCATTTATTTATTTTACGAATGGGCATCCTTCCTAAGTAGATGGAATCATGCAAGAATTTCAATAATCAAATTAATTATATTATGCTTTTACATGTTATATATTGACAATAATGTTTGTTTTGCCTAAAAATAAAAGTCGACATATGTTGATGTAATCAAACACCAATCAGAATTCAACAAACCATTTTATTTTATCCTTCAAAACTTGACATGTATCCAAAGGTAAAAAGAATATAGCTATCAAGATCCAAACCGTCTCAAGGATTTGTGTTTGGGTGAATTTGGTTCATACACTTGTTCAAACCCCATTTAATTTAAGAATATACGTGGGAGTTCTCAACGAATGGGAAGACAAGAAGGATCTTCACGACATCAAACCACTTACAAAATGTAATCGCTACCTTGAGAAAAACGGGTATAAATAGGCAGCTCCCCCTCATAAAATAAAGGTTAGACACACAAATTTTACAAAGAAAATAGCAAAGACAAACTACTAGAAAGAGACTGACTTGACATTTTCTTATAACACAAACACTTGTAATCTTAGATTGCAGATCACAATCTCTTGTAAATTTGTGCAACGATAAAAAAGAAAGACTTATATGAGCAACCACAATGGATGTAGGATTCACTTTAAGCATTTGAACCACTATAAAAACTCTCTTATCAACTTTATTTTACGTATTTGCTTGTTACTCATGTTATCATAGTACCTCACCCACTTGCTACAGTCTGCTCACATGTGACTTCTTAGCATTTTGCATGTGCGAAGTTGGTGGTGTCAAAATCCAACATCAACAATGTTAGATTTACAAAGAAATCTTATAAATATTTCTGTACAGAGTAATGTGGCAAAAAATGAACGGAAGAATAAACATAATGAGTTTGACTTTTTGTATTCATTCTTCCAACCACATCACTATGTATAAAAATCATTCTATGATTTCTTTATACCTCTAGCATTACTCATATGTTTAAGATATATATAGATACTATTTCGTTTTTATTTTTTGGAGGTAGGAGCAGTGAAAGGGGTGAGAGAATGTTGTAAAAGAAGTTAATAAGTGAAGAACCACATAACAAAAAAAGCTACTAGAATTGAGATTTAATCAGGGACGGTGATGGATTCCACTTGCTTGTTCCTATTGTCATGACCACTAAGGATGCCTGAGCTGTCGAATCATATAAAATGACGTTGCATATAAAAGGTGTCATACATCGAATGTATTTATAACCATTCAAAGATGAGATGAGTAACATACACACTCAGATTTTCTCCGTATGGAAGAACACATGATGATCCCAGAAGAAATAGGGATGTGGTCCTCCCAGCAGTCCCCACCTAGGAGATGGATAACTACTTTCACTCACATGGATGAGATTCTTACCTTTCATTGTTTTTCTTTCCAGGAATCTACAGTTTATCTTTATGAAATCTGCTTTGTATAAATTACCTCTAGGTGGCCGAGTGGTTCGATAGGAACTCTTGGGTGTATTACTCAAGAGGTCTTGAGTTCGAGTCCCTCCTTGGGTGCTAATAAGGGTAGCCACTGGAGTTTTGGTCGATGGTTTTAACGTCTTAGGAGATTAGTTGGGGTGCACGTAAGCTAGTTAGGACATCCTCAATTAAAAAAAAAAATATACTATGAATATAGTATATTCTCCAACTACTAAAAAAAATTATAAATTAAATTTACTACTTAATTAAATAAAATATGTATTGAAGTTCCTACATGCTTTATGTAAATTGTAAAAGATCCAGAAGCAGGAAGCATGGCCTCTCTCTAATTTGTGTATAAGTGGTGGAATGCAGAGTGTTTAATCAATGTTGATGATTTGAATCTGCATGAATGGGATTTTTCCAGAACCAACTGAAACCGGGCCTCCTCTGAACAACTGAAACCTCGAAAACTCTTTTTCTTTTGTTACATTTAGGTCCATCATATTTTTATTCCTTTTTTATGTTAAAACTTTTTTTTTTTCTTTTAACATTAATTCATATTAATCTTTTTTTTTTTAAAATGTGTTATGCCGGAAAAAGTAGGGTTGATGTGGAGCCTCGTCAGAGTTCAGAAGGCACTGCATCGTCCAGGTGCGGCCACGTCGCGTCTAGTGCAAGTGGCATGGCTCCTGTCAGTGCAGCAGGTGAGTGCCACGCCAGCAAGCGGCTGGAGAATGCCCACGTGTCAAAGCCTTGCTTTAATCGAGGAAATCCCTCGTATAGGTGATCAATGGGACGCAAAGAAAAGATTTGCACGGCACCTACCCACTTGCAGCTTTCATAATCATTATCTTCAACTTTCCCACTATAAATAGAGGACTTCCCTTTCATTTGAGGGGATTAGCTGATTTTACGCTGAAATAGCTCTCTCTCTCTCTCTCTCTCTAAACTGTAACTCAGCTCACTGAACGCGACCTGATCACTCTCTCTTATTAATTCAATAATAGTAGACGTAGACGTAAGATTCGCTTTAGAGCATCCGAACCACTTTAAATATTGCTCTTCATCTTTTACTTGATTCAATCCCCTTATATCACGTGTGACTTCTAAGTCATTTTAGCATTTTACACGTGCGAGTAATTAGTGTCAAAATCAAGCATCAACAGTTTGGCGCTAAAAGGAGAGCCTGATTTAGTACCTACTCTTCATCAGAAAAATCTCTGACTAATCGATCCTACAACAACAAATGGCTTGTGGTTTCGAATATGAGTAAACCAATCATGGCAATGAAGAAATCCCCCAGATCCAGGAGGACACTTCTTCCGAAATGCCGCCAATCCAACAGAATATCACGAGGGATATTCCTTCACGCTCGCGGCTCAACCCAACCGTCACGAGTTACCTGGAGAGGTTCAATAATACTCTTCTAACGGTCCGCTAAAGGCTAGACCGATTGGATCAAGTCATGCCACCTGAATCCAATGAGGCGGTGCCACCGTAAAAAACGCCTACAAGTCACATGAAAGCGCGGAAAAGGGCAAAAGCTCATACCACGTGCACTACAGCGCGTCAGAGAAAGGGAAAGCAAGTGGTGCACGACAGGCCCAAGGGCTCCGAGGGACTAGCGAACACCGATCGCGCCCTGGGTAGAATATCCGTGGCATTGATTGCGACTCAGCGACATGTCGCAGCATGAGCGATTCCACACCACGTCACACGAGCACTCCCACAAAAGTGCAAGGCGGGGAGATTCCCAATATCGCCAAAATGAAGACTTCGATCGTTGTCGTGCAGGGGATTCCCATCATTTGCGGGTCGGTTCGTACCACCGCAAAGGTCGGGAAGATTCCCCGAATCACATGATGCAATCACACAACTCTAGCCAACATGTGCCGAGATTGGCCAGAGCTTCCGACCGAGGTGAGGAAGAGTTCGATTTGCAGTCCTTCCTTAACCGTAACCGTTAGGGTCGAACCTACGCTGAAAGTGATCCCCAGTTAGCTCTGCTGCCTCAGATTGAAGAATTACAACGAGCTCTAGATAAGCTTAAGGCTCAACAAAATGAACAAGGGCAAGTCGCAAAGGCATCTCCCTTTTCTCCGACAGTGTTAGCTGCCCTTCTCCCATCGAGATTTAGAATGCTCAACATGCGTGCATTTGATGGAAATTCTGATCCGCAGGATCATTTATACGAGTTCAACGATCTCATGGAACTCCACCAAGTCTCTGACTTGGCAAAATGTCATTGCTTGGTAGTAACCCTCACTGCCCATGCTAAGCGTTGGTTTAGGTCGTTTCCAGCAGGATCGGTCGGCTCATGGCCTCAAATGAGCTCGACATTTTTGAGGTAGTTCAAGGCAAACAAGAAGTTCTCAATGCCGTTAAGCTACCTGAGCAATATATGATAGGAGAGGGGTGAACCCCTCCAATCTTATATAGACAGGTTCCACAGAGAGCTCCACAAAGTGGCTCATACTCCTGAAGAGTCTGTTCATACTCTTATCGTTGTGGGAGTTCACCCACAGACAAACTTATGGAAGGAACTGCAATCTGAGGATGGTTTTTCCTTCACTCGCTTCTACAACCTTACTGAAAAGTATCTCCAGATCGAAAGTTTCGTGGCAGCTCTTAGTCGCCATGACCCTCGTCCGTCAGGCAGTGCTCCCAACCGGGGGGAGAATAGGAGGGCTAATTGCAGATGGGCTAATGATGATCAGCAAAAAGAAAAGAAACAATAGCATGAGCCCAAGAAATCTTATGCCCCAACTCTTCATCACTATCGCGACAAGAATCAATACACTCCTCTGAATGCCTCGGTATCGGCTATTCTGGATAAATCAAAAGACGCCGGTTTACTTAGAGAACCCGAGCCCATGAAGAATCCCCTTTCAGCCAGAAACAATAAAAAGTACTACCATTATCATCGGGATAATGGGCACCACACCGATGAGTGTCGTGCCCTCAAGCAAGCAATTAAGGACCTCATTAAACAGGGGCACTTCAAAGAGTATGTTAATGACTTAGTTCCCGTTCAGGAGAAAAATCAAGAGGAATCAGGGAAGAGGCGTCGTGGTCAAAAAGGTCTCTACAGTGTAGGGATCATCTTTGGAGGACCACACCCCGCGGGGAACTCTCGAGGTGCCTAGGAAAGGTATGCTTGGGAAGGCCGTCATGACCCCATAAGTGTCATGAGCACAACGCCACAACCCGCCAAGGTTCGCAGAGAGGAGGAAATCACCTTCTCTGAGAAAGACACAGTACGATTGCATCATCCCCATGAGGATGCTCTTATCATCATGCCTAAAATAGGTCATTGCGAAGTCCACAGGATACTGGTGGACAATGGAAGTGTCGTGAATATCTTATTTCAGCGAGCCTTTGAGAAGATGAAACTGGACGAGGCAGATCTGAAGCCTGCCTCTATCCCTCTGTACGGTTTCACCGGGGATCATTTGATTCCCAAGTGAACGATCTCGCTTTAGGTCACGTTGGGAGAAACCAACGAGCTGACCAAAATGACTGAGTTTTTAGTAGTAGACTATCTGTCCGCCTTCAACGGCATTTTGGGATGACCTCTACTATGAAACTTCAAGGCAGTCACCTCAATATACCATCTGAAGATGAAGTTCCCCACCCCGACAAGGATAAAGGAAGTAAATGGATCTCAATGGGCATCTCATGACTGCTATGTGAGGGTAGTGCATATGGCGTGCAAAGGAAAAGGAATGCCGGTTGGCATCCCCTAGTAGACAATGGCTATCAGCAGGATCGAATCACAACCTGACCCAGTTAAGGGTGACATGGACCCTTGCATCCAGGAATGCCCTCACAGTGGGCCGACGGAGGACCTATCCGAGGTATCGATCGATTAAAGTGAGCCGACCCAAATGTTGAGGATCTGCAGTAATCTCAACCCTCAGCTTGCCAACAACCTGACTAGTTTCCTCAAGGAAAATGTATATGTATTCGTATGGACTCATGTTGACATGGTCAGGATCAGCCCAAATGTTATATGCCATGTCCTGAATATTGATAATGCAGTCAGGCTGGTTCACCAAAAGAGAAGGGCAATGGATCCCAAGCGATATGTCGCCTTGAAAGTGGAGGTGGATAATCTCCTCTTAAATGGATCCATCCGAGAGGCACTTTAAGAAGCCTAACGACAAATGGCGGACCTGTGTTGACTTCACTGACTTCAATAAAACCTGTTCGAAGGATAACTTTCCCTTGTCAAGGATCGACCAACTCGTCGATGCCACCTCTGGACACGAGCTGCTAAGTTTTATGGACGCCTACTTGGGATATAATTAGATTCTGATATACACGCTGGACGAAGAGCATACCTCATTTGTTACAGATTGGGGGTTGTATTGCTATAAGGTCAAAAAAACGTTAGGGCGACTTACTAACGATTGGTTAATCAAATGTTTTCTGAGCAGATCAGAAAATCAATGGAAGTCTATGTTGATGACATGCTGGTCAAATGGCATGTCGCTTCAGATCACATAGCACATCTCGCTGAGATGTTCGGTATACTCCAAATGTACAAAATGAAGCTTAATCCTCTCAAGTGTTCGTTCGGAGTATCCTCGGAAAAATTCCTGAGATATATGGTTAACTAGAGGGGAATAGAAATCAATGCCGAAAAGATTCAAGCTTTCCTTGACATGAGAAGCTCGACCAACCGAAAACAGGTTCAGAGTCTCAATGGGAGAATAGCAGCTCTCAGTCACTTCATATTAAAGGTAACAGATCGCTGCTTGTCATTTTTCAATATACTCAAGGCCAACAAGAAGTTCGAGTGGACTCTAGACTGCGAACAGGCTTTCTAGAGCATAAAAGAGCACCTCAGAAAGTCACTTCTCCTGTCCAAGCCGCTCTCTCAAGAAATTCATCTCCTGTATCTATCCATCTCTTAGCATGTGGTCAGTACAGCTTTGATTCGGGAAGAAAACAGAGTCCAATGGCTAATATATTATGCGAGGAGGCGTCTACGAGACGCCAAAATACGGTATCCAGAAATGAAGCGATTAGCTTATGTCCCGCTAGTCGCCTCCAAAAAGTTGCGATCTTATCTCCATGCCCACACTATCCATGTATTGACCAACTACCCACTCAGGCAAGTCCTCCAAAAGCTAGATGCTTCGGGTAAGTTGCTTAAGTGGACGATGGAGCTAAATTAGTTCGATCTGCAGTACAGATCGAAAGCAACCATTAAAGAGCAGGCTATTGCCGATTTCATTTCGGAGTTTTCACACCAATCGATTTAGGAATCCGAGTAACAGTCCAGCAAAGTCACCTAGGAAACTATTTAGAATCTATCGACCTGGAGCCTCTATGTCGATGGATCCTCGAACAGGAAAAGGGCCAGGACAGGTCTTCTCCTCCTTAGTCCTAAGGGGACTCGCATCCACGGTATTCTTTGGTTTGGGTTCAAAGCTACCAACAACGAGGCCGAGTATGAAGCATTGCTTGATGGTCTGCGGTTGGCAAAAGAAATGGGGTCAACCGCGATCAGTATTCACAACGACTCTATGCTGGTTGTTAATCAGATTTTGGGAGAGTATCAAGCCAAGGAAGAAAACATGATTAGTTATCTGAAGAAAGCTAAGGTCGCGTTCGAGTGTTTCAAGCACTTCATGATCATGCAGATTCCTGGAGACAGTAATTCTGTTGCGGATGCCTTGGCAAGAATAGCCTCGTCGCTGGACTCGAATGGGCCAGAAAGTATTCCTGTTCGGTACATAAAGATCCCAAGTATCAGCTCGCCCAAATAGACAGTGGTCACAATCGAATCAGTTTCTTGGATGACCCTACTTATTCAGTATCTCTGAGATGGGACCATGCCCAATGACAAGATTGAAGCAAGAACCCTGTAAACCAAAGCTACTCGTTACACTCCCATACGAGATAAATTGTACAGGCAAGGATTTAGCGCCCCTCTTCTCCAATGTGTAACTGAGGAGGAAGCAGACTATATCATGAGGGAGATACATAAAGGGATTTGCGGTAATCACACTGTCGTGCGATCCCTCGTTAAAAAATTTATTCGTCAAGGATACTACTAACCCCTGCTTCAAGATGATGCCTTCAACTTTGTAAAAAAGTGTGACAAGTGTCAGCGGTTCGCGAACGTACCGCGAGCTCCTTCCTACCAGTTGATAACTATGATCAGCCCCTAGCCATTCTCCATGTGGGGAATTGATCTTATTGGACCTATACTAGCCGGAAAGGGAGGGGTTAAGTATGATGTGGTCGCAGTGGATTATTTCACCAAGTGGCTGAAGCTGAACACTTGGCTGCGATGACTACCAAGAAGCTCAAGGACTTTGTCTTCAAAAATATAGTGTGCCGCTACGAAATTCCTCATACACTCATCTTTGATAATGTGAAGCAATTTGACAACGAGGAATTCAAACAGTTTTGCGATAAGCTAGGGATCCATAAAAAGTTCGTCTCAGTTACAAGACCGCAAGCCAATGGCCAGGTTGAACCTGTCACCAAGACCATCAAGCATACTCTGAAAGCTAAGCTTGGCGCTGCCAAGGAAAATTTGGTCGACGACCTTCCAGAAGTTCTATGGGCACACAAAACAACTCTGAGAACCTCTACTTCAGAAATGCCTTTCTCGCTAGGACATGGTTACGAGGCTATGATCCTAGTGGAAGTGGGAGATGGTTCACTTTGGAATAACCTGTTAATTGAAACAGACAATGAAGCACTTTTGCGTGCAAGTCTGGACTTAGTTGAAGAATACCGCAGTAAAGCTCGGTTAAGGATAGCAACCTACAAGTAGTGTGGGAAAAGATTCTTTGACTCTAAATTCAGGAGAAGAGACTTTCAGGTCGGCAATCTGGTTCTGAAAGAAGTCTTTCTTGGTACAACAGAACCAAGCGCGGGAGTGTTGGGACTAAACTAAGAGGGCCCATACCGCATCGCTAAGGTGATATGACCGGGGACTTATCACCTCAAAAGGCTCAACGGTTTCGAAACACTGTGAGCTTAGAATGTTGAGCATCTTCACCCTTATTATCAGTAATTCTGAACTCACTCTTTTAATTTCCTTGTAAAAACTCCCTTGAAAGCTTTGTAATTAAGATCGCTGTTAAGCCAAATTCATCTTGTATAAATGTATGATTTTGTTCCTCGTATTGTTTTTATCTTTCTCTTTGCATATGTAATGTTAGTGAAGTACGAAAAATTATAAGTGCTCACAAATAATTTAATATCGCAAATAGCTAGAGGACATCCCTCTGTTCGCATATGTAATGTTTGTAAAGTATGAAAGATTATAAGTGCTCACAAATAATTTAAAAAAATGATCATTTTATTCATAAATTTCTACAAGAGAATATGCAAGGACAGTCAAAAGCAAGGTTGTGGGAAAAATAAAGGTAGAAGCAATCACTGGTCTTCGTTCTTAGGCCCTGAAGGTGTGACCTCGGTATCTCTAGGTTGGTCGCCGACCACCTGGTCAGCTATCGGGTCCTCCGGGACGCACTCCTTCAGTTGATCCTATTCCAGGTGAGGCCCTAGACCTTTCTCCTTATCATCGGCTCTTGCCATGGAGGCAAGGATCCTTTGGTAATCATTCAAAAGGTCGGTGAGGTCCATGGTCGGGTTCTTTGGGCGAAGCGCATAAATTGACTAAATCGACTAGTCAACAGCTTTCCTCTCAATTTTCAATTCTTGTCGCTTCATCTCTTCGGTTAATGAAGCGACCCGCCCTTGGAATTATTCGAGGTCAACTCGAGTGCCCTCCTCTGCTTCTTGGAAGTTTCCCACTACTGAGCTCTCTCTTCTTCCACCCGCAACGCCCGCTCGAAATTCTCTCGCAGCTCTAACTCTTTCTCACCAACCTCTTTAGTGAGCCTAGCCGCTGTCCTTTGAAGTTGTTTAAGCTCCTCTCCCTTCTTCTCCAGTTTAGCCTTCTGGAAGTCCACCGTGTGAAAAGCATAGTTCCTCTCCGACATGTACTGGTTCGTCTCAACGATGTGCAGGCTCAACTCTTCTTTTGAAGCTACTAAGTTGTGCCTCAGCTGTGTGTTCTCTTCCTTCAACTCGAAGAGTCCCTCGACAGCTTCCAGTTAGATCTTTTGTTGGGCCAGATGCATGGCGAGCAAAGACTGCATAGTGAAATAAGCAAGCATTAAATTGTCTCCTTGAAAAGAGTAAAGTATTGGAAAGTCCTCAACGAGGACAAACCGTCTTACCTAGCTTTGCATTTGAACTGCCCTAATCATCAAGTCCGCAGGGTTGGAGGTCACGAGCTCTTCAAAGACTTTGGCAAGTTGGCACTCCAAAAGGGTGAACACTACCAGTTGCAGGTGCTCCAAAAGTTAACCCACAGAGTCCAAAATTGGTGTGTGAGCTCTTGAAGCAGAGGGCACCTTGCTAACTGGCCCTTTGCCTTCTCTCCTCTTAGAAGCGGCGGCCTCCCTTTGTCCCCTGCGCAGATGGAACAGTGTAACCTCGGTCTCGCGCCTCAAGCTCCCTCCTGAGTGAAAAGCCTAATAAGGTTGCGACCTTTTAGGCTGCATGTAACGCCCCACTTGAGGTACGTAGCTAATGTTTCTTCTTTTGCCCTTATTTGAGTCGGTTTATTAGTATTATTGTTTGGTTGGCCTTTGACTAAGTGGTATGTTGAATACTGCCTTGAAATTGGTTGAAAATAGAAGAAGTTTAATGTTCTAGGCTTCACCAGGGCGAAGAAGAATCTTCGCCGCGGCGAAAAGGTGTTGAAGCCCACGGGGAAGCTGCTGTAGTTTCGCCGCGGCGACAGAAGCTTCTTCGCTACGGCGATGTGCCGACCAAAATGTTTGTTAAGTTTTAGATATTTTCTTCCCTAAGGGCAATTTGACCATTCTACCCCTAATTAGTAGGAAAAGTGGGGAGTAAAATGTAAGGAATTTTCATGGAGAATATGTTGCTATGGGGGTGTGTTTGTAATGAATCAAAGGATATAGATAGAATTCCCAAAGAAGAGTAAGGGCAAAATGGGAATGCTTGTGTATAAATTTCATTAAAAGGAATTAAGTCATTGCAAACCCTTCATTCTTCTTCTCCATCGCCACTCTCCTCTCTTGCTTCCTCTCAATTTCTCTTTCTTTTGATCAAGGAGTTTTAAAGGGCTTTTGGAGTGATTTGGGGTAGAAAATCAACCTAAGGCATCCTAAGGTAAGGATTCTTGCTTTGGTTGTGAAGCTTTGTGAGTTTTTGTATATATTGAATATTGAGGGTTTTTGTTCTTTTGTTTAAGAGTAGAGAAAAAGTCAAGCAAACCAAGTGAAAGGAAGAGCTAGTGAAATCTCTCCATAACAAGGTAAGTAAATCCCAACCCAAGTTGAGATTTGAGAATTTTCTTGATTAGGGTTTTGATAGCAATTATGTATGTATGTTGTATACATGTTATATGCCATGTTATTGAGTCTTAAATGGAGATTTCTAGTGCTTTGTGATTGTTTATACATTTCAAGTATAAGAAGTGAGATGTGGGTTGGAAAGGTAGTTTGAGATGGAATTGAAGGATATTGAGGAATCCTTTTTGGAAGTGTCTTTCTTTGGCAGGATTTGTGGCTATGTGAGGGGGTTTCTCCCCATTTTGGATGGTTAGAGAAAGACTTAGAATTATTGTTATAGTAGAGTTTTATTATGCACTTGAGTTGTTTGATGAAATGCCTAATAGAGGTTTGAGTATGAGTAATGAACCTTAATTCTTGCAACATTGCATGTTGGCATTTCATAAGTGCATTTGTGGAGATGAACCATCCATATGCATTAATTGTGCATTGAGAAGTGACTTAAGAAAGAGTAGAAAACTTTGTGTATGCACTTGCTCTATGAGTAGAGAACTTTGTGAATACAACTACTCTAAGGGTAAAGAGAATGAGAAGTGCTAGAGTAGAGTGAATGAGAAGAGCATTAGAAACGGGTTGATGCTTTGTGATCGTCACCCGATAGTTATTAGAAACGGGTTGATGCTTTGTGATCATCACCCGATAGTTATTAGAAACGGGTTGATGCTTTGTGATCATCACCCGATAGTTATGAGAAACGAGTAGGTGCTTTGTGGTCTTTACCCGATAGTTATAAAAACCGAGTAGGTGCTTTGTGATCCCCACTCGATAGTCATTAAGAGCGGGTTGGTGCTGTGTGAACTCCACCCGACAGTCATGAAGAGTGAGATGGTGCTGTGTGAACGCCATCCGACCGTACCTCCGGTAAGATGAGGCCATGACGTTAGTAGAAAACAATAGAAAGAAAGAGTGAGGAAGGAATTAAGAAAAATAGTTACGGGGATAGACAAATAGAGGGTTTACTTACTGAGCATTATTTTGTGCTCACCCCGTCATTTTCCTTTGTGGATGCAGGATCTAGGTGATGATGCAGTCGGAGGGGCGTCGGTAAGCGAGGAGCAATAGCTACACTGTTTCCCCTGTTTTTGTCTTTTTAAATGGCATTTGGTAAATAATGCTCTTTGTGTATAAAAGACTTATTACATATAATAAAAAGAAAAGTTTTGGGCCCATTTTCTATTGTTATTATGCAAGCATTTTACTAGTTTATAGCAGTTGTTACACTGCACCCCCAAGCTCTCAGGCTCAGACTCTGATTCCTTGGGCTGCAGCACCCTTCTTCTCTTGGACTTTTGGCCCATGGTCTTCTGCTTTGGGCATGCAGCCACAGGCTGAGAAGGTTCTGTCGGTTGTTCGGTGGGTGGTTGCGCCCCCACCAGCACTCCTTTGACAAGGGTATCGCTAGGGCCTGCCTCGACTAGTACTTTGGGCGGCATATTCGCTGCATACATGTACTGTTAGTAAAAGAGTTCGCTACATGCAAAAGCAAAAATTTGAAAAGACTGCGAACACTTACGAAGTAAGGGTTCCAAAGTCGCTTCAGAATTGAAGAAGTCGTACTTCCTCAAATTGTCGGTTATCATGAGCAGTTTCATGTCAAAACAGTGATCTGGCAGGTTACCGAATGAAACTATTCGGTTGAAGTCAGAGAGATCTATCAACCTACTCAGCTCACTAAAGTGGCAGATGCCATCATAATGGAAAAAGAAAAACTTGGTCTCGTATGCCCCGACATTACTAGGGTAATTGAATATGTCTCCCTCGATCATGGATCGCTTCGAGAGGTAATAAGAATCTTTGTCCTTGCTCTTTTTTTAAACAGTTCGAGCAAGCGAGCTCCAACGCAGTCAATTGGCCGAGACCATACTCCGCGCACGCGATATACATAGCCACGGCTATCATATATGCATTAGGCATCAGTTTTAAAGGTGCAACCCCGAAGTGATCGAGGATCGACCTAATAAAGGGATGGAAGGGAATTAGTGCTCCGTATTTGAATATAGCTTCAGAGATCGCAGCCATTCCCTTTGGCGGATTCTGACCTGTATGCGACCTGTACCGGTAGACATCTACACTAAGTGCGTATTGGTCTACGGCCTTCTGTATTTTCTCTTAGGTAACCACTGATAGAATCTCTTACGCAGGACCCACTGGGGCATCCTGCACCTGCGAGCTCATCCCCTCATTTGTTCTAGTCACTGTAGGGTCCATCTCTTCTACGATCTGAAAAAAAAGGGGACACGTACAAATTACTCAATCTCTGTACTGAATTTTGTACGATGACGTGGAAGAACAAAACCCTAATGTATCTTCCAAAAATCCTAAAAAACCCTTGGGGACCACCCCCAATGGTTTGTACCCTGAAAACCTATTCCTTACAGAAGTCTAGCCATAAACACCCACCATTATCGTCTAGTTAAGGTTTCCACAAAACAGAAAAAGGAAAGCAATGGAAGGATTTTCCTTACCTTTTTGGCTATGGGGGTCGAACTTCTTACTGTTAACGGATAGTGTGCACCAACTTGAAGGATTGAAAATCTGGTCTCGCAAGAGCTTTTTGCTTTTTCTGAAAGTATGAGCGTTGTGACATTGCTTAAGGCGAGCCTGGGGTTTTATAATAGAGTAAACGGCAATTGGTCTTCCTGAAGCCAAGCGATGTTTGGGCGGAATGCGTCTCTCGCTGTTGATTGCGACCACATGTCATCAATCGGCAAGAAGGAGTAACCGCCACGTTTTGAGAAATTCAATCATCGCATCTCTCTGTTGAAATAATCAAGTGACGACTCAATTCTCTCCTCTATATTAAATGCGCTCTCATCCACATTTAATGTCCTGATAAGGAATGTCGTTTCAGCATGTCTTACATTTAATGCGCATGGCTGACACTTATTGCGCATAGGACGCATTTTTTAGAATAAAGCATACTTCATTAATGGATTAGCTGTCAAGCGCAACGGATAACATATGAAGAGGTCGTTGGAAAAAAACACTCTTCGTTGCATGTCGGTTGCAAAGCGATGTGATTCCTTGCCACCAGCAGAAATATGCCAAGTGTAATCAGGTCGCGAACCTCGCTTAAGATAAGAGGTGCATCGATACGGCACTAAGTAAGGTCTAATCCAGGTTGTCAACTTCGCGGAAGAAGACCATATCAGGTCGCCCATAGAAAGATGTTCTGCGACTTCTTTATAGCCAGGTCGGCTTGACCAGGCATCATTTGGATATGTTAAATCATGGCATAATTATGAAGTTCTCAAGGTTCGATCCTTAAACCTTAAAAACTGTGGGACTTCTGTTATGCCAAAAAAAGTAAGGCTGACGTGAAGCCTCGTCAGTAAAGGATGGTCAGAGTTCAGAAGGGTTCTGCACCATCTAGGTACGGCCACGTCATGCCTAGTGCAAGTGGCATGGCTCCTGTCAGTACAGCAGGTGAGTGCCATGCCAGCAAGCGACTGAAGATCGCCCACGTGTCAAAGCCCTGCTTTAATCGAGGAAATCCCTTGGGCAGTTGATCAATGGGACGCAAAGAAAAGATTTGCATGGCACCTACCCATTTGCAACTTTCATAATTATTACCTTGAACTTTCCCAATATAAATAGAGGATTCCCTCTCATTTGAGGGGATTAGCTAATTTTACTCTAAAATAGCTCTCTCTCTCTCTAAATTGTAATTCAGCTCGCAGAATACAACCTGATCACTCTCTCTTACTAATACAATAATAGTAGACGTATGATTCGCTTTAGAGCATCCAAACCACTTTAAATATTGCTCTTTACCTTTTACTTGATTCAATCCCCTCATATCACATGTGACTTATAAGTCATTTTAGTGGTGTCAAAATCAAGTATCAACAAAATGTTTAATCCAAGCGCTTAATTTCATGTGTAGTTTGTACTTAACTAATGCGCTTTTTTTCCCGAGGCCACAAAAAATAAATATAAATAATGAAAAATATTCATTCGTGGATGGATTTTCTTGAATGTCTCGCAAGTCTTATAATAGTTTTCTGTAGCTCTCTTAAATTTAAGCAAAATTTATTCCTTTAAATATGCTTTGATCTGAGAATTAAACCAATAACCAATTCATATCCCACACTTGTTACTAGGATTATCATTATCATTCTTATATCTTTGCTTATATTGCAAAATCTTTTAGCTATAATATTCAGAGGCATTTTGCTAAGATCATCCTGCACTATATTAATTGTCGAATTTTGTTGTATTTTCGACAAATTAATAAAATATTGACATATAAATAGTTATATTGATTAAGATTTAAAGTTGGAATTCCAATTTATAAAAGTAGCATCATTCTTATCATATTCGGCCAAATGCTTAATAATAATATCGTTAAATAACCATAATGATTAGTCTAGCGGTCAACTAAAACTCTGAGGTATTTTACTCAAAGGGTTTTGAGTTCGATCCACCTACGTTGTTAATGGGGTATCCACTGAAAGAATTTACCAGACCGTCAACTTCAAGATCACGGAAGATTAGTTGAGGTGTCACCAAACTGATCCGAACACCCTGTCAAATAATAATAATAATAATAATATCGTTAAATAAAAGTGATAACTGCCATCAATACCATCGACAACAATTTAAGTAACCTCTTCTATATTTTATCCATTTATTTAGAGCAATTATTTTTATTTTTATTAATTTTAAAAAAATTATAATGAATATTGAGGGAAACGATAGCGTGAAAAATAAAAAAATAGGCTACTTTGTATTATGCGGAAGAATAATACATCTATTCATCAGAAAGAAACGGATACGTATCTCTTTATTTGTAAATAATACGTATTTGATTTTCTGACTGATGTGACAATAGCCTTTAACAAAAACTATACCATATTAAAGCCATGGTCTAAGGGTGTGCAAAACCGGATATCTGATCTGGTTGACCTTTTTTCTGATCCGATCCAAATATTCGGATCAGCCAAGAAACCGATCTGGTTTCTCGACTGATCCGGTTTTGATCCAATCCGAATTTTTGGATCGGATCAACCGAATATCCTATTTTAATCCGAATTTCAAAACAACATTGCAACAAGAACTTTATTTGAAATTAAATCTTTTATATTTATCTAAAATTAAACTAAATTGGACTTAAAAGACATAAAGATATTATGAAATAACAAAACAACAATCAAATGGAACACAAAAAAATCTGCCATAGCAAAACAGCACCAAAACACCTTGACAGAGCAATGAATAGTACAGACTACAAAACAGCAGCAAGAAACCGAAAACTACAGCCACCAAACAGCCTGAAAAATGCCAGTAAACCAGCAGAGTAGACCAATACCTTTCGTTTGCTCTCCTTCAGTGCCGATTCTTCACAAAGAATATGTTGCTTACTGTTTATTTAAAACATTGAACCTATCTTGGAGAAAATTTAACTCCCCCGACATCCCAAGTTTCCATTTAACAAAATGGACATGAAAATCTTTTTGATTTTTTTTTGGGTTAAAAAATACGACGTGGCACACTTAATTGTAATTAAAGCAGCAAAAAGAATTAGGGTGAAAAGATTTAAACATTTGTGGGTTAGAGTATAATAAAGAGAAGATGATTTAAAATTTGAAAGGAAAAACACATTTCTCTCCACTTCTCTTTCTCAAAACAGGATTCAAACACCTTCCTCTCTCTCGTTTTTTCTTCCAATTTTCTGCAATTTCTTTACTCTTTCCATTTTTGTTATTCCTTGTCATTCCCGATTAAGTTATAATGGCTGAGATTCTCAAAGAAACAGAAAAAAAACACATCCACTCCCCAAATTGTAGGCACCACTGGGTCTACCAAAAATGGAGAATTAGAAGTTGCAGTGGAGTAACTTCCGATGACTGAAGTTGCTCCACCAGGAGAGGAGACGGCGCCGACAGAAGACATTCTACTGGCGGACAAGGGAGGGTAGGAGTTGAAATTGAAACTAAAGAAGAGGACGCCGACGCAAATTCCAAGCGTCGAACATGATCGCTTAAGCTAAAAATCGCTTAAGCGACCAATAGTAGAAGCGAAGAATCGCTTAAGCGATCGTGTATCTGGGCAGAAGTTGATTCTACCTCGGACATGATCGCTTAAGCGACCAAGGTTAAAAGCAAAGGATCGCTTAAGCGATCATGTGTCTAGGCACTTATTGATTGTTTTGTTCATGATCGCTTAAGCGATCGAAGTTTGCTTAAGCGACCAACAATAAAAGTGAAAAATCGCTTAAGCAATACCTAGATTGCTTAAGCGATCGTGCATCTGGACAAAAGTTGATTCTACCTCGGACATGATCACTTAAGCGATTATAAATCGTTTAAAACGACCGACATTAAAAGTAAAGGATCGCTTAAGCGATCGTGCGTCTGGGCACTTATTTATTGTCTTGTTCATGATCGCTTAAGCGACCAACAGTAAAAGCGAAGAATCGCTTAAGCGATACCTAGATCACTTAAGTGATCGTGCATCTGGACAGAAGTTGATTCTGCCTTGGACATGATCGCTTAAAGCGACCAACATTAAAAGTAGAGGATCGTGTATCTAGGCACTTATTTATTGTCTTGTTCGTGGTCACTTAAGCGATCTACAATCGCTTAAGCGACCAACAGTAAAAGCGAAAAATCGCTTAAGCGATTGTGCATCTAGGTAGAAGTTTATTTTGCCTCGAACATGATCGCTTAAGCGATCAAGGTTAAAAGCAAATGATCGTTTAAGTAATTGAATAAATTGCTTAAGCGATCGTGCGTCTGGGCACTTGTTGATTCTATCTTGTTCGTGATCGCTTAAGCGACAAAGTGTAAAAGCATAAAATCGCTTAAACGATAACATAAATACAACCAGATCTCTTAAGCGACTAAGTCTAAATACACAGGATTGCTTAAGCGAGAAATGAAATCTCATAAGCGATCCAGTGTATTCGGATTATTTTCATTGTATTTCACTAGATCGGTTAAGCGATTAACGCTATCTTAGACATATAAGGTGTATGATTCGTTCAGTGGACCATGACCATTATTACATTTTATGCCTATATTAAACATATATAGTATAGAATGTTTACGTCTATATTAAACATATCATGTATACGATTCGTTCAGTGGACCATGACCATTATTATATTTTAATTAAATTAGTTCTTTTATGGGTATATTAAACATATATGGTGTAGAATGTTTACATCTATATTAAACATATCAGGTGTACGATTCGTTCAGTGAACCATGACCGTTATTATATTTTAATTAAATTAGTTCTTTTATGGGTATATTAAACATATATGGTGTAGAATGTTTACATCTATATTAAACATATCAGGTGTACGATTCGTTCAGTGAACCATGACTGTTATTATATTTTAATTAAATTAGTTCTTTTACGGCTATATTAAACATATATGGTGTAGAATGTTTACGTCTACATTAAACATATCAGGTGTACTATTCGTTCAGTGAACCATGACCGTTATTATATTTTAATTAAATTAGTTCTTTTACGGCTATATAAACCATTGGTGTAGAATGTTTACGTCTATATTAAACTATCAGGTGTATGATTCATTCAGTGAACCATGACGTTATTATTTTAATTAAATTAGTTCTTTTACGGCTATATTAACATATATGATGTAGAATATTACGTCTAGTTAAACATATCAGGTGTACGATTCGTTCGTGGACCATAACGTTATTATATTTTATTAAATTGGTTCTTTTACGGCTATATTAAACACATAGGTGTAAATGTTTACGTCTATATTAACATATCAGGTTACGATTCGTTGAATGGACCATGACCGTTATTATATTTAATTAAATTAGTTTTTTTACGGCTATATTAAACACATATGGTATAGAATGTTTCGTCTATATTAAACATTCAGTGTACGATTCGTTCAGTGGACCATGACCGTTATATATTTTAATTAAATTAGTTCTTTTACAGTTATATTAAACATATATGGTGTAGAATATTTACTTCTATATTAAACATATTAGTGTACGATTCGTTTAGTGGACCATGACCGTTATTATTTCTATTAAATTAGTTCTTTTACAACTATATTAACAATATGGTGTAGAATGTTTATGTTTATATTAAACATATCAGGTGTACGGTTCGTTCAGTGGACCATGACCGTTATTATATTTAATTAAATTAGTTCTTTTACGGCATATTAATATATGGTGTAGAATGTTTATGACTATATTAAATATATCAGTGTACTTTCGTTCAGTAAACCATGACCGTTATTATATTTTAATTAAATTAGTTATTTTACGTCTATATTAATATATGTTCATCAAAATGGAAAAGAAATATTGAAGTAAATTACCCTTAATCACTTAAGCGATCCCGTCTATTGCCTTGTCTACAGAGAGCAAGCAAATGGTTGCAGGTTCAATTTTATATCATATTATATTTTTTTTATATTACTTTCTTGCCAAGAACTAACAAAAATATAAATAACAATAGATCTTTCAATTTTATGTACGGTGCTGATCAACAAAGACCGAAGTGTTCTTTCACATTCTATTGAAATGAAAAAAATAATTAATAAAAAAGGACTAAATATTAAATAAACATTACGGATATAATTTCTCACCGAAGTATACGCTTACTGCATCGCTTAAGGAATCCAGTATATCGCTTAAGCGATTTAGTACAAATAGCTTGATCGCTTAAGCGATCTGTTGCCATATACCTGATCGCTTAACGATGCATAAGCGATATACTTCGGTGATCAAATTTAAACGACTAGTCAATTATTAATTAAACATCTTACATTCATCGTTAAAAGTTAGTCTGGATATAAAAAAAAATACATACAATATAATACTTTATTGATGATGTTGATATTCTAATATAAATACATGTCGACTTATATCAACATGTGTGCTCCTTAATGTAATTGATGATATTTTGTAATCAACCAGACAAATTTATGATATAATTTTACTTTTAATAGACAACTTTTATATATATTGAGTTCGAATACTTCCTCGGATATTAATAGGGGGTAGTTATTGGCACTTTTATCCAATCGACATTTTTAGGGTATCAAAATATTAGTTAGTACATAAAACTAAACTAGACACCTATAGTCATAAAGGTAAAAAATAAAAAGGAAAATAATACAGTCACTGAAAGTAGTACATCGAATTTATGCTTGAATGACGTGACGCAATCTTGACCGTCGATTAATTAAACTTAATATTAATCGATGGTCAGATTTTATCATGTCTTTAATGCACTACTTCCGTAACTTATCATTGCTCAATAAAAATTGATGTATGTTATGCACTACTTTTGTAGTTTCTATTTAAGGTATATATTAAATATTTAAATCATAACTTTAAAAATCAGTATCTTCTCATTTCTATTATATACAACCCAATTTATCACTTCATATT
The DNA here is from genome assembly GCF_008641045.1 of Pistacia vera. Classification (NCBI taxonomy): domain Eukaryota; kingdom Viridiplantae; phylum Streptophyta; class Magnoliopsida; order Sapindales; family Anacardiaceae; genus Pistacia; species Pistacia vera. The sequence continues at coordinate 704,511 of NW_022196349.1, read as the reverse complement.
CACATAAAATAAAGTCATGAAGAATAATATAATATTAATTATTGATTTGCCAGCTTCAATATAGCTTTAATCTATTCATAAGAGTAAACGACATTTCCCACCCAAGGTTTGACGAAATTTCAAGTTAGTACCATTGGTTTCATTTATTCTAGATTCCCCCTTAAAGTAACAGTGTTTGAATTTTTAGGGTTTGAGGGTACAATTACCAATATGCCTTAATTAAAATTATGTTTTAACCCCTAAAATAGATATTCAAAACTTACCATTTTATTTTCAAATTATATCAAAAAACACCTCGATCACTATACACCCTCATCAGAAACAGCCCGATCTGGGCTGTTTCCGACGACGTCGAACCCCTGGTCCCTTCATCACCTTCCCCGTAGTCCGTCTCCAAAACCCCTTTGGTTCCCGACTCATTTGCCCCTCCAATCGCCGCACCGTTAGGCTTAGGGTTTCGTGTTCTTCACCGGATTCAGTCGATTCCGGCGGTGAAAATCCAATTGGACACCACCAATGCAACCACCGTCCCCAAATCTATGAAACCCCAATGTCCCCAGCACCGTTTCGTCGTCATTCGTCGGCCGAGAGTTCCTGTTCATCGGCCGTTTTTCGTTGCCGTGCCGGAGATCGCGAGTGATAAGGGTTGTGAATGATATGGTTTTGTAGAGGGGAGGATAGGGGTTCAAATGGTGGTGACTAGGTGATTTTAGGTGAAGAATCACCGAAAAGAGCGAAAAATGTCGGGAACGACGGCTGCTAACGTGCGCCGAAGAACTGTTAGAGGCGGTGGTCTGCTAACGTGCGCTGCCCATGTAAAATGACCAATTTACCCCTTTACCGTTACATCAACGTTTTTCTGTCACTTTAAGGGAAATCTGAATAAATAAATCAGTGGTACTAACTTGGGATTTCGTCAAACCTTGTGTGGAAAATGTCGTTTACTCATTTCATAATTATAAGACAAAAGGTTGATTGAAGTTTGGAACTGAAGAGTAACAAGAAATAGTCAAAATACAAGTAAATATTATGGTGACCCCATTTATCTCAATAAATAAAGTGTAAACTGACTTTTCCTACTCAAATAATGATTAATTACACTTTCTAACCATATACCTTTAAATGTCACTTTATTACTCAAATTTATATTCATTTCTAATTCTAACATTATACAACCCCATACTATCACCTAGGGGTGGCGGTTCCGGGTACCCTGCACTTTTCCGGGAACCGGAACCGAACCGCACAGTACAGGTTCCCAAAAAAAGGAACCGGAACCGGAACCTCACAGTACAGTGTTCTTCAATTCAAGAAACCGGAACCTAATGCAGGTTCCGGTTCCTTTCCAGGGTACCCTGTAAAAAATCAATTACCCCCCTATTATTTAAAAAATAACAAACACCTTTAAGTTTACAAATACACCCCTAACAAATTTTCGTTATTCATTCATTTGTGTCCAATGTAACTCATAACCTGTAATCTCTAAGTAACGCTTGAATTCAATCAATTCACACAATTCACATAAAATTCGTCAATCAAAACCAAAACACAACATTATTCATCACAATTCACATAAAATAACTTCACCAAAATCATTAAACAAACAACAATTCTATATACTAATTCTAACATTGCCATTTGCCAGGGGTCTATTGATAAGTTAATAAATATTATGTTTATAAATTTATTAATTTAATGTTATATTGGTTAATTGGGTATTTATAATATACCAAATATATTTAGTAATTTAATATTAGAAACAGTATTTTATAATTAAATAAGTGATCATACTACATGTAATTGTAATGTTTAATTAATTAAGTGATCATACTACAATGTAAATTGTAATGTATATTAATTAAGTATATATTATTTAATTATAATGTAATATTATAATTAATTAAATTGTTATCATTTAATTGTATTATAATATTTTTATAATAGAATGTTATAATTATTAAATAATCATACCATAAATTTATATAATAATGTTATAATTAATAAAATTATAATATTCGATTAAATATTGTGCAAATAAGTAAATTACTAATGTTTATAATATATGTCATAATCATTAGTAATCATTTAATTATGTAATGTTATATTAATTATATGATCATACTAATAGTATAATATAATGTTATAATGAATTAGTAATCATACTACAAATCTATAATTTAATATTATAATTAATTAAATTTCAAATCATTTAATTAATATACTAATGTTATAATGGAATTTATAATTGATTAAGTAATCATTACAAATATATAAAGTAATGTTATAATTAATTAAATTTTTAATCGTTTAATTAAGTAATGTAATAGTAGTATAATTACTAATGTTTATAATGTAATGTTATAATTCATCTAATTAAGTAATTATGCAATCTTTAACTATATAATGCTAAATTAAGTAAGTGATTATAATTAATGTAATAATAATATTATAATTTAATTGAGTAATTATTAACTATAATGTAATTTTAATTAATGTTTATAAGGTAATATTATAATTAATTAAATTTCTTATCATTTAATTAAGTATTGTGCTAATGTTTTATGTAGTAAATTAATAATTACTAATGTTTAAATATAATATAACTCATAATCAATTAAGTAATATTAATTATGTAATGTTATATTATTATATGATCATACTATAATAGTATAATGTAATGTTAAATGAATTAAGTATTCACTACAAATCTATAATTTATTATATTATAATAATTAAATTTCAAATCATTTAATTATATCTAATGTTTATAATGGAAGTTATAATTGATTAAGTATCATTTACAAATATAAAAGAATGTTATAATAATTAAATTTTTAATCGTTTAATTAAGTAATGTAATATATATAGTGATTACTAATGTTTAATGTAATGTTATAAATTCATAACTAATTAAGTAATTATGTAATCATTTAACTATATAATGCTATAATTAAGTAAGTGTCATAATAATGTATATAATATATTAATTTAATTGAGTAATTATTTAACTATAATATATGTTTAATTAATGTTTATAAGGTAATGTTTATAATTAATTAAATTTCTTATCATTTAATTAAGTATTGTGCTAATTGTTTAGTAATTAGTAATTACTAATGTTTAAAATATAATATCATAACTCATAATCAATTAGTAATTATTTAATTATGTAATGTTTATTAATTATATGATCATACTATAAATAGTATAATGAATGTTTAATGAATTAGTATCACTACTACAATCTATAATTTAATTTATAATTAATTAAATTTCAAATCATTCATTAATATGCTATGTTTACAATGGAATGTTATATTGATTAAATAATCATATTACAAATATATAAGTAATGTTATAATTAATTAAATTTTTAATCGTTTAATTAAGTATGTAATAGTTATAGTAAATTACTAATGTTTTAAATGTAATGTTATAAATTCATCTAATTAAGTAATTATGTAATCATTTAACTATATAATGCTATAATTAAGTAAGTATCATAATAAATGTATATTATAATTATAATTTAATTGAGTAATTATTAACTATAATTAATGCTTAATTAATGTTTATAATGAAATGTTTATAAGATAATGTTATATTTATTAATTTCTTATCATCAATTAAGTATTTTGCTAGGTTTATAGTAAATTAGTAATTACTAATGTTTAAAATATAATATCATAACTCATACTCATTAAGTATTATTAATTATGTATGTTATATTAATTATATGATCATACTAAATAGTTAATGTAATGTTTAATGAATTAAATAATCATACTATAAATCTATAATTTAATATTATAATTTTAAATTTCAAATCATTTATTATAATACATGTTTATAATAGAATGTTATAATTGTTAAGTAATTATATTATAAATATAAGGTAATGTTATAATTAATTAAATTTTTAATATTTAATTAGTAATGTAATAATATAGTAAATTAGTAAATTACTATGTTTATAATGTAATGTTATAATTCATAACTAATTATGTAATTATGTAATCATTTAACTATGTTGCTATATTAAGTAAGTGATCATAATATAAATGTATATATATAATTTAATATTTAATTGAGTAATTATTTAACTATAATGTAATGTTTATTAATGTTATAATAATTAAATTTTTTATCATTTAATTAAGTATTGTGCTAATTTTTATGTAGCAAATTAGTAATTACTAATGTTTAACACTAATATCATCACTCAATCAATTAAGTATTATTTAATTAGGTAATGTTATATTATTATATAATCTAACTATAATGTATGTATAGTGTTAACTATTAAATAACATACTATAATTTTTAATGTAATATTATAATTAATTAAATTTTTAATCATTTAATTAAGTTTGTACTAATGTTTATAATAAGACAATTAATTAAGTAGTAATCAAATATGTAATGCTATAATTAATTATACTATAAATCATTAAGTAATGTTATAAAGTTATAATTAATGTAATCATTTAACTATAATGTAATGTATAATTGATTAAGTATGATATTTACTAGTAATTAAATTTATTAATGTTTATCAATTTATCATATGTAATTAATTAATTACTAATTTATTTAGATATACTTAGAACTTGATATTGAAGTAAATAACTAATATATATTACTCAATCAATATACTATTTTATTCAAAAATAATTCTTTTAATAACATTAAAAATGTAAAACACTTTTAATTGGATCATATTCCAATTATTCACTTAATTGATCAAAACTTTAATATTAATATATTATAAATATTAAAGCTTTTAATTGGTGTATTTATATGTATAAGTATAATTGTATTCGTTATTTTATTTAATTAGGTTATTCTAAAAATTTAACTTTTTCTATTTTAAATTTTTTTATATGTAAATAAAGAAACTCCCCCATTATTTACATTTCACAAATATTTCATTATATCCAGGTTCCAAATAGGTTCTAACAGTTCCAAATAGGTTCTACAGTTCAAAATAGGTTCTAAACAGGTTCCAAAAACAGGTTCCAATATAGGTTCCAAAACAGGTTCCAAACAGGTTCCAAAACGGTTCCAAACAGGTTCCAAACAGGTTTCAAACAGTTTCAACAGGTTCCAAACAGGTTCTCACCAGGATCCCACAGGGTACCCCCTACAGGTTCCAAACAGGGTACCCTTTTTACAGGTTCCGGTTCCGGTTCCGGTTCCTCCGAGGGTAAGAACCGGTACCGGAACCGCACAGTAGCGGTTCCAAAAAATTGGAACCGGAACCTACCCGCACAGTGCAGGTTTTGGGTAGGTTCCGGTTCCGGTTCCGGTTCTACCCGCTACCCGTGCTCACAGTGAGTATCACCATTCTCTTCTCCTACCATCACTTATAAAAATCCCTCAAATTCTACTCCTATCAACCCCGTTAATCATCGATAATTGAGTGATCAGGGCTTGTAAAACTGCCTCTCCCAAGGCAAATTTTGATAAATCTTAATCATCAAAATCTAATCTTTCATCATTAAAAGACTCATCGACCTTCTTTCTTAGGAGGTGTTTGTCTAAGCTTATGAAAATTAGCTTATAAGCAACAATTGCTTATAAGCTAAGCTAATTTTAGCTTATAAGCGTTTAAATTTTAAGCAATTATGTGTTTGGTTAAAGTACTTATAAGTAATTGATAAGTAGTTGACGTGTTTGGTAAAATATGGCTTATAAGTACATTTTATTATAAAATGACTAAAAATGGTACTATATTAAACAAGAATATATTATGAAATTTTAAAATTAAATAAGGATAATGTGGTAATATACTTGGTCAAATTAGCTTATAAGCAGAGTGCTTATAAGCCAAAAAAAAAAAAAAAGTATCTTCCACCAACTTATTTTTTATTTTTTTTTGGCTTATAAGCTCAAAAAACTTATAAACAAATAAGTCAATTTTTAATTTAGCTAACTTATAAGTTTAGACAAATACCCCTTTAATAAACTTTAATAATTGTATTGAATTTACCTTTTATTCCATACAAGATTATAAAATTAAATAATAAAATAATATTTTAAAAATTTACGAGTAATTATTCGTCGTTAATCCATTATTTGGGTTGGATAAAAATTGTTGACTCACAAATAGCGAGGATTTAAAATGGCTGAGAGTGGAAGGTACAAGTCATTATTGCTAAGCTAGTGGGAGCATGGCCATGTATGTACGGGAAGCGACCGTCCCCATAAAAGAAAAGAAAAGAAAAAACACTTATTTAAAATTTTGATTAAAAAACTAAGTTCGCGTTGGTCCATGTCTCATTAGTTTTGTCTTAATCAGTTCTATCTCTCTTCGTATATTAACCTATAGTCATCTTAATTACATAGTTAAGTATAAATATATATTAAAAATAATGAAGATAATAACTAAAAAAAAAAGATACTGTTCGGCTATAAAAGGGAAGGCAACCTTTCCTTTCTTGAACACACAAGTATGTCTTTCTCTCTCTTTAAAATCAGTTTCTCCAATTAGTTTAGTGCCTTTTGGTAGCTGTGTGAGATCAGTTCAGACCTAACACACCACTCCGAGAAGGTAAACGAGAAACAAACCCCCCCAAACAACACACTAAAATCTTTAATCTTTCATTCTTCTGTAATTGCTTGCATGTTCATGAGTTATGAATGGTGGGTCTTTTTTTCTATTTTATTTTAAAACTTTATCTGGCTTTCTTAACCTGGATCTGAACCGGGTCTTTAACTAGGGTTTCTACTAGGTTCTCTCATAAATTGGAAGAAAATCCACTTCATTTTTACCCCTTTTAGTTCCATTTTATATGTATGGTTCTTACTTTATTATACTTAGAAAATGTGAAAGTTATGGGTTGATGGATTTTGGAGGGTGAAGAATGGCGAGAGAGAAGATCAAGATCCAGAAGATTGATAACGTAACGGCCAGGCAAGTCACCTTCTCTAAGAGGAGGCGAGGTCTCTTTAAGAAAGCTGAAGAGCTTTCTGTTCTCTGTGACGCCGAGGTTGCTCTCATCATTTTCTCAGCTACTGGCAAGCTCTTTGAGTACTGCAGCGCCTCCAACCTCACAGTACAGGTTCTTCAATTCAAGAACCGGAACCTAAATGCAGGTTCCGTGCCTTTCCAGGGTACCCTGTAAAAAATCAATTACCCCCCTATTAGTTTAAAAATAACAAAAACACCTTATAAGTTTACAAATACACCCCTAACAAATTTTCGTTATTCATTCATTTGTGTCCAATGTACTCATAACCTGTAATCTCTAAGTAACGCTTGAATTCAATCAATTCATCACAATTCACATAAAATTCGTCATCAAACCAAACACAAACAATTATTCATCACAATTCACATAAAATAACTTCACCAAAATCATTTAACAACAACAATTCTTAATACTAATTACTAACATTGCCATTTGCCAGGGGTCTATTTGATAAGTTATAAATTTTAATGTTTATAAATTTATTAATTTAATGTTATAATTGGTTAATTGGGTATTTATATTACCAAATTAATTTAGTAAATTTATTATTAGAAACAAGTAATGTTATAATTATTAAGTGATCATACTACTGTAAATTGTAAGTTATAATAATTAAGTGATCATACTCATGTAAATTGTATTTATAATTAATTAAGTAATAATTATTTAATTTAATGTAATATTATAATTATTAAATTGTTAATCATTTAAAAGTATTATAATATTTTTTTATATAGAATGTTATAATTAATTAAATAATCATACCATAAATTTATAATATAATGTTATAATTATAAATATAAATATTCGATTAAATATTGTGCAAATTAGTAAATTACTAATGTTTATAATATAATGTCATATCATAGTAATCATTTAATTATGTAATGTTATATTAATTATATGATCATACTATAATAGTATAATATAATGTTATAATGAATTAAGTAATCATACTACAAATCTATAATTTAAATTATAATTAATTAAATTTCAATCATTTAATTAATATACTAATGTTTATAATGGAATATTATAATTGATTAAGTAATCATTTACAAATATAAAAGTAATGTTATAATTATTAAATTTTTAATCTTTTAATTAGTAATGTAAAGTAAGAAATTACTAAGGTTTATAATGTAATGTTATAAATTCATAACTAATAGTAATTATCAATCATTTAACTATATAATGCTATAATTAAGTAAGTGATTATAATATAATGTAATAATAATATTATAATTTAATTGAGTAATTATTAACTATAATGTAATGTTTATTAATGTTTATAAGTAATATTATATTAATTAAATTTCTATCATTAATTAAGTATTGTGCTAATGTTTATGTAGTAAATTAATAATTACTAATGTTTAAAATATAATATCATAACTCATAATCATTATTAATTATTTAATTATGTAATGTTATATAATTATATGATCATACTATAATAGTATAATTAATGTTATAATGATTTAGTAGTCATACACAAATCTATATTTAATATTATAATTAATATTTCAAATCATTTAATTAATATACTAATGTTTATAATGGAATGTTTAATTGATTAGTAATCATATTACAAATATATAAAGTAATGTTATAATTAATTAAATTTTTAATCGTTTAATTAAGTAATGTTAGTATAGTAGATTACTAATGTTTATAATGTATGTTATAAATTCATAACTAATTAAGTATTATGTAATCTTTAACTTATATATGCTATAATTAAGTAAGTGATCATAATATAATGTATATAATAATATTATAATTTAATTGAGTAATTATTTAACTATAATATAATGTTTAATTAATGTTTATAAGGTAATTGTTAATTAATTAAATTTCTTATCATTTAATTAAGTATTGTGCTAATGTTTATGTAGTAAATTGTAATAATAATGTTTAATATAATTCATAACTCATATCAATTAAGTAATTATTTAATTATGTAATGTTATATTAATTATGATCATACTATAAATAGTATAATGTAATGTTATAATGAATTAAGTAATCATACTACAAATCTATAATTTAATATTATATTAATAAATTTCAATCATTTCATTAATATGCTATGTTTACAATGGAATGTTATAATTGATTAAATAATCATATTCAAAATATAAAGTAATGTTATAATTATTAAATTTTTATCGTTTAATTAGTAATGTAAGTTATAGTAAATTACTAATGTTTATAATGTAATGTTAAAATCATAACTAATTAAGTAATTATGTAACATTTAACTATATAATGCTATATTAAGTAAGTAATCATATATAATGTAATATTAATATTATAATTTAATTGAGTAATTATTTACTATAATGTAATGCTTAATTAATGTTTATAATGAATGTTTATAAGATAATGTTATAATTAATTAAATTTCTTACATAATAAGTATGTGCTATGTTTATTAGTAAATTAGTAATTACTATGTTAAAAATAATATCATAACTCATACTCAATTAAGTAATATAATTATGTATGTTATATAATTATATGATCATACTATATATATAATGTAATGTTATAATGAATTAAATAATCATACTATAAATCTATAATTTAATTTATATTAATTAAATTTCAAATCATTTGATTAATATACTAAGTGTATAATAGAATGTTATAATTGATTAAGTAATTATTTATAAATATATAAGTAATGTTATAATTAATTAAATTTTTAATAGTTTAATTAAGTAATGTAATAATATATAATTAGTAATTACTAATGTTTTAATGTAATGTTATAAATTCATAACTAATTATTAATTATGTAATCATTTAACTATGTAATGCTATAATTAAGTAAGTGATCATAATTAAATGTAATATAATAATATTATAATTTAATTGAGTAATTATTTAACTATAATGTATGTTTAATTAATGTTTATAATTAATTAAATTTTTATCATTTAATTAAGTATTGTGCTAATGTTTATGTAGCAAATTAGTAATTACTAGTTTTAACATATATCAATCCTCATAATCATTAAGTAATATTTAATTTGTAATGTTATAATTAATTATATCATACTATAATGTAATTTATAGTGAATTAACTATTAAATAACATACTATAAATTTTTAATGTAATATTTTTAATTAAATTTTTAATCATTTAATTAAGTTTGTACTAATGTTTATAATAAAGACAATTAATTAAGTAGTAATCAATTAAGGTAATGCTATAATTAATTATACTATAATCAATTAAGTAATGTTATAAAGTTATAATTAATTAAGTAATCATTTAACTATTGTAATGTTATAATTGTTAAGTATGATATTTACTGTAATTAATTTATTAATGTTTATCAATTTATATATGTAATTAATTAATTCTATTTATTATAGATATACTTAGAACTTGATAATTGAAGTAAATAACTAAATATATTATTACTCAATCAATATACTATTTTATTCAAAAATAATTCTTTTAATAACATAAAAATGTAAAACACTTTATTGATCATAATTCCAATTTTCACTTAATTGATCAAAACTTAATATTAATAATTATAATATATTAAAGCTTTTAATATGGTGTAATTTATATGTAATAGTAAATTGTATTCGTATATTTATTTAATTAGGTTATTCTAAAATTTAACTTTTTCTATTTAAATTTTTTTATTGTAAAATAATAGAAACTCCCCCATTATTTACATTTCACAAATATTTCATTATGTCCAGTTCCAAAATGTTCTAAACAGGTTCCAAATAGGTTCTAACAGGTTCCAAATAGGTTCTAAACAGGTTCCAAAACAGGTTTCCAAATAGGTTCCAAACAGGTTCCAAACAGGTTCCAAACAGGTTCCAAACAGGTTCCAAACAGGTTTTCAAAACAGGTTCCCAACACTTTCCAAACAATTCTCCTAAACGTCAAATGGTTGCAGAGTTCAATTTTATATCAATATTATATTTTTTTTATATTACTTTCTTGCCAAGAACTAACAAAAATAATAGAATAACAATAGATCTTTCAATTTTATGTACGGTGCTGATCAACAAAGACCGAAGTGTTCTTTTCACATTCTATTGAAATGAAAAAAATAATTAATAAAAAAGGACTAAATATTAAATAAACATTACGGAATATAATTTCTCACCGAAGTATATCGCTTACTGCATCGCTTAAGGAATCCAGTATATCGCTTAAGCGATTTAGTACAAATAAGCTTGATCGCTTAAGCGATCTGTTGCCATATACCTGATCGCTTAAGCGATGCAGTAAGCGATATACTTCGGTGATCAAATATTAAACGACTAGTCAATTATTAATTAAACATCTTACATTTCAGTCGTTAAAAGTTAGTCTGGAATATAAAAAAAATATCATACAATATAATAACTTTATTGATGATGTTGATAATTTCTAATATAAATACATGTACGACTTATATCAACATGTGTGCATCACTTAATGTAATTGATGATATATTTTGTAATCAACCAGACAAATTTATGATATAATTTTACTTTTAATAGACAACTTTTATATATATTGAGTTCGAATACTTCCTCGGATATTAATAGGGGGTAGTTATTGGCACTTTTATCCAATCGACAGTTTTAGGGTATCAAAATATTAGTTAAGGTACATATAAACTAAACTAGACACCTATAGTCATAAAGGTAAAAAATAAAAAAGGAAAATAATACAGTCACTGAAAGTAGTACATCGAATTTATGCATTGAATGACGTGACGCAATCTTGACCGTCGATTAATTATAACTTAATATTAATCGATGGTCAAGATTTTATCATGTCATTTAATGCACTACTTCCAGTAACTGTATCATTGCTCAATAAAAAATTGATGTATGTTATGCAGCTACTTTTGTAGTTTACTATTTAAAGGTATATATTAAATATTTAAATCATAAACTTTAAAAATCAGTATCTTCTCATTTCTATTTATACAAACCCAATTTATCACTTCATATTCACAATAAAATAAAGTCATGATAGAATAATTATATATTAATTAATTGAATTTGCCAGCTTCAATATAGCTTTAATCTATTTCATAAGAGTAAACGACATATTCCCACCCAAGGTTTGACGAAATTTCAAGTTAGTACCATTGGTTTCATTTATTCTAGATTCCCACCCTTAAAGTAACAGTGTTATGAATTTTTAGGGTTTAGAGGGTACAATTACCATAATGCCCTTAATTAAAATTATGTTTTAACCCCTAAAATAGTAGAATTACAAAACTTACCATTTTATTTTCAAATTATATCAAAAACACCCTCGATCACTATACACCCTCATCAGAAACAGCCCGATCTGGGCTGTTTCCGACGACGTCGAACCCCCTGGTCACCTTCATCACCTTCCCCGTAGTCCGTCGTCCAAAACCCCTTTGGTTCCCGACTCATTTGCCCCTCCAATCGCCAGCACCGTTAGGCTTAGGGTTTCGGTGTTCTTCACCGGATTCAGGTCGATTCCGGCGGTGAAAATCCAATTGGACACCACCAATGCAACCACCGTCCCCAAATCTATGAAACCCCAATGTCCCCAGCAACCGTTTCGTCGTCATTCGTCGGCCGAGAGTTCCTGTTCATCGGCCGTTTTTCGTTGCCGTGGCCGGAGATCGGCGAGTGATAAGGGGTTGTGAATGATATGGTTTTGTAGAGGGGAGGATAGGGGTTCAAATGGTGGTGACTAGGGTGATTTTAGGTGGAAGAATCACCGGAAAAGAGCGAAAAATGTCGGGAACGACGGCTGCTAACGTGCGCCGAAGGACTGTTAGAGGCGGTGGTCTGCTAACGTGCGCTGCCCATGTAAAATGACCAATTTACCCCTTTACCGTTACATCAAACGTTTTTCTGTCACTTTAAGGGTGGAAATCTGGAATAAATGAAATCAGTGGTACTAACTTGGGATTTCGTCAAACCTTGGGTGGGAACATGTCGTTTACTCATTTCATAATTATAAGACAAAAGGTTTGATTGGAAGTTTGGAACTGAAGATGAACAAGAAAATAGTCAAAATACAAGTAAATATGTAATGGTGACCCCATTTATCTCAATAAATAAAGTGTAAACTGACTTTTTCCTACTCAAATAATGATTTAATTACACTTTCTAACCATATACCTTTAAAATGTCACTTTATTACTCAAATTTATATTCAATTTCTAATTCTAACATTATTACAACCCCATACTATCACCTAGGGGTGAGCGGTTCCGGGTACCCTGCACTTTTCCGGGGAACCGGAACCGGAACCGCACAGTACAGGTTCCCAAAAAAAGGAACCGGAACCGGAACTCACAGTAACAGGTTCTTCAATTCAAGAAACCGGAACCTAAAATGCAGGTTCCGGTTCCTTTCCAGGGTACCCTGTAAAAAATCAATTACCCCCCATTATTTAAAAAATAACAAACACCTTTAAGTTTACAAATACACCCCTAACAAATTTTCGTTATTCATTCATTTGTGTCCAATGTAACTCATAACCTGTAATCTCTAAGTAACGCTTGAATTCAATCAATTCACACAATTCACATAAAATTCGTCAATCAAAACCAAAACACAACATTATTCATCACAATTCACATAAAATAACTTCACCAAAATCATTAAACAACACAATTCTATATACTAATTCTAACATTGCCATTTGCCAGGGGTCTATTGATAAGTTAATAAATATTATGTTTATAAATTTATTAATTTAATGTTATATTGGTTAATTGGGTATTTATAATATACCAAATAATTTAGTAATTTAATATTAGAAACAAGTATTTTATAATTAAATAAGTGATCATACTACATGTAATTGTAATGTTTAATTAATTAAGTGATCATACTACAATGTAAATTGTAATGTATATTAATTAAGTATATATTATTTAATTATAATGTAATATTATAATTAATTAAATTGTTATCATTTAATTGTATTATAATATTTTTTATAATAGAATGTTATAATTATTAAATAATCATACCATAAATTTATATAAAATGTTATAATTAATAAAATTATAATATTCGATTAAATATTGTGCAAATAGTAAATTACTAATGTTTATATATATGTCATAATCATTAGTAATCATTTAATTATGTAATGTTATATTAATTATATGATCATACTAATAGTATAATATAATGTTATAATGAATTAGTAATCATACTACAAATCTATAATTTAATATTATAATTAATTAAATTTCAAATCATTTAATTAATATACTAATGTTATAATGGAATTTATAATTGATTAAGTAATCATTACAAATATATAAAGTAATGTTATAATTAATTAAATTTTTAATCGTTTAATTAAGTAATGTAATAGTAGTATAATTACTAATGTTTATAATGTAATGTTATAATTCATCCTAATTAAGTAATTATGCAATCTTTAACTATATAATGCTATAATTAAGTAAGTGATTATAATTAATGTAATAATAATATTATAATTTAATTGAGTAATTATTAACTATAATGTAATTTTAATTAATGTTTATAAGGTAATATTATAATTAATTAAATTTCTTATCATTTAATTAAGTATTGTGCTAATGTTTATGTAGTAAATTAATAATTACTAATGTTTAAATATAATAATAACTCATAATCAATTAAGTAATATTAATTATGTAATGTTATATTATTATATGATCATACTATAATAGTATAATGTAATGTTATAATGAATTAAGTATTCACTACAAATCTATAATTTATTTATATTATATAATTAAATTTCAAATCATTTAATTAATATCTAATGTTATAATGGAATTATAATTGATTAAGTATCATTTACAAATATAAAAGAATGTTATAATAATTAAATTTTTAATCGTTTAATTAAGTAATGTAATATGTATAGTAGATTACTAATGTTTAATGTAATGTTATAAATTCATAACTAATTAAGTAATTATGTAATCATTTAACTATATAATGCTATAATTAAGTAAGTGTCATAATAATGTATATAATATATTAATTTAATTGAGTAATTATTTAACTATAATATATGTTTAATTAATGTTTATAAGGTAATGTTATAATTAATTAAATTTCTTATCATTTAATTAAGTATTGTGCTAATTGTATTAGTAATTAGTAATTACTAATGTTTAAAATATAATATCATAACTCATAATCAATTAGTAATTATTTAATTATGTAATGTTTATTAATTATATGATCATACTATAAATAGTATAATGAATGTTATAATGAATTGTATCACTACTACAATCTATAATTTAATTTATAATTAATTAAATTTCAAATCATTCATTAATATGCTATGTTTACAATGGAATGTTATATTGATTAAATAATCATATTACAAATATATAAGTAATGTTATAATTAATTAAATTTTTAATCGTTTAATTAAGTATGTAATATTATAGTAAATTACTAATGTTTTAAATGTAATGTTATAAATTCATCTAATTAAGTAATTATGTAATCATTTAACTATATAATGCTATAATTAAGTAAGTATCATAATAAATGTATATTATAATTATAATTTAATTGAGTAATTATTAACTATAATTAATGCTTAATTAATGTTTATAATGAAATGTTTATAAGATAATGTTATATTTATTAATTTCTTATCATCAATTAAGTATTTGCTAGGTTTATAGTAAATTAGTAATTACTAATTTTAAAATATAATATCATAACTCATACTCAATTAAGTATTATTAATTATGTATGTTATATTAATTATATGATCATACTAAATAGTTAATGTAATGTTTAATGAATTAAATAATCATACTATAAATCTATAATTTAATATTATAATTTTAAATTTCAAATCATTTTATTACTAATACATGTTTATAATAGAATGTTATAATTGTTAAGTAATTATATTATAAATATATAAGGTAATGTTATAATTAATTAAATTTTTAATATTTAATTAGTAATGTAATAATATAGTAAATTAGTAAATTACTATGTTTATAATGTAATGTTATAATTCATAACTAATTATGTAATTATGTAATCATTTAACTATGTTGCTATATTAAGTAAGTGATCATAATATAAATGTATATATATAATTAATATTTAATTGAGTAATTATTTAACTATAATGTAATGTTTAATTAATGTTATATAATTAAATTTTTTATCATTTAATTAAGTATTGTGCTAATTTTTATGTAGCAAATTAGTAATTACTAATGTTTAACACTAATATCATCACTCAATCAATTAAGTATTATTTAATTAGTGTAATGTTATATTATTATATAATCTAACTATATGTATGTATAGTGTTAACTATTAAATAACATACTATAATTTTTAATGTAATATTATAATTAATTAAATTTTTAATCATTTAATTAAGTTTGTACTAATGTTTATAATAAGACAATTAATTAAGTAGTAATCAAATATGTAATGCTATAATTAATTATACTATAAATCATTAAGTAATGTTATAAAGTTATAATTAATGTAATCATTTAACTATAATGTAATGTATAATTGATTAAGTATGATATTTACTAGTAATTAAATTTATTAATGTTTATCAATTTATCATATGTAATTAATTAATTACTAATTTATTTAGATATACTTAGAACTTGATATTGAAGTAAATAACTAATATATATTACTCAATCAATATACTATTTATTTCAAAAATAATTCTTTTAATAACATTAAAAATGTAAAACACTTTTAATTGGATCATATTCCAATTATTCACTTAATTGATCAAAACTTTAATATTAATATATTATAAATATTAAAGCTTTTAATTGGTGTATTTATATGTATAAGTATAATTGTATTCGTTATTTTATTTAATTAGGTTATTCTAAAAATTTAACTTTTTCTATTTTAAATTTTTTTATATGTAAATAAAGAAACTCCCCCATTATTTACATTTCACAAATATTTCATTATATCCAGGTTCCAAATAGGTTCTAACAGTTCCAAATAGGTTCTACAGTTCAAAATAGGTTCTAAACAGGTTTCCAAAACAGGTTCCAATATAGGTTCCAAACAGGTTCCAAACAGGTTCCAAAACGGTTCCAAACAGGTTCCAAACAGGTTTCACAGTCAACAGGTTCCAAACAGGTTCTAAGTCCCACAGGTACCCCCTACAGGTTCCAACAGGGTACCCTTTTTACAGGTTCCGTTCCGGTTCGCGGTTCCTCCGAGGGTAAGAACCGTACCGGAACCGCACAGTACGGTTCCAAAAATTGAACCGAACCTACCCCACAGTGCAGGTTTTGGGTAGTTCCGGTTCCGTTTCCGGTTCTACCCTCTACCCGTGCTCACAGTGAGTATCACCATTCTCTTCTCCTACCATCACTTATAAAATCCCTCAATTCTACTCCTATCAACCCCGTTAATCATCGATAATTGAGTGATCAGGGCTTGTAAAACTGCCTCTCAAGGCAAATTTTGATAATCTTAATCATCAAAATCTAATCTTTCATCATTAAAGACTCATCGACCTTCTTTCTTAGGAGTGTTTGTCTAAGCTTATGAAAATTAGCTTAAAGCAACAATTGCTTATAAGCTAAGCTAATTTTAGCTTATAAGCGTTTAAATTTTAGGCAATTTTGTTTGGTTAAAGTACTTATAAGTATTATAAGTAGTTGACGTGTTTGGTAAATTATGCTTATAAGTACATTTATTATAAAATGACTAAAAATGGTACTATATTAAACAGAATATATTATGAAATTTTAAAATTAAATAAGGATAATGTGGTAATATACTTGGTCAAATTAGCTTATAAGCAAGTGCTTATAAGCCAAAAAAAAAAAAAAGTTCTTCCAACTTATTTTTTATTTTTTTTGGCTTAAAGCTCAAAAAACTTATAAACAAATAAGTCAATTTTTAATTTAGCTAACTTATAAGTTTAGACAATACCCCTTTATAAACTTTATAATTGTATTGAATTTACCTTTTATCTCCTACAAGATTATAAAATTAAATAATAAAATAATATTTTAAAAATTTACGAGTAATTTCGTCGTTAATCCATTATTTGGGTTGGATAAAAATTGTTGACTCACAAATAGCGAGGATTTAAAATGGCTGAGAGTGGAAGGTACAAGTCATTATTGCTAAGCTAGTGGGAGCATGGCCATGTATGTACGGGAAGCGACCGTCCCCATAAAGAAAAGAAAGAAAAAAACACTTATTTAAAATTTTGATAAAAAACTATTTCGCGTTGGTCCATGTCTCATTAGTTTTGTCTTAATCAGTTCTATCTCTCTTCGTATATTAACCTATATCATCTTATTACATAGTTAAGTATAATATATATTAAAAATATGAAGATAATAACTAAAAAAAAAGATACTGTTCGGCTATAAAAGGGAAGGCAACCTTTCCTTTCTGAACACACATTATGTCTTTCTCTCTCTTTAAAATCGTTTCTCCAATTAGTTTAGTGCCTTTTGGTAGCTGTGTGAGATCAGTTCAGACCTAACACACCACTCCGAGAAGGTAAACGAGAAACAACCCCCCCAAACACACACAAAATCTTTAATCTTTCATTCTTCTGTAATTGCTTGCATTTTCATGAGTATAATGGTGGGTCTTTTTTTCTATTTATTTTAACTTTATCTGGCTTTCTTAACCTGGATCTGAACCGGGTCTTTAACAGGGTTTCTACTAGGTTCTCTCATAAATTGGAAGAAATCCACTTCATTTTTACCCCTTTTAGTTCATTTATTATGTAGGTTCTTACTTTATTAACTTAGAAAATGTGAAGTTATGGGTTGATGGATTTTGGAGGGTGAAGAATGGCGAGAGAGAGATCAAGATCCAAGATTGATAACGTAACGGCCAGGCAAGTCACCTTCTCTAAGAGGAGGCGAGGTCTCTTTAAAAAGCTGAAGAGCTTTCTGTTCTCTGTGACGCCGAGGTTGCTCCATCATTTTCTCAGCTACTGGCAAGCTCTTTGAGTACTGCGCGCCTCCAGGTATTTTCCCATTCCATTTTTTTTTTTCTCTATATTAAAATTCCGTACGATAAATCTATAACTTTTCTTCTCACCTCCACCTATTATTTCGGTCCTTTGTCTTCCCGTGTCTGCGTTTATGTGCTTTCTCTCTTTGTCGTTGTGTTTGTGCGCGCGTGAGAGAGACTCCTCCAAGTTTTTACTCTTTCCCATTTCGTTCGATCTTTCAACAGCAAGAATTTTTTTTACAGAGAGGAATAAAGCAACTTCTTTGCTGAAATTCCATGGTCGCTTTCAAAAAACGTCGTACTTCGGTTCACACTCTCAGAGTTGATTATTCTATGGACCTTTGGAGTTATATTAATTAAGAGTGAAAATCAACGTCTTGAAATATTCTTAATTGACCTATGTTTTGTCATAAAATAAAAAAAAACAAACCAATATTATAACTTCATCTCTGTATTGTGGCTCAACTACTTTAAATATTCAACGTTCAACACATATGATGAATGTACGTACGCCTATATTAATTATTTAATTGGTGTCAAGGTGAGAAATATAAATATACATTATAACAATTATGTTGTATGTCTAATAATATATTAGTAATTATTTTAGTTTATTTCTCGGTTGTTTTGGCTTATTTCATTCCTTATTACGTATCTATAATCTAGGATACTGTTATGGTAGTTACAAATAAATATTGAAATAAATATCATTGAGTCATTGTATAAGTATAAATAGTCTTCGAAAGAACACATTTAATTGTTGTTTGATAATAAGGTAGAGTGAGGATGCATGGGGGATGGGTTATGGTTAACTGTAAGTATTGTATATGTATAACATTTAATTGTTTGTTTGATAATAAGTTTGAAGTTAAATATATTGTTAATGAAGTGAACATATTAATACTATCATTTCATCAGTAAAATAAATAATTTCTGGTGCATGTGTGGTAGAGTAGTTATTTATTGTGTTTGTTTGTGTATGAAATGGATAAAAGATTACAAGTAATCTATGTATGTTTGACAGCACTTTCCAGACCTAATATTTACTCTGAAGGGAGAGGGGAGGAGTAGTATCATATATTCAGTGACTTAAAGTTTTACTTTAACTTTGATATAGTTTGTTCTAATATTTGAGCATTATATTGTCTTAAGTATAACAAATTACGCTCTCATAATTCAGCGAGACTAGCTGGAATCAAGATAGGTTGGCAAAGAATTTTACTTGTTGCTATTCAAAGTTATGGTCGATGGTTAGCATCTTATGGCAAGCATTAATATTCGAACTATGATTAATGTTCATGAATGTGTCATAAGACCATAATTTTTTTATCAAATTTAAAGCCTTTGAGTTTTTGAGAATTTCGGTGTTATCCTTGTCATTCAAGGTTCCGCATGAAAAGTCCTCTTTGTATTTTTGGGTTTCCATAGTGGCAGACAGCCATTAACTTTCTTGGTTTCAAAGGCTAGCTGATTTGAATAACGACTCTTATCATTTCAATAAACATGATTAGTTGGTCAGCAAACCGAGCAGGCCAATATTAGTTTTGCTTTTTACTTGAATGTGGCTAATAAAGTAATTAACCAAGCTCAAATCAAGCTATGTTGGTTTAATTAGGTGAAAGACTCTAGTTGACCTTCTAAATTAAGCTCGATGTTAGTTCATTTAAGGTGAAAGTCCAACTGATTGACCTTCTAATGAGACTTGTTTGTGCAAGGGTTTGAAAATGTTTGGTTGAGTTTTGGTCGTTTAGCTGGACCTGTATATAATATTTGTAAGTTTTCTAGCTTGAACTTGAGTTGATCAGTTGATCTCATATATTTATATATATATATATATACTGGTTTCCTATTCAATCGGATACCAAATACTTGGATGCGTTTGAAAGCCTCAAGATGACATGCAGAAAAAGTTCTTTTAGGTTTGTCTTGGGTATATATCTTATATATATATATATTATATATAATATATATATATATATATATAATATATATCTGGTTTCCTATTCAATCATACCAAATACTTGGATGCGTTTGAAAGCCTCAAGATGACATGCAGAAAAAGTTCTTCTAGGTTTGTCTTGTCTTCGTAACAAAAGGTCCGTTTAGTGTGTGTGTGCAAAAGTTCTTTCTAGGTTTGTCTTGTGTCTTCGTAACAAAAGGTCCGTTTATTGTGGCGAACGATGGGATTGAACCCGCGCGTGGTGGTGTGTGTGTGCTTGCACGAATCTATGCTTCCTTCTTTCTCTTTCAATCGGATACCAAATACTTGGTGCGTTTGAAAGCCCTCAATTACATGCAGAAAAAGTTCTTTCTAGGTTTGTCTTGTGTCTTTGTAACAAAAGTGCCGTTTATTGGTGGGCGAACGATGGGGATTGAACCCGCGGCGTGGTGGATTCACAATCCCTGCCTTGATCCACTTGGCTACATCTACCCTATCCCCACAGGTTTCAGTCTCTATCTATGTCAAATATTATATAAGCTTATTAATAAATAAAATTTCTTTTTAAGTGCAAACTGAGTCAGTTCTAATAATTATATATTGAAAATTGAATGTAACCATGTAAAAATTGTTCAAAATTTATAATGACCTACATTAGTCATCGATGAGTCTATAATGCATGAATGTGCTTGATTTTGAACACAGTTGATTAACTTTCTTTCAATTTAAGCCAAAATTTGTTAGTTTGATTATAAGTATAAACAAGCCTTTGAGACTTTCATTGCATGTGGCCTGTGAGGTAAATGTTGTGGACTTATGTTAGATTGAGTTTGGAGTAAATTCTATATTACTTTTGAATAGGGCTCCATGGCCTCAAACCAGATTCAATGGAAATGTCTATTTGTAAGGAACACATGTATTTGACACTTAATTGTAAAAGGTGCTAACATGATTAGAACATCTATGATACCATTGAGGTACTACACGTAATCTGTATCAGTGGTGAAATACATTGTTGTTGAATACTTGGTTGGTTAATAGATCACTTGGTACCCCCGTGGTGTTCTTATTTTTTTTTATATGACTATAGTGAACAAGTAGTTCATTATGTTTGATGACAATATCGCTTGTTTTTCCTATTTCTTATGATTAACCTGTTTATTAGGTGATATTTGTGAACATGATCATTCTTGAGCTGATATAGATAGGTTTTTGGGGAACATTTGTTATATAAGATCATATAATATTATGCATTTCTTATAATTAATTTGATATTAATCTTATTTCTCAGAGCTGCACAGTTAAACTTCGCCTAAATCTCAAACTTATTACTTTGTGTGAGGCATAATTTATTTTTATTGCTATAGCATACATCAGTTCTTATTCTACATGAATTTGGGGATCCAATTATTACATTTGTAAATTCCTTTGAATTTGATTAACCTATGACGGACATTACATAACTATTACCATGTCTTATGTTTCATGGTTAAGTCTGTTGATTGAAATGCATGTCTTAACTTCATATGTTGATTGTGAATAAGAAGTGGTGCCTTGGCCATTTGATCTGAGCTGTAGTATAGATATAAGTTATGAATAATATATATGCTTTAGCCAGTTTCTCCAAAACTGGATCCTCTTCATATGTGACTCCACCTCCCTTTGTAGCCTTCGTCAATACATTTGAATAACAGAAGCTCTTCTCTTCATCATGTCACGTTGTAAGGGTTTGTTGAATTCTTCTTTATCTATTCAGGCCAAAGTGGTTATATCATATTACATCCTTTGTTAATTGTTAGTAACAGAATCTCTAAGGCATGTTGACACTTTTTGACTCTAATTTTACTGTTTGTTCAGATTTTCATTCACTAGAACATAATTGTGTTTAAAGTTGCTAATTTAAGGTGATGAACTTTGTTATTTAAATAATTGGATATTACTTTTCATCTCTTGTAAATTTTCAAATGGCTAGGTTTTCTTGATTTTCACTTAAATTATCAGTCAATATATCAGTTGAATGGTTGTATTAGTTATAACTAATTGCAAATGCTTAAAATATATGGGTGGATGATGGTGATTGGATGTAATGACAGATAACAACATGTCATTTGTGAATGAAGTTCAGTTAGATTAAAATCATTAAAGTTTATATAGACATATATATGATGAATAGGGTTTGATGCCTTCCCAGCTGATGGGATCTTTATTCTAGCATTAATTAAACTCCACTGCGATACATGTTAAGTTACAGTATGGTTTCAAACAGTTCAATGTGCTTTAACTAGTCCTATACATGGCAAATTTGCTATGAGTTCTGACCTGTCTAACTATTTACTTATACATTTTGTTGTGAAGCATGAGGACACAATTTCAAGGTATAATAGGCATTCTATCACATCGGAAGCTTTACCACCATCGCTTGAACTGCAGGTATTTATTTGATCAGTTTTGTTAGATTATCATAACATAAATAGCTGCTATGTACGTTTTAAGAGGTTCACTAATTTAACTTTTTAATTAAGCGAATTCCAACTCCTTGCATTGGCTAACTTGGCATCACATATATAATTTCTTTTCCCGATTATTGCAACGTTACATATCAGAACTGACTGGCAATTCCATTCTTATATAGCTGGAAAATAGCAACAACATCAGATTGAGCAAGGAAGTTGCTGATAAGAGCCATGAACTACGGTATATATTTTAATGTAGTTATATTGTCTCTTTACTTTGGTGAGTTAGCAAAAATTCCTTTATTATTAATATTACCTTTTATAATAGACAAATGCGAGGGGAAGATCTTAAAGGATTGAATATAGAGGAATTACAACAACTCGAAAAATTGCTTGAATCAGGACTTGGGCGTGTTCTTGAAACAAAGGTATGTATTTTTTTTATTTTTTTGCAGACTAAAGTATATATATTTACCATTATTCATGCAGGTGTTCATATGAGTTTTATTTTCCCTATCAGAGTGAATTGATTATGAACGAGATCTCTTCACTTGAAAGAAAGGTTAGAAGACATATTTATTTCTATCAATTATATTTTTTTTCTTTTGGAAAATTTAAACTACTAATCTATGCCTTTTTTTCATGATCTTTCTTACTAATTTAAAGTTAGTAGTCACTGTTTGTGGTAGAAGCAATAGTGTACTAGAAGGATGATAAACAAGTTTCTCCATGAGGATATATTAAATTGAGATCTTCTCAAAGTCAGAGAGGAGATATTCATGGAAATATGAAAATAATGTTTATCTATAATACATGAATCAACTAAAATATGTGGACTTTCACTCTTGAGAGTTTTTATTTTTTATGTATATAATGACTTTAATTTTTTGGCATCGAAATTTTCCACAAAAGATCTTTCTATTTATAATATTAGCAATTTTCAAATGTACATGCAAATTTTCAGTTTGTATTATAATTTTAAGGACACAGTCATGAGCTATAGCTTAAGTTCTTTAATTTCCATCTAATGGTGTGCAATACTTTATATATATATATATACATGTCTCTTTGGTTGAAGACCTCTCCAGTTTGCTTTTGATTATTATGATACCATAAGTCAAGAGTTCTATCTTGAGTTCAACTTGGTACTATTTCCAGGGAGCAAAACTATTGGAGGAGAATAGACAGCTAAAACAAAAGGTATAAGAATTCATTTTGGTGGACTGTTATAATAATTTTATTTATTTCATTTTATTTGAAAATGGCGAGGGATCTTTCAAATTTGGAACAGGTGTCCAACTTGTATAAGGGAAAGAGCCTCGTCCTAGCTGATTCAGAAATCGCAATTCATGAAGAAGGGTTGTCATCAGAATCTGCTACTAATGTTTGCAGCTGCAGCAGCGGCCCGCCTACAGCGGATGACAGTTCTGATACTTCTCTCAAATTAGGGTAAGCTTAATTATCAGTGTAGGGTCATGCATATTTAAATAAATCTTATCTCCCAATTCAATAGTTTAAGCTTATCACAATGTTTTTGCATTTTGATAAAAGAGACGAGACTGAGAAAGCAACCTTAATATTGATACAATAATTAATGCGAAGTCAACATGCAAGGGTACTGGTGGACATTTTTAATTTTCTTTTGATCAATTTTTTGCTTCTTTAACTATTTATTTTGTAGGCTTCCCTTCCCTTGCTGAATTGGAGAAGACGAAGTGGATTTCTTCCGTGTGTCGGATAAAACAGCTTGGGCATCGCCCAAGATCTTGCATCGCCCAACATGCAAGTAGATTTTTCGGTTGGGTAATATAGTCTAGCAGTGGCCAGATACTTGAGAGGTTATGGGCCTCTCGAGTACATGATATTGTTTATCATAGGAGCCTCCCTAGTACATGTATTGGGCCCTCCTTTTCAAAACTTACACACTAACACATTCCATTGTTTCTAAACAATCAAATTGCTGGTATATATTTATTTGTCCTTATTTTTTAAAAGTATTTTGATATATATATATATATATATATATAGAGAGAGAGAGAGAGAGAGAGAGAGAGAGAGAGAGAGAGAGAGAGTATCCTGAATAATAATAGTGGTTTTTCTGACTTTTTGGCCTTATAGGGTGTTTAATGACCTTGAGAATTAGTAAGTGGAGTACTTGAGAATTAGTAGGTGGAGTACGCGTAAGTTGGCCTGGATATTTCGATTACCAAAATAAGAAGTAAATAAAATATATTTTTTAAGTCAAGAAAATGTTAAAATATTTGTAACTGATGCTTAAATGTCAATAATTTTAGAGTAAATGTTACCCTAATATCAAACATTGGAGGGAAATATAATATGACGCATACTGTTGCTTCAGAGTTCAGTATTATTATATTGTGGCTTTCTTTATCTTGAAATACATCCATAATGAAGGTTGAAAAAGAATGAAAGATAAATGTACTTGACATTTTATTACAATGTGTAATGCCATCGAAAAATTAAAATCAGAATAATTTTCTAATGAAGCATAGTACGCGTGCACATCGATGCTGACATCTGGCCTCAGAATAATGGAAATGGTCATCTTGATTACTGCTAGAATCACCATAAAGTTCACAATTAATTAATTTATTATAAAATATCCAGTGGATCGATTTAATTTAATTGGTTCACAACTTGTTATTTTGACTCGGGTTTTCCAAAAAAGGACACTAGCCACATGTAAGCAAAATATTTGAGTCGTAATAGTAATTAACATTTTATCTAGTCCGATGAGCTGTCCAACAGTCCACCTGAAGCTTCTTGGTCTCCTCAACTATGGATTTGGTTTGTATTACTATAATTAATCAACACTTACCACCGTTTTTCTAAATTCTAGGGTGTTGGACTTTCTTTGGCATTTATTTATTTTATGAATGGACATTCTTCCTAAGTAGATGGAATTATGCAAGAATTTCAATAATCAAATTAATTATATTATGCTTTTACATGTTATATATTGACAATAATGTTTGTTATGCCTAAAAATAAAAGCCGACATATGTTGACGTAATCAAGCATTAATCAAAATCCAGCAAACCATTTTATCCTTCAAAACTTGACACATATCCAAAGGTAAAAGGAATATAGCTATCAAGATCCAAACTGTCTCAAGGATTTGTGTTTGGGTGAATTTAGTTTACACACCTGTCCAAGCCCCATTTAATTAAAGGATATATGTCAGAGTTCTCAACGAATGGGAAGGCAAGAAGGATCTTCACAACATCAAACCACTTGCAAAATGTAATCATTACCTTGAACAAAACGGGTATAAATAGGTAGCTCCTCCTCATAAAATAAGTGTTAGACACACACGAATTTCACAAAGAAAATAGCAAAGACACATTAATAGAAAGAAACTAACTTGACATTATCTTGTAACACAGACACTTTTAGTCTCAGATTGCAGATCGTAATCTCATATTGCGGATCACAATCTCTTGTAAACCTGTGCAATGAGCAGAAAGAAAGACTTATATGAACAATCATAGTGGATTTATGATTCGCTTTAAACATCTGAACCACTATGAAAAGTCTCTTGTCCACTTTATTTTACGTATTTGCATGTTACTGTTATCATAGTACCTCACCCACTCACTATAGTATACTCACGTATGACTTCTTAACATTTTGCATGTGCGAAATCGTTGGTAACAAAATCCAACATCAATAATGTTAGATTTACAAATAAATCTTACAAATATTTCTATATAGAGTGATGTGGCAAAAAATGAACGGAAGAGTAAACATGATAAGTTTGATTTTTTGTATTCATTTTTCCAACCACATCACTTTGTACATAAATCATTATGTGATTTCCTTATACCTCTAACATTACTCATATTTAAGATATATATATATAAATACTATTTTGTTTCTTTATTTATTTTTTTTTGGAGATAGGAGAAGTGAAAGGGGTGAGAGACCTTAGTAAAAGAAGTTGATAAGTGAAGAGCCACGTAACAAAAAAANATTTTATCTAGTCCGATGAGCTGTCCAACAGTCCACCTGAAGCTTCTTGGTCTCCTCAACTATGGATTCGGTTTGTATTACTATAATTAATTAACACTTACCACCGTTTTTCTAAATTCTAGGGTGTTGGACTTTCTTTGGCATTTATTTATTTTACGAATGGACATCCTTCCTAAGTAGATGGAATCATGCAAGAATTTCAATAATCAAATTAATTATATTATGCTTTTACATGTTATATATTGACAATAATGTTTGTTATACCTAAAAATAAAAGCCGACGTATGTTGACGTAATCAAGCATTTATCAGAATCCAGCAAACTATTTTATCCTTCAAAACTTGACACATATCCAAAGGCAAAAGGAATATAGCTATCAAGATCCAAACTGTCTCAAGGATTTGTGTTTGGATGAATTTAGTTTATATACCTGTCCAAGCCTTATTTAATTAAAGGATATATGTCAGAGTTCTCAACGAATGGAAAGGCAAGAAGGATCCTCACGACATCAAACCATTTGCAAAATGTAATCATTACCTTGAGCAAAACGGGTATAAATAGGCAGCTCCTCCTCATAAAATAAAGGTTAGACACACACGAATTTCACAAAGAAAAGAGCAAAGACACATTAATAGAAAGAAACTAACTTGACATTCTCTTATAACACAAACACTTTTAATATCATATTGCAGATTACAATCTCTTGTACACCTGTGCAACGAGCATAAAGAAAGACTTATATGAACAATCACAGTGGATATAGGATTTGTTTTAAGCATTTGAACCACTATCAAAAGTCTCTTGTCCACTTTATTTTACGTATTTGCATGCTACTGCTATCATAGTACCTCACCCACACACTATAGTCTGTTTGTAATATCTCACTAGGCAAGTATTCACTAAGTGTCTTATAGAGAGAATCTAGAGAATTGCTAGCTTAAAAAAACAGTGTTCGTCTAAATTTTTTATCCTTAATCTAGTTATAACATACTCTTACACAATGACTATTTCTCACATATAGCAATCCACATTAAAATTCTTCACTGAAACAATGTGTGTAATCCTCTCACCAGCTTGACGTCTCTCGACCACTACAGTCTAATACTTGCAAAATAAAGAAAGCAACGGGGTGAGCTATAAATGCTTAGTAAGTAAACCAAATCTAACTATGCTCTTATTCCGCTGTCCCCATTTTCGCTGTACTGTTTCTAAATTTCTGCTTGCTTTCTTCCTTTATTCTCAGGCGTACTACTTAGAAGTCTTCTATTTTCCTCAAATCTTTCTAAATCCTTCTAGTGTTGTGCTATTCTTTATCATTTTATTTCTCTTCTCTGCTAGATTATAACTTTCTGTTTCTTTCTCAACTCAACAAATAGCTAAGTTTCCTTGCTATTTGTAATGTTTCTAATTTCTGTTCTTTTCTAGCATTTATCCAATTTCTGTTATTTTTTTGTATATCTCTAATTTCTTTTCTATTCTCGTAGACTTCTATTTTCTTTTCTTCCCTATTTTCATGGGCTTCTATTTCTTTTCTTCTCTATTCCCATAGGTTTCTATTTTCTTTTCTTCTCTATTCTCATGGGCTTCTATTTTCTTTTCTTGACTAGTCAGACACGCAATAATAAAATAAACTATTTAATCTATGCATAAATGCATAAGATGCAATGCACATAAAATGTCTTATGCATATGCAAATGATCATGTTTGTATTCTTTCTGAAAATTCTTTTCTAATTCTTTTCCTTTCTTTCTGAAATTTTTTTTCTAATTCTTTTAATTTCTTTCTGAAATTCTTTCTGTTGTCTATTTCTGTAATGACTCTTTCTAGCTAGTATACTTGGAAAATATAATATGATAAAAATACATAAGCATAAAAATGAAAAGTAGTGGGCCTAAAAATTTTCTTCTGGGTATAGCCCTCATCCACACACATTCTTACGGGCCATACAAATTCTTCTTCTTATTCTTAGGCTGCTCACTGAAGGCGGCGTGCATGTGAGAATATTCTTCTTTTTGTCACTCACAGGTTCCCCATCGCAACAACCTTTCTTTTCTTTTCTTTTTGTTCTTTAAGTTCTCATGCATATGCATATGTTTGCATGTAGATGATTCATGCTTATTATTCTTTCTAAATGCAAATATTTAATGCAAGAATGCCATGTAGCATAAAAATAAGTCTTTCTCTATCATCTACAAGCTCATATCAAGATCACAAATAAATACACTCATACATACACTTCTCTTGGATATTTCATCAAACATAATGCATGCACACTCAAATTCTAATTTAGCTATACTTCTACTTCTTTCTCAAGCCACCAATATTTGGAGTAAAACTCCCTTAAATCAATATTAAACCTAGCCAGGAAAAATACACTTCATAATTTTTCTCAAACTCNCAAGAGAAGTGAAAGGGGTGAGAGACCTTAGTAAAAGAAGTTGATAAGTGAAGAGCCACGTAACAAAAAAAAAAAAAACTACTAGAATTGAGATTTAATTAGGATGGAGTCCACTTGCTTGTTCCTATTGTCCTATTATCATGACCACTAAGGATGCCTGAGCTGTCGAATCAGATAAAATGACGTTGCATATAAAAGATTTCATATCCCACACTTGTTACTAGGATTATTATCATTCTTATATCTTTGCTTATACTGCAAAATCCTTTTGCTATAATATTCAGAGGCATTTTGTTAAGATCATCCTGCACTATATTAATTATCGAATTTTGTTGTATTTTCGACAAATCAATAAAATATTGACATATAAATAGTTATATTGATTAAGATTTAAATTGGAATTCCAATTTATAAAAATATGATTATTCTTATCATATTCGGCCGAAGCGCTTAATAATAATACTGTTAAATAACCACAATGATTAGTCTAGCGGTTAACTAAAACTCTGGAGTGTTTTACTCAAAATGTTTTGAGTTCGATCTACCTAGGTTATTAATGAGGTGACCACTAAAGGGATTTACCAGACCATTAATTTTAAGACCACGAAAGATTAGTTAAGGTGTCATCAAACTGGTCTGAGTATCTTGTCAAAAAATAATAATAATAATAATAATAATATCGTTAAATAAAAGTGATAGCTGCCATCAATACCATCCACAACAATTTGAGTTACCTCTTCTATATTTTATCCATTTATTTAGAGCAATTATTATTATTTTTGTTAGTTTTAAAAAAACTGTAATGAATATTGAGGCAAACGATAGCGTGAAAAATAAAAAAAAATAGGCTACTTTCTATTTTGCGGAAGAATAATACATCTATTCATCAGAAAGAAATGGATACGTATCTCTTTAT
This sequence comes from Pistacia vera, assembly GCF_008641045.1. NCBI lineage: Eukaryota > Viridiplantae > Streptophyta > Magnoliopsida > Sapindales > Anacardiaceae > Pistacia > Pistacia vera. Next base: position 673,847 of record NW_022196349.1, on the reverse strand, counting down.
TGGTAAATAATACGTATTTGATTTTCTGACTGATGTGACAATAGCCTTTAACAAAAACTATACTATATTAAAGCATGGACGATTCTATTTCTGGTATGGTGGAATCTCAATCACATCAATTCTTAAATTTATGCCTTTTGCCAATAATAAATTTTATTTTTACCCTTTTTACGCTTTTTTAAATAAACAAATTATCAAGTTTATTTACCAATGTGTTAGAAATCATATGATCGAATATTAAACGACTGGTCAATTATTAATTAAACATCTTACATATCAGTCGTTAAAAGTTATTCTGGAATATAGATACAATATAATTTTTTTTTTATGATGTAGATAATTTCTAATATAAATACATGTACTACTTATATCAACATGTGTGCATCACTTAATGTAATTGATAATATATTTTGTAATCAACCAGACAAATTTCTGATATAATTTCAAATTAATTTTACTTTTAATAGACAAATTATATATTGAACTCGAATACTTCCTCCGATACTAATAGGGGGTAATCACTGAAATTCTTATCCGACCGATAATTTTAAGGTATCAAAATATTTGTTGAGGTACATATAAACTAAATTAGACACCTCTAGTCATAAAGATAAAAAATAAAAAATTGCTCATATGTTATGCAGTTATTTTTGTAGTTTACTATTTAGAGGTATATATTAAATATTTAAATCATAAACTTTAAAAATCAGTATCTTCTCATTTCTATTTATACAAACCCAATTTATCACTTCATATTCAAAATAAAATAAAATCATGATAGAATAATTATATATTAATTAATTGAATTTGCCAGCTTCCATATAGCTTTAATCTGATTTCATAATTATAAACAAAATGTTTGATTGGAAGTTTGGAATTGAAGATGAACAAGAAAATAGTCAAAATACAAGTAAATATGTAATGGTGATCCCATTTATCTCAACAAATAAAGTGTAAACTGACTTTTTTCACCTCAAATAATGACTTAATTGCACTTTCTGGCCATATATGTTTAAAATATTATTTTATTATTTAAATTTATATTCAATTTCTAATTTTAACATCATTGCAATCTCATGCTATCATCATTCTCTTTTTCGATCATCACTTATAAAAACTTTTAAAACTCTACTTCTGTTAATCTCGTCAATCGTCGATAATTGAGTGATTAGAGTTTATATAATTACCTCACCTAAGTTAAATTTTGATAAATCTTAATCATTAAAATCTAATTTTTTATCACTAAAAATTCATCGAACTTCTTTCTTAATAAACTTCAATAGTTGGTAATGAATTTGCTTTTTATTCGTTATGAGAATAAGATAATATTTTAAAATTTTACGCAGTAATTATTCGTCGTTAATCCATTAGTTGGGTTGGATAAAAATTGTTAAAATGGCTGAGATTAGGAGGTACAAGCCATTATTGCTAAGCTAGTGGGAGGATGGTTATGCATGTACGGGAAGCGATCGTCCCCATAAAAGAAAATAAAAGAAAAGAAAAGAAAAAAAAAAACACTTATTAAAAAAAAGTTCGCGTTGATCCATGTCTCATTAGTTGTGTCTTAATCAGTTCAATCTCTCTTCGTATATTAACCAATAGTTATCTTAATTACTTAGTTAAGTATAAATATATATTAAAAAAACGAAGATAACAAGTCATTATTGCTAAGCTAGTGGGAGCATGGTTATGTATGTACGGGAAGCGATCGTCCACATAAAAGAAAAGAAAAGAAAAAAAAAAAAAAAAACACTTATTTAAAATTTTGATTAAAGTTCTCATTAGTTGGGTCTTAATCAGTTCTCTCTCTCTTCGTATATTAACCTATAGTCATCTTAATTACTTAGTTAAGTATAAATATATATTAAAAATAATGAAGATAATAATAAAAAAAAAAGATACAGTTTGGCTATAAAAGGGAAGGCAAACTTTCCTTTCTTGAACACACAAGTATGTCTTTCTCTCTCTTTAAAACAGTTTCTCCAATTAGTTTAGTGCCTTTTGGTAGCTGTGTGAGATCAGTTCAGACCTAACACACCACTCCGGGAAGGTAAATAAGAAACAAACCCCCTCTCCCCTCCACACACTAAAATCTTTAATCTGTCATTCTTCTGTAATTGTTTGCATGTTCATGAGTTATGATTGGTGAGGTTTTTTTTCTATTTTATTTTAAAACTTTTTATGGGTTCTTAACCTGGATCTGAACCGGGTCTTTAACTAGGGTTTCTACTAGGATTCTCTCATAAATTGGAAGAAAATCCACTTCATTTTTACCCGTTTTATTTCCATTTTATATGTATGGTTCTTACTTTCTTATACGTAGAAAATGTGAAAGTTATGGGTTGATGATTTTTGGAGGGTGAAGAATGGCGAGAGAGAAGATCAAGATCAAGAAGATTGATAACGTAACGGCCAGGCAAGTCACCTTCTCTAAGAGGAGGCGAGGTCTCTTTAAGAAAGCGGAAGAGCTTTCTGTTCTCTGTGACGCCGAGGTTGCTCTCATCATTTTCTCAGCTACTGGCAAGCTCTTTGATTACTGCAGCGCCTCCAGGTATTTTCCAATTCCATTTTTTTTCTCTATAGTAAAATTTCGTACGGTAAATCTATAACTTTTCTTCTTCAACTCCACCTATTATTTCGGTCCTTTGTCTTCCCGTGTCTGCGTTTATGTGCTTTCGTCTCTTTGTCGTTGTGTTTGTGCGCGCGTGAGAGAGACTCCTTCAAGTTTTTACTCTTTCCCATTTCGTTCGATCTTTCAAGCAGCAAGAAATTTTTTTTACAGAAGGGATTAAAGCAACTTCTTTGCTGAAATTCCATGGTCCCTTTCAAAAAAACGTCGTACTTCGGTTCACACTCTCAGAGTTGATTAATTCTATGGACTCTTTGGAGTTTATATATAATCGAGTGATTAGGGTTTGTATAACTGCTCTCCAAAGTCAATTTCTGATAAATTTCAATCATCAAAATCTAATATTTACCATCAAAATACTCATCAACCTCCTTCTAATAAACATCATAGTTTGGATCAATTAATTTCCATTCGTCATTAGAATAAAGTTAAGTAATAAATAGCATTTAAAAAATTTATGAGTAAAAATTCGTCGTTAAACCATTATTTGGAGTGGATAAAAATTGTTAACTCAAAATGTGAGGTTTAAAATGGTGAGAGTAGGAGGGTACTATATTTGATTTTCTGACTGATGTGACAATAACCTTTAACAAAAACTATACTATATTAAAGCCATGGACGATTCTATTTCTAGTATAGTGCAATCTCAATCACATCAATTCTTAAATTTATGCCTTATGCCAATAATAAATTTTATTTTTACCCTTTTTACGCTTTTTTAAATAAACAAATTATAAAGTTTATTTACCAATGTGTTAGAAATCATATGATCGAATATTAAAGGACTAGCCAATTATTAATTAAACATCTTACATTTTCAGTCGTTAAAAGTCAGTCTGGAATATAAATAAAGTATCATACAGTATAATATTTTTATTGATGATATACATAATTTCTAATATAAATACGACTTATATCAATATATGTGCATCACTTAATGTAATTGATAATATATTTTGTAATCAACCTGGTAAATTTTTGATATAATTTCAAATTAATTTTACTTTTAATAGACAACTTATATATATATATATTGAGTTCGAATACTATGGTTAATAGGGAGTAACCACTATAACTCTTATCAGATAGTTATAAGGTATTAAAAGATTAGTTGATGTGTATGTAAAATAAACTAAACTAAACTAAACACCTCTAGTGATAAAGATAAAAAATAAAAATTACTCATATGTTATGCAGCTATTTTTGTAGTTTACCATTTAGAGTAACTTTAAAAATTAAAATCAGTATCTTCTCATTTCTATTTATACAAACCCAATTTATCACTTCATATTCACAATAAAATAAAGTCACGATAGAATAATTATATATTAATTAATTGAATTTGCCAGCTTCAATATAGCTTTAATCCGAATTCATAATTATAAACAAAACGTTTGATTGGAAGTTTGGAATTAAAAATGAACAAGAAAATAGTAAAAATACAAGTAAATATGTAACGGTGATCCTATTTATCTCAACAAATAAAGTGTAAACTAACTTTTTCCTACCCAAATAATGATTTAATTACATTTTCTAAATTCTAACCACATACCTTTAAAATATCACTTTATTACCACTACAACAAAAAGGGCGTTTAGCTACGAATTTTTTCGTTACTAAATACCTAGAAATCGTTGCGGTATACTTTTAGCGACGGAAGAAAATCGTCGTCACAATCGTCGCAGTAGGCATGTCGCGCTTTATTTTAAGCGACGATTTGTTAAAATTCGTCGCTAAATCTGGCGACAAACCAAAAAAATTGTCGCCTATACCATTTTCGTCGCTAAAACTATTTGGCGGTGAAATATTAGTTGTCGTCGCCTAAAGTTAATAGCAATGTACTCTCTATTGTGTCTCTTACACTATACTGCAACGAGATGTATGTTTGTGTCACCTAACATATACCGCGACGAAATGTAAATTTTGCTTGCCTATGATATACTGCGACGAAATGTGCATTTTTGTTGCATAAAGTTAGTAGCAACGTAAGAATTGTGTGCATTGCTTAAAGTATATAGCGACAAAATATGACATTTTGTCGTCTAACATGTAGTGCGATAAAATATGAGTTGTCACCTAAAGTAATTAATATTTAATTTATCTGAGACATTTTAAAATTTAATTCTAAAAACGTAAATATTAATTTGTAAATGTAATTAATTGAAATCACACAAATATATTAAACCAAATATATTATAGAACTATATATGTCAGTTTTCAAATCAAAAGTTAAAAATATATAAAGTTGACTAAATTGTAATATTCAACAAAAAGTAACAATTGAAAACTCAAATTGTTGCAGGTGGTGGAGGATCTCGTGGAAATTGGCCCGAGAATGTCTGTGAGCCATCAAAAAACCCATATTAACTGAGATGAACTGCTGCATTTTCTCCATCATTTGCCTCTATTGGCAAAATTCTTCCCTTATGCCTCGTAGTTCTTGCATCTCCTCACACAAGTGTGTGAATTCCTCTAAAACTTATTAATTGGCTCGCCTTGAAGTCTTAGAAGATACAGGTGGTTTTGGACCATAACCCAATCCACGATTTATTCCTACAAAAATAATATATATGTTCATACACACAAATATATAAATTAAAATAATATAATTTTATAAATTAAAAAATTAAAAGGTATTAGGTTATAATATAAAAATATAATAAACTTTTATACAAAAAAAAATGAAATACACTACATAATACTTACATATCGAACCTTGGCTTCATCATTTATCCAAGTATTTTTTGTACTGCTAAAATGAGTGTCATAGAATAGATGCACCTCCCCTTGGCGTTGGCCTTAAGAAAAATCATAATATTAAAAAAAATAAACAAATAAATGAAAATTAATATTAAAAAATAAATATTAAAAAATAAATAAATAACAATTACAATATACACATTAAATAAAAAATTATTCAAAAATAAATATTTATATTCCGTTTCTAATTCTAATATCATTGCAATCTCATGTCATTATCATTCTTTTCTCCGACCATCATTTATAAAAACCCCTCAAATATTACTCCAATCAACCCTGTCAATCGTCAATAATCGAGTGATTAGGGTTTGTATAACTGCCTCTCCAAAGTCAATTTCTGATAAATTTCAATCATCAAAATCTAATATTTTACCATCAAAATACTCATCAACCTCCCTTCTTAATAAACATCAATAGTTTGGATCAATTTAATTTCCATTCGTCATTAGAATAAAAAGTTAAGTAATAAAATAGCATTTAAAAAATTTATGAGTAAAAATTCGTCGTTAAACCATTATTTGGAGTGGATAAAAATTGTTAACTCATAAATAGTGAGGATTTAAAATGGCTGAGAGTAGGAGGTACAAGTCATTATTGCTAAGCTAGTGGGAGCATGGTTATGTATGTACTGGAAGCGATCGCCCACAAAAAAAAAAAAAAAAAAAAAAACACTTAATTAAAAAACTATGTTCGCATTGATCCATGTCTTATTTAAAATTTTGATTAAAGTTCTCATTAGTTGTGTCGTAATCAGTTCTATCTCTCTTCGTATATTAACCTATAGTTATCTTAATTACTTAGTTAAGTATAAATATATATTAAAATAATTTTAAAAAAACAGATACTGTTTGGCTATAAAAGGGAAGGCAACCTTTGCTTTCTTGAACACACAACGATGTCTTTCTCTCTCTTTAAAATCACTTTCTCCAATTAGTTTAGTGCCTTTTGGTAGCTGTGTGAGATCAGTTCAGACCTAACACACCACTCCGAGAAGGTAAATAAGAAACAAACCCCCTCTCCCCCCACACACTAAAATCTTTAATCTGTCATTCTTCTGTAATTGTTTGCATGTTCACGAGTTATGATTGGTGGTTTTTTTTTTCTATTTTATTTTAAAACTTTTTCTGGGTTTCTTAACCTGGATCTGAACCGGGTCTTTAACTAGGGTTTCTACTAGGATTCTCTCATAAATTGGAAGTAAATCCACTTCATTTTTCCCCTTTCATTTACATTTTATATGTATGGTTCTTACTTTCTTATACTTAGAAAATGTGAAAGTTATGGGTTGATGATTTTTGGAGGGTGAAGAATGGCGAGAGAGAAGATCAAGATCAAGAAGATTGATAACGTAACGGCCAGGCAAGTCACCTTCTCTAAGAGGAGGCGAGGTCTCTTTAAGAAAGCTGAAGAGCTTTCTGTTCTCTGTGACGCCGAGATTGCTCTCATCATTTTCTCAGCTACTGGCAAGCTCTTTGAGTACTGCAGCGCCTCCAGGTATTTTCCAATTCCATTTTTTTTCCTCTATATTAAAATTCCGTACGATAAATCTATAACTTTTCTTCTTCAATTCCACCTATCATTTCGGTCCTTTGTTTTCCCGTGTCTGCGTTTATGTGCTTTCGTCTCTTTGTCGTTGTGTTTGTGCGCGCGTGAGAGAGACTCCTTCAAGTTTTTACTCTTTCCCATTTCGTTCGATCTTTCAAGCAGCAAGAAATTTTTTTTTACAGAAGGGAATAAAGCAACTTCTTTGCTGAAATTCCATGGTCGCTTTAAAAGAAAACGTCGTACTTCGGTTCACACTCTCAGAGTTGATTAATTCTATGGACTCTTTGGAGTTTATATTAATTAAGAGTGAAAATCCTCACTGCCACTTCCAAGATCTTTGTTATCTCTTCCATTGAATTGCATTTTTAGATTTTCAGACTCGTATCAGACCTTAAACTTTGATTTCTATGGTTGCTTGTTACAGCGGGTTCACAGACTTTGGCGGAGTCTCGATCCCGTTGTGGCTTGTGGGGTGACTTTTCTTGAAATATATACAGATTGCATAAAATCAACGTCTCAAACATTTTCATCATATTCTTAATTGACCTATTTTTTTGTCATAAAATAAAAAAACAAATACCAATATTATAACTTCATCTCTGTATTTGAGCTCAACTAGTTTAAATATTCAACGAGTTCAACCATATGATGAATGTACGTACGCCTATATTTAATTATTTAATTGGTGTCAAGGTGAGAAATATAAATATGCATTATAACAATTATGTTATATGTCTTAAGTTAAATATATGAAGTAATTATTTTAGTTTATTTTGGCTTAATTACATTCCTTATTACGTATCTATAATCTAGGATACTGTTATGGTAGTTAACAAAATAAATATTGTAATAAATATCATTGAGTCAATTGTATAAGTATAAATAGTTTTCGAAAGAACACAGGTTGAGTGAGGATGCATGGGGGATGGGTTAATGGTTAACTGTAAGTATTGTGTATGTATAATATTTAATTATTTGTTTGATAATAAGGTTTGAAGTTACATAATATTGTTAATGATATGAACATATTAATACTTATCATTTCATTAGTAAAATTATTGTATTTGTTTGTGTATGAAATGGATACAAGATTACAAGTAATCTATGTATGTTTGACAGCAACTTTCCAGACCTATGTATTGATGGTTATGAAAATGCCGTTAATTTTTATTTTTTTTTAAAATAAGAATTGATGGTTATCATTTCATGATTTAAAAATCTGCTAGTCCTTAGTGAAAAAAAAAAAATATCATAATTAGGTTAAATAACGAAATGTAAGATATGAAGCTGATCATTCTCATTAAAAAACTGAACAATAATGAATACTGGTTGAAGTAGATGTTACAAGTTTTATTTTAATTAGCATTTTCTATCTTGAGATGAAAGAAGAGGGGAGGAGTAAGTATCAATATATTCAGTGAATTAAAGTTTTACTTTAACTTTGATATAGTTTGGTTCTAATATTTGAGCATTATATTGTCTTAAGTATAACAAATTACGCTCTCATAATTCAGCGAGACTAGCTGGAAATCAAGATAGATTGGCAAATAATTTTTACTTGTTGATATTCAAACTTATGATTAATGTTCATGAATGTGTCATAAGACCATAAATTTTAATCAAATTTAAAGCCTTTCGAGTTTTTGAGAATTTCGATATATATATAAATCGATGTTAGTTCATTGAAGGTGAAAGAGTCTAGCTAATTGACCTTCTAATGAGATTTGTTTGTGCAAGGGTTTGAAAATGTTTGGCTGAGTTTTGGGTCGTTTAGCTGTGACCTGTATATAGTATTTGTAACTTTTCTAAGCTTGAACTTGATATATATATATATATATATATGCGCGAATCTATGCTTCCTATCTTTCTCTTTCAATCAGATACCAATTGCTTGGATGCGTTTGAAAGCCTCAAGATGACATGTAGAAAAAATTCTTTCTAGGTTTGTCTTGTGTCTTCGTAACAAAAGGTCCGTTTATGGATGGGCGAAAGACGGGGATTGAACCCACGCGTGGTGGACTCACAATCCACTGCCTTGATCCACTTGGCTACATCCGGCCCTATCCTATATATATATAAGCTTATTAATTAATAAAATTCTTTTTAAGTGCAAACGTGTGTCAAGTTCTAATAATTATATATATTTAAGATTGAATGTAACCATGTAAAAATTGTTCAAAATTTATACTGACCTTACATTAGTCATCGATGAGTCTTATATGCATGAATGTGCTTGACTCTGAACAAGTTGAATTAACTTTCTTTCAATTTAAGCCAAAAATTGTTAGTTTGATTACAAGTATAAACAAGCTTTTGAGAACTTTCATTGCATGTGGCCTTGTGAGGGTAAAATGTTGTGGACTTATGTTAGATTGAGTTTGGAGTAAATTCTTATGTTACTTTTGAAGAATAGGGTTCCATGGCCTCAAAACAGATTCAATGGGAAATGTCTATTTGTAAGGAAAAATCATGTATATTGAAAAAGGTGCTAACATGATTAAGAACATCTATGATACCATTGAGGTACTATGTAATCTGTATCAGTAACCGTTAAATAGTTTTTAAAATTTATAATTCAATCACATTTATGATAAAGATTGATGAGAGAGAATATTTTTCATAGGTGGTGTAAATACATTGGGTTGTTGTATAGATAACTTGTTACCCCCGTGGTATTCTTAATTTTTTTTTATATGACTATAGTGAACAAGTAGTTCATTATGTTTCATGACAATATCACTTGTTTTTCCTATTTCTTATTGATTAACCTGTTTATTAAGGTGATAATTGTGAACATGATCATTCTTGAGCTGATATAGATGGGTTTTTGGGGAACATGTGTTATATAAAGATCATATACTATATATGCGTATTCTTATAATTAATTTGATATTAATCTTATTTCTCAGAGCTGCACGGTTAAACTTCACCTAAATCTCAAACTTATTACTTTGTTGGAGGCATAATTATTTTTGATTGCTACAGAAATACATCAATTCTGAATTCTGACATGAATTTGGGGATCAATATATACATTTCTAAATTCCTTTGAAAGTGATTAACCCTATGACAAATTATCATATAAACTATTACCATGTCTTTATGTTTTCATGGTTAAGTCTCTTGATTGAAATGCTTGTCTTAAATTTATAAGTTGATTGATGAATAAGAAGTGGTTGCCTTGGCCATTTGATCTGAGCTGTATTAGTAGATATAAGTATGAATAAACATATTTGCTTTAGCCAAGTTTTCTCCTAAACTGGGATCCTCCTTCATATGTGACTCCACCTCCCTTTGTAGCCTTTCGGTCAATACATTTGAATAACAGAAGCTCTTCTCTTCATCATGTCACGTTGTAAGGGTTTGTTGAAATTCTTCTTTATTCTATGCAGGCCAAAGTGGTTATATCATATTACATCCTTTGGTAATTGTTAGTAACAGAATCTCTAAGGCATGTTGACACTTTTTGACTCTAATTTTACAGTTTGTTCAGATTTTCATTCACTAGAACATAACATTGTGTTATAAAGTTGCTAAATTTAAGGTGAATGAACTTTGTTATTTAAATAAATTGGATATTACTTTTCATCTCTTGTAAATTTTCAAATGGCTAGGTTTTCTTGATTTTCACTTAAATTATCAGTCAATATATCAGTTGAATGTTTGTATTATGTTATAACTAATTGCAAATGCTTAAAAATATGGGGTGGATGATGGATGATTGGATGTAATGACAGATAACAAACATGTCATTTGGTGAATAGATAGTTCAGTTAGATTAAAAATCATTATAAGTTTATATAGATTATATATATGATGAATAGGGTTTGATGCCTTCCCAGCTGATGGGATCTTTATTCTAGCGATTAATTTAAACTCCACTTGCCATACATTTTGTTGTGAAGCATGAAGGACACAATTTCAAGGTATAATATGCATTCTATCAACATCGGAAAGCTTGACCAACCATCGCTTGAACTGCAGGTAATTTTTTTGATCAGTTTTGTTAGATTATCATAACATAACTATGATCGCTATGTACGTTTTAAGAGGTTAAAGGAAAATGACATAGGCATGCCATTAGAATTTCTGAGATGAATTTTGCAAAAGGCTTGGGGTTCACTAATTTAACTTTTTAATTAAGCATATTTTTAACTAGTTGAGTTTTCAAGAACTGCGATGGAAGAGATTTCCAACTCACTTGCATTGGCTAACTTGGCATCACATATATAAATTTCTTTTTCCCAGTAATTGTCAAGCGTTACATATCAGAACTGACTGGCAATTCCATTCTTATATAGCTGGAAAATAGCAACAACATCAGATTGAGCAAGGAAGTTGCTGATAAGAGCCATGAACTACGGTATATATTTTAATGTAGTTATATTGTCTCTTTACTTTGGTAAGTTAGCAAAAATTCTTTATTATTAATATTACCTTTTATAATAGACAAATGCGAGGAGAAGATCTTAAAGGATTGAATATAGAAGAATTACAGCAACTGGAAAAAATGCTTGAATCAGGACTTGGGCATGTTCTTGAAACAAAGGTATGTATTTTTTTTAGATTTTATTGCAAACTAAGTATATATATCTATCATGATTCATGCAGGTGTTCATATGAGTTTTATTTTCCCTACCAGAGTGAACTGATTATGAGCGAGATGTCTTCACTTGAAAGAAAGGTTAGAAGACAAATATTTATTTCTATCAATTATATTTATTTCTTTTGGAAAATTTAAACTACTAATCTATGCCTTTTGTTCATGATCTTTCTTACTAATTTAAAGTTAGCAGTCACTGTTTGCCGTAGAAGCAATAGTGTATTAGAAGGATAACAAACAAGTTTCTCCAGGGGGATATATTAAATTGAGATCTTCTCAAAGTAAGACAGAAGATATTCATGGAAATATGAAAATAATGTTTATCTATAATACATGAATCAGCTAAAACATGTGGACTTTCACTCTTGAGAGTTTTTATTTTTTATATATATAATGACTTTAATTTTTTGGCATCAAAATTTTCCACAAAAGATCTTTCTAATTATAATATTAGCAATTTTCAAATGTACATGCAAATTTTCAGTTTGCATTATAATTTTAAGGACACCGTCATGAGCTATAGCTTAAGTTCTTTAATTTCCATCTACTGGTGTGCAATACTTTATATATATATATATATCAAGTCTCTTTGGTTGAAGACCTCTCCAGTTTGTTTTTGATTATTAAGATACCATAAGTCAAGAGTTCTATCTTGAGTTTTCAGCTTGGTACTATTTGCAGGGAGCACAACTATTGGAGGAGAATAGACAGCTAAAACAGAAGGTATTAGAATTCATTTTGGTGGACTGTTATAATAATTTTATTTATTTCATTTTCTTTGAAATGGCGAGGGATCTTTCAAATTTGGAGCAGGTGTCCAACTTGTATAAGGGAAAAAGCCTCGTCCTAGCTGATTCAGAAATCGCAATTCAGGAAGAAGGGTTGTCATCAGAATCTGCTACTAATGTTTGCAGCTGCAGCAGCGGCCCGCCTATAGAGGATGACAGTTCTGATACTTCTCTCAAATTAGGGTAAGCTTAATTATCAGTATAGGGTCATGCATATGTAAATGAATCTTATCTCCCAATTCAATAGTTTAAGCTTATCACAATGTTTTTGCATTTTGATGAAAGAGACGAGACCGAGAAAGCAACCTTAATATTGATGCAATAATTAATGCGAAGTCAACATGCAAGGGTACTGCTGGACATTTTTAATTTTCTTTTGATCAATTTTTTGTTTCTTTAACTATTTATTTTGCAGGCTTCCCTTCCCTTGCTGAATTGGAGAAGACGAAGTGGATTTCTTCCGTGTGTCGGATAAAATAGCCCAGGGATCGCCCAACATGCAAGTGGATTTTTCGGTTGGGTAATATAGTCTAGCATAGGCCACATACTTGAGAGGTTATGGGCCTCTCGAGTACATGATGTTGTTTAGCATAGGAGCTTCCCTAGTACATGTATTGGCCCTCCTTTTCAAAACTTACACACTACCACGTTCCATTGTTTCTAAACAATCAATATGTTGGTATATATTTATTTGTCCTTATTTTTTTAAAGTATTTTGACACATATATATATATATATATATATATATATATAGAGAGAGAGAGAGAGAGAGAGAGAGAGAGAGAGAGAGAGAGAATATTATCCTGAATAATAATAAAAAATATTTTTTTTTTCTTTTTCTTGTGTTTGAAATAAACAGAATCAATCTGAAGGGATTGGCCTGGTAACTAGAGAAGTTTGTTCTTTTCTTTGAGTTTCTAGATTCAAATCTTGGGATCACTTATCATAATAATAGTAGTTTTTCAGACCTTTTGGGCTTGTAGGGTGTTTAATGAACCCTGAGAATTAGTTGAAATACGTATAAGTTGGCTTGGATATTTCGATTATCAAAAAAAGAAATAAACAAAATCCATTTGTTAAGTCAAGAAAATGTTAAAATATTTGTAAAAGATGCTTAAATGTCAATAATTTTAGAGTAAATGTTACCCTAATATCAAACACCGGAGGGAAGTATAATAAGGTATACTGTTGCTTCAGAGTTCAGTATTATTATATTGTTGCTTTCTTTATCTTGAAATACATCCATAAAAAGGTTGAAAAAGAATGAAAGATAAATGTACTTGACATTTTATTATAATGTGTAATGCCATCGAAAAATTAAAATCAGAATAATTTTCTAATGAAGCATAGTACGCGTGCACCTCGATGCTGACACGTGGCCTCAGAATAATGGAAATGGTCATCTTGATTCCTGCTAGAATCACCATAAAGTTCACAATTAATTAATTTATCATAAATTATCCAATGATCGATTTAATTTAATTGGTTGACAACTTGTTATTTGGACTCGGGTTTTCTAAAAAAGGACACTAGGCACATTTAAGCAAAATATTTGAGTCGTAATAGTAATTAACATTTTATCTAATCTGATGAGGTGTCCAACAGTCCACCTGAAGCCTCTTGGTCTCCTCAACTATGGATTTGGTTTTTTATTTCTTATTCTATTTTTCTTTCTTTCTTTCCGAAATTTTTTTTGTATTCTATTTTGTATTCTATTTTCTTTCTTTCTGAAATTCTTTCTGTATTCTATTCTGGTTTACTGATTGGACTAGGCTAAAGTATGGATTTGGAACCTTGGTCATGTGAGCGTATTCTGAAATTCTTTCTAGGTATAGTCCTCATCCACGTGCACTTCTAGTGGACTGTATAATTCTGTTTTCTATTCTGAGGCTGCTCACTGATGGTGGCATGCAAGTGGGAAACTTATGCATCTCTGTCGCCACTAGCTAACGCAGCGAATGCTCACAGGTTCGTCATCACAACAACCCTTAGGGGTAGGATAAATAATCTGAAAACCGAACCGAATCGATAACCGAACCGAAACTGAATCGAAAATTAGGTTTTTTTACAAACCGGTTCGGTTTTCGGTTTGCGAAATTCTAAAAACCGGAAAACCGGTTTGGTTTTCGATTTGGAAAAAATTACAAACCGGTTTTACCCTACATATAAAAGCAAATTTTTTTTTTTTACTCCTCACGCAGTCACGCTACTCCATCAACATTCGTCTTTCTCTGCCTCCATTCTCCAAATCTGAAAATTTCAAATCTCTACACTTCGTCAATCGTCTGTTCGTCACTTCCAAAGTTCCAGACTCCAGTTCGCCGGCAGTTCTAGTCTTCCACACCGTGACTCCATCCACAATCCACATCATGAGGCGTGAGCTACTCCATCAACATTCCACAGTTCGTCAGTTCCAATCCTTGTTTTCTACAAATGTAAAGCAATGATTTTGATTGTTGGATTTATGTGTGTTTTATACATGGGTTTTGTTGCGATATTGCTACTGATTTGCTTTGCTGATTTCTTGATAATTTTGAGGTCTATATGTAGGCTTTTTGGCTTATTGTTTGGGTTATACACGCACACGGTTTAATTTCCAATAGAAAGCTCATAGGGAAAACCTAATGATTTGTGCATGTGTTTATGTACTTGGTTTTGTAGTTGTTTTGATACTGGTTTGGAGTCGAAGCTCCTATATACGTCTGATTTGTTGCTATCGTATTGATTGTTTTGATTGTTAAGTGTCCAGTCTAAAGTATATTTTTTTGTTGCTATATTGTTGGGGTTTTCTTAGTTAATTTTGTGCTTTCTTATATACAGGTTTGAGTTTTAGCTCATTGTTGATGTGTTGTTCTGTGTAATATTAATAAAGGCCATAGACAAAATATGAAATGGGTAAATGTGTGCCTGTATTGATGGGTATGTATTGTTTTGTTTCTGGTTTGAAGTAGGAAGTCCTTAGTATGTATTATATTGGATGGTTAGCTGCGGTTATATCAATCTTTAATTCTGCTGATGAATAATTAGGTTCTTTTAACTCTGTTGCTGTTGCTTTCTGCTTAATTGATCAAAATGTAAATTATTTTTTGTGCTGTTGATTTTGAGCTTTAAATATATTTATGCTTTTATATGGTTATTAAGCTTTCTGGTTGATTCTTCATGTTATGTCCTGTTTAAATCTAATAAAAATCTCATTGTAAAAAAATGTAAAATGATTCCCTCTTTTATAAAATCTTTAGCATATATGGAAATAATAATTTGGGCACAAACATTGATTAACACATTAAATTTTGTTTACAAACATTTCTTAAGATTATGATTGTTTGGTGATGGAGTGCATTAAAAGTGTTTGTTTAGTATCTTAGTAGATATTGAAGTGCAAATGTTGATAATGTGGATAAATAGATGCGTGTAAGCCCTAGGGGGGCTATGAGTGTTATGATTTTGGACTTTGGGTGGAAGCATTTTGGATGGTTAAATGGAATTACGGGAAGAAGGTTTTATCAAGTTGAAAAGAGAGATGTTGACCAAAGAAAGAAAAAAGGGCAAAAAGGTCAAGACAATAGTTTTGTTTACTAGCTCATGCGGTGTCGTTTTTCATTATCATTGTCATCTCTCTCATTTCATATAAAAGAAAGGTCAACTGCAGTTTGTAAAATACAGAAAAATAAAATCAGATCTACGAATTTCAGTTCTCAGTTTTCTTTCAATTTTTGTTCCAAATCTCATATGGTATCAGAGCCTGTGACTAGCGTCCATGGCTAAGGTTTCTAGTTTTCAGTCTGATAGTAACATGGAGAAAACAGCTCTCGGTTCAGCTCAATCTTCACTGTTCAACTTTTCTCAATCTTCAATCTTCTCATCTAGCTTACAAGTAGTGAATCCGAAGCTTACAAGGGATAATTACAAAGACAATTACCGCTTTTGGAGGTTGCAAGTCTTATCAGCCGTAGGAGCGCATGAATTGGAGGAACATTTGACAGGTTTTGTTCCTTGTCCTGAACCCTTGATTGCTTCAGAAATTGACTGTTCTACTGAATCAATTGAAAATAACCTAACTAAAGGGAAGATTAATCCAGCTTATATAGCTTGGAAAAAGACTGATAAGCTTCTTGTAACTTGGCTTTTGGCTTCTATTTCGGAATGTATGTTTAGTCATATATCCAAATGTCAGTTTGCCTCTGAAATTTGGTATAGTCTTGAAAATGAATTTCTTAGCGATTCCAAAGCAAGAGCACTTCACTTGAAAAATTTACTTCAAAACACTCAAAAAGGAAGCATGAGTGTAAATGAATTCATTAAGAAAATGAAAGGGATTGCAGAGAGTTTGTCCGCCAGTGGTCAGGTGATAACTGATGAAGATCTTCTTCAGTATGTATTAGATGGACTAGGGCCAGAATTTGATACTGCTGTGGTTAATTTGACATCTCGAATTGAATCTAAGTTTGATTCAGTAACATTATAGGAAGCTCAATTCCTGCTTCAAAAGTATGAGATGAGACTTGAGAAGCTTAATACTGGTGATTTTTCTAATAGCTCAGTCAATTTAGCTTCTCTCAATAATTCTGGTGGCAAATCTATACACTCTGCTGCTGCGAAAGGATCTAACAATGCAAGTGGTGATGTAAATGCACTTAACAATATGATGACCTTAAGTCATAATCTGCCTTTTGCACCAATGTATCAGGCTTATGCACCGTCTATTCATGGTGATCCATATTTTCCTATTGGACATCAAAATCAGTTTGGTGGATCTTTTAGTGCTTCTTTTCCATCCTTTAGAGCATCTGGTTACAACACTTTTGGAAGAGGAAGAGGCCGAGGTAATGGTCGAGGTAAACCAATCTGCCAAGTCTGCAGTAAAATTGGTCATACAACAATCCAGTGCTACCATAGATGCAATTCGAACTATAATGGAGCTCCTCCACAGTTCAATGTTGGTTCTCCACAGTTCAATGCTGGTTCTCTGTCTCAGTATGGTGTGAATTCTGCTGCTCAGTTTGGGGTTTCATCACCACAGTTTGGTTCTAGTATTCGGCCAAATTCTAGTTCTGTTGGTGGTCCTTCACAAGCATCTTATCCTGGCATTTCTCATTTAGGAAACAATTTGCAACAAGAAGGCACCAATGCTTCTTTCTCTACTCAACAGCAAGGCTCACAGCAACATAGTTTTCCAGTTCCCAGTCAACAAATGCAGTCACCCAGCCAAGCCTACTTTGTGTCTCATCAAACTCCCTTACATCATCCACACTCCATATCACCTATGACTATTCCTCCATATCAATCACCAAATCAGAACTTTTTTGCAACTCATCAAAATCCATCTCACCCTCCTAATACCATAATACCTATAACTGTCCCTACTGCCAACACACCTGATCCAGCCTGGTACATGGATTCAGGTGCTACTGACCATGTCACTTCTGATCCTAACCAACTAGCAACCAGCAGGAATTATGAGGGGGTCGATCAACTACAAGTAGGCAACGGTGAGTCTCTCAACATTTCACATATTGGCTTTACCTTGTTACCTAGTTCTCTGCAGTCTAAGTGTTTATATTTGAAAAATGTTTTGTGTGTGCCAAAAATAACTAAGAATCTTCTTAGTATTTCAAAATTTACACAAGATAATAATGTAGTTGTGGAATTTAATTCTGATTGCTGCCTTGTTAAGGACAAGGATACCAGAATAGTGCTATTGCAGGGAGGAATTAAAGTTGGCTTGTATCAGTTGCACATTCCCTCTAGTCTGTCATCACCTTCCCTGACTGTTAACACTTCATCTAGTTTTCCTATGAAGACCATTGCCATCAGTTTGAACTCAAAAGCTTTTGTTTCTTCAGTTGGTCATAATTTGTTAGGTAGTAATAAAACATTTCAGAATGAGCTAAATAACTCTGTTGTTAAATATACATCTAGCAATGCTGCTTTGAATTCCAATAAATGTACTTTGCATACTGATCATAATTGTAATATTTGTTTTGGTAATACAAATTCTTTCTCAGTGAATGAAACTTCTTCCAATTCTAGTTATACTTCTGTGTCCTCTTTGATGACTGATCTTTTAAGTACAGATAATAAATATAATCCTGTAATTTTGTTGAATTTTGCTAATTTATTGCACTCTGAAAATACTGATATTGGACAGTTTAAGAAGTCTAAAAATTTAAGTTTTGATTGTACTCCTGCAACTTTTCTGGTTAATGCTAATTTAAGTACAGATATAATTCCTAGTTCTGAAACTGGTTTGAACACTGCAAATGCTGATCATAAACACTCCATGTTGACTACTACATCATCAGCATTTCATGTCATTCACACTAATGCTAATACATTCCTCCGGCACAATAGGTTAGGACATCCCCATTCTGATGTGCTTACTAAAATTTTGTCTCATCTTCATCCTAATCATACACAGTCTGTTTCCTCTTCTTTCTTTTGTGATGCCTGCAAACTAGGAAAGCTTTATAGGAACAGTTTTCCTGTTTCTCATTCTAGAGCTTCTCAACCTCTTGAACTTGTTCATAGTGATGTTTGGGGGCCAGCTCCAATATCATCTTTTGATGGATTTAAGTACTATATTCATTTCATTGATGATTTCAATCGATTTCACCTGATTTTTCCATTAAAACTAAAGCTGAGGTTAATTCGGTGTCATTAAATTTCATCACTTAGTTGAGAGACATTTAATTACAAACTCAAGTGCTTACAATCTGACCAAGGAGGTGAATATAAAGGGTTAGTTTCTTATCTTACTAATGCTGGAATTCAGTTTAGACATTCCTGTGTGTATGTCCATTAACAAAATGGATGAAGTGAGAGAAAACATAACATATGGCTGAAACTGGTTTGACCTTACTTGCACAACATCCATGCCTTTGCATTTTGGTGGTTGGCTTTTGAAACTGCTGTTTTTCTAATAAATGATGCCTGCTCAGTTTTGATTTAATACCACCTCTTTACTCATCCTTAAAGGTTTTTGGTTGTGCTTGTTTTCCTTACTTGAGAGATTTTAGTAAACATAACTCAGCTTCACTCTTCTAAATGTCTTTGTTGGTTATAGTCTCATCCATAAGGGATAAAATGTATCACTCTGCGAAAACTCTTTGTCACACCTATGTTCAATTTAATGAAACACAATTTCCCTTTGCTACGGGTTTTCAGTCCTCAAAATCTCAACCTGTTTCTTCATCATCTATTCCCACTACATTCAGTTTTCCTTTTGTCTCGGTACCCATGCAACTGATTCAACCAGCAATGATTCTCCAGCAGTGCCCTGGTTCTCAACTGTCCCTCGGCAGTAACTGGTAAGCAAATTCCACTCTCTATTATTTCTGGTTGTCTAATCCTTCTTCTTCATGCCAGCCTGTGTTGTTACCTCAATCACAAGTCCTTCATCTCCTCATCCACTTCATCATAACAACAGATTCTAAATTAGTGTCTACTGCACCTTTTACTACCAAGACAAATTCAGCCACTCACCACCAACATCCTCTACCTTCACACCAGTTTTACTAAATAATCTGTCCAGTTATGTCTTCACAGCCTACATCACCCATAGAAACAGCCACCACTTCCTCTTTAGCATCACTGAAGACTACTTCTTGTCCACTTGTAGTTGTTGTCCTCATATAAGTTTTCTGGTACATTTCCTCATCCTCATGCCATTCATCCAACCTGAATCTCTATCAACACACTGCCTAGGCTTACTCGAGCCAAACTTGCTGATCAGTCCAGAACAGTCCTTGTAGTGTCAAAGCCATTAACTGTCCAACCTAAACCTACTTTAGTAAGTGAAGCCCTTGCTATGTTGAGTGGAGAATAGTTATGCAAGATAAGTTTACAGCCTTACTAAAGAATGAGACATGGACCCTTGTACCAAAACACCGATATGAATATTGTTGGAAATAAATGGGTGTTAGAGTCAGTTTCTTGCTGATGTCATTACAAAAGTATAAGTCAGGTTGGTTGCAAAGGGTTTTCAACAAACCCCTGGTTTGGACTATTTTAAAACATTTAGTCCAGTTATCAAACCTGCCACTATCAGAATTATATTACCCTTGCTGTCTCAAAAGGCTGAGACATCCAACAAGTTGATGTTAATAATGCCTTTCTTAATGGCACCCTAAGTGAAACTGTTTACATGCGTCAACCTGAAGGTTTTGAACATCCTCGCTTTCATCCCCAGCTTTCTCCCATGTGTGCAACTCAATAAGCATTATATGGTCTTAAACAAGCTCCGAGGCTTGGTTTGAAAAGCTGAAGCAAGCCCTAGTGAATAAAGGATTCAAAAATTCTGTATCAGATTCAAGTCTGTTTATTTTTCTAATGCAACTCAGGTTCTGTACATTCTCATCTATGTTGATGACATTCTAGTTACTGGTCAGACAAATCTGCTATTTTTAGCTTGTGACAGAATTAAACAGTGAATTTGCTCTGAAAACTCTTGGTTCTGTCACCTACTTTCTGGTTTAGAAGCTCATTGAAATGCTAAAGGCTTCATTTACGACAACTAAGTACATTGTTGATCTATTGGCTAAAACAAAGATGCAAGATGCTCATGCTTGTCCTACTGCTATGGCTGCTGAACAAAACTTTTTAGTTCTGACAGTGAGCTATTCAAGGATCCTTTTATATAGAAGCACCATATGAGCCTTGCAATATCTAACTTTGACCAGGCCTGACAAAGCTTCACTGTCAACAAGCTCAGTCAATTTCTTCAAGCCCCAACTGAACTTCAATGGCAAGCCTTGTAAGAGAGTCTTAAGATATTCAAAGGCACTCAGTTTCATGGGCTGCAATTTAGGCCAGCAACTACTTTTTGTGTTGAGTGTTATACAGATGCAGATTGGGAAGTAATCTTGATGACCGAAGGTCTACAAGTGGTTATTGTATTTACTTGGGGCCTAATCTTATTCAATGGAGCTCTCGTAAGCAAAAGGTTGTTATTATCTTCCACAGAGGCTAGTACAGGGCATTTGCACATACAGCCACTGAATTGGCTTGGTAGACATGTATTTTCTGAATTGGGTAAAGCTTGAGTGCCACTCATGTAATATGGTGTGTGATAACCTTAGTGCAGGAGCTTTGGCATCTAATCTGTTTATCATCAAGAACCAAACCATTGAGATTGACACACATTATATAAGAGATCAAGTTCTAGCTAAGAAGGTGATAGTCCATATGTTCCTTCGAAGTTGCAAATTGCTGATGTTCTGACTAAGTCCTTATCATAGCTCAATTTCAAGCTGAAACGAAAACTCAATGTAGTTGCAGTTAATATTTCCAGTGAATGCATCTGTTTGAGGACTGTGGTCGATTCTTGAGTATAATGCATCTGTAGTTTTGTTGTTTCTTTTCTGATTTGAGGAATGTGGCAGTTCTTGGGTATATGGAGTATGAGTGTGTCATTTCTTGTTTGAGGAGTATGGCAGGATCTTGAGTATATGGAGTGTGTCTTTTCTATTTGAGGAATGTGGCAGATTCTTGGTATATGGAGTGTGTCATTTTTGATTTGAGAAGATTATTGCAAATTGGTACAAATGGAGTAAGAAGTACTGCAATTATTAGTTGTTGAGTCTTTCTTCTGGTTTGAGGATGTGGCAGATTCTTGAGTATATGGAGTGTGTCATTTTTGATTTGAGAAGATTATTGCAAATTGGTACAAATGGAGTAAGAAGTACTGCGATTATTAAGTTATTGAGTCTTTCTGGTTTGAGGAGTGTGGCAGATTCTTGATTATATGGATTGTGTCTTTCTGATTTGAGAAGATTATTGCAAATTGGTACAAATGGAGTAAGAAGTACTGCAGATTATTGAGTATTGATTCTCTCTGCAGTGTATTAATTTTTATTTGTTTCTGTTTCGATGGTACATGGAGTAAGGATACTGCAGATTATTGACATTTTGTTCTGTTTCGATGTACAAATGGAGTAAGAGTCTGCAGATTATTGAATTTTTTGTTCCTGTTTCAATGGTACAAAGGAGTAAGATTCTGCAGATTATTGACAGTTCCTATGTCAAAATGTTTCTGTTTGCTGGAGTTCTCTTGTTTTCTAGCTGTCATATTGCTTGAGAACTTGGCAGCTGCTGAAGTTGGAGCTGTTATATTGCTTGGGGAACTTGGCAGCTGCTGAAGTTGGAGCTGTTATACTGCTTTGGGAACTTGGCAGTGTGTTAAAGTTGGTACAACTTGGAGCTGCTCAAGTTAAAGACCAGGCACAATCCCAGTTTAATTCTGAAGGGAAGTGTTGAAATAGAATACCCTTTTGCGTTTGAGGGGAGATGTTGACCAAAGAAAGAAAAAAGGGCAAAAAGTCAAGACAATAGTTTTGTTTACTAGCTCATGCGGTGTCGTTTTTCATTATCATTGTCTCTCTCCATTTCATATAAAAGAGAAGTCAACTGCAGTTTGATAAATACAGAAAAATAAAATCAGATCTACAATTTCAGTTCTCAGTTTTCTTTCAATTTTTGTTCCAAATCTCATAAGAGAAACGGATAGAGAAAATAATATTTCAAAGTTTTATTATTTTCATTTATTAATATTTATAGTTGTTAATTACAGATGAATGATCTTCTTCGTGTGCCATACTGCCATTTACAAATCCGGGGAGTGCGGAATCAAGAAACTCCACTAACACCAACATTGTGGGATGAAGATGATTTATGTTATATTAAGTTTTTTTACTTTGTAATTTTATGTTATGTATTTGAGTTTATTTATGAATATTGACTATTCAGTACTTCGTAATTGAATACTTTATGTTTTTATTTTATATTTTGGATTCAGTATCTGCAAATAAGTAATTTAATGTATTTTTCATACAAAGAATACAACAATAATACAAAATAAAAAAGAAACATAGTATGAAATTATATATAAAATAATAAATATTTGAATTTAGGGACTTAAATGAAACATTGAAGAATTTTAAGGATTAAAGGAAATTTGAACACCAGTTAACCGAAAACCGAACCGAATTTTCGGTTCGATTTACATTCGATTTTTAACCAAACCGGACTAGTTTTCGGTTTGGATTTTCTCCAAACCGAAAAATCGGTTCGGTTTTCGGTTTGGATAAACCGGTTCAGTTAATCGGTTTATCCCACCCCTAACAGCCCTCTAAAAACATGCTCTATAAATCTGCAAAATAACTAGCTAGACATTTCCAATAATTATAAAATTTCTGAAATATATGCTATGTTATGTCATGCATTTATATGTTGTCTATGCATGATCCCAAAATACGTGTCTGACTCTAGCATGTATTCTATTAATTCTAAAGCTTTTATTTCTATACTTTTCTAGAAAGCCCAAAGTTCTATTCTACTAACACGCTTAAATTAAACATCTTCTATTTTATTCTTTATTTCTGAATTCTATGGATTGTGTGTACGTACATGATTCTATAATTTCTACATAATTTTGTAATTCTTCAATTCTATTATGCTATGTAAAATGTACACATACACAAGTACATTAACTCTTACAAATTCTACTCTCTAATATTTTCTAATGTAACAAACATGCATTGTACAACTTTCCAAATACAAATATTAATGCCATAAATTTTCATTCTCTTAACATGACCATCAACATTGTTATACATGCATGCCCTTCTTCTTCTTTTCTTTTGGCTACATTCTATACATTAATAGATATTGTCATATTAAACATTGTAAATCCAATCTAACATATGGTATAACATATATACTTTGGCTAAATTCTAATTTCTTTCTAACATTCTTAACTAAACTTTTGGCCAATACAACATATTCTCAAGATCTTCTAGCACAATTCTATAGCTTGTAATATATAATAAGACATGAAAACTATATTCATACCAATTAATTTCTAAAATGGTCATGTATTTAATACATAAACTAAACTTCTATTTTTTTTTATGTTTCTTTGATATTTATACTTGGGAAAACTTTTATATTCTTTATACAATAAAATCACTTATTACATATTATTTATAACTAATCTCAAAACAAGAATCAACAATATACTTATTTGGCCAAGCCATTCTTTGAATGATCGTTCTAATTTCAAGCATACAAGCTTGACAATTTATGATGGCATATTGTAATATTATAATATAATCACCCATCTTTTACTATCATCAATACTACACTATGCAACAATTTAATATGCAATTCTTGCCATCATTTTTCTAAAGTCATAAGTTTTAAAACTCATAATTCAATGACTAAATACAATATGTCATTCAAACTAATGCTAAAAGTTCAAGTAACTTGAACTATGCACTAAAAGTCATTCCTTTCATTGAACTAATATAATCAAGTGTTATTCTAAATTTTGGTATAACAAAATACACTCTTGAATACTAAAACTTACACTTGGTTAAGTCTAACATAACCTTTCAACTCCAATTCTTTCCTTTCTCAAACAATTTTTTCAACAAAATTTAATAAACTCATGCATGTATTTCTATTTGAATTTTCATCAAACAATTCACATGTACATGCAAATACTTGGTTGGCCACACTTCCACATCTCTCCAAATCCACCAAAATTGGAGCAAAAACTCACCAAACTTAACTTCAATTCTTGTCTTATTCAACACTTTCAAATTCCAACATCAACACTTCAAAATTTCATCCAAAGTTCAACCAAAACATCACATCTACATAACTACTCATCTTGGCTGAACTTCTACACATTATTCTCTATTAAACAAGCATCTAAACAACCAATACTTCTTATCATACATCATTCATAAACACTCAAGAATCAACTTACACATATACTACTCAAATTAAAGTTTAGATTGGGTTTACTTACCTTGAATTTGCACAACACTAATTATTCAATATTAGACAAAAGAAGTGCTAGGAAAAGCAAAGCATAGTAGTTTGGGTTAAAGTGTAAAGAATGAAAGTAGGTTGGGTTTCATTGCAAAAACACCAATATGGTGTGCTTTTGTATTAAACTCAATACGGTGGCGTTTTTATATCATCTTTCTGATATAAAAATGCAACCTACTCTGTTCTTAAAGGTTAGTAAAAATTTCAATCTATTCGTTCCAATATTGTTCAACTGTATTTCTCAAAGTCTTTAATTTTAGTTAACTTTCTTTTCAAATCCAGTCAAGAATCTTTATTCAGCCTTCCTTTGCTAAAATTCTTTTCCTCTTGGATCTAAATCAAGAATTCAAAACTTTTAAAAACTTAAATACACACCTTTGTGCTAGAATCTTACATTTGGATGCTTTAGGATTGAAAATCTAAAAAAAATTAAGCTAAACCCTCATTTGTATCATCTTCTTCACATTATTTTGCTTCCTTACACTCACCACTTTTTCATCTAGTTGTGAGTGAAAAGATCATTATACCCTTATTCTTTAATTTCTTTCTATTACTTCATAAACACTTATTTATCTCGGCATCACATCACTTGTATTGTCCATAACCTTTTTACCACTCTATTCTCATGGCTAGCACACTTAATACATTATATTTATCATATTCACTTTCCACTTGAACATGTGATTCTATGTGAAATGACCATTTTGCCCCTATCGAAACTTTTATGGAATTCCACTATAAAACTAGTTAAATATTTTCACTATGACCATAGAATAATCTTTACCATATTTCTGAATGTGTATATTACACTGCTCAAGTGTCACTTCTTAGCATTTTGCACGTGTGAAGTCGTTGGTGTCAAAATCTAACATCAACAATGTTAGACTTACAAATATTTCTGTATAGAGTGATGTGGCAAAAAATGAACAGAATAGTAAACATGATGCGTTTGACTTTTTGTATTTATTCTTCCAACCACATCACTTTGTACAGAAATCCTTCTATGATTTCTTTATACCTCTAGCATTGCTCATATATTTAAGATATATATAGATACTATTTTGTTGGTTATTTATTTTTTGGAGGTAGGAGTAGTGAAAGGGGTGAGAGAACGTTGTAAAAAAAGTTGATAAGTGAAGAACCACATAACAAAAAAAGCTACTAGAATTGATATTTAATTAGGGACGGTGATGGATTCCACTTGCTTGTTCCTATTGTCATGATCACTAAGGATGTCTGAGCTATTGAATCAGATAAAATGACATTGCATATAAAAGGTTTTGTACATCGAATGTATTTATAACTATTCAAAGATGAGATGAGTAACATACACACTCAGATTTTCTCTGCATGGAAGAATACATGATGAACCCAAAAGAAGTAGGGTTGTGGTCACTCCAAGCAGTCCCCACCTAGGAGATGGATAACTACTTTCACTCACATGGATGAGATTCTTACCTTTCATTATTTTTCTTTCTAGGAATCTACAGTTTATCTTTATGAAATCTACTTTGTATAAACTACTTCTGGGTGGTCAAGTGGTTCAATAGGGACTCTTGGGTGTATTACTTAAAAGGTCTTGAATTCAAGTCCCTCCTCGGGTGCTAATAGGGGTGGCCACTAGAGTTCCAATCGATAGTTCTAGCATCCTGGGAGATTAGTTGAGGCACACGTAAGCTAGTTAGGATACCCTCAATTAAAAAATATATATATATATATATATACTCTGAATATATTATATTCTCCAATTACTAAAAAAAATTTATAAATTAAATTTACTACTTAATTAAATAAAATATGTATTGAAGTTCCTACATGCTTTATGTAAATTGTAGAAGATCCAAATGCAGGAAGCATGACCTCTCTCTAATTTGAGTGAAAGTGGTGGAATGCAGAGTGTTTAATCAATGTCGATGCTCTGAATTTGCATGAATGGGATTTTTCCAGAACCAGCTGAAACCGGTCCTCCTCTGAAAGACTGAAACCTCGAAAACTCTTTTTCTTTTGTTACATTTAGGTCCATCATATTTTTATTCCTTTTTTATGTTAAAACTTTTTTCTTTTCTTTTAACATTAATTCATATCAATCTTTTTTTTTTTCTAAAATGTTTAATCCAAGTGTGTAATTTCATGTATAGTTTGTACTTGACTAACGCGCTTTTTTTTTTTTTTTTTCTGGGGCCATAAAAAATAAATATAAATAATGAAAAATATTTATTCGTGGATGGATTTTCTTGAATCTCTCGCAAGTATTATAATAGTTTTCTGTAGCTCTCTTAAATTTAAGCAAAATTTATTCCTTTAAATATGCTTTGATCTGAGAATTAAACCAATAACCAATTCATATCCCACACTTGTTACCAGGATTATCATTATCATTATCATTCTTATATCTTTGCTTATACTGCAAAATCTTTTAGCTATAATATTCATGGGCATTTTGCTAAGATGATCCTGCACTATATTAATTGTCGGATTTTGTTGTATTTTCGACAAATTAATAAAATATTGACATATAAATAGTTATATTGATTAAGATTTAAAGTTGGAATTCTAATTTATAAAAGTACCATTATTCTTATCATATTCAGCCGAGACACTTAATAATAATATCATTAAATAACCACAATTATTAGTCTAATAGTTAACTAAAACTTTTTCGTGTTTTATTTAAAAGATTTTGAGATTAATTCACTTAGATTGTTAATGGAGTGATCATTAAAGAGATTTATCAAACCTTCAACTTCAAGACCACATATGATTAATTGAGGTGTCATTAAACTTATCCAAACACCCTATTAAAAATAATAATAATATCGTTAAATAAAAGTGATAACTGCCATCAATACCATCCACAACAATCTGAGGAACCTCTTCTATATTTTATCCATTTATTAAGAGCAATTATTATTATTTTTATTAATTTTAAAAAAATTGTAATGAATACTGAGGCAAACGATAGCGTGAAAAATTAAAAAATAGGCTACTTTCCATTATGCGGAAGAATAATACATCTATTCATCAGAAAGAAATGGATACGTATCTCTTTATTGGTAAATACCATATTTGATTTTCTGACTGA
This sequence comes from Pistacia vera, assembly GCF_008641045.1. Taxonomy (NCBI): domain Eukaryota; kingdom Viridiplantae; phylum Streptophyta; class Magnoliopsida; order Sapindales; family Anacardiaceae; genus Pistacia; species Pistacia vera. The sequence goes on along the minus strand of NW_022196349.1, from coordinate 645,606 downwards.
TGTGACAATAACCTTTAACAAAAACTATACTATATTAAAGCCATGGACGATTCTATTTCTAGTATAGTGCAATCTCAATCACATCTCAATTCTTAAATTTATGCCTTATGCCAAGAATAAATTTTATTTTTACCCTTTTTACGCTTTTTTAACTAAACAAATTATAAAGTTTATTTACCAATGTGTTAGAAATCATATGATCGAATATTAAAGGACTAGCCAATTATTAATTAAACATCTTACATTTCAATTGTTAAAAGTTAGTCTGGAATATAAATAAAGTATCATACAATATAGTATTTTTATTGATGATGTAGATAATTGCTAATATAAATACATGTACGACTTATATCAACATGTGTGCATTACTTAATATAATTGATAATATATTTTGTAATCAACCAGACAAATTTCTGATATAATTTCTAATTATATATATAATACTTCCTCGGACGCTAACAGAAGGTAATCACTGGAATTCTTATCCGACTGGTAGTTCTAAGGTATCAAAAGATTAATTAAGGTGTATGTAAACTAAACTAAACACCTCTAATCATAAAGATAAAAAATAAAAAATTGCTCATATGTTATGCAGCTATTTTTGTAGTTTACTATTTAGAGGTATATATTAAATATTTAAATTATAAACTTTAAAAATTAAACTCAGTATCTTCTCATTTCTATTTATTCAAACCCAATTTATCACTTCATATTCACAATAAAATAAAGTCATGATAGAATAATTATATATTAATTAATTAAATTTGCCAGCTTCAATATTGCTTTAATGTGATTTCATAATTATAAACAAAATGTTTGATTGGAAGTTTGGAACTGAAAATGAATAGGAAAATAGTCAAAATACAAGTAAATATGTAATGGTCATCCCATTTATCTCAACAATTCCTAATTAAATAATGATTTAATTACATTTTCTAACCCCAAATTTAAAATATCACTTTATTAATGAAATTTATATTCCGTTTCTAATTCTAATTTCATTGTAATTTCACATCATCACCATTCTCTTCTCTGACTATCACTCGTAAAAATCTCTCAAACCTTACTCCCGTCAACCTCGTTAATCAAACGATTAGGGTTTATGTAACTGTTTCTCCTAAGTTAAATTTTGATAAATCTTAATCATCAAAATCTAATCTTTCATTACTAAAAGACTCATCAATCTACCTTTTTAATAAACTTCAATAATCTAGATTGAGTTGGTTTTCAATTTGTCATGAGAATATAAAGTTAAGTAAAAAGTATTCGTTAAACCGTTATTTAGATGGATAAAAATTGTTAACTCATAAATAGTGAGGATTTAAAATGGCTGAGGGTAGGAGGTACAAGTCATTATTGCTAAGCTAGTGGGAGCATGGTTATGTATGTACTGGAAGCGATCGCCCACAAAAAAAAAAAAAAAAAAAAAAAAACACTTAATTAAAAAACTATGTTCGCATTGATCCATGTCTCATTAGTTGTGTCTTAATCAGTTCTATCTCTCTTCGTATATTAACCTATAGTCATCTTAATTACTTAGTTAAGTATAAATATATATTAAAATAATTTTAAAAAAAAAAAGATACTGTTTGGCTATAAAAGGGAGGGCAACCTTTCCTTTCTTGAACACACAACTATGTCTTTCTCTCTCTTTAAAATCACTTTCTCCAATTAGTTTAGTGCCTTTTCGTAGCTGTGTGAGATCAGTTCAGACCTAACACACCACTCCGAGAAGGTAAATAAGAAACAAACCCCCTTTCCCCCCACACACTAAAATCTTTAATCTGTCATTCTTCTGTAATTGTTTGCATGTTCACGAGTTATGATTGGTGGTTTTTTTTTTCTATTTTATTTTAAAACTTTTTCTGGGTTTCTTAACCTGGATCTGAACCGGGTCTTTAACTAGGGTTTCTACTAGGATTCTTTCATAAATTGGAAGTAAATCCACTTCATTTTTCCCCTTTCATTTCCATTTTATATGTATGGTTCTTACTTTCTTATACTTAGAAAATGTGAAAGTTATGGGTTGATGATTTTTGGAGGGTGAAGAATGGCGAGAGAGAAGATCAAGATCAAGAAGATTGATAACGTAACGGCCAGGCAAGTCACCTTCTCTAAGAGGAGGCGAGGTCTCTTTAAGAAAGCTGAAGAGCTTTCTGTTCTCTGTGACGCCGATATTGCTCTCATCATTTTCTCAGCTACTGGCAAGCTCTTTGAGTACTGCAGCGCCTCCAGGTATTTTCCAATTCCATTTTTTTTCTCTATATTAAAATTCCGTACGATAAGTCTATAACTTTTCTTCTTCAACTCCACCTATCATTTCGGTCCTTTGTCTTCCCGTGTCTGCGTTTATGTGCTTTCGTCTCTTTGTCGTTGTGTTTGTGCGCGCGTGAGAGAGACTCCTTCAAGTTTTTACTCTTTCCCATTTCGTTCGATCTTTCAAGCAGCAAGAAATTTTTTTTACAGAAGGGAATAAAGCAACTTCTTTGCTGAAATTCCATGGTCGCTTTCAAAAAAACGTTGTACTTCGGTTCACACTCTTAAGAGTTGATTAATTCTATGGACTCTTTAGAGTTTATATTAATTAAGAGTGAAAATCCGCACGGCCACTTCCAAGATCTTTGTTATCTCTTCCATTGAATTGCATTTTTAGATTTTCAGTCTCGCATCAGACTTTAAACTTTGATTTCTATGGTTGCTTGTTACAGCGGGTTCACAGACTTTGGCGGAGTCTCGATCCCGTTGTGGCTTGTGGGGTGATTTTTTTTTGAAATATATACAGATCGCATAAAATCAACGTCTAAAACATATTCATCATATTCTTAATTGACCTATTATTTTGTCATAAAATAACAAAACAAATACCAATATTATAGCTTCATCTCTGTATTTGAGCTCAAATACTTTAAATATTCAACGAGTTCAACCATATGATGAATGTACGTACGCCTATATTTAATCATTTAATTGGTTTCAAGGTGAGAAATATAAATATACATTATAACAATTATGTTATTTGTCTTAAGTTAAATATATGAAGTAATTATTTTGGTTTATTTTTCGGGTTGTTTTGGCTTAATTACATTCCTTATTACGTATCTATAATCTAGGATACTGTTATGGTAGTTAACAAAATAAATATTGTAATAAATATCATTGAGTCAATTGTATAAGTATAAATAGTTTTCGAAAGAACACAGGTTTAGTGAGGATGCATGGGGGATGTTTTGAGTGAGGATGCATGGGTGATGGGTTAATAGTATTGTATATGTATAATATTTAATTGTTTGTTTGATAATAAGGTTTGAAGTTAAATAATATTGTTAATGATATGAACATATTAATACTTATAATTTCATTAGTAAAATTATAAATAATTTCTTGGTGCATGTTAGGTAGAGTAGTTATTTATTGTGTTTGTTTGTGTATGAAATGGATACAAGATTACAAGTAATCTATGCATGTTTGACAGCAACTTTCCAGACCTATATATTGATGGTTATGAAAATGCTATTAATTTTTATTTTTTTTTTAAAATAAGAATTGATGGTTATCATTTCATGATTTAAAAATCTGCTAGTCCTTAGTGAAAAAAAATATCATAATTAGGTTTAATAACGAAATGTAAGATATGAAGCAGATCATTCTCATTAAAAAACTGAACAATAATGAATACTGGTTGAAGTAGATGTTACAAGTTTTATTTTAATTAGCATTTTCTATCTTGATATGAAAGAAGAGGGGAGGAGTAAGTATCAATATATTCAGTGAATTAAAGTTTTACTTTAACTTTGAACACTATATTGTCTTAAGTATAACAAATCAAGATAGATTGGCAAAGAATTTTTACTTGTTGATATTCAAAGTTATGGTCGATGGTTAAGCATCTTATGGCAAGCATTAATATTCAAACTTATGATTAATGTTCATGAATGTGTCATAAGACCATAAATTTTTATCAAATTTAAAGCCTATTGAGTTTTCGAGAATGTTGGTGTCATCCTTATCATTCAAGGTCCCGCATGAAAAGTCCTCTTGTATTTTTGGGTTTCCATAGTGGCAGACAGCCATTTAACTTTCTTTGTTTCAAAGGCTAGCTGATTTGAATAATGACTCTTATCATTTTAATAAACATGATTAAGTTGGTCAGCAAAACCGAGCAGGCCAATATTAGTTTTACTTTTTACTTGAATGTGGCTAATAAAGTAATTAACCAAGCTCAAATCAAGCTAGATGTTGGTTTAATTAAGTTGAAAGACTCTAGTTGACCTTCTAAATTAAGCTCGATGTTAGTTCGTTTAAGGTGAAAGAGTCTAGCTAATTGACCTTCTAATAATGAGACTTGTTTGCGCAAGGGTTTGAAAATGTTTGGTTGAGTTTTGGGTCGTTTAGCTTTGACCTGTATATAATATTTGTAAGTTTTCTAAGCTTGAACTTGAGTTGATCAGTTGATCTCATAAGTTGTATATATATGCACGAATCTATGCTTCCTATCTTTCTCTTTCAATCGGATACCAATTGCTTGGATGCGTTTGAAAGCCTCAAGATGACATGCAGAAAAAATTCTTTCTCAGTTTGTCTTGTGTCTTTGTAACAAAAGGTCCATTTATTGATGGGCGAATGACGGGGATTGAATCCGCGCATGGTGGATTCACAATCCACTGCCTTGATCCACTTGGCTACATCTGCCCCTATGCCTGCACAGGTTTCAGTTTCTATCTACGGTCAAATCCTTTATATATATAAATATATATATTTGATATAGATATATATATATATATATAACTCACTTTGCACTTAAGAAGAATTTTATTATAATAAGCTTGTGTCTTTGTAACAAAAGGTCCTATTATTGATGGGCGAACGATGGGGATTGAACCGGGCGTGGGGATTCACAATCTACTGCCTTGATCCACTTGGCTCCATCCGCCTCTATCCCTGCCAGTTTCAGTTTCTATCTACGGTCAAATCCTTTATATATATATATATATAGATATATATATATATTATATATATATCTATATATATATTATATAAAATTCTTCTAAGTGCAAACTGAGTCAAGTTCAATAATTATATATATTGAAGATTGATTGTAACCGTGTAAAAATTGTTCAAAATTTATACTGACCTTACATATTCATCGGTCTATATGCATGAATGTGCTCAATTCAATTTAAGTCAAAATTTGTTAGTTTGATTATAAGTATAAACAGCTTTTGAGAACTTTCATTGCTGTGCCTTGTAGGGTAAAATTGTTGTGGACTATGTTTAGATTGACTTTGGAGGAAATTGTATTACTTTTGAAGATAGGGCTCCATGGCCTCAACCAGATTCAATGGGAAATGTCTATTTGTAAGGAAAAATCATGTATATTGACACTTTATTGTAAAAGGTGCCAACATGATTAGAACATCTATGATGCCATGAGGTACTACGTCATCTGTATCACTAACCAATATTCTGTTGTTAAATATTTTTAAAATTAATAATTCAATCACATTTATGATAAGATTGATGAGAGAGAATATTTTCATATGTGGTGGGTATATACATTGGTGGTTTATAGTAACTTGTACCCCCCGTGGTATTCTAAATTTTTTTTATATGACTATATCGCTTGTTTTTCCTATTTCTTATTGAGTAACCTGTTTATTAAGGTGATAGTTGTGACATGATCATTCTTGAGCTGATATAGATGGGTTTTTGGGGAACATTTGTTATATAAGAATTACTTATATGGTATTCTTAATAATTATTCTTATTTCTCGAGCTGCACGGTTAAACTTCACCAAATCTCAAACTTATACTTTTTGGAAGCATAATTTTGTTGATTGCTATAGAATACACAATTCTGAATTCTACCATGAATTTGGGATCATATATTACATTCTAAATTCCTTTGAATTGATTAACCTATGACATAAATTATCAATAACTATTACCATGTCTTTATGTTTTCATGGTTAGTCTCTTGATTGAAATGCTTGTCTTAATTATAAGTTATTGATGAATAGAAGTGGTTTCCTTGACCATTGTCTGAGCTTTAGTAGTATATATGTATGAATAAACATATTTGCTTTAGCCAAGTTTTTCCTCCAAACTGGAGCCTCCTTTATGTGACTCCACCTCCCTTTGTGGCCTTTCGGTTAATACATTTGAATAACAGAAGCTCTTCTCTTCATCATGTCACGTTGTAAGTTTTGTTGAAATTCTTCTTTATTCTATGCAGGCCAAAGTGGTTATATCATATTACATCCTTGTGTAATTGTTAGTAACAGAATCTCTAGGGCATGTTGACACTTTTTGACTCTAATTTTACGTTTGTTTCAGATTTTCATTCACTAGAACATAACATTGTGTTATAAAGTTGCTAAATTTAAGGTGAAGAACTTTTTTATTTAAATAAATTGGATATTACTTTTCATCTCTTGTAAATTTTCAAATGGCTAGGTTTTCTTGATTTTCACTTAAATTATCACAATATATCAGTTGAATTGTTGTATTATGTTATAACTAATTGCAAATGCTTAAAAATATGGGGTGGATGATGGATGATTGGATGTAATGACAGATAAAACAGACATGTCATTTGGTGAATAGATAGTTCAGTTAGATTGAAAATCATTATAAGTTTATATAGACCATATATATGATGATAGGTTTGATGCCTTCTGTGGATCTTTATTCTAGCATTAATTTAAACTCCACTTGCCTATATGTTAGTTACAGTAGGTTTCAAACAGTTCATGTGCTTTAACTATCCTATACTGGCAAATTTTGCTATGAGTTCTGACCTGTCTAACATATTTAGTTTATACTTTTGTTGTGAAGCATGAAGGACACAATTTCAAGGTATAATCTGCATTCTAACAACATCGGAAAGCTTGACCAACTATCCTTGAACTGCAGGTAATTTATTTGATCAGTTTTGTTAGTTATCATAACATAACTATGATCACGTATGTAGTTTTAAGAGTTAAAGGAAACTGACATGGGCAGGCATTAGAATTTCTGAGATGAATTTTGCAAAAGGCTTGGGGTTCACTATTTAACTTTTTAATTAAGCATATTTTTAACAGTTGAGTTTTCAAGAACTGCATGGAAGAGATTTCCAACTCACTTGCATTGGCTACTTGGCATCACATATATAAATTTCTTTTCCCAGTAATTGTCAAGCTTTACATATCGAACTGACTGGCAATTCTATTCTTATATAGCTGGAAAATAGCAACACACATCAGATTGAGCAAGGAAGTTGCTGATAAGACCATGAACTACGGTATAATTTTTATGTAGTTATATTGTCTCTTTACTTTGGTAAATTGCAAAAATTCCTTTTATAATATTACCTCTATATAGACAAATGCGAGGAGAAGTCTTAAAGGATTGAATATAGAGGAATTACAACAACTCGAAAAATTGCTTGAATCAGGACTTGGGCGTGTCTTGAAACAAGGATGTATTTTTTATATTTTATTGCAACTAAGTATATATATCTACCATGATTCATGCAGGTGTTATATAATTTATTTTTCCTATCAGATGAACTGATTATGAACGAGATCTCTTCACTTGAAAAAGGTTAGAAGCAAATATTTATTTCTATCAATTATTTTTTTTTTCTTTTGGAAAATTTAAACTACTAATCTATGCCTTTTGTTCATGATCTTTCTTACTAATTTAAAGTAGCAGTCACTGTTTGTGCAGAAGCAATAGTGTACTAGAAGGATAACAAACAAGTTTCTCCATGAGATAATTAATTGAGATCTTCTCAAAGTCAAGAGGAGATATTCATGGAAATATGAAATAAGTTTTATTCATAATACATGAATCAACTAAATATGTGGACTTTCACTCTTGAGGGTTTTTTTTTATATATTAATGACTTTAATTTTTTGGCATCAAAATTTTCCACAAAAGATCTTTTTTTTATAATATTAGCAATTTTCAAATGTACATGCAAATTTTCAGTTTGCATTATAATTTTAAGGACACAGTCATGACTATAGCTTAAGTTCTTTAATTTCCATCTAATGTGTGCAAATATATATATATATATATATATAATATATATATTATAAAGGCTCTTTGGTTCAGACCTCTCTAGTTTGCTTTTGATTATTAAGATACCATAAGTCAAGAGTTCTATCTTGAGTTTTCAACTTGGTACTATTTGCAGGGAGCACAACTATTGGAGAAGAATAGACAGCTAAAACAGAAGGTATAAGAATTCATTTTGGTCGACTGTTATAATAATTTTATTTATTTCATTTTCTTTGAAAATGGCGAGGGTTCTTTCAAATTTGGAACAGGTGTCCAACTTGTATAAGGGAAAAAGCCTCGTCCTAGCTGATTCAGAAATCGCAATTCCGGAAGAAGGGTTGTCATCAGAATCTGCTACTAATGTTTGCAGCTGCAGCAGCGGCCCGCCTATAGAGGATGACAGTTCTGATACTTCTCTCAAATTAGGGTGAGCTTAATTATCAGTATAGGGTCATGCATATGTAAATGAATCTTATCTCCCAATTCAATAGTTTAAGCTTATCACAATGTTTCTGCATTTTGACAAAAGAGATGAGAGTGAGAAAGCAACCAAATATTGATACAATAATTAATGCGAAGTCAACATGCAAGGGTACTGCTGGACATTTTTAATTTTCTTTTGATCAATTTTGCTTCTTCGATTATTTTGTAGGCTTCCCTTCTCTTGCTGAATTTGAGAAGACGAAGTGGATTCTCGCAATGAATAAAGCTGGACCAATGTCATCTTGAAAAGTTGGTGATTTTATTATGTAGTAGTAGTACTAAAAAAACGATTGACCTTCTTGTGGATTCTTCTATCTCATCTTGGCTGGTGGTGGATGCCGGTGCCACTGCCATATGTGTGCTGGTGTATGTTTGCATTTAAATAATTATGATTGGCATACTAATGGCCTAAGACAGGAGAAAGGTACTTAAGAGTGTTGTAAACCTTCAATAAAGAAATATCGTGTTATAAATTTACTTTGTTTTCATAATACTTCACAGTTCATGGGTAATCATATCATAGGTTTCTTATTTATTATTACAGGAATTCAGATTATATATAGTTTACATATGGATGCTTGCATGGCAAAACTTTGATGCGTAAACCTAGCTAAGCGAAAGAACTTTTTTTCTTCCTCAATCATTTTGTTTCAGTGAAATATTGTTGAAAAAATAAATACTATAATTGTGTTTATTTTTTACGATTAATACAAATTGAGCAGCTTGTTTATCTTTTACTTTCTTTGACTCATTTACATTTGAAAATTTGAAAATTGAAATATAAAGAGGGGACATATTGTTGGAGCAGGTGTCTTGGAGTCAATCAATTATTATAGAATTGACTCTTTGTAATAATGTTTATTAATCAATAAAAGACGTTTTTTATTATATCATGTAAGTCATAATTGTATGTATTAATATATATTCTTAGGAGGGTAGAACAGCGACGAGGGTATCAAGTGTTTCAAATCTTAATAGTGAGAACCCTATGATTACATATACTGATCATTCTAAAAATGTTCGTAGCCTTAGTATTATTCTGACCAAGGACATAGGTAATACGGTAAGATTATCATAGTGTTGAATGATCATGTTAAAAAGCAATGACTGAACTCACTTGTCAAGGTTGTTTGTCGATAACTTAGTACAACACATGGGTGTTTACTGTAGGCAAATTCACTGGACTGACCCACCAGAGGATTCCATATAGAAAGTAATCATAGTGTCTATGGAACAAATCCTTTATTGAATGGTGGTGCATGTGATCCTTAGTAGACTTGAGATCAACGGAATGCCTTGTATACCGATTGGTGTAGTTTGACATTAGTCTAACGTAGTTCTATTTAAAGCTATCAATACGATAGTGATTGGCTGCATTGAGGAGTGTATCAAGACTATGGTGGATCGATAGAGGATTCATCACTCCTTGGTATGAAAGAAGTTATCTCGCGGCGCAATTCAGTGAATGACAATGACACTAAAACTGTGATCACAATGGGATTGAGTTGTTGCTCAATCCAATTTATTATTCCGATCATTGGTCCAGTAACTAAATACAAAGACATCGAGAATAACTGAGGTTGACACTATTTATGAACCTTAGCCTCGATGAGATAACAGATGATGAAAAGATTTGATTGCACGGTAACCATATCGTTGATAGGTAGTCGTTTTGCTGAATTTAAATCTATCAAGTGGTCATAATATCTTACTAGGGGTCAATCTTGGTCTGTGTGTAGTGAGACGATTGACTGGTGTCAATCACGATACTACTCACTGTCGATATGATGATTAGTCTACAAGTTACACACTTAAAAGACAGTTTAGGGATGGTAAATTTTGAAAGGATATATTTGTCTTTTAGACGAATGGACATATTGATAATTTTGTTGTGTAACTAAATTTACTGAGGTTGTAGCCTATGCCCAATTTTATTATTAGAGTAATTTAGCAAAAGTACAAATTTAATTATTATAGTTAATATTAATATTTAAGTAAATAATTAAATAGAGACTAATATGTGATTCCACATAAGTTTTGGTTGTTGCTAAACTTTGGAGGTGGAATGGAAATTTGCCTCATTATATAAATGAGGCAAAGCCGTGGGTGAGCTTTTTGAGAACTACACCTATTCTTCCAAACACTTTACTCCTTAAAGCCAAGAATTAATTCTAGCAAAATTAATTCTTGGTTATTGGTGTACTCTCTTCATGTGGACGACGTGAGTTCGATTCCATTCTCGAATCGGTAGTGAGATTGCATTCAGAGATATTGACGGAGACTCCAATCACTGGTATGATCTAATCCTTGTATGATTCTATATTGTTTCAATTTATATATATATCATACCCTAATCTTGGCAAAATTAGAGTAATCGATGGGCGAAATTTTTTTGTTTTTCCGTTGCCTTTGTTCATCGATTTACTAACACATATGTATACTAGTTTAAATTACCTACACGCCACATAATATTATTACCCTATTAACTATAATCATTCACTTGTTACTATCTTTTTTAATGGATAATAATTAAACTAATAATAACCATTAAAATAAAAGAAGTTTAATTATGGTTTTTCAGTACCCTCTCTTAAACTTGTTTTGTGACACCGAGCCAATTTTTCATCCTTGCAAAGTTCTCGTACTTATGTGGCTTGGTAAAAATATCAGTAATTTAATCTTGTGTTTCCACATACTCCACTCATATTTATTTTCTTTCAATAGAGTCTCTTCTGCAGTGATAGCGAGTATCTATGTGCTTACTTCAATCATGAAAGACTGGATTCTTCGCTAAAGCAATCGCAAACTTGTTATCAACATAAATGGTTGTTGGCTCTTCTTGTGATATATTCAACTCATTTAGTAAGTTTAACAAGCCAATTGCATGCAATTGCATGCGGTGGCCGCAACATACTTGGCTTCACAGGAAAAAAACATGAAAATGGCTATTTCTTTGACATCCAAGTAAAAACATTGTTCCCATGAAAAATATGAATCCAATGGTGCTCTTTCTATCATCAATGTCTTCAACTAATCGCTATCACTATACCAAGGAGTTTGTATTCATTTGAAAATGAAAGAACAATCCAAAGTTGATTGTACTTTTAAGGTAAAAACGATTCTCTTTGTAACCTTGAAAATGAGTTGTTGTTGGGATTTCCATCACTATAGAAAACTGGAATCTGCGTCTAGCAAAATTAGACGCAGAAAGTCAAATAGGCGCTAAGCCATTTTTAGCGTCTAAATCGGTTGTCGCCCCTTAGTTGCAGTAGGCTGGTCACAGATTCATAGCGCGTCTATATTGTGGTTTAGACGCAAAAAGTTTTTTTTTTTTGCGACTATCAAAATAGTCGGCAAATGTTGTTCAAAATAGTCCCCCCACTTAGACGCTAAAAGTTGAAGGGTAATTTGGTAAAATTGTATAGTGACTAATCAATTAGTTGCAAAATGTTAGTTTAGTGGCTAATAATTTGTCGCGAATCCCACACAAATTAGACGCCAAAGGTGTAAGGGTAATTTCGTCAAAGGCTTTCGCAACTATTTTATTAGTCGACGAATGTATCTTTTGTGACCAAACTTTAGTGGCTAATTGTAACTCTTTTAGATGCTGAATGTAGAATCAAACGGTTTTCGCGAATATATATATTGTGGCCGAATGTACTTTTTGGTGACTAAAATTAGGTTAATTATAGTAATTTTAGATGCTGAATGTGGAATCCAATAGGTTTTCGCGACATATTTTATAGTGGCCGAATATATTTTTGGTGACTAAAATTTAATAGTTAATTATAGTCATTTTAGACGCTGAATGTGAAATCCAAAAGTTTTTGTGACTATTTTTAGTCGAATGTATTTTTTAGTGACAAAAATTTAGTGGTTAATTGTTACATTTTAGACGCTGAATGTGAAATCCAATAAGTTTTGTGACTATTTTATTAGTGGCCGAATGTATCTTTAGTGACAAAAATTTAGTGGTTAATTGTTATCATTTAGAGCTGAATGTGAAATCCAAAATGTTATCGCGACTATTTTTAGACGTTGAATATGGAATCAATTATACTAATTACTTTTTGCTACTAAAACATTAGTTGCAGAATGTGTTTTTTTTTAGCATTTCATATTGATGTCCAACGGAATGCAATTATGCTAATGACTTTTTGCTACTAAAAAAATAGTTGCAAGATGTTTTTTTTTTCAGCATTTCGTATGGACCTACATTATACATTCAACATGAACAAAAATAATAGACACAATATAAAAATCTGATCACTAAATCAAAAATCATATTTTCATACATATATATATAGTCCATACATGGATGCATGATGAGCAATAAAAATCCAAAATGCACTATCACATGTGCATAACCCAAAAGAACAGCAGCACCCATATTTTCCTTTCTCTACCTATCTATATGTGCATAACTAACAAAAAAAATGCCCACCCATGTACACCATCTAACACATATATGCAAACAATCCTAAAAAGATAGTTTACCCCCATGTCAAAATATCTTTGTCCATACAAAACAAAAAAAACTTCAATATCGTTAGCATGTCAAGTGTCCCACTTCGGTATTTGAAATAGTGTAGCTGATGAGGACGAGTCATCATCACTTCGAGAAGGCAAGTGTTGTCGAGTTGGAGCTTTATCAGATTCTCTAGCTCAAGGGCTATAGTTAGCTGCTTCTTCATCTCTAACAGGATGAATTGTTGGTGTTCAAGGCTTTTTATTTCTCTCTTTTGTTGATCAAATAAGATTAGCTGGTCCTCCAACTGTTTAATTTATTTTTGTTGTTGCACAATGCACCTTAACTCAGCTTCTGTGCAGTGGATTGATGCTCAATCTGTGAAAATGCAAAATTCTTGTTAAATCCGGAAGCTTTACCCAGAACTTCTCACATATCTAGCTTCTATTTTTTCACTTTCCCCTGCTTGTGTTTCCTCTTGCAGCTCTATCTTTTTCCTACCATCAATTGAATGCATAATCAATAAGTCAACCAACAAACTAAATAGCAATATAAAAGAATAATACAGCAGCAAAGAAAAATAAGTGATGGAGTAGAGAAGCAAGTATCTCAAACATTATCAATCTAATACTAAAAGGAAATTTCTGACATAAAGTTTTTCTTTATAACATATAAGCAACAGATTTACTTGTATATGTTCAGCCGTGCACTTCTATGACATGCAAACATGGTAATTGTGTTGAAACAAAGTTTGGAATGGCTATTCTGAAAATTTGATTTGATGCTTGAGGAAAAACTTACAAGATTCTATGGAATGTATAGATGGATTCTTTTTACTAATTGGAGGTCAAAGCAAATATCAGTTCTACTAGGCATAATTGGAGTCCTACAAATGAAATTATATGTTTATAAATAAAAGAGTACCTGTGGTAAAAAATTGTTTAGGTGTCAAAAGGTGTTTTGTTTAATGTATTGTCAATTATGTTACCATCATACCACCAAAAAATTATCAAATTGATGGATAACTGATGGTGTCACAGTATTTATTTCATCTAATTGCTTTCCAATTCTCATTCAGTTCTCTATTACAAAATAAGTTAATAAGTAGGTATATTTAAAATTTTAGTTGTCAGTTGTGGTGGGTATCTGAGAAGACTCTAGATGAGAAGTGCCATTGGCTTTCACATGATTAGTTAATTGATTAATTATTTAATTTCCTGAAAATTTGCTAATATAAGATACAATCTGTCTCATGATAGCCTCTTTATTGAACGACTATACCTTGTACATTTCAAGTTTAATTTATAGGGAACCATCTAACTCAAAACTTCATTTCAAATTACAGTGTGCTTTACTGAAGCTTGCCGAAATGGAATATTCGGGCACTACAAGGTATCCAGATTTATATATCAGCACAAAAAGTGCTTGTCTCAGATGTGCATGTGTTTTTACAAATGCAGTGAGTGTGGCATGGTGTGCCTTTGTGTGCAAAAGTGTAACTTTGAGTTGAGTATTAGAAGTGGAGACAGTGCATGGTATGATTTGAAATTTAACTGACCGAGAAAGAAGTAGAAAGAGAATTTGCAGGGATAAGATATCATGGTTCTTCATATCAAAAGTTCTGATTCAAAATGCATAGCCTAAAACACATTACAATTATAATACTGTAAATTTATGTATGTACAACTGCCTACATGCAGCATTGAGATGAGAACAAAAGAGATTGATATCTTATATGGATCTAGGTTTTAGCTGTAGCATGTAAATTGAGAGACAACTAATCAAATTAATGCTCTGTAAAGGATATTAGATCTTTGGAGGAATCTCATTTTATTGTGCAGAATGATCTGAAAATTACTTCATAATTTATCTTTTTAATTTTTTGCAGCTACTTCATAAAACTCCCCATGTATCTATGTTTCTCGGGACTGTAGGGAACACAGAAAAATCATACTAAAAGTGGACACAAGTTTTCTACTAGCCATGATACAAGTTTTTCCTACTAGCCATGAACAGCAAAGTTATAAAACATGATACAAGTTTTTCCTATAGCCAACCACAGCAAAGTTATAAAAGTTTGGTAACACTCAGGAAAACTAAATGTCAATATCAAACAAATGCATAAGCAGCAACATAATTACAGGTGATCAAAAGATGACAGAGAAATGCAATGAGACTCAAATAAAAACAAATCAGCATGGCAATATTTAACAGTTACGAAAATGATCAACTTACTATAGCTCTCTTGTTGTTCATTAATCCACCCTTTCTCCGCGCTCCAACGAGTGTCATGAAATAATTGTATAGGACCGACAGATTCCCCAACTTGTTGCGCCTTAACAATTCATATCGTCATTGACCATAAATTGAAATAAATTTAGTAAACAGGACAACAATGTTGTATATTTGTATAGGTGAATCATATTAAATACCTTCCCTTTTTGTGCTGGATAAAGTTCTTGGAACCACCGCGGTGGTTACACCTCATCTTCAACGGTTCTCAGTGTAAGTTTTTACCGTGCCTAACACCACAAAATCAGGAAATTAAAATACAATACATATATAACAGCATTAAAAGCCATGTTGACCTTACCTGAAACTTTTCACTCGAAAAAAGGTCACAAAGATATATCCAATCATCAGGATCTTTAATTTCTTCTGGTCTATTCTGTAATGCTTCCTCCTTAGTAGCATATGCTTTGAATTTCTTGTGTAGGGCACTCGGAAGCTGTGTGATATCTTACACAATTTGTGCTTCAGCCATTTCAGTACATGGGGCTCGTGACATCAATGTCAAACTTGGTCTAAATTCATCAATAATGTACAGCATTAAACTTATATGGGTATTAATATTATTTTCGTAAGGAAGTATGACAATATGGATAATGATATTAAACTACATTACCGTGATCCGAGCCATCATGTTTTTCGACATCGTACGGAACTTTCTTCCAAGTAAGCACTCTTACGGGCATAGTCTTGCAACTATTCCACCTCAGTACTCAAATTGATGCATTTACTCCAGTAGGTACTCCATCTTCTTTCTAAAAGTCTACATGCAACTTTGACTGCGCTGTTTGTAGGAGTCTTTCACATCCAACTCCTCTAGTCTTCCTCTCACATTTTCGCCACTATATTCTCTACAAAATCAAAAAATAAGCATCAACAGTTAATACTATGTTATCACAAGGCGGTTTACATGTTGGTAAAGTAAAATGTTATCTTAAATTTAAACAAAATTGTACTCGATATCTAAAATCCAAGTATATATTTCAGTATGCTTATATGGACCAATATCATAACTTTACCAGTGATTGTAGCAATTTCAGGTGTCGGTATAAGACTATGATCCTTGAACAACATTTGCACGTTAGCACGGTCCTTCTTCTACCAGGAGCCATCTTCGGAATCTGCAACATCAACATAAGAGAAACTGTACCAGGTAAGATATAAGTCAATTTATACAATTAATCTCACGACATTAGATATTAAATATATACACATTCAGAAAATAGTAAAGAGTACATATAATCATACAGCATACCATCAGAAGTTGTTATCAGAATCACTCATTAAATCATATTCATATCAGTACAATAATCAACAATGTATCATCTTCTCTTCAACATCAGCATTGGCATCATCTCCCACCACTTCAGCTCCAACATGTGTAATTGTTGCATCAACCAAGTCAGGATCAATAATGTCTAATGAAATGTCCCCTGTCAAACTCATCTTCCTGAACAGGAACAATATCTCTCTTCTTCATTTGTGTTATCCATCTCTGGTACATCCCATAGGTTTTATGTTGAGCTTTTCGAACCACTTTCAATAGTCCGAGGTTGTAATCATCAACTAGAATACTTGTTGAGCTGAATGGCAAGTATAAAAGGCTCATTTTCATACCACAATTTCCAACATTAATACAAGTGAGATGATAATTTTTGTATCCTCTTTTTTTTTTTTTTTTTTTGCATCAATGTCAAACCAATTACACTTGAATAACATAACCCGAAACCCATTAACAATTTAGCTCTAACACACCACTTAATTCACCATAAAAATCAATTGGATCACCATCATGCTCCCCTGGCACCATCACTCCACAATTTTGGTAACTACATGTGATTGATCATTGTTATGGAAACGCACTCTATTGACAAACAATTGTTATAACATTTAACACGAAAATCAGGACCACAAGATAAGAAGTACAGTCCTAGTTGTATCATTGCACCTGTCAACATGCAAGGTGTGTCATCTACACAAAAACATCAATTCCAAATCATTAAGCATAACCTAAAAAAATATTAAACCTTGTTTTGTATGTTTATAAACGATTAAGGCATACTTACACGATCTGCAAACCATTTAGGAAATAACTGTTCTTGTGTTTTGAATATGTCACAATTTAGGGCCTCCAACTTTTAAGTGTTCTCTGTTTGTTACATAAAGAAAAGAGACAATTATGGTTATAATGCTCAAGTATATACAGTTTAAAACATTTGTTTGTCAACATGTTCAACTAAACTTAAAAAGGGACATCACTCTAGAAAAGGTTGCAGTTCTTCACAATTGTTCAAGACGTACCAATGAGCCTTTTGCAATTCATCTGGTGGAAGTTCGTTAACTTCCTTGAACCCCATGGACGAGCCTTTTGACGAAAACTGATAATACTCCTTCTGGTTGTCCATGCAAACTGTCATCATTTCTCTCTACTCGATTAAATCTAGTTTCAATTCCCCACAGATACATTGAACAAAATGTTGTGCTTCATTCACCAAATAACCCTCCGCAATAGAGCCCTCCGGTTAGCTTTGTTTCTAGCATATTTTTTTCAATTTTCCCAAAAACCTTTCAATGGATACATCCACCGATATCCAAATGGACCACCCAATTTAGCTTCCAATGGAAGGTGTATAGCAAATGAACCATAATATCAAAAAATGCAGGAGGGAAAAACATTTCAAGCTTACAAAGAATTAGGACTATATCTTGTTCCAATCATTTAGATCATTTACAGATAACGTCCTAGCACATATTGTTGGAAAAAGTAGGACAACTCAACAAGTGCAGTACAAAAATTTGACACAAAAATGGACGTATTCCAATGGGCAGCAGTGTTGTGTAGCAGGACATGACAATCATGACTCTTTAACCCATGAACCTTGCTATCTTACATTGACACATCGGGAGATATTACTTGCAAAACCGTCTGGAAACTTCATGATTTCAGGAACTGGCAAAATTGTCTTCTCTCATCTAATGAAGAGTATAACATGCTTGTGGTTTCAATATCTATCACCATGAGGTTGCAAATGTAACTCTGCGCGTATGTTCATATCAGCCAAATCAGTCTAGCTTATCAGTATCTTTTGATTTCCCTTCCATGTTCAATAATGTACCAATGATGTGCACATATGTTTTTTCAATGTGCATCACATCAAGGGTATGTCTGATTTTAAGTTTACACAGTATTCCAACTCAAAGAAATACTTTTCTTTGTCCAATTTGATGCACCAGGACTCTGTTTCCTTTTTCTACCTCTATCAACTGATAATAATTTTTTCCCGAAACGCACATCGGTCACATGAGATTGTGTCATGAATTTCATCCCCTGAATATAGTTTTGGCGGAGATCTAATTTCTCTTTTCCCATCGAATGCTTGCTTCACCTCCACGATGATCTGGAGACAAGAATCGCGATGTCCATGTAGCATATTTTACTTCGCAACAATTGGGATGAAGTATTCTCATTACATACAGGACAAGCCTATAGCCTTTGGTTCTCCATCCAGACAAATTGCCTAAGGCGGGAAAATCATTAATTGACCACATCACAGCGGCGTGGTAAACGAAAAAGTTCTCCCGAGCTGTATCATAAGTCTCTACACCATCAACCCATAACTCTTTTAATTCTTCAATCACATGGATGCAAATACACATCAATATCTCTTCCAGGTGCTTTAGGCCCTGGAATGAGCAATGACACATACAGTAAGGGTCTTTCTACATCCATGGAGGCAAATTGTACGGGACAAGTACCACTGGCCACATGCTATAAGTAGACTCATGTTCCCAAAAGGATTAAACCATCAGTTGCAATACCCATCCGGACATTTTGGGCATCTTGTGTAAATGAAGGGTATATCTTGTCAAATCTTTTCCAAGATTCAGAATCAGCAGGATGCCTCAACATATTTCTGTATTTAATCGTTTTTCCTTTGTCACACCATATCTCAGCTGTGTGCCTTGACATGAAGAGTCGTTGGAGTCTAGGTTTCAGTGGGAAGTAACAAAACCTTATGTGCAATTTTTTTGCCCCTCATCTAATTATATCTAGGTTCATCACATACAGGACATTTATCAGCATTCGCTGCTCCTTCCAAATGCACAATCAAACCTACATGCATGTATTGATTCATAGCCTAAGCCTAATTGTTGCATAATTTTTCTAGCTTCTAGTAGGATTCAGGGAGATTGGATCCTTTAGGCAACACACTTTTTATCAACTTATTATCAAATCACATGATTTATCAGTCATGTGAGTAATGGCTTTTATATGCAACAATTTAACTATGAACTCTAGGATTGACATGTTGATGCACCTGAATACAATTCTTGTTGAGCATATGCAACAAATGTCATCAAATTCCCATAGTCTACAGTCCGAAAATTATGGGTTGTACTACCACCCCTACTTGATGAATCCCCATCCATATGCATGTTTACTGGACCACGAGCATCATTAAGCATGTCCATGATGTCATCATCATCTTCATATTCATTGCGCACTCGTCGCCCGACACGACATCAAATATGGTTCCAACATTCAGTGTTCCCGTGAAAAGTATAACTCATAACTTCTTGAAAACCATGTCTATACAAATGAGCTGAATGGTGTATATATCATGTGATCTTGTATTCAAACAAGATCTACATGGGCAACGGGTCTTACCCTCAGTATCCAAATGTTGTTTTGCAATGTCTATGAAAGAGTCAATTCTTGAATATATTCATCGCACAACCTATTAAACAACCAAACATCTTCTATCCATTGTGACCTTCTAGGTCTGCAACACAAACATAAATTCAGTATCATAAATATGTTCTATCACAAGACAATACTCAACCCAAATAAACCACATTCATCCATACAAAGAATATAGTATAGTGATAATGTAAATGGGTATAAACGATCAATAAATTAATTAATTATCAATTTACGTAACTTATACCTTGTTTTATGGTTTTAAGCAGTGGTGCCCACACTCTTCTTAGCCTCGGTCTTCAAGTCAACTTTAAGATTCTTAAATTCCTTTTACAACAAAATAATTGGGTTATAATTTTAAATTTATCAAGAATATGTCATTTCCTTATATGAAAATAAATACCACACTCTAAATTAAATGAATCAGCAAGTAATGGCTAAATATAAGTCAAAGGAACTGACTGCAAATTATGCTTAATTAAAATAATCCCCATTGAAGGGAGAACAAATTAGAATATTTGAATATGTGTCGTGGCCCTATCTAGTTAGATTAAGGGTAAAACAATAAAAAAAACTAAGAGTAACAAAGACAGAGGTTAGGTTCATCACATTCACATTCTGATAGAACTGACCTGCAAATTACTCAACAGCAAGAATCTGTCCAACAATCCACAATCAAATCCAGAACCAGAATGAAGTAATTCTCATATTGATATCAACAGAACATTACATCCAGAAATAGCAACCTACTCTATATTGAGAAAGCACCTAGATGTTCTACGGGCATGCTACTATATTCTGAGTCTGCTTATAATCAAAACGACTTTGCTATTGAGGTATTTACTTAGGTTGATAAAGTTTGCTGCATTTATTTACTTCCATAGTGTATGTATTTTCACCCTTAAACTCCTCAACTGGGTGTTTGTTTCATATTTATGTAGCATTTATTTGATGTTCTCATTACAAAAGATAGAGGCTCTGTTGAGTGAGTTTATGAATGGCATTGGCAATAGCACCCTGTAGTTTCAGAATCACTGGATCAGTTGTTTTATTGTGATATTTTTGTTACATAATGTTTATCTATGTACCAAATATAATATGGATGGTACGTTTGGTCATGTGGTTAGTATTTGGTCTGGAACTCCAATTTGATAGCTATACCAGGTGCTTTGATTATGATACATACCTAAGCAGGTTCCGCACTCCTCTTTCGTTGGTTTTATCCAGATTGTTACATTGTCCAAAAAGACATGGTATCAAAGAAAGTCACTTTAAAAAACAGCTTGATATAACCAATTTCATAAGCAACCTGCGTGTGGGCCTTGAACCAGAAGAAGTAATTCTCTATATTGATATCAACAGAACATTACATCAGATATTATAAGCAAACACTAGAATGATCCAAGAAAAAGAAAAGCATGGCACAAATGACTTAGATGTAAAATAAATTGGGGATATTCATAGAAGAAATTAATAAGTACAAAAGGGAGTTTGTATTTGGCACAGTGTACAAAGATTTAGAACCCAGTAGAGCTGAAATCAGATAACAGTTTCCTAACACAATACATACCAAGTCTGACGTGGTGCATCAATCCATCAAATGAGCAGCAACTGAAACTTCTTCTATTGGGGTAATCGCCAGGGATTTGCGTGGAGAAGAAATTCGGAATTTGGGGAAACAGGGAGGGATTTGCGTGGAGAGAGAAGAGGTAGGTAGGTTATGAGATTGGGAATTTGGGGAAATAGGGTAGGGATTTGCGTGCGTGGAGAAGATTGGAATTTGGGGAATTGGGGAAAGGTTTGCTTTATATAGGTTAGGGTTTTTTGTAAAACTTGAAAAGGATGACTAGAATTAGTTGTTTAATTTTTAAAATAATTATATTTTGCAAACAAATCAATTTGTAACTAAATTTTAGTCACAAAAAATTAGTTATAGTTGCAAGTCTGGCGGGAACAATAATTTGGGGGGAAGATGAATTTTTCAACTTAAATTGGCAACTAAACCGAATTTAGTTGCTGTATATAATTTTTGCAACTAACACAAACATGTCGCTAAAAATGCCTTAGGGCCCTTGTAATTATTGTCAAATATGGGTATTTTGGTAATTTAATTTTTCTGTAACTAATCATAAAGTTACTAATACATTCTCAATAATTGCAACTAATTTAGCAACTAAAGGATAGTTGCGAAAAAAGGTTTTTTTGTAACCAAAAGGTAGATGCAAAATAAATATTTTAGATGCAAATTGTCAAATTATGGAGGGAAAAATGGTCAATCAAAAATCGTAACTAAATTTATTAGTCACTAAAACAACTTGTTCTGCAACTAACAAAATAGTCGCAGAACATTAAATTTAGACGCCAAAAGTTGGAACATGTGGACCCCAAAATTGAGTTGCTCTTTGCCCGACTAATGGCAATTCAGTTGGTAAATGTAGCCTTTTTGCAACTAATTCTGGTTAGTTGCTAAAAAATTGGTTGCAGAATGTCATTTTTCTTGTAGTGCATATAGTGCCTAAACTAACCCAACGGCGTATAGAATGTTAGGTTTGGTACATGTCAAATAGCGCAAGCTTCCAACTAGCGTCTTAAAAGAGTTAGATCTACTCTTTCTCTTTCATCATGCTTGAATTGTTTGAACTCCACACTCTATCATTGTGCTTATAGGATTGCAATCATGCAACTTAAATTTCTTAAGGATCTCCTTTGTTTAGTATTAATGAGAGATGAAGATGTCATCTCCCCTTTGCTTCGATGCCAAGATAGTATGGCATGAGCCCAATATCAGTCAAAATTTTTTGGACATTACTTTCTTGAATTCTTTAAACAAGCTAGAGTTACTTCTGATAAAGATCAAATCATCCACATACAAGCACATGATCAAAACATCTCCGTTCTTGATCTTAACATAAAGAGCTTGCTTATAAGGATATTTGGTAAAACCGTTCTCTTGAAAGAACCTACCAATAGGACTATTCCATGCTCGAGGTGTTTGTTTCTACCCATAGAGAGCTTTGTTCAACTTCAAAACCTTGTGTTCTTGCCTTTTCATTTCAGAGTCCAACAGTTGTTCAATGTAGACTTCTTCTTCAAGTACTCCAATATGTAAAACAAACTTTCCATCTATCTGATGAATCTTCCACTTATTTTGAGTTGCCAAAGAACTGATTAATTGTATAGTTTCTAAGCGAGCAATGTGAACAAATGCCTCATCATAGTCAATGCCAGTTCTTTGACTACATCATTTTGCTGCGAGCCTCACTTTGTATCTTTCAATCTCTCCTTTCGCATTTTTCTTTGTTTTGTAAACCTATTTAACCCCTACTGTCTACTATCATTTAAGAAGTGAAGCAAGTTCTTATGTGTCAATCTTCACAATTGCTTTGATTTCGTCATCCATTGCATCTTCCCACTTCTTGATTTGGAAATTCACAGGGTCACAATCGATAAAGAGACATAAAAAAGTGATGTTTTCTTACTGTTTGGTTAGTTCATAAAGATCTCACAAAACTTCTAGTGGATTGCACAACCATTTCATTCTAACTCCACGATGATGATAATGATGATGAGTGTGAACTTATTGCAGGTGAAGTTGATGAGGTGGCCAACTTGACAGGTTATTCGCAAGTGTATGAAATCGCGCAAGTAGTAAAACTCAAGTAAACGAGTGTCGAATCCCAAGAAAACTACCTACCAAGTACCAAACTAATATATTTTATTGTTATTTGATGAAACATAATTTTAAGAATGAATTAATGAAAAATAAAACAAACTAAAAAGTAAACAAAGGCATAATTGTATTAATACTCTGGTAAAAAGATCAATAAGACTAAACCTAAGGCATAGATTTCACACCAATTTAATCCTATGCATTGACAATTATTGCTAACCTAATTAAGCTTATTCTAAAGGCCAAAGTTCCTAATATTTTACTAACTTTCTCTCGAACAATTAGTGAATTAACCCTTAAGCAACAACCCAAAATATCTCTAAAGTAAATTTAGAAGCTAAGAGATCATTAAGTTCTATGGAATTTACCAGAGCTTCACAGATCGCAGTAATCTATCTCTAGCATTTGCTCAATCCATGGTTTTATTACCTTAGATTAATCAGGTTTCATCTTTCGATCTCAACCCAATCCATAAAATCATTCAACTCTCGGGCCCTTAAGAATTGAAAACATTACACACAATAATAAAACTTAGAATTAATGCTCAATCAAAATTAACAACAATAAAGTCAACACATATTCATAAATTGGGCTACATCTTTAACCCTAGAAAAGAAGTTTAGTTCATAACTGCAGTAATAAAAACAACCATTGTATTAACAAACATGAGTTCAAGAAACAAAAATAGAAAAACTTCTCTAATTGGTGAACAAAAACTGCAAGAATTCCGATCTCCAAAATAGTAGCCGCTCTTTCTCCTTTTCTAATCTCCCTAAAAACTAAATAAAGACCCTTATTTATAGTTGTAGTGTTTGGAGGTTAATGGAAAATAATTAAGTGCCTTAAACTATTCAAATTCGGACTCAGAAAATACAATAACCCAAACAGGCCCGTGATCCATCGTTGCGGCGATTGTTCTTTCTGTCCCACAAGTTTGGAATCTTCAGAATTTTGCAAAGTCATCAACACGAACTTTGTATCTCTTTGAAAAAGCTTTCCAACTCCATAAGAATCATCAAATTCTGATTTCTACAGCTCAAGTTATGATAAAAATATCAAAACATGCTCATCTTGACAAATTTCCAGGTTTTACGTCTCATCTTCAACACGTCACAACTTTCTCGTTTCAACTCCGATTCTTGCACCATTTATTCCTACTCGTCACGAATTCCATCGACATCATTCTTGTTTATTCAAATATCGTTTTTAACCTGAAAAAACTCAAAATACACCCCGTGATCCCATAAAAGGTATTTATAAAATAATTAACTCAAATTTCACAAATTAAACACATTTTTTCACAAATAATCAAATTGAATCACTAACAAAATATGTATATTCAAGCTCTGATCACAACTCTTATTGTTCGTCACTCACTTGGTCCACCATTAGTTGCTCATCTTCTCTTTCAAACAAAGGAAAAAAGTTGTAGTATTAATTACAAATATCCTAATTCCAAGTGCTTTCTTCATTAAACTCAACATCACGACTAATGATTGTCTTTGCTATGCTTGGATTATATAGCTTGTACCATTTGGAGTTTGCATCATAACCAATGAGAACGAACTTCTCACTTCTATCATCAAGCTTGTTCATTTTCTCCTTTGGTATCTGTACATAACCTATACTTCCAAAAACTCTTTGATGGGAAATTCCAGGTTTTCTTCCACTCCACGCTTCTATTGTGGTGTTCTTTTCCACACACTCGCCTTGGTGATTGATTTGACAAGTAGATTGCACACACCATAGTTTTCGCCCAAAATTATTTTGGCATTTCCTTGCTTTTGAGCATGTTATAAGCTATATTGAGGATGATTATATTCTTCCTTTATGCCACACCATTTTGTTGAGGAGATCTTGGAACCGTCAAGGGTTGAAAAATTCCATTGGTTTCATCTAAATCTTAAAACTTTTTAGATGTGAACTCTCCACCTCGATCGGATCTCGTGACATTGATCTTAAGTCCATTTTCTTCTCGACAATAGCTTTGAACTTCTTGAAAACTCCAAATATTTCAGACTTTTGCTTCAAAAAATGCACCCAAAACTTTCTTAAGGTCTGCTTGAGAGTTTTTTTTTTTTTTCTACTGGCTTTGAGGGGTTTTTAATTAGACTGGTTTTGAGGTGTTCTAAGACCATTGCTTGCTAGATTTTTTATGCATTGTTTTGACTGGCTCAAAAACCCCCCAAAACTAGTATAGCGTATTTTTGAGGGGTTTATAAAACACCCCAAATCGGGGTATTTTGGTTGGTTTTAAAATTTTATTCCACAAATACCCTATCCACTATGAAACTATCCCAATTATATCCAAAAAAAATTTTAACCATATTATGTGCATCTCCAACCATATTAAATATAAAATAATTTTAAGCAATCATAAAAATAAAAAAAATAAAAAAAAATTATTAAAATCTCATTTCTAGATGATTTCTTTGAGAAATGAAGCTATAATTTTTCAATCATTCCAGATGCTGCAAAGAATGGCGAAGAAGGATAAGGAGATTTTGTTACATTTGAAGTTATAAAATACTAATAAGTGAAAAACAAATAAAGAACCCTTACCTTGCAATTGAAAAAACAAAACTCCAAAGTACTGGTTAAAGTTAAGGTATTTTTATGGGCATATATATAAATTTATCATTTTAAAAAAGGTGTCAGAACCGCTGGAAAATAAACTCTTAAGCTACAGGTTGGGTGTTTTAAAAATCACTACTCAAAACCGCTACAGTAGTTTGTCTTCAAAACTGCTACTGTGGTTTACCCTCATAATCGCTACTATGAAACTCTCAAGTAGACCCCTAAGAAATCATTGATAAAGAGAAGGATGTAGTTATTTTTGCTAAGGGAACTTGACTTCTTTGGTCCACACACGTCAATATAACCCTATCGCTTCATCTTCTTCATCCTGTTACAACACATTTCCCACCCCTACCTTCCCTCGCTGTTGCAGCACCTTCCTACCTCCATTTTTTCCCCATCACCTCACACCCCACACCGAGATTTCCCTTCCTGTTGCAAGCTTATCCGTCACACATCCATCCCACCTCAACCCACCCTACGCCTCACCTCACTTCACCTCAAGATTTAGCTCACCTTATTGTCACTGCCCTAGTATTCAATCAAGCAACCCACCTAATGAGTTGATTGGAGACTTGTTTTTTTTTTTTTTTTAGAAAAAGATTCTTGTACTGGAGTTTGTCATAACGGTTGCTTATTGTTATTGAAGGATTTTACATGGGTTTAAGAATTTTCGACTGTGGGAGAACATAGGGGCTTTTGATTAAAAGACCATCTCAACTTTAAATTTAATTAAAAGGCTATCAAGTTTCAAACTCTTAACTAAATAGCCTTATTTTTTATTAAGAGTAATTAAACATGATGAAGCACTAATTATGTTTTAATTAGGACTAATGAAGCATTGACTAATCTTTTAAAAATTATACTTTATCCCCAAAAACCCAAAATTGTTGTAAAGAAACCAAAACCCAAAACAAATTCATTTGCCTCGTCCCTCCTGTAACTAACGTCAGAACTCCCCTCCCCTGGTTGTTGTTTCTTCTTAGCAAAACTGAAGATCTTCTTCTTCCTCTACACCTTCTTCTTCCTCTGCCGAAGATCTGTCTCCTCCTCCTCCTCCTGACATTTTGTCCAGGTATGTGTATCTCCTATTTGCATTTTACATTTCTATGTACAAAGATTTAATGATGAATTGGGTTTGGGTTATAATTTTGATTTAGTGGTTTAGGTTCTTGGGTTGTGTTTGATGTAATGCAAGTTGAAAGGAGTGAAATTTGCTGATGATTTTCTTGCATTGTGAGACCATTTATGAGGTCAACCACCTCATTCTCCCGACACCTCGGCAAATCAGTACTTGCTGCACCGGTTTGCCAATTGGGTGGAGGCTTACAAACCTCAGTATCCACCTCTTCATCCTTCTCCTCCTCCCTCCCGCCGACTGCGGCTTCGATCTCAACCACATGATCAACCAGTGGCCCTGTAGCTGTAGTCAAAAGCATGACCCCTTTTAGATCCCCATTAGGCAGTCCATCCCCTCATCTGTTACATCATCTAGTGGTACGAACGATGTAATATATTCCGCTTCCAATTCACCCCTAGTAGGGGTGATAAAGGGACAAACGACTCCTTGCAATAAGAAAAAAAAATCAATCAAATTTAAGCCACATTTAAAAGCAAGTGCATATTCAAAAGATTAATCCTTTAATTTTACCCAAGCCACTTGAATTTTCATTTCTATTTTGTCATAGTCCCAATAGGCACACTTCTTGGTGTGCCATTGCAACATCCTAAGAAATTATGGTGACTCATCCGAAGTCTCCTTCTGCCCCCTGCCTTAGCCAAGACAGTGACTGCCTCATAAATCCAAACATACTTTGTAAAAAAAAAAATAGTCCATATCATAATTAAAACACATATAATACAAAAAATATAACAAAAAACTATTAATATTACCTGCATTGCCCATGGGAAGCCAAACAATGGTTAGCTGAAATGATAACCTTCCCCACGGATAAGCATTAAAGAGCTCTTAGTTGCTTGCGAACCATACCCAATCCAGAATCCAGATTAATGGTTTTTGGTGAGTCATAAGCCATTAGGATGGAATGCAAGAACCATACTAGCCACATCCTAAACTTGTCCGAAGAGGTATACCCTTATTCTCCTAACCTATCCTCTAAATCACACGCTGTAATAGACGGTTGCCCCCCCAAAACCTTTCGAACAAAGGTTTCGACTGTCCTACTCTTCTTTATTATCTCTTCCTCTTCTACTTCTGGAAATGCCCTACATCTTAGGCCTATCCTCAAGGCAAATTCCATCATCCCAAAATGTAGTGGCTTCCCATCCACCACAAACCACATTTCATTTCTTCTTTTGCTTTTAACTGAGTACAACAACATATAATATACTGCCTACCCCTAGAACGCTTATTCCAATTATCTGCTATGTCTAGTAAATGACTGAAACAACTATCTTTGAATCGGTCCATACCCCTATTTTGTCCACCTCAAATCTCTTTTATTCTCGTAAACATTTGCTAGCTCGACCTAATCGTCACCCTTGCGGGGAAGTGTGGTATCCTATTGATTACAACCTCCAACCCATACTCCTTATAATTTATGCTTTGGCAACACTACACAATCGATATAAACTAAATATCAGCAAAAGAAAAAACCAAAACAACCAATAGGTTGCCAATCTAAGGGATATGGGCTTTGAGGGTATCAGGGAGTGGGTGTTTTGGCTTCGAGAGGACTGGGCAAGTCAATGCAGGCCTTACAGAGGCTGTTGTGGCAGGTTCGATGGTTGAAGATGGCATTGTAGGACAGCCCCCAGCCCCCTATTCTGCCCCCTTCTACCATCCCT
The DNA here is from genome assembly GCF_008641045.1 of Pistacia vera. Taxonomy (NCBI): domain Eukaryota; kingdom Viridiplantae; phylum Streptophyta; class Magnoliopsida; order Sapindales; family Anacardiaceae; genus Pistacia; species Pistacia vera. The sequence continues at coordinate 616,563 of NW_022196349.1, read as the reverse complement.
AGCCCTCTAACCTCCCACAAACAACCTCCCTATGGCTTCCCTTGTCTTCCCTCATCCTCTGGAACCCAAAAACAAGCACTTCCTCGATGCCCACCAACTGCTAGACAAAATGCCACAACCACCTTAACAACCAACACCAACTAAATATCCCCCAAATTGGTACCAACAAACAATTTTTTCATAAAATAGTAAGAAATGTACATGTTCTTCTTGTTCTTCCTCCTCCTCAGTGGCATTTGCATCGGCGTCCTCATCTTCAGACACATTTACTTAGCCTACTGTATGTTCTTTTGCCGTTGGTATGTCCTCTGCCGGTAGAGCAACTTCACTCATCGAAAGCTCCACCAAAACCTCTTCTTCTACAACCTTTGAACAGTCGCCGGACTCTAGAATTTGGAGTGAGGCTAGGTTTTACTTAGATTTGTTAATGTCAGCCATGGTTTGTTTGTGTAACTAACAAAGAAACGAAAATCTAAAGAGCAAAGATTTTCTGGAAAATGGGAACAAAAATCGCTGAAAATCGTAAAAGAGAAGTCGGGTGTTTTCGTCAGTCGCTTATTTTGGGTTGTGTCTTTCAATTACATGGTTTTGGATGGGGGGTCGTTTTTTAATTTTTAAAATTTACACCAATTTCCATTAATTATATTGTTACCCATATATTTTTAAATTTTTTCAGTCTAACCATTTTTGCATGTTTAGTGATTCTTAAGTGTGCCACGTCAATTTTTCAAAGTTAAAAAAAAATGCAAAATCATTTCAAGGTGATTTTCTTAAATGCAAACTTGGGAGGTCATGACAGTTAAATTTTCTTGAGAATAAAATAGAGAGGATTTAAGTTTACAGAAATAAATTTACTTGGTCTAGAAATAAAGGAATGAGAGGAAAAAAGATTGGGTTTGAATGTTTTGAATTGATAAAGAAAAAATTAGAGGAAATAAAGAGTTGGGTTTCAGAATCATGTGGAATTATAGAGAAAAAAAAATTGGAGAAGAAAGGAATATCACTATTAGAACAACTACTAGGTAGTTTGACGGTTCGCTTGGGACTCTTGGATGTATTACTCAAGAGAACTTAAGTTCAAATTCCTACTATTACTAATAAGAGGTAGCCATTAGAGGCTTACTTGGTTGTTAACTTTAGGGCCTCAGGGGACTAGCTAAGGTTCACACAAGCTGGCTCGGACACCTTTAGATAACAAAAAAAAATATATATATATATCACTATCAGGCTGCGTATGGTTAGGGCACTAAGAAGATTACTCCAATAATCTACCTTTTAATCTAGTCATTACCTTGTTTGGTTCAGCAGGTAATATGAGAGGTGATATAGGGGTTATGTGATTACCGACTTAGAAAGTGGTATTTTAAGATTACCATGATAATCCTACTTTTATTTCCAATTTTACCCTTACTCTAGTCATTACCTTGTTTGGTTCAACAGGTAATATGAGAGGTGATATAGGGGTTATGTGATTACTGACCCAGAAAGTGGTATTTTAAGATTATCGTGATAATCCTATTTTTGTTTCCAATTGTACCCTTTGTTAATAAAAATTTCAGACACAAATGCCCTCTTTTTTATGTCAATTAACAATTAACTCAACTTGTTGAATGACTTCTTTAACCTCATTAATTAATTATATGGACAAAAATGCCTTATATATATATAGATCTTGTAATGGGCATTTCAGTAAAATAATATAGTATTTTGTAATTATTGTCAATCAAACACATTAATTATTTATGCAACCCACACAAACCAAACACAATAATAATTTATATCCATTAATCTTCAAAGTTATCTATCTTACTGGTAATCATATCTTTTTTATAATGAAACGTTATCAAAACCAAACGCCCTGGGTGGTGTTGATATTTTTTTGGGGGTTGAAATGGCGATGAAAAAAATATGATGAAAAAAATATCAAAAGTTTAAGAACACAAAAGTTTTTTAGTTTGAATTTTTTTAAAGATAAAGGATAACCTACTATTTTAACTATTAAAATTACTTAAATAACCTTTTTCCATTAACAGTGTTATAAGGTAAGCTAATGATGTGAGGTTACGTGTTACCTAATCATCTTTGATTATTTTCTATACACCGTTAAACATTGAAACCTCAGGGGAGGTCCATGTAGTTAACCCTTTATTTAAAAAAAAAAAAAAAAGAAGAAGAAGAAGAAGAAGTGAGGGGCAATGAGTGAGACCAAAATAATACGGGCTGAAATGAAAAATATCAATTTTCTCTGTCACAAAGGGCTACACATTTCACAAATAAATAACCACGCCTAAACACCCACGCGCCAAAGCAAATTTATGACCCCTTCATCGAAAATGAGACACAAGGGTGTAAATCAATCTACAGACTCGCGTGGAAGTGCCACTTCGCCCCGCACAATCAATACGCAACAAATGGGATCATAGCTCTTTTCTTCCCCGTGTTTTTGGTGTACGATCGAAGGATTACGTTTTCAAAAACTATCAAATACGCCCCCAGTTTAACAAACGCTTTTCACACCGAATTTTCTGTTTCTACATAATAACAAAATCGCTCTTCAACTAAAATAACACAAATACTCTTCAATTAGCCTTTTTAAATTTTAAATAATATCAAATATAAACAAGTAACCACAATGGAATTCATAAATTTATAGTAAATCATTCACACATTTTCTCTCACTAAATTCAATTCAAATAAAACTAAACCCTAAATTTCTTGGACTTTGTTTTGTTGATGCGGTGAGAAATTATAGATGTATCATTGAGGTTATTTTCCTAATTACTTGGGGAAAGATTTAATCAAAATGATAAAGGGTTCGACTGAAGTTTATATCACACTGCTTAAATGTGCATTTATCAAAATAATAAATGATTTTTTATTTATTTGCAATTTTTTTATTTAATTTATTAATACTGATTGATAGTCGTTGATTAACTTTTGATTTGTAACTGTGTCGTTTTGCCGTATGTTTGAAATAATTTGTAATCATTTTAATATTTATATTTTATTAAATGATGCAAATCCTGTAACTGTAAATTAACATTGAGGGTTGCATTTGCTATTTTTTAAATAAATAGTCCTCGACTTTACTAATAAAGAACATAAGGAGTTTTTACCCTTAACAAACAGTTTCTCTCTCGTTGGCCCTTTACGAAACCTCCCTCTTCTTTTCCTCAAAATCGATTACTAAATTAACTTGGATCGTCTAAACCCACTAAGCCGGTTTTGACTCGCTGAGTCATTCAATCCTTTCGCGACATGGAGAACGGGCACGAAGCCTTTGACTTCAAAGAAGAGGACGAGTTGACTGAATATGCAGCTGGTAACTTTGTAACGAAGTATAATAACCCTAATCATGATAATTCCGGGGTTTTGAAGTACGATTTACTTGAATGCGGTGAGTTTCTGTTTTGGTGCTCTGTTTGGTTGGTGAGAAAGCCGAGGATTTATTTTTATTTTTATTATTATTAACGTTTTCCCTTTCTATTTGGTTTTGAGAAACCCCGGCAAAATATGGGCTGTTGATGTTTTGCGCTTTTTCTGTTTTTATAGAAACTAATAATTACATCTTCTTTACTCCAAAGAAGTTTTAGTTTCACAAATGAGATTATATATGATTTCTAATGTGTTTGGCTGATTAATTTTGAGCAATGATCGTGTAAAACTTTGTTTTATGTGACAATTCAATGTTATTTCCAGGACTGTATTATTTTTAAAATTTTTGTTACTTGTTTAAGTTTGAATCTCTGATTTGGGAATTGTTACTGCTCAATTGTTAAGGAGTAGGGAGTTGTAACCCAATGTGTGTTGGAGTTTTGTTCACCGAGTTATATAGGAGTACTATAAAGACTTAAGTATCGTAAATAGCTGTTGACCTATTTGCATGTGAATCAATTGATTAGGGCTTGATTTGGCTTTGACAAACTATATTTCCTAGGCAAGTTATGTGCGAGTTCTTGTTTACCTATTTATAAGCTAATTTTTTTTTTTTTTAAGTACCTTTTGCTAAGCTTCAATTATCATTCATGGCTGTCTTTCTTGAAAAAGGATATAAAGTGTTGGATTTTTAAGATAAGTGTGTTCAAGTCCAAGATGGGCTATTCTATGACAATTTGGAAAATGACTCCTGAGGGGTTAATCTGGTGGTTTATTTCTCAGGTTACCTACCTAGCAAGAAACCAATCCGAGTTTCTTACATCAGTTCATTGCACTGGTTTTAAAGACTTTTTAGGTTATTTAAAAAAAAAGGAAAAAAGAAGGTTTCTTGACATGTCAATTAAACTGTTCATCTTCAGGCTTTTTTGTTTTAGATTTTGATTAGCTGTTTTGATCTTTTGTTTTTTCTTTGTTTGTTATGGTTTAGAACACTTGTAAAAAGGATAATACAATAATGTTACAAATGCCATCACTATGCTAATGATTGTGTTAATTTCCGTTTGCCTCAGGAACCAACATTCAGAAACAAGGAATTGGTAGTGTGCTTTGTGTAAATGTTGACGCAGTTGACTGTGATCCTAGCTGTGACAATGAAAATACATATGCCTCCATGGATGCAGACAGAGAGGATTGTGTTACCAGAGCTCCTCAAGTGAATTCTACAAGTTGTGAACAAATCCCTTATTTCAGAAAGGATAATTGTGGGACTGGAAATTTCTTTTGTGAGCTGGACTCTAGAGATTCGTGCCATCAGGAACCTTTACCTGGGAAAAGCCATTTCACTTGTGGCATTTCAGATTCTCCATCAAATGTATTTTGGTTTTCATATTTCTTCTCATATATGTTCTGACTATAGATAATAATATCAAGGTTATTCATACATTTATTTTAATTTGTACAGAATGAGCCAGCTGCTGTGAATTCTGATGTGGACGGAAGTATGGATGAGGATTCTCCTTTCAGTCCTATTTCTGATACTATGGAAGACAATGGTATAATTTCTAATTTGGGGATTTTGAATAATCATTTACCATATATTATGTTGTTCATGGACAATTATGTTGTGATCCTTTATGTTCTAAAAACAGTTTTCTGCATAATTTCAGCTGCTTTGGATGGTCATGTCTCAGATCATTGCTTTGACGGTATGGAAATGGTAATTCTCCTTCTTCTTGATAAACTATTCAAGTGTCTAATGCATTATTGATTCAAGTTTTTAATGCATTATTGATAAAACAGACATTTTTTGACCTGTTAGCTGTATTAAATTTCTTTTAAATCTGAATTTGGATCTCCATTTAGTGTGCTTGATATCTTTGGCATCTTAGATGTCTTGTTATCATTTTTAACTGCTGTGGATAGAAAGTATTATGCATGTATTGGTAATTGCTTATTTTTGCTGCATTCATTTCAAATATTTTTTCACATTTTCTCTATGCTGTTAATGTGTCTCTCATTGCTTCCTTAAAAGATGCTAATGTCAGTTTACTATTGGATTTAATATCTTTGGTTTCCTTTATGATTAGTATATATGCTGTTGGCTTAGTCAATGATAGAAAGTTTCGCTTCCACAAGAAATAAAACATATATTTTGCAGTAAGTGAAGATACTTGCTGCTGTCTACTCATAAGAAGTTTATTAAATTGAACTGTGGGCACAAATATTTGATTAATGATATCACATTTTTCGGTACAGTCTAAACATTGCCAGAACTTAGAAGTGCCTTTGAAACCTGATTGTATATTCTTTCTCTGCAATTTTCAGGATGGCATAAACATGCAAGTTGTTATACATCCTGATTATGTTGTGTATCGGGATGATCTTTGTTCGGGGTCCCTTATAACTTTCTCTTGCACTGGTATTGAAATCAAGGATTCAACTGCATGTGGAAATCAAGGAAGTTTTAGTTGGGGAATTGATGATATTGTAGATATTGAGTGTCATTGGTTTCAAAAGGTGAGATTATGCATTCAAGTTTCAATTGTTTTGTGCATATGCTTTTCATTAAAGATTTATAGTTTCTTGTATGGAAATTATGTAGGTTGCGTCAGTTGTGGTTAAGCTTCACCTACTGTCAAAGAATTCAATCCAAGATGGTGATTCAAAAGGCACTTCAGGTCTGTGTACTTGGGAAAATTTAGTGCTCATGTTTTCATGAAGTAGCACTGAATTGTGCTTGTTCCATGTTTTATTGTTTCTTGGTGTAGGAGATAGTGACAATTTATTGTGAAGATTATCAAAACACTACTTAAATTATTGCAACTTTGTTGATCTCCCTGTGATCTTCGATCTTGTTCTACATTCCCTCAACTTTGATTTGTTGTTATCCATATTGGGATTCTATTTTTTGCTTTTATCAGTTTAAGAAAATTTTGGTTTGCATTTTTGGCTATTATCTGATCAAAAGTAGAATGTTCGCTGCATCTTTTAATTGAATCTCTGTATGGATCTGAGGCTATACTTTTACAATTATTTGGAAGTTCAAACACTTGAACAGTTCTTGTTTCTTAATAGTTTTCCTTTCTAAATTGATTCAGGCATTGAGGAGTTGAAGTTTGCAGTTATTGAGCAGAACTGGTCTGAGAAACAGGAAAAAATCACCTCATTAAATGATAAATACAGGGCTGTATGGAACGTTGTGCTTGAGTAAGTTAATTTACTTTTATAATAATTTTGTTTTTTATATTTATTATTAAATTGATAATGTCCCTTGTTCTGGGAGATGAGCAATATATGTTTCAAGTTGCCTGCTTTTTAAAGTGGTGTCTAAAGCTGTTTAATATTGTTTCTTCGTTGTGTTTAACATTATCCTTCTAGGCCTTGTGGCAATGTATGTCATAATTTGTTGACTTTGCAGTGTAACGTTGTCTGGATGTATGATGGTAGTTGATGTATGCTAAAGTTCTTGTACCTTCTGTCTTGATGAAAACTTAACCATGATTCTATAAAGGTTAATTACCTTGCTGATAAACTTTAAAAATTGTATAAATAAATCAAGATTGTGCTTATAACCAAACGTTTGACTTGTTGCAGTATTTCAAATTTTATTGTGCATTAACCAAATCTATAGGATTTGGCCCATTGGTGATGCTATTTAAGATATTTTGTTTAAGATTTGTGTGCATGATGGCATATAGATGTTATGGTGAATGTTTGTGTGCTGTTTGACAATTTTTTACTTTTCACATACATCTTGTAGTAAAATCATGAATTAGTTGTGGATTGTAAGTTCTTTAGGTGTTATCTTCTATTTTTCCTTTTTAATCTCATTTAACCTTTCTTGTGTTTATTCAATTAAAACATAACTCTCCATTTACTTGTAGTGGTCTCGTGGAAATGGATGGAAATAATTTGTTTGAACGGAGGCAATATTTTCCCAAGTAAGTGAAAGTTAACTGTTTCCCCTTCTCCTATTTTAATGGCATGTGTAGATATAACGCTTTATTTGTTGGACTGGCCTTTTTGCGATGTGGTCAGATGATTTTTTACCATGTTATCTTTCATTTGCCTCTTTGATATCCTCTGTCATCATTTTTCTTATTACATTCTCTCGTTCTTTCCATGAGTTAAATACAATGAGATTTGTAACATTTTGATGCTCTATCCTTTTAATAGATTTTTTTCTTGTAGTTTTAACTGATAATTGGGAATGGCTTTCTTGTGTAATGTAAATATGTTTTTGCTTGTGGGATGAGTGAATGAGGGCTTGTTTCTGGAGAAAAGTCAGAATCAACTTTCTATGAGGACTGTTAAAAACTTGATTTACTTATCATGAAACATTCTTATAATTGACGTCTTACAGTTTGGATGAGCCTTTGATCTTGCTTATGGTATATTAAATGAAACTTGTACTTGTGGAGGAAATGAAACTTGGTGATCAACATTCATATTTATTAGGGGTGTTTTTGTTAGCACTGAATGGTTTCTAACTGAATAAATGTTCAAATGTGTGGTGATACAGTTTTGATGAGCCTTTTGAAGATGTAATCTATCCAAAAGGGGATTCCGATGCTGTTTCAATTAGCAAGAGAGATGTTGATCTCTTACAACCAGAAACATTCGTCAATGATACAATCATTGACTTTTATATCAAGTAAGTTAATTTGTGTAAATTTAATGCTTTAATTAATTCTGACATATCCTTTTCACTGTAGGATATTGAGCTTCAAATTCTCTCTTGTTGGCTCAATGCATTACCCTGGTTGCATTTTTTTCTATTATTTATTGTATTCTTTTATTCACTAGCTTATGATCCTAACTTGGAAACATAGCAAGTAAGAAGAAAGCCACATTAATATGACATTTTTAAGAAAGTTTTGCATTTGTTTTGATTGTAAATTAGGTTCTGACATTGAGTTTCTTTTTATTTATTTATTTAAGAAAAAGAGTTAGTGTGAAAATATAATTGGTTGGCAGGTATTTGAAGAATCAGATTCAAGTTGCGGAAAAGCATAGATTTCATTTTTTTAACAGCTTTTTCTTTCGAAAGCTTGCTGATTTAGACAAAGATCCATCCAGTATTTCTGATGGCAGGGCTGCTTTTCTACGTGTTCATAAGTGGACAAGAAAAGTGGACATATTTGGAAAAGATTACATTTTCATTCCTGTAAACTTCAAGTAAGAAATCAGTTTAAAACTTTTGTTTCTTTTCAGAAACTTTCCCTATTAATTTGGGCACTGATGAATTTTATATGCATTTTATGATAGTCTACACTGGAGTTTAATAATCATATGTCATCTTGGTGAAGTGGCCGCTTTTAGAGGTAAGTCTTGTTGGAACCTATGGTCCCTTTTTGGAAAACTCCATTGTTCATGCACCTTTGTCTCTTTCCAGATGAAGACCGAGACAAGTCGGAGAAGGTACCATGTATTCTGCATATGGATTCTATCAAAGGAACTCATGCAGGTCTCAAAAATCTTGTTCAAAGGTATCCTTCAGCTTTTAGTTCATGTTATGTGTTAATATCTTTTTAACTAGAGTGTTTTATTTCTCTCTGTCATATCCCTTTTCATCACTCCTTTACTTCTGTTTTTCCATGTGAAAGGAGCTTCTAAGAGTTAAAAAATGTATAGTTGAGCAAAAGTTTCAGATATTTGCTTGTTCAACTTGTGGTGGGAAATTTTTTTATTTGAAATTCTTTATCATGTGACATATGGTTAAGCACCATGAACTAGTTATTTAGTGGAACATGGACAAAACATTTTGTTTTCCTTGTCCTCTTGAAATATGTTTTAGTGTCATTGCTTTGTAGTTTCACCGTACTCTGTTATTTCTCGATGAGTACCATTACTGTGTAATATGATTTCAGTAAAAGCTCGTCTGTTTCCATGTGTTATTGGAGATTACATCTTCAGTCTTTTGACATGTCACTTTTGTATGTTGAAATAACAGTTACCTGTGGGAGGAGTGGAAAGTGAGACACAAGGACACATCAGAAGATATTTCTTCAAAATTCTTGAATATGCGGTTTGTCCCACTTGAGGTATTGCAATTGTTTTTACATTTTGAAGCTATTGTAGAATGGAGTTATAAAAATAAAAAGATTGCCTTAAAAAACTACTTTTAGGTTGGTAAATAGGGAAGTAATAAGGTGGAAAAGGTTGATTCACTGGTTATGTCCATATATTTACTGATTATTTACTTAATATTGGTTTATAACCTAATAGCCTCTCTGTGTGTGTGTGTGTGTGTGTGTCTGGTGGGTGTTTGTTGTTTTTGTTCTGACAATTTAATTCTTGTTTCTTATCAGCTGCCACAGCAAGAAAATTCATTTGATTGTGGCCTGTTCTTGCTCCACTATCTTGAGCTCTTTCTTGCTGAAGCTCCTGTTAATTTCAGCCCATTCAAATTAACCAAGTTTTCTAACTTTGTAAGTAGTCTGTCTAATGCTAGCTTTTCAAACCTTGTCTTACAGACTGCCCTGTCATTTGTTTAATCTTTCAAGTGGTTAACCACATATATCATGACTTATATTTTCCAGCTTAACGTTGATTGGTTTCCACCCTCCGAGGCTTCTCTTAAACGTACGCTTATACAAAAATTGATATTTGAACTTCTTGAAAATCGTTCTCGGGAAGTCCCATTGGCTGTTTGTCATAATGAACTCCAATCCTCTAGATTTCCCAAAAACAGTGAGAACGAAACAGGCTTGAATTTGCTATCAGAAAGAAGCAGTTCTTCATTTGCTCAACATGGAAATTTATCAAATTCACGGGCTAGCCGGGGCATTGAAATCACTCTATTAGGAGCAGCTTCTGCAAGGAATATGCAGTGTGTTAACGATTCTGGCTTGGTTCTTAGGGAGTTTTTTGAGCCAGGAGCTACTGCAGGGGCATTACTCACACAGTATCAATCTTTTGGCCAGCCATCTTCTTTTTACCATCTCAATGGTGCTATGTCAACAAGAGAGGTATAAACTTTTCTTCATCATTGTTGTCTTATTCTATTCATTTACAAGATAATTGTGACTATGAGTATGACTATTATTATTTAGGACTTTGGCTGTTGATCTTATGGTACCATAACATTTAAAAGACTTTTTCTGCTGGTAACACATAACATGTTAAAAAAGTGCTGTAAAAAACATTACATTTGTTTCTTGCAGAGGCTTGTTTTGTAACCTGTTTGATATGTAGGGATCTTACGGTAATGAGATCCATAGAAGTTGACTGGATTATCAGCACATTAAATGATTTTTCCTTGTTTCATCTAATTTAAAGCAGGATGACGTAGAAACAAGTGAGGATTTTGGATATTTGCCTTCTGGGGAAAATGGTTTCCAGCAAATAACTGAACTCACAACTCAAGCTAGTACCATTCCATATCCATCTAGAGGTTTTGGAACAGAGGTTTCATGGAACCAGGAGATCCCCATGCAAGGAGAGCAAGATATTGACTCATCCCCGGAAACATCTTTGTGTGCTTCTGATGACTCAGAAGATGTGGGGATAATTGAACATGATCCACTTCCAGAGGATGCCAGTCAAAGTCTTATAGAGAGATCAGATCAACACAGATCCATATCTCCGGACAACATTGGGTATTTGACTGGAGACCTGGAGTCTGTCTCTAGCAAGATGCTGCAGACATCGACGATTGAAGGTTCTCAGGAACCTGATAAAATACAGGACAGTACCTTAAATGTAGGCCCTTCCTCCGGACAAGAAAATCTGACTACGTCATTGCTTGAGGACCCTAATTCAGTTGAAAACAGGTTGCATCAAGACTCTGAAATGGATGAAAACAGAGAGTTTTCAAGTGATGAAGTGCAAGTTGTTGATGATGATATTCTGGCAGTGTCATATGAAGAGCGAGCTGCAAAAAGGCCACGGCTCTCTCCTGTTGAAGAGGAAGGAGGACTCACCGAAAGCTTGTCAAAGGATCTTCATTTGTGACACGTGTAGATGGCTTTTCTTTCTAACCTCTTTTTTCCTTTTAACACAAGATATTCATGTGAATAGTGTTGGTAGCTCTGTTGACTGTATCAGTGCAGAATGAGCTAGTAGGGAGATTGCTTCAGTACAGCAGTTTTTGTTATAATTAACGTAAAGTAAAATCATTTTAAGCCCTGTCAATCTAAGAAAGAAAAATATATAATTATAGAATTGTTATGGTCATTAGTCATGGTTGTTAGTATCCTACGATATCCGATACGTATCAAAGAGTGTATCTTAAACTATTCGATACGTTGATATGTATCTTACGTATCCGTTCGTATCCTTAAAAATATCGATATGACTTTATTAATTTGGGTCAAATGTCTAAAAAAAAAAAAATGTCAACCAACCCGATTAACTAAAATCTGTGCAAATTTACCTATTTTGCATGGAGAAAGTGAAGAGGAATATGTATTGCCCATTTTACATGATAATAATAATATAAGTGGAGATATAGATATTGACATTGATCTTGGAATTTTGTGATTAATTTTGATTATTTAATACCGTAATTTAAAGTCAATAATACCACAAAATTTTTTAATTAATTCTGGGGATTATATTAATTTTTAGAAAATTTTGATTATTTTATTAATTTTTTTTTAAAAAGACGTATCTTACGATACGATACGATACGAGATACACAATTCAAAAAATTAGATTTTTGATACACGATACGATAGACGATTTGATATCCATCTCATTAGTAGCTGTATTTTACACCTGTGGGGAGCCTCATGGGCTTTGCCAGGATGAGGTGTTAATGATTTTGCTACTGTTCACATTGTTGCTCTTAAATATTTTTTCTTTTAAGGTTGTAGAGGGTTAATAGATGCAGTATACAATAAAAGTTACCAAAAAAAAAAAAAAAACAACGTTTTATTAATAATGGACGCTGTAATATCACATCTAAGCCCAAAAGAAAATTGAAATTATAATAATTAAGAAATTTATTAATAAGATACGTAATAGGAAAGGAAACCGTTCACAAGATGTTGAATTGGGCAAGCTTCTTGTTGCATGCCACCTTTTCTTGATAATTTATTCCACCTTACGTTTCTGTTAAAGCGACACTTGACAGTCAGTTTCTACACTCGTCAACAATTTCTAGTTTAGACAAATACGATCTTATGAGTTTTTAACCAACAAATCTGATGAGCTTTTACCTTCCCTCCTAACAAAATGAAACTCTTCTACAATTACCAGAATCAATCTCAGAGAATGGCTTTCCTTGGACTCTTGGTCATCCTTTTCCCCCTTTTTCTTCCTAATTTGTTCGGCCCCTTAGGTCGAGCTTCTCCTTCCATCTTCTCTGTATGTCTCTATACATTTTTCATTTCACTTTCACCATTTCCATTTCCATTTCCATTTATAATCATCTAGTAATTGCATTTGCAGGAGTGGAACGCCCCAAAACCTCGACACTTGTCTCTACTTAAGGAAGCTTTACGCAGACAAATCGTATGCTCTAATTTTTGTTTTTTTTCTTTATTTCCATTGTTATTACTGTCGTAAATCTGAAATTTATTATTTTCAGTCAATTAAACAACAATTGGAAATCTGGTCTCCATTGGCCAATCAAGGCTGGAAACCTTGTGTTGAATCAACAAATACACCTCGTGAGTACTAGTTACTTGGATCTCTTCTCTACTTGGTATGTTGTTTTCTTTTTACTAGTAATTCATAGTTGTCTCGTGCAGAACTGCCCAAAAAGTCTCAAGGTTATATTCAAATATTTCTTGATGGCGGATTAAATCAGCAAAGAATGGGGGTTAGTAATCGCACAATTGCTCATTCCCATTAAGTTTATGTTTCTCTTTTCTTTTTGGTTAATTTTACTTGTTAATTATAGCAGATGAAAATGATAAGCCTATGAAGATATTGATATAATGTTGCAATTGTGCTTAGGTGTCAACCACTTTATATAGAAGAGTTTGTATAATAGGTTTATGGATGTTGTGTTATTATTATGTTTATTGTTTCTTATCATAGTAATTTTCTGGCTTTTTATTTGAATAAGAGTGCTTGTGTTGTTGACTTCTTTGTTTTGCTTACTATCAAGATATGCGATGCAGTTGCTGTTGCCAAAATATTGAATGCAACCCTGGTGATCCCGCACCTTGAAGTGAATCCAGTTTGGCAAGATTCAAGGTATTTATGAGTAAGCTATCTTGGCTACCCATGTTACATTCTAGTTTCCTTTCTAAACGGGAGCCATTTATAATTCAATTATTTTTTTTGCTTTTGCAGCTCATTTGTTGACATATTTGATGTGGATCACTTCATTTATTCGTTGCGCGATGAAATTTCAATAGTTAAAGAGCTACCAAGTGAATACTCTTGGAGCTCTCGGGAGTATTATGCTACTGGTATTCGAGCCACTAGAATTAAAACTGCACCTGTACATGCTTCGGCTAATTGGTATATGGAAACTGTCCTGCCCGTGTTACAGAGGTTGGTGAATTCTTTCCATCCCTATTTATTTTGTATAAAGTTGCTGCTTGAATTTTTTTAACTAAGAAGCTGCATTTCATTTTCTCTCCTCTATTCTTGGTATTGGCCTCAGGGCTTGCTGTAATTTCATGAGATCTTACAATTTAAAGTACACTACTGTAAAAGATATTCTCTTCTTTTATCAATGACAATTACTAGTTTTCTGAAGAACTCTTTTAGGCTTTGATAGAGTAGTTGTTAATATGAATTTAAACAGTTACTAACCTTCTATAATATTTTTGCATCATTATACTGTGGATCTTACCTCAGATGTCTGCTCATGCACTAATGAGTAATGTCCTAGAAATATTCAGAATTATATTGTATCCTCTTTTTGAAAAAACTTTACCATCATAAGAAGTGATAGTTTGATATTGCAGTTATGGAATTGCTGCTATAGCCCCATTCTCTCATCGTTTGGCTTTTGACAACTTGCCAATGGATATCCAACGCCTACGTTGTAAAGTCAACTTCCAAGCATTAGTTTTTGTTCGTCATATTAGGGTGTTGGGAGAGATCATCGTTAATCGCCTCCGTCATCCCCCTGCCAAACTTCATGCTTCAGGGACTGAGTTCCTTCAGGAGAGAATAGATGATCCTGAGGTCACAGGAGCGGGGAAGTTTGTTGTGTTACATCTTCGCTTTGATAAAGTATGAACCTCCTATACTCTAACTGATTTAGTGAACATAACCTGCAGGTTTTTTTTTTTTTTAATTATCAACTTATTTTATAAGGTGAATCTTGGACCTTATCATCACTCCTGTTTATGGAAAATGCATTCCTGGAACTTTTTAAGTCTAAAAACTGTATCTATTGACCATAAGCACTAGATATCAGAAAATACTGGTTTGGTTTGTGCATATTGAAGTTGGAATCATCTATGGGTCTCAAATAGTAGAAGTTGATGAGATATCAATCACAGCCATCTAACATTTTGAGGGATTAAATTATTTATTACTGGGTATCACTTAAAAAACTTTGGTTTCATGGTATTTTATAATTGCATTTTGAGCAAATGTATACATTGTCTCTAACCTGACCTAGTGTAGGATATGGCCGCTCATTCAGCTTGTGATTTTGGTGGAGGAAAAGCCGAAAAACTGGCACTGGCCAAATACCGCCAGGTAATTTGGCAGGGAAGAGTCTTAAACTCTCAGTTCACTGATGAAGAGTTGAGAAATCAGGGGCGTTGCCCATTAACTCCAGAAGAGATTGGGTTGCTGCTAGCAGCTTTGGGCTTCAACAATAGCACTCGCCTCTGTCTTGCTTCACACAAGGTTTTCCTGCCATCTCAGTTGAAATTTGATGTTTTGTATATTTATTTAGGGGTTGAAAAGTAGAAGGTCAGTGTCCTGTGTGGCTGCTGGATCTCTTTATTTCCTGTGAAGAATTTGAGACAGGGAATAACCATTTTCTAATTTAGGTTTATGGTGGAAAAGCTAGGATCTCAACTTTACAAAAATTGTTTCCATTAATGGAAGATAAGAAGAGTATTGCCTCTGCAGAGGAACTGGCCATGGTTGATGGCAAGGCTTCTTTGTTGGCTGCCGTTGATTATTATGTGAGCATGCAGAGTGACATCTTCATTTCTGCTTCTCCAGGCAACATGCACAATGCTTTGGTAAAGAATCTTTTTTCTCAATATGTTTTTAAAGCTTTTATCTTCTTCTTGATTGTGGAGTAATTCATTTTACCAGAATCAGGCCATGTGCTATGATAAGTCTCTTTTGTTATGGGATCCATAGGATACATAATACATAATGCATTGCCGTAAATAATGTATCTTTGGGTTTTGAGTCAGAGGTGGAGGAAGGAACCTGTCTACTCCCAAAGTTGCCTTTTAGAATATGAAATATAAAATCGGGGTCTTTGTGTTCCTTTCTAATTGCAGTGCAATTGCGAACGGTGTTTTACAACTCTAAATTTGTGATTGAATTTCTCTCGTTAGGTTGCGCACCGAGCTTACTTGAATTTGAAGACCATAAGACCAAATATGACACTGTTGGGCAAGCTCTTCCTGAACAAGAGCATGGAATGGTCAGAGTTTCAGCATGCAGTTCTTGGTGGGCATAAAAATAGACAAGGGCAGCTAAGGCTAAGAAAGGCGAAACAATCCATATATACATATCCAGCTCCCGATTGCATGTGTCAAGCTTAATAGAAGTATTTGAGAAGGCTGCGGCTGTTTTTTGATGAACATAATTATCAAGTGCTGCTGTTGTTTCTGGTTGGTTTATGGTAACAATTTTGGTAATATCAGATTTGATCCATGCTTAAATAATGGACAAGAAGCTTTTGTCGGATGATAGATCGAACTCTCAGTGTGAACAAAAGGGCTTGTCATGTAAAATCAGGTTGTATTAGTTTTTATCAGACATGAGACTAGGATGGGTGAGATTTTCGCATATGTAGGTAGAGGAGAGGAGGTGAAATTTGGGTTGCAAGTTTTCAAGTTTAAAGTTCAAATTTGTGAATGTATATATATGTTTAAAAAGGTAACACGAAATATGCGGAAAATTTTATTCACGACTGTAAAGTGTAAACAACCCGAGTTCAACAGTATGCAAGAGAACATATCTGATCTTACAGGTTTTACCAATCAGCAAGATTCAACCTATTAAAATTTAAAACAACTTAATGCTGTATACTGTAACTGTCACCACCAAATTTTACATTTATTTTGATTTTTGGGAGTTAGCTTCCATCGCAAATGTTAGAAAATTATTAGTTTACCCTCCAGGGTGATTAACTTGGAGATTAGTCCTTCGATTAAAGTATCCATAACTTGCAATTTGTAACTCCGTAACAATTGATATACCAAATTAATATCCCAAGTAATAAGCCCTATCGGCCCAAATTTTTGTTTCAACAATTAATTACAATCAGTCGATTGATGACATACGTACAAACTGTAGTACACCAGCTTTAAAAACACAGCCGCATGCATATTTCTGCACAACACCAATCGAAAACAGCCTCTCTCCATAATTTCTATCCTACTAGTCAGCTTGATTGGCACCAGGACGTGGAACTGCCGGCATCTGACCATCTTTCTTCTCTTTGCTAACAGCCGGAGATCCACTCCCATTGCGGCTGGCAGCCAATTCTTTTGACTCTGCAGACAGAGAAGATGCTGCCAACTCATCATCAATCGGAAGAGTCCTTTTTGAGCCCTCTAGAGCAACACCAAGAACAATGTTCTCTTCCAAAGTCGGCCTAGTTACTTTCCCTGTCTTCTTCCCTGCATCTCCAATGCTTTCATTTGGCTCTTCTTCATTCTTGTTCTGAACTGAATTATCCTGCACCACATTCCCACTTTGGGACTTTGTACTGGCATTGGAAGCAGCTGTTGATGCTACCTTGTCTCCATTAGTCTCAAGAATTGACTCTGATCCAGCCTTTGAATCTACCTTGGAGCCAGATGTTGAGGCTGCTTCAACCTTAGCATCTTTTTCTTCATTTTGCACTGGACGAGTTGAAGCTTTAACTTTCTCTTCACCACTGATCTTATAAGCAGGTTCAATGAGAAGAAATGGGCGATTAGCAGGTGCTCTAGAACGTGAGAAAATCGTGTCAGCAAAAGGTATATTCTCCAAGTCAGCCTCACTGTAAATTTTTTGAACTGTGCGGATGGGAGTGGCCAGACGGGCTTGATGATGGCTGACAACTCTGAGAAGATCCATAAGTATTGCTTCCTGTTTCAGTGCAATGATTAGTCTTTAAAGCGTGCTCAACTCCTTGTTCCTCACTCACTAACAGAATAAATAACGGCACACAGACTGACTCTCTCTGTGTGTGTGGGTGTGGGAGGGGGGGTTGCAGTAGCATACATTGGAAACATCAAAAGCAGATTAATAATGCCACTAACAGTAGTATGTCACTGTAGCACATCCCTTATACGAAGAATAAAATTGATTAACAAAAGCAGATGAGCAGAAAGGAATGGATGAATCTACATGGACTATTTGGGGTATCTCACATCTCAGAAATTGTGTTCATAATTGACAATTTCTTCAAGATTTCACCAAAACAAACGTAATTATAATCATAAATGCCGAGGGTCCATTTTGCAATTTTGACGTAACAATAGCAAGACTACACATTTTTATCTCTGTGAAATCTTACTTTACATTTACAGCATGCAATTGCACAAAGCATCTGTTAGTAAACTAATTTTACCTTAACACAGAGGTACTCTTCAAAGTGTGAAGTTTTCACGAAGCAAGATACCAGAATCTGTAAAAATATGGACCAGTGAATAGATGTCATGACCTTCGTAAAAAAGGCAATCATCATAACTAATAAGAAGGAAAGAAATCATAATAGCAAAACAATCATTACACTCTTCTCAATATTTCTCATTTTTTTCAAAAAATAATTGAGATAAAAGCTAAGGTAAACCCAAGTTATTGGCTGAGGCCAACAGGAGTTTAGATTGAAGTCCACATGAGTCACTAAGCACTTGATGAATTCGACACTGCAGAAAAATGGACTCAAAAACTCTTTAGACATCTTTTTATTCTACACTGAAAATCTAACTTCTTTTAAATTTCATAAACATAAACAACTCAGTTTTGCACGAATAAAACAGAGGCCAAACAAAAATTATGAGAAACTTTCTCATAAGCCATCTTGTACATACAACATCATAACATTGAGAAGATATTTCAAAATTCAGGTATCAAAAGAATAGAGCATTATAACTTGATATTAATTTAATCCAAAAAAAAAAAAAAAATCCATTAAATTTTTGTTGCCTTAAAAAAAAAAAAAAATAAATAAATAAATAAAACATCCGAAAAGAATAAGAAAACAACATAAAAGCCTTACCATAAGAGCCTGATTTTCTGGGTTTACAGTTTCCAAGAAAACTCTTCTGTGTAACTTTTGCTGCTCTACTTGAGGATTTTTGGCCAAAACTTTACGCATATCAGCTACAATAATCTAAAGAAAACAGGGAAATGCAAGTTATTATATGATCAAAATATTCTAACTAGCAAAAATTTCTAACAAGGTGAACTAAGATTGCTTCTCACATTAACTTTATGGACATCCAAGTGACTGATAGCAAGGTGGGTCTTGATGCGCCAATGACTCTTCTGACTAAGATTCCTCACCACACTAACAGTGAACTTGTGATTTGGAATGTGAACAGCTTCACGATCATCTCCCCTTATAATTGTCGGTGACCACCAACCCACATGCTGGTACAATATAAGATCATAATTAAAAAGAAACCCATAAACGTTGGATCAAGTACAACAATTAACTTTTTTATTTGTTCAGCAAAAAGAACCAAAACTTATACTCCCACTCATGTCCAGATGCAGGCAAACCAATGAGAGATAATACATGATTTGTTCTAAAGCTCTGACTCCAAGATATTGACAACAGAAACTAACACAAACCTCAACAGTGCCAGAAACTTCATAGCCTTCAATCTTGGTTTGGATCCATTCATTGACAATAAATGGCCGCGTTGCATGGATCATTACACTTGAAAGGAAGTTCGTAAATATCTGAATGCATCAAACAGATGAAATCAAGCCAAAGGAATATTAAGGACAATCCATAACATGATAAGAATAAAAAAAATCTAGAGCTTTCAACTGAATTGCCCAGAACAAAACTGAGCTTACCTCGCGACCGGCAAGCGTGAGCAATACTGTACCAAGACCTCCAGCAGTAAGCCACCTCTGAGTAGAGAAACCAAGCAACTCCATGAACAAGGATACAGCAGCAACCCATACCGCAGTATAAACAGCTTTCCCAGCAAAATTGAAGCCCATCTGCCACAGCAAGAAACAACTGTGTTAGAAACAATATTTGGTTAGTTTCACTCTACCAGTGCCTTTAATATAGCTTAATTATGGTTTTATAACTCCTTGATCAAAATTCAAGGAAAATAAGTTAGAAGAAAAAGCCTGCCACAAAAGTTACCCAACAGACCATACTGGCAATTATAGAAATCCTCAGTATATACTGATTTTACATTAGTTATTCATCTTAATAGACAAATCCAACTCAAAATCTTATCAAATTATTGTGTTATCTTTCAGATCAATTTCTCCCCAATTACTTGCATCCGTCCATTGGTTTGCATCAGAAATCAAGCACCAGATTATAATATGCTAATACAGGCTTAAATTCTCATGATATTTGGCAGCTCAACTTAAAGCCCCTCAAGCAACCAAAAAAGTAACTGAAAACCAACTTACCAAATTTGTCAAGCTAATATAATTTCAAAGCGCCATGTTTAATTTCAACAGGAATAGCTATTATAAGTACAAGCAACAGGCATGGGTATGCAACAAAATCTAAGATTGATAAGATATTCATCACAACAGATTTTAGAAAATACAAAATTACACAGCAAATTATCTTAAGGAAGTGATAAAAACAGGATGAGCAAATTGATGAAAATTCCAAACCGGAAAAGTAAAGAAACTTGCATTTCTTGCCTCACTGGAATCAGAATCATTTGTCTCCAGAAAGTATTTTTGTGCCTGCTGGATCAAGCTGCAAAGAGAGGCACATTACAAATAGAATTTTTTTATATGAATATTACAAAACAGTTCAAAACCCCAGAGCAGGTCAACATTAAAACTGAGCAGGCAATCAACAAACTGCAATCAATCACATTTAAGAGAACAGTCTAGAGTAGTTTATTTTACTAACCAAGGAATTTATACAATTCTTCATTGAAAAAATTCATATTCCACTTAAAACAGAGTCGCTTAGTGGATTGATAAACGCAATTTCCAGCTTCTTAAAGCAATGAATTTGGTAGCGAACACACTTACCTTGATAAACAATAGGCAAATGCTAGCACTGTTGACAATGATTGTACAAAATTCAAGACCCGTTGCTTAACAGCCTGGCTTGCTTCTGAAGGTAAAACTACTGGATCTAACGCCCTGAAATAAACTCTCCCATCAGTACTAATATAATGCCTTGAAGAACAAAATCATTTAACTATAGTGCTCTGCAGTGCAGAGGCACACCTGCAGACAAGTGTTGCTCCGGTCCATAGCACCAATGGTTGAAGATAAGAGGTCAGAACGTAGTGTGTACTACTTTTCTTCCAACTACTATCAGTCCTCTGCACAAAATAACAATAAAGGAGCAAAACAAACCACTCAGGATTTCACCAACATGGAAGGGAAAAACAAATAGTGAAATGTCACAATAATTACATTGAGGAATATAACCCTGCCCAGACGCACGAGTGGCACAATACCCCATGCAGCAAAAGCAATAATCCCAGCTGCTGGGATCAGCTGAAGTACTACAGGGTTTCCCCGCAATGTATCATATGACCTGAAAAGTCAAAGTGAAATTTTTTTCTGATTAAGTATTCAGTAACATGGGGAAGAAGTATATGTAAAGCCATGGAATGAAAACAGAATTAACTTATCAGCAATTAAAATTGTTCGAATGTGTTTACATAGTGTGAAATTGTGTAAAGACCAGCCAAAAATCGGGTCTAAGTATAAACATGAAAAAAAAAAATCTGGAAAGTTAAAAAAAAAATTACTTTGTCAAAACCACAGCAGCAGATTTCAGAACAGGAATCTCATTTCCTCCACCTCGTACTAAAACAGATCGGCAGAGAAAAACATTACCCCTGGAAGATAAAGGATTTATTGGTCCACATACACCGCTTAAAAGATGAAGACTCCAAGCATCCTGTCTCTGAAGATGAAACAAACAGAAATTTTAGAGTGCTCAGACTCTATCAATCTATAATAACAAGGGCATGAAAGCAGTCAACAAGGCAAAACCTTTAAACAATCAAATTGAATGGAGACACTATAAACCATGCTACAAGGAAAAATCATAAACTCGCTACGACAATCATTTCAATAACAATAACTCAAATAACATAGAAGGTTCAAAGACAACAGAAATTTAAAAAATATAAAAATTCCTTATATATCCATGGAAAAGCATACCATAAAACGTGATGAAAGATTAATGTGAACCATATGTAATCGTTCCTTTCCAGTCACACCCTATTAAGAGAAGCCAATAAAGGAAAAGAACTGAGACATAACCCAGTGGTATAAACTTTGGAAAAGAAACTCTTATGCAAGAGGGTAGTGTTCGGAAGATAATAATTACTTACAACACAAACATTACAACATCCAAAATTGCCGTAAATTTTTGATCCCGGAGACCATTGCATAGAACTGGCACACGTCATTGTCGCAAAGGAATGCAATTACCACTAGTGGAACAATATCATAACACAGTTCAATCTTGCTTCACCTTCGTAACCCGATAATATATCTAAAGAAAATGTGTGAAGATATCAAATAAGCTAGAGGTTACATAGCATGTATGGAACCTGTCAAAGTGTTACTTAGAAAATACTTCAGTTTTCCAATTACATTACCACTTTACGAACACATTTTAATCTTTGGGGGAAAGGAAAAAAAAGAGTCAAACGTACAAGGGATCATTGAAAAAAAAAAACTTACGAACACATCTTAACAAGAAGAAGTAAGAATATGAAGATTAAAAAATCTAAAGCTCCCATTTCCCTGTGATCCTTGAAAATCAAAAGTTTGAATATAACTGTGCCCTTAATTAATTTTTTAACAATAAAACAGTGATTAACACAAATCTTCATTTTTCCTTTTTGCTCACTTGTCAGAAACCAAACTGTCAGAAAAATAGACAGTAGAGAATAAAAGATTTAGAGTATATAAGGAAAAAAGAGAAAAATAAAATAAAATCCAAAACCAAAACCAAAACCAAAACCAAAACCAAAACCTATACACAAAAATGTCTCTCATTTAGTTCGAAAATAACTTATAATTAAATAATTAACAGCAAATAAATAACAAAAAGATCATAAACCATAACTAACAAAACAAAAAATGATTCAGGCACCGTTCCAATATCCACAGCCAAAAAAATTATATAAAAGAACATAAACAACGCTCACATTTTCTCAAAAACGCGTGACACGCAAATATTTTCCACAAAATTTGCTCAACAATCAAAGAAAACAAAACAAGAAGAGAGCAGCGAGGTTCTTACTGCGAAATGAAACAGAGAATAACCGTCAAATCTTCGCTCTTGCTCTCTGCTTCCCTCTGGTTGAAACCGGTCCTTTGTCAGGAAGGTTGTGGAGACACTCAAATTAATCGGGATAACGCTAAATTGCGCGGAGGGTTGAATTTTCTAATTCGCGACGGGGTCCAATTATATTAGTTTGGAGAGTTAACGACGTTTTCCCATCCAAGGTTTGCCTTAATGATATTTTTTACTCAAAAAGTTTTAAATTATCACTTTCTCATCCAATATTTATATTCCAACCAATCATTAACAGAGATTCTAACATCTTTGTAACCCCATTCCATCATCATTTTCCCCCCGATCATTACCATCAAAATCCCTCAAACATTCTCTCAAAAACCTCGCCAATCTCTTACAATCAAACAATTTGTGTAACACGCAGTCGTCCTTTCCAAGTTAGATTCTGACTAATTACAACCTCTAAAATCCAACATGTTACCACCAAAAAACTCAACGTCATTTACTCTTCAAAAACCTCAATATTCTAGATCGAGGTTTCTCTTCATTGGCCGTCGAATCGAAAAGTGTATTCTGTATAGTAGACGTACTATATATTTTTGGTGGAAAAGTGATATTTTGAAACTTTTTGGATGGGATACTGTCATGAAGGCAAACCTTGGTTGGGAAAAAGGTGTTTACTCTTAGTTTGGATGTGGCAAGTGCAAATCTAATTTTTGTGGACCAGCAAATTTAATGATTATTATACTGTGTGCACTTTTCGTGGCGACTTGTGTCGGGCTAACGTACGCCTCATGCGTAATTCTCTTCTCTTGTTTCCTCTTCGCCTTGTGAGTTGTGACAACTCAACTCAAAGGTCGGTGAACGGTGATATTTTCCTTTTTATCTTTTATTGGATTTTGGTAAATCCTTTTAAAAAAGATAAATTCAAAAATATTGAAGAACATTTTAGGATTTTTAAGATGATATTTATAATGTGTCCTCGTAATATTCGAAATCTAAAAGTTTTAAATTAGTTAAAGTAACCATATAATTAGCAAAATCAAATAATAATATAATTTGATTTGATGGGGGTGTGGCTAGACCAATTCAGCCGCGGGACCATTTTTGTGGAGGAAGACAGAAGTAGAACTTGTGTGGAGATGATAAAACACAACACGGCATAACACTAGTTGTCGTGATGGATTGGTAAGACACGTGTATGGTATGCTTATATTATTGGCGTCTTATTGAGTGAAGTTGAGACAATTACTTTGAAACTGGTGGATGATTGTTGTTGCGAAGGAGCTGTCCAACTAAGGTTAACATATCCCTTATCTCATGCGTCGGGTGTCACCATCGATTTTTGTATTTGACTACTATTATGCTTTAATATTAAAATTTTATTTTACATTGTAAATAACTTACACATATTGACTAAATCAATTTGATTACTTTACTTTTCAATATACATCAATTTGGTTTTTTTTTTTTTTTTTTGTTTCCAAACTTAAATGTGTTATCATTTGAATGTGTCACAAAAGATTAATCGCTTGATTATTAAAGAACAAAAATTTGCATTGTCGATATCCATTACATGTTCATCACTTAATTCCATCAATTTGTTAACTTGGTATTTATATGAGTAAATTCATTAATCACTTTGAACACATCTTCAATCATGTACCACTATTATAGTTTCGTTATTTAGCTTTAATTTTTTAGCAAGTCTTCTATTAATGACCAATATCACCTTTTTTCTTTTTTCTTTTTTAATGCTTGCTAGTACACCGATTAGAGACATTTTATAGAAAAAATATTTAATAATACTATACTCACAATTTTTTTGTAGAAATTTTCTCTCATAAACTTATGTGACAAAAGATGATTTAGTAATTTTAAATTTAAAATAAATTTTCATCCAATTATCTTTTACCACATAATTTTATGAAAGAAAATTTGTATAAAAATGTTGTGTGTGTAATATTACTAGGGATGGGCATGGGTCAGGAACCCTTTCTCCGGCCTCGGCCCAAAAGCCCAAGGGAATTCCCCGACCCCAGCCCGTAGCTAGTTTGGGGAATTCGGGGAATCCCCGAATAAAGCCTGTTCCCCAAAATCCTCGAATTCTCTGTTTGGGGGTTTTGTATCCTTATTACCATTTTCTCAAAATTATAATATACCATCAAAAAAGAAATTAAATCTATAATGATTTATTGATTTATTATAACTAATCAAAACACCAAATTATAAATTACACATATATATTACGTATTAACATATGATTATAGATAATAGCATATGTATAATGTATAATACATATGTTGAAATTTAATAATAAAATTGGCAGCAAAATAGTAGCAGCAAACCAATAAAAGAACAGTAACAAAACAGCATAAGAACAACAGTAAAATAGCAAAAAAATAGCAAGAGAGCCGCAAGAAAAACAACAGAGAGACAGCAGCAAAACAACAAAAGAACAACAAGAAAATAGTAAGAGGACAGCAGAAAAATAGTAGATAGACAACAACAAAACAGCAATAATACAGCAATGAAACAGCAATAAACATAGTAGCGAAATAGCAGCAAAACAGCAACGTCAAGGCGTGCAAAAGCACTGTCCTTAAGATCAGAATTTCTCCCCTACTAGAAGAATCTTCGTGGTGCAAAAAGGCTCAACAGCCGATTGACCTTCAGGATACAATGATGAATCTCCTTTTAGAGTGCACACTCTAATAGAGATTTAGAACATTAATAGAGAAGTAACCAAGTAGTGATGATATGATATCAACAATGAGAACTAAAAAGTGTTTTGACACAATGTGAAAAATGGGAGCAAAAGCAATTGGAGTATATCACAAATGAAAAGGAATCGGTCCTTTTATACACAAAATTTTTGGATGTTACTCTCCCAATAATTAATATAGTAACAACCAAATTACTCTAATTTATTAATATCATAACAGCTGAAATCATAATAGCCACCCATAAAACTGCCACTCACCTATTAAAACTCAAAAAACTGTCATTATACTAATTGCATAACAACCAATTTTAAATTAAAAATTGAAACTGTTATTGCTTTAATTGCACAACACTTGGTATTTTGAAATACCATAATGGCAACTATTATCACAATCCCCCACATATTTCAAAAGAACCAATCACCACTGATTATAGAATTTAATGTTTATGAGTTGGTGTCTTTTAGACTATGAACCAATTATTGAGTAACTAAACGTGAGTTACAAAAATTTGGTGAAACTAAGTTTCTATGAACCAAAAATTTCTTTATGTAATTCAGAGGATTAGTTCCTCACACTAAATTCTCAATATTGTATATTGTTCTGCGGTTTAGCATTTTATGGCCCTATGCTAGCCTGGATTTCATGAGTGCTCTAGAGATGCTTGCCTAAGCTCTCATAGGAATCGACCCAATTCCACACTCACATAGGTGAACCTCCATAAGGTGCGAATTGCAGTTTTTCACACCACTATTTATGTTGGCTATGGATTTCATTAAGAGTAATTTTACTCAACCTTATTCACTGTAATCAGTATTATCTCGCCATAGTGAGGACTTTCTATAGATAAAATTCGATAATACTTAATAAAACAACAAGTGACTTGTTATTATCCTCATGAACCTACTTCTTGGGATCCCCAATCACATAAGTAGGGTTACCATCACTCTTGCCTTATGCTTTAGGCATAAGTCCCATCCCCCTTAAAGTGTATTCCACTAACATCCGACTTAATGGTTTAGTAAGAGGATCGGCCAAATTTAACTCCGACTTCACAAAATCTAGGCTCACGACCCCAGATTCTAGCAACTGTTTTATAATGGTATGCCTTATTCGGATATGTCTACTTTTCCCATTATAAATTTTGCTATTTGCTCTCGTTATTGTGGCCTGACAATCACAATGGATTGATACTGAAATAGGAGGGTGAGTTTCAATGGGAAGATCTGCTAAGAAATTCCTTAACCACTTAGCCTCAAAACATGCCTTTTCTAAGGCGATAAGCTCAAACTCCATGGTAGACCGAGCTATGCAAGTTTGGTTAGAAGACTTCCATGACACAACACCTCCACCAAGTGTAAAGATATAACCACTTGTGGATTTTATTTCATCTGAATCTGATATCCAATTGGCATCGGAATATCCTTCTAACACAAGTGGTGTACTTCCAAACGTTAGCCCATAATCAATGGTGCCCTTCAAATATCTAGCAACTCTGTCTAATGCTATCCAATGACTCTTATTAGGATTATGAGTATACATACTCAATCTAGTGACAGCATAAGCAATATCAGGCCTTGTACTATTCATTAAGTACATAAGGCTATCAATGATTTGGGCATATCTATTTTGACTCACATTGTGTTGTGTATTTTTCTTGAGTTGAGTATTTCCATCATAAGGAGTTGAGACGGGTTTACTGTCTAAATACCCAAATTTTCTTAAGAAATTTTCAACATGGTGTTGTTGTGATAACTTGAGACCATCATTTATCTTAATGATTTTAATCCCAAGAATAACATTTGCCTCTCCCATATCTTTCATATCAAAATTTGAGGCAAGAAACTCTTTAGTCTAAATTATCACATCCATATTAGCACTAAATATTAACATGTCATCAACATAGAGACATATTATCACATAATTGTTGTCTTCAAATGATTTAGAATATACACATTTATCTGAATCATTGATTGTATAACCATTTGAGACTAACACTTGGTCAAACTTCTCATGCCATTGTTTTGATGCTTGTTTAAGTCCATAAAGAGATTTTACCAGTTTGCACACTTTATGCTCATTACCTGGGATAACACAACCCTCTGGTTGTTTTATATAAATTTCTTCACCTAGGTCTCCATTAAGAAAAGTTGTCTTTACATCCATTTGATGTATATGTAATTTGTAAATTGCAACTAAAACAATTAACACTCTAATTGATGCTATTCTTGTTACAGGAGCATAAGTGTCAAAATAATCTATATCTTTCTTTTGTGTATAACCTTTGGTAACCAATCTTGCCTTGTATTTATCAATTGATCCATCAGTCTTTAATTTCTTTTTAAATATCCATTTGCACCCTATTGGTTTAGTTCCTGGTGGCAAATTAACTACTTCCTATGTATGATTAATCATAATGGACTCAATTTCATTATTTACTGCCTCTTTCCAAAAGGATGCATCTCGAGAAGTCATTGCTTCCTCATAAGTCTGAGGATCATTCTCTGTAAGAAAGACATAGTGATCATCACCAAAACTTTTGGCTTTTCTAACTCTCTTACTTCTCCTTATTTCTAACTCTGAACTTTCAGAAGAATTCCAAAGAGTTTCATTTTGAGGAAACTCTCAAAAGTTTCATTTTGAGGAAACTCTCAAAAGTTTCATTTTAAGGTAAAGCCTTTTTATAATTGATTTTCTTAGGAAAAACATTCTCAAAAAAATTTGCGTTTTTAGATTCAATGATTGTGTTTGCATCATACAAACCAACCTTTTGCTTTATTACCATGAATCTATAAGCAACACTGTTTTGAGCATAACCTACAAACATACAATCAACAATCCTAGGTCATAACCTTTTCCTTTTAGGTTCAAGAATTCGAACTTTAGCAAAACACCCCCACACTTTAAAATATTTCAGGTTAGGTACATGACCTTTCCAGAGTTCTTATGGTGTTTTGCCTGTTTTCTTAAAAGGAATTTTGTTTTGTATGTAACAAGCTAAAAACATCGCTTCCCCCCACAAATTAAAAGTGCTCCAGAACTAATCAATATAGCATTCATCATTTCTTTTAAAGTTCTGTTTTTCCTCTCAGTAACTCCATTAGACTGTGGAGAATAAGGAGGTGTAGTCTCATGTATAATACCATGATCTCTATAAAAAGAATCAAAGTCATTTGACTCATATTCACCTCCTCTATCTGTTCTTAACCTTTTAATTTTCTTATTGAGTTGATTTTCAACTTCATTTTATATGTTAAGAACATTTTAATTGCTTCATCTTTACTTCTCAATAAGTATAATCTAGAGTAATCATCAATAAAAAGTTATATAAAACTTTTTCCTCCTCTGGTCATGGCTTGTTTTAAATCTCCAAGATCGTTGTGAATGAAACCAAGAAGCTCATTTTCTCGTTCTATAACTGGTTTACAAGTCTTTTTAGTGGATTTAGAGTCCACGCACACATCACATTTATCAATATTTGAAATATTGACATTTGATAATAAATCAAGTTCTTTCATCTTTTTCAGATAACCATAATTCACATGACCTAATCTACCATGCCATAAATCTATTGAATCAATAACATAAACAGAAGAAGATGCATTTTCATTCATAATAATATTAAGTACACTGAGTTTAAATAACTCTCCAGAACAATACCCCTTCCCAACAAAAACCCCATTCTTGGACATTACAATTTTGTCACCCTCAAAGGAGACCTTCACTCCGGCCTTTCCCAATACATAAACAGATACAAGATAATATTGAATGTTTGGAACATGTAAAACATTACTCAATGAGAGGATTTTCCTAGAAGTAAGTTTGAGAAGAATTTTCCCCTTTCCCATAACAGGAGTAGAGCGGGAATCACCAAGGTAAACACATTCTTCTCCATCCCTCACCGGTATATATTCATAGAAAGAATTTCTATCTCCACAAATATGCTTTGTGGCCCCAAAATCAATTATCCATTCTTTCTTTTCAGCAATCATGTTCACTTGTGAGACAACCACAGCAGCAATAACATCATCTCCCTAAGCCAGATTGGCTTTAAGAGGATTTTTGTTGTCTCCAGTTTTTCTGTATCTGTATTGGCTAGCAAAATGTCCAGTTTTCCCACACACAAAACGGTGTCCTTTCTTTTTGAAAGTGTTGGGGTTTTTATTGTTAAACAATTTCTTACTATTGTTCTTAAAACTCTACGGTTTCTTGTTCTTAAGTTAAGGAGGAGACATTTGGTTTTCAACAACATTAGCCTTGGATGTCAATTCCTTGGCCTTATAAGCTTTATCTCTATGCCTATTCGTCTCCTCAATCCTAATATGTACTATCACATCTTCTAAGCTTATTTGCTTCTGCTTATGTTTCATACTATTCTTATAATCTCTCCATGAATCTGGAAGTTTCTCAATAAAACAACCAGCCACAAAAGTTTTAGGAAGAATTATTTCTTCATTTTTCAAGTCATTTATCAATAAATGATAGTCATGGACTTGCATGAATACTTCTTTTTCTTCTACCATTTTAAAATCTAGGAAGTTTTCTATGACATATTTTTGTGATCCAGCATCCTCAACAATATATTTCTTTTTCAAGATTGTCCGTATCTCATTTACAGTTTTATAAGCGCAATAAACATCATAAAGCTCATTCGATAATGTATTGAGAATAGTATGACGACATACCTTATTTCTTTTCTTTCATGTATCAAGTTTTTTGTCAAAATTGTCCACTCCAGGTTTTGGTTCTTTTGTTGAGAGATACTCTACAAAACCGAGCACATCCAAGGAGTCGAATACTTTTTCTTACCACCTCTTGAAATGAGCTCCAACAAAAGAATCAATTTTCGAGATGTTAGGAAGTGATTTGGCAGTGAGAATTGTAGCGTCCATCTTGGAAAAGTTATGATCTTAAGATTGTTGAAATTTAATAATAAAATTGGCAGCAAAACAACAGCAGCAAACCAATGAAAGAACAGCAACAAAACAGCAGAAGAACAACAGTGAAACAGTAAAAAAATAGCAAGAGAACTACAAGCAAAACAGCAGAGAGACAATAGCAAAATAGCAAAAGAACAACAATGAAACAACAGGAAAATAGTAAGAGGATAGCAGGAAAACAACATAGAGATAGCAACAAAGCAATAATAATACAGCAGTGAAACGACAACAAACACAACAGCGAAATAGCAGCAAGACAGCAGCTTCAAGGCGTCCAAAAACACTATCATTAAGATCAGAATTATGCCCCTACTGGAAGAATCTTCGTGGTGCAAAAAGGCTCAATAGCGGATTGACCTCCAGGATACAATGACGAATCTCCTTTTAGAGTGCACACTTTAATAGAGATTTAGAACAATAATAGAAAAGTAACCAAGTAGTGATGATATGATATCAATAATGAGAATTAAAAAGTGTTTTGACACAATACGAAAATGGGAGCAAAAGCAATTGTAGTATATCACAAATGAAAAGGAATCGATCATTTTATACACAAAATATTTGGATGTTACCCTCTCAATAATTAATATAGTAAC
Source organism: Pistacia vera (assembly GCF_008641045.1). NCBI lineage: Eukaryota > Viridiplantae > Streptophyta > Magnoliopsida > Sapindales > Anacardiaceae > Pistacia > Pistacia vera. Next base: position 585,392 of record NW_022196349.1, on the reverse strand, counting down.
AGCCAAATTTCTCAAATTTATTAATATCATAACAGCTGAAATCATAATAGCCACCCATAAAATTACCACTCACCTATTAAAACTCAAAAAGCTGTCATTTTACTAATTGTATAATAGCCATTTTTAAATTAAAAATTGAAACTGTTATTGCTTTAATTGCATAACATTCCAAAAAACAATCAACAGTTGGTATTTTGAAATATCATAATGGCAGCTATTATCACTATATATATATATATAATGATTTATTATATTTAATCTAGTTTGATTTATTATCTATTTGTTTATAGTTTCATAAAATACTTATACAATTATAATTTATTATTGTATAATATATAATTGATTTTCAAATATAGGTATATATGATTGATTTTTAATATATCTTTCTGTGTAACTTTTGCTGCTCTACTTGAGGTTTTTGGCCAAAACTTTACGCATATCAGCTACAATAATCTAGAAAACAGGGAATGCAAGTTATATATGATCAAAATATTCTAACTAGCAAAAATCCTAACAAGGTGAACTAAGATTGCTTCTCACATTAACTTTATGGACATCCAAGTGACTGATACAGGTGGTTCTTGATGCGCCAATGACTCTTCGGACTAAGATTCCTCACCACACTAACATGAACTTGTGATTTGGAATGTGAACAGCTTCACGATCATCTCCCCTATAATTGTCGGTGACCACCAACCCACATGCTGGTACAATATAGATCATAATTAAAAAGAAACCCATAAACGTTGGATCAAGTACAACAATTACCTTTTTTATTTGTTCAGCAAAAAGAACCAAAACTTATACTCCCACTCATGTCCAGATGCAGGCAAACCAATGAGAGATAATACATGATTTGTTCTAAAGCTCTGACTCCAAGATATTACAACAGAAACTAACACAAACCTCAACAGTGCCAGAAACTTCATAGCCTTCAATCTTGGTTTGGATCCATTCATTGACATAAATGGCCGCGTTGCATGGATCATTACACTTGAAAGGATTCGTAAATATCTGAATGCATCAAACAGATGAATCAAGCCAAGGAATATTAGGACAATCCATAACATGATAAGAATAAAAAAATCTAGAGCTTTCAACTGAATTGCTCAGAACAAACTGAGCTTACCTCGCGACCGGCAAGCGTGAGCAATACTGTACCAAGACCTCCAGCAGTAAGCCACCTCTGAGTAGAGAAACCAAGCAACTCCATGAACCGGATACAGCAGCAACCCATACCGCAGTAAAACAGCTTTCCCAGCAAAATTGAAGCCCATCTGCCACAGCAGAAACAACTGTGTAAGAAACAATATTGGATAGTTTCACTCTACCAGTGCCTTTAATATCTTAATTATGGTTTATAACTCCTTGATCAATTCAGGAAAATAATTAGAAGAAAAACCTGCCACAAAGTATACCCAACAACCATACTGCAATTATAAAATCCTCAGTATATACTGTTTTACATTAGTTATTCATCTTAATAGACAAATCCAACTCAAATCTATCAAATTATTGTGTTATCTTTCAGATCAATTTCTCCCAATTACTTGCATCTGTCCATTGGTTTGCATCAGAAATCAAGCACCAGATTATAATATCTAATACAGGCTTAAATTCTCATGATTTTGGCAGCTCAACTTAAAGCCCCTCAAGCAACCAAAAAGTAACTGAAAACCAACTTACCAAATTTGTCAAGCTAATAAATTTCAAAGCGCCATGTTTAATTTCAATAGGAATAGCTATTATAGTACAAGCAACAGGCATGGGTATGCAACAAAATCTAAGATTGATAAGATATTCATCACAACAGATTTTAGAAAATACAAATTACACAGCAAATTATCTTAAGGAAGTGATAACAGATGATAGCAAATTGATGAAGTTCCAAACAGGAAAAGTAAGAACCTTGCATTTCTGCCTCACTGGAATCAGAATCATTTGTCTCCAGAAAGTATTTTTGTGCCTCTGGATCAAGCTGCAAAGAGAGGCACATTACAAATAGAATTTTTTATATGAATATTACAAAACAGTTCAAAACCCCAAGCAGGTCAACATAAAACTAGCAGGCAATCAACAAACTGCAATCATCACATTTAAGAGAACAGTCTAGATAGTTTATTTAATAACCAAGGAATTTATACAATTCTTCATTGAAAAATTCATATTCCACTTAAAACGAGTAGCTTAGTGGATTGATAAACGCAATTTCCAGCTTCTTAAGCAATGAATTTGGTAGCGAACACACTTACCTTGATAACAATAGGCAAATGCTAGCACTGTTGACAATGATTGTACAAAATTCAAGACCCTTTGCTAACACCTGGCTTGCTTCTGAAGTAAAACTACTGGATCTAACGCCCTGAATAAACTCCCCCATCAGTACTAATATAATGCCTTGAAGACACAAATCATTTAACTATAGTGCTCTGCAGTGCAGAGGCCCACCTGCAGACAAGTGTTGCTCCGGTCCATAGCACCAATGGTTGAAGATAAGAGGTCAGAACGTAGTGTGTACTACTTTTTTTCCAACTACTATCAGTCCTCTGCACAAATAACAATAAAGGAGCAAAACAACCACTCAGGATTTCACCAACATGAAGGGAAAAACAATAGTGAAATGTACAATATTACATTGAGGAATATAACCCTGCCCAGACGCACGAGTGCACAATACCCCATGCGCAAAAGCATAATCCCAGCTGCTGGGATCAGCTGAAGTACTACAGGGTTTCCCCGCAATGTTCATACACCTGAAAAGTCAAAGTGAAATTTTTTTCTGATTAAGTATTCAGTAACATGGGAAGAAGTATATGTAAAGCCATGGAATGAAAATAAATTAACTTATCACCAATTAAAATTGTTCGATGTGTTTACATAGTGTGAAATTGGTGTAAAGACCAGCCAAAATCGGTCTAAGTATAAACATGAAAAAAAAAATCTGGAAATTAAAAAAAAATTACTTTGTCAAACCACAGCACAGATTTCAGAACAGGAATCCATTTCCTCCACCTGGTACTAAAACAGATCGGCAGAGAAAACATCACCCCTGGAAGATAAGGATTTATTGGTCCACATACACCACTTAAAAGATGAAGACTCCAAGCATCCTGTCTCTGAAGTGAAACAACAGAAATTTTAGAGTGCTCAGACTCTATCAATCTATAATAACAGGCATGAACGCAGTCAACACGGCAAAACCTTTAACAATCAAATTGAATGGAGACCCTATAAACCATGCTACAAGGAAAAATCATAACTCGCTACACAATCATTTCAATAACAATAACTCAATAACATAGAAGGTTCAAAGACAACAGAAATTAAAAAAATATAAAATTCCTTATTATCCATGGAAAACATACATAACGTGATGAAAGATTAATGTGAACCATATGTAATCGTTCCTTTCCATTCACACCCTATTAAGAGAAGCCAATAAGGAAAGAACTGAGACAAACCCAGTGGTATAAACTTGGAAAAGAAACTCTTATGCAAGAGGGTAGTGTTCGAAGTAAATAATTACTTACACACAAACATTACACATCCAAAATTGCCGTAAATTTTTGATCCCGGAGACCATTGCATAGAACTGGCACACGTCATTGTCGCCAAGGAATGCAATTACCACTAGTGGAACAATATCATAACACAGTTCAATTTTGCTTCACCTTCGTAACCCGATAATATCTAAAAAAATGTGTGAAGATATCAAATAAGCTAGAGGTACATAGCATGTATGGAACCTGTCAAAGTGTTACTTAGAAAATACTTCAGTTTTCCAATTACATTACCACTTTACGAACACATTTTAATCTTTGGGGGAAGGAAAAAAAAGAGTCAAACGTACAAGGGATCATTGAAAAAAAAAACTTACGAACACATCTTAACAAGAAGAAGTAAGAATATGAAGATTAAAAAATCTAAAGCTCCTTTTCCCTGTGTCCTTGAAAATCAAAAGTTTGAATATAACTGTGCCCTTAATTAATTTTTAACAATAAAACAGTGATTAACACAAATCTTCATTTTTCCTTTTTGCTCATTGTCAGAAACCAAACTGTCAGAAAAATAGACAAGAGAATAAAAGATTTAGAGTATATAAGAAAAAAGAGAAAATAAATAAATCCAAAACCAAAACCAAACCAACAAAAACCAAAACCTATACACAAAATGTCTCTCATTTAGTTCGAAAATAACTTATAATTAATAATTAACAGCAAATAATAACAAAATCTCATAAACCATAACTACCAAAACAAAAATGATTCAGGCACCGTTCCAATATCCACAGCCAAAAAAATATATAAAAGAACATAACAACGCTCACATTTTCTCAAAACGCGTGACACCAAATATTTTCCACAAAATTTGCTCAACAATCAAGAAAACAAACAAGAAGAGAGCACGCGGTTCTTACTGCGAATGAAACAGAGAATAACCGTCAATCTTCGCTCTTGCTCTCTGCTTCCCTCTGGTTGAAACCGTCCTTTGTCAGGAAGGTGTGAGACACTCAATTAATCGGGATAACGCTAAATTGCGCGAGGGTTGAATTTTCTAATTCGCGACGGGGTCCAATTATATTAGTTTGGAGAGTTAACGACGTTTTCCCCATCCAAGGTTTGCCTTAATGATATTTTTTACTCAAAAGTTTTAAATTATCACTTTCTCATCCAATATTATATTCCAACCAATCATTAACAGATTCTAACATCTTTGTACCCCATTCCATCATCATTTTCCCCCCGATCATTACCATCAAAATCCCTCAAACATTCTCTCAAAACCTCGCCAATCTCTTACAATCAAACAATTTGTGTAACACGCAGTCGTCCTTTCCAAGTTAGATTCTGACTAATTCAACCTCTAAAATCCACATGTTACCACCAAAAAACTCAACGTCATTTACTCTTCAAAACCCTCATATTCTAGATCGAGGTTTCTCTTCATTGGCCGTCGAATCGAAAAGTGTATTCTGTATAGTAGACGTACTAATATTTTTGGTGGAAAAGTGATATTTTGAAACTTTTGGATGGGTACTGTCAGAAGGCAAACCTTGGTTGGAAAAGGTGTTTACTCTTAGTTTGGATGTGGCAAGTGCAAATCTAATTTTTGTGGACCAGCAATTTATGATTATTATACTGTGTGCACTTTTCGTGGCGACTTGTGTCGGGCTAACGTACGCCTCATGCGTAATTCTCTTCTCTTGTTTCCTCTTCGCCTGTGAGTTGTGACAACTCAACTCAAAGGTCGGTGAACGGTGATATTTTCCTTTTATCTTTTATTGGATTGGTAAATCCTTTTAAAAAAGATAATTTCAAAAATATTGAAGACCATTTTAGGATTTTTAAGATGATATTTATAATGTGTCCTCGTAATATTCGAAATCTAAAAGTTTTAAATTAGTTAAAGTAACCAATAATTAGCAAAATCAAATAATAATATAATTTGATTTGATGGGGGTGTGGCTAGACCAATTCAGCCGCGGGACCATTTTTGGAGGAGACAGAATAAACTTGTGTGGAGATGATAAACACAACACGGCATAACACTAGTTTGTCGTGATGGTTTGGTAAGACACGTGTATGGTATGCTTATTATTGGCGTCTTATTGAGTGAAGTTGAGACATTACTTTGAAACTGGTGATGATTGTTGTTGCGAAGGAGCTGTCCAACTAAGGTTAACATATCCCTTATCTCATGCATCGGGTGTCGCCATCGATTTTTGTTTTGACAACTATTATGCTTAATATTAAAATTTATTTTACATTGTAAATAACTTACATATATTGACTAAATCAATTTGATTACTTTACTTTTCATATACATCAATTTGGTTTTTTTTTTTTTTTTTTGTTTCCAAACTTAAATGTGTTATCATTTGAATGTGTCACAAAGATTATCGCTTGATTATTAAAGAACAAAAATTTGCATTGTCGATATCCATTACATTTCATCACTTAATTCATCAATTTGTTAACTTGGTATTTATATGAGTAAATTCATTAATCACTTTGACACAATCTTCAATCATGTACCACTATTATAGTTTCGTTATTAGCTTTAATTTTTTAGCAAGTCTTCTATTAGGACCAATATCACTTTTTTCTTTTTTTCTTTTTTAATGCTTGCTAGTACACCGATTAGAGACATTTTATAGAAAAAATATTTAATAATACTATACTCACAATTTTTTGTAGAATTTCTCTCATAACTTATGTACAAAAGATGATTTAGTAATTTAAATTTAAAATAAATTTTCATCCAATTATCTTTTACCACATAATTTTATGAAAGAAAATTTGTATAAAAATGTTGTGTGTGTATATTACTAGGGATGGCATGGGTCAGGAACCCTTTCTCCGGCCTCGGCCCAAAAGCCAGGAATTCCCCGACCCCAGCCCGTGCTAGTTTGGGGATTCGGGGAATCCCCGAATAAGCCTGTTCCCCAAAATCCTCGAATTCTCTCTTTTGGGGTTTTTGTATCCTTATTACCATTTTCTCAAAATTATAATATACCATCAAAAAAAAATTAAATCTATAATGATTTATTGATTTATTATAACTAATCAAAACACCAAATTATAATTACACATATATATTACGTATAACATATGATTATAATAATACATTGTAAATGTATAATACATATGTTGAAATTTAATAATAAAATTGGCAGCAAAATAGTAGCAGCAAACCAATAAAAGAACAGTAACAAAACAGCATAAGAACAACAGTAAAATAGCAAAAATAGCAAGAGCCGCAAGAAAACAACAGAAGACAGCAGCAAAACACAAAAACAACGAAAATATAAGAGACAGCAAAAAATAGTAGATAGACACACAAACCACAATAATACAGCAATGAAACAGCAATAAACATAGTAGCGAATAGCAGCAAAACAGCAACGTCAAGGCGTGCAAAAGCACTGTCCTTAAGATCAGAATTTCTCCCCTACTAAAGATCTTCGTGGTGCAAAAGGCTCAACAGCCGATTGACCTTCAGGATACATGATGAATCTCCTTTTAGAGTGCACACTCTATAGAGATTTAGAACATTATAGAGAAGTAACCAAGTAGTGTGATGGATATCAACATGAGAACTAAAAAGTTTTTTGACACAATGTGAAAAATGGGAGCAAAAGCAATTGGAGTATATCACAATGAAAGGAATCGTCCTTTTATACACAAATTTTTGGATGTTACTCTCCCAATAATTAATTAGTAACAACCAAATTACTCTAATTTATTAATATCATAACAGCTGAAATCATAATAGCCACCCATAAACTGCCACTCACCTATTAAAACTCAAAAAACTGTCATTATACTAATTGCATACAACCAATTTAAATTAAAATTGAAACTGTTATTGCTTTAATTCAGCACCACTTGGTATTTTGAAATACCATAATGGCAACTATTATCACAATCCCCCACATATTTCAAAAGAACCAATCACCACTGATTAGAATTTAATGTTTATGAGTTGGTGTCTTTTAGACTATGAACCAATTATTGAGTAACTAAACGTGAGTTACAAAAATTTGGTGAAACTAAGTTTCTATGAACCAAAATTTCTTTATGTAATTCAGAGGATTAGTTCCTCACACTAATTCTCAATATTGTATATTGTTCTGCGTTTAGCATTTTATGGCCCATGCTAGCCTGGATTTCATGAGTGCTCTAGAGATGCTTGCCTAAGCTCTCATAGGAATCGACCCATTCCACACTCACATAGGTGAACCTCCATAAGGTGCGAATTGCAGTTTTCACACCACTATTTATGTTGGCTATGGATTTCATTAAGAGTAATTTTACTCAACCTTATTCACTGTAATCAGTATTATCTCGCCATATGAGGACTTTCTATAGATAAAATTCGATAATACTTAATAAAACAACAAGTGACTTGTTATTTCCTCATGAACCTACTTCTTGGGATCCCACATCACATAAGTAGGGTTACCATCACTCTTGCCTTATGCTTTAGGCATAAGTCCCATCCCCCTTAAAGTGTATTCCACTAACATCCGCTTAATGGTTTAGTAAAGGATCGGCCAAATTTAACTCCGACTTCACAAAATCTAGGCTCACGACCCCAGATTCTAGCAACTGTTTTATAATGGTATGCCTTATTCGGATATGTCTACTTTTCCCATTATAAATTTTGCTATTTGCTCTCGTTATTGTGGCCTGACAATCACAATGGATTGATACTGAAATAGGAGGTGAGTTTCAATGGGAAGATCTGCTAAGAAATTCCTTAACCCTTAGCCTCAAAACATGCCTTTTCTAAGGCGATAAGCTCAAACTCCATGGTAGACCGAGCTATGCAAGTTTGGTTAGAGACTTCCATGACACAACACCCTCCACCAAGTGTAAAGATATAACCACTTGTGGATTTTATTTCATCTGAATCTGATATCCATTGGCATCGAATATCCTTCTAACACAATGGTGTACTTCCAAACGTTAGCCCATAATCAATGGTGCCCTTCAAATATCTAGCAACTCTGTCTAATGCTATCCAATGACTCTTATTAGATTATGAGTATACATACTCAATCTAGTGACAGCATAAGCATATCAGGCCTTGTACTATTCATTAATACATAGGCTATCAATGATTTGGGCATATCTATTTGACTCACATTGTGTTGTGTATTTTTCTTGAGTTGAGTATTTCCATCATAAGGATTTGAGACGGGTTTACTGTCTAAATACCCAATTTTCTTAAGAAATTTTCAACATGGTGTTGTTGTGATAACTTGAGACCATCATTTATCTTAATGATTTTTAATCCCAAGAATAACATTTGCCTCTCCCATATCTTTCATATCAAATTTAGGCAAGAAACTCTTTAGTCTAAATTATCACATCCATATTAGCACTAAATATTAACATGTCATCAACATAAGACATATTATCACTAATTGTTGTCTTCAAATGATTTAGAATATACACATTTATCTAATCATTGATTGTAACTCATTTGAGACTACACTTGGTCAACTTCTCATGCCATTGTTTTGATGCTTGTTTAAGTCCATAAAGAGATTTTACACATTTGCACACTTTATGCTCATTACCTGGGATACCACAACCCTGGTTGTTTTATATAAATTTTCTTCACCTAGGTCTCCATTAAGAAAAGTTGTCTTTACATCCATTTGATGTATATGTAATTTGTAAATTGCAACTAAAACAATTAACACTCTAATGGATGCTATTCTGTTACAGGGACTAAGTGTCAAAATAATCTATATCTTTCTTTTGTGTATAACCTTTGGTAACCAATCTTGCCTTGTATTTATCAATTGATCCATCAGTCTTTAATTTTTTTTAAATATCCATTTGCACCCTATTGGTTTGTTCCTGGTGGCAAATTAACTACTTCCTATGTATGTAATCATAATGGACTCAATTTCATTATTTACTCGCCTCTTTCCAAAAGTGCATCTCGAGAAGTCATTGCTTCCTCATAAGTCTGAGGATCATTCTCTGTAAGAAAGACATAGTGATCATCACCAAAACTTTTGGCTTTTCTAACTCTCTTACTTCTCCTTATTTCTAACTCTGAACTTTCAGAAGAATTCCAAAGAGTTTCATTTTGAGGAAACTCTCAAAAGTTTCATTTTGAGGAACACTCTCAAAAGTTTCATTTTAAGGTAAGCCTTTTTATAATTGATTTTCTTAGGAAAAACATTCTCAAAAAATTTGCGTTTTTTAGATTCAATGATTGTGTTTGCATCATACAAACCAACCTTTTGCTTTATTACCATGATCTATAAGCAACACTGTTTTGAGCATAACCTACAAACATACAATCAACAATCCTAGGTCATAACCTTTTCCTTTTAGGTTCAAGAATTCGAACTTTAGCAAAACACCCCCACACTTAAAATATTCAGGTTAGGTACATGACCTTTCCAGAGTTCTTATGGTGTTTTGCCTGTTTCCTTAAAAGGAATTTTTTTTGTATGTAACAGCTAAAACATCGCTTCCCCCCACAATTAAAGTGCTCCAGAACTAATCAATATAGCATTCATCATTTCTTTAAAGTTCTGTTTTTCCTCTCAGTAACTCCATTAGACTGTGGAATAAGGAGGTGTAGTCTCATGTATAATACCATGATCTCTATAAAAGAATCAAAGTCATTTGACTCATATTCACCTCCTCTATCTGTTCTTAACCTTTTAATTTTCTTATTGAGTTGATTTTCAACTTCATTTTATATGTTAAGAACATTTTAATTGCTTCATCTTTACTCTCAATAAGTATAATCTAGAGTATCTCATAAAAAGTTAATAAAACTTTTTCCTCCTCTGGTCATGGCTTGTTTTAAATCTCCAAGATCGTTGTGAATGAAACCAAGAAGCTCATTTTCTCGTTCTATAACTGTTTACAAGTCTTTTTAGTGATTTTATATTTTCGCATATGTAGGTAGAGGAGAGGAGGTGAAATTTGGGTTGCAAGTTTTCAAGTTTAAAGTTCAAATTTGTGAATGTATATACATGTTTAAAAAGGTAACACGAAATATGCGGAAAATTTTATTCACGACTGTAAAGTGTAAACAACCCGAGTTCAACAGTATGCAAGAGAACATATCTGATCTTACAGGTTTTACCAATCAGCAAGATTCAACCTATTAAAATTTAAAACAACTTAATGCTGTATACTGTAACTGTCACCACCAAATTTTACATTTATTTTGATTTTTGGGAGTTAGCTTCCATCGCAAATGTTAGAAAATTATTAGTTTACCCTCCAGGGTGATTAACTTGGAGATTAGTCCTTCGATTAAAGTATCCATAACTTGCAATTTGTAACTCCGTAACAATTGATATACCAAATTAATATCCCAAGTAATAAGCCCTATCGGCCCAAATTTTTGTTTCAACAATTAATTACAATCAGTCGATTGATGACATACGTACAAACTGTAGTACACCAGCTTTAAAAACACAGCCGCATGCATATTTCTGCACAACACCAATCGAAAACAGCCTCTCTCCATAATTTCTATCCTACTAGTCAGCTTGATTGGCACCAGGACGTGGAACTGCCGGCATCTGACCATCTTTCTTCTCTTTGCTAACAGCCGGAGATCCACTCCCATTGCGGCTGGCAGCCAATTCTTTTGACTCTGCAGACAGAGAAGATGCTGCCAACTCATCATCAATCGGAAGAGTCCTTTTTGAGCCCTCTAGAGCAACACCAAGAACAATGTTCTCTTCCAAAGTCGGCCTAGTTACTTTCCCTGTCTTCTTCCCTGCATCTCCAATGCTTTCATTTGGCTCTTCTTCATTCTTGTTCTGAACTGAATTATCCTGCACCACATTCCCACTTTGGGACTTTGTACTGGCATTGGAAGCAGCTGTTGATGCTACCTTGTCTCCATTAGTCTCAAGAATTGACTCTGATCCAGCCTTTGAATCTACCTTGGAGCCAGATGTTGAGGCTGCTTCAACCTTAGCATCTTTTTCTTCATTTTGCACTGGACGAGTTGAAGCTTTAACTTTCTCTTCACCACTGATCTTATAAGCAGGTTCAATGAGAAGAAATGGGCGATTAGCAGGTGCTCTAGAACGTGAGAAAATCGTGTCAGCAAAAGGTATATTCTCCAAGTCAGCCTCACTGTAAATTTTTTGAACTGTGCGGATGGGAGTGGCCAGACGGGCTTGATGATGGCTGACAACTCTGAGAAGATCCATAAGTATTGCTTCCTGTTTCAGTGCAATGATTAGTCTTTAAAGCGTGCTCAACTCCTTGTTCCTCACTCACTAACAGAATAAATAACGGCACACAGACTGACTCTCTCTGTGTGTGTGGGTGTGGGAGGGGGGGTTGCAGTAGCATACATTGGAAACATCAAAAGCAGATTAATAATGCCACTAACAGTAGTATGTCACTGTAGCACATCCCTTATACGAAGAATAAAATTGATTAACAAAAGCAGATGAGCAGAAAGGAATGGATGAATCTACATGGACTATTTGGGGTATCTCACATCTCAGAAATTGTGTTCATAATTGACAATTTCTTCAAGATTTCACCAAAACAAACGTAATTATAATCATAAATGCCGAGGGTCCATTTTGCAATTTTGACGTAACAATAGCAAGACTACACATTTTTATCTCTGTGAAATCTTACTTTACATTTACAGCATGCAATTGCACAAAGCATCTGTTAGTAAACTAATTTTACCTTAACACAGAGGTACTCTTCAAAGTGTGAAGTTTTCACGAAGCAAGATACCAGAATCTGTAAAAATATGGACCAGTGAATAGATGTCATGACCTTCGTAAAAAAGGCAATCATCATAACTAATAAGAAGGAAAGAAATCATAATAGCAAAACAATCATTACACTCTTCTCAATATTTCTCATTTTTTTCAAAAAATAATTGAGATAAAAGCTAAGGTAAACCCAAGTTATTGGCTGAGGCCAACAGGAGTTTAGATTGAAGTCCACATGAGTCACTAAGCACTTGATGAATTCGACACTGCAGAAAAATGGACTCAAAAACTCTTTAGACATCTTTTTATTCTACACTGAAAATCTAACTTCTTTTAAATTTCATAAACATAAACAACTCAGTTTTGCACGAATAAAACAGAGGCCAAACAAAAATTATGAGAAACTTTCTCATAAGCCATCTTGTACATACAACATCATAACATTGAGAAGATATTTCAAAATTCAGGTATCAAAAGAATAGAGCATTATAACTTGATATTAATTTAATCCAAAAAAAAAAAAAAAATCCATTAAATTTTTGTTGCCTTAAAAAAAAAAAAAAATAAATAAATAAATAAAACATCCGAAAAGAATAAGAAAACAACATAAAAGCCTTACCATAAGAGCCTGATTTTCTGGGTTTACAGTTTCCAAGAAAACTCTTCTGTGTAACTTTTGCTGCTCTACTTGAGGATTTTTGGCCAAAACTTTACGCATATCAGCTACAATAATCTAAAGAAAACAGGGAAATGCAAGTTATTATATGATCAAAATATTCTAACTAGCAAAAATTTCTAACAAGGTGAACTAAGATTGCTTCTCACATTAACTTTATGGACATCCAAGTGACTGATAGCAAGGTGGGTCTTGATGCGCCAATGACTCTTCTGACTAAGATTCCTCACCACACTAACAGTGAACTTGTGATTTGGAATGTGAACAGCTTCACGATCATCTCCCCTTATAATTGTCGGTGACCACCAACCCACATGCTGGTACAATATAAGATCATAATTAAAAAGAAACCCATAAACGTTGGATCAAGTACAACAATTAACTTTTTTATTTGTTCAGCAAAAAGAACCAAAACTTATACTCCCACTCATGTCCAGATGCAGGCAAACCAATGAGAGATAATACATGATTTGTTCTAAAGCTCTGACTCCAAGATATTGACAACAGAAACTAACACAAACCTCAACAGTGCCAGAAACTTCATAGCCTTCAATCTTGGTTTGGATCCATTCATTGACAATAAATGGCCGCGTTGCATGGATCATTACACTTGAAAGGAAGTTCGTAAATATCTGAATGCATCAAACAGATGAAATCAAGCCAAAGGAATATTAAGGACAATCCATAACATGATAAGAATAAAAAAAATCTAGAGCTTTCAACTGAATTGCCCAGAACAAAACTGAGCTTACCTCGCGACCGGCAAGCGTGAGCAATACTGTACCAAGACCTCCAGCAGTAAGCCACCTCTGAGTAGAGAAACCAAGCAACTCCATGAACAAGGATACAGCAGCAACCCATACCGCAGTATAAACAGCTTTCCCAGCAAAATTGAAGCCCATCTGCCACAGCAAGAAACAACTGTGTTAGAAACAATATTTGGTTAGTTTCACTCTACCAGTGCCTTTAATATAGCTTAATTATGGTTTTATAACTCCTTGATCAAAATTCAAGGAAAATAAGTTAGAAGAAAAAGCCTGCCACAAAAGTTACCCAACAGACCATACTGGCAATTATAGAAATCCTCAGTATATACTGATTTTACATTAGTTATTCATCTTAATAGACAAATCCAACTCAAAATCTTATCAAATTATTGTGTTATCTTTCAGATCAATTTCTCCCCAATTACTTGCATCCGTCCATTGGTTTGCATCAGAAATCAAGCACCAGATTATAATATGCTAATACAGGCTTAAATTCTCATGATATTTGGCAGCTCAACTTAAAGCCCCTCAAGCAACCAAAAAAGTAACTGAAAACCAACTTACCAAATTTGTCAAGCTAATATAATTTCAAAGCGCCATGTTTAATTTCAACAGGAATAGCTATTATAAGTACAAGCAACAGGCATGGGTATGCAACAAAATCTAAGATTGATAAGATATTCATCACAACAGATTTTAGAAAATACAAAATTACACAGCAAATTATCTTAAGGAAGTGATAAAAACAGGATGAGCAAATTGATGAAAATTCCAAACCGGAAAAGTAAAGAAACTTGCATTTCTTGCCTCACTGGAATCAGAATCATTTGTCTCCAGAAAGTATTTTTGTGCCTGCTGGATCAAGCTGCAAAGAGAGGCACATTACAAATAGAATTTTTTTATATGAATATTACAAAACAGTTCAAAACCCCAGAGCAGGTCAACATTAAAACTGAGCAGGCAATCAACAAACTGCAATCAATCACATTTAAGAGAACAGTCTAGAGTAGTTTATTTTACTAACCAAGGAATTTATACAATTCTTCATTGAAAAAATTCATATTCCACTTAAAACAGAGTCGCTTAGTGGATTGATAAACGCAATTTCCAGCTTCTTAAAGCAATGAATTTGGTAGCGAACACACTTACCTTGATAAACAATAGGCAAATGCTAGCACTGTTGACAATGATTGTACAAAATTCAAGACCCGTTGCTTAACAGCCTGGCTTGCTTCTGAAGGTAAAACTACTGGATCTAACGCCCTGAAATAAACTCTCCCATCAGTACTAATATAATGCCTTGAAGAACAAAATCATTTAACTATAGTGCTCTGCAGTGCAGAGGCACACCTGCAGACAAGTGTTGCTCCGGTCCATAGCACCAATGGTTGAAGATAAGAGGTCAGAACGTAGTGTGTACTACTTTTCTTCCAACTACTATCAGTCCTCTGCACAAAATAACAATAAAGGAGCAAAACAAACCACTCAGGATTTCACCAACATGGAAGGGAAAAACAAATAGTGAAATGTCACAATAATTACATTGAGGAATATAACCCTGCCCAGACGCACGAGTGGCACAATACCCCATGCAGCAAAAGCAATAATCCCAGCTGCTGGGATCAGCTGAAGTACTACAGGGTTTCCCCGCAATGTATCATATGACCTGAAAAGTCAAAGTGAAATTTTTTTCTGATTAAGTATTCAGTAACATGGGGAAGAAGTATATGTAAAGCCATGGAATGAAAACAGAATTAACTTATCAGCAATTAAAATTGTTCGAATGTGTTTACATAGTGTGAAATTGTGTAAAGACCAGCCAAAAATCGGGTCTAAGTATAAACATGAAAAAAAAAAATCTGGAAAGTTAAAAAAAAAATTACTTTGTCAAAACCACAGCAGCAGATTTCAGAACAGGAATCTCATTTCCTCCACCTCGTACTAAAACAGATCGGCAGAGAAAAACATTACCCCTGGAAGATAAAGGATTTATTGGTCCACATACACCGCTTAAAAGATGAAGACTCCAAGCATCCTGTCTCTGAAGATGAAACAAACAGAAATTTTAGAGTGCTCAGACTCTATCAATCTATAATAACAAGGGCATGAAAGCAGTCAACAAGGCAAAACCTTTAAACAATCAAATTGAATGGAGACACTATAAACCATGCTACAAGGAAAAATCATAAACTCGCTACGACAATCATTTCAATAACAATAACTCAAATAACATAGAAGGTTCAAAGACAACAGAAATTTAAAAAATATAAAAATTCCTTATATATCCATGGAAAAGCATACCATAAAACGTGATGAAAGATTAATGTGAACCATATGTAATCGTTCCTTTCCAGTCACACCCTATTAAGAGAAGCCAATAAAGGAAAAGAACTGAGACATAACCCAGTGGTATAAACTTTGGAAAAGAAACTCTTATGCAAGAGGGTAGTGTTCGGAAGATAATAATTACTTACAACACAAACATTACAACATCCAAAATTGCCGTAAATTTTTGATCCCGGAGACCATTGCATAGAACTGGCACACGTCATTGTCGCAAAGGAATGCAATTACCACTAGTGGAACAATATCATAACACAGTTCAATCTTGCTTCACCTTCGTAACCCGATAATATATCTAAAGAAAATGTGTGAAGATATCAAATAAGCTAGAGGTTACAAAGCATGTATGGAACCTGTCAAAGTGTTACTTAGAAAATACTTCAGTTTTCCAATTACATTACCACTTTACGAACACATTTTAATCTTTGGGGGAAAGGAAAAAAAAGAGTCAAACGTACAAGGGATCATTGAAAAAAAAAAACTTACGAACACATCTTAACAAGAAGAAGTAAGAATATGAAGATTAAAAAATCTAAAGCTCCCATTTCCCTGTGATCCTTGAAAATCAAAAGTTTGAATATAACTGTGCCCTTAATTAATTTTTTAACAATAAAACAGTGATTAACACAAATCTTCATTTTTCCTTTTTGCTCACTTGTCAGAAACCAAACTGTCAGAAAAATAGACAGTAGAGAATAAAAGATTTAGAGTATATAAGGAAAAAAGAGAAAAATAAAATAAAATCCAAAACCAAAACCAAAACCAAAACCAAAACCAAAACCTATACACAAAAATGTCTCTCATTTAGTTCGAAAATAACTTATAATTATATATTTAACAGCAAATAAATAACAAAAAGATCATAAACCATAACAAACAAAACAAAAAATGATTCAGGCACCGTTCCGATATCCACAGCCAAAAAAATTATATAAAAGAACATAAACAACGCTCACATTTTCTCAAAAACGCGTGACACGCAAATATTTTCCACAAAATTTGCTCACCATTCAAAGAAAACAAAACAAGAAGAGAGCAGCGAGGTACTTACTGCGAAATGAAACAGAGACTAACGGTCAAATCTTCGCTCTTGCTCTGTGCTTCCCTCTGGTTGAAACCGGTCCTTTGTCAGGAACGTTGTGGAGACACTCAAATTAATCGGGATAACGCTAAATTTACGCGGAGGGTTGAATTTTCTAACTCGCGACGGGGTCCAATTATATTAGTTTGGAGAGTTAACGATGTTTTCCCATCCAAGGTTTGCCTTAATAACCTTTTCACCCAAAGGTTTTAAAATATCACTTTCTCATCCAATATTTATATTCCAACCAATCATTGGCAGATTCTAACATCTTTGCGACCCCATTCCACCATCATTTTCCCCCCGATCATCACCACCAAAACCCCTCAAACATTCTCTCTAAAACCTCGCCAATCTCCTACAATCGAGCGATTTGTGTAACACGCAGTCGCCCCTCCCAAGTTAGATTCTGACTAAATCCAACCTCCAAAATTCAACATGTTACCACCAAAAAACTTAACTTCATTTACTCTTCAAAAACCCCAACATCCTAGATCAAGGTTTCTGTTCATTGGCCGTCGAATCGAAAAGTGTATTCTGTATAGTAGACGAACTACATACTTTTGGTAGAAAAGTGATATTTTGAAACTTTTTGGGTGGGATAGTGTCATGAAGGCAAACCTTGGGTGGGAAAAGGTGTTTACTCTTAGTTTGGATGTAGTAAGTGCAAATCTAATTTTTGTGGACCAGCAAATTTAATGTTTATTATACTGTGTGCACTTTTCGTGGCGACTTGTGTCGGGCTAACGTACGCCTCATGCGTAATTCTCTTCTCTTGTTTCCTCTTCGCCTTGTGAGTTGTGACAACTCAACTCAAAGGTCGGTCCTTTTTATCTTTTATTGGATTTTGGTAAATCCTTTTAAAAAGGATAAATTCAAAAATATTGAAGAACATTTTAGGATTTTTAAGATGATATTTATAATGTGTCCTCGTAATATTCGAAATCTAAAAGTCAAATTCATAGCTAAAAATGGTTAAATGTAATGATTTAAATTAGTTAAAGTAACCATATAATTAGCAAAATCAAATAATTATATAATTTGATTTGATGGGGGTGTGGCTAGACCAATTCAGCCGCGGGACCATTTTTGTGGAGGAAGACAGAAGTAGAGCTTGTGTGGAGATGATAAAACACAACACGGCATAACACTAGTTGTCGTGATGGATTGGTAAGACACGTGTATGGTATGCTTATATTATTGGCGTCTTATTGAGTGAAGTTGAGACAATTACTTTGAAACTGGTGGATGATTGTTGCTGCGAAGGAGCTGTCCAACTAAGGTTAACATATCCCTTATCTCATGCGTCGGGTGTCACCATCGATTTTTGTATTTGACTACTATTATGCTTTAATATTAAAATTTTATTTTACATTGTAAATAACTTACACATATTGACTAAATCAATTTGATTACTTTACTTTTCAATATACATCAATTTGGTTTTTTTTTTTTTTTTTTGTTTCCAAACTTAAATGTGTTATCATTTGAATGTGTCACAATAGATTAATCGCTTGATTATTAAAGAACAAAAATTTGCATTGTCAATATCCATTACATGTTCATCACTTAATTCCATCAATTTGTTAACTTGGTATTTATATGAGTAAATTCATTAATCACTTTGAACACATCTTCAATCATGTACCACTATTATAGTTTCGTTATTTAGCTTTAATTTTTTAGCAAGTCTTCTATTAATGACCAATATCACTTTTTTTTTTTTTTTTTTTTTTTTGTAATGCTTGCTAGTACACCAATTAGAGACGTTTTATAGAAAAAATATTTAATAATACTATACTCACAATTTTTCTCTCACAAACTTATGTGGCAAAACATGATTTAGTGATTTTAAATTTAAAATAAATTTTCATCCAATTATCTTTTACCACATAATTTATGAAAGAAAATTTGTATAAAAAAGTTGTAGGTGTAATATTACTAGGGATGGGCATGGGCCAAGGCGGGGTCGGGGACCCCTCTCTCCGGCCCCAACCTGAAAGCCGAAGGGGAATCCCCGAATAAAGCCTGTTCTCCAAAATCCCCGAATTCCCTGTCTGGGGGTTTTGTGTCCTTATTACCATTTTCTCCAAATTATAATATACCATAAAAAAAAATTAAATCTACAATGATTTATTGATTTATTATAATCAATCAAAACACCAAATGATAAATTACACATATATATTATGTATTAACATATGATTATAGATAATAGCATATGTATAATATATAATACATTTGTTGAAATTTAATAATAAAATTGGTAGCAAAATAGCAGCAGCAAACAAGTGAAAGAATAGTAACAAAATAGCAGAAGAACAGCAGTGAAACAACAGAAAAAATAGTAGAGAGACAGTAGCAAAACAACAAAAGAACAGTAGTGAAACAACAGGAAAACAATAAGAGGACAACAGGAAAACATCAGAGAGACAACAACAATACAGCAGTGAAACAACAACGAACACAGCAGCAAGACAGCAGCGTCAAGGCATGCAAAAGCACCGTCCTTAAGATCAGAATTCCACCCCTATTGGAAGAATCTTCGTGGTGCAAAAGAGCTTAATAGCGGATTGACCTCCAGGATATAATGACGAATCTTCTTTTATAGTGCACACTCTAATAGAGATTTAGAACAATAATAGAGAAGTAACCGACTAGTGATGATATGATATCAACAATGAGAACTAAAAAATGTTTTGACACAATATGAAAATGGGAGCAAAAACAATCGGAGTATATCACAAATGAAAAGGAATCAGTCCTTTTATACACAAAATATTCAGATGTTACTCTCTTAATAATTAGTACAGTAACAACCAAATTACTCCAATTTATTAATATTATAACAGCTGAAATCATAATAGTCACCCATAAAACTGTCACTCACCTATTAAAACTCAAAAAACTGTCATTATACTAATTGCATAACAGCCATTTTTAAATTAAAAATTGAAACTGTTGTTGCTTTAATTGCATAACAGTCCAAAAAACAATCAACGCTTAGTATTTTGAAATATCATAATGGCAGCTATTATCACTATATATATATATATATGTATATATGTTACAAATATTTATAATGATTTATTATATTTAATCTGTTTTATTTATTATCTATTTGTATATAGTTTCATAAAATACTTACACAATTATAATTTGGTATTGTATAATATATGTTTGATTTTTAATATATATATATATATACGGACTGGCCCGAGGATTTCAGGGCGGTGATAAAACGGGGCCAGGCCTAGGCAAGACCTATCCTAACCCCGACTTGTCCCCGAATTTCAGGACTAATTTTAGGCCCAATGCTAGCCCAAATCCTGAATGATTCGAGGAAACTCTATCCCGTTTGGGCCGGGGGCAGGTCAAGTCCTCGCGGGGCCGGGTTTTCTACCCATCCCTAAATATTACTCATCCTCGTCTGTGTTAATTATCGATCAACAATCATCTAATGCAAAATTGTTACATTTTGAAAATAAGGTTCCCCAAACTTCTCAAAGGAAATATAATAACTCATCTAATCGTGTCACTTTGTGAGTGTTAAACCTGTAGACTTTACCTCCTTTCCTGTTAATCATGTATAGGTTGAGGTTCTTCAGTTTGACTCTGGGTGATCGTTAATTCGTTATTACTCATTCCACCCTTTTTCTTTTAATCTTTTTTTATTGCCGTCATGCGGTGTAATGATGTTAGCAAAAAGAGAGCACTAACATGACAAAATAAGTTAACCGTTGTAATTGAGGGCCCAAGTTGAGAATCGACCCGCGCTTCCATTTGAAGAGATGGCCCATACTGTTTTATACACCCATTGGTAATTTGTACCATTCACATGCTTTTATGTAATAAACAGATATTAAGATGAAGAATTTTTTATTATTTGAGACGTTTACTTTTTCTTTTTGACTCAAATACTCCTAAATCAAATTTTGATTTGTTAGTTTAGTTGTATCACATGGATTACTTAGTAAAAGAAAACTTGAAATCAATAATAACCAATTTGGTCTTGTATGTGGATGAAGGGAAAATGGAAGACCCAATAGAAGTGAGAAGGAGACTCTTAAGTGTATTATTTAAGTAGTCTTGAATTCGAATTTCTACGACTATTGATAAGAGGTAGTCACTAGAGACTTATCTGACCGTTAATTTCAAGGTTCTGGGAGATTAGTTAAGGTACGCACAAGTTGACTTGGACACCTTCGAATACCCCAAAAAAAAAAAAAAAAAAAAAAAGACTAAATTTAGATCATATATTCAAATTATATCTTTATAATGCAATTGGATTCAGGTAGAGAGATGACGATTTGTGAGAGTATAAGACAAACTAAAAATTTTAAGGTAGATTGTTCCATTATTTGACAAAAATATTTTAGTAAAAATTGTAATGTTTAACTGTTTTATTTGTAAAAAATAAAAAAAAATAAAAAAAATAGACACATATATAGACCACAATGACATAATTGCCATACTCCAGGAGGACCATAACAAAACCAAAACCAATTGCTGAGGCACTCCACAAGGCCAACCAACCAATTCCCTGTATTACTAAATTTAGATAGCATTATCTGGAGGATCAAATATTAGGGAAGTTTCTGTGATATTAGAGGTTTTTTATGAAATTATTTTTCNAAAAAAAAAAAAAAAAAAAAGAGGACATATATAGACCACAATGACATAATATTGCCATACTCCAGGAGGACCATAACAAAACCAAAACCAATTGCTTAGGCACTCCACAAGGCCAACCAACCAATTCCCCGTATTACTAAATTTAGATGGCCATTATCTGGAGGATCAAATATTATGGAAATTTCTGTGATATTAGAGCTTTTTTATGAAATTATTTTTCTAAAAAAATTTGACCGCTTAGCTTCAAAATTCTATGACTCAGCTGGCTCATTGGGTCAAAAATTGTAGTGTGCCACTGTGCGGTCTGTGCCTCATATTTCCTCACTCACATGCCACTCACGTGACCTATAATTTGAATTTCAACCGAGCGCCTTTTCTCAGATTCAAAGTTAAATTACAAAATTATTAAATTAAAATCTTCAAACCCTCGATCTTCAAAAAAACGCAGTCGCTATTGGCTCTTCCTCGCTCCTCTTTATCTCTGTCTACATTTCAAATTCTCAATTCAATCTCCCTTACCTAACAGGTAATTTACTGTCGGATCAAAATTCTATTTAGCTGAAATATTCACGATTCTATTTTGTTCAAAATGTTCGTTACCGTTTGTGATTTTTCATTTTTAAACTTGGATTTTAGGGATTTTGGTTTCCCAATTGATTAGGATTTTCTGGATTGGCTGGAAAACGAGGACGGGTCGTGAAAACCGGATATGGATTCCGAGGCAAAGGATTCGTCTCAATGTGTTAGAGTTGCCGTCAACATTCGGCCTCTCATCACCTCTGAGCTTCTGAATGGATGTACAGATTGCATCACCTTGGTTCCGGGTGTACCTCAGGTATTTTATAATAAACTTATATAACTGTTTTACAGAGTCATTTTACGCTTTTAAGTTTTGCTAGCATTTCTCTGTAGAAGAAATGAAGAATAGCGCTTGTGTTTAATATTATTTTTATTTTGAAATTTTATTTTCTATCCAAAACAGGTTCAGATAGGATCGCACGCATTTACTTATGATTACGTGTATGGTAACACAGCTGTACCTTCTAGTAAAATATATGATGACTGTGTGGCACCTCTGGTTGACGCACTATTCCATGGCTACAATGCCACAGTTCTTGCTTATGGCCAGGTTCGCTTAGTGTTAAATCAGAGTATATTATCTCAATGTTAGTTACATTCACTGTTATATTAACTGCGTTTATATGCTGATATCAGACTGGTTCTGGAAAGACTTATACAATGGGGACTAATTATAGCGGTGAAGGAAGTAGCTTTGGAATTATACCTAAAGTAATGGAAAATATTTTTGAAAGAGTTGAGGCAGATAAAGAATCTACAGAATTCTTGATAAGAGTCTCATTTATTGAGGTGCGATAAGATATAATAAAGGCTTCAATTGTTTTCAGGTAATTTATGCGTTGCTATTGTATTTACTGAAATATGATTTTCCAATGAATTGATAGATTTTCAAGGAGGAGGTCTTCGACTTGCTTGATTCGAATTTGCCTAATTTGAACAAAGGCGATTGGTCATCTGTGGCCAAGCCTGTTGTTCCATCAAGGGCTCCTATCCAAATCAGAGAAACAGTGAATGGAGGCATAACACTTGCTGGCGTGACTGAGGCAGAAGTTAGGACAAAAGAAGAGATGGCATCATATATATCTCGTGGTTCACTGGCCCGTGCTACCGGAAGTACCAACATGAATAGTCAATCAAGGTACAACTTTTCAAGTATTTATTCTTTTATTTTATTTTATTGATATTTGACATTAGACATCAATTTTGTTATAAATAAAACTCATTACAATATTTTGCAGTCGTTCGCATGCTATCTTTACTGTTACCATGGAGCAAAAGAAAATTAATTATGGCCAGAATAGAGTAATAGCTGATGATATCGGTGATGATATATTTTGCGCTAAACTCCATTTAGTGGACCTTGCTGGTTCAGAACGTGCCAAACGAACCGGTGCTGATGCCATGCGTTTGAAAGAAGGTACTTGTAATGCTTATGGTTTCAAAAGTTTTTCAGGTTGAACGTTTTCTTTTATAAGAAATGGAATGGTAAATATCACCGTTGATGTTGTTCTTTTCATTTCTTATTTAAATAAATAATGTTAATGTTAATTTTAATGTTATTTGTGGTTTAGGCATCCATATCAATAAGGGTTTATTAGCTCTTGGTAATGTAATAAGTGCTTTGGGTGATGAGAAGAAGCGTAAAGAAGGAGGTCATGTTCCATATCGTGATAGCAAGTTGACACGCTTATTACAGGCATGAAAATCTATTTGTTTTCTTTAATCTTAAATATTTGTTTTCAAATATTTGTTAGGGTTATATCATTATTTCATATTTGATAAAAAAAAAACTTAAATTTACTGTTTTGAATTTATTTGTGTAGAAATGAACATATTTGAAGTTGTTTTAGTCTTGTAGAAAATCTTTTTTAATCTGATATTGAAATCTGAAATTTTAGGATTCTCTTGGAGGAAACAGCAAAACAGTGATGATTGGTATGTGATTTAAATGTTGAAAATTATAAATTATTTTTAATTGAAGTTTTTGATTTTATTAATTTGATTTGATACGTTCAACTATAGCTTGTGTTAGTCCTGCGGACACAAATGCTGAGGAGACTTTAAACACTTTGAAGTATGCAAATCGAGCTCGTAACATTCAGAACAAAGCAGTTGTAAGTTCTATTAATTGAAATATTCACCACTTTTAATTGTCATGCTTCTCTTTTTGACCCCCTAGTTTATTTTGTGATGTTAGATCAACCGTGATCCAATGGCTGCTCAAATGCAAAGGATGCGGAGCCAAATTGAGCAGTTGCAGGCCGAGCTTCTATTTTATCGTGGCGATTTGAGTTCACCTTATGATGATCTTCAGGTATATTAGCTTATAACAGAGTCTGTGCGCCTATTATCCAGACTTTGATTGCTTAGGCAACTCTTCTTTTGCAGATTCTGAAACACAAAGTATCTTTACTCGAAGCAAGCAACAGTGAGTTACAACGGGAGCTTCAAGAACGCAGGGTAACTTGTGAGCATTTAAAACAACGTGCTCTGGATGCTCAGGTTTTTTCTTTTTTTCGGTGCTTTAGTTTTATGAATTTTTTACACATTTTTTTTTTGGCACCGAGTCATCTCTGAAATACATTTAATATTTCAGGTTGAAAAGGACAAATTGGTAATACAAATTGAATCAGCTCGGAATGGGAAATCATGGGATGAGATTGACTGTAATTCAACTAAGGTTAGTGAGTCAATTTCTATCCTTTGTGTTATCATAGCTACCTGATTAAAAAAATTGTGACACGTGATTCTGTCATTTTCCTTTTCAGGACTTTGATTTGTTGAAAACTTATGTGTCTAAAATTCAAGAGTTAGAAGGGGAATTGTTGCGTGTGAAGAACTCATACAGCTCCAAACGTAGTCGAACTGCTGATTGTGTTGAATTTGATGATGATGGATTCCGCTCAAAGAATGTACTATTCCCATGTTTAAATGAGTTTTCTTCTGATTGTGATACCAAAGCTGTGGACATTTCTGGTAAGATATGGGTTGCTTTGATGGTTTAAGATTATTTTGTTGAACATAAGCATTCCTCTGCCTTTTGTACTTCAAGTTGGATGAAGGCTATTGGCTTCTCTATCACAGAGGACTCATCCTACATACAAATTTTGGTGTTCTCATCATTGCCGTGTTTAAGATACTATACATTTATAAGAACATTTTTGCATGCATCTTTTATAGCATTATATTATTGATTTTGGCATTCCAATTTCAATTCGATGAGGTAGCTGTACAAATATACGAAGATTAAGGTCTTTCAAAATATATGCAGATGAGATTGAAGATGAAGAGAAGGAGTTAGAACATTCTTCTCTTCAAGAAAAATTGGACAAAGAGCTCAAAGAGTTGGATAGGAAACTTGAACAAAAGGAGGTAAATGTTCCTCAAGTACTGTTTTTGTTAGATTTATCTTTGCCACCCACTTTTCCCAGATTGCTTCAAACATGCAGGCTTACCGGAGATTTTTTTGATGAAGTAGTTTTGGCCATTTCTTGGTTTGCACTCCAGGATAAAGGCATAACAATTTCTTAGATGGATAAAACAAATATTTTTAAGGTCTCATAAACCACATATAATTCTTCCAAAATTTTTCATAAGTTGCTTATAATGTGTAAGAGCATCTCTTCCTTTCGACATAATAACATACATCCTGGCATTAGGATTTTCTCATCTCCCACATGATTCTGTTTCTCTTATTCTTTGTAGTTTAACTGCTGTGTTTTCCTTTTTCATTGATCTCTTGAAGGCTGAAATGAAGCGATTTGCTAGTGCTGATACTTCAGTTCTTAAACAACATTATGAGAAGAAAGTCCTAGAGCTTGAACATGAAAAGAAGACTTTGCAGGTCAATTTCTTTCTATAAAACTTATTTTTATTTGCAATTTAAAGGTCGTTCCAGTAAATCAGTTTCTATTATTGTTATCACATTGCAGAAAGAAATTGAGGAACTGAGGCACAATCTTGCAAATATATCATCTACTTCTGACGATGGTGCTAAAAAATTGAAGGAAGAGTACCTTCAGAAGTTGAATGTCCTTGAGGCACAGGTATATTTAGAATTGCCTTTCTTTTTTAACTCCAGTTATCTTTCTGAATTGACTTTCTGCTTCGCAGGTTTCACAGTTGAAGAAAAAACAAGATGCTCAAGCTCAACTCTTGAGACAGAAACAAAAAAGTGATGAGGCAGCAAAACGGCTACAGGATGAGATTCATAGAATTAAGTCTCAGAAGGTTCCCTTTTTTATGGAAGCAATTAGTTTATATGATACATGAATATTATTGTTTGCTCTTAGTATTAACACAATTTTGTGTATTTTAGGTTCAATTGCAACATAAGATTAAGCAAGAGTCTGAGCAGTTCAGGTTATGGAAGGCATCTCGAGAAAAGGAAGTTCTTCAGGTATAGTGAAAATAAAGGACTATGGTGTTTCATGTTTTAATAGTTTTATGAAATACTATTTGCTATAGTTATTGGATGAGTCAAATAAGTTTAATAGAGATGGTGTTATAATTGCTGAATGTATGTATTTTTTGAGTATTTTATATGTTGTATACGAAGGAAAAAAATGGCAATAATGAACTAACTAAACCCAAATCTTTCAATATGGCTCGTTTTGTTCCCAAGCGGATTGCTTTTGTCTTTGAAATTTTTTATAAAGCGTGTATTAGGTTGTTGATCCTGTTTGAATATAATTGGGTTCATTAAGAAGATAAGTAAACCTCTTATAACTTTGAAATTGGGAAAAAAAATCTTTTGAAATAGAAGCTTTCAACCTTAAGAAAAGTCATAATAATAATAGATATATACTGTGGTTAGGTGAAAGTATATTTGGTTTTGATACATAAACGTTCTAGATGTTGATCTTTAAACAACCAAGGTTGATCCTCCTCAGAATTGTTGGAACATCTTTACAGAAGTATTACATCTCCTGTTTTTTTCTGCATTGGTTATATTGCTTACCAGTATTGTAAAATTTTTTGTTGTCAATTACCAGCTTAAGAAAGAAGGAAGGAGGAATGAGTATGAGATGCATAAGCTATTAGCTCTAAACCAGAGGCAGAAAATGGTAAATTGATATCCACTTCGGTGTTAGGAGGGTATTCTTTTTCCTAAGAGTGTTGTTCTTCAACTGCTAATTTTCATTTCAGGTCTTGCAAAGAAAGACAGAAGAGGCTTCTATGGCTACTAAGAGACTTAAAGAGCTTTTGGAATCTCGAAAAGCTTCCTCAGGTGAAAATTCCGGTTCAGAATTTACCGTCTCATGAGTTATTTTTTCCGTTTTTGTAATTGTAATTAATCGGATTTTTTCTAAATTTTTTGATGCAGGTGTTGGAAATGGGAATGGTCCTGGAATTCAGGTAAGTAAAATTGTTTGTTCTAAGTTGTATGTTAATGAATAATTTGGTTCTATGCTTTAGGAAGTGATTCTTTCATACTAACACAATATTTTCTATGAGAAGGCTCTAATGCAAACAGTTGAGCATGAGCTTGAAGTCACAGTGCGGGTACATGAAGTACGTTCTGAATATGAGCGCCAAATGGAAGAGTGAGTCCATATTTATGATTTTTATGTAAGAAAGTTTGTGGAAAAGTATACAACAGTTAACTTAAACTTTAAGCCTGGTAGCATTAGTTTAAATTTATGCAGTTGGGACTTCAATTTTTTTCTCAGTTTGAATATATTGTTCCTGAATTGGTTTCATTTATGAATGTATTTAAGTAAATATTCATTTGTGCATGTATTCAAGTAAATTGATTCAAAGTATATTTCGGTATTGTAGGAGGGCAAGGATGGCCAATGAGATTGCAAAGTTGAAGGACGAGGCACAAGTGCTGAAGCAAACTAATTTAAGGTAGAGGTTGAGGTTGTATATTATCTTTTTAACATTATTAGAAGGATATCAATAACGAAATCTATCTTTGATTACTGTAAAATGCAGTGATAGCCCAGAAACCATGTCTCCTGGTGCAAGAAATTCAAGAATATTTGCTCTTGAAAACATGCTAGCAACTTCTTCTAGTACCCTAGTTTCTATGGCATCACAATTGTCAGAAGCAGAAGAGCGTGAACGAATTTTTAGTGGTAGAGGACGTTGGAACCAAGTTCGGTCCCTTGCTGATGCAAAAAACATTATGAATTATCTTTTCAATTTAGCATCCTCTTCCAGGTATTATATAGAAGTCAACCTTTTCATATAAAATTTCAGTCAATCTTTACATGTATATATTTCTTAAGCTCTTGTAAGTCTTACAAGATAATTGATTTGTCATGAGACTATCAATTGTTGCAAATATTGAAATTTGTATACCCTAACTTAAATGTGCATTTTTCTTATCAACTCAAAACATATTAGCTAACCACCAAACAATCCCTAATGTTTTGTTGTGATTGTTTTATGCTAAGTATGATTGCAAGTAAAATCTTTATCAAATTACTATCATGAGACTATCAATTGTTGCAAATATTGAAATTTGTATACCCTAACTTAAATGTGCATTTTTCTTATCAACTCAAAACATATTAGCTAACCACCAAACAATCCCTAATGTTTTGTTGTGATTGTTTTATGCTAAGTATGATTGCAAGTAAAATCTTTATCAAATTACTACATTGAGATCAAATTTCAGATTTATCAAAAGTTCAGTCAACGGGTTTTGCTGTTAACATGATGTTTTGCTGTTTGTTTTAGGTGCTTGTTACGAGATAAGGAAGTTGATTGCAGAGAGAAAGAGACAGAAATAAGAGATCTTAAGGAAAAGGTAGTGAAACTCAGTAGTTTTGCCAGACAACTTGAAACACAGAAGGCAGAACTGATTCATCAGTTGAAGTTGCAGGTTAGTGTATTTGTTAACTTTCCAATAATATTGGAGATGCTTTTAACTTTAGCAGTTTTTATTTAACTTTTCTTCTATTTTCATTTATCCTTGTAACAGAATGCAACTTTAAGAAACTTATCTGTGAAACCAGAAGACTCGGACAATTTCGACCGAGGGCGTAAGTACGATTTGCGCAAGACGGTAGATGCCAATTTCTCTCTCCTTCAAGTTTTTTTCTCAAAGATCAATAGATATTTATTGATAGGTTTTCATATAAGTTCCTTTCTGATATGTCTATTTACTACTCTAGGGATACCGGAGCTCATTCATATTTTTGGAGGATATGGACACGTCTGATTCAGAACATTCAGATATAGATGGAGATGACGAATGGGTAAATTCAGATATAGATGGAGATGACGAATGGGTAAAGTCAAGAAAACGGCCTGTGAAGAAAAGAAGTTCTAAAAATGGAGGTCGCTCAAGTGTTGAGTTCAATCAGTTAGGAGTTGATGTTTCAGAAAAACTGAGATTAGACTATTCAGGTGAGGAAACTGTTGCTCAGAAAGAGAACAATGAATCCGGATTATGTTGCACATGTAGCAAGAGCTCATCATGCAAGACAAATAAATGTCACTGCCGAGCATCTGGGGGCATTTGTAGTTCATCATGCGGATGTGCAGCCGTTAAGTGCTCCAACAGAGAAGCTGTTATCGGCAAGAAGCATGACTTGCCACAATCTGATGTGGCCAACAGTGAAGAGAGTGGTCCAGGGGCTGATGATAAGGAGAAGAATCACCTTCTTGCCTCAGAGGGTGCAATGCTACTCCAGAGCGCACTTATTGAGAAGCCTACTGAGACAAATAATGATGGTGGGTCAAGGAGGAAACCTCTGTCAGACATTGGAAACGCATTGGTTAGTTTCCTTTTATTTATCCTTTTTGTCGATGGGAAAGAATCCAAAGAACTTTCAGTAGTATTATATTGGCATATATGAAAGTGT
Source organism: Pistacia vera (assembly GCF_008641045.1). NCBI lineage: Eukaryota > Viridiplantae > Streptophyta > Magnoliopsida > Sapindales > Anacardiaceae > Pistacia > Pistacia vera. The sequence goes on along the minus strand of NW_022196349.1, from coordinate 555,250 downwards.
GTTTGGTTAGTACATTTGTTTTCTTTTAACTTTGTCTTAACAAATGTTATGTGCAAATCAAACAGGTTAAGTCCAATGCACCAAAGCCAAATCAGAGAAAGAAATGGCGGAAATCTGTTATTCAGCTAGTTCCTGTTGCCCCAACTTCCATGCCGCCAGAAAACAACACTACCGAAGCCGAAGTTCCCAAAAAGGCAGACAATAGTGCAAGTGAGGCAGACATTCCTTTGAAGTTACCAAGGGCAATGCGTTCAGCTGCATCAAATAGTAGCAACCTGTTGAGGGATAGAAATGCTGATCAATCAGATGAAACAGTTAACAAGGAAACTACCATTCTCGCTTCGAGTAGTCCTGCTCGGCCAAAAAGAACTTCAGAGGAGAAAGAGAACTGCAGCCGTTAACTTCAGTCAAACGAAACCACCATATTGGTTGACATGTACGCCATTCATGGATTTGTGGGATCTAACATGATTAGTTGGAGCCTTGGTAGTGTATTTTATTGTGTAGAATATGAAATTGATTGCTGTTCTAGCAGTTGAAGAACAGATCATGATTGCTACCTTTAGCTTCAATCTATAAAAAGACTGGTTTGAGAGTTTAGTTAGTCTTCGTTTGTGCACGAGATTCGAATGTAAAAGTTCCCAAAGTTCAATGAAACTCTTAGGAGTGGTCTCTTGCTCCTAGTTTGAAAAACTCCTTGTTTCCGAGGTCATATTAAATGTGGTTCCATAGCCATATTTTGTTAGACAAGTTTCCGAGGTCATTTTTGAGAAAAGGTCACTAGAAAAGTGCTCATTGAACATAGGGAAAGTATGGTCATTACAAATATATGATCGTTTTAACTACCTTATTCATCACTTAAATAAATAAAATATACACAAAATTTGATTGGAATTTCAGAATTTAAATCTCATGCTTGAAATTTACAATGTCTCTGGTTTCATCACACTGACACGTTTCAATGATTAAAAGCCTGTTTCATTAGACTTTTCTATTGACCAAAATAACTTTTTTTTATTCCTTTAAGCATTTTTTATTTTTTTTAAAGTTGTTTTGGTTACATTTCAAAAATGTTTATAGGGTTATAAAAAAATTATTTATGGTTTTTAGGAGAAGCTCAAAATTTGAGTTTTTCCTTTAAAAATTATTAAAAATGTTCAAATTTTAAAAACATTCCTATTCAATCTTTAAAGTTTTTTAAATTTCTCTTGATCTATTCTTACATATTAATATTCTTTTTGATAAATTAATATGAGAAAACTCTTTTATATTTTTCTAACCAAACAAATAACAAAATTTTCGTAAAAATTCTACTCTAATACACGTTTCTTCTATAACCTCTTATTTCTTAGGCTTTAGACCTTTAAATCCAACATAGTGACGATTTTTAAATTTTCCTCAATCTCCAAATTGCTGACGTGGCAGCGAAATGTAATAAAACCATAAAAATAAATAACGAAATTCAAAAGCCAGACAGAGGCGCGGAGATTGCATTTGCAAACTGAGGTGATAAAGCTCTGCAAAGAGCTACAGTGCATCCGATTAGGTTTCTCTTACCATCCAATTTTCTTTTTGATGTTAACGACACTTCGTTTGATTATATCTATGATAAAGTGAGCAAACATGTCCTGACTGCAGAGAAGATGAAGAAGCCGAATCGTCGATCAAAGCAAACCAACGTCGTTTATTCATCACCATCACAATCACCATCAGCCGTTGGTGATAAAGTTCATAAGCTGGAACTGGAAAACAAGACGCTAAAGGTTTATTTTTTTTCTTTGCTTTTCGAGCTTCTATTTTGTGATTTTTTGAGAATCTGCTTGTTTGCTGAGAAAATGTCCATAAGTAAAGAAGATTTTATTGATCTGATCTTATTGTCATTATTATGATCTTTTTTTAAACTAATTTATTCAAGTCTGTTTGGCTGATGGAAACTATAGTAAAAGACTCGGAGCAAAAGTGATTCGAGGATTATATTTTCACAATATTACAAAAGTATGTGAAAATTGACATGAAATCACCTTGGTAGAAATATTGATATTTATACCAGTCAGATTTGTGGACTAGAACTGTAGAAACCAAAGTTTGTGTGTGGAATTATAGGTGCTGATAGGTGATATATGCAAAGATATGTGGATACCATGTTTTGATAGGATGTAGCTTCATTTCAGTTATAGGCATTTTAAAAACTAGCTATCTTTACTTAATAATCAAAATTTTCTAAATTTCCTCTCTTTGGGTAGTAAAGAAACTAAGGGGATATTATTTTGTCACTTTTTTTGCGACCTGGCAGAGGGAGATTGAGGAAATGAGGAACAAACTGGCTAACTTTTCATCCACTCCTGATGCCAGTGTTCAAAAGCTCAATGAGGTGCATCTTCAAAAGGTGACTGCCCTAGAAACGCAGGTGAATTCAGATTCCCCTGAGAAGGGCATGTTATACAGTAATTCTATTGATCTATATATAATGCTGTCATTGTTTTTGGAGTTGGTATAAACTAAAAGTGAAGTCTGATCTTTCAACACAGGAACCTAAAAGTGATGAGGCAGCACAAGATATTCAGGATGAGATTAAGAGGTTAAGGGCTCAGAAGGTAGCTTACTCTGTATATAAAAGATTCCTACACAAATACTACAGTATACATTTTTTTTGGTTTGCAATTGGTGCAATTTTGTTGTATTCAGGTTCAACTTCAGTGCAAGCTCAAGCTAGAGTCCGTACAGTTCAGGTTGTGTAGGTCTTCAATGCAGAAGGAAATTCTTCAAGTATGAGTTTCTATGATTAACTATCATTTTATGCTGATTTCTGGCTTTTTATGTTATTTTCTCTGAATGTCATGCATGAGGTTGGAGGTATGGAATTATTATAAATGCTTTTATCTTTTATGCATNTATATATAATGCTGTCATTGTTTTTGGAGTTGGTATAAACTAAAAGTGAAGTCTGATCTTTCAACACAGGAACCTAAAAGTGATGAGGCAGCACAAGATATTCAGGATGAGATTAAGAGGTTAAGGGCTCAGAAGGTAGCTTACTCTGTCTATAAAAGATTCCTACACAAATACTACAGTATACATTTTTTTTGGTTTGCAATTGGTGCAATTTTGTTGTATTCAGGTTCAACTTCAGTGCAAGCTCAAGCTAGAGTCCGTACAGTTCAGGTTGTGTAGGTCTTCAATGCAGAAGGAAATTCTTCAAGTATGAGTTTCTATGATTAACTATCATTTTATGCTGATTTCTGGTTTTTTATGTTATTTTCTCTGAATGTCATGCATGAGGTTGGAGGTATGGAATTATTATAAATGCTTTTATCTTTTATGCATATATTTTATTCTTAAAATTTACAATGTTGAATCCTCGTAATATATTGTTTATAATAAAATGTAATATGGGGAAGCAAATTCTGATGCCTATCTAGTGACATTCCCTAATCAGTCCGTTCTTCTTTCTTGATTTACATTAATGAGTTCCTCTAAATAATTGAAGCTCTTTTTTTTTTCCTCTTCAAATTCTATTTATGTGTCAATTATTTCTAAGCAATTTTGTTGTTACTACATACATAATGGTATACTATGATCGGTGATAAATGTTTAGTTTTTAAGACAAATGATAAAAATGAAATTACCACATTGACCTATTGCCTGTTGCATTATACTTGGAAAATATTTCTATATTTGTACTCTTTATTTAGTTCAAAGATTTTTGTTCTTCTTGTTCTTTCAGTAAAATTATACAACTTTGTGAAGGATAACTATTTTGAGAAAGTACTTTTATTTTTAAATTTTCACCCTTATTTCTCCAAAGAATTTTATATCAGCTTTTCCCCATAATTCTTAAAGGGTAACAGAACTTATGAAGCTGAGAGGGACTGAAATCACAACGAACATGTTCTGCATTGTATAAATGGTATCTATATCAACCGTGTCCATCTGGATATGTAGTGGTATTCTTTAGAGTTTAAGTGGTTGGTCTATGGCCGTATTTTCTATTTCCCAACTGTATTTGACTTTTTGGACCCTGCAAATTACAATGAGTTTAGCAGCTGGTCTTGGTATCTAGTAATAATTTTGTAATGTGCTGAGAGTTTTTGCAGTTAATGGGCTAAGCCTGTAGAATGTTGTCAATTATGATGTTAATATCATTTCCTTCATCTGTTGTCACTTTTCAACAATATGCAGATCTAAGCCAGTAACATGATAGGTTTATTAATGTTCTTAGTCATTGGAAAAGTTTGTTATGCCAAGGTGTTTAACATTTTTGGAATATTTTATTTCCCTGTCAACAGCTAAAGAAAGAGAACAGAAGAATTGAGTATGAGATGCATCTTCTATTAGCTATTAACCAGAGGCAGAAGTTGGTCAGTGAATATTCTCTGTGCCATGCTATATGTTGTTGTCTCATTAGTTTTCTCGTTTCTTCTTTCAAATATTCGTCCTGTAGGAGCTCAAAATGAAATACTGTTGTATGTTTCTTATGCCAGGGTATTGATGATAATTTTCTTTTCACCTTTGATTCTTTGTGTCAGGTTCTGCAGCGGAAGACCAAAGAAGCTTTCATGGCAATGAAACGACTAAAAGAGCTATTAGAATTTCGAAAGGATTTGAAATGCAGAACTGCTGGTTTAGATACTTAAACTTTCATTCTGCTCATGTTTGTTATGTATGATCATGATTTACTTTTATTTTCTTTTATATGTATTTTAGGTGCTCGAGCTGGCAATCATTCTCAACATCAGGTATGCATAACACATCTGGCAGTAGTACATACGTTAGTAGACAATGAAAAGGATTATTTAGTTTTGTGCATTGCACATTTTGGTATGCTTGAGATGGGAATTGTGATGGAGTTTTGTGCACATTCATTGTTTGATGGTGGATATCACTTCTTTTTCAAAATGTCAATTATTAGTTACCATCCACTTTCATTGTTAAGTTTTTAGTTTTGGGAATAAATCTGTTTCCACTATGGTTTGATCTAGGGACTGAAATACTCTGGGATGTAAAAGACTTTTAACAACTTAAGGACATTGGTTTCCTCTGTGATTGCTGTGGCGGGAACCAAGGGTGCAATGGATTTTTAAATTTCTGTATTGTAACCATTCAAAACCAACATTTTTTCTTTTACATTTTCCCTAAAATTTTTATCTATTTTTTGATGAAATTAAAACTGTTTGTTTTGCGGGAGGTGATTGTGTTCTCACTCTTTAGGATAAACCCCTCCATAAAATTTTTTCAGTTTCATGTATATATAAAGTAATTATGATGTTCTCTATATTTTATATCTGTTATGGGATGGCACTGTTGCAGAGTATTGAGCATGAGCTTGACGTGACAGTACAAATTCAGGAAGTGTGTTCTCAGTATGAACAGGAAATGGAAGAGTGAGTCCTAGTTATTCTTTTCTATATTGAATCACTCATAATTCCTTAGTTGTTTGTTTAGCATAGCAATACAACTGAAGCTTCAGTAATCAGCCTTCAAATTTTCCTTTTGTGCAATGAAATGGCTTTAATCTTGACTTATTGAATTAATTTTCCTTTCAAAATTGTTGTTATTACTAAATTCATTGGAGATAGTGATAAACTCCATTGGATTCTTGAGTAGTGATTTCTCTTCAACAGCAGTTTCAGAGAGATTTTTTTTTTATTACTGAGAGTGGTACATACCATTAAATACTTCATATATCTAATAGCATTCATGACGTAAGTTACTCTTTTTTTCATTTTTGGTTTACAATCTTTGATTCAATTATGTTCTTTCTCAAATATCAACAGAATTGACCAGCATTTACTGTCTGGTAACCTGTTCCAGTTTTTTCAACAAAATGTTGTGTACACAGTCTTTCTCCCCTGACCCACATCACCGGCATGTCTTCTCAAGATGGTTACATGGATACCAAACATTATACGTATATGAATTTTGCAGAAATATATATATTTTTTTAATATTTCCGGAATCCAAAATCCAATTATGAAAATTTTTTGACAAAGAAATTACTTGTGCCAAAATAGGGTAAATTATGTTATCCTGAAATTTATCTGTGTCTACAAATGTGAAATTTGTAGCTTTGAAGTTATGTAAACTTAACATTATACTTGAATAACCATTTTTCACGTGCATGGAGAGTCCAATTAGATATCTGATGCCCTTCATTCCTTGAAGATGTGTGCCTTCTTTTCTTATTTAAGGTAGATTTAGCTGAAAAGCATATCCATGCACATGTGCATATAGTCAATGCTGGATACACTTGGTATGGTGATTATAAACTCTTTGCATGAACCTTAAAATATGATGGTTAATCTTTGTCAACTCCATCTAAATTTTGGTTTTCAAAAATTTTTTGTTTGTTCATTTCAAATCTGAACATAAATTTTGGTTAGGATGGCTGCTGTAATTGAGAAACTCAAGTTAGAAGCGGAGACACTGAAGGACGAAAATTCTAGGTGAGTTTTAGCTGCAGATTTTTCCTGAAATAAGTTCACAGTATAATGTGGTCAACGATGCTTGAAACCAAATTTGAGTGCTTCTTTTAGGTGCCTATTGGAGGATAATGAAGTTGACCTCAGAGTCAACGATTCAGAGTTACGAGACCTTAAAGAAGAAGTAGCTAGACTGAGTGGTTTACTTAGCCAAATGGCTACACCAAATGCAGGAGTAAATCATCAGAAGTCTCAGGTTGGTTCATTTGGTTGTTCTGTTATGTCTTGATGTTGAGAAACAGTATGCTTATGTCTGGAGCTTGAGTGGCACAAATCTGCGAGAGACTGTCATGTATAAAAATAATATGTAACTTTTTTCAGTTATGGTATCTTGGATGATCAGGTACATCATGTTCAATCTTCCGCTTCCACTGGAAGTAGTATTGATATACTGGACATGGCCGCATCTCAATTGGAGTCTTCTGAGGGAGTTATAGCTGCAAAATCAGTGTCAGGAGTGTGCTGCTCCTGTAGCAAAAAATCTTTGTGCAAGACCTCGAAATGTGGATGCCGGGCTGCTGGGGGCAGTTGTGGAACTTCTTGTGGCTGTGAAGCCTCCAAGTGCAGCAATAGGGGAACAGGGATAAATGAAATTGAGAAGCACAGCGTTTTGGCTTCTCAAGATGCAATGTTATTTCAAAATACCCTTATCGAGAAACCTCCAGAGATGAAAAATAATTGTGGCCCAAGAAAGCAAGCACTGAAAGAGATTGGGAACACACTGGTAATGCTTCAAACTCATGTTTAGATTTTTCTTTTCTGGTGGGGGCAGGGATAATGGGGTCATTTAGGCCCATGCAACTAATCCTCTCTTCAGTCTTTTTGTAATCATCTCGGTGCAATTAATGTTGCGCAGTTGGACAATTACATTTTCTTGAAAAATTCAATGCAACCATTATTTATTTGCTGGGTAACAGTTAATTGAAATTCCTGCAGATGAAACCAATTTCTCGAAAGCCTGGACAGAGAAAGAAAGGGCAAAAACCAGTTACAGAGAATGATAGCGCAGATATGCCTTGCTCACCTTCGGAGAACACAAAAAGTCCAAGAAAAGCAGGGAAAATTGCTGTGTAGGCCCGATGAACTTAACAAGAACCATGTGCCTGTGATCTCAAAGATTCGACGAGGGAAGCATTCTGAATGAATTTGGTGTATTAAAGGAAACTAGCTATAATCGAGTCTGGCAAGAGTGTTTGACGGGTGAGAGAGCTGGTAGGCAGTTATTCTTATTCTGTGGAACCAAAATGCCTGCTATTTTTCAGATGTATACTGCCACCTTTTACTAAAATTTCTGGAGGATGATATCTCAAGTTAAGTTTTGACAAACGTTAGAATATGCGTTTTGTCTCAAATGAGTACATTTGAAATTGAACTTGGTGTTCAATTTTTGGAGAAAGTAGTATATGCCTGAAAGTTCCATTTGTTCAACTGATATGATTTTATTTTTATTGAAATATTATTCCGAAAAAAAGTTACGCAAGATAGACTAGTTGCATTAAACTTCTAGTAATTATTCATGAAAATTCAAAATTCCAAAACTAAAAAACTTCCCCGGTGGAAAACAATTCTAAAACCACATTAAGGGTGGATGCAAATTATACCTCCATCGGGACAAGAACCAGCTTAAATACCACTGCTAACTGAACTCTCGAACCAATGTGAACTGTCTCCACACTAGAACTTCAATCCCAGTTGTTCATTCAAGATCTTAATAAGACAGGCAACTATTCAATCTAAGTAATTGCAAGTTTGCATTGTTGTGGCCTGCCACATAACCATTTTTAGATAGAGACTCCTCATCCCAGCAAAGTCCTAGATCTCAAAAAAGTCATCTCTGCCGCCATTAACAACAATGAGCTACTTCGTTGATTTCAAGTTTGCTAACCCAGTAGTCAAGTTGTTCAGCAACACATAAATATCCTGTGGAACCATATGAGCTGAATTTCTTAACTGCATTTTCTACCCCGAGATATTCATACACATCCCTATCAATCACTGGACTTATGCCTCTCAGATCATCAAGACTTAGTTCCTGAAGTTGGCAGTTCTTTGATACGCACAAAGCCACTGCCTTTCCCACTATATCATGTGAAGTTCTAAAAGGTATTTGCTGCATAAGGGATTAATAGAACAGAGTCAACAGAAATGTCTGTGATATCAGGGAAAAGCACAAGAAATTTGAAGATTAATACATGTAATGCATTGAGCAAACTAAGATCAATTCGGCATAAAAGGGCATATGTCTTGCTATACTGCAAAGAATAAATTACGATGTAGAAGGAAAGCTGGCGTGTTTAGCAAATTAAACAGATAGACTTCAAATTCCTTCCAAGCCACAACCCAACATGAGCATGAGCATGAGCATGAGCATAAGCAAAACATTTGATATCAGCAATATATAAGTTCTTTTACCAAGTGAAAAATAAAAGTTGAAGAATGAGGACTTGCCTTCTTCACAAGATAATCAGCAAGTGTGGTGGCATCAAGATGACCAGCTGGTAAAGACTTCTGTATTCTGCCCTGATTGAAGGTAATGTTTTGTGCAAATTCTGCAGAAACTTCAAGCATCCCAACAATAGTCTTAACACTGTCAAATGTAGGTTCCTTATCTTCCTGTCCTCAAAAGAAATGCTCTTTTAAGCAAACTCCAGGAATATAGATGATTAAGGGAAAGGAAACTAAACTACTTAGTTCATAGAAACTGAATTAATATAGGGTTTAAACACGTCTAAGAACTTCTATATTGAATCACTCATAATTCCTTAGTTGTTTGTTTAGCATAGCAATACAACTGAAGCTTCAGTAATCAGCCTTCAAATTTTCCTTTTGTGCAATGAAATGGCTTTAATCTTGACTTATTGAATTAATTTTCCTTTCAAAATTGTTGTTATTACTAAATTCATTGGAGATAGTGATAAACTCCATTGGATTCTTGAGTAGTGATTTCTCTTCAACAGCAGTTTCAGAGAGATTTTTTTTTTTTTTTAATTACTGAGAGTGGTACATACCATTAAATACTTCATATATGTAATAGCATTCATGACGTAAGTTACTCTTTTTTTCATTTTTGGTTTACAATCTTTGATTCAATTATGTTCTTTCTCAAATATCAACAGAATTGACCAGCATTTACTGTCTGGTAACCTGTTCCAGTTTTTTCAACAAAATGTTGTGTACACAGTCTTTCTCCCCTGACCCACATCACCGGCATGTCTTCTCAAGATGGTTACATGGATACCAAACATTATACGTATATGAATTTTGCAGAAATATATATATTTTTTTAATATTTCCGGAATCCAAAATCCAATTATGAAAATTTTTTGACAAAGAAATTACTTGTGCCAAAATAGGGTAAATTATGTTATCCTGAAATTTATCTGTGTCTACAAATGTGAAATTTGTAGCTTTGAAGTTATGTAAACTTAACATTATACTTGAATAACCATTTTTCACGTGCATGGAGAGTCCAATTAGATATCTGATGCCCTTCATTCCTTGAAGATGTGTGCCTTCTTTTCTTATTTAAGGTAGATTTAGCTGAAAAGCATATCCATGCACATGTGCATATAGTCAATGCTGGATACACTTGGTATGGTGATTATAAACTCTTTGCATGAACTTTAAAATATGATGGTTAATCTTTGTCAACTCCACCTAAATTTTGGTTTTCAAAATTTTTTTGTTTGTTCATTTCAAATCTGAACATAAATTTTGGTTAGGATGGCTGATGTAATTGAGAAACTCAAGTTAGAAGCGGAGACACTGAAGGACGAAAATTCTAGGTGAGTTTTAGCTGCAGATTTTTCCTGAAATAAGTTCACAGTATAATGTGGTCAACGATGCTTGAAACCAAATTTGAGTGCTTCTTTTAGGTGCCTATTGGAGGATAATGAAGTTGACCTCAGAGTCAACGATTCAGAGTTACGAGACCTTAAAGAAGAAGTAGCTAGACTGAGTGGTTTACTTAGCCAAATGGCTACACCAAATGCAGGAGTAAATCATCAGAAGTCTCAGGTTGGTTCATTTGCTTGTTCTGTTATGTCTTGATGTTGAGAAACAGTATGCTTATGTCTGGAGCTTGAGTGGCACAAATCTGCGAGAGACTGTCATGTATAAAAATAATATGTAACTTTTTTCAGTTATGGTATCTTGGATGATCAGGAACATCATGTTCAATCTTCCGCTTCCACTGGAAGTAGTATTGATATACTGGACATGGCCGCATCTCAATTGGAGTCTTCTGAGGGAGTTATAGCTGCAAAATCAGTGTCAGGAGTGTGCTGCTCCTGTAGCAAAAAATCTTTGTGCAAGACCTCGAAATGTGGATGCCGGGCTGCTGGGGGCAGTTGTGGAACTTCTTGTGGCTGTGAAGCCTCCAAGTGCAGCAATAGGGGAACAGGGATTAATGAAATTGAGAAGCACAGCGTTTTGGCTTCTCAAGATGCAATGTTATTTCAAAATACCCTTGTCGAGAAACCTCCAGAGATGAAAAATAATTGTGGCCCAAGAAAGCAAGCACTGAAAGAGATTGGGAACACACTGGTAATGCTTCAAACTCATGTTTAGATTTTTCTTTTCTGGTGGGGGCAGGGATAATGGGGTCATTTAGGCCCATGCAATTAATCCTCTCTTCAGTCTTTTTGTAATCATCTCGGTGCAATTAATGTTGCGCAGTTGGACAGATACATTTTCTTGAAAAATTCAATGCAACCATTATTTATTTGCTGGGTAACAGTTAATTGAAATTCCTGCAGATGAAACCAATTTCTCGAAAGCCTGGACAGAGAAAGAAAGGGCAAAAACCAGTTACAGAGAATGATAGCGCAGATATGCCTTGCTCACCTTCGGAGAACACAAAAAGTCCAAGAAAAGCAGGGAAAATTGCTGTGTAGGCCCGATGAACTTAACAAGAACCATGTGCCTGTGATCTCAAAGATTCGACGAGGGAAGCATTCTGAATGAATTTGGTGTATTAAAGGAAACTAGCTATAATCGAGTCTGGCAAGAGTGTTTGACGGGTGAGAGAGCTGGTAGGCAGTTATTCTTATTCTGTGGAACCAAAATGCCTGCTATTTTTCAGATGTATACTGCCACCTTTTACTAAAATTTCTGGAGGATGATATCTCAAGTTAAGTTTTGACAAACGTTAGAATATGCGTTTTGTCTCAAATGAGTACATTTGAAATTGAACTTGGTGTTCAATTTTTGGAGAAAGTAGTATATGCCTGAAAGTTCCATTTGTTCAACTGATATGATTTTATTTTTATTGAAATATTATTCCGAAAAAAAGTTACGCAAGATAGACTAGTTGCATTAAACTTCTAGTAATTATTCATGAAAATTCAAAATTCCAAAACTAAAAAACTTCCCCGGTGGAAAACAATTCTAAAACCACATTAAGGGTGGATGCAAATTATACCTCCATCGGGACAAGAACCAGCTTAAATACCACTGCTAACTGAACTCTCGAACCAATGTGAACTGTCTCCACACTAGAACTTCAATCCCAGTTGTTCATTCAAGATCTTAATAAGACAGGCAACTATTCAATCTAAGTAATTGCAAGTTTGCATTGTTGTGGCCTGCCACATAACCATTTTTAGATAGAGACTCCTCATCCCAGCAAAGTCCTAGATCTCAAAAAAGTCATCTCTGCCGCCATTAACAACAATGAGCTACTTCGTTGATTTCAAGTTTGCTAACCCAGTAGTCAAGTTGTTCAGCAACACATAAATATCCTGTGGAACCATATGAGCTGAATTTCTTAACTGCATTTTCTACCCCGAGATATTCATACACATCCCTATCAATCACTGGACTTATGCCTCTCAGATCATCAAGACTTAGTTCCTGAAGTTGGCAGTTCTTTGATACGCACAAAGCCACTGCCTTTCCCACTATATCATGTGAAGTTCTAAAAGGTATTTGCTGCATAAGGGATTAATAGAACAGAGTCAACAGAAATGTCTGTGATATCAGGGAAAAGCACAAGAAATTTGAAGATTAATACATGTAATGCATTGAGCAAACTAAGATCAATTCGGCATAAAAGGGCATATGTCTTGCTATACTGCAAAGAATAAATTACGATGTAGAAGGAAAGCTGGCGTGTTTAGCAAATTAAACAGATAGACTTCAAATTCCTTCCAAGCCACAACCCAACATGAGCATGAGCATGAGCATGAGCATAAGCAAAACATTTGATATCAGCAATATATAAGTTCTTTTACCAAGTGAAAAATAAAAGTTGAAGAATGAGGACTTGCCTTCTTCACAAGATAATCAGCAAGTGTGGTGGCATCAAGATGACCAGCTGGTAAAGACTTCTGTATTCTGCCCTGATTGAAGGTAATGTTTTGTGCAAATTCTGCAGAAACTTCAAGCATCCCAACAATAGTCTTAACACTGTCAAATGTAGGTTCCTTATCTTCCTGTCCTCAAAAGAAATGCTCTTTTAAGCAAACTCCAGGAATATAGATGATTAAGGGAAAGGAAACTAAACTACTTAGTTCATAGAAACTGAATTAATATAGCGTTTAAACACGTCTAAGAACCAACAGATGGGTTAAATCAAGATGTTGTGAGTTTAAGATTCAAGACATAAAGGCTGAAATAGCCATGACCATATAAATATGGGCCATTATCATTAAAATTGCCTAAATGGGAAAAGTGTCCTTGGTAAATGATTATATAAACCAATTACCTGCAAATCACGATTATAAGCAAGAGGAAGTCCTTTGCACAGAGTGAGAAGTGTAACCAAGTCTCCAATGACTCTGGCAGACTTTCCTCGAACAAGTTCCATTGGATCTGGATTCTTTTTCTGAGGCATTATACTACTTCCAGTGGAAACGGAGTCACTTGGTGTGATAAACCCAAACTCCTCTGAAGCCCACAATACCCATTCTTCCCCAAGCCGAGAAAGATGAATAGCTGTGATTGAATTAGCAGAAAGAAACTCCAATACAAAATCTCGGTCAGATACTGCATCAATACTGCAAAATAAAATAAAGCATAACCAATCATTAATCTAAAAGTTGTTAGGCCTAGTCCATAACGATGAAGGAAGAGATATTAAATGATGTTTTATTTCTACAGTCAAGTTAATCCTCAACTTAACTCAACAGAAGATTCCATATATCAAATTCCAACCACTTTAATAGAGCATTTTTGGTGATTCACATATAAAAAGACAACCTAAGTTTAAAATTGGACAATCAGGAGTTGTTATCAAAAGCCTGGACAAACAAAGTGGCCAACAAAATTAGACCAATGACACTATCTTATACAGAGTCACAGAGTCCTAAACATAATAGCGAGGAAGGATCATACAGTTCCAAAATAAGTTTATATTTGTAACGGCATCCACAATTTCGCCTCTTAACTATAATTGTCACCTTTGATATTCCAAAAAGTCAAATTGAAGGACAGGTTCAGTGCATACCTGTTCCTCATGGGAGCAGTGAATTTCAACTCTTTTGAGGTCATAAACCTATTAATTGGCAGTCCGGTGCCAGCCAATGCACATGCACCAAGGGGACAGAAATTCAACCTAACTCTGCAATTGAGTAAACGACCAGCATCACGTTCAAGCTACAAGATAACATCATTGTCATAGTGTTAGGATCCCACATTGGAATGGAAAAGGGTAGGCATGTGGGTTATAAAGGGCTTGGGCACCCTCCCTTGACAAGCCGGTTTTCCAAGGAAAGTTCTACCCAAGTCCACAAAAGGCCCACTGCCCAGCCCAATTGTTTGAGTTGTTAGATGGGTATCTATCAAATAGTTAGCACTGTGCCAGGTTAAATTACAAAACAAGCAAAACAGATTTGTAAATTTATCTTGAGATTTGCAAATCCTCAAGTAAACCAGGACCACGAGTATGACCATCACATGTATCATCGACTATAAACCACAAGGTATGTCAACAGATAAAGCTCTAAAATTCCTGTATGACTATTCCCTAATTATCAAGGCCTAAGGCCAATAAGAATGACTTTAATCCTATAAAATCTTCTTTTTGCCCATCCAAAAAGCATATAGGAACATTACATCACAATCTGGAACAGGAGGGAACAAAAGTATCAATCTGAACCTGCTCAACATATGCTAAGAGAAGATGCTGCAATAAAACAGGTTGTGCCCTCTGCAAATGAGTATAACCAGGAATGATAAGACCCTTATTGTTCAATGCCAACTTCACCAGTGCAATTTGAAGGCGCTTTATGCTTTCCAAAATCATATCAATGGCATCACGACACCACAGGCGAAAATCTGTCAACACTTGATCGTTTCGGCTGCGAGCGGTGTGAAGCTTTTTTGCAGGTTCACCAATCAAATCAATGAGGGCTGCTTCAATATTCATGTGCACATCCTCCCTGTCAGTCCTCCACACGAACTGACCGGCTTCAATTAGTTTCTCAATTTTATCAAGACCTCGAAAAATAAGTTCCCTATCATCTTCACCGATCAACCCCTACAAAAAAAAAAAGGAATATGCATGTTACTGGTTAGAAAATTATTTGTAAGAAAGAAAAAAAAAACAAACTAGGTTCACAAAATAATAACCTAGTAAATTAGGTATCAATTACATAAAAATTGTACCATCTATTTTCTATCAAGGATACTGATTGTACAATAGTGTATAAAAGCAATAAAATTGAATGCAATTTGTTGTTCCTCCTCTGAATGCTAATAACAGAAAAAAACTTAAAAATGTTTAAAGCTTCTCATTTCATGTTTCTTTAGTCCTAACAAAATGAAATTCTTCAGCTTAGTTCAAGAAGACATTTATGATTTAATACAGCTGACCACATCAATCGCCCCATTTACGCTAAACCCACATAAAAGATAAAAATTTTCCTTCACTTTTTCCATTACTTTCTCCCACTTTTCTCGTCAACCAAACAACCCACATTCCAAAAACTAAGAAATAAGAGCTTAATAGAGAAAAGAAAGAAAAGAAACCTGGTGAACGAGCATGGATGCGTGAGCTTTACTCCCCCTAATGTCATGCTCATACAGTTCTTTATCGAAAGAAACGGACTCAGTGAACTTCTCAACAGCATCTGTTACACTCTCTTCAAATCTTCCACCCCATAACTTGGCCTCCTTGGACGCACTCATTTTACACAATAAAAGCTTCTGTTTCGGCTTCCCTCTGTTCGTGAAGGCGAGTGAGACTCCTACTTTAAGCTTAGTTTGGTTAAATAAATTAACAGATGGTGAAAGCAAGAGTTGGGTTCGTGAAGAAGCAGACACAAGAGACTCCATCTACACACTGGAGACGGCTAAAAAGAATCCAATTGTTTTGACAGTATTACAACTCACAGGGTTTTTGTTCGCAGTTTTGGTGAGTTTACTCGCACTGCAGTGCAGTGTAGAGTTTTAAGAAGAAGAAAAAAAAAATATATATATATATTAATATGTGGGTTGGATCCACGAAGGTTTGGGCTTTACAGTCCAAATATTTGTGACAGCCCATTAAACTCCTCAATCTGTCTGTTCTTTATTGCAGCAATATTGCTTCGTAATATTCTATTCCAAACCGTTTCCAGAAATCTGATGGAAGAAAAGGGGAAGGGAATATGATGAGATTGAGAATAAATGTGTAACAAGAAGCTCCGATAGGATAGGCAAAACCCTTGAAGCCATTAACGAAATGCGTGTTAGTTAGTAATGTATGCATAGCTTTCAGGCAAAGCCACCGCGTGATTTAATTAACTCCAATTTTAGATATAGTTTACATTCATGCATTTGCAATTGCTTGCCTGTTCCTCCAAGGATTCCTTATATTTATTACACCACATTCTCCATGCAAATTCCAAACACTAACCTTACCTTTTTTATGTTCTCTCCTATAAGCTTCCACATACATTAACCTTTTTTTTTTTTTTTTTTTTTTAATACCTGAAGTGTCCGGATCAGTTTGTATACACCTTAATTAGTCTTTCGAAACCCTGAAGTTAACGACCAAATAAGTCTCAAATGGTTATCTCTTATTAATAGTCATGAGGATTCGAACTCATAATCTCTTAATTAATTTGAAACCCATTTTCATTTTTTTTAATTATTTTTGTATGACATAGAGTATAAATTATTGGAAAGAAAGGACTGATGAAGATGAAGGTTGTTTTGAATAATCATAAAAAGATAAATGAAAAGTAGAAACTTCAATCCATAAAGCTTGGTTGGTTCTTGTATGGGATGAGAAACTGACGTGTAACTGTCACAACAGAATAGCTATTAGCTATACCAATAATTGAGTCTGGGTATACTATATATATATATATATATATTTTTTTTTTTTTTTTTCAGGCCATAAGTTAATATTATCTAAAAGACTAAAACCCACCACAAATTATTATTGATATGTTACATTAAAAACTGCATGGACCTTGTCACATAAACATCTGGCGTCTGCCAACTCACCTCTTGAAGTTGGCGTTTACGTATGGGTAATTCTATAACTGATAAGAATATGTCAGTATCAGATTCACATTTATTTTAATTTTTTTAATTAGGTGGATAAACGAGAACCTGCAGCCCAACTCCCATTTCCCTTTATCTTGCTTTTTTGTGGGTCATAAAATTATTTTTCTAAAACATTAAATATAAGCCCCAAGTTCACACCATCAATTATATGGTTAATTACACAAGTAAAATCAATGTTAATTTTGTTTTCAAGAGAGCATAATTTCCTTTCTAATGCTTAAAACAAGAGTAAACAACTTTTTTCCACCCAAATAATTGTTTAATGACATTTTTTTACCTATAGATTTTTAAAATACTACTTTATTATCCAAATTTATATTCCATTTTCGATTCCGATATCGTTGCGACCCTATACCACTATCATTCTCTTCGCCGATCATCACTCATCAAAACTCCTCAAATCCTACTCCCGCTAACTCTGCTAATCGTTAACAATTAGGGTTTACGCAACCACCTCTTCCAAATCAAATTCCGATAAATCATAACCACCCAAATATAACCTTCAATTACCAAAAAAACTCATTAACCTCTCATCTTAAAAAACCTCGATAGTTTAAACCGAATTTACTTTTTGTTCGCAGTCGAAATATAAATTTGAATAATAAAATGATATTTTAGAAATATGTGGATGAGAAAATATCATTAAACTATTATTTAGGTAGAAAAGAGTCGTCAACTCTCAAAATAATACCAAAACTATTTCCTTTGTATTATTTTAACAGATTAAATAAAAAGATTTGTTTGTAAACAAATTATCGTTAATTCTATAAAGAAATAATTATCGAATATGATAAGTGGTGATAGTTCAAATTCTGTGGGCAGCTAAGTAAAAGACTTGAGCTAAAACATAAAATAAAAATAGTAATTAAATGAAATGACCGAGGTCAAGGATAACAACCCCAATTGAGTATTATAATAATTAAATAAGTTCAAGAACAAACGGGTGCAAGGCACCAATTATTGAAGCATCCAAGAAACGTAATAATTGTTTAAATTNAGCTAAAACATAAAATAAAAATAGTAATTAAATGAAATGACCGAGGTCAAGGATAACAACCCCAATTGAGTATTATAATAATTAAATAAGTTCAAGAACAAACGGGTGCAAGGCACCAATTATTGAAGCATCCAAGAAACGTAATAATTGTTACAGATTTTTATCATTAAAAATTGGTTCAATTCCAAGACCAGACCAAACCAAACCAAACCATAATGATACCTATTCCTAACAACTGGGTTTAAACGTGCCGTCTGAAGTTACTTGGACAAATTTCACACGCAAATCTCTGGTCAATCTCAACGCCACGTCATCACAGCCACCACAGCACCTCGTATCTGACCTGGCATTCTTAGTCCACACATGGGTTTCACTCACCTGCACACGTTTTCACGCGAAACACAAATTTATATGACAAAGTTATCCTTATCCCAAATATACCCCTAAGTTTGCTGACATTTTAATCAAGGACTACCTTGTAAATCTGTATTTGAGCGTAGATGATTAAAAACAATATGGATATGTTATTTGTCTAGTTTGTTTTACTCTTCTTCAACAACAGTTTTTTACCCGGATTCTCTCTGGATTCTTCAAAGTGAAGAGAGAGAGAGAAAAATCGGGTGATTAAACTTTAAGTTTTTAGGTCTGTAAGGTACTTTTGTCCAAGTGAAAATTTCTCTTTTTTCTTTTTCTTTTTTGGTTGTGGGATTTTATATAATTGGGTATGCTTTGAATCTTCGCTTAACATTCCAAGTTTAAGCTACAAGGCAAACATTCTTTTTGGTATTTCCTCCTTCTGTTGTGTATTTTCAAAGATGGTTAATTGGTTGGAAGAAGCATTTTTGGCAACGAAGAAATATGAAAAAGCTTCAACTTTGTTTGTCGTTTAAATGTGTGGTTAATTTATTGTTTGATTGATCATATATTATGAATAAATGAAGTAAAGTTAAAATTAGAAACTAAAACATGGGTTTTGATTCTCTTTTTGATGGGTACTTATTGTAAAGAATTCTGGGTTTTAAGGTTTGTTTTAAATAAATGAATCGGATTTTGGATATGACTAATTCAATTTTGGTTAATTTCGTATTTTGTTTGATTAGTTACAATGTTTTGGTAAACCCGCGTTCTGTTGTATTTTTAGATATTTTCACTCCACCAAGCTAGATTTATTTGGAGACAGATAAGATAAAACCCTTTTGGGTTGTCTTAATTCATTGTATAGACAGATATGTACATCTGAACGTGTTTTGTAATTCCTAGCAATACCATGTAACTCTCTGTTTGGTAGCCAGGAAAATGGGTTTTGAATGATAATTTTTCTCGCTAAAAATGAGTTACATTGATTAAGCTGAGCAGTTGTTCAAATAGTTTGCTGAGATGATTGTCTGGTTTTTTTTGGTTCAACTACTGGAAGGGGATTATAAGGTTTTGATTTTTTTTCTCTTTTAATGTTTATTGTATCTGGTGTTGTATAGCTGTGTAATTCGTATTAACTTTTGCCGCATAGGACTCCTATATAAGGAGGGGTTAACTTCATATCAGTTGATCACCTCATTTTCTCTTTAGATTGATTTTGTTTTTACACATTTGTTTTTGTTGCTTACTATGTATGTTGGTTGATTCCTGAGGCAGGTTAGCCAATTGGCAGCCATTTTTGTTGAACTTTATGGCTTTGGCACTTACTCATCTTTCATGGTGGTTATGGAGTGGAAAGCATCAGGAGCCTAGAATCTCAAACGGTTCTTCTTTAAATTCTTCTCCCGATTCAGGTTTGTGGGAGTCAGATAATCTGAAGTTTCCCTTAGTTGGGAGGGCTGACATGGCCTCTTCATCTAGGAGGGTCAAAAGAAAATGGCAAAGCCGGGAACAAAGGAAAATTGACCGGGAATATGATGTTGTTCTTGTACCATCTGATGGTGGATGTGTTTCGGGGTCAGAGTCTGATGATTCGGATTACTCAATTGGATGGTTGGAGCCTCATGGACCAGGATTTCAGAGTGATGATGATGCGGACAGTAGTTTTGCTGTGCTGGTTCCATGCTATGGGAATGTTCAGGATAATGTGGTGGAGGATACGGATACAAACAAAAATATTTTGGGTGCAATTGTCAACATCCCTGATAGCTACTCTGCTGGTAAATGTTATTTCTGCACCATTTATATTGTTTGTAGTTATACAATAGACTCGGTAAAATTAGCTTTTGATTATCAGATTGTTAGAGCATTAGCTTTTTGTCCTTTGTTTGATTTGTTATGTAAAAACCATGCTCTGAATTCTGGACTTCTTTCGGACTGTTCATCATATTGTCAACAAGCATATAGCTTATTGTTTGTGAAAATGCTAATTACTGAAACATTTGAAGGTTAGATCCAACTTGTAGAGTTATTGGAATTGCAATTTTCCCTAATATACATAGTATTAACTTAGCTTTAAATATCAAATAATGATAATGAAAGTGCCTTCCTCTGTTCTTCTATGATTTGCTTGGTATGGAAACATTGTGCACTGGCAGTGTCATGTTGTCATAAATAGGTAGAACTCAAATTACCCAGCATGTAGTTTTGGACTAGACAGATTTTCTGAACTCGAATGACCATTGGTGTACATTATGTTTGAACGTGGGCTTTGTGAATCGTATAATGTCCAAAACTATGAACTTCAGAAAATACTGAAGTTCCTCAATTTTGTGGTTGAACTGTGGAAATAATCTACAAGCTGACATGCCCAAGATTGTCCTAGGAACATTGGGGAAGACCATGCTCTGTTTTGTAAATCTTAAGATTGTTGTATCGTATTTTCCCTTTTCCTTTTGGCATTATAAGTTGTTGCTATAAGGTTCATTTACACAGACAAAGACACGGAGTATCTGGTGGTTTTAACATTTTTCATACTGTAGTTTATTTGTTTCTTCAGTGTAATCTTCTGCTCGTGTAAAATGTTAGTGTTATATTTAAACAGAAGCACTATTTTCATAGTACCCTCTCCTCTTCCAACAAAAAGTAGATATTACCTCTCCCTTATTGATACTGTTCTTAATTACTCAAATTTAGGGTTTTAAGGTCCTATAACCTGATTCTCTCTACGAGAACCTTGAGTATGTTCTGTTTCTGAGAGAGTGTCAACTTTGAAAGAACCAACATTAGTTAACTTTTGGTACTATTATTATTATATTTATTTGGGCAATTAGTAGGAGAATGAACATGCATTGCTTATTGTTTCAGTTATTATTTCACTTATTCTTCATTCAGCATATATGTCTCTGAGTATAGTCGTATTGTGGATAATTTTTCTTTCCACTTTGTGGAAAAGAGAAATCTAACATTGAATTGTTTGTGGGATGGTTTAAATTTGTTAAATTATGTTCCATTGCCCCCTTTTGTCCCGTTGATTAGATTGCTTATCAGATCTTATGGACTATTATCATAGCTAACCTATTCCCATTAAACTACCATTTTGCATTTTGTCGTGCAATAGTTTTTGTTACTCTTTCTTTATCTGTAACCTTGATCTTCTGATATTATCTCATACTTAGCGTTGTGATCATTGCATTATCAGATTAAATGGAGAATTATAGCCAATAAGAAATTAGGACTATATTTTCTTTTTTTTGGGTGCTTTTTTTCTTAGCTTCTTACTGTTATATTCCACCTACTAATGGCATTTATTACAAGTATATTTGGAACCAAAATAAAAGAATAAATAAAAGAAAAAACATTTGATTGGTTGTCTAAAGCAATATAATCTGTTTTCCTCATTTAACCATGAAATGAACTACTGATGCTAAGTTCTCTGCATTTTCCTCCAATATGTAGATAGCAAGAAGCATATGGAACAATGGCTCTCTTCCCTCCAGAACAACTGACATTGCAGAGTACTGATGCTTACATATTAAGTCTATATTATTCTGGTTCTGCGGCTGCTGCTTAATCTCTGGAAGAACATGTTCTATTGTTTAAAAAATTGATAAATAATGTACAAAGGTATAATAGAAGCATTCCCACCCCCCCAAAAAAAAAAAAAAAAAATGGTAGCCGGCCTGGGTATATTGTAACTAGTAGAAGAGGATTGCCGTCTCTTGGTTTGGAGCTAATAAGTATACGGTGAGTAGAAATGGTGATGACTGAAGGACTAATGGCGGTATCGGTAGCGGAAATAACATTCAGTTTTGCTTCTTCTGTCAAATATTTCATGAGAAGTTTATGAGTACCTGCTGTCTTCTTCTTTCTCCGTAGCACCCAGAATCAAGGAGTTTACTGTGTAATGTATGTGTTCTTGGTATTGGTAGAAAAAAAAACTAAGAAAGAGTAAAAAAGAGAGGAAGTAAAGGTCTGAATGCGTTTGATTTTAATTCTTTGATGTAAATATAGTTGTAAATATGGGAGCTGTTTAATGCTCCATCTAACTATTGTAAATAATTGATAGTATTATGTAAATATGTGAAATTTATAAAACTCTCTCTTCCTCTCTCTCTCTCTCTCTCTCTCAATAAGGCTATTTATTTGTCATTGCCAGTTAGAGTTCCGGGTTTATTACCAATGGCATAATTCATATTAGAGTTGATGTTCAGTACAAATGGAGTAAATGGGAAGTGATGGCAAAGCCATTTACTTTCCAGTTACATGCCTTCCTTGATGAAGAAATTAACATTCATATTAAGTATCTCCTGATTTGATGTGGAAGTGCATCATAGCTCGTCTGAGATTCAAACAAAATCTAGTCCCTACCAACTTCACAAAAGATTCAGACAGTATTGTCCTAGTGAAATTCCTTCACAAAAGATTCAGACAATATTGTCCTAGTGAAATTCCTTAACAAAAGATTCAAATAAAATCTTGTCCCAATGAAATTCCTTCACAAAACAAGAAAAATATTTAGATGTGGAATGTTATTGCTATAATTCTTCAAGATTATGTAACAAAACAACTACTTACAACTAAATGAAGTTGGTCTGTAGATCCCAAGCCTATGTAGGTCTTTTATATATATATAGTGATGAGCTTAAATATGAATGGGGTTGTCGATAGCAGTTATTTGTTATATTATTAAAAAGGAAAAAAAAACAATTAAAACTAGAAGGTGTTATTGAGTAGAAACACTATTTCTAGGAAGAAACAGCTAAGGCTGGTTGGTAGTTTACAGTATGATGGGTAGCATAATATAGAAAAGAGTGACAAAGATTTTGGGTGAACCAGAGACGGAGCCACTAAGTGAATATGAAACAATTAAAACAAAAATAACTGAATAATTAGAGAAAGGTATATAGAAATCCTCTATTTTTTAGGACACAACCAGGCAAAAGAAACCGACATATGTACATAAACATCCCAAGCTTCCTATATATTTGGATCTTACAGCGAACAATCCTCCCCTCCATATTTGAGAAACATTCTAAGACACCTGTGTTTTGTATCCGGTAAAACTTTTTACTCATCTTCAACATTACCATCCTTCCTTTATGGCCTTGCCTTGCCTTGCATTTCTTTCGTTTTTCTTTAGAGTGTGATAATAAATAATGTTGCAGAGAGCAGCAAGCAATGCATATTCATGGTGGTGGGCTAGCCATATCAGGACAAAGCAATCGAAATGGCTGGAAGAAAACCTTCAGGGTATGCAATTTTTATTTCTTTTCTTATTTCTCATCAACGTCTGCATGATGCCCTATAATTCTCAATTGTACTTTGTTAAAAATATGGTGTGTTGCATGAGGAACAACAATAATATCTTTCTGTGAATTTCACGTTATGTGAATAACAATTGAATTGTTTATTCTGCAACCAAGTCCTTAATATTCTACAAGACTTTTCAAACTTCAGGTGCAAAAAGGGGTAAAGAATTGGCAAAACTAGAATAGACAAACAGAACTTCTGTTTATTTGATTGATGTTAAAGATAATTGCATCCGTGAACAATTAGTCATGGGAAAAATTATAATGTTGATATAATTGGAGTGTATATATTGACATAATTTTGGTACAATGACAGATATAGAGGACAAGGTGGGTGAGATGCTCAAAATCATCGATGATGATGGGGACTCATTTGCCCAAAGAGCAGAAATGTACTACCGGAAGAGGCCAGAACTCATAAATCATGTAGAATACTCATACAGGTCATACCGAGCATTAGCAGAAAGATATGATCACCTTTCAAAAGAGTTGCAAAGCGCCAACCGCACAATTGCAACTGTGTATCCAGAACAAGTTCAATTCGAGATGGATGCTGAAGATGAAGATGTTAGAAGTGAAACATCTTCTTCTGACAATGAGAAGCCATCCAAAGGTTTCATCCCAAAAGTCCCCGCAGCACCAATGAAAGATTTCTTGAAGAGTCCTTCAATGGGACTCCCAAAAAAGTGGCTAAGGAAAGCTGGTAGTTCTGCTAAAGCTCCTGCACCACCACCGAAATCAGGCCTCACCAAAAACGAAGCATTAGAGGAAATTGATAAGCTTCAGAAAGAAATATTGGGATTACAAACTGAGAAGGAGTTTGTTAAGAGTTCACATGAATGTGCATATGAAAAGTATTGGGGTATTGAGAGCCGGATAACTGAAATACAAGCGAATGTCAGCTGCTTACAGGATGAATTTGGAATTGGTACTGTTATAGATGACAATGAAGCTAGAAATTTGATGGCATCCACGGCTCTGAACTCATGCCAAGAGACCTTGGCCAAGTTGCAAGAGAAACAAGAGCAATCAGCTGGATTGGCAAAGGTAGAGTTCCAAAGGATCTTGCAGTATCATGAGAAGATTGCAAACCTCAGAAATCAGGCTCTTCCCGAACAAACAAATGAGCACAAACCCTTTACCGCGAAGAAACATGTGTCTTTGACCGCTGGATCAAGTTCAGAATTGAAAGACTTAGATCCAGAGATTAGTAGTACGGAAAATAGTGGAAATGGGGAACTGTTGGGGGAAAAGTTTAAGGAACAGCTTGCAGTTGATTCAAACTCGTCCCTCTCAGTGACGCAACTGGCTGAGAAGATTGATGGAGTTGTAGATAAAGTAGTTAATTTGGAATATCAGGTCTCTTCTCAGACGGCTTTGGTGACGAGATTAAGATCAGAAAACGATCAGATTCAGGCACAAATTCAGAGCCTGGAAGGGGACAAGGAAGCTCTAATTGCAGGTTCGGACAATATGAACGAAAGGCTAATAGCGGTGGAGGAAGAGTTAGCTAGAATAAGAAGTCTCAACCAAAGCGTTGAAGATCAAAACAACAACCTCCAAACACATTTTACTGAAGCAAGTTGTAACATTGATTACTTGTCTGAGAAGTTACAGAGTGTGGACTTCGAAGAGGATGTGGAGGATGAAGGATTATTCCCACAAGTGAAAGCGGCTTCAGATGCAAAAGAAGAAAATGAGTTCAAAGAAGAAGAAGAAGAAGAAGAAGAAGAAAAGCTGGTTCCTGATTCTGGTGATAGTGCAATGAGCATAAAAGACCCAGAACCTGAGAAGGATAATAATACTTCAGTTCTCAGTAATTCTGTCGAAGCTGAACAAGAAAACATTGTTGATTCCTGCCCAAATGTTAAGCTTGAGATTAATTCTGAACACTCTCAGAAATTGANAGAAGTCTCAACCAAAGCGTTGAAGATCAAAACAACAACCTCCAAACACATTTTACTGAAGCAAGTTGTAACATTGATTACTTGTCTGAGAAGTTACAGAGTGTGGACTTCGAAGAGGATGTGGAGGATGAAGGATTATTCCCACAAGTGAAAGCGGCTTCAGATGCAAAAGAAGAAAATGAGTTCAAAGAAGAAGAAGAAGAAGAAGAAGAAGAAAAGCTGGTTCCTGATTCTGGTGATAGTGCAATGAGCATAAAAGACCCAGAACCTGAGAAGGATAATAATACTTCAGTTCTCAGTAATTCTGTCGAAGCTGAACAAGAAAACATTGTTGATTCCTGCCCAAATGTTAAGCTTGAGATTAATTCTGAACACTCTCAGAAATTGAGATTGACCAATGAAGAGAACGATGAGAAGAAAGATATGTCCTATACAAGAAGCTGCAATCTTAATATCGACCTAGAGGAACTTGGAATTGAAGAGGGAGATCCTAACTGGAGGATGCTCTCACCTGGATTAGAGGAAAGAGAGAAAATTCTAATAGAGGAGTACACTTCAGTTCTTCAGAATTATATGGATGTAAAAAGAAAGCTGAGTGAAGTGGAGAAGAAAAACCGTGATGGATTTATAGAATTGGCATTGCAGATAAGGGAATTGGAAAATGCTGTTGCCTTCAGAGATGATGAGATTCAATCTTTACGAAATAAAATCAGCTCACCGCAAAGCAGCGTGACAGAGTCTCATCAGGGAGGATCAACATCCCGTGAAAGCATAACACAAGTAGGCATCTCCCCAGAATCTAATTTTTCATCACAAGCTTCGCCAAAGCCAGTTCCATTCAGTGAACATAGTTATGATTTCAAAGAGAAAAGCGAACCGAACAAGTCTCCTCAAAAAGAAGAAACCAATTTGAAGGTAAAATATGTCAAGACTCCCAGTTCTCTTACAACTATAGAAGAAAAAATCCGTTCGGACATCGATGAACTTCTGGAGGAAAACCTGGAGTTCTGGTTGAGGTTCAGCACTTCTTATCATCAGATACAAAGGTACCAATCTACAGTACGTGACCTGAAAGCAGAGTTAACAAAACTGAAGATTAACGAGAAGAAAGAAGAAAATACAAAGCAGCCGTATCTTCCGTCTGATCCCCGAGCAATATATAAACACTTGAGAGAAATACAAACAGAATTAACACTGTGGTTGGAAAACAATGAAGTTCTGAAAGATGAATTGCATGGAAGGTATTCATGTTTGTGCAATATCCAAGAAGAGATAGCAAGAGTGTCAAGTGCAGGTGGAAAGGCTGAAGAGAATGGACTAAGTAATTATCAAGCGGCAAAGTTCCTAGGCGAGGTTCTAAACATGAAACAGGAGAATACCAAGATTGCGGATCAACTGTGTGCAGGACATGAGCGTGTTGAGAAGCTGAAGATGGAGTTGGAAACCACACTGGCAAAACTTGATGAAGAATTCAGAAGACGAGGACCCACAAGAAGCCCAAGTCGAGCAAGAATTCCCTTGCAGTCTTTCTTGTTCGGAGTGAAGTTAAAGAAGCATAGACAAAAGCCATCACTCTTTTCATGCATGAATCCGGCATTACAGAAACAGTACAGTAGTCTAGCTATAGCTGGACATTATCGATAGTAATTAATAGATTGTGTGTGCAGATATATTTTAGGATTTTGAATTTGACCTATAAATAAAAAAAAAACATTGCGTGTTGTATGTTATTTAAATGTATTACTCCCAATCCTTATTGTAAATTTGCTTCTTATTAAATACTAAATTAACGTAATTGCATAATAGAACTGGACATGTGCAAGGAAAGACAGTACTATTATTGTGCTTCTGGGTCTATTACTGTATAGCAGTACCTGATGACCTGACCTTATTGTTTACAAGGAGCTAAAACTTGTTAAATTGAAAAACCCAACATCATTACCAACGGTAATGAATGAGAAGAAGCTACACTAAAAAGGATACTGATTAATTCATTTACTTTTTCATAGCTTTACTTGAGCAAGAAATTTACAGTACAATTTACTGAAACAAGTTAACTATAGGCCAAGTCAAAAAAGTCAGTGAATTTGGACAAGATAATTCTTTCTTTTTCATCCCTGCATCTCATCACTGGCCTTTATTTCGCTTAAAACCTCCAGATTTCCACTACATTCATCTGTTCCCGGTTTCTTGTCAGGGTTCTGAAGCTCGCAATTATCTTCAACTGCAGATCCATTTTCATTTTCCTTAACCAGTGAATCCATCATAGGTGAATCTATCATATTATCAACGTTTTCATTTTGATTCCCTTCAGCCTGGTTGCCACTAACGTGTACTTGGTCATTCTCAACCACCTCCATTTTCATAGAACAATTAGGATCCTCGGAAATGATTTCTTCATCTTTTAATCCCAGGTCCGGTTTTTCAAAGGTTGCTACATCTGCTTGAACTTCTTTACTAGCTTCATTTACTGTAACACTGGATAAATCAGAAACTTTGATCTCTTCTGCTGCTTTAACCTCTGGCTTTAATGGAAGTGCAGTGGCTGGACTACAGATAACAGCATTAGTCTGTTCAGAAGACGTATTATGCTGAACTCTTGGTGAGGCAGCTTTGAAAAAACCAGGCTGTGAGGCGCTTGATGTGGAAGCACCATTGGGTGATGTAGCTGCCAAGCCCATTCTTATATAGCGTACCGTAGGAGAAGCCTCTGAATGGGCTGGGGCACTACCAGTGATGGAAGGTTTTATTGATGAAACACCCGTGGGCATGATATGGATAGCATTCTTCCCCTGAGCAACCTTGAGCAATGATGCGGCATCTGATGGGGTAACAATACGAGCGCCAGCAGCAACTGCAGCAGCTCTTAAACTTGAATCTGTACTGAAATTGGTCTTTATTGGTATTTTCTTAGGGGGTACTCGAGATTTTGCTGCAGAACCCGGTGATCCAACCGGAGAAGATTTTGTTTGATTGGGGCCTTGCTGAGATTGAGCTTGGGCTTGCACAAGGCTGCTGCTACCGACTGGCAAAGTTTCAGCATTTGAAGTGGGAAGCACAGAGTTATTAGCTGTAGGATTTGAAGGCGCCCCAGCTGTTCCAAACTCAAGGAGAAATCAGTCAAACTTTGGGCATATAAGAACAGATATTCAATTGCCATACACATCAAAACACAAAAATAAGAGCCATCCACAATGGAAAAGAGAATTACCAGTTGTAGAGGATGCTGTTATATTCTTCACTGGCATATCAAGGGCAAGGGACATTGCATGACGAGCTGCCAGCTGCGCCTCAGACAGTTGCGAGCCAGATGAATTGGCTCCCAAATTCACGTTACTGTGTTTCTTCCTAAGAATATTCCACCTCTGCAAATATTGGAATACATTTGTGAAAATTAGTAGAACAAGAAGCAAGAAGAAAGCCATGCCAGAAAAATTGCCTGGAGTCAAATAAAGTTTTGGTGAATATGTAAAATTCAATTAGAATACAACAATATGATTTTAATATACAGGATTAACCATAGAAATCGATAGTATTATAGAGATGACGAAACTCCGTTGCCGGGATTTGAACCCGGGAAAACTGGGTGATACCCAGACATCCTGACCGAACTAGATGACAACGGATAGCTGTTATAGAGCAGTGATAATCTTGAAACTTTCAACCATACATGACACTCAACTACGAATCAAGCTCGTTAAAACTCCCAAATTTTCACCAATATAAATGAAGCTCAACAAACAGTGCTAATTTCTTAGCAATGAAAGAGTTCTAAATGATTATACACCACAAAAGCTCAACACCTATACACAGAAAAAGAGGTGGTAGAGGGGAGACAATAAGACAAAGTGACAATCGAATTCAATTATTCTACCTAAGCGTCAACATAGTGAAAACAAATGGGTGAAGCCACAAGTAAAACCCCAAAACAAGGTGCAGCTGGTTATCAGAGACACAATAAAAACTTTTAAGCCCACTATAAATAATTAAAATCACATTTATTCACACACTATCCCTACCAAAAAGCCTACTCTTATTTTATTGTTTTTCTTCTATCACCACATACAACTAGCAGTACACATTCATACATGACAAAACAAAAACCAAAGGTGAAGGCCAAGAAAAGAGAAAAGCAAATACCTTAGTCCTTTCAGTTCATTAGAAGGAACAAATAATCACACTAGATTACCATCCTACAGATAACATACAATTTACCATCCTGCATATAACAAACAATTTTTTCCTTTTTGATCGAGCAATGGGCAGTGGATTTTTATAATAAAAACATATTCATACATACACACAGTCAGATCAGACATTGCAAATTATTAAACTGGATTTGGGTAAAGCATCATCAAAATAATGTTCTCTATGGAAGATTCTCAATTCATATAACTCTGCGGAATTTGACACTTTTAATGAGAACCATGCCACTACTCGACTCTAATAAGCCATAATAGGGCTGACTAACAGAATATATTCATCTCCACTCTACTCTGACCACTCAATATCCTGGTGAAGAGAGCTTAACAAAGAAAGTGTATGTCAGTGTCTGCTTTCTTCTGCAATGTCCTCTGAGTCTCACCTATCTATAATGCAATTACAAGAACAGTTGGCACCATAACCAAGTGCAACAACAGATAATAGAATACTATCAGGCTCATGTAACTCAACGCATCTCAGAGATGTCTTGAGAAATTATCAGAAACAGCCAGTACATAGACACTTTTGACTAAACTGCACATTGTCAAATGTCAGAAAATGGAATATGATTGCAGGAGAAGACTCAAGTCAATGGATTAGGCAATACAGTCGATAACAAAAAACGATCTGATGACTACATATGTCTATCTTTTTTTATTATCATATGAAGAAAAGAACTTACATAACTAAACATTATTGTCCATACCATCTTCTGAAAAAGAAAAGAGACTAAAATGCATGAAATGGTGCGTTTGATATCTATAAAATGCATGACATGGATGATATGGCAGGGTAAATCAAAACAATGAAAGGAAATTGAATTTGAGAATGGTCATGCACAGTTAACAAAACAAGGTGATAAAAACAACCTGAGATAGCTGTGAAGCAGTTCTGTCCCACTTGAAGTCTCCTTTCAAGATATTTGCCCAATTCCCTTCACCACATTTCTGCACAGCAGAAATCAATTCTACATCCTCTTCAGGAGTCCACGGTTTTCTTTTCTTTCGAGGAGGCATGTTACCACTTATCGATCCATTTCCATCAAATCCTTCTGTAGTTGTTGCCGTAGGTAGGGGCAGTTTCTGCACCGATACTGGAACTGTGATGTTCATCCCTTGCATTAAGCAAGCAGGCTGAGAATTTTCCAATGAAGCTCTAAATGACTGACCATTAGGAATATTTATTGTCAGGGGAGCTTCCACTGTCGATCTATTTGGGAGATTGGAATCACTTGGTAAACCAGAAGCAATCAAAACCTGACAAAAGAGAACCATTCTCATAAACTAAATTAACTGGGTTAAGAGAATTAAGAATTGATAAAAAAAGAATTAAGTACTATAATTTCCAAAAGAAATCAGATCTAACCCATAGCCTATTGGCAATGCAAACGATGATAAGACCAGGTGAGTAATAAAAGATAAACAATAAGTTTAAGCACTGTCAATTCCTTTTTTCTTTTTCTTTTTCTTTTTTTCTAAAAATGTTTGTCACTTACTTTTACACATGCAGCAGCCTCAGTTGAAGCTTCACTGCTAACATCTGGGAATGCTTCCAATTCATACTCTAAGTCACTATCATCATCCTGTAAAATGAAAAGTTAATTAACAACAAGATACATGACCCTGAATTGTATATGATTAACAAGAAATGTTCAAGACATGGATGGTTTACACAACAACAAAAGAAATTTTTATACAACAATGCATTTACGCAAATTGCAAGTTATCCTGTCACTCAAAATATAAGTAAATATAGTGTCACCAGATATGAGGATGTGCAAGAAGATAAGCACTCAATACAGTAAGTCAATGAAACAACTTGGTCAACTCCAACAGACACTACTGATCAAGACCCAAAACAAAAAAAAAGAAGAAGAAGAGGTGAAACGAGCCAAATTAAGCAGTTTCAGTTTAATGACATCCTATAATTGTATTCTTGATCAAAAGCTAAATAAAAAAATACACTGTTCAGCATCAAAACAATAACAAGAAATTAGTTTGACAATCCCACTAACACTAACAAATAACTAGGTAAGGCATGAAGACTAACAATAATTGTTTTGATGTGAGGACCAACATAACACATAAATCTTCCCTAATTGTAATGTTGACAATGAACAGAAGACTAATTATGAAGTTAAATATTACCCATGAAAATAATGATACACAACCAGTAGCTTCAAAAATAGCTTAAACAATCAACATAACAACAAAATATTGAAATTTAAAATATTACAGTCACAGCATCTCTAATTGTAATTTTCAATTTCAACACACACTTGTTCATTAATATGTTTTTATGATT
Source organism: Pistacia vera (assembly GCF_008641045.1). Classification (NCBI taxonomy): domain Eukaryota; kingdom Viridiplantae; phylum Streptophyta; class Magnoliopsida; order Sapindales; family Anacardiaceae; genus Pistacia; species Pistacia vera. Next base: position 523,197 of record NW_022196349.1, on the reverse strand, counting down.
GCTTTCTAGGAAAAAAATGCTTGTGACAAGAATACGCACATTAATTAATGGCATACTAATAATGTCCATTTCTCTTTAACTGAGTCAAATACTATGGTCTTGATATGGTGAAATTTTGTAGAAAGTGAGAATGATTACCACTAAATTTTATCCTTCTAACTATTCCAGTTATGCCAGGAAAAAAAGACTTAAAAAGTTGCTTGATTTCTATAAAAAAGGGTCATAGTATGGTTTAGCACACCTCTTCAACATTCCATTAGCAACAAGTAAAAACAAAATGATTTGCCAATAAAACAGCATTTGCCATTCCATTTCCCAACAACTTTTTTCTCTGAATATTTGCTCCACATAAGCACAACTCACGAGTGAGAAATTTTTAATCATTTCTGTCCCAAATGAACTTTCATAAGTCCTACCCCACTATATGTTTTGAGTGTGTGAGGGCGTGCCTGTCATCTAATGTATGCATGCATAAGGAGCAATTCATCTGCCCTCAGTTTAATACCTAATATTATCTATGTTAATTCACAAACATCAAGATAACACTACATGTGCACAGTGGTTTTTCACTATGAACGGCAACCAAATTTCCAATACAAACCAGATTTGCTTTAATTGAAGATGATAGCAATGCCAGTATTAGTGAACAAGTAACACTTCTTCCCAAAACCACCTGGAACAGCCATGAGACTGATCCATGTCGTATCCAGCACCAACAATCTGAATACAACCAAGACTTAATACACATTTTACCAACAACCTTTCCAACTTCCAAATATCAGCCATGAATATAACATCCTAATCACTCTTCGGAAAACATCATCAACACCAATATATACACAATAAACCGTATGCCCTAGTACACAATAAAAATTAACAACTTTGCCTTGTAAAAATCACGTTTTACAAAGGAAAAATCTAAAAAGGAAAGAAGACGAAGCATACAATACCTAAACAGTTGATTCAACAAACTGATGTTGCTAAGGCATAAGTAATAAAGAAAAGTTGTAAGATCTTACCAAAGGCGAAGCCCCATCTTCCAATTTTTCGAGCAAAGTGTTGCGATAAGCTAAATGTCTCCAAAGCATCTGGTACTCTCTGGCATTAGAAATCCCGGTTGACGTCTTCTTCACTAACGCATTCCAATCGAGCTTAACTCCTGGAGATTGAGCAACTTCTTGCAACAATGCCAACACAGTGTTTGCTGTGTATCTGTACAATAAAAAACACCGAATCATATAATAAAAGTAAAACAGAAACATTTGATTATTAAAGAAATTATAAAAGAAAAAGGAGAGAACCTTTGTAAGAGAGAGGAAATGTCTACTTCGCTTATGAAGCCTTTCTTGTGCTTCTTGTTAGCTTTCTCAACCATTGTATTAGTGCAATCACATAGTATGAGTGATCAAAATTAGTACCAAAAACCCTAGAAGGGTTTTGGGGGATAGAACAAGGAGGGAGTAAAAAGTACGAAGGAGTGACCAACCGTTGAAGAGCGTGGAGACCACGCGCCTATAGAAATGGAGAGAAAGAAACGGGGGCAGGTTGGAGTGCCTGAAAAGATAGGAGACAGACGGGAAAATAGTGGAGCGGCATTTCGGAGCTTCCAGTTGGTGAAGAAATACTGAAAACTGGAAAGACGATAATGCCCTCAGTTTCTTTTGATTAGAGAGGAGACATTGGAAGTAATCTGGTTGGATTTGAAGTCATCAGATTCTGTTTGGTTTAGGAATCTAATCAGAGACTTTGACGACGAAGGATTATTAGGCATGTGGAAGTGAGTTACTAATTTAATTTAGATTGCTAAATCCAACATGAGTCTAGTTGTGCACCATTAACTGCTTTTCTTTTTTTTTTTCTTGGAATTTATCAGCTTCCTATTTCACCGTTTGTTACTTTACAGAAGGCCAACTACTCCCAACTCCCAACTCCCAATCCCAACTTATACATATTCAATGAATGTACCACCGTCCCTATGCAATTGCTGACCACAAGATTACATTTATAACAATAATTTCAAATTTTTTATTATTATTTTTTGATGATTTCATTGACTCTAACATTAACTAAAAGATCTTTCAGACAGTGATTTAAAATTATGTTAAGTTTCACCGCTCTGCAGTGCAAATGCCCCATTTAATTAAATTCATACCCAATTGTATTATAATTTATAAAGACTTTTCTCTCCTCAAAAACATTGTGTAATCAACTTCCTATCGCAACTCAGAGTTGAGTGGCGGGATTAACAAGAAGACCACGGCAATCAACTCTGCTTCCACAATAATACTCGGGTCCAACAAAGCATGCACAATTCAATAACAGTACAACCCCCCCCCCCCCCAAAAAAAAAAAAAAAAAAAAAAGTGTTTAAACCTCCTAAAATACAAAGAAAAATCTCGTTATATTCAACACCATTTCTCCTACAAAGCCATTCAACAACCTACACCCACTTGACACGCTTCTAGGTGAAGTAAGACCCGAAGGAAGGGCAATAAAGGCCAATGAGAATGGGATAGCCGAATAGCAAATGAGGGTGAACAGACGAGGACATTGGGTCTCGAAGCGTGGGAAAATGTTAGGATCTTATATTGAGATAAAAAAAAAAGGTGGACATGTAGTTTATAAGAGCTTGATTACCCTCCTTGACAAGCTAGTTTTCTAACAAGAGTTCTACCCAAACCCACAAAAAGATCACTGTCTAGCCCAATTCCTATCAACGGCCCACTATCCAGCTAATTAATATCGAGTTAAGAGTAGGTTCCTATCATGTGTTTTCCAACAAGTATGCAAGTAGTTATATGATGTTCCCAGTTTAAATTTTTGAATGAGTTCAAAAACACATGACCTTCTATTCAAAAATTAAAAAGTTATAACAAGTCATTTTAATTTTCTGAGGAAACCAGTTACATTTTCCACCATCGCTATTACTATCACTATCACAATCTTTGCTGCTTCTCTGCGAGTGCAGTGAAAGAAGCTTGAGATCCACCACTATAATTTGACAACATGACCTAAACAATTACAACGAGAACCATCACCACACGTCTCTAAGATATCGTCCGTCCATCTGGAGTTTCTTCACAATAGACTCTGCCTTTGATGAGTCCACATTGTCCTGAAATTTATGCCAAACCAATTTGGAAACAAATCTCACTTGATTCATGAATGCACATCATATCATTAGAGGAAAAAACAATAGGATTGCTTTACAAGTCTCAGCATCATCAAACCATCAGAATCCTCACAATTTTCAAAACCAGGACAGGCGATACACCCTGAACTGGACAATCATGAGCCAACGAATTTAAATAGCAAATAACCCTATGGCCTTCAAGAATGCAAACAAACCTGGCAACTTCAAACTTTCCAAGAGAAGAAGAAATTACATAAAAGGTACAATATGGAATGTTAGTTCATACCTGCCCCTGAACAATGATGTGCAAAGTGCGATGAACATCTCTTGCCATACCCTTGGCATCACCACATACATAAAAGTATCCCTCCTTAGAAATTAAACTCCAGAAATATGCTGCCTGCAATTGGAATAAATTCCACTAAATTCAGAATCATGTCTTTATGACATCAACTGCAACCTCTGTTAGCTTCCATTAAAACTTACTTTATCCATCATCTTATGTTGAACATATTCCTTTTGTGGTCCTTCCCGTGAGAATGCAACAATCAGCTCAGATATAACACCTTGTTCCGCAAAATTGTTGAGCTCATCCTCATAAATAAAATCCTACATCCAAAATAAAGACTGGAAATGATATGGCACAAGTTCACAATGTTTTCAACGGTTAACTGGTATCAACAGCGCATATAGCAAAGATCCTAACCATTCGACGATTTCTACATCCAAAGAAGAGTAGAGCAGGACCAAGTTGATCACTGTTTTCTTTCAGGGCCATTCTTTCCTGGTAAATGAAATAACCCTCAATTACTTTGTTTCATATAAAAAAACAAGGAACATAAAATGCATAGAGTGATTCCATACCTGTAGAAATCCTCTGAAAGGTGCCAATCCAGTCCCAGGTCCTACCATGACAATTGGAATGGAGGGATCAGCTGGTAACTTAAAATTAGATGGTCTGATGAAAATAGGAGCCGAGCTACATTCACGACTTCTCTCAAGAGGAACTGCATTCTGAATATTTTCAAACACAAGAATGATAGATGCCATTAGAGCCTAATGTATTTCTTAATATGGATTCATCATGCAATGCAAGAGAGGAGGGCGAGGCAAAGGATTTTGAAAGCTAAGTCACTACCTTCATCCAGGTTGAACACACCCCTTTGTGTATTCTATTAGTGGGAGTTGGACCATAAACTAGAGCACATGTTACATGAACCCTATTGGGGGCAAATCTGTGAAATATAAGAGAATTAGCTTTCATTGAACTACATGGAGATTAATAGACACAATCATACAAGTGAGAAGTAGCATAATACCTAGGTGAGGAAGAGATAGAGTAGTAACGAGGCTGTAAGCGAGGGGCTACAGCAGCAAAAAATACACCAAGGGGAGGTTTTGCTGATGGAAACTCAGCCATAACCTCAAGAAGACTTCTCTGACTGGCTACAACCCATTGTGAGTACTCATCCTGGATAATGGAAACATACGTCAAACATACACAAGAACAGATAAACAAAATGAAGTGTTTAAAATGAGTACAGCAGTACAAAAGAGGTAAAAGATAGCACAAGTTATGTCAACCTTCCCCTGAGGTGATGATAAGAACTTCAGTCTCTCTGCTTCACCAGGTTCAGTGGCATGGGCAGCCAAAGCAATCAAAGCAGCCTGACGGCAGAAATATTTCAGAATCCAAAATAACTAATCATAAATAAAAAACACCCAGATCCAGAAGAAAGATGGCATCGATTAACAAAGTGCAAATACATCACCTTACGAGGAGGGTTCAAGAGATCTGCATATCGTACTAATGCAGTGCGTAGAGTGCATGGACCAGGGAAAGGAGGTGGCAATGAGCTTCCAAGGGGAGTACCATCTTCATTATCAGAATGAATAGAAAACAACATCTCTAAAGGTTGACCCAACAACTTTCCGGCTTCTTCAACAGTTTCATCACAATTCTCAGCATAAACGCCCAGATGATCTCCTGTTTCATATCTGAGTGAAGATTTGAAACAAAATGAACAAATTAATAGCTTATCAATTTGTTAATCTACAGTATGATAATGCAAAGACAGTTTATGCCTGTACTTTAAATTTTAAAGGAGATATTCTAGATGGCAATCAAACGGAAACTTAGAGTGATGGGAGAAAAAAAGATCAGCAAACACCATGTAATTTATACTACTAATAGCTGATGTATTTTCTTTCTCACTACTTTATTAGTCAAATAATAAATGAAAATGAAATGCATATTAACTAAAATGATCCAAAAAACCAATGTGCAGGAATAATTATAAAGATGCCAACGAAAAGTGCCTTTTCCTTTCCATATTAGATTTTTCTCTGATATTAAACTGATCAAGTACATACAGCTAGTCATTTGCAGACCTCTAACAACAAGAACTACAATATTGAAAACTTACGTAATACCAGTCCCAGATATGTCAAACTCCAGATGTATGCAAGAACGGTCAGATTCAGGCTTGTGAAGCTCTCTTTGGACAGCTACATTTGCTCTTTAAGGCAGACAAAGAAACATCAATATTAGTAAACAATAAGATATGTTCCAGAACAGCAAATTGGCATCTTTGCATACCTGTATGGATGGTGGATATCAAAAGAAGCGCTTCCATTGGCCTTGTTTGAGTAATTATCCTCATAAGATGTAACAGTGGGGTCATGAATCACTACACGATATTCAGGAATAGCTGCTGTATATGGGGTAGATACAGTATTTGCATCATCTTCATCTCGGAGCAATTTATCTAACTCAGGCCACAGTAATTCTCTCCTAAAGGAGGGAAAACAGCTCAGTAGAGTTAATTTATCACAAAACTGAGTCATATTCCATAAAAGAAGCCCTCCTCTTAAAAAGTTAGAGAGTAATCATCACTTTGACAGAATTGCTGAGGAATAAATTACAAATGGGAGGAGGTGAGGAAAATGTAAATGCCTAAGAGGACAACGGCATACCAAGCAGCAAAATCATCCTCAATGCACTGATCATCATCCCCTAGACCAACTGGAACAAGACGCTTTCCACCTGCATCAAACAACAGAATCACGAATAAGTTCACAAGTCGATCTAAAACAAATATGATGACAAACTTGAGAAAGTCTAAAATATAATTACTACCACCAGCCATTCTCATGCAATCCAGACAAATTTACTAGCATACAACCAATCACCTTCTACTAAAAGAAGCACAAAAATATTATCAGCAGGAGCTGCAGGAGAGAAACAGCAATGCACTATGAAGCACTCACCATTTATGCCAGAGAATGCAGAAAGCAGAAACGCAAAAAAAGAAACAGGAAAAGACCGAAACAATTTTGGTGTCAAGCACCCAGTCAAAATATTTATGTAAAAGAAAATTTGAAAATTTGTTATCCAGCAATACTGACACCTATTTACCCAAAAAAAAATACTGACACCCATATAAGATTTGCCGCAATAGAGAAACCTCATTGGAACCTCTACAAATTCAAAATACAAATCACAGATATGAAAATGGAATTCTTTTCATCCTCTCAAAGTCACTGACGAACCAAGGAAAGAAGACTCGTGGTAGATTGGCATCATTGAAACAATGACTCTATATTAAATGCCCCCAAATTGTTACTGTAACTATGCACCGGATAATTAAGTCAAAATACCAATCACAATGGATACTAACTGCACTACTTCTCTATAAATGATCTAGAGAAGTCTTCCATTTGTGCTTCACATACAAATATGCCACAAAAATTATCATGCACTAATGCTGAACGGTGCATGTCAAGAGAGAAATATTTGCTCATTCTTTTAAGTTAGCAACCAATAATTCTAACAAGAACTAGCAACACTAGGAACTTTTTAATATTAAAAAGAAATAAAAAACAAATCGGTTCACACCTTGTTTGCAAAGTTGTTCATCAAGAACCTTTGCTATCTGTTTACAAAAGAGCTCCATCAGTGATATAATACAATAGAATAAAAAACCGGATATATTGCTAGTTTTACCTTATTAAAATGTTCATATTGGTGGTTACCAAGACCAAAAACGCCATATGTAAGCTGTTGAAGCCAGGCTCCCTTATCATTTCCCTGAAAGAGATAACAAGTTATCCCAACACATCTAGCAAAAGAAAAGGACATGAGACAATAGCATAGTAAGCAGAATATGACTTTTAATTCAGATCAGCAGCTAACGGAGATACCAACCTCAGTAAACCATTTGTAAAACCTTGCAGCATTATCAGTAGGCTCTCCATCTCCATAACTACAAGTAAGGCTCAAATAAACTGAATGCACCATCCCTCCCAGAAAACCAAATACAATTCATATTAAAAAATAGTGCCAGTATAAATAAGAAACTATCTTACGTGGCCACCATGAAAAAGGCTAAAGTCTCTTTCTTCAATTTCTCTTCGTATTGATCATCATCCACAGCATAATCATCCTTATAAAACCATACACAACATAATACACCAAAGAATTAAGTTCAAGTCATGCAATAATGAAAACTTGAAAAGTCACATAACACATTCTTGTCCAACATACCAAGTCAACAACTTTAACAGCTGCTTTCTCATATCTTGCTTTGATTTCTTCTGCCAAAGCCTGCCAAAAAAAAATAAAAAAAAAATTCCAATAATGATAAATGAAAAGTAATAACATTCTTTGGTTGTTTCACTCACCAAAAACAAAATAACTTAAAACCGTACATCCACTTGCAGCTCCTTGAATATTAGAATATATCCAAAATTAGTTCTACTAACTACCAACTAATCATCAAACTCGTGATGAAGCTATCATCAAAAAGATTTTCAACTCTTTCATGAGTCAACCAATAATTAACAGTCACAATTCACAAAGTTATAATCTTTCCACACTATCCCATAAAATTGTAAAAGTTAGCTCAAAATTCACGTTCAATTAACAGTCACAAAGTGCCTTTTCACCTAATACACGTGATTTTCAAGTTCAATTACTCATCGAAATAATCATTTCAACACTTTTACGTTAAGCACGTCTTCAAATCCAATCATAGTCTAAATGCTCCAAATCAAAATAACAAGCTAATTCAATCACCTACCGAACCGAACAAGCAGAAAAAAGTAAGGATATAACCTTAGCGAAGCCCTCGGCAGTCCCGGTCTGAGTACCGTAAAATATAGTAACTTTAGTCTTGCCAGAAGCGATATCGACCTCCTCCTCCTCGTCAGGAAGTCCCACCGGCTTAGGCGGCACATTCAGCCTCACTTCCTCATTTCGATCCGCTGATTTCCTCCACACGAGAACCAACATACCAATTAGCACCGCAAACGCCGTCGTTACCGCCACAATCATTGTGTCCGACACAGAACCTCCCAGCGACACCCCTAGGAACGATTCCACAAACTTGACCAAACCGGAATCCGAATCCGAACTCATTTTTTTATTTCCAATTCGCTGGGAAGGCCTCGGTCCCTGTGTAATTATTAAAATAAATAAAATGTAAATGTTGTAGAGAGAGAGAGAGAGAGAGAATCGAGAGGGTTCTCTCTGTAAATTAAAGTTGAGAAGGGTGAGGGACGGTGGCACAAACACGGTGCGTTTTGAGGGAGGGGTTGGGTTAGGGAAGTGGGAAGAAAACGAAGGAAAGTTAAGAGAAGGAGAGAGGTGGTTATTTTAGTTTAGTTAATTGTTGCAGGTGTTCAGCGTTTACGATACTGGCAAAATTTATATGCGTTGACGAACACTAAAACATGCAATTTGCTCGTCTTCTTTGTCAAACTTTTATTTACTTTTCAGTCCTTTTACTATTTCACTATTGACCGTCTCTTTTGTTTTTTCAAGATCAAATTTTTTTTTTTTTCATTTTTCTCATAATATTTTAAAAATTAACCTAAACAACAAGAAATCCATTGGATGCAGTCTCAAGTTTTGTATGATTATGTTTGATTTCGTATAAGTACAAATAGTTTTCCATAACCGTGGAAACTCTTTGGTCAACGCCAAAACACTCACATAATATACAAATCTTGACTTCATGAATTATAAACAAATTCAAAATTATTGTGATTTATTTAACATTTTCGAAAATTAATTGGGATACGACGTAAACTTATCTTAAAACAAAAAAACAAAAAAAAAAAAAAAACTTATAATCTCCCATTTAACTACATTGTTCATACTGATAGTAACGTGCACAAATATTACATCATTTTATTTGCACGCAGACATAAAACAAGAAATAATTTTTTTCACGACTATTTATTATCCACTAGTCAGCATCGCACCCAACACCAATCATTTTATCCAAATCGAAGTGCCAAATATCTTCATCAAACGACAGCCCATTCACTATTGAGCTCCTTCTTGAGAAGTGCAAGTTGATCTGCCGGCAACACAACTGTCACTTTCCTGCCACAACCATCTTCCTCTTCTTCAGGACCAGGAAGAATCATAACAACCCCTTCATCGCCAACCCCATCAATGGCGTAATTCACAGACACTGGTTTCTTCCCCTGCAATTTCAACCCATAAACATCTGCTTCTTCCATGTTTACAAATGTCAAATTTGCACCGTACACTATAAAGTCTGAACTTTCACCATCTTTCTCTGATAATATTTCTTCAGCCAAACTGTTCCCGTCCACCTTTTTCTTATCAGCAATCAACACAGCCAGTTCGGATATGTCACCTTTTCTCACATTGAAATCCGTCTCAACTGTGCTTAACACTAAGTCATTAGTTGGTATTTCATTTTCTCTGTTGCCATAATTATATCTACAAATTGTCACAACTCTAGGCCCTGAATCTTCCCTAAGCTTTGCAAGTGATTTCCATATAATAGCAGAGAGGACTTCAAAATGTGAGACATTAGTTGGAGCACATACTCTTGATACCATATGGTCGAGTTGTTTTGCAGTAACCTTAAAATAGTGAGTTTCCATGTTACAGTTATTGGAAATGGTCCAGTGGTCACCGACTGGTTCAATTCTTTTCATGGGAGACAATTTTCCAGGAACTGAAGTTGGAGTTTCAGATTTTCTTCGTTTCGGCGAGTGAAGAGACTTGGATGGAACATAACCTGCCACTATCAGAGCCCATTTGTTGACGAAGGTTGATGCCGAAACTGGATCTCCAAGGACATGGGCCCAGCTCAGGCCCAATGACACGCCTCCGCATTTGAACCAAGTAAACTGATTGCAAATGTACTTGTATTAATGATAATGTAAAGATTAATGGAAGAAGTGACTAAAACCTGGAAACTGCACCTATAACTTAGCCTCATAAATGTTATCTAAATTAGTCAACAAGAATGGGCCTCGTACAACGCGGTTAGGGTTAAATGGGGAATAGTTTGTGGGAAGGGAAGTAGCAGAACTAGAGCAAACTGAACAGCATGTACGCATTAAATTATGGCTGCTATTTCCCCATGACCCGCCGACTCTCGTCTTCTGAACTACAACGTGCCTCCACTTTATTAGACCGATCCGATCTGGTCGGTATAATAAAGTATACGTAAACTGATCCGAACATCTTAGGGTCTATTTGATTCGTTATTTTAGATATAATTTTGATAATAATATTGGATAGTTGAATAAGGTGAATATTACGAGGTAAAATTTAAAAATTAACAAAAAAAACCTCATAGGTTTGTTAATTTAACTAAACACCCCAATATATAAAAATTTTATAAAATGACAAAAACACCCCCACCCACCCATAATGCCAGATTCTGGCTACCACCGTCGGAATCTAGTCGAAAAATAGCGTTATGACGTAGACCGATCGGATCTGGTTGGTCGTGCGTCGATATGGTCTTTTCTGGCCAGATCCGTGATTCCGGCCAAATCCACTACGGATCTGGCCAGAAAAGGCCAAATATACGGTTAGATCTGGCCATCGACGACCGCAAAAGGTCAAATTTGACCGTTAGCGATGGCCAAAGATATGGTTGTCGTTGACCGTCAACGACGGCCATTTCTTTGGTCGTCGCTAACAGCCAGATCTAACATTTTTCGGCCATATCCACAGTAGATCTGACCGAAAAAGGCCAGATAGGCGAATTACCGACCAATTCCGATCATTTCTATGCCGTTGTGACAGATTCCGGCAACTCTGGCAACTATGGGTGGCTGCGGGTGTTTTTGTTAATTTTTAAACTTTTTTTCTATGGGTGTTTAATTAAATTAATAAACTTAAAAGGTTTAAAAGTAATTAAAAATATATAATGGTATCTCCCAAATAATTAAACAAACAAATATTTTAGGAATAAGATAGGGAATAGGGTATGAAATGATAAAACAAATGGATCTTCAATTACCCAAAAAAAAAAAAAAAAAAAAAAAAAAAAAAAAAAAAACAGAAATGAATACTTGTGCTTTAATACTAGTAGAACAATAGTTTTTCTATGTGATTCTCTTCTTCAAAATCATAATTTTAATTAGAAGATAAATTTTATGTTTTTTAAATATGTTTATCATATGCGAGATAAGAAACTTCTCAAAACGAAACTTAAACCCATATTACCAATTCAACCAAAAGCGATTATACAAGTTGCTAAGATAAACATATACCAATATATAAACTTTTTATTATTTATGTTATTTTATAATTCCATTCCTAGAGAATTCAGCCGAAAGATTACGACTAATAACTTATCGATATTAAGCCTCGTGAGCAGCATAACCAGTAACTGGCAAAAAGAAATGTTAATTAGAACCTTAATTACCTGTACAAAAACCAGAGGGGAGAATCGAAGATCAGGGCCAAGAGTTTGATAGTACGCCAGAGAATTATCACGAGAATCGTCATTGCTTTCCAACCATTCATCGATACTTGTATCACAAAATGCTTCAACAATACGAACGCCACCATCGTTACACTTGAGGAATGGCCTCCCAGTTGTTTCGGATCTCCTGATCCTCCCCGCGGCGGTGAAGTAGATTTCTAGCAACTCAAACATTGGTTTCTTGAGGTCGTGTATGGTCAGCCCTCGAACTGCATCACTGTCGAAGAGATAAACTCCTTTAACGTTATGGAGCTTCATGGCCAAGTCCAAGTCTGTGAGTTGATGATCTTTGTTACCCGTGTCTTTTGCCGGCACAACTGATGACAGTTTCATGCCTGAAATTGGACTTTCGAGATTGGAGGAAAGTGACACCATGGTGAAGAATTATAGAGAAGAACTTGAGAGAAATTATGAATATGCAGATTTGTCAGAAATTCAGAATACTATATATAATTCTCTCCATGCCTGAGACTACCCTTTTAAATATATTGAGCCCATGAAAGATTGGTGAGGATCATAAATATAAAACAGGACGCCAATCGATTTCCAAGTCATATAAATAGGAGAGAAATTTATCTTTATCATTGGTATTTTAAGTAACAAAAAAATCCGAACTTAAATTCCAAGACGTTGGCCTGACGGTCAAGGAAGTTTTCTCGATCTCTTCCTTAAATTCTTGAGTTCAAATTTTAGAATCACCTACTATAATAATATTGTGTCTTACATGGCCCTATAGACTTGTAGGATATTCAATAGACTCCGGAGATTAATTAAGGTGTACACAAGTTGATTCGGATACCTTGGTTACAAAAAACAAAAATTCAAACTTTTTGTTCTTTTGGGAAGTGGAAATTAAAGGAAGGTAAGGGGTGAATTTAATTTGATAATTTAGGAAGCTGAGGCGTGATCTTAATCTTCTTGATATGGATGTAAAATTGACATATATGATCTAGAAAATTCTATATATATAATTATAAAGTATAAATTAACATAATTTTGAAATAATGTAATGAAGGAGCTAGTCACTTTCAATTAATTTATGGTCACGTCTTAATCTGATGAAATAAAAGGCTGAAGATGTGGCCACGTAATTCAAAATTTCAAGCTATTCCTCAGGGTCGTGATCGTGATAAGCAAGTGACCTGGTAAGCACAAAGCTTAAAATGGAAAGGGGCTACAATTCTATTTAATAAGAGTTTAAACTTTAAAATGGGTTTTTGTAGAAATCAAATCTAATAAAATTCTGCACGTCTAATATTTTATTTTTAAATATGTATATATTGGGAAATATATGGTAAAGTTGTTGGGAATTTAAATTTAATTAATAATCTAAATGAGTGTATATCCAACCCAGTAGCAGAGCTCGACTGATTTAGTTTAGAAATAAGCAGTTGGTCAAGCAATCATACCAAATTATTTTTCGGTGTCATTAATACATGAAACATTAGTTTAACTGTCAACTGTATCGTGGGGTATTAAGCTATGACAATACCATACTTAAAACCAGAGATGTAATTAGAAATGAAATATAGGGGGATCCAAGTTTAGAAGAATAATATAATTTTAAATTAAAATAAGCACAAGTTTTATATTTATAAAATTTCTATTAATTAATACATTTATAATTGTCCTCGATGAGAATTCATCTTTTGAAAATATTGTATAATGACTTCATTATCAATAATATCAAATACATATTTCTCTATATATACAAGTAAACTATTCTTTTTTCTATTTCATAAACGATTCTTCACAAAATTTATTATTGAAAATTTTCTCCACATTAAAACAAAAATAATAAGATTGATAACAAGGTATACAATAAGAAATAATAAATAAATAATAAAAAGTTACGGAATAAGCAAAAGGCCTGTACAGAGAAATAAAATCATAAAATTGAACCCTTTGAAATGTAGAAAGAATTTAGGAGTGGTAATTACATTAATAAAAACCTGAAATTTAGAAGGAACAATAGAGTGTGGGGTCGAAATTTATACACGGCAATTTAATGGTTCATAAATGTTGTCATCCTCATTTTCATAATCCTATAAATACATGAACATAACATTAAATCAAAATCAAATAACAAGTGATTGTAATGTTAAATTTGAACTGTACGTATTGATTAAGAATTGATATCCAAACCAACAGTCAAATTGGGAGATGAGAAATAATCAAGTGTCTCAAAAGCTTAAATATCATAGAATATAGATTCTGAAAATGGGGTCTTGCCCTGCCTTCAATCTCAATCTTATGTGAGATTGATCATGGGATAAGCATATCCACAACCTGTCATTCAACTTATAACTATGTGGGAGATATTTGCCACAAAAAGACAAAATATGCTTTCGATTTTGATTTATTATTTTCCTTTCACATGAACATAACTTTACCAAATTATTATTAGTTAATTTTTTAAAAAACTTAAGGAGGGTTAGTTGACCCTCCTTGAACCCCCTCCTTTTGATCATGCTTATAACTCAATCTCACAAACTTTCTTTTACAATTCTGACGTGACAGCTCATAATAAGTCTCATCTATTCAACAATGAGTCATGTCTGTTCAATTACGAATTAACCAATTATAAACTGTCATATCAGGGTTGTGAGAAAAAATTTATAAGATTAGATTGCGAGACCATCTTTATTGATTGAGCTATATATATTGTGATGTTTAAGATGCAAGAAAGTTTTCAATTCAACATCACAATCTAATGACGAAGAAAGCTTGTAAATGGGACTTCCAAATCTCTCTATGCAATTGTGTGGACTCGTACTACTGAACTACCATACTTATGAGTATTCAGCACCGTTTTGGGAACCTCCGGAGGCATTAATTGTGAAGTTGAGAAAATTTACGTCAAACTTTTGAATTGTGAAAATCATGGGCTGTACGGCTATACCTGTATTTGGCCAAGCCATGCACGTGGGGTTTGCATGCAAAAATAACTATTGAGAGACACAAGAAATGGATAAATTTATGTAAAGCAGTGAAGTCATGAATACAGTTGTACACATGATAATGTTGATTGATTTAGAGTGAAATATTTGCCTTTGATAATTAATTTAGTGGAAAAAAAAAATAATAATAAATCAAATTTTCAGTATATAAATACTGTATACTCTAAAGGAGTAGGTAGTAGAGATTGAGGCCTTGACCCACCCCATGTTAATATCTATTCCAACCAATAATTTTTTAGTTTTCGGTTTGGTAAATTGTCATTAATTTATTTTCCGATAAATCTTCTTAGTGAAAATTGTAACTGAGGAAACTCTTAAACTCGCACGATCATAGATCTTGTTTTTTTATCTTCATTGTAGAGCCTACGAGCTCCTTAGGCTTCTATGCCATTGTTTTGGTTTGTTGAGCCTGTGTGCTCTCTGTTCTGGGCATCTGTGCCTATGTTTTGAGCCTTTGCGATCCTTTGCTTCTGAGCTTGTGTGCTCTCTTGTTTGGGCGTTTGTGCTTAGTTTGTGTGAGCCTTCAGCCCTTTTGGTCATATGGCCTTTCATGTTATCTTGTAACTAGTGATGGATTCAAGATTTTTGTCTAGGAGAGCCTCCGTGGCTCTGCCGACTGCCATTGTTTGCCAATTAACTAGTGAAATTAAAAAAAAAAAAAAAAAAACCACAAAACTTTGAGTAAATGAAACAATACAATATTAAGAAGCTGAAAGGAAAGAAATTAATAATACAATACTTTTTTGAATAAATTTATGGGAAGCAACACCTTGAACAAATGTGTTAAAAATAAAAACATCCAATTCACAAGACAATACAAAGAAAAAAAAAAAATTTGCATGGAAACCAAGGGAATCTAACTATTTGAAGGACTCAAATTCAAATTAGCCGTGAACGCTTGTCAATAACTCTGATACCATGAAAATGTTTTCAAGAATCAAGAAGTAGAGTAATCAAGAAGAGTAGTGAAAAATGCAGAAAAAATTGGGGATTTTCATTAACTGTTTTTGAAGAGCGGGCAACTACATTTGTATATTCTTTTAGACTTTTACAAACATAAAATACACTGTTTTACACAGTTTCTAGTTTTTACAATTTACCCAAACTAGGTTAACAAATGTACCCATACAACTTTCCAACTTTGCAAATACACCCAGGGTTCAATTTGAGCTTTATCCAATACTTAATTTTTTTTTTTAGTTTGAGGTAGTCTGGCCTAACCTCATGGAGCTGGGTCGTCCATGATTGTAAACTCCATTTTTTAATATAAAATTTAACCTTTCCCCAAAAAAAAAAAAAAAAAAAAAAAAAAAAAAAAAAAAAAAGGAGAGAGAACTAAAAAATTCTCAAAACGGATGAAAATAAATGATTCACAACCAGTGTCAAAAATCAAATTAAAAATTTAAGTTACAGTATGTTGACATTATGAGACTGTTTAGTTGCGTTTCTTGCAAACTCAAGACATTATAGTTTGTTGAAGGATAAGATTATACTGTAAAACCTCTCTATAGTCCTAACGGTGGGACTAACTAAATTTATTACTATGAGGAGGTTATAACTAAATAGAGGAGGTAGTTACAAAAATTTCTTATTCCACAATTCATGTTTTAGTAGTACAATATTAGGATTTCAATTAATGTTTTAATAGTATTAGGGTTTCAATTCAGCGCTTCAGTTGCCTACTTTTGAAATGGATAGAAGATCGTGTCTTTGAACCAACAACGATAAGTGTCCTTGATGAAATTGTAAATGCAATTGCTACATGGTCAATTGATGTGAAGTCACAAACAATTGCCAATTGTTTTAAGCATTGCAAAATTAGGACCCTCAATGTCGATGAATTGCAAGTTACAAATGAAGTGGATGAGGATATTACGGATGTAGAAGGATCCGCAAGATCCTCCTCAAATGATGTTGTATCTTTTATCAAAACCCAATCCCATGATTCTAGGCAATCTCTTGATTATAGACAATAGCTATAGATGGAAATGTTGACTTTGTACGTAAATCATTTTGCTGTAATATTGCTCTGTATATTCTATAAATGAGACGTGCACCACCAGACAACTTCAAGGTGGTTTTTCAAACCTTGTCATAGTATCAGTAGTCCTCTAAGGATTCACCTCCGTCGATCCAAATGGCCTTTGAAACTTCGTCCCTTACCTTGTCTTTCAACACCATGGTCTACCTCTTGACCATCAAGTTATCTTTTTCCAACTTTCTCCTCTGGCGTAGTCAAGTACTGCCATTACTGTAGTGTCAACATCTCCTTGGATATGTTGATGGCTCCATCACACCTCCTTCTGCAACTATCGGTTCTGGTGCCTCTGCCACTGTCAATCCAGCATTTACTCAATGGCAACAGACCGATCAACTTGTACTAAGCCTCCTCCTTGCTTCGTTGATGGAAGAAGCCCTGTCTGTTGTTGTTGGCCTGACCTCTTCGTATGTAGTCTAGTCCACTTTGGAGACCACCTTCAGATATCGTTTCAAATCCCGGGAGCTGCGTTTAAAAGATGAATTGTAGCACATGAAGAAAGATGCTCAATCTGTTGTTGAATATTCCCGTGAGTTCAAATCCGTTTGTGACCAGATTGTTGCCATGGGCCGCTCAGTAGATGACCTTGACAAAATACACTGGTATTTACATGGACTTGTGATGCGGGAGCATAAAAGAAAAAAGAATTAAATTAAATTAATTAAATTTATGTTGACTTTTGTTTTGTCCCACATGGGAGAGATATGCTTTACTTTTTCACTTGGAAGGCTATAAATAAAGCCTTACTTTGTCCTTTGTAATCATCCTTGAATATTATTAAATATATTTAGAGTTAAAGCATTTGTTTTCTCTTCCTCTTTGAGGTTATAGTTATCTTTTGCTTAGCCAACTTGGCTATTATCGCCATAGCGAGGTTTATTCTAACCTCATCACGATTGGCATCCATAGTAGGGTTTTCAATCTTGCTAAGATTGGGGTTCCTCGTGATGTCCCGGCATCAGCTTGGTATCAGAGCTTTGGTTTCTTCTTCAGGTATTTTTTTTTTCCTCCTTCTCACTTTTACTTTCAAGTAGCCATTATTCTAGTTTTTTTCCTTGCCTAGTCATTAGTTTACAGAGCTTTGGTTTAGGACAGTAAGTAGCTATTTAATTCATATGCATGTCTAGGAAAATTCTGTCAACAAGACAATAAGAGTCCAAGGAAAGTGGGTTTTAAGTGAGACCGCTTGTGACCCCTCCACTTTCCTGGGAATTTTCCTGGTGCGTATTGAACCATAGTAATACTTACTACTATATCAAGTTCCTGTGAATTATTTGATTTTTATACCTCATCACCCCTACCACAAAAATGCCACCAAAACCTCCAAATCGTCAAAGAACTGTTTGAGATATTGAAATTGAGGAATTAAGAAACCAAATCAAAGAACTACAAGAACAACTTGCAAGACAGGGAGTCACACGAGATCAAGATGATGAAATCGGTAATAGCTCCAACAGTGAAGGTGAGGGCACCAATCCATTTGGGGAAGACTTTTTATCTCGAGATGAATCTTCTAGGTTTCGTCCAAGAGGTCGAGGCAGTGAATTTGGGATTTCAAGTTTCACAGTAGACATTCCTGAGTTTAAGGGAAGACTTAAGCCAGATGATTTTATTGACTGGTTACACATGGTAGAAAGAATTTTGGAACTTCAAGATGTTCCTGATGAGAAGCGTGTGAAACTGGTTGCAATAAAATTGAAGAGATATGCATCTATATGGTGGGAGAATTTGAAACGGCAGCGAGAAAGAGAGGACCGTCATAAGATCAAAACATGGGAGAAGATGTGTTGAGAACTCAAACGTAAGTTTCTTCTAGCACACTATCGACAAGACACTTTTCTTCAATTTCATAATTTAAGACAAAGAACCATGTCAGTAGAAGAGTATACGATGGAGTTTGAGCAACTTTTTCTGAAGTGTGATATCTATGAACCAGAAGAGCAAACTATCACTCGTTATCTAGGAGGTCTTAATATAGAGATTGCAAATGTCGTACAATTACAACCATACTGGAGTCTAATTGATGTTATCCAGTTGGCGATTAAGGTTGAGAAGCAACGGGCACGGAAGAACACTATAAATTCTATTAGACAAAGGGAGACTACAACAAACTGTGGAGAACAAAGCTTAGCACCCGTTCCAAATCCTACAATAAACTCCTTCAAGACTCCTTATAGAAATGATAAAGAGGGTGGTTCTAGTCGCACTTCTAATGCCGCTTCAAGAAATGTTTCAAGTGCCAAGGCTTTGGGCATATCGCTTCTGATTGTCCAAATCGAAGAATTGTTTCACTTGTGGAGGAAGAAGTTATTGAAAATCATACTGAGGAGGATACAATAGGTGAAGTAGAAGTGTTTAATGAGGACATAATAGAAGTACATGCTGATAATGGAGAATCCCTTGTGGTACGCCACAGTCTGAGCACCGTTATGATGACTGAAGACGCAAGTTGGCTTCATCACAATATTTTCCATACAAAGTGCACATCCAAAGGGAAGGTTTGTAACGTCATTATTGATGGGGGTAGCTGTGAAAATGTTGTTGCCAATTATATGGTAGAGAAATTGAAGCTTCCAACCATAGTACATCCTCATCCTTATAAACTGCAATGGTTGAGGAAAGGAAACGAAGTCAAGGTGTCCAAGCATTGTTGTATTCAATTTTCTATCGGGGATAAGTATCAGGATGAAGTTTGGTGTGATGTTGTTCCGATGGATGCTTGCCACTTATTATTAGGACGCCCATGGCAGTATGATCGTCAAGTTCTTCATGATGGATACAAAAACACGTATTCTTTCAAAATGGATGGGGTAAGGGTAATGTTGACCCCTATAAGGCCAGAAAATCGTTTGAAGAAACCAGAGGAGCTTGCAGCATTTATCACGAGATCTGGTCTTAAGAAAGCTTGTCGGGAAATAAATCAAGTGTGTTTGTTACTATTGTGCGATGAAAATGAAGTGTCTCTTGCCTTGCATGAGAAAGTCAAGCACTTACTTCAAGAATTTTCTGATATTGTGCCGGATGAGATACCTCCTAGGTTGCCACTAACGCGAGATATTCAACATGCTATTGATTTCATTCCTGGCTCTGTCATTCCAAATAAACTAGCGTACCGCATGAATTTTAAAGAACATGATAAAGACGTGGGACTCGATTAGACCTGGCAAAATGGGTTCAGACCCGCGGGTCGGCTCGTACCCAGGTAAAAAATATAGGGTACGGGTCTAATAAATTGTACCCTTTTTTTTTGGACCCGTACCCGGCCCAACCCGTATAACTGATAGGTTAAAAGGGTGAACCCGCGGGCACCCGTTTTTGCAAAATGTAAAAAGTGACCTGCCCAGCCCTAACTCTTGACTCTTCTATCCCGCGCTATGCCTCTCCTCTCATTAGTCATCTCTCTCGCATCTCAATCTTCAACATAAGCCTTTCAATCTCTGATCAGTCAACTGAGTATCTCCCTCTTTGCCATCTTCTTCGTACCTCAGTAGCTCAGCTCCCTCTTCGATTAATCGTCACTCATCAGTACGGCAGTCACCTGATTCATTCATCCAGTCCGTCGCCGGTCGCCCTCACTCATCATCGTCGGCTAGTCATCTCCTCTCTCTCAACTCCCTCTTCGATTAATCGTCAGTCATCAGTACGTTTCTACACATTTGAAATGTATTTTGCCTTGGTTTGGTTTTTCTTTGAGTGGCTTTGTGTTTGTGTCTGTTAATCATATTATAATGGTGATTAGAATAGAGTGATGATGACATTGCTAATGAGGTTATTAATTTAAGCACATGAAAAGAATTGGTTAGAGCCACTTAGATCCGTGGATTCTTTTGATATCGCTTTCAATGTTGTTTTTAATCTTCTGGGTACGCTAGTAGTAGCAAGTAAGACTGCAAGAGCACCGATATTTGTACAAATTTCTTGAGTCTGTTTTAGAGAATTGATTAGTGAAACATTTAGTTGGAAATCAATAAGTTTTTGCAGTCATTTGCCTTTTCATGGCATCCGAAACGGCATGTATGTTTATAGTATTTACAGTTTTACACTAGTTGGTATGTACTGAAGATGACACGTCGAAGAAGAATTGGGTGTTTTTGTTAACATTGTCTCATTTGTGATATTCAATATGATGATATTTTTAGTTTGCTGAATTGGGTGCCAGTAGTTCTAACTTCTGATGAGCTCAATACTTGTCGTTGTTAATGATGATTTTCATTAATAATAGAGACTATGGTAATAAGTGCTGCCCTGTGCCCATTTGGTTGCTGGTTTATCCAAGTGCCTTTTTCTGTGATATACATCCTGTGTTTTTTTCTTCCCTCTTCTTTTTCCAAATGTGCTTTTTCATTGATCATAATATTGTCTTTTGCTTGTGTCTAAGAAGTTGATACCCCATTCGAATTAGCAGAACTAGTTTTACTGCTTTCCCCTTGTTTCACATGGTTTGAAGTAATTTGAAAAATCTCATAGCAGCAACATCCAAAATGCTTTCTCAAAGCTAGCTGATTTAGTAGTTTTTTATGTAATTATTAATCTTGAAGTTGATGCAGTAGATTGGAGTTGGAAGTTTTGTTAGCTAAAGCTAGTCATAGTTATGTAAATCTTCATTTTCGGTTACTAATGGAAATTACATTTCTCAAGATAAAATCCCAAGGCCTTTATATGCTTGTTTCTTAATTCTTATAAGGCATGCATGGACTGTATCTTTGCTGAAGACTTTGAATTAATAGAATTTATATAGATTTAAAAGTATTAGCAAAGGTGCCGTTCTCAGATTATGAAGGTAAACATGAACACGTATGCAGAAAACATAAGTTGATATATATATCATAATGGATAGTTAATTGATCTAACCTGATTGTAACATGTTGCGCCAACATATTAATATTAATAACTATAGCTGGTACAGAGTCAAAGTTTAAATCTGAGGCTGGGATGCCATGGTTTCATGAAAAAATGTACTAAACAAGTTGATGATACTAGAATAGTTGAACTCCATTGCACAAGAAATACCAGGAATATGTTTCACATACACTAAATGCAGAAAGAAAACAAACAGGTCTGGTCTAAAATTATCACAAATTGAAAGGTTTGCATTTTTTTGCATGATCATAAGAACATCTACTGATCAATTCTGACAGCCATACTCATACCTCCTTTCTGGATTGTATACAACTCATTGCAACTGATGTTAGCTGAATTCAAAAAATTCATCGAAATATTCATTTCTAGAAAGATATGCAAGTAGGTGATCCACATACGTATTCATGAATGAACACAGATCCACATACAATCTGCTTCTAAATTTTAGAAGTTGTGTTACATAACCCTTAAGATCCAATCTTGACCTAGTATATATAGTTATCCATTATCAATTAATATATAGTTAATCATCAATTGAAAGTTTATTTCTTGATGTTTGTTTTCTTATTCATTGTATTATCCTTTGAGTGTGTGTGAGAGACCTAATATATATATATATAATAATATATATATATATATTATATATATATATATATATATATATTATATATATATATATATATATATTTATATATATTTTGTAGTCTAGCATTGACATGGCGGATTCAGAAACTATAGATACGGACATGGTTAACGTGAGAGCAAGTGACGATGCTTCTACCAATAACATACGTTGCCTCGGAGTCTGCTTTAGTTTGGCAGTAAAGTGCTCAACAAATATTGAAGCCACTTCGACCAAAAAACCAGAATCTTTGATAGGCACTCGAACTTGGCTATGTGGATTGAGTTTGAAGGTAACATGTTAACATAATATTTCTTATATTTTATATTTACTTTATTAATATTTGTAGTTGATCATTGTTTTATAGATGATGAGGTGAATGATGATCGGATGATGGTCTTGATGTGCATTTACTAATCTCGAGACGTGGAATCAAGAGACTCTATCACGCCCACTTTGGGATGAACATTTGTTGTCCTAGAATGTTTTTGTTGAATATTGGATTATGTATTTGTTTATTTTAGTTGGTATTTATAGTTTATTGACTTATTTTGTTTGTTTATGTGTAATTGTGTATTAGTGATTTTGTATTTGTTTATTTTGGTTGGTATTTGTAGTTTTGTATTATATGTTATTGTTTGTTTATGTGTTATTTGTTTATTTTGGTTCCTATTTGTTTATATTCTTGATTGAATTGAATTTAGAGTAGTTGATTTATGGGGTGTAAATGTAAAAAATTAAAACTATAGGAATTTTGGGGTTGTAATGGTCATAATTGAAAACTGTTAGGGGTGAAACTGTAAAAACTAAAATCTGGAGAGAGAAAAAATGGGTCCACCCGTACCCGTATAGGGTAGGGCATGGGTCCAATTTTTTGGACCCGTATATCTCGACCCGTATAAGGGCCCGTACCCGTTTGACCCGGACCGTACCCGGCCCACCCACCCGTTTTGCCAGGTCTAGACTCGATGGCGAGTCTCTTCTAACCCCGGGAGAATGATGCGGGAGCATAAAAGAAAAACGAATTAAATTAAATTAATTATATTTATGTTGACTTTTGTTTTGTGTAACATGGGAGAGATATACTTTACTTTTTCACTTGGAAGGCTATTAATAAAGCCTTACTTTGTCCCTTGTAATCATCCTTGAATATTATTAAATATATTTAGAGTTAAAGCAATTGTTTTCTCTTCCTCTTTGAGGTTATAGTTATCCTTGGCTTAGCCAACCAAGATGGCCTTTTTGGCTATTATCGCCATAGCAAGGCCATGATTAGCATCCATAGTGGGGTTTTCAACCTTGCCAAGATTGGGGTTTCTCGCGACGTCCCGACGTCAACTTGGCTCTGCTTTCTCCATCTTTTCTACTACACAGTTATTTCTTTCATCTCTCCCTTCTTTTACTGAGATTGTTCCCATGACGGAGAGTTATGAAAATTTTGTTAAATCATTGGAGCTGCCTTCCACGGGATCCACTTTTGCCGCCTTCACTACCTTTCACAGTAGCAAATCTGCCTCTGCTCGTGGGGGTGGCCGTGCTTCTCATAGGGGTCGTCATCAACGCAACCGTCCTATTCGTTGTCAGATTTTTCGTAGGGAAAGGCATTACGCCACTTCTTGTCGTGACCGCTACTCCTATTCCTCAAATGCTACCAACCTTGTGAAGGCTTTTACCTCATGCACACTTAATGATAATCAGGCTTCTAATTGGTATACGGACACTGGAGCCATTATGCACATGACCAATGATGATACTCAGTTGGACAAGTCTGATACGTACACTGGTAAGGATCGTGTTATTATCGGTAATGGTGCCTCTCTTCCCATTTCTCACACCGGTACCCTCTCTCCAACCTCTTCCCTTACTTTAAAGGATGTCTTAGTTGTGTCTGCTTTAACCAAAAATCTCATTTCCATCAATAAACTTACCTCTGATTTCCCTTTTTCTATCACCTTTACTAATGACCGCTTTATTATACATAATCAAGTCACAAGAAAGGTGGTGGCAACCGGACGGCGTGAAGACGGTCTTTATGTGCTTGAGCGTGGACATCAATCTTTAATTTATGTTTTCTCTAATAATTGTCCTCGAGCTTCATTCAATGTTTGGCATGCTCGTTTGGGTCTTGTGTCTCACTCTATTATTTCTCTTTTGAATAAAAATCATTAATTATGTGTGACTTCTTTGCTTCCTACTCCCACTATTTATTCTAGTTGTTAACTTGCAAAAAGTCAGACTTCCATTTCAACATAATGACAAACGGACATCTCATGTTTTGGATCTTATTCATTGTGATTTATGGGGTCCATCTCCCGTTCCGTCCAATTTGGGTTATAAATATTATGTCATTTTTGTTGATGATCATTCCCAATTTACATGGCTCTATCCTTTGAAGTTTAAATTCGATTTTTATCGCATTTTTCTTCAATTTTAGAAATTTGTGGAAAATCAGTTTTCAATTAAAATCAAAGTATTTCAAAGTGATAGAGGCACTGAATTTACCTATCATAATTTTTGGGATCATTTACTAAACAGTGTCATTCATTATCAAATGTCTTGTCCTTATACATCGGCCCAAAACGACCGTGCAAGCGCAAACATCGTCATATAACTGAAACTAATTTAATGATGCTCTTTCACTCACATGTCCCTCTGAAATTTTGGCTTGATGCCTTTAGCATGGTTGCTTTCACCATTAATCGGTTGCTCATGCCTACTCTTGATGGCTTGTCTCCTTTTGAGCTTCTGTATGGTAAGTCTCCCATTTATTCTAATTTTCATCCTTTTGGTTGCCTTGCATTTCCATGCTCACGCGATTCTGCTTCTCACAAATTAGCCCCTCGCCGTCGTCCATGTGTTTTTCTTAGCTATAATATGTCTCACAATGGCTTTTGTTGTCTTGATCGTTCCACTAATCATGTCTTTATTTCCAAGCATGCTATTTTTTATGAACTTAATTACCCTTTTAAGGAACTCCTTGCTCTAGGCCTTTGCCTAACTCTCCTATTAGTGCATTTCTTGAGCCTTCTACCATCCCAGTGGCCGAATTACCGACTCAGCCCGATCCCATACCACGTCCGTGTGGTTCTTGCTTAACTGACCCATCTGCTAGTTTTGTGCCTCTTTCTGTTTTATAGGCACCTGATGTTGAGCCCACTATCCTTTGGTGCATGAGCCTTTGCATGCCTCAACTCTCATGCCCGCTGACCTAGATCCTGTCACCAACGTATCCTCCCTTACAGCCTCGAGCTGTCCTCCTCTAATTGGCACTCATCCGATGCAGACTCGAGCTAAATCAGGAATTTTCAAGCCTGTCCATCGATCCCATGTGTGCACAGTTCCTCACTCTGGCCTATTCCACTCTCTTCTTACCATGCGCGAGCCCAAAGGCTTCAAGTCTGCTGCCAAACATCTCGGTTGGATTGTTGCCATGGATGAAAAAATTCAGGCCCTTCATAAGAATCATACATGGGATCTAGTACCTAAACCGTCCAACAAAAATGTTGTGGGCTCCATATGGGTTTTCCGCATCAAATATCTATCTGATGGCACTGTGAATCGTCTTAAGGCTCATCTTGTTGCAAAGGGCTATACACAACAACCGGGCCTCGACTTCACTAATACTTTTAGTCTTGTTGTCAAGGCTTCCACAGTCCGAGTTGTTTTATCCCTCGCTGTCTCTAATAATTGGCCTTTTCGGCAACTTGATGTCAAAAATGCATTTTTTAATGGTCTTTTACAGGAAGAGGTTTATATAGCTCAACCGTCTGGATATGTTGATCCTAAATATTCCACACATGTTTGTCGGCTTCACCGGGCTCTCTATGGTCTCAAGCAAGCTCCACGTGCTTGGTTACATCGCTTTAGCTCTTTTCTCTTGGCTATTGGCTTCAGTCGTGCTGACTCATCTTTATTTGTTCTCTCTAAGGGTGCTGACTTAATCTATTTATAACTCTATGTTGACGACATTGTCGTGACTAGCAGCAATTCGACACTCCTCAATGGATTTATTGGCAAGCTGACTCGTGAATTTGCCACCAAGGACCTTGGATCTTTGAACTATTTTTTGGGCTTGGAAGCTCATCGCACGTCTACTGGTCTTTTTCTTAGCCAAGCCAAGTACGCCCATGAGATCTTATAGCGTGCACAGTTAGTTGACTCCAAACTGGTGGGTACTCCCATGGTTGTTGCTTAGCACCTTTCCACGGTTGGCCTAGATTTTGATGATCCATCCCTCTACCAGTCGCTCGTAGGTGCCCTTCAATATCTCACAATCACTCGTCTGGATATTGGTCACGCTATAAGTGTTGTCAGTCAGTTCATGCATAAGCCGTCTATTTTTCATTTTCAGGCTGTTAAAAGGATACTATGCTACGTTAAGGGGACTCTTCAGTTTGGTTTATCTTTCACTCCATCTTCTTCTAGAGAACTCATTGCTTATTCAGATGCCAAGTGGGTTAGGTGTCCTGATACGCGTCGCTCAATTTCTAGTTATGCCGTTTATTTTGGTGGTAATCTAGTGTCCTAGAGTTCCAAGAAGCAACCAACAGTTTCCCAGTCCAACTGTGAATCTGAATATCGGGCATTGGCCCTCACTGCCGCTGAGGTTAAGTGGCTGCGACATCTTCTTCGGGATCTTCATGTGTCTTCTCCATCTCCTCCGATCATGCTTTGTGATAATCAAAGCTCCATTTTTCTCGCTGTCAATCCAGTCTCTCATAAGCGTTCTAAGCACATTGATTTGGATTATCATTTTGTGAGAGAACTGATGGCCTCCGGAGAACTCAAGATTCGTTATGTCCTCACTCACTTACAAATTGCCGACATGTTCACCAAAAGTCTCGGTCGACCTACCTTCATATTTTTAAGTTCCAAGCTTCGCATCTTTGATTCCGAGACACTAGGCTTGCGAGGGGTTATTATGGATATAGAAGGATCCGCAAGATCCTCCTCAAATCATGTTGCATCTTTTATCAAAACCCAATCCCATGATTCTAGGCAATCTCTTGATTATAGACAATAGTTATAGATGGAAATGTTGACTTTGTACGTAAATCATCTTGTTGTAATATTGCTCTGTATATTTTATAAATGAGACGTGCACCACCAGACAACTTCAAGGTGGTTTTTCAAACATTGTCAGAGGAGAATCAAAGTCATTGTAGAATTGAGTGATTAGATTTGGCAACTTCACCACACTAATTGAATGGAGATTAATGTTTTTCTCAATCATCCAAATGAGCAACAAGTTATGTATGCTTTAACTGAAGAATAAATCATTTCTACAATTAAACACTAAGAGAAATGAAATAATCATGAGGACGATAGTACGGAAATACAAAAAATTTCGTACTAAGAAGCTTTAAATATACTTGAAAAACTAGAATATTTTGGCTTCAACAAGAAAATGTTTATGCTAGCGAGTAATGTACCCACAAGTTAAAAGATGTGGTAACAACTCTAAAGCATAAATCATTATCCCAAACAACTTTAGATAAATATTTTATTTTATCTTAAACCTTTAATGTAACGTAACATATATTTTTTTTTTTTTGCATTATACAAATAATTGTTATTATTTGGAGGCAACTTTCCTTAAGACGGGAATTAAAAAAATTATAACTTATTACAATATGAAGTTTATTCTTATTTATAGCTATCTCAAATTAGGAATATAATTTTTTATGACTATATAGAATTTATTCTTATATAGAGTTTACTATATAGAGGTTTTACTATAATAGAATATTCTCAAAATATATCTAGATTCCATAAAAGTCATAGGCTTGGGATTGTATTGTTGGGAAGGACTATCGCGTCGAGCTATGCATACTCTTAAGAAGAACATGATAAATTTGAGATAAGGTTAAATTAATTTCTATTAGCTGGTCCGTATCTCCTGGATTTATACCACTAATACGACTACGTATTGCATCATGATTCCATCATATTAAAGAGTTTTCACAAAACCTTTTTCGAGATAATGAAATGGTGGAAACTAAGCCAGATTCAATCGGACGATCATGATGAAAGGAGCAGGAAGAGAGAAGTTGAGCGTGCACGCACCGTATTCCTTTCACCGTAAAAAAAAAAAAAAAATTTGTCTCACTCACTCACGGCGTTTCACTGTAGGAGTGTAGGGTATGGAAAAGGGGAGGAAAGGCAGAAAACCGAAATTCTCGATTGTCTCACAGATGCAATACGGTGCGCGTGGGCCATAAACTCGCCCATACCAAATCTCTCATTTATGGCAACATATTTTATTATTTTATATTACTTCTGTTTCTGTATTGCCCACTTTTTCCTCTCTCTCATGTTCTGTTTCATGAACCTATTTATTTTTTTTCCTTCTTTTATTTCATCATCTTCTTCTCTCTTAACTAAAATAACTCCAAAAAAAGTGTTGTTTTGGTTCGGTTTTTGGTGAGTCATGAGCCAAGCGGAGGAGAGGTGTTCAGGAAGGGACTCAATGTTCTCGGGTTTGTGTTATGTTATCTCCATTTTTGTTTACTTAACTTTCCTTTGATCTGGGTAACTGGGTTCAGGTTAAAACAACTTTTTTTTCCTTAATGGTGCTGTTTTATCTGCTTTTAGTGTTGTTATGGACAATGTCTGTCATATTAAGCCTTTTAACACCTGGGTTTGCTTTTTTTGTAGCCTTTCTTCCTCGTGTAGTCTTGTTCCCTTTTAAAGAACTGTTTTTTTTTTGGTTTTTTTCATTTTGGTCATTACGGCTTTATATGTTAAAAAGCTAGAAATGGCAATGTATGTTGGATAGTGATTTTGTATATGGATATACAATGTAGAAATGTATAAAGTTTTTTGTTTGGTTTGGGTTCTGCATGGTTTGGTGGTGAAATCCTTTAGGGTATAAGCGTTGCTATTGGTCTTAGGTATTACTGAGAATATGCATCCTTCTTTATCATCAAGGATTGTCATTAACTTTTGGAATGTGACTCGTGATTTCACATGATGTCTATATGCATTTATGTCTCGGTGGTGGATGAGCATGATTAGTGAAGCAGAGTTTTTGGTGATTGTGAATTGACTACTGAGCGCTGTGGAGGTTAGAATGTTGAAGGGGGACCAATGGCATGACCATGAAAGTCATAGATGGAGATATATCCTTCCAGCCACTAGTAATTTTGTGCTGGGGAAAAATCTTTTCAAAATTACTAGAGTATATGAATCTTATAAGTAAGAAAATCATAAAGTTTTCAGGGTAGACATGATTGTGGGAATAGTATCAATGAGATCACCTCTGTGACAGTTTGATCGGGTTTGTGCTGTGAAGATTTCATTGTAACGATAAAACATGTCATCATGGATTCAGTTCTTTCTTTCAATATTTCTTTTTGGAATCGTTAGTCACAATTTTCAGCACAGTGGTTACTGTTAATCTTTTTGAAATATCTAAAACTTCATAAGATACTGCAGCTATACTCTATTAGATTCCTTTTGCTTGAATATGGTGCAAGTGTGTGATTCAGGTTTTAATGTGAAGAAATGTGTAATTCATTGATGAGTTAATCTCTTAATCCATTCTAGTATAGGTCTCTGGGGTTCTTGTTTCCACCTTGTTGTGTTGCTTGCATTCCATCAGCCACTAATTGAAGTTTGCAGTCCAAAAGTTTTTTGAACTTTAGCACGTTGGTCCTACATGGTTCTGTTTACAAACTTTTTTAGTGAATGCTCAACTTTACTAAATGTGCTCATAGGTATCTGGAGTACAAACTTTGGCAATTAATTTATTGATTTGTTGTTTTCAGGATTTGTACTTGATCCAGAGAAATGCAGTCAACTTACTTTGGGAGAGAAAAGAGAGCTAGTTTATGAGATTGCCCAATGGTCGAAAAATGCCTCAGAGATTCTTAGCTCATTTAGCCGCAGGGAGCTTCTTGAAATCATCTGTGCGGAGATGGGTAAGGAAAGAAAGTACAGTGGCTACACTAAATTTCGAATGATAGAGCACCTTCTGAAGTTAGTTTCTCAGAATTCCCAGAGGAATAACACAGATAACATTCCTGCCTCTTGGGCCAAAACTCAAACTGGATTCAAGAGGAAACGGCAGGAAGAATCCTTGACTAAACAATTAAATGACCTAAACCAGGTTACTCTAGAATGTGGTAAACCGAAGAATGTTAAAAATAAAGTGTGTCAGAATGTTGCCTGCAGAGCGGCATTGAGTTTGACTGATGATTTGTGCAAAAGATGCTCTTGTTGTATTTGTCATCAGTATGATGATAACAAGGATCCTAGCTTGTGGTTGATCTGTGGCTCTGATTCCTGTAATGATAATGAATCATGTGGAATGTCCTGCCATTTAGAATGTGCTTTGGAGGATAAAAGAGCTGGTGTTAAGATCGGTTGTTCAACGAAGTTGGATGGAAGTTTCTACTGTGTTTCTTGTGGGAAAGTTAACGGTTTACTGAGGTAAAAAACTTTTTCTTCAGCACATAAGAGAAGTTCTATTTTATCATTCTTTAAATGCATATATACTACATAAATATTTGATAGTGTGTAGCTAATCATTATAGCCAAACCTAAATAACACTAATAGTTATTTGAAAATATTTGTGTCTAGAAACACTGGGACAAATTCACACATGCACGCATACACCTTGCATACACCTTATAATTGTTGTTCCAGTGGTAGTTTGTAGTGTCTCTTTGGATACTCCCGGGGTAATACTGTGAAAGCAAAGTATGTGTTTGTATTTGAAAAAAAAGACAGGAGGAAAAATTTGCAGGGACAATTATCTGTGTGTGCATGTAAATGTAGATTTGCATTCAGGAATCTTGTAATTCAAGATTCATCTCCTCAACATGTATGAAAAGGCTGTTAGATACATGTGCATGTTAGTCGCCTTGATTAAAAGTGTCCCTTCCATTTTAGGCTTTCATTCTATGGTTCTCTAACTTATTGTCAAGGAACTAGTTTATCAGCGGCACTTTAAGCTTAGATATATGCAATTGCCTTCATTTATATTATGTTTCTATGTCATAAAACATCACATATCTTGGTTTTACATGAGCGTAATCTCAAGATGTGGCCCAATTGAGCTCGACTTGGACACAGAAGAATTTGATGCTGTTAGACTGATCATGGCATTTTTCCTTTTTTAAGAAATTAAAAAGGAAAAAAAAATGAAAACCTAACCGGTCATGTAAAGAAAGAAGAGGAAAGAACTTGCTAACTAAGTGGTTAGTCATTTACAGAACCTGGAGAAAGCAAATGTTGATTGCCAAAGAGACCAGAAGAGTGGATGTTCTGTGTCGACGAATCTCTTTGAGTCACAAGATTCTTTTAGGAACTGAGAAATACCAAAGGTTGCTGAAAATAGTGGAGACTGCCTTACAGACACTGAAAAATGAAGTGGGACCTCTGAACCTGTTATGCACAAAGATGGCCCGTGGTATTGTCAACAGGCTGTCATGTGGTGCTGAGGTTCAGAAATTGTGTGCTTCTGCAGTGGACGCTTTTGGTTCCCTACTTGTTATTGATCCTTATCCAGCTCAGATAGAAAAGAAGCCACTGCGTAAGTTTCTTAACACGCTTTATAATTTGAAGTTCAATCTGTGAAGTGTCTACATCTCAAGGTGGCACAAAAATTATTTGTGTCGACATTACTATATCTGGACGCTTTAGTTTCGTAAATAATTGTCGTCATAGTTGTGGGGGAATACAGAGACTCAATCTTAATTGGTCCTCTGAGAAAGTCTTCCAGATGTTGTAAAACAATCTTGTTCCCTTCTTTTTTCACATGTATTGCTTATTGTTTTAATTTTTCTTTTGGAAGCTTGCTTGATCCGGTTTGAAGAATCCTCCGCAACCTCAGTCGTCATTGCACTGGAATACAAGGATCATCTAATAAAAAACTTCGCAGGCTGCAGGCTGTGGCATCGTAAGTCAAATATGAAGGATTATCCAGAACACCCTACTTTCATTGTACTCAGGCCAGAGAAGAGATTCTCACTAACAGATCTTGATCCTTCGACTGAATATTTCTGCAAGGTTTCTCTGTTCAAAAGCACTGGAATTTTTGGTGTTTGGGAAGCTAAATGGATCACACCTGCATCAAATGGAAGCTCTGTTCCAAAGTTAGAAGAATATAGAAAGGCTGAAAATACTACAATAGCTCAGATCCATTCTCAAGTGGAATCAATTAATTCTAGCAATACTAAATTAGCTTCCAGTGAGCCCTTTGTAAAGCGTCCACCTTCACTGGCTGACATCAAGAAGAACAAAGATGAGGGGCTCTATTTGCCGCCTCCTCTACTGAGCCCCAAACTAATTTCTCCTTCCACACCTTGTAAATGTG
Organism: Pistacia vera; assembly: GCF_008641045.1. Lineage (NCBI taxonomy): Eukaryota > Viridiplantae > Streptophyta > Magnoliopsida > Sapindales > Anacardiaceae > Pistacia > Pistacia vera. The sequence continues at coordinate 490,494 of NW_022196349.1, read as the reverse complement.
ATGGAATGCGGAACGTACCAGGCTTGGGTTGTGAAAGGAGAATGGAAGAGAGTGATTACGAATATTCTGTTAGAGTAGTGAAATTGTTAGAGCAAGAAGGGCACATAGATGAATATTTCAGAGTAAAGTTTCTCACTTGGTTCAGCCTTAAAGCAACGATGCAGGAGAGGAGGGTGGTCAGTGTTTTCGTTGATGCTCTTATTGATGACCCACCAAGCTTGGCTGGGCAACTCGTCCACACCTTCAAGGATGAGATTTGTCGTGAGCAGAAACCTGTTCATGGGAATGGTTTCTGTACCAAGTTGTGGCATTAAGGAGTCGGATTCACATAGTTGACTAGTTCTTTACTCAAAAGTTAAATATGAAGCTCCTTAGATTTTGTTTTCATATAATATCATTCGCATGGCAGATTGACTAACCTAAGTTAATTGTTTTTGTTTGGTTGTCTCATAGCTGAGTGCATAAATCTAATTCAAAGGTCTAAGATCTTGAATGGAACCACTGAAAAGAGTTAGTTAATTATTCGACATCCATAAAACTTTGTAATGCGGAATTGCATAAAATGAACAGATTGATAGACATTTGAATCAGATCAGGGACAACTTCCTCTGCTCGTTGGAGTTCTTTGTTGTTGCTATTTCAAACTAAATAAACATAGATGTACCAGAGTAAAACAGTTTCCAACATTCTATGCCGTCATAAACAAAATAATGTACATATACATATAATAATCAAATAAAGGCATGTCTAAATTTTGTGATCTCTATTGGAATTTGCACTTATGCATAATTATATTAAGATTTGCTCCATTGGACTCTGATAAAACTGTCATGTACTGGGTGAATCATTAACAGCTTCATTAAATGAGGCAGCGAGGTATTCTGCAAGGCTCTGCTGCGAACTAGATTTATTTGAAGCTTCTGAAACTCTTGGTTTTTTCATGCTAATGGATTTTGGAAGCCAGGAATTTGAAGATCCAGGGCCTTTCAAACTTCTATTCTTCCATATAAGGGGTTGCACTTGCTGCCATGGGTCTTCATCCATGGACTTGTGGTAGAAGATCTGTGGCCCCTGTCTTCCTTCTGGTCCTGAGCCACGAGAATGAAAACCTTGCCCTCTTGCACCACTCTGCCCCAAACCTGAGTTTGTGCCGCTGCCATTCCATCGGCTCCTACCTCTTCCTGAACTCGGACCAGGACTGCCTCCACGCCCTAAACCAGGGTTTGGACCGCGGCCATACCACTGTGGCCTTCCTTGACCATAATTGATATTAGGACTTCTTACTGGTCCAAAGCCAGGGCTGAACGGCTGACCACCTCTTGATGCGCTAGATGGAGAATTATAGATGGCTGTGCCTCCGGAACCATTCCAGGCCTCAGGAGTTCCTTGATGCATCACAGGAAAAGGATTGATCAGTCCTCTTGGGTTTCTTTGGCCATGGGGCCCAGAGCTGTAATAGCCAGTTGTGGCATTCGATCCATTCCAAGCTTCAGGAGTTCCTTGTTGAGTTGCCATTCCTCTTGGGCTTCCATAGCCAGCAGCATTGTTATAAGGACCTTGTGCTTGATACATTCTCTGATCAAATGAAGAATTACTTTGCAATTGATGAGCAGGAGAGGGTCTCATCTCAGGGTTTCTTGGTCCTGATAAATCAGAATAAAAAAGTTCAATGAACTAAAAATAAAATGAAGGCTACTGAAATGAAAATTCATGTGATTGATTAAAACCAAAGTGAAAACACAAACACAATCAAGATAAAGTAAATCAGACTACAAGAAACTTGAGTTAATTTCAACTAAAAACTTGAGCATGAATTTAAACAGCTAAACCATGTTTAGAAACAAGAGAGTCCAAAAAGAATGTTTGACAGATGTCTTCAATATAACAATATGAAGCCGCCCAAGTTAATAGTTCAGGCCACAAGAACCCGAGCAATTTAATAGGCTAACAAACACAAAGGACACAATAGATCAACACATGTAAGAATACATTATTAGAGAAAATTCAACCTGGAAGGGATGATGAAGGCTGTGGCATTGCAGACGCACTAAAACTAGGAGGTTTAAAGTAATATTGCGCAATCTGGTTATCTGGCTGCCCCCTCTTCTTGTTACAAGAAAATGCTGCCATAGGGTCTGTGTAATAGTCAAACCTTGGAGTCGCATAAGACTCCCCCTGTGCTGGTTGACTTGCAGACTTCTCAAGCAGTGGATTAGAAAGGGAATCAGGCACTGCAAAAGTCTCGACATTACTACAAACTTCAGCCTGTTCAGCCTCCATACGCATTGCTCTCAATCTTTCCCTTCTTTTCTCTGATTCCTCCATTTAACCTAGGAATCAAAACACAAGGTCACAATCCCATTATCATCGATGCAAAATCATACGGAATCATTGTCATCAAAAGTAATTTTAATTTCAAATTCAAAGCTTCAAATAATTACAAAACCAAGTTTCTCTCTCTTTTTTTTTTTTTTTTTTCTCAAAGAAAATTGTATAACCGCTAAACTATCAGTAACGGTAACAACAATCACCTCTAACAAGCTTGTAAAAACAAATTACAAATCCCCAACTATTAATACGTGAAATATTACAACCAAAAGTTGTATATAAACCCTAAATAAATGCAAACTGTTATTAAAGAGACTACTGGATGTACTTCTGAGAAATTTGAGAAAGGAAAAAGAATACAAAACCAGGAAGCTCACCGAAATTAGAAGACCGGATATCACGTGAAATTCAGCTGGTTCTGTATTTCGCTTGAAAATTTGAAATTTCGATTCCGTTTCACAATTGTGCCACCAAATTCCGTTTGTGTGAGAGAGAGAAAGCGCGAGCGAGGGAGGAGTAGAGATGAGATGGGCAAGGCACCTTATTGACGCTTACGGTGCCGTTTTGATAAATGCCGTGATTGCCCGAACCGTTTAACCGGGTCAATAGAACACGGAGCCCCCACATTAAATAAACCTATAGTCCTATACTAGGGCTTCTCAGCCACCTCATTTAAATTCCAAAGCTAGCCTCCACAGACTCACCGACACCGTTTGATCAACCTCTAACTATCTTCATCAAAACACTCATCCTACGGCTGTGATGACTTTCCTCTAGTATCTTCCGTACCCGCGAGTTCTCCTTCTCCAAAAGTACATTCAGAAGAACGCGAGCGACAGATTCGAGTGAACACTGAAACTATCTCCTCGTGTTTTAGAAAATTCGCCTCCTGTTTTCCTCTTCCGGAAAACAAAAAAAAAATAAAAATTAGCGAGTTTTTGTGGATAACTTTTATCTAAACTGCCAGAACTTAACCTAAACGACGCCGCTCCGTCTCGCTTTTCTCTAGCTAGCGGTTTCATCAGATACCAAACAGTTTCTACCTTCCTTGATCAATCAATCCACCATTACAAGAAGCAGGGAGCAACTTTCGAACCATGCCCACGAACGACGGTTTCTCAGGTGTGTCTTTAGTATTGCTAAAACATTGACGAGCCTTCGAGGAACCTTATTCTTTTTCTTTTTTAAATTTTCCTGTGTAGAAATTTATTTTGAGGGTTGTTGGTAGTTTTTTTTTTTGTACAAAATTATCGATTTGTTGGATATTTTGTTATTTAGAAGCTCTTTTTGTCGTTGTGCAATTAGAGATTTGTATATATTTTGTTAAGCTTTTCTGGAAGTTCATGTTGTAGAAGAGCTTTCTCTGTTATGTATTTCCTCCGCTGTATATTTTGATGATATTTGTGTGTGTTGATTATATTTGTGGAAATGATTTTTCTACTGAATAGAGGATTTTTCTCATTTTGGATATTACTTGAATGAATTGATTTCTGAATAAAATTATTGCTTTGTGTAACATATATGAAACTGATTGAGAATATTATTATTAGTGATTGATGTTAACTTATTTTGTGTTGTATGGCAGGTGTTTCGAATTGTTATGTATTCAAGAGCCGATTACAGGAATATGCTCAAAAATTGGGACTTCCTACGCCTGTTTATGAGACTACCAAGGAAGGCCCATCTCATGAGCCTTCATTCAGATCTTCCGTTGTTGTGGACGATGTCAGATACGATTCTTTGCCAGGTTTTTATAATCGTAAGGCAGCGGAGCAATCAGCTGCTGAAGTTGCACTTATGGAATTAGCAAAACTTGGTCAAGTGAATCATTCCATCTCTCAGCCTGTTGTAAGTCTATATATTTAATTTGTGGAATCCAATTAACAGCTGCATTTTTTTGTGGTATTCAAATTGAAAACACCCTTTATTCGAGCCTTAACAGCTTGTGGCTGCATTCTAGATATGTACGCCATATTTCTGAATGGTCGGATGCCTTCAGATTGAAATTTACTGACATCAAATGCTTACTTGTTTGAGATATCACATGCTTAACTTTGTTAAAATCATATACAATGGCTATATTTGATGTTTATCATATGCCTTTCTTTTCCTTCTGTTTCTTAAGGAAGCCAATAGTGTTTCTTTTTTGTCTTGAGTTACTGCTAACCTGCTTCATTGGATGTTGTTTCAGCATGAAACAGGTTTTTGCAAAAATCTACTTCAGGAATATGCACAAAAGATGAATTATGCTATTCCAATGTATCAGTGCCGAAAGGATGATGCACCAGGACGAGTGCCTCATTTTTCATGTACCGTTGAAATTGGAGGCATTCAGTATATTGGTGCTGCAGCAAGAACAAAGAAAGAAGCGGAGATCAAAGCTGCCAGAACTGCACTATTAGCCATCCAATCAAGTGCATCTGAGTTATGTGGCAATCCAGTTGGCAACTCTCAGTTAACTGTAATTCCCTGCAGGAAGAGGGGAACAGAGTCAGTTGATAAACCTGAGGTGGACGAGAATGTAAATGTTCCAAAGCCAAAGAAAGCTCGATTCAAAAAGAAAACGTTGAATAAGTTTTCTGGAGACAAAACAGGTCGTATCCAAGTTCAAGGTACCAGCAACATGGTTCTTAATGTGGCTGCTAATTTGGATGGATCACAAATGGGTCAAACTAATGCATCTGGGATTCAAGTTGTTGGTTCTTGGGCTATGTCTACAGAAGCAGCTAGGAATTTCCAAGGAGGGAGATTGGACATTGAACCAACTAAGGGGGAAACATTTGCTGGGAAAGATCCTTCCACTCAAAATGGGCATTCAACAGCCACAAGATGTAACCAGAGTGTTCATGAGGCAACTGGATATTCATCAGTTGTAAACTCTAACCAAAGTGGTTCTGAGGGTCTGAGTGGGGCAATGTCTTATGGAGATGCACCTGCTTTGGCGAAGGAGGAGAAAGAGCCTGGTGTGCAATCAACATTTGCAAATTCTAACGAAAACAGCGGTGAAGCTATAACCTTGGTAACATCTTTTTCTTAGGGTGATACAACTGTTTTGGCTAAGGAGGTAAATGAGACAACTAGAGTCGAGCAGGTGTCTCCACCAGTAATAACAATCCCATTCTGAGCCAGATGTAGTCTTCATGTTTCATTCCTGGGATAAAATAACAGGATGAAATAAATCAAGCAGATTTAGCTGGAGCAATAGTATCTCAATGAAATAGCTTTCCTCTTAATGCTTGAATTTTGTTTTGCAGTTAGGAAAGGTGATGGATGAGGGTGTATCCAGATATTGAAATGTAATAGGTTTTACGGGAGTTGATTGGCATCATGGACCATATATCTGAATATTAGACGTCATTTACTTGTTATCTTTTGTACGCTATATTGGCTTCATTCAGAACTGATTTCATTGGTTGTTTGGCCGTGTTGAACTTGAAAACTTCATTTACATTATACTTGCGTGGCATAATGGCGAAATTAATTTCATGCATTACGTCAACAAGTTTTTTACTTAGCATTTAAGCAATTTTCCGCCATGATTTTCTTTTGTGATTTATACAAATACCATTAAGAGTGCATTTGGTTCAAAAAATGTTAGATTATTGAGAATGTTGGATTATTAAAAAGTTAGATTACATTGAAGATTACTGAGAATCTTTAGGAAAATGTGTTTGGTTAGTTGGAATAAATTAGTGGGTATGTTTTATTAATATGTTTGGTTGGAAGGAATAAATTGGTGGGTATATTATTTAAATTATTGAATTGTCTTTTAATTAAATATTATTATTATATTATATTTTAATATTGATTATTATTTGGATTATTGTAACCCTTTTGCATTTAAAAACTTAGCAAAAACAATCCCATAATAAAAGTTTAAAAAATCAACAAAGCACCCCCACAATCCAACCACTGTCGGCCGTCGGCAACCACCGTCGGTAACCTAATGGCGCACGGAAGGCAAGAAATGGTCTCCGTGTGTCGTATGACCATTTTCGGTCAGAGATCTAGTCGGAAATGACTAGATCGTGACAGATCTATCTGTTGACGGCCATCAATGGCCATGTCTGTAGCCGTTAACGGCCATCAATTTGGTCTTCATCGGCTAAATCGTGACAGATCTGGTCATTAACGGCCAAATCGACAAATCTGGTCGTTGACAGCCAGATCTGTCACGATCTGGCCATTTTCGGCCAGATATTTGTCCGAAAATGGCTATATCGATACACGACGGCCATTTTCGGCCTTTCATGCTCCTTTACGACGGCGACTGGCCCTGGCGATTGTTGTCGGCGGCAGGTGGGTGAGGGTGGTGGCTTGGGTGGGTTGCAATTTGTTTTGAATTCAAAGGTAATTTTGTCAAAAAAGTTAATTAATTTGGATGAAATAGTAAAAACAATATTCATGTAAATAAATTTAAAAATAAGGGTATTATTGTCTTAAAATTTTATTAATAATGGATAAAATTATAACAAAAAAAAAAAAATATACTGTGGTAATCTTACAATACGTAAGAAAATAGAGGTAATCAGATTATCTCAAATATTACCAACAGTAACTATTATTAGTATTTAAAGATTATCGGAATCTTATATTACTTGACAACCAAACGTGATAATCAAGTAATATAAGATGACATAACTCAGGTATCTCTTATTACCCCTAACCAAACACCCCCCGACAATTTTCTAACGCCTAATCATAGCCTTAGAGTCTTGGACCATTTAAGATCAACTGAAGGGTATATAAGCCCATAGAGCCAGCCCCTTGGATCAATGTCACATTTGATGACATAAGTCACATAATAAAAAGAAAATAATCAGCCAGAAAGATAAAAGTAGAAGAGGCACAGTTAGCTCTATTCCGTTAAATATAACTGCAGAGACTTAACGGAGTCGGAGAGAAGGTCTTTGATAAAAGAAATGGAACATCCAAAGCGTTTTGGTTTTACTTCATCCTCATCCCTTAATTTCCTGGTCTCTGTATTTCTTCTGCAAACTGAAGATTGAAAATTAAAAAGAGAAAAATAAGAGGGAACCTCTTTGATTTGGGTCTCTCTACTCTACGAAAATGCACGGTAGACCTCGCAAGCCTTCGAAACCAGAAGATGAAGCAGCTTCAGCCGCCAAAGCTCAGAAACTTCGCGCCCTCCAATCTCAATTCCTCCACAATCATCACAACAACATGTAATTTTTTTTTTTTTTTTTAACTTTTCTCTCACTTTCTCTTCGATTCTCGCGATCCAAACATTTCTTTTTATTAATCTGTGGATTTTTTTAGTTACACTAAGGAAGCTGTAGACCTGAGCGCCAAGCTGCTGGAGATCAACCCGGAATCATACACGGCCTGGAACTATAGGAAGCTCGCTCTTGAGCACAACCTGAGTCAGTCCGAGTCCGATTCTGACTCGTTCAAATCACTTCTTGATGAAGAACTAATAGTGGTGCGTTTTTATAAATCAAGTTTTTACCTTGGATTTTATGTTTGGCTGCTTAGATGTAATAAGATAATATATGTTAGTAACTTAAATTAATAGAAAGCATGAAAAAAGAATCAATTTTCCTACTGAAAATGCATTGGTGAGATAAAAGGAAAGTTTTAGTATTAAATTTTCAATAAAATTTCATATAACTGTTTGTTTTTAGGTAAATTATGTGTTAGCATGATAATGAGTTTTGAATGTATTGTAAAGGTAGAGAATGCATTGAGGCAAAATTTTAAGTCTTATGGAGCGTGGCATCACAGGAAATGGGTTTTGAGCAAGGGGCATTCATCTGCAGATCATGAGTTGCGACTTTTGGATAAGTTCCAGAAGGCTGATTCTCGGAATTTTCATGCATGGAATTACCGGAGGTATAGATCTTGTTCTACTTCTTTATTTTTCATTTAAATTCGTGCATATTCAAAGTAATCATTTTTTTTTTTTTTTATTTGTTTGTGAATTATTTCCCAGATTTGTGGCAGCATTGATGAACAGATCAGAAGAGGATGAATTGAAGTATACAGAGGATATGATTAATAACAATTTTAGCAATTATTCTGCCTGGCACAACCGAAGGTATGACTGATGTTTACTAATTGCTTCTCAGTTGAAACAATCTGATGTTGTTTATAGTTATCACAGTGGGAAGTAATTACCATGCCAATATTTGCTGAATAAGATTTAATTGTATAACTGAAAGTTTCCGTGGCAAAGTCTTATCTTTAGATTTAAATTTGTCAACTAGGAAGTTGTACAAATAGTGGAATCTTCTTGAAGTCATCAACCTTCATGCTTGGTTTGATTAAGCTGTTATTATCATTGTTATAACTGTATGTTTTCTTATGAGAAATCAGCAACATGCATAATCACATGTTCATTGGTTTATAAGTATGGTTTTCTATGTTTCTCTGCTAGCTGAAAAGATATGAAACCATATATACCCTACTGTGGGGACTTTTGCAGTGTGCTCCTATCCAATTTGCTTAAGAAAAAGTCTGAAGGGTTTCAAAAAGAGAAAGTTTTACCAGAGGAATATGAATTTGTACACCAAGCTCTTTTCACGGACCCAGATGATCAAAGTGGGTGGTTTTATCATCTTTGGCTTCTTGATCAAACAGTCAAAGTTGATTCTCCCCTGCTTGTTTCTTCTTGGCCTGCTAATGGTTCTGATCTCGTTTTATCGGGAGATAGGCACCTGGGTGATTCTGCTTCTTCTCTGTTGACAAGCTTTCATTCAGATTCAAGGACATTTCCACTCATTCTTTATTTTAATCAAGCAGTTCATGGTGTAAACTCATCTACGGTAACAGTTGATTATGAATTTAACACAAGTAAAGATCTTATCTGGGAACCAATTTCAATAAATAACTCTCAGACTGCCCAAGTCTGGGTTACAAAGTTAAACTATCCCAATGTAGAGCTTCATGCCTTAAAAGAATATCAAGTTGAGGTTAGCCTTGGACATGATTGGGGAATCGTTTCTTCAAGTGGTTTTCACTATAGCCATCCTTCTTGTTACACATTTAAAGTATGTCTAAAGCTTGCTGAAACAGATCCCACGGAAGAGCTGGGTGGAGAGATAATTTCATGGAGAGATGAAAACTTTTGTATTTATAAAACAGATTCTCAGGAATCAAGCCCTGCTGTTTCATTAGATCAACTGAGTATCAAGAGTGACAACGACCTATCAGCTTCTGAGTGGCGAGTAGCGGCTATAGCCAATGAGATAGATCATTTCCGTGAACTGTTGTCACTAATAAACTGGTAAGCTGGATCCATTTGATAGTTAACTTTAAATTTTAAATAAAGCAACATTGCTGATCCTTTGTCCTAAATATGTTTTATCTTTGTAGTAAAATTGGGAAGCTTACACTTGCAAGATTGTTGATGGCTCATGATGCTATGATGCATTCATCTGGTAACAAAGTTGCCCATTTTGAAGAAGTTCTTGAACTATATAGTGACTTAATGAAGTTAGACCCATCACATATTCGATACTACAAGGAAGAACACAGTTTAGTTTCAATGCAGCAGGTGATTTTTCCATCTCTTCAACATTATCTGTTTAGAAAAGTGTTTATCCTTTAGCTTTAGCATTATTATTATGCTACATGTGCATGAGCTTTTTCTTTCAGTTATAATGAACGTCTGTATTCAAACTATTGGGACTTATATGGGATTCAATTGGGTCCTGTGAAGGATCAACATCTATGAACTCAAGGGAATATAATCCCTGTCTTTTTTAGCTTAAAAGTAGTTTAACTTTTTCTAAAATTGGAATGGAAAAAATTTGTGTATACTTGTTATCTCATCAACTTTTTCCTGCTGTTGGATTGGCCCCAATGAATTTACCTATCAATCAAAATAATAATGATAATAAAAAAAGTGAAGATTAGTCAAATAAATTCTTACAGATATGTTTATTTGAGTTCTGGAAACTTTTGGAAAAGTAACTAGTTAACTGCAATAATGGATTTGGCTAATGATAACATTAAACTCGTTGTCCATAAAACTTTTGTGTTGATTATATATTTTACATGAATGTGAACATATTCTCATATTCTCATATTTTGTTGATTCTACAGGTAACATCCAGCCAGGAATCTTTGCTGAGGCACTGCTTCTGTTATGAGGACTTGAATTGCTCATATATTGGAAATCCAATTTGTCTACGACTGAATAATTTATCATTATCACGAATAGGATCTTTTGAAAAATTATTGTGGGTCCGAATGCTAGACCTCAGCCACAATGATCTTTCATCAATTGAAGGTAAGCTACTTTCATTGCTGCTTTAGACCTTGGTTCTTGGGCTCGAGAGTGTTAAACTGATTTGTGTATATTTAACTCCATTTATATGTTCATTCCATTTAAATCCTTATTACGCCACTGAAAGTTGTTCCTTCTCTTTTATTGTGTTTTCTTGCCCATTTTAATGGTCTATGTTCTCATTTGATTGTCTCTAACTTCATGATTAAGTAATCCATTTACCTTAATTCAAAGAATCACTTCTCAAAAGTGGATTTCAATCTCTCTGTCTACAAGTTTGACCCATGAGGTCGGTCTTTTCTGTGTATTACCCACGAATGAAAATTTCTGCACTTGAATAGCTTAGTGAATCTAATAGAGTAGATCTTTCTGTGATTACAGATGTAGAACAGTACCATTATGTATCACTTAGATCTTTCAAGTGTATGATTCTGCATCTAGAATTCAGAAACTTTTGAATTAAACAGAGGATGATAAGTCTTATGTGAAGGTGTTGACTTGTAATCTGGTATTTCAAGGGTTCCTCTTGTTAGTTATCATAGTCAGGATAAACCACTGAAACTCTTAATTTCATGGTTTTTTAAATTATCTGATATAGGATGAAGTCATAACTGTCTGCTGTATGATTCATTTTAGCTCTTAACAACCTTCATCATATTGTTGACTTTTTTGGGGTTTTATGGCAGGTTTGGAGGCAATGCAGCTCCTCTCTTGCTTAAATTTGAGTAGCAATAAACTAGGTAGTTTTACTGCTCTGGAGCCTCTAAGACTGCTGAAATCATTGAGAGTTTTAAATATTTCATATAATGAGATTGGTGCACACTCCATTGACACAACGAGGTATCTGTGCTCTTCTCCATTATCTCACTCTATTGGAAACAAATGGAATCTCGGCGAAACTGCAATTGATGATGATATAAAAAATTATTGGGAGGCTTATTTTATTCTGAAAGGCTTGAAGTTGACACAATTAGATCTTTTGGGGAACGCAGTTGCTGATGAAACGTTTAAGCTGTTTGTCATCAAGGTTCTGCCAGCACTTAAGTGGCTAGATGGTGAAAAAATGTGTTGATTTCAGCTCATTCGTAGTGAGGTGGTTTTTTTTTTTTTTTTTTTTTTCAAGGGATAGAGGTGTCCATTGCTCAAAATGATACTCTTACACAGGATGCATGATTTTAAAAATATGTTGACATGAGCTGCACAATAGAAATTCAGCTCGCTTTACATGGATATGAATACTTTATTTATTTATATTTTGCTCTCTCTCTCTCTCTTTGTCTATTCTAGTCCTTTGGATTATCAACCTTGTACCCATTGGAAGATCTTCAGTTTTAGATGAAACCACTAAAGCTTGCAACATCACCACTGGTTTCCACACAGCAGCCATCATCAGCTTTGTTGTGATCTACGAATGCTGTTGGACCAACACAATCCTTGTCAATTGGAGTCAAAGCTAGGGAACATTTCTGGGATTTTCTGAGACTAAATTTTGGTCAGAGGGCATACTTATGCAAATGTTATGTCTGGTTAGGAGTAGAGTGGAGCTATCAAACGGATAAGAATATGAAAAGGAAGATTGTCGAGGCTGACACAGGTTAGTCACAATGACTTACGTAGTATTACTTACATAAACAGTCTTCTGACATGGATGAGATTGATCGAGTAAATGCAACCCAAAATAGCAAGGATGGTATAGAAGACACGGACTGTAGAATGGATAACAATCTAATCTGTAAAGATTTAGAAACGAAGAAATGGAGGAATTTGATCGTCAGGGTGATGAAGCCATCCCGAATCATTCTTGTCACAGTACCATAAAGTTGAACTGCACATCCAAGCAAACAAAGTTATTAGCTATAATGCTTGTAATTAGGAAGAGAATTTAGGACAAAAATATTATTACTAACCCAAACTTTGTCTAAAGTGGCCTCTGTTGTGTTCCTCCAACGACATGGCGATAAAAGTCAGAAACAGACCCCATAGGGTGGGATAAATTACAGCCTTAAACATGTTTACTTTTGATGCCATTAGCTTCTCGCTTTTCGCCTTGGACAGAAAGTGTTGTATAGTTGCCCGACAATTGCAATAAGACAAGAGTTTGTGTTTTTCGGAGGAGCTTAAAGCGCTCTTATATATAAAGCCTGGAAGTGAATGTGCGGAGTCTCCTGAGACTTTTTGGAATGGGTGGGCGAATCTTCCTGGTTGGTAAATCCTATGTTATGTATAGGGGCGTAATTTTCATCGCCTTTATTAACTTCCCTTGATATTTGGGCACGAGCTGTGATTGCCTGGAGACAAGTATACGTGTGACCGGAACATCATGTTTTGAGTCCATTCACAAAGATAACATAATATAGCTTCAATGTGGATGTATGTTCGTTTGATCTTAGAGTGATTACTTTTGGTCCATGTGATTTGAGAGTTTCATTGATGATCAAGTGAGTGGTATGATATTTTATGTAGTAAGGTTCATTGTCTGTGATGTAGCTGTTGTATACCGGAAGACTCCCATGCTGGAAAATAAAGGTCAAGAAAATTAAGATGTTTTTCCCATAAAATAATGGATTCCAGGTGTACATAAGAATTCTGAGTCTTGTAGAACACGGAGTCAAGTCAACCTCAGGAGAAGGAGGACGTGGATTTTATATTTTGGCTTGCCAAGTACGTTGTCAAAAATATATTTTTCAACTATTAAGGCTGAACGACATCTTCCAACGCCAAGTTTGCTCTAACCACAATTTATTATCCAAAAAGTTTGTAGACCATAATTACCACAAATTGTCAAGATCTATTAAACAGCTTTCCATCTACTATTAAGATCTGTTAATAAAATCCGTTTAAAGAAGAATAAAATAATAATTTTTCATGTAGTTGAAAAATGTTATTAACATAACTGGAAGAAATGGTGCCCGACAGCAAGGAAAATAGTCGGCAGAAAAAAACTCAATCAATCTACATCGAATTCAATTCCACTTACACAATCGACCTTCAATTCAATAAAACCAACCGTCCATGGAAATGTAAATTAATTGTCCTTAGGAAAGTGAATTTCATTTGTCAATAAAACCAACCGTCCATGACTGCATGGAAAATATTTGTAACCACGTAATAAAGTCTAGAGAGAGAAAAAGTTATGCCAAGTCAAAGATAAAAAGAATACAATCCTAATTACATACAAATATCTAACCTCAATATTGTAATATCCACTTATGTACTTACAATATTTTATAATTAAGGCTTTGGGTAATCTATGCTTATAAAGTAAAACATTATAGTTAAGGCTATATGTATCACAAGTTTATATTTTACAAGTGGAATATGTTTTTTTGAGTTTCGAATATATGAACAAGTCTCCTTACTTATAAGTGGACTCAGGCTTAGAGCCCACATATTTGAAAATTGAAACATTAGTAAACAGCTGGTGCCTTATTAAGATGGGTATTTTTTTTTTTTTTTTTTTTTTTTTTTTTTAGGTATTTGGAAGTGTTCAGGTCAGTTATTGGACACCCCAACTAATCCCTTAAGATCTTGAAGTTAAGGGTTAAATAAGTCTTCAGTGTTTACTCCCTATTAATAATTATAGAGATTCGAACTCAAAATCTTTTAAGTAATACATCCAAGAGTTTTAAACAAATCATCAAGCTAGCTAAACTAGCTAGAGGCAGTTTAAAACGGACAGTTGCAGAAAGAGTTGACAAATGTGCTAGCTAAACTAGCTAGAGGCAGTTTAAAACGGACAGTTGCAGAAAGAGTTGACAAATGTGCATAAAACAGCGGTAGAAAATAACCTTTGAAGTTATGGAAGCACTTCGGGACAAATAACAAAAATAATAATAACCCAAGGATCTCCCTTTGAACTAATAATATTACACATATGATATTGATGGGAAATGATTAATTAATTTGACAAGTGATTATGTCAGGTATAAGCCATCTAGAGAATTGATATATAATATGGCTCAAGTTCATAGTCCTCACCTTGTTTCTTTTACATGATACCATGTTTTCAAAATAGAGTCAAGAGTAGCATGGCTCAAATCTGATAGAATCATACTTTTATTATGAACCCTGGAAGGCTGGGATTTTGGATCAAGGGAAGTGGTCATTTTTGGAAGAGAAAACAGAAATTGAATACAATTAAGCCATTATGCTTATAACTAACATGACTTTCTTTGTCCGGCAGTACATAATATGAATTCATTAAGAGCTTTACGCTTGTATCTTGTAAAAGTTTCAGGACTGCTTTTCCATATGAATTGATTTATCCTCACAAGATTTAAAAAAGGGAGTGATTTGCAGTTACTTGGAGCTTTAAAAAGCTTACAACACTGTAAATATTAGACAAATAATCTTAAATTCTTAATCATCTGACATGGATGAGATTGATCGAGTAAACGCTACCCAGAAAAGCATGGATGGTATAGAAGATGTGAGCAGCAACATTGGTTGAAATCTGAACTGTAAAAGTTTTGCCACAAAGAAATGGAGGAATTTGATTGCCAAAGTGGTGACCCAGCAGTAACTGACTCTACTTCCTTCCTCCATATATTTCTGTAGTCCATGATTACATGCGCAAACAATAAGACTTACAAACAGACCAAACAGGGCATCGTAAATCATGGCCTTGTTCTTGTTGCTTGACTTTGATGCCTTTACCAATTGAAAAGCTCCTCTTTTTGGGATCTTTTTGTTTTCGTAAACTTTTCCTAGAATTTTGATGTTTGAGCGGTGTAAGACTGTAAATGTAAACTAATAAACTGTCGAGTTGAGCTTCTGCTTTTTCAAGGAACTCACAGGATTTCTTATATACAAAAATGTAAAACGAGTGAATGGAACTAGTCCTGCAACAAGAAGGTAGAAATTGATGGTGGGAAGCTTCTTGGTCGGTAAGTGGGTCAAAGTCAAGAACAGATTTTGAACATGGGCCTTGAAGTGGAATTAATTTTTTTTATTCTGATTTCAGGGTTTGATTGATGATTAAGTTGTTGAATGTGATGGAGCTTTTGTATATCAGAAGACTTGCTTGCTCGCTGGGAGTTAATAAATGAAAATAAAGTAGTGATATTTGTAAAATAATGTATTTGATCCCCAAGGAGATGGAAATGGGATGGCTTATTCGAGTCTTGGGGAGCACGAAGGCAACCTCAATCAAGCAGAATGGCATTAGTATTAAACTGGCAGCTTGCTGAGCACGCGGAGAACTCTCTTGTTGTTAATGATTTTGAATTTTTGGATGTAATTTATTGGGTCGATTATAGAATGAATTTTTTGCCCCAGCTTTCTCATTCATCCTCAGGTCTCTATAAATCAGAATGAAAAGCCCGGTGGAAGCACAAGGGAAGAGTAGAAAGGGGGAAGAATTCTAGTGATAGTTCTCACTGAAACTGGTTTATCTAACTTACAGTGTTTTAGTGCTTTCTTTGTTCTATTAGTTGGATTGAATCCTCTAAGAATGATATTCCAAGTGATAGAAATCCCCGGAGTTTTGACAAGAAATGAATCTGTACAAGATGTATCTAATTTATTCAAGATAAGGGAAATAGACTGAGCTAATGGAATGGAATTGTGTAATTGCCATTGCGTAGTACATATAACAAATTGACCCTTTTTATTCTAGCTTGGATCATGGAGTCTCTGGCTGAAGAAACTAAACAATGCTTATAATAAGAATTACATTCCAAAACTTTCTCAAACAAAACACCCATCTCTCACTGAGCATCTTCCAAATCAATTTAGCAATTATTGATACAATCGCCATGACTATGTTATAGTTACTCAGTATTCACGAACTGCTCATCAACACTTTCAAAGCATTAGAGAAACTAGTATTCGAAGAATAAGATTTAGCAGTTTTCACTACGACCCTAAGCGGGCCAACGCGGCTTGAGCGGCGGTCGAACTCGGTTCCGCCTTCAAAGCCGCTTCATAAGCCATCTTAGCCTCTTCACCCAGCTTCTTAGCCTCGTAGCACTCTCCCAACAAACAAAACACTCTCACGCCGTCACAACCCAGCCTCACGGCTTCATTCAGATCCTCAATTGCCGGGTCAACTCGACCTCGCCGGCTCATCGCAACTTTCACCTCCGCTCTCTTGAATAGTGCATCACCCTTCTCTCCGTCGGTCAAACTTTTGACGGCCGGATTTGAGAGAGCGACGTCAAGCGAGTCGAGAGCCGACGTCTTGAAACCCTGGAGATCCAGCACCAAAGCTTTCAAGATGTGCGATGCGGCGTCCTTAGGGTCTAGAGATATAGCCTTGTCGGCTTCTGCTTCGGCTTGTTTGGCTAATGAGGCGGCGGAAGATGGGGAAGTCTTGGAAGATTTGGCTTGGGCTAAGAGCTGTGCACCGACAACAAAATGGCGCTTTGCTTGAAGATCGGCGCGGTTACGGAAGCGCAGCTTCGTTAAGAACTTCTGCGGGATGTCGTACATAGCTAAGAACATAAACACTGATACTAAAATCAGCACTGCTTGCAGAAGAATATCAGTCCACATCTTTTTTTCAATCCGTAAATTTGGTTTTGAAACGGTGAAGCAGGTTTTTGCTGAATTCGGGGTTTTGATGGGATTTTTAGAAGGGGATCATTGGTTGACCAGGAATTGTGACGAGTGGGACCCAACTAGCGTTCTCTTTTACAACTTGAAACATCGTTTATAGAGTACGGGTTGGAATGTGTTTTAATAACAAACCCGCGGTGAATTACGGTAAAGTGGCCGGATCCCGGGTTAGCCGGTGCGTGAAACCGATATTTAAAAGTTTGAAATTCAATAAAAACATACAAGTTTGAAATCTTTTAAAAAACCTCGAACACAATCATCAACGTCAACAATCCAAGGAAAATAGGGCTTGTTTTTTACGACAACAACACTCACTCTCTATCACCATGAAAATACTCTCCTCAACCTCCTGATGAAAACTCACCTGACATCTCCCTCATTCGCCTCACCAATCGCCAACAATAACGCATTGTTGCCTTATGATTTTTAGTCTATTTACTCATCGAAAATCACCTCCGTTATCACCTTTCCACTCGCCGACCTTTCCTCTTCAAAGCCCCCAACGTTTCAACTTTTAATTGTTCACTGATCATTGTCCTAATTTCTAAGGTTTTCGATGAATAATAAAATTGATAACCCGACCCGATGAAAACCCCAAGTCCTGGTTCAACTAACTAGGTCAAGCCGGATTTTAAAACACTGGTTGGATGAAGGTTTTTAATAATATGAAAATCATGCTGCTCTTAAGGGAAATTAAATTTACTTACCTAGGGTTTCAAAATTTGAAGATTTTTGTTAAGGCCAAAAATATGTTGTTGATCGCATTAAGTTAATATCTTCATCTCTCAACTATTCTTATGTATCTTCACAGGGATTGTATCAATAATCAATTTATTGATTTAGTTTACAGTATAGAATTCAATCAAAAATATAATAATAATAATAATAATAACATAGTCACTAATTATTAAACCATCAACAAAGGGGAATACAAAGAAGCTTTGCCTAGAGTGAATAACTAATTATATGCAAATTATAATTTGCATATTAAGTCCCGTTATTTTAACAACATTATCATCAAGGGGATGGATATGGAGAACCAGATATACTGATCACAGTCCGGATGCAGAATAAGTATTACAACACATATAAGTAGATCCGAATTTATAAAAACTTCGGATTGAAACTGAGGAACAACTTGCCAGAGAAGGCTGCCAGATAGAAATACCTATGTAAACGTAGAGGACCCTGCATTTTTACATTTACAGGCTTCAGTTTTAATAGGGGGTTTTTCTGCCTTCCAAAATGGGTTAGATAAGCAACACATCTACACTTGCCTGTTAGTATAACATAATTTCTAGGGCTTCCTTTGAGCTTCTATGGGTTATTTAAATCTCCCAATCAAGCATATTTATATTTTAAATATGTGTGATTGTGGCTTCTGCCATTATTGTCCACCCATCTGTATCAACTTGATTGGAGACTTCAGCAACTTCTTTAGTGACTCTACTATATTAGCAAAAGATGGGCGCTGAGCAGGTTCACTGCCAAAGACCAGAAATAAGCAACTATCAGAACTCTTTTTCAACTACTTTGAACTTGACCCAAATCTTCAAGTTTAAATTCTACAAAAACAAGACATACAAAGTTTTGCAAGAGTTTGAATGTTCCTTGCTGTTAATTGATGATAATCTTAGCAATGTATAATGTAAGACTACGAGACTTGAGCACACTTACTCAGACCAGCAAGATTCCATGAGGGAAGCCAATACGGGGGATGTGTTCGGTGGGATTGCAAGCCTTCTGTTCTGGAAAGCAACAGCTCCAACTACCTGAAAATTCTGCATTTTTATGTTTTTAATATACAATTTGAACAAAATTAAAAACAATATAATAAAGCTAGTCGGACCACAATCATTTCACCGTCCACCAGGTGTTGTCTTGTTATATCTAACTTGGCAAAATAATGACTTAAACAAAAATGACACATTAATGATGTAGTTAGAAAGATACCGGAAGAAACAAATTATCATGAAGAAATAGGAGAAAGACAAGAAGAGAACAGCACATTCAGACTTAGTCAACACACAATTCCTAATGCTTTTATCATACCTGGGCTGGACTAAGCCCATTCCAGGCTGTTGCATTGTCACAAGTTCCCACAGGATCACTCAAAACTGTAAACATCAGACTTCTCATTTGAGGGCTCTCCTCGAAGGAATTCTGGAGCCATCCACTCAGGCTGAAAATAAAAGCAACAGAGTTACATGCTGATTGATGTGCTGCGAAGAAAACTTTCAACCTGCAAGATGTTGATGGAAATCTCTGACTATTCAAGCAGTATGAAAATCAAGCCTACAGTTGACAGGTATAAACATTTGGTAACCTCATCACAAATAAAGTAAATAGATCAATAGTGATAAATGAGATTGTTCTCTCTTCACAAATAAATCAAGCTATGCGGGTTCGAATGCATTCCGCTCAAGTAGGAAACCACCAATCCTCCAGTTCTGTATTCTGCCATTTCAATACTACAAGATAAGATGATATTACATCACTGAACAACCAACCCGTTACCCTCTCCGTCAACAAGCAAAACGGCATGCTGTCACTCACTCAAAATCAAGTATCCCTATTGGTTATTCAAACAAAGAACACTTTTCATATAGATAAATCAAGACATTAGAACCACAACAATAACCCCAATCTAAAACGATTATCACTCACTATAGTTTGGGGTGCACATTGACGTAGGATTAAGGTGCGATTTAGATTACAGAGGACAAGGTGAAAATTTTTGCTAATGACTTTGACACAACACCTTTTGAACCATATCACTTATCAGTTAACCTTTGATAGAGAAAGATACTTACAGTCCCCGCAACAGATTTCGATGATATGAAAGTATTCGCTTTGAATCTGGACATCCAAAATCACAGACCTGAGAATGAAATACAAGATAAGTTCCGCACTTAATACGCCAACCAAAATTTTTCCCAATGTTAGAATTGGGAAAAAATTATCATACCTTCACAGTCCATTTTTGTCAACCAGCAGTTGGTGATTTAAGGTCCCAATGAAGTATAGGAGGGTTTAGATTATGAAGTAGTTGAGTCCCTTGGCCTGATTCGAGCACACAACATAAATACAGTTTTTCTAATAGAAAGCATTCCGGCAGTTAGATTAGACAAAACATTTACAATAATTGTTGCATACCACATCCAATGCCATGCGTAGCCGCCTCCTTTGATCGAGCATTTCCCTCCAGTTGGCCTATGATGAGGCGGTATAAACTCACCCCTGCTCCACAAAAATCAAGAATCTCAAATGTTTTGGTTCAAACATATCAAATCATTTCCATGTAGAAAGCTTAGTTTTTTCACCTTGGCAGATATTCTGTCACAATTGACGATGAGGACGCTTTGTAACCGCACCCATGAAAAGAACACATTTGGATGCCGGACACGTTTCATAATCGCAACCTGCAAAAAACGTAAAATAGCCACAGAAAGACATTGTTAGAAAAGGGGCTCAAAATCAAATGATTTACTGATAAGCTGCATAGGCCATGTTCCAGTATGTATATATATTGCACATTCTATAAACTGGCTTTAAAGTGAAAACTGAAACAAGATCATTAATGTATTTGACAGTGGAAACAGGTAACACAACATGCACCAGTTGACAACCTCAGAATGTAGGAATGATCAAAATCATACCTTAGGCATCAATCAAAACATAACAGTACATACCTCCCTCAAAAACTCCTTCAACTGATCATCGTGAAAATCTTGAACTGTCAATACCTTGACAGCAACGTCCTACATTCAGATATAATGAATACATTAAGAAATCAAGAAAGCGAACAAAGGAAAAACTAGACAAAATATTGATAAAACTGCCAAGTGGAGATTTCATATTTCAGTAAGAGATAACACAGAAGGAAGAACTTGTCTGTATGAATTAATTATTTTGAAACATTTACATAAGGACCCTGAACAGTAAATAAATGGAAAAACCACATAGAGATACAGCATTCATGACTTCATTTTAAACAAGTGTTGACTTGAAAGAAATAATTCAGTTTTGAAGGAACAGTCAATCATTGAATGGTGAACATCACAAGGAAACCCCTGAGACCAAGATGTATAGTCCTCAATTTGACAGGATAATGACCGAACTAAATAACTAGCCAACTACCTTCATGGAACAAGAATTGGATTCTGCTTACCTGGTGAAGGGTTAAGCACAAGATATGCAACTGTCAATTCTTTTTACTGTAGTTAATGTTTATTAGTTCCAGCATAAGACCCATTATTCTCGTAAGGTGATCTATCATGTCCCATGAAACTTATTTATCAGTTCAACCCTACATGTTTGACAAAATATTGCTATACTTTTGACGAAATTTCAACTTTTTGTGTGAAGTGGAGTCCTTTTTGCACTTCGGACTGAGAACTAAAAGGGATTTATAAGGTGTAAGACTCTGTCATTGCTTAAAGTGACCAGCTACAGATAAGCAATATAGAAAATCAACAAGCTCACATAAATACAGCACATGGTTAGACATCTTAAGCTCAAAATATCACAGATTCAGTATAGTGATTGCACTCTGCACCAGAATGACAAATCAACTTATCTTCATAGAACTCTAAATAAATAGAATGATAGGATGAAATACTAACCGATCCATGCCATTCAGCACGATGCACTGTCCCAATGAGCCTACAAGGAAAGACAGGCATTGTTCTTCACGATTGCTCTTGAGAGAAGCTTAAATTCACATGCTTCAAAAAGTAAAGTATAGTAAATAAGAAAAGAAGGACATACCACACCACTCGCTCCTTGATATGATATTCATCCCATCCGATCTCAAGCCAGTCCATTGCAAGAGAAGGTCCAGATTCAAGTATCTTGCGTTGGTTGTTGCCGAAATATCCTGTTTCTCAAGTTTACTCTCATCCTCTTTAACCGCTGACTGGACAAGTTTGTTTGGGGTTGCTTGACAACCTTATTTCTAATTGAACTTCCACGCAATAATCTCCCTTTGTATGACTGTATAATAACATTTTTCTCAGCCAGTCCAGGATATTCATTATCAGCTCCCCGCAGCAACACCCAAAGCATCAGGTTCCCTTCCAATTTCAGAGGCACCAGAGATGAATCCTTTTCAGGACTAGCTTGTTCAACAGGAGCATTGATAAAACCCTTTGGACTTTCAATAAACCATGTATCCTTCAACTGTTGCCTTCCTCTTTACTGCAAGAGAAGAGATCCAGTATTCAATGCTACAAGCAGCATTGTCATAACTTGGAGGTTTTTACATCCCATTTAATGATTAAAAACATATAAAGGCTCTAAGATAATTTAAAGCCACTGGTAAATCTCATGTGTGCTTTCAATTACTCATAACTTGGAGGTTTTTACATCCACTTTATATGATTAAAAACCATAAAAAATGTTCTAGAGTAATTTAAAGCCACTGGTAAATCTCGTGTGCTTTCAATTGCACACGTGTGCTTATCATATGGAAGAAATGAAATCACATCAACCACAATAATGCCAGCTAATCTAGTAGAAGCAAAATAATTATGGCAATGCCTCCAGCCCGTGTTCATTAAGTTTTTTTAACATTCTTAATGCGTAAGTAATGAAAAAAAAATCCCTATTATACAAAATGTGACATACCTGAGTACAGATGGTTTTCAGGAAAGTGCTAGAGTTCTTTGAATCCGTATCAGTATACGGTTGTTGGAATTCTTTAAATGGGAAAATTGAAGCGGAGATGGCATTGAAGAAAAATTCCTCCTTAATTGAAGAATCTGGACCATGGACATTTCCCGTTCCCCCACCAGATCAACACATACTCCCTGTAATATTAAAAGTAAGTAACAACAGAAAGATACCGCTAAAGACTATAATAAAATAAGACAAAAAAATGGAGTACTTGTAAAATCCTCAAACGCATAAAAACTCAACCCATCTTACCCTGTACGTACTTTTTTTTAGCTGGCAAGGTTTTGTTATATTTACTAAAAATGGAAGTTCTCATAAACATTAGGTTTACTCTTTATATCATTGTTAGTGATCCTTTTCTCATTTCACGTATTCATTAACTAAGCCAAATCATCCTATTGCATGGTCCAAATCACTGAAACAAACTACAAAGTTTAGATATAATAATGTGATTTAGAACTTTAAAAGGGATATCAAATTCTGAATCCAATAGCAGCCAAATTAATTCCAACTAAAACTTCAGCATTTAGTTTGAAAAGGAGCCAAACAACAGCTAAATATTCAACCTTAAAGACTGCTGTCATCCTCTATTTTTCACAAGGCAAGAAGACCGTGATCTGCTTCACAATACTTGCAACCACGAGCTATCCGACATGGTAAACCTATGTAGTCTGCCAATTTCTGCATATGTGAAAACACATCACCTATTAGTTATCATGATGATGAAGACTTTTTCTTTTTCTGTTTATTATTAGAACAGTATGGACTCCTTATACCTGCCTTCAAAGGATGATCATGCCATTCTTCACAAATGCCCATGCGGACATGCACATCTCATTCACAGATCAAAATTTTTTATTTACTTAATTCATTGCAAAAGTGAGTAGCAGTTGTTCACATTAATTTTTTCGCCACTATATATACTCTCATTTAATCAGTTAATTTGATAAATATACATCAACCAACTGTATTACCCTCTTTCAGTAATAGTTTTCAGGTGCTGTAAGCTAGAAAGAAAAAAAGAAAGAGGTGTTATGTTTACCTTGAATAAAACTGCTCGATGCCTGCACAGTCCCGTAGTTAGACTGCCAATAGGTATCACTATACACTTACGGTATCTTCTCATCTCCTGCTAACTAATTTCCAGCGCTTGTGGAGATCACCTTGCTCCAACGGGAAATTCCTCTAAAAATTAAACAATTCGATACCCTGAATATCAACGAGAAAAAAAAGATTCAAACATGAAGCAATTGAAGGATTTCCAAAAACTTACCCCATGCAGATAGCAACAAGTTGGCCAAGTTTCTCCACCAAGACCAAGGTGTTTTCAGAAGCACAATATAATTCCTGAGCTCTGTCTTCAAGCTCCTTGAGGCGGGTGTCACCATGTCTATCAATAAGAACCACTTCCATGGTGGTTTCAGTAGGTTCGATTTCTTGAAGCGACACCAAAGATGGCAGCCGCTTTCCTTCCTCTGAATCGTTGCACATCACCCACAGATGCGGGTTCATCCCCAAAATGTTGTAAAATCCATCGGATATCTTGTCACTGTATGACAAGCAACCACTTACCTGAGAAGCAAAATGGTAGTGAATTACTAAGTAAAACTTAGAAAACCTCGTTATTTAGTTATATATACGCACACAGAGGAATAGCAGCAATAAAGTATTAATCAAAAACAGGGTTTTTGCCAATAACAAAAAATAGCACACTTTCAAGAGCCTCAGCTATCAAAAAAACTTTCAAGGCTGAGCTATAAATAACGCTAAAAATAAATGGTGAGTTCTTTTTTCCTTTTTAGTACCTAAGGTTATTAGTTTTCTCAGGGAAGGGGAGTATTTATGGTACAGGGGTACTAATTACCCATATCAGACTGCTGCCTTAATCTTTTAAGGGATCATCCAGTGGTTGATAGGAGATAACAAAACTCCGGCAAGGTAGCGTAACTCCCCAGAGTAATTTGGTTACTATGGATGAACTAAAATATTAATGTTAATCTTTACTCAACCCAAGGTTGACCTTCCCAAAAGTTAGGTTAATAGTGTCGGATTAACCTTTGGATCACCCATTATCTGCCGGAAGATGATCAGAGGTTGAGGTGGCGATAAAGTTTGCCCAGCAAGATAGCCTAAGCCAGTTCCTTCAGAACGGTAATGTTACTTGGATATGTTCCCCTCCCAGAAACATAATCATTTCATAATGAGTGTTCCCCTCCCAGAAAGATAATCATTTCATAATGAGTGAGAGTGAGAACATACCCATAGACGGTAAGAGACAGTTTGAGCATCAGCTACCTGGAGGCACTCCTGCAAAATCTCATGCTCACTAACAAGACTTGCTTGCGAAGTAAGCCTGCGAGCCAACGCAAGCTGCAGCATATAACTCTCCTTCGTCCTCTGGGCCAAGCTGTCTTTACTGTCTTCTTCTTCCTCCACCTCCGGTCTAGTCGTGGACACGCGAGTGGACGTGTCCTTAACATCACTAGAAAAAATTCCGTCTACAGTAGTCCCAGAAAATAAGCTCCCCGCATAACTGCTCCCAGTACTGGACAACCTCGGCAATGACACCTGGTGATCAAAGTTCCTGTCATCAACGATGACAGTAGTCTCTGTTACAGGTACGGGCGCGGGTGCTGGTACGGATACAGGTACCGGCGCGGACACGGATTCAGGAGTTGGTAACAAGGGCTCACGATCTTCATCACTGAAATATGGCCTTGATTTCACGTGAGAAGATCTCTCTGGTCCCTTTTTCTCTGTCAACCAGTCGCAAAAGGCAGAAAATTGCTGCTTTTTTATTTGAAACTTTTCGTCACCACTCGTGAAGAGATCTGATAGAGCTGAAGTCTTGAAGTTCTTTGTGGTCGTTGAGGATGACTTTCGGTCATTTTCAATGTTAAAAGTTTCTTTCACAGACTTCTTCTCGTGATTCTCTACTACTTGCTTGCTTGAGGATGCATCGGATCCACGATCCGGAAATTGCCTGGGGAAGAAGTAAGTCGTTCTATGAGGCATTTTTCTTCACGAGACTCACGAACTCACTCCACTCACACCCCCACGCACACTATACCACCTACTTGCTCCCACAATTTTCAGCTTTCTCTTCTTCAGTTGATCGTCTTACACCAAATCACACGATACAATAATAATATTAATATTAATAACAATAATAATAATAACGATGATCGGGCTCAAGATACGAAATCAAAAGCACATTCCGCCTTCTTCTGATTCAAACCTGAAACTCTCAAGAACAATAATATAACATAATACAGAAACAACTTCCGAACTGATTGCTTCTTAGAAAACTCGATATATTAAACTCTATATATCCATGAAAAACGTAACTTTGAGAAAAGCTTCCGAACAAAGTACGTAGATTCAGTTGATGTATATATGAAGTATGTGAAGTCGCAAGTTTTGAGACAGTGTGAAAAGGTCTTTACCAGGGAAACCAAAAACAAGCGGCGGTTATGTAATGGAGAGTCAGAGAGTAGAGGAGAGGGAAAGAGAGAGAGCAAATGGTGTGTTAAGTTTTGAGATAGTATTTTAAGCACGAGAGAGAGAGAGAGAGAGAGAGAGAGAGAGTGAAGAGAGGATGAATCGGTGGGAAATTGGAAAAAATATTATACGCGAGAGAAGCTAACGGGCGCATAGGCGTGAATGCGCACCTAGAGCACACGTAAAATTTAATACGAAAGTCTTTGCGCCACGTAAGCAGTTGTGGCAGAGATGTACAGGGCGCATGAGGCGTACGTTAGTAAGTTTCTCTAGCCGCAGGTTTTGCGAGGGAATAGATTATAAAATTGGAGTTATGTGCAGTTGGGGTAATGGAAATATCGTCATTGGGAAAAAGCGAGAGTCAAAAGACGTAAATACCCTTAATTCCCGTTTCAAATTACGGGTTTGGACCCGTCTCTCCTTTCAGTTTGGCTTTTGTCCAACGGCATGTGACAGTTTGCTGTCTCCGCTGTAAAGGGGTGTTTGGATTGGTTTTAGCTAAGACCTTGCTTGTTGCTTCACATTCACTTGGAATGCGTGATGCTGGATATAACTTTAATTTATCATTTTTCTATTATTCCTAATCTATCCTTGTTTGGATTAAGGTCCTTTATTAAATAAGCTAGAGGTTATATTTAATTTTCTTCTTTGGGTGTGTTTGGCTGACTGTTGGAATATTTAGGGGTGGTCTTACTAAAATCACGGTCTGTTTGTTTCAATATTTTTCTCTATCCTATTACTGTTATTTTCAAAATAAACGATTATTTTTTTATTCTGAAAATATTATTATATTATATTTAATTATTTTTAAATCTTCTAAATTTATTAATTTAACTAAATACCTCCTAAAAAAAGTTTAAAAATTAACAAAAACACTTTCACCACCCACATTTGTCAAATTCCAGCCACCACTGTCAAAAGATGGCTGGAATCTGATATATTGACACACTACCAACTAAATATGGCTTGTAGTATGCCGATATAGCATTTTCCAGCTAGATCTACGGTCAAAGATATGGTTGTCAACGGCCAAATTTTTGTCTTTCATAGATGACCAAACACAACTAGATTTGGCCGTCAATGGCCAGATCTGACCTTTTTTTGTCAGATCCACGATGGATCTGACTGAAAAAGGTTATCTCGACGTACGACCGACCATATCCAGTCAATTATATTCCTATACGGTGACTCCGGACACCCTCCAGTGGTGGTGGCCGACTGCCTATATTTAATGGATAGGTGGGGATATTTTTGTAATTTTTAATATTTTATTACAAGAGTGTTTAATAAATTAACAAACCTAAATAATATTTTTGTTAATTTTTAAATTCTACCACGTTATTCTCACTCAACTCTTACTATTTCAAAAATACTATTCTAAATACTAAAGGCTCCGTTTGGTTCACAATTTTGTGTTTGTGGGAAAAGTTTTTTGAAAAAAGTTAAAAAAAAAGTTGAATTGGGCGGGTATTACGATGTAGGATTTACAAATTGTTAAAATACCCTCTATGTTTGTTTTTTTACAAAACACCTCTTATAATAAAACATTAAAAGTTAACAAAAACACCTTCAATCCACCCTCAAATACGGACAGCCGGCCACCACCGCCGGAGGGTGGCCGGAGTCGCCGTAACAAAAACATTAAAAATATTTAGGGGTATTTAATTAAATTAACAAATTTAGGGGGTTTAAAAAATGTTGAATAAAGTTGAATAATATTGTGAGTTTTGGGGTATTTTACTGTTTAAGTATTCCCAAAATCCAACCAAACGAAACCAAAATAAACACCTTGTCCTTTTTTTTCTGACCTTCTGCCAGAGAACGATTTGCCCATGCCACTATTAGAAAATTTGCTTTCTTATTTGTGCACAATGACATAGTTATAATAATAAAAAAAGGCGACAAATTTCCAATAAAAGATATTAATTTTATGATAAGGTATTATAATAAGTTTATATCTTGATTCCTGAAATTGTTGGTTGTCAGATTATAAAATTTTATATCTTATGGTTTATAATTTATTTGTTTTTTTAAGTGGTACTAAAATAGTAAAATGAATTGCAATACAAGTCTTTGTAACCCAGCAAAGTATTTCAAGTGTTGACTAAGGCGAGCCAGCAAACGATGAATGACTCCATCAAAAGGCAGAGCTTCTGGAGTAGTCCATCTTTATAATAAAGTAACCATCAGTCATTGGACAGTTTTGTGCTCAGTTCAATGTACTAAAAGTCTAAAACCGTGTACTAGTTGTGATTAATAAAAGCAAAAAACGTGGTCCTCGTGTTAAACTTAAACGCCGTACAAATCATCATAGTTTGCATCAGTATGATTAATTTGGAGAGATACTTTCAAGTGTTTTTGTTTTTATATATATATTAGAACTTACTTTATAGGTGCACTAATTATGTGATTGGACATTATATATTCGGTTGGTCCAATATTTTTGTATTAAAGCGTCGACCCTACTAGGCCTACTAATGGAGCACATAAGTTTAGTTTTTAATTGGTGGATTTTCTGAATAAATAAACCCCCCACTTGGACTTAAAGTGATTGGTTTATTGTACAATAAACAAAAGGTATTTCCATTTAAAGAAATCATAAGAAATATATAGAACACATACAGATCTCCAGCACTGCTGATTTCTATAAAAAGATGAAGGAGACAATAGACGCATAAAATTTCACCGACTTTCTTGAAATGCAAACCAAGCTAAGTTTAATTTATTTCTTTTAAGCATCACTTGTATACAAAGGGAAGTGATTTAATGCGGCCGGTACTAATTGTATCAAACCATTTGATGAGTGCAGTGTGAATCTAAGAATTTTTTTTTTTTTTTAATTCCCTTAATTATGCTTTTTAAAATAACACTAAAAGGTGACAAATGGCATATCTTTTGTGGTGCGAGATGAGTGGGTGAGATTTTAGAGGAGAGATCTTTGTTAATACAAAGTATGGTGTCTTTGTATTTTAAAAAAATGGCTTAATATATACATTATTGTGCGTTTGTCAATCTATTGTTGGCAAACAATTATAATAATTATAGCGTTCTATAGAGGTCTAATTGTTTAAATGTCAAAGTATATATTGTCAAATTTTGGCCTAAAAACCTATAGAAAACAGTGGCCGAGAATAGAAACATGGATATCGATGATCTATGCAACTTGTCTTGATTTGAATTCATGTATTACCATGTCAACGTTAAAATTTAATTTGAATTTTACTAATACTTGTTGGATTCAAACTCATCGTACGAGTGTTTAATTATCTATCTCTCTCTTACTGAATTGGAAACTTATTAAGTATTATTTGACAGAATAAGATCATAATAGTATATCGGTCCAAAAATATTATTAGATTAATATTTTAATTGTAACTTTTATATATATAAATATATTAAATCTATGTAAAAAATGTTTAAATAATTTTAAGATTTATAAAAATTACACTTAAAAATAATTAAAACATTTTCGTTTGTTTCATTATTTTAGATAGGATTTTTGATATTTTTAAAGTTTGGTGAGAATAACGAGATAGAATTTGAAAATTAATAAAAACACTTCTCTAGGTTTGCTAATTTACTAAACACCCCAATATATAAAATTTTTATAAAATAACAAAAACACCCCCATCCACAGTTGCCAGATTCCGACCACCTCTGTCGGAATCTGGCGTTACGACGCACGATCGGCCAGATTTGGCCGTTTGTGTGCCAATGTGACTTTTTTCGGCTAAATTTACCATGAATCTGGTTGGAAAATGTCAGATCTACGGCCATTTCTGGCTCTCAACGACAGTCAAAGATATCGTCATCGTTGACGACCAGCTATGGCAAAAGATCAACGGCCAGATCTTTGAATGTGGATCTGACTGAAAAATGATAGATCGGCACACTATCGGTTACCGGTCAGATCCAGCTGGTAGTGTGCTATTATACTAGATTTCGGTCACCTTCTGATGATAGTGACCAGAATTTGATAAATGTGGATAGATAAAAGTGTTTTTGTTAATTTTAAACTTTTTTTCTGAGAGTGTTTAATTAAATTAATAAACTTAAGGGATTTAAAAATAGTTAAAGAAAATATAATAGTATTTTGAGAATAATGAAACAAATAATTATTTTAGAAATATGATTGAAAATAGGATATGAAATATGAAAACAAACGGTCCCTTAATAGAAATGAAACCTAATAAAAATATAAATAATTAATTTGAATATTTTGTTTTAAAAAAACAACTGCATGATTACCGGACATACACAATTATTCATTACAATTAGGAGAGCGATAGTCAAAATATAATAGAAATGAAAGGCCCGAGCACGTGCCGCGTGGCAGACAGTGTATAAAAAAATCGAATGGCCTCTCAATATGGACACACGGGTCATTAGATTACGACTAATTAAGGTCAGAGTCATCAAACATCGTACAATTGATTAGACTCCACTAAGACTTTCTGCAACAACAAACATCAAGTTAGTCCAACTTCCGCAATTCGCACCAAACCTATTGTGATTTTGTGCGTACTTTACTATTTCATTTTCAATGTATTGCACTACACCAAACAAATATTTCTTATAATTTTTTTTTATTTATAATCAATAATTAATCTATTTTATTAATTATTTATATATATATTAATTAAATATTATGAATGATATTTTTATTAAATAATAATTATTTTAAAAATTATACTAATTTAATAAAATTAAACATTTATTTAATCAAATAAACATTACATTTAATATAAAAAATATTATATCTAATATAAAATATCACAAAAAAAGACAAATAAAAGTTACATTTTATTCAAGGATTTGAATTTCATAACCGATCCAAGCCTACATGAGTTTTTTTAAAATGAGCAATCAAGAATTATGCAAAAGAGCTCAATAACAAAGTCAATGATCTCAAAATAACTATAGTTCTTTCTAATATTTTGATGATCTTAGAGGATCCGGAACTAATCTATCGGAATACTAAATTGTCATTTCAGTTTATGTTGTATTTTCTTTTAATTTTAGTGTTTTTAAATTATTGTTAATTTTTATTTTGAGTTATTGTTGTTTAATATTTGTATTGAACAAAGTTTTATTTTTAAATTTTCATCATTTTTTTAATTATATAATTATTATGAATTTATTATTATAAATATTAATATAAATAATAATCAAATTAACATAAATACAAATAACAAAAATAAAAAAATAAAATATATTTTATAGTTGATGAATAGTGCCACACCGAATTAGTGTGGATGAACAGTGTTACACCAAATTTGGCGTGATACTGTTCACTAACACTAATTTAATGTAGTTTTTGATGTTAAGTTGAAGCACGTTTTTCACAGGAAATGGCGTTAGGTTTGAGACGCCCTAAAGCATGTGGGATTTATATGTAACTTTATGATTACGAAACTTCTTTATAATTCCACTATTAGGTAAAATAATATAATCCATTTGTTATAACAAGTAATGGTATTTTTAATCATATGTAATATTGTTTTGTTTATTTTAATTAATAATTACTAACATCTAATGGATTGAAATATTATAACTTAAATTTTTAATAAACCATTGTTTTATTATAAAAATATAAAGAAGGGAGAATTTAAACTTTTGAATTTTGATTTGAAATATCGATTATAATTGAATTAATGACTCGTTTCGTATGTAATTATTTTATATTTTATTATTATTAAGCTATTATATATTCTATAACCAAGGCATCGATATAATTGTAATATTATTTGTTTTGTGGGGTATAATTCTTTTTGTACATTTCTTAATCAAAATTAATGTTACAATTTTACAGTTTGAAATGTATTGAATAATACTATAAAATACTAATTAAATTACCAAATCAAACTATTTTAATTACAGGAAGCAATGATTATAATGATAACATAATATTTGTTATATTTATTGTTTGCTTTATCATTATAAAGCACATAAATACGATTGATATCTTGCACAAATAAAGATCATTTATATTTACATTGAACATAGACCCAATCATGATATGGTATGGTAGGAGACATCATTATAAAATGAAGTTGAATTGTTTGAATCCAAACAATAACATGATATTTTAATACTCCCTCTGTTTTTTTTTTTTTTTTTTTTTTTTAAGTCATTTGAAGGTAATAGTTTTTTTCAAATTAAATATCGTTGTTTGTCTTGTCTGTCTCCCTTCTCCACTTTTCGTCTGTCTCCCTTCTCCATTTTTCCTTTGATTGACTGAGACTAATTAAAAATATTGGGTGAAAAATGTCAGATCTGGCCGCATTTGGTCGTCAACGACAGCCAAAGATACGGCCATCGTTGACGACTATCTACGGCCAAAGATCTGACCTTTTTCAGCTAGATCCAATGTGGATCTGGCCAAAAAATACTAGATCGACATACTACCGACAATATTTAGTCAGTAGTGCGCCAATACACCAAATTCCGGCCAGTTTTCGGTGGTGGTGGCCGGAATCTAATAAATTTGGATTGCTAGGGTGTTTTTGTCAATTTTTAAATTTTTTTTGGGAATTGTTTAGCTAAATTAACAAAATTAAGGGAATTGAATAATTTAGAAAACTATTTTCAAAATAGGTGAAATAAAGTTAATTTTTTTAGGAAAACTAGAAAAAGTTTACCGAATATGTGAACCAAACATAGCCATATATACTTCATATTTAAAATATCCAACTATACAAAAGCTGAGATTCTGCAATTGATATAGGCATTTATCTTATCTAAAACAAAACTTTGATTATACATTGACAGAAAACAAAACACTTAGAATAATTTTTCTTGACTTTAGCTTTTTGTAATTTCGTCAAAAGAAACAACTCCAATGGGATTCCATTTCCCAACCCAAGTCCCATCTTCAATGACTATTGGGCAGATGAAGATCTTACTTTCACATTTTGTTATGAAACCCCGGCGAAGCCCGAGTCCCAGTCCGATCCAGTTTTTAAAACAGAGCTTGAAACATCGTTTATAGAGTACGGGTTGGAATGTGTTTTATAACAAAAACCCGCGGTGAAGTACGGTAAAGTGGCCGAATCCCGGGTAACGGTGCATGAAACCAATACTTAAAAGTTTGAAATTCAATAAAACACTGTTGAAAATTACTATAAGTTGAAATCTTTTAAAAAACCTCCAAACACATCATCGACGTCGACAATCCAAGGAAATAGGACTGTTTTCGACGACAACAATACTTCCCATCACCACGAAAACTCTCCCTTCAACCTCTTGTTCAAAACCTACCTCACCCCTCCCTCATTCGCATCGCCAATCACCAATAATAGCCGTTGGTGTCTTGATATTTCCATTGATTCACTCACCGAAAATCACCTCTGTCACCATTTTTCCACTTACCACCCTTCCTCTTCAAAGTCCCCAACATTTCAACTTCAATTGTTCACGGATCATCGTCTAATTTTAAAGTTTTTGATGAATAGTAAAATTGATAATCCAAACAATGAAAGCCCAAGTCCTGGTTCAACCGACCAAGTCAAGCTAGGTTTTAAAACACTGGTTGGATGTAGGTTTCTAATAATATGAAAATCATGCTATTTTTAAAGGAAATTAAATTTACTTACTAGGGTTTCTAAATTTGAAGATTTTTTTGTAAGGCCAAAAATATGTTGTTGATCGCATTAAGTTAATATCTTCATCCCTCAACTATTCTTATGTATCTTCGCAGGGATTGTATCAATAATCAATTTATTGATTTAGTTACAGTACAGAATTCATAAAAATTAATAATAATATAATAATAACTAGTCACTAATTATTAACCATCAACAAAGGGGAATACAAGAAGCTTTGCCTAGAGGGAATAACTAATTATATGCAAATATAATTTGCTATTAAGTCCCGTTATTTTAACAACATTATCATCAAGGGGATGGATATGGAGAAACAGATATACTGTTACAGTCCGGATGCAGAATAAGTATTACAAACACTATAAGTAGATCCAAATTTATAAAAACTTCGGATTGAAATTGAGGAACAACTTGCCAGAGAAGGCTGCCAGATAGATATACCTATGTAAACGTAGAGGACCCTGCATTTTACATTTACAGGCTTCAGTTTTAATAGGGGGTTTTTCTGCCTTCCAAAATGGGTTAGTAAGCAAACATCTACACTGGCCTGTTAGTATAACATATTTCTAGGGCTTCCTTTGAGCTTCTATGGGTTATTAAATCTCCCAATCAAGCTTATTTATATTTTAAATATGTGTGATTGTGGCTTCTGTCATTATTGTCCACCATTTGTATCAACTTGATGGAGACTTCAAAACTTCTTTAGTGACTCACTATTTAGCAAAAGATGGGCGTTGAGCAGGTTCACTGTCAAAGACCAGAAATTAGCAACTATCAGAACTCTTTTCAACTATTTGAACTTGACCAAAATCTTCAAGTTTAAATTCTACAAAAACAAGACATACAAAGTTTTGCAAGCATTTGAATGTTCCTTGTTGTATTGATGATAATCTTAGCAATGTATAATGTAAGACTACGAGACTTGAGCACAATTACTCAGACCAGCAAGATTCCATGAGGGAAGCCAATAGGGGGATGTGTTCGGTGGGATTGCAAGCCTTCTGTTCTGGAAAGCAACAGCTCCAACTACCTGAAAATTTGCATTGTTATGTTGTATCAATATCAATTTGAAAACAAAATTAAAAAACAATAATAATAAAGCTAGTCGGACACAAATCATTTCACCGTACCCAGGTGTTGTCTTGTATAATCATAACTTGGCAAAATAATGACTTAAACAAAAAAATGACACATAATGATGTAGTTAGAAAGATATACCAAGGAAGAGAAACAAATTATCATGAAGAAGAGTAGGAGAAGAACAAAAAAGAGAACCAGCATCATTCAGACTTAGTCAAACACAAATTCCTAACGCTAGTTTATCATACCTGGTGGACTAAGCCCATTCCAAGGCTGTTGCATTGTCACAAGTTCCACAGGATCACTCCAAAACTGTAAACATCAGACTTCTCATTTGAGGGCTCTCCTCGAAGGAATTCTGGAGCCATCCACTCAGGCGAAAATAAAAGCAACAGAGTTACATGCTGATTGATGTGCTGCGAAGAAAACTTTAACCTGCAAGATGTTGATGGAAATCTCTGGCTATTCAAGCAGTATGAAAATCAAGCCTACAGTTGACAGGTATAAACATTTGGTAACCACATCACAAATAAAGGAAATAGATCAATAGTGATAAATGAGATTGTTCTCTCTTCACAATATAAATCAAGCTTAGTTGGGTTCGAATGCATTCGCTCAAGTAGGAAACCACCAATCGCCAGTTCTGTGATTCTGCCATTTCAATACTACAAGATAAGATATTACATCACTGAACAAACAACCCGTTACTCCTCTCCGTCAACAAGCAAGACCAGGCATGCTGTCACTCACTCAAAATCAAGTATCCCTATTGGTTATTCGAACAGCAGAACACTTTTTCATATAGATAAATCAAGACATTAGAACCACAACAATCAACCCCAATCTAAAACGATTATCACTCAACTATAGTTATGGGGGCACATTGACGTAGGATTAAAGGTGACATTTAGATTACAGAGGACAAGGATGAAAATTTTGCTAATGACTTTGACACAAACACCTTTTGAACCATATCACTATCAGTTACCTTTTGATAGAGAAAGATACTTACAGTCCCCGCAACAGATTTCGATGATATGAAAGTATTCGCTTTGAATTGGACAATCCAAAATCACAGACCTGAGAATGAAATACAAGATGAAGTTCCGCATAATAAGCCAAACAAAAATTTTTCCCAGAATGTTAGAATTGGGGGAAAAAATTATCATACCTTCACAGTCCAATTTTTGTCAACCAGCAAGTTTGGTGATTTAAGGTCCAATGAAGTATAGGAGGGTTTAGATTATGAAGATAGTTGAGTCCCTTGGCTGATTCGAGCACACAACATAAAACAGTATTTTCTAATAGAAAGCATTCCGGCAGTTAGATAAGACAAAACATTTACATAATTGTTGCATACCACATCCAATGCCATGCGTAGCCGCCTCCTTTGATCGAGCATTTCCCTCCAGTTGGCCTATGGATGAGGCGGTTAAACTACCCTGCTCCACAAAAATCAAGAATCTCAAATGTTTTGGTTCAGAACATATCAAATCAATTTCCATGTAGAAAGCTTAGTTTTTTTCCTTGGCAGATATTCTGTCACAATTGACAGATGAGGACGCTTTGTAACCGCACCCATGAAAAGAACAAATTTGGATGCCGGACACGTTTCATAATCGCAACCTGAAGAAAAACGTAAAAATAGCCAAACAGAAAGACATTGTTAGAAAAAGGGCTCAAAATCAAATGATTTACTGATAAGCAATGCATACAGTCATGTCAGTATGTATATATATGCACATTCTATAAACTGGTTTGAAAGTGAAAACTGAAACAAGACGCATTAATGTATTTTGACAGTAAAACAGGTAACACAACAAGCAACAGTTGACAACCTCAGAATGTAGGAATGATCAAAATTACCTTAGGCAAATCAAAACACTTTAACAGTACATACCTCCCTCAAAAACTCCTTCAACTGATCATCGTGAAAATCTTGAACTGTCAATACCTTGACAGCAACGTCCTACATTCAGAGAATGATGAATACATTAAGAAATCAAGAAAGCGGCAAAAGGAAAACATAGACAAAATATTGAAAAACTGCCAAGTGGAGATTTCATATTTCAGTAAGAGATAACAACAGAAGGAAGAAACTTGTCTGTATGAATTAATTATTTTGACACATTACATAAGGACCTGAACAGTAATGAAAATGGAAAAACCACGAGTACAGCATTCATGAATTACATTTTAAAACAGAAGTTGACTTGAAAGAAATAATTCAGTTTTGAAGGAACAGTCAATCATTGAAATGGTGAAACATCACAAGGAAACCCCTGAGCAAGATGTATACGTCCTCAATTTGACAGGATAATGACCGAACTAAATAAATAGCCAACTACCTTCATGGAAAAAGAATTGGATTCTGCTTACCTGGTGAAGGGTTAAGCACAAGAATATGCAACTGTCAATTCTTTTTACTGTAGTTAATGTTATTAGGGCCCAGCATAGACCCATTTATTCTCGTAAGGGGATCTATCATGTCCCATGAAACTTATTTCATCAGTTCAACCCTACATGTTTGACAAATATGCTATAACTTTGACGAAATTTCAACTTTTTGATGTGAAGTGGAGTCCTTTTGCATTCTAGGCTGAGACACTAAAAGGGATTTATAAAGGGTAAAGACTCTGTCATTGCTTAAAGTGACCAGCTACAGATAAGCAATATAGAAAAACAACAAGCTCACATAAATACAGCACTGGTTAGACATTTAGAGCTCAAAATATCACAGATTCAGTATAGTGATTGCACTCTGCACCAGATAACAAATCAACTTATCTCCATAGAACTCTAAATAAAATATGTAATGATAGGGCATGAAATACTAACCGATCCATGCCATTCAGCACGTGCACTGTCCCAAATGAGCCTACAAGGAGAAAAGACAGGCATTGTTCTTCACCGATTGCTCTCTGAGAGAAGCTTAAGATTACATGCTTCAAAAAAGTAAAGATATAGAATAAGAAAAGAATAGGACATACCAGCACCAACTCGCTCTTGATATGTAATTCATCCATCCGATCTCAAGCCGTCCATTGCAAGAGAAGGTTCAGATTCAAGTATCTTGCGTTGGTTGTTGCCGGAAATATGCCTCGTTTCTCAAGTTACTCTCATCCTCTTTAACCGGCTGACTGGACAAGTTTGTTTAGGTTGCTTGACAACCTTATTTCTAATTGAACTTCCAGACGCAATAATTCCCTTTCGTATGACTGGATAATAACATTTTTCTCAGCCAGTCCAGGATATTCATTTATCAGCTCCCCAGCAGCAACACCCAAAGCATCAGGGTTCCCTTCCAATTCAGAGGCACCAGAGATGAATCCTTTTCAGGACTAGCTTGTTCAACAGGAGCATTGATAAAACCCTTTGGACTTCAAATAAACCAGTATCCTTCAACTGTTGTCCTTCTCGCTTACTGCAAGAGAGAGAGATCCAGTATTCAGATGGCTACAAGCAGCATTGTCATAAATTGGAGGTTTTACATCCCATTTTATATAGATTAAAAAACATATAGAAATGCTCTAGAGTAATTTAAAGCCTGGTAAATCTCATGTGTGCTTTCAATTACTCATAACTTGGAGGTTTTTACATCCCACTTTATATAGATTAAAAACCATAAAAAAAATGTCTAGAGTAATTTAAAGCCACTGGTAAATCTCGTGTGCTTTCAATTGCACACGGTGTGCGTATCATATGGAAGAAATGAACAATCACCATCAACCACAATAATGCCAGCTAATCTAGTAGAAGCAAAATAATTATGGCAATGCCTCCAGCCCGGTTCATTAAGTTTTTTAACATTCTTAAATGCGTAAAGTAAGGGAAAAAAAATCCCCTATTATACGAAATGTGACATACCTGAGTACAGATGGTTTTCAGGGAAAGTGCTAGAGTTTTTGAATCCGTATCAGTATAGGTTGTTGGAATTCTTTTAAATGGGAAAATTGAAGCGGAGATGGCATTGAAGAAAAAATTCCTCCGTTAATTGAAGAATCTGGACCATGGACATTTCCCGGTTCCCAACCAGATCAACACATACTCCCTGTCAATATTAAAAGTAAGTAAACAACAGAAAGATACGCTAAAGACATATAATAAAAATAAGACAAAAAAAAATGGAGAGTACTTTGTAAAATCCTCAAACGCATAAAAACTCAACCATCTTACCTAGATCAGTACATGACTTTTTTAGCTGGCTAAGGTTTTGGTTATATTTAACTTAAAAATGGAAGTTCTCATAAACATTAGGTTTACTCTTTATCATTTGTTAGTGATCCTTTTCTCATTTCACGTATTCATTAACTTAAGCCAAATCATCCTATTGCAATGGTCCAAACATCGAGAACAAACATATAACAAAGTTAGATAATAATAATGTGATTTAGAACTTTAAAAGAGGATATCAAATTCTGAATCCAATAGCAGCCAAATTAAATTCCAACTAAAACTTCAGCATTTAGTTTGAAAAGGATGCCAACAAGCAGCTAAAATATTCAACCTTAAAGACTGTCTGTCATCCTCTATTTTCACAAGGCAAGAAGACCGGTGATCTGCTTCACAATACTTGCAACCACGAGCTATCCGACATGGTAAACCTATGTAGTCTGCCAATTTCTGCATATGTGAAAACACATCACCTATAGTTATCAATGATGATGAAAGACTTTTCTTTTTTCTGTTTATTAATTAGAACAGTATGGACTCCTTATACCTGCCTTCAAAGGATGATCATGCCATTCTTACACAAATGCACATGCTGACATGCACATCTCACATTCACAGATCAAAATTTTATTTACTTAATTACATTGCAAAAGTGAGTAGCAGTTGTTACATTAATTTTTTCGCCACTATATATACTTCATTTAAATCAGATTAATTTGATTAAATATAAACATCAACCAACTGTATTACCCTCTTTCAGTAATAGTTTTCAGGTGCTGTAAGCTAAGAAAAAAGAAAGGTGTTATGTTTACCTTGAATAAAACTGCCGATGCCTGCACAGTCCCGTAGTTAGACTGCCAATAGGTATCACATACACTTACGGTATCTTCTCAATCTCCTGCTAACTAATTTCCAGCGCTTGTGGAGATCACCTTGCTCCAACGGGAAAGTTCCTCTAAAAATTAAACAGATTCGATACCCTGAATATCCAACGAGAAAAAAAAAGATTCAAACATGAAGCAAATTAAGAAGGATTTCCAAACTTACCCCTGCAGATAGCAACAAGTTGGCCAAGTTTCTCACCAAGACCAAGGTGTTTTCAGAAGCACAATATAATTCCTGAGCTCTGTCTTCAAGCTCCTTGAGGCGGGGGTCACCATGTCTATCAATAAGAACCACTTCCTGGTGGTTTCAGTAGGTTCGATTTCTTTAAGCGACACCAAAGATGGCAGCCGCTTCCTTCCTCGGAATCATTGCACATCACCCACAGATACGGGTTCATCCCCAAAATGTGGTAAAATCCATCGGATATCTTGTCACTTGTGACAAGCAACCACTTACCTGAGAAGCAAAATGGTAGTGAGATTACTAAGTAAAACTTAGAAAACCTCGTTATTAGTTATACACAGACACAGAGGAATAGCAGCAATAAAGTATTAATCAAAAACGGGTTTTTGTCAATAATAAAAAATAGCACACTTTCAAGGCCTCAGCTATCAAAAAAACTTTCAGGCTGAGCTATACAAATGCTAAAATAAATGGTGAGTTCTTTTTCCTTTTTAGTACCTAAGGTTATAATATAATAATATTCTCAGGGAAGGGGAATATTTAGGTACAGGGGTACTAATTACCCATATCAGATTGCTGCCTTCATTTTAAGGGATCATCAGTGGTTGATAAGAGATAACAAAACTCCGGCAAGGTAGCGTAACTTCCAGAGTAATTTGGTTACATGGATGAACTAAAATATTAATGTTAATCTTTACTCAACCCAAGGTGACCTTCCCAAAAGTTAGGTTAATAGTGTCGGATTAACCTTGGCACCCATTATCTGCTGGAAGATGATCAGAGGTTGAGGTGGCGGTAAAGTTTGCCCAGCAAGATAGCTTAAGCCAGTTCTTCAGAACGGTAATGTTACTGGATATGTTCCCTCCCAGAAACATAATCATCAATGAGTGTTCCCCTCCCAGAAAGATAATCATTTCATAATGAGGAGGTGAGGAGAACATACCCATAGACGGTAAGAGACAGTTTGAGCATCAGCAACCGGGAGGCACTCCTGCAAAATTCATGCTCACTAACAAGACTTGCTTGCGAAGTAAGCCTGCGAGCCAACGCAGCTGCAGCATATAACTCTCTTCGTCCTCTGGGCCAAGCTGTCTTACTCTTCTTCTTCCTCCACTCCGGTTAGTCGTGGACAGCGAGTGGACGTGTCCTAAACTCACTAGAAAAAAATTCCATTACAGTAGTCCCAGAAAATAAGCTCCCCGATAACATGCTCCCAGTACTGGACAACCTCGGCAATGACACCTGGTGATCAAAGTTCCTGTCATCAACGACGACAGTAGTCTCTGTTACAGGTACGGGCGCGGGTGCTGGTACGGATACAGGTACCGGCGCGGACACGGATTCAGGAGTTGGTAACAAGG
Source organism: Pistacia vera (assembly GCF_008641045.1). Lineage (NCBI taxonomy): Eukaryota > Viridiplantae > Streptophyta > Magnoliopsida > Sapindales > Anacardiaceae > Pistacia > Pistacia vera. The sequence continues at coordinate 448,894 of NW_022196349.1, read as the reverse complement.
CTCACGATCTTCATCACTGAAATATGGCCTTGATTTCACGTGAGAAGATCTCTCTGGTCCCTTTTTCTCTGTCAACCAGTCGCAAAAGGCAGAAAATTGCTGCTTTTTATTTGAAACTTTTCGTCACCACTCGTGAAGAGATCTGATAGAGCTGAAGTCTTGAAGTTTCTTGTGGTCGTTGAGGATGACTTTCGGTCATTTTCAATGTTAAAAGTTTCTTCACAGACTTCTTCTCGTGATCTCTACTACTTGCTTGCTTGAGGATGCATCGGATCCACGATCCGGAAATTGCCTGGGGAAGAAGTAAGTCGTTCTATGAGGCTTTTCTTCACGAGACCACGAACTCACTCCACTCACACCCCCACGAACTATAACACTACTTGCTCCCACATTTTCAGCTTTCTCTTCTTCAGTTGATCGTCTTACACCAAATCACACGATACAATAATAATATTATATTAATAACAATAATAATAATAACGATGATCGGGCTCAGATACGAAATCAAAAGCACATTCCGCCTTCTTCTGATTCAAACCTGAAACCTCAAGAACAATAATATAACATAATACAGAAACAACTTCCGAACTGATTGCTTCTTAGAAAACTCGATAAAATTAACTCTATATTCCATGAAAAACGAACTTTGAGAAAAGCTTCCGAACAAAGTACGTAGATTCAGTTGATGTATATATGAAGTGTGAAGTCGCAAGTTTTGAGACAGTGTGAAAAGGTCTTACCAGGGAAACCAAAAAAAGCGGCGGTTAGTAATGAGAGGTCAGAGAGTAGAGGAGAGGGAAAGAGAGAGCAAATGGTGTGTTAAGTTTTGAGATAGTATTTTAGACGGAGAGAGAGAGAGAGAGAGAGAGAGAGAGTGAAGAGAGGATGAATCGGTGGGAAATTGGAAAAAATATTATACGCGAGAGAAGCAACGGGCGATGGCGTGAATGCGCACTTTGTTTATAGAGCACACGTAAAATTTAATAAAGTCTTTGCGCCACGTAAGCAGTTGTGGCAGAGATGTACAGGGCGCATGAGGCGTACGTTAGTAAGTTTCTCTAGCCGCAGGTTTTGCGAGGGAATAGATTATAAAATTGGAGTTATGTGCAGTTGGGTTGGGGTAATGGAATATCGTCATTGGGAAAAAGCGAGAGTCAAAGACGTAAATACCCTTAATTCCCGTTTCAAATTACGGGTTTGGACCCGTATCTCCTTCAGTTTGGCTTTTGTCCAACGGCATGTGACAGTTGCTGCTCCGCTGTAAAGGGGTGTTTGGATTGGTTTTAGCTAAGACTTGCTTCACATTCACTGGAATGCGTGATGCTGGATTAATTAATTTATCATTTTTCATTATTCCTAATCTATCTTGTTTGGATTAAGGTCCTTTATAAATAAGCTAGAGGTTATATTTAATTTTCTTCTTTGGGTGTGTTTGTGACTGTTGGAATATTTAGGGGTGGTCTACTAAAATCACGGTGTTGTTTCATATTTTTCTCTATCCATTATGTTATTTTCAAAATAAACGATATTTTTTTATTCTGAAAATATATTATATATATATTAATTATTTTAAATCTTCTAAATTTATTAATTTACTAAATACCTCTAAAAAAAGTTTAAAAATTAACAAAAACACTCACCACCACATTTGTAAATTCAGCCACCACTGTCAAAAGATGGCTGGAATCGATATATGACACACTACCAAACTAAATATGGCTTGTAGTATGCCGATATAGCATTTCAGCTAGATCTACGGTCAAAGATAGGTTGTCAACGGCCAAATTTTTGTCTTTCATAGATGACCAAACACAACAGATTTGGCCGTCAATGGCCAGATCTGACCTTTTTTGTCAGATCCACGTGGATCTGACTGAAAAAGGTTATCTGAGTACGACCGAATATCCAGTCAATTATATTCCTATACGGTGACTCGGACACCCTCAGTGGTGGTGGCCGACTGCCTATATTTAATGGATGGTGGGGTATTTTTGTAATTTTAATATTTATTACAAGAGTGTTTAAAATTAACAAACCTAATAATATTTTTGTTAATTTTTAAATTCTACCACGTTATATCTCAACTCTTACTATTTCAAAATATATTCTAATACATAAAGGCTCCGTTTGGTTCACAATTTGTGTTTGTGGGAAAGTTTTTTGAAAAAAGTTAAAAAAAAGTTGAATTGGGGGGTATTACGATGTAGGATTTACAAATTGTTAAAATACCTCTATGTTTGTTTTTTTACAAAACACCTTTATAATAAAACATTAAAAGTTAACAAAAACACCTTCAATCCACCCTCAAATACGGACAGCCGGCCACACCGCCGGAGGGTGGCCGGAGTCGCCGTAACAAAACATTAAAAATATTTAGGGGTATTTAATTAAATTACAAATTAGGGGGTTTAAAAAATGTTGAATAAAGTTGAATATATTGTGAGTTTTGGGGTATTTTACTGTTTAAGTATTCCCAAAAACCACCAAACGAAACCAAAATAAACACCTGTCCTTTTTTTTCTGACCTTCTGCCAGAGAACGATTTGCCCATGCCACTATTAGAAAATTTGCTTTCTTATTTGTGCACAATGACATAGTATAATAATAAAAAAGGCGACAAATTTCCAATAAAAGATATTATTTTATGATAAGGTATATAAAAGTTATATCTTGATTCCTGAAATTGTTGGTTGTCAGATTATAAATTTTATATTATGGTTTTTAATTATTTGTTTTTTAAGTGGTACTAAAATAGTAAAATGAATTGCAATACAAGTCTTTTAACCCAGCAAAGTATTCAAGTGTTGACTAAGGCGAGCCAGCAAACGATGAATGACTCCATCAAAAGGCAGAGCTTCTGGAGTAGTCCATCTTTATAATAAAGTAACCATCAGTCATTGGACAGTTTTGTGCTCAGTTCAATGTACTAAAAGTCTAAAACGTGTACTAGTTGTGATTAATAAAAGCAAAAAACGTGTGGTCCTCGTGTTAAACTTAAACGCCGTACAAATCATCATAGTTTGCATCAGTATGATTAATTTGGAGAGATACTTTCAAGTTTCGTGTTTTGTTTTATATAATATTAGAACTTATTTATAGGTGCATAATTATGTGATTGGACATTATATATCGGTTGGTCCAATATTTTGTAATTAAAGCGCGACCCTACTAGGCCTACTAAGGAGCCATAAGGTTAGTTTTTAATTGGTGGATTTTCTGAATAAATAACCCCCCACTTGGACTTAAAGTGATGGTTTATTGTACAATAAACAAAAGGTATTTCCATTTAAAGAAATCATAAGAAATATATAGAACACATACAGATCTCCAGCACTGCTGATTTCTATAAAAAGTGAAGGAGACAATAGACGCATAAAATTTCACCGACTTTCTTGAAATGCAAACCAAGCTAAGTTATTTTTTATTTTAGCATCACTTGTATACAAAGGGAAGTGATTTAATGCGCGGCGGTACTAATTGTATCAAACATATTGATGAGTGCAGTGGAATCTAAGAATTTTTTTTTTTTTAATTCCCTTAATTATGCTTTTAAAATAACACTAAAAGGTGACAAATGGCATATCTTTGTGGTGCGAGATGATGGTGAGATTTTAGAGGAGAGATCTTTGTAATACAAAGTATGGGGTCTTTGTATTTTAAAAAAATGGCTTAATATATACATTATTGTGCGTTTGTCAATCTATTGTTGGCAAACAATTATAATAATTATAGCGTTCTATAGAGGTCTAATTGTTTAAATGTCAAAGTATATATGTCAAATTTTGGCCTAAAAACCTATAGAAAACAGTGGCCGAGAATAGAAACATGGATATCGATGATCTATGCAACTTGTCTGATTTGAATTCATGTATTACCATGTCAACGTTAAATTTAATTTGAATTTTACTAATATTGTTGGATTCAAACTCATCGTACGAGTGTTTAATTATCTATCTTCTCTACTGAATTGGAAACTTATTAAGTATTATTTGACAGAATAAGATCATAATAGTATATCGGTCCAAAAATTATTAGATTAATATTAATTGTAACTTTATATATATAAAATATATTAATCTATGTTAAAAATGTTTAAATAATTTTAGATTTATAAAATTACACTTAAAAATAATTAAAACATTTTCGTTTGTTTCATTATTTAGATAGGATTTTGATATTTTTAAAGTTTGGTGAGAAAACGAGATAGAATTTGAAAAAAATAAAAACACTTCTCTAGGTTTGCTAATTTACTAAACACCCCAATATATAAAATTTTTATAAATAAACAAAAACACCCCCATCACAGTTGCCAGATCCGACCCACTCTGTCGGAATCTGGCGTTACGACGCACGATCGGCCAGATTGGCCGTTGTGTGCCAATGTGACTTTTTTCGGCTAAATTTACCATGAATCTGGTTGGAAAATGTCAGATATACGGCCTTTCTGGCTCTCAACGACAGTCAAAGATCGTCATCGTTGCGACCGCTATGGCAAAAGATCAACGGCAGATCTTTGAATTGGATTGCTGAAAAATGATAGATCGGCACACTATCGGTTACGGTAGATCCAGCTGGTAGTGTGGCTATTATACTAGATTTCGGTCACCTCTGATGATAGTGACCAGAATTTGATAATGGGATAGATAAAAGTGTTTTTGTTAATTTTAAACTTTTTTCTGAGAGTGTTTAATTAAATTAATAAACTTAGGGATTTAAAATAGTTAAGAAAATATAATAGTATTTTGAGAATAATGAAACAAATAATTATTTTAGAAATATGATTGAAATAGGATATGAAATATGAAACAAAACGGTCCCTTATAGAAAGAAAACTAATAAAAATATAAATAATAATTTGTATTGTTTTAAAAAAAACAACTGCAGATTACCGGAATACACAATTATTCATTACAATTAGGAGGCGCGATAGTCAAAAAATAATAGAAATGAAAGGCCCGAGCACGTGCCCGTGGCAGACGTGTATAAAAAAATCGAATGGCTCTCAATATGGACACACACGGGTCATTAGATTACGACTAATTAAGGTCAGAGTCATCAACATCGTAATGATAGAGGTAGAAATTGATGGTGGGAAGCTTCTTGGTCGGTAAGTGGGTCAAAGTCAAGAACAGATTTTGAACATGGGCCTTGGAGTGGAATTAATTTTTTTATTCTGATTTCAGGGTTTGATTGACGATTAAGTTGTTGAATGTGATGGAGCTTTTGTATATCAGAAGACTTGCTTGCTTGCTGGGAGTTAATAAATAAAAATAAAGTAGTGATATTTGTAAAATAATGTATTTGATCCCCAAGGAGATGGGAATGGGATGGCTTATTCGAGTCTTGGGGAGCACGAAGTCAACCTCAATCAAGCAGAATGGCATTGGTATTAAACTGGTAGCTTGCTGAGCACGCAGAGAACTCTCTTGTTGTTAATGATTTTGAATTTTTGGATGTAATTTATTGGGTCGATTATAGAATGAATTTTTTGCCCCAGCTTTCTCGTTCATCCTCAGGTATCTATAAATCAGAATGAAAAGCCCGGTGGAAGCACAAGGGAAGAGTAGAAAGGGGGAAGAATTCTAGTGATAGTTCTCACTGAAACTGGTTTATCTAACTTACAGTGTTTTAGTGCTTTCTTTGTTCTATTAGTTGGATTGAATCCTCTAAGAATGATATTCCAAGTGATAGAAATCCCCGGAGTTTTGACAAGAAATGAATCTGTACAAGATGTATCTAATTTATTCAAGATAAGGGAAATAGACTGAGCTAATGGAATGGAATTGTGTAATTGCCATTGCGTAGTACATATAACAAATTGACCCTTTTTATTCTAGCTTGGATCATGGAGTCTCTGGCTGAAGAAACTAAACAATGCTTATAATAAGAATTACATTCCAAAACTTTCTCAAACAAAACACCCATCTCTCACTGAGCATCTTCCAAATCAATTTAGCAATTATTGATACAATCGCCATGACTATGTTATAGTTACTCAGTATTCACGAACTGCTCATCAACACTTTCAAAGCATTAGAGAAACTAGTATTCGAAGAATAAGATTTAGCAGTTTTCACTACGACCCTAAGCGGGCCAACGCGGCTTGAGCGGCGGTCGAACTCGGTTCCGCCTTCAAAGCCGCTTCATAAGCCATCTTAGCCTCTTCACCCAGCTTCTTAGCCTCGTAGCACTCTCCCAACAAACAAAACACTCTCACGCCGTCACAACCCAGCCTCACGGCTTCATTCAGATCCTCAATTGCCGGGTCAACTCGACCTCGCCGGCTCATCGCAACTTTCACCTCCGCTCTCTTGAATAGTGCATCACCCTTCTCTCCGTCGGTCAAACTTTTGACGGCCGGATTTGAGAGAGCGACGTCAAGCGAGTCGAGAGCCGACGTCTTGAAACCCTGGAGATCCAGCACCAAAGCTTTCAAGATGTGCGATGCGGCGTCCTTAGGGTCTAGAGATATAGCCTTGTCGGCTTCTGCTTCGGCTTGTTTGGCTAATGAGGCGGCGGAAGATGGGGAAGTCTTGGAAGATTTGGCTTGGGCTAAGAGCTGGGCACCGACAACAAAATGGCGCTTTGCTTGAAGATCGGCGCGGTTACGGAAGCGCAGCTTCGTTAAGAACTTCTGTGGGATGTCGTACATAGCTAAGAACATAAACACTGATACTAAAATCAGCACTGCTTGCAGAAGAATATCAGTCCACATCTTTTTTTCAATCCCTAAATTTGGTTTTGAAACGGTGAAGCAGGTTTTTGCTGAATTCGGGGTTTTGATGGGATTTTCAGAAGGGGATCATTGGTTGACCAGGAATTCCGACGAGTGGGACCCAACTAGCGTTCTCTTTTTCAACTTGAAAAGGGCAAACCCTCTAATGGCCAGGTCACGGTTCAACCGGTCCAACCAATTGGACCGTCGGTTGAACCGATAGTTTGACAGGTTTAAAATCTAACAAAAACATCCTTAATAATTACCATCAGATTCTAAAGGTTTGAAATCTAGCAAACACAACCCTGATCAAATGCAAATCGATGATCGATTGGGAGAGCAGCGGCGACACACCAAGGAGGGTAGATCGAATGATAGGGAGGGCGAATCAGCAGCTAGCAAGTAGAGGCATCGCCGAAAAATGGCAGATCGGTGGTAAAGTCACTAGTCGCGGTTGTTTTTTTTTTGTGAGATGACTGGATCTTCGTGAACGACGGCAAGAGAGCTTGGGATAAGGTAGATCGGTGGCTGAGGAAGCCTGTCGATGCTAGAGAAGGCCGATCAATGCCGAGAAATTGAAGAAAAATCTCGCGGCGAAGGTGGACAACAAAACATCACGCTGCGGCTGGAGATGAAGCGTGACAGCACCGGAGAAAGTCAGAACTCAGAAGGTGGTTTCCGACAATAAGGGAAGGTGGAAGGTCGCCGGAAAATGGGAGGTCATTACCGATTTGCATTTGACCAGAAGGTGTGTTTGCTAGATTTGAAACCTTCAGGGACTGATGGTATTAATCAGGGGTGTGTTTGTTATATTTTAAACTTTAAATAGTTAAAAAGAGTGAACCAACCCGGAGAAGGCCCCGAGTCCCAGTCCGATCCAGTTTTTAAAACAGAGCTTGAAACATCGTTTATAGAGTACGGGTTGGAATGTGTTTTAATAACAAACCCGCGGTGAAGTACGGTAAAGTGGCCGAATCCCGGGTTAACCGGTGCATGAAACCAATACTTAAAAGTTTGAAATTCAATAAAACACTGTTGAAAATTACATATAAGTTGAAATCTTTTAAAAAACCTCAAACACATTCATCGACGTCGACAATCCAAGGAAATAGGACTTGTTTTCGACGACAACAATACTTCCCATCACCACGAAAACTCTCCCTTCAACCTCTTGTTCAAAACCTACCTCACCCCTCCCTCATTCGCATCGCCAATCACCAATAATAGCTCGTTGTTGTCTTGATATTTCCAATTGATTCACTCACCGAAAATCACCTCTGTCACCATTTTTCCACTTACCAACCCTTCCTCTTCAAAGTCCCCAACATTTCAACCTTCAATTGTTCACGGATCATCGTCTTAATTTTTAAAGTTTTTGATGAATAGTAAAATTGATAATCCAACTCAATGAAAGCCCAAGTCCTGGTTCAACCGACCAAGTCAAGCTAGGTTTTAAAACACTGGTTGGATGTAGGTTTCTAATAATATGAAAATCATGCTATTTTTAAAGGAAATTAAATTTACTTACCTAGGGTTTCTAAATTTGAAGATTTTTGTTAAGGCCAAAAATATGTTGTTGATCGCATTAAGTTAATATCTTCATCCCTCAACTATTCTTATGTATCTTCGCAGGGATTGTATCAATAATCAATTTATTGATTTAGTTTACAGTACAGAATTCAATAAAAAATATAATAATAATAATAATAATAACATAGTCACTAATTATTAAACCATCAACAAAGGGGAATACAAGAAGCTTTGCCTAGAGGGAATAACTAATTATATGCAAATTATAATTTGCTTATTAAGTCCCGTTATTTTAACAACATTATCATCAAGGGGATGGATATGGAGAACCAGATATACTGATTACAGTCCGGATGCAGAATAAGTATTACAACACATATAAGTAGATCCAAATTTATAAAAACTTCGGATTGAAATTGAGGAACAACTTGCCAGAGAAGGCTGCCAGATAGATATACCTATGTAAACGTAGAGGACCCTGCATTTTTACATTTACAGGCTTCAGTTTTAATAGGGGGTTTTTCTGCCTTCCAAAATGGGTTAGATAAGCAACACATCTACACTGGCCTGTTAGTATAACATAATTTCTAGGGCTTCCTTTGAGCTTCTATGGGTTATTTAAATCTCCCAATCAAGCTTATTTATATTTTAAATATGTGTGATTGTGGCTTCTGTCATTATTGTCCACCCATTTGTATCAACTTGATTGGAGACTTCAACAACTTCTTTAGTGACTCTACTATATTAGCAAAAGATGGGCGTTGAGCAGGTTCACTGTCAAAGACCAGAAATTAGCAACTATCAGAACTCTTTTTCAACTATTTTGAACTTGACCAAAATCTTCAAGTTTAAATTCTACAAAAACAAGACATACAAAGTTTTGCAAGAGTTTGAATGTTCCTTGCTGTTAATTGATGATAATCTTAGCAATGTATAATGTAAGACTACGAGACTTGAGCACACTTACTCAGACCAGCAAGATTCCATGAGGGAAGCCAATACGGGGGATGTGTTCGGTGGGATTGCAAGCCTTCTGTTCTGGAAAGCAACAGCTCCAACTACCTGAAAATTTGCATTGTTATGTTGTATCAATATCAATTTGAAAACAAAATTAAAAAACAATAATAATAAAGCTAGTCGGACACAAATCATTTCACCGTCCACCAGGTGTTGTCTTGTTATAATCATAACTTGGGCAAAATAATGACTTAAACAAAATAATGACACATTAATGATGTAGTTAGAAAGATACACCGAAGAGAAACAAATTATCATGAAGAAGAATAGGAGAAAGAACAAGAAGAGAAACAGCATCATTCAGACTTAGTCAAACACAAATTCCTAATGCTAGTTTATCATACCTGGGCTGGACTAAGCCCATTCCAAGGCTGTTGCATTGTCACAAGTTCCCACAGGATCACTCCAAAACTGTAAACATCAGACTTCTCATTTGAGGGCTCTCCTCGAAGGAATTCTGGAGCCATCCACTCAGGCTGAAAATAAAAGCAACAGAGTTACATGCTGATTGATGTGCTGCGAAGAAAACTTTCAACCTGCAAGATGTTGATGGAAATCTCTGGCTATTCAAGCAGTATGAAAATCAAGCCTACAGTTGACAGGTATAAACATTTGGTAACCATCATCACAAATAAAGGAAATAGATCAATAGTGATAAATGAGATTGTTCTCTCTTCACAATATAAATCAAGCTTATGTTGGGTTCGAATGCATTCCGCTCAAGTAGGAAACCACCAATCCTCAGTTCTGTATTCTGCCATTTCAATACTACAAGATAAGATGATATTACATCACTGAACAACCAACCCGTTACTCCTCTCCGTCAACAAGCAAGACCAGGCATGCTGTCACTCACTCAAAATCAAGTATCCCTATTGGTTATTCGAACAGCAGAACACTTTTTCATATAGATAAATCAAGACATTAGAACCACAACAATCAACCCCAATCTAAAACGATTATCACTCAACTATAGTTCTGGGGTGCACATTGACGTAGGATTAAAGGTGACATTTAGATTACAGAGGACAAGGATGAAAATTTTTGCTAATGACTTTGACACAAACACCTTTTGAACCATATTCACTTATCAGTTAACCTTTTGATAGAGAAAGATACTTACAGTCCCCGCAACAGATTTCGATGATATGAAAGTATTCGCTTTGAATCTGGACAATCCAAAATCACAGACCTGAGAATGAAATACAAGATGAAGTTCCGCACTTAATAAGCCAACCAAAAATTTTTCCCAGAATGTTAGAATTGGGGGAAAAAATTATCATACCTTCACAGTCCAATTTTTGTCAACCAGCAAGTTTGGTGATTTAAGGTCCCAATGAAGTATAGGAGGGTTTAGATTATGAAGATAGTTGAGTCCCTTGGCCTGATTCGAGCACACAACATAAATACAGTATTTTCTAATAGAAAGCATTCCGGCAGTTAGATTAAGACAAAACATTTACAATAATTGTTGCATACCACATCCAATGCCATGCGTAGCCGCCTCCTTTGATCGAGCATTTCCCCTCCAGTTGGCCTATGGATGAGGCGGTATAAACTACCCCTGCTCCACAAAAATCAAGAATCTCAAATGTTTTGGTTCAGAACATATCAAATCAATTTCCATGTAGAAAGCTTAGTTTTTTCACCTTGGCAGATATTCTGTCACAATTGACAGATGAGGACGCTTTGTAACCGCACCCATGAAAAGAACAACATTTGGATGCCGGACACGTTTCATAATCGCAACCTGCAAAATAACGTAAAAATAGCCATACAGAAAGACATTGTTAGAAAAGGGGCTCAAAATCAAATGATTTACTGATAAGCAATGCATACAGTCATGTTCCAGTATGTATATATATTGCACATTCTATAAACTGGCTTTGAAAGTGAAAACTGAAACAAGACGCATTAATGTATTTTGACAGTAGAAACAGGTAACACAACATGCAACAGTTGACAACCTCAGAATGTAGGAATGATCAAAATCACCTTAGGCAAATCAAAACACTTTAACAGTACATACCTCCCTCAAAAACTCCTTCAACTGATCATCGTGAAAATCTTGAACTGTCAATACCTTGACAGCAACGTCCTACATTCAGAGAATGATGAAATACATTAAGAAATCAAGAAAGCAGAACAAAAGGAAAACATAGACAAAATATTTGATAAAACTGCCAAGTGGAGATTTCATATTTCAGTAAGAGATAACTACAGAAGGAAGAAACTTGTCTGTATGAATTAATTATTTTGAAACATTTACATAAGGACCCTGAACAGTAAATAAAAATGGAAAAACCACATAGAGATACAGCATTCATGACTTACATTTTAAAACAGATGTTGACTTGAAAGAAATAATTCAGTTTTGAAGGAACAGTCAATCATTGAAATGGTGAAACATCACAAGGAAACCCCTGAGACCAAGATGTATACGTCCTCAATTTGACAGGATAATGACCGAACTAAATAACTAGCCAACTACCTTCATGGAACAAGAATTGGATTCTGCTTACCTGGTGAAGGGTTAAGCACAAGAATATGCAACTGTCAATTCTTTTTACTGTAGTTAATGTTTATTAGGTTCCCCAGCATAAGACCCATTTATTCTCGTAAGGGGATTCTATCATGTCCCATGAAACTTATTTCATCAGTTCAACCCTACATGTTTGACAAAATATTGCTATAAAGTTTTGACGAAATTTTAACTTTTTGCTGTGAAGTGGAGTCCTTTTTGCACTTCGAGGCTGAGACACTAAAAGGGATTTATAAAGGGTAAAGACTCTGTCATTGCTTAAAGTGACCAGCTACAGATAAGCAATATAGAAAAATCAACAAGCTCACATAAATACAGCACATGGTTAGACATCTTATAGCTCAAAATATCACAGATTCAGTATAGTGATTGCACTCTGCACCAGAATGACAAATCAACTTATCTTCCATAGAACTCTAAATAAAATATGAAATGATAAGGTATGAAATACTAACCGATCCATGCCATTCAGCACGATGCACTGTCCCAAATGAGCCTACAAGGAGCAAAGACAGGCATTGTTCTTCAACGATTGCTCTTTGAGAGAAGCTTAAGATTCACATGCTTCAAAAAAGTAAAGCTATAGTAAATAAGAAAAGAATAGGACATACCAGCACCAACTCGCTCCTTGATATGTAATTCATCCCATCCGATCTCAAGCCAGTCCATTGCAAGAGAAGGCTCCAGATTCAAGTATCTTGCGTTGGTTGTTGCCGGAAATATGCCTCGTTTCTCAAGTTTACTCTCATCCTCTTTAACCGGCTGACTGGACAAGTTTGTTTTAGGTTGCTTGACAACCTTATTTCTAATTGAACTTCCAGACGCAATAATCTCCCTTTTGTATGACTGTATAATAACATTTTTCTCAGCCAGTCCAGGATATTCATTTATCAGCTCCCCAGCAGCAACACCCAAAGCATCAGGGTTCCCTTCCAATTTCAGAGGCACCAGAGATGAATCCTTTTCAGGACTAGCTTGTTCAACAGGAGCATTGATAAAACCCTTTGGACTTTCAAATAAACCAGTATCCTTCAACTGTTGTCCTTCCTCGCTTACTGCAAGAGAGAGAGATCCAGTATTCAGATGGCTACAAGCAGCATTGTCATAACTTGGAGGTTTTTACATCCCACTTTATATAGATTAAAAAACATATAGAAATGCTCTAGAGTAATTTAAAGCCACTGGTAAATCTCATGTGTGCTTTCAATTACTCATAACTTGGAGGTTTTTACATCCCACTTTATATAGATTAAAAACCATAAAAAAAATGTTCTAGAGTAATTTAAAGCCACTGGTAAATCTCGTGTGCTTTCAATTGCACACAGTGTGCATTATCATATGGAAGAAATGAACAATCATCATCAACCACAATAATGCCAGCTAATCTAGTAGAAGCAAAATAATTATGGCAATGCCTCCAGCCCGGTTCATTAAGTTTTTTTAACATTCTTAACTGCGTGAAGTAATAGGAAAAAAAATCCCTATTATACAAAATGTGACATACCTGAGTACAGATGGTTTTCAGGGAAAGTGCTAGAGTTCTTTGAATCCGTATCAGTATACGGTTGTTGGAATTCTTTTAAATGGGAAAATTGAAGCGGAGATGGCATTGAAGAAAAAATTCCTCCGTTAATTGAAGAATCTGGACCATGGACATTTCCCGGTTCCCCAACCAGATCAACTACATACTCCCTGTCAATATTAAAAGTAAGTAAACAACAGAAAGATACCGCTAAAGACATATAATAAAAATAAGACAAAAAAAATGGAGTACTTTGTAAAATCCTCAAACGCATAAAAACTCAACCCATCTTACCCTAGATTCAGTACATGACTTTTTTTAGCTGGCTAAGGTTTTGGTTATATTTAACTTAAAAATGGAAGTTCTCATAAACATTAGGTTTACTCTTTTATCAGTTGTTAGTGATCCTTTTCTCATTTCACGTATTTCATTAACCTAAGCCAAATCATCCTATTGCAATGGTCCAAATCATCTAGAACAAAACATATAACAAAGTTTAGATAATAAATAATGTGATTTAGAACTTTAAAAGGGAATATCAAATTCTGAATCCAATAGCAGCCAAATTAAATTCCAACTAAAACTTCAGCATTTAGTTTGAAAAGGAAGCCAATAACAACAGCTAAAATATTCAACCTTAAAGACTGCCTGTCATCCTCTATTTTAACAAGGCAAGAAGACCTGTGATCTGCTTCACAATACTTGCAACCACGAGCTATCCGACATGGTAAACCTATGCAGTCTGCCAATTTCTGCATATGTGAAAACACATCACCTATTAGTTATCAATGATGATGAAAGACTTTTTCTTTTTTCTGTTTATTAATTAGAACAGTATGGACTCCTTATACCTGCCTTCAAAGGATGATCATGCCATTCTTACACAAATGCACATGCTGACATGCACATCTACATTCACAGATCAAAATTTTTATTTACTTAATTACATTGCAAAAGTGAGTAGCAGTTGTTCACATTAATTTTTTCGCCACTATATATACTCTCATTTAAATCAGGTTAATTTGATAAAATATAAACATCAACCAACTGTATTACCCTCTTTCAGTAATAGTTTTCAGGTGCTGTAAGCTTAGAAAAGAAAAATAATATATATAAGAAAAAAGAAAGGTGTTATGTTTACCTTGAATAAAACTGCTCGATGCCTGCACAGTCCCGTAGTTAGACTGCCAATAGGTATCACTATACACTTACGGTATCTTCTCAATCTCCTGCTAACTAATTTCCAGCGCTTGTGGAGATCACCTTGCTCCAACGGGAAAGTTCCTCTAAAAATTAAACAGATTTGATACCCTGAATATCGAACGAGAAAAACAAAAGATTCAAACATGAAGCAAATTAAGAAGGATTTCCAAACTTACCCCATGCAGATAGCAACAAGTTGGCCAAGTTTCTCCACCAAGACCAAGGTGTTTTCAGAAGCACAATATAATTCCTGAGCTCTGTCTTCAAGCTCCTTGAGGCGGGTGTCACCATGTCTATCAATAAGAACCACTTCCATGGTGGTTTCAGTAGGTTCGATTTCTTGAAGCGACACCAAAGATGGCAGCCGCTTTCCTTCCTCTGAATCGTTGCACATCACCCACAGATGCGGGTTCATCCCCAAAATGTTGTAAAATCCATCGGATATCTTGTCACTGTATGACAAGCAACCACTTACCTGAGAAGCAAAATGGTAGTGAATTACTAAGTAAAACTTAGAAAACCTCGTTATTTAGTTCATATACACAGACACAGAGGAATAGCAGCAATAAAGTATTAATCAAAAACAGGGTTTTTGCCAATAACAAAAAATAGCACACTTTCAAGAGCCTCAGCTATCAAAAAAACTTTCAAGGCTGAGCTATAAATAACGCTAAAAATAAATGGTGAGTTCTTTTTTCCTTTTTAGTACCTAAGGTTATTAGTTTTCTCAGGGAAGGGGAGTATTTATGGTACAGGGGTACTAATTACCCATATCAGACTGCTGCCTTAATCTTTTAAGGGATCATCCAGTGGTTGATAGGAGATAACAAAACTCCGGCAAGGTAGCGTAACTCCCCAGAGTAATTTGGTTACTATGGATGAACTAAAATATTAATGTTAATCTTTACTCAACCCAAGGTTGACCTTCCCAAAAGTTAGGTTAATAGTGTCGGATTAACCTTTGGATCACCCATTATCTGCCGGAAGATGATCAGAGGTTGAGGTGGCGATAAAGTTTGCCCAGCAAGATAGCCTAAGCCAGTTCCTTCAGAACGGTAATGTTACTTGGATATGTTCCCCTCCCAGAAACATAATCATTTCATAATGAGTGTTCCCCTCCCAGAAAGATAATCATTTCATAATGAGTGAGAGTGAGAACATACCCATAGACGGTAAGAGACAGTTTGAGCATCAGCAACCGGGAGGCACTCCTGCAAAATCTCATGCTCACTAACAAGACTTGCTTGCGAAGTAAGCCTGCGAGCCAACGCAAGCTGCAGCATATAACTCTCCTTCGTCCTCTGGGCCAAGCTGTCTTTACTCTCTTCTTCTTCCTCCACCTCCGGTCTAGTCGTGGACATGCGAGTGGACGTGTCCTTAACATCACTAGAAAAAATTCCATCTACAGTAGTCCCAGAAAATAAGCTCCCCGCATAACTGCTCCCAGTACTGGACAACCTCGGCAATGACACCTGGTGATCAAAGTTCCTGTCATCAACGATGACAGTAGTCTCTGTTACAGGTACGGGCGCGGGTGCGGGTACGGATACAGGTACCGGCGCGGACACGGATTCAGGAGTTGGTAACAAGGGCTCACGATCTTCATCACTGAAATATGGCCTTGATTTCACGTGAGAAGATCTCTCTGGTCCCTTTTTCTCTGTCAACCAGTCGCAAAAGGCAGAAAATTGCTGCTTTTTTATTTGAAACTTTTCGTCACCACTCGTGAAGAGATCTGATAGAGCTGAAGTCTTGAAGTTCTTTGTGGTCGTTGAGGATGACTTTCGGTCATTTTCAATGTTAAAAGTTTCTTTCACAGACTTCTTCTCGTGATTCTCTACTACTTGCTTGCTTGAGGATGCATCGGATCCACGATCCGGAAATTGCCTGGGGAAGAAGTAAGTCGTTCTATGAGGCATTTTTCTTCACGAGACTCACGAACTCACTCCACTCACACCCCCACGCACACTATACCACCTACTTGCTCCCACAATTTTCAGCTTTCTCTTCTTCAGTTGATCGTCTTACACCAAATCACACGATACAATAATAATATTAATATTAATAACAATAATAATAATAACGATGATCGGGCTCAAGATACGAAATCAAAAGCACATTCCGCCTTCTTCTGATTCAAACCTGAAACTCTCAAGAACAATAATATAACATAATACAGAAACAACTTCCGAACTGATTGCTTCTTAGAAAACTCGATATATTAAACTCTATATATCCATGAAAAACGTAACTTTGAGAAAAGCTTCCGAACAAAGTACGTAGATTCAGTTGATGTATATATAAAGCATGTGAAGTCGCAAGTTTTGAGACAGTGTGAAAAGGTCTTTACCAGGGAAACCAAAAACAAGCGGCGGTTATGTAATGGAGAGTCAGAGAGTAGAGGAGAGGGAAAGAGAGAGAGCAAATGGTGTGTTAAGTTTTGAGATAGTATTTTAAGCACGAGAGAGAGAGAGAGAGAGTGAAGAGAGGATGAATAGGTGGGAAATTGAAAAAAATATTATACGCGAGAGACGCTATCGGGCGCATAGGCGTGAATGCGCACCTAGAGCACACGTAAAATTTAGTACGAAAGTCTTTGCGCCACGTAAGCATTTGTGGCAGAGATGTACAGGGCGCATCAGGCGTACGTTAGTAAGTTTCTCTAGCCGCAGGTTTTGCGAGGGAATATATTATAAAATTGGAGTTATGTGCAGTTGGGGTAATGGAAATATCGTCATTGGGAAAAAGCGAGAGTCAAAAGACGTAAATACCCTTAATTCCCGTTTCAAATTATGGGTTTGGACCCGTATCTCCTTTCAGTTTGGCTTTTGTCCAACGGCATGTGACAGTTTGCTGTCTCCGCTGTAAAGGGTAGTTTGGATTGGTTTTAGCTAAGACCTTGCTTGTTGCTTCACATTCACTTGGAATGCGTGATGCTGGATATAACTTTAATTTACTCATTTTTCTATTATTCCTAATCTATCCTTGTTTGGATTAAGGTCCTTTATTAAATAAGCTAGAGGTTATATTTAATTTTCTTCTTTGGGTGTGTTTGGCTGACTGTTGGAATATTGAGGGGTGGTCTTACTAAAATTACTGTATGATTGTTTCAATATTTTCCACTATCCTATCCCTATTATTTCTAAAATACATATTTATTTTTTTATTATGAAAATATTATTATATTATATTTAATTATTTTTAAATCTCCTAAATTTATTTATTTAATATTTTAACTAAACACCTTCCAAAAAAAGTTTAAAAATTAACAAAAGCACTCCCACCATCCATATTTATTAGATTCCGACCACTATTGCCCGAAGATGGCTGGAATCTAATATATTGGTGTACTACTGACTAGATCTAGCATGTAATACTCTGATATAGCCTTTTCTAACCAGATCTACGACCAAAGACAACCAGATCTTTGGCCGTAGCTAGTCGTCAATGACGGCCATATAACGACGACCAAACGCAGCTAAATCTAGTCTTTTCCGGTCAGATCTACGATAGATCTAGCTGAAAAAAATCATCTCAGTGCATGACTGGCTATATCCAGTCAATTATGTATCGACACGGCGACTCCGACTACCCTCCGATAGTAGTGCTGACTGCCCATATTTAATAAATAAGTGAAGATATTTTATAATTTTTAATATTTTATTATAGGAATATTTAGTAAATTAACAAACTTAAATAGTGTTTATGTTAATTTTCAAATCTAATCTCACCCAACTTTTACTATTTCAAAAAAACTATTCTCAATGCTAAAATAATCACGTTGTCCTTTTTTTTTTTTTCCTGACCTTCTGCCAGAGAACGACTTGCCCATGTCACTATTAGAAAATTTGCTTTCTTATTTGTGCACAATGATATAATTATAATAATAAAAAACGCGACAAATTTCCAATAAAAGATATTAATTTTATGATAATGTATTATAATAAGTTAATATCTTGATTCCTGAAATTGTTGGTTGTCAGATCATAAAATTTTGTATCTTATATTCGAGTTCTCCATTTGTGTGGAGGAAGATCATCAACGGTAAAAATGTGGAGTTTTACTGAAACTGTATAAAAGTCATGTTCAGCCGGAGTATGACGAGATTGTCGATACATAGGCAGAGAGTCTAGAATGGAATCATCACCTTCAAGCATCTCATCATCGACCTCAGAAACAACGGGTGGTCTAAACGATTCAGGTTGATGGGTCATCAGTTGGGGATAAACATGAGGATGTTGATCAGAAGTATCACTGTCGGAGTCAAAGTCACTTTCAAATAATTCATCAGTCGAAGGTTTATCGACTTCTGATTCTGTTTGGAAGGTAGATAGAGAATCCTGAGAAAGACCCGAGGTGGCAAGACGTTGTCTTTCTGCCATGTCTCTAAAAAAAGAGCTCATAAAATTGGAAGAGATGGGATTTTTTGAAGAGTCAGGATTAGCAAAAGGTTGGCGGTCTTCCATCATTATTATGTGCATTGGAGCCTTATCCTTAGATAAAGGACGATGAGGCTTAGGAGATGGAGGATCTGAGTGACTGGAAGAGAAAGAGTCAGGAATATCAGCAGATGGGGTCTGCGGTCTAGCAGAATACTTTTCTCGCTTCTTTTGTTCTCGTTCCAGCTTGATCTTTTCATCACATTCTTTGCGGAGCTTGGCATATAACTGTTCAGTGTTGTCAAAAGCTTGAAAAGCACCAGAAGGTATATGAGGTGAGACCAACGGTTGGCTAATTTTTGGGAAAGGAGAAAAAGAGGGTTGTGGCTATACTATTGTGGAATCGAAAGGATTTGGTACTAAGGACATTTCAGGGAAAGTCTGTGGTTGTCTGAGTTTTTGCTTAAGATATTCCTGCTGAAGCGATGCCATTTGGGTTTTTAATGACTTCATTTCTGCTTCCTTCTGAAGAAACTGAGCTGAATAGCCATGAGAGCTGATGACAATGTGTATTAATTCCTGATGGAGCTGATAAATCCGGTTTTGGAGATGATCAATTTGTTTTTATAGCCGAGAAATCAGCATAGTTTGGTTCTGAGACTGAGAGTTCACCTGATGAGCTACTAAATCTAGTTTTTATTCAAGTCTGGTCATGATTTTGTTTTGGGTAAAGCATTTTCAGTTTATAATTTATTTGTTTTTTTAAGTGGTACTAAAATAATAAAATGCACTGCAATACGAGTCTTTGTAGCCCAGCAAAGCATCCCAAGTGTTAGACTTAGGCGAGCCAGAAAACTATGAATGACTCCATCAAAAGGCAGAGCTTCTGGAGTAGTCTATCTTTATAATAAAGTAATCATCAGTCATTGGACAGTTTTGTGCTCAGTTCAATGTACTAAAAGTCTAAAACCGTGTACTAGTTGTGATTAATAAAAGCAAAAAACGTGGTCCTCGTGTTAAACTTAAACGCCGTACAAATCATCATAGTTTGCATCAGTATGATTAATTTGGAGAGATACTTTCAAGTGTTTTTGTTTTTATATATATATTAGAACTTACTTTATAGGTGCACTAATTATGTGATTGGACATTATATATTCGGTTGGTCCAATATTTTTGTATTAAAGCGTCGACCCTACTAGGCCTACTAATGGAGCACATAAGTTTAGTTTTTAATTGGTGGATTTTCTGAATAAATAAACCCCCCACTTGGACTTAAAGTGGTTGGTTTATTGTACAATAAACAAAAGGTATTTCCATTTAAAGAAAGCATAAGAAATATATTGAACACACACAGATCTCCAGCACTGCTGATTTCTATAAAAAGATAAGCAGACAATAACCGCAAAAAAATTCACCCACTTTCTTGAAATGCAAACCAAGCTAAGTTTAATTTATTTCTTTTAAGTATCACTTGTATACAAAGGGAAGTGATTTAATGCGCCCGGTACTAATTGTATCAAACCATTTGATGAGTGTAGTGTGAATGTAAGGATTTTTTTTTTTTTTTTTAATTCCCTTAATTATGCTTTTTAAAATAACATTAAAAGGTGACAAATGGCATATCTTTTGTGGTGCGAGATGAGTGGATGAGATTTTAGAGGAGAGATCTTTGTTAATACAAAGTATGGTGTCTTTGTATTTTAAAAAAATGGCTTAATATATACATTATTGTGCGTTTGTCAATCTATTGTTGGCAAAAAATTATAATAATTATAGCGTGCTATAGAGGTCTAATTGTTTAAATTTCAAAGTATATATTGTCAAATTTTGGCCTAAAAACCTATAGAAAACAGTAGCCGAGAATAGAAACATGGATATCAATTATCTATGCAACTTGTCTTTATTTGAATTCATGTATTGCCATGTCAACATTAAAATTTAATTTGAATTTTACTAACACTTGTTGGATTCAAACTCATCGTACGAGTGTTTAATTATCTATCTCTCTCTTACTGAATTGGAAACTTATTAAGTATTATTTGACAGAATAAGATCATAATAGAATATCGGTCCAAAAATATTATTAGATTAATATTTTAATTGTAACTTTTATATATATAAATATATTAAATCTATGTAAAAAATGTTTAAATAATTTTAACATTTATAAAAATTACACTTAAAAATAATTAAAATATCAAAGTAAACATCAAAGCAATAAAACCTAATAAAAATATAAATAATTAATTTGAATATTTTGTTTTAAAAAAACAAGTGCATGATTACTGGACACACACAATTATTCATTACAATCAGGTGAGCGATAGTCAAAATATAATAGAAATTGAAGGCCCGAGCACGTGCCGCGTAGCATATAAAAAAATCGAATGGCCTCTTAATATGGACACCCGGGTCCTTAGATTACGACTAATTAAGGTCAGAGTCATCAAACATCGTACAATTGATTAGACTCCACTAAGACTTTCTCCAACAACAAACATAAAATTAGCCTAACTTTGGCATCAAATTTGTGGGTTTTTTTTAATTATTATTTCATTTTTAATTTACTGTATCAAATATTACACATAAAAAAATATTTTTTATAATTTTTTTATTAATAATCAATAATTAATTTATTTTATATATTAATTAAATATTATGAATGATATTTTTATTAAATAATATTTACTTTAAAAATTATACTAATTTAATAAAATTAAGCATTTATTTAATAAAATAAACATTACATTTAATATAAAAAATATTACATCTAATATAAAATGTCACAAATAAACATTACATTTTATTCAAGGATTTGAATTCCATAACCTATCAAAGTCTACGTGAGTTTTTTCAAAATGAACAATCAAGAATTATGCAAAAAATAACTCAACAACAAAGCCGATCTCAAAATAGTTATGGTTCTTTATAGTATTTTGATGATCTTAGAGGATTTAGAACTAATCTATCAGAATAATAAATTGTTATTTTAGTTTATGTTGTATTTTCTTTTGATTTTAGTGTTTCTAAATTAGTATTAATTTTTATTTTGAATTGTTGTAATTTAATATTTGCGTTGAATCAAGTTTTATTTTTAAATTCTCATCATTTTTTGAATTATATTATGAATTTATTATTATAAATAATAATCAAATTAACATAAATACAAATAACAAAAATAAAAAAATAAAATATATTTTATAGTTTATGAATAGTGCCACACCGAATTAGTATAGATGAACAGTGTTACATCAAATTTGGTGTGTACTATTCACTAACACTAATTTAATATAGTTTTTTGTGTTGGGTTGAAGCACATTTTTCATATCATTTTAGTGTTTTTCACCAAAATGACGTTGGATTGGAGATGCCCTAAAGCAGGTGGGATCACCAAAATGACGTTGGGTTGGAGATGCCCTAAAGCACGTGGGATTTATACGTAGCTTTATGATTATGATACTTCTTTATAATTCACTGTTAGGTAAAATAATATAATCCATTTATTATAACAAGTAATGGTATTTTTAATCATATGTAATATTGTTTTGTTTATTTTAATTAATAATTACTAACATCTAATGGATTGAAATATTATAATTTAAATTTTTAATAAACCATTGTTTTATTATAATAATATAAAGAAGGGAGAATTTAAACTTTTGAATTTTGATTTGAAATATCGTTTATAATTGAATCAATGACTCGTTTCGTATGTAATTATTTTATATTTTATTATTCTTAAGCTATTATATATTCTATAACCAAGGCATCGATATAATTGTAATATTATTTGTTTTGTGGGGTATAATTCTTTCTGTACATTTCTTAATCAAAATCAATGCTATAATTTTACAGTTTCAAATGTATTGAATAATACTATCAACTATCAATTAAATAACCAAATCAAACTATTTTAATTACAGGAAGCAATGATTATAATGATAACATAATATTTGTTATATTTATTGTTTGATTTATCATGAGAAAGCACATAAATACGATTGATATCTTGTACAAATGAAGAATATTTATATTTACATTGAACATAAACCCAATCATAAAATGAAGTTGAATTGTTTGAATCCAAACAATAACATGATATTTTAATATATAACTATAATAAGCAACCTGACGTGACCACAACACGGGTAATTGGAGTCATTACTATTTCAAATGCTCGACAAAATTCAACTGTTGAAATAAAATTTTTCCAATAACTCAGATTCTATATTATCTGTGATATTGTAAGGCATGGTTAGTATATGTAAAAGAGTATGATATATTACTAAGTAATTTAATACCGTATGTTTGGCATGCCGTATTATATAATATAAAACACTATATAATATATAAATAAAAAAATAGTAAATACACGAGTTTCATTACAATTAACTTGGCAATGATGGTTTAGGGTTAAATTTTATGTACTTCACGTTTAAAATATCCAAATATATAAAAGCCGAGATTCTGCAATTGATATAGGTATTTATTTTATCTAAAACAAAACTTTGATTATACGTTGACAGAAAACACTTAGAATAATTATGTAATTGAAATGAAGGATGGGAGGCGGTGTAGAATAAGTTATTATTTTATAGGTAAAATAAAATCGAGTAAATATTAGTTTATACAGTAATGGAGGGGTGGCCTACCTCATTAGAACTAACTTAAAAGACAAAGAACCGCAGGTGGGACCAACGTTTACGAAAATTATTTTTCTCGACTTTAGCCTTTTGTAACTTCGTCCAAATAAACAACTCCAATGGGATTCCATTTCCCAACCCAAGTCCCATCTTCAATGACTATTGGGCAGATGAAGATCTTACTTTCACATTTTGTTATGAAATGCGAACAATGATGCCATGTTATATTAAAACTAAGAACGAATCATATTCCAATATTAGGCTTCCAACTTTCAAAAATGAATCGGACCCTCCTTCCACCATATTTTTTTAACTCAATGCGTGAACCATTCGTACGACACCGTTACGTTTTAGTTGGTATTTATATATATTTTTGCATTAATTGATTAATTTTGCCATTGATCAATGTCTCCTCTTTAGTCTTCACTTGTTGGTACGGAATTTCGCACAATTAGAGTGATCCAATTAATTTTGACAGAATTGGAATCAATAGACATGTAATTAATCAAAACCTATTAAAAATAATAAATAAAACAAAAATGACATTTTTAAAATGATTCGACAAGCTAATTCATATGTCCACTTATGGTTTAATTTTTGTAAAAGTTATTTTTATGGCTTAATTTTAGCCACCCTTACATTTACACTTAATGTGGTCATTAGTTTGACCTTGACGCCGTTGCAGACTTTCATCTTATTATATCAACATAACGGTACTTTAATTTCTTGGTCAATAAATTTTTTTATTCTGAGGGAGAGATGCCCATGTCATATGATCTGAATATATTAAAGGGAACCAATCTCTTTCAGAAGCAAACCAAAATAGTAGTATGGATGTATATGTGAACTTATCAATTAAGGTAAAGCAGGTATATATATAACCCAAAGTGGTTGCAACATCAATTAGAATAAGTCTATTCCCCCCTCTCTTTTAATTCTTATCTGTCCTTATCTACATACACCAATCGTGTTATTCTAATTGCAACGACTTACTTATGATAGTCTAGAAAATCCAATTAGTTGGTAAGGTTTAGTCAACATACCAATGGGGACACATGATCTCATACACCAATTATTTATTACTCAAATTATATAATTAAATACCTTGAATTGAAAAGAGAACCAATAAGACATAAGTTTTAAATACTATTCTAAAGAAAGTTGCATTGGGAGATTAGTGGTAGCTGGGCCTTTAATCTCTTCTTGGTCACAACTTCCAAAACCGGTAGTGTGCTGTCAACTAATTTTGGTTGTTTTGTAATCCCGATTCTTAAGATGACCCAAAATCTACTAACTTAAATAAATTTATGCTTATAGTGATTAGAATATATTCTAAAGTGGACATCTCGTATTTTTATTGATTTTGGTTTCCAAATTATAGACATGTATGAGACCCTTCTAATTACCCACTGAAATATGACGATGTTATTCTTTTTATTTGGCAAGCAATGAGTATTATAAGGTGCTTTCATTGACCATATACCATCAAACATTCAAATTGCATCCCCTATAAATTATAATAGGATGCTTGCCAAAGAATTGAGATGCCATGGTATTGAATTGAGTTGGGATTATACTATTACGATACTATCGAGGATGGATATCGAAAGAGAAAATAACTATTTTGAAGGTTTAAACAAATGGAATATGTTACCTAAACCACGTAAGTTACAATTTAAATTATGAGTTATTATCCATATGTTTAAACACAATTATCAACATATTATTGGTTTAAGTTGAAACTAGTGTTTTAATAACTGATTTGGGGTGAAACCCGATAAAGTGGCTAGGTCTCGAGTTGAATGGTTTAACCGGTTTGACTGGCGGGTCAAACCGATGACGTCAATATGTCCAAATGTTTGAAATCTAGCAAACACACCCCTAAAAAATCACACATCAATAACTACAAGTTTAAAATTTAGCAAACACTCCCCAAATGCAAATTACCAATCGATTGGTTGGTAGTGGCAACACACCAAATGCAAATCCCACTCATCTTTGAGCTATTTCCTAGCGAATCTACCTAAGATTTGGTCGAAATCGAACCATTTTGCCGCAAAAAAACCATCGTTGACGTCAACAACCCAGGCCAAATAGAGTATGTTCCTGATGTCGACAACACTTCCCTCAGCCTTTTGACCAAAACCCATCTCACCCCTTTGTTCGCCCCGTCAATCACAAGAAACAACTCGATGTTTTGGCCGCACGACTTTTGCCTTTTCCGGTCACTCACTCACCAGAAATCAGCTTTATCGTCACCTTTCAACTCGCAGGTACTTCCTCTCCAAAACCCCAACAACCCCACAACTATTTGCTCATTGATTGCCGTCCTCCTCTTTAGGGTTTGCTTTTTCGGGTTGTGAACAGTTGAAATTGGTGACCTAGCCCGGCAAAGGCCTTGGGTTCCGGTTAGACCAGTTAAACCAACGAAGTTGGGTCGGGTTTTAAAACAGTGGTTCAAACATATATCCTAAAATTCTTGATGTCATGAATCCATTTATTTATGTGATAAAATTCATTTATGCTATAAACAAGTCATTTAATCAATAAAACTCCACCGAATTGCGCCCTAACATAGAACGTTCGTATAGTGAGATGCAACAAATTATTCAAATTATAACTAAACAATACGACTTTAATTATTTCAGTATAATTATCTTATTACCATTAATTGATTCAAATTTAATTGTTGTATAATACTTTTTTATACATTATCTAGTTTTTTTAATTCAGTTTCACATATCATGTTTATTTAATATATATCATTTTTTTAGTTTAGTTTTGTAGCAAATATTTAATTAATTATGATTTTTTTGAGATAGCACAATGTGTCTTTATTAATTTAAAATTTTATTATCTTTAATAAAAGTATGTTATGCCATTTTATTCATCCTGTATTAAATTCTTAAAATTTGGGGATAGTTTTGTATTATGTTAATTTAAATTTCCTACTTTAATTTTTAATTTTGGGCTTCAAGAACTCTTTTCCTGACCGAATCAGCCCATGGGCTTCACTGACGGGCCTGGGGCCTCTTGAGCTAAACGGCCCAGGAAGTGCCTTGCCCGTTTCAGTGAATACAACTATAAGTTGCCAGGCTACTTCACTGAGGCGGCCTCGGGGTGGATTATGGTTTTCTTCTAAACGACGTCGTCTACGGAAAGATTAGTGTTTGTGAAGTGCAACGGTAACAAATAAAACACCGACCTGATTAACCTCAGCACCAGGGGCAATACGGAAAATTTTTAAACTCTCGGGGTGAAATTTATAATATAAATCCTTAATCGTGTTGTCTGACTCTGCATTCACGTACTACATCTTTCATTTCATTCCCACTGAAGCCATTGGAGAAGAAGCTTCTGAAACGGGGAAAAAAAGAATATAAGATTTAATTTCAGATCTCACATCATAAACCCCAGAACTCAGACAGAGTATTGGAGCCACGTGATCTGATCAGGTACAAGCCATTTCAATTCTCAAACTCTATTATCATCAATAAGTTGAGACAGTTTTCGCTAATTTCAAGAGTTAAGGCAATCGATACCATTGCGTTTTGTATAATTTCTTTATTTCAAGTTTCTAAATCTTTAATCGTATATTCGCGCTTAAAAGGGTGCGTTTTGTGTGCGTTTGACTCTCTGAAAAGTTTACTTCTTGGCTTCTTTTTGATCGCTTGGGAATTTCTTGATACGTGTTCTTTTGTTGATAATTTTATATTTAAGGATTAATTTTAAATCGAAATTTCAATGTTCATATTGTTAATACTTCATTAAATGAAATGTCACGTTCACATAATGGAAAGAAAAAAGTTGATTTGTTTTTCTATTATTATCATTTGTCTAATTTCCTTCGTTTTTCATTTAATTTCTTGGCTACCAAACAGAGCATGACTGAAAAAGTAATTTTGTATGTCAATGGTCTCAAGTATAGTCTTAACAGTGGCTTACGCGTTATGAGAACAGGAAATTTGGAGTGATGGAACATTTTGTTCAATTAGTTGTATTATGAAGTCTTGATATTTGATCAATATTGGTGGGAAAGCATGAACATCGTAAAGGGTGTTGCTGACCTCATTCGGAGAACATCAGGTGGCTCCACCGGGGAGTCCTCTTCGGGGATACAACATGAGAGGTTCTCTCCTCCTCCTCCGAAGATCCGCTACAGGTAACTATAAATTCTTAAGAAAAGTATAAGTTACTGATTTTTGTTTGTACTTGATGGTTTTCATAGATAATGCTAGAATTCTTGGAAGTAGAATTTTTTTTTTCATGCCACGCTACATTGTCAACCTTGCTTATTAAGAATTGCAAGAAGGTAATATCATCCAGTTCTTAGTAGATTCATGTCTTTGGCTTAACTCTTTAGTGACAATTTTACAAAGCTTGTCAATAAACTCTCTTTACTGCTTCAGCATTAATTCTGGAGGTCATACTAGTTATATGGGGGAACACAGCTCTGTGCTTAAATATGCAGTCTCTTTATCCATATCTCATTGACATCAAGATAAAAAATATTTGTATGGCACTTGAAATATGAAGTGAATTTCAGTCAATTAATGATGTATGATTTGATTTCCTTATACTTAGTGGAATTGATACATTTATTCAAGTTATGAGCTATTCAGTGAGAGGTTTGCTGTACTTCTTTTGTGGGTGATTATACATTAGTTATTGTACACCAGCATTTGGGTGCTGATGAACAATGTTCTTTTGTTTTTGGTTTCTTTGTAGAATTCACATCTACATGACAGAAAGTCATGATTACTTTATTGGATTATCACACTTTTTTTTTTTTTTTTTTACTTTACTTTGCAGTGAAGTAGGTGATCAGGCAGTACTAAATACTCTTTGGGAGAGATATGAGAGCATTACTGATAAGGTATGTCAGGATATTTTTTTACTTTAAAATTTCTTCTACAGTTCAAAAATGTTAACTTGTCTAGCTTTTATAAGTGGATGCTGCAGATATTTTTAAGAAACAAAGGCAACTCTTATTAATAGTATGAGAGGTTTATCTTTCGACAAACTGCATTTATATGTGCTTTGTTTTTTGTAGTTTACTCCAAAAATGGAAAGGTATAAGGTAATTTTCTGGGAAGAAAAACACAGTCTGTTGTATATAATTACAATCCTTCGGAGTTCTTATTGTGTTTAATAGGAAGAGGTAAAAATAAAAAGGGGAACAAAGTATATAGAGAGGAGGTATAAACAAAATTAATGGTGTTCATCAACTTTAACTATAATCAAATTCTTCAATTTCAGATTTTGCAGGTCTTGAGCTTCATTAAGGCTAGGTTGTACATTTTTTCTTTTGTTTTTTGATGCTTTATTAATATGATGAAATAAAGCAATATCCAATCTGGGCTGACATTTCATTAAGATGAAAACGATGAATTTATAAATTTTCCTTAGCAAGAAGAGAATAACACTACTTGAAAGATGCGTTGTTCTTTTGAAATAGAAAACTACCCAACTAGGATAAATACATTTACATTTTAGTGCATTTGACATTTTGCTTCATTTAAGAATCTTTTTCCCAAACTCTATTTATTTGCTTCTCCTGTACTCAATAGTTGGGCTTTTCATTGGGAGGTTCAATTTCCTTTCTCCTTTGTTATGATGGATAAAATTAGTTCCATACATGACTCTGCAATTGTTGTTGTCCTCAACTTTCAAGTCCATATATGAATCACTTACCTCCTCTCTACCTAGTTTTGAAACCGCAAAATTCAAAAGACTGCTCCCTTTTCCTCCCATTAAGTTAATTCCCATGTTGCTTTTGTCTAAAGCTTGGATTTTGGTTGGGACATGGCTTAATGACCAATGGTACATGTTTTCTGATCCCAAGAGTAACTGATTATAACAATGAGGGGTAAGAAAAGAAAGATAGAAGAATTTATGGTAAAGATGAGAATTAGGATTTTGGGGGAGAGTTGGAAAATGTCTATAGTTATTTTTAGTAATCAGTACGTGCTTTAAACACAGAGTATAAGCCTTTTTTATGTGCATGTCATAAACAAGAACATAACTCTCAACTACACCAATAAGGATTTTTTTTTTTGGGAACTCTCAACTACACCAATAAGGAAACTTTAAAGCTTCCCAAAAAAAACATAATTGAAGCGATAAAAGTCAAAATATTGAGCAAGACAAGTTCTATTACCTATCCCTATGTGTAGCATATGTGAGTAGGTCTCTGCAGGGATTTTCTTTAGTTCCTCCCAACTGAAAAGAAATCAACTTCAGTGAGTGAGATGTATCATGATTTTCTCATATGATTAGAGTCGTCTCAATGTATGTGCTCTCAGGGCACATGTTAAAGCCATTAAAAAAACTAAAGTTTTTTTGATTATTTCAATGTACTTTATTTACTAGAAGGAAAAAAAAAACACATTTTTCAATGCATTGGCCATAACGTAAGCCTGTTACGTTGCAGCTTGCCAAGCCTAAGATAACTACATCAGTAAGGTTTGGGTAGAAATGTTATTTTTGTGATGTCCCCTGGTAAAGATTGTCCTATCTAGACTCGGCCTGAATCCTTTTACTGATTCCTCCTTGTGTTGATTTCAATCTGCTGTGCTAGTTGTATGGTGTTTGTTCTCATCGCTTTTTGTTAAGCATAATTATTATATTCATACTAATACAAGTATCTTTTGCTCTGTAATTTATTCAATTTTAGGTGGAAAAGAGAAAGTTGTTTCATGTTTTTCTCAAGCAATTTCTTATTGTATTCAAGAACTGGGAACCAGTTGGTGGTCATCAGTTGTCAGAGGCTTCTTCAACAACTGTTCAACCTGCAGAGGATTTGTTACATTATGATGATATAGTTGTTGGGTGCTCAGCTGGACATCCTGCTGAACTCATTTTGACATTAATTGAAGAGATCACACGATTGACTACGTTTGTCACTGAGAGTAAGTTCATATTTATTTTGTTGTGTAGCAGTTTGGTTATAGACAGATTACTTAAGGTTGGGTGAAAAGGGGAATCTCCAGTGCATTGAATTGATAAATTTATTACAGGCACTTTCTGGATTGTTGATTCTTTTGGATTTACCTAAATTGATTTTGTTATAAAATGGGTATTCAAGGTTGAATATGGATATTTTCATGAAACGAGGTGCACACATTTTGGGATTTAATATTGTGAAGTATAGTGAGATGGGGTTACTTTGTTTTATATATTATTTCTTATGATTGTTTTTCCCCTATTTTTTGATGCCAAGCTCTTAAGCTGTATTAAAATTTGCCCTTATTGATTGTTGCTAGACTTACGAGAGTCTTCCACAAGCTTGACCAGCACTTCTGAAGCTTTTCTTGTCTTGGATGCTTTGAATATTGTTATCCTTTCGATGCATAATTGCAGAGTTTTTGGCTACTATGGTGGGATTCACAAACTTACAGCGTTGATGAAAGGTAGGATTTTTTTCATCACCTTTTGCCCTGTAGATATTGGCATTTTTTGACTTTAATAGTTTGGATTATTGATAAAAGATTTTTTATTTACTTGTGATTAGATTTTGCGATGAATTCTTTGTTAAAGCTTAAACACTCTTATTGGGCTTTTACCTATCAGCTTTTGCTTTGAGGTCACGTGGTTATTTAACATAGTGTCATGGTTAACTTGACCATGCAATCTTATCTTCAAATCCCACTATTATACTAATCAAATTATAATAAGTTGTGTTTGTTATTATGATTCAATGATAGGTTGTGGTTATGTTCGTCCATGTGCTAGTGTGTGGGAAAGGTGTTAGAGCTTAAATATTATTGTTGGGCCTTATTTATTAGCTTAAGCTTTTACATTGAGTGGTTACTTATCACTCTCTAGACCTTGAAAGCTGATATCCAAGTTTCCTCTGACATTGTTGTTTTTCATAGTACCTCAATTTATTTTCATGTCTGTGGACTTCAATGCCCATTTAATTATCTAAACTGTTATATTGTTCTGTGATCAATCTTTATAAATGAAGGGTCCTGATCTTTGATTTCTCATCTTTATCTCTGTGTCTAGCATTATTATGGGTCTAATAGTACCTAAAATCTATATTCACATTCTCCATTTTTACATTCTCATTTTTGTTTATTTCAGGGGTTGTTATTCAACTCAAAACAATAGCTGGTGCACTTTCTGCCGATGAAAGTTTTTCTAATTTTACAGTAGAGAAGACTAGACTTTTACAGAAAATACTTGTCTATGTGGTGTCAATAATGTGTAGCTTCATTGATTTGAATTCAAATGTAAATGAGAAGGCGCAGTTGTATAATAATACCATAGAGTTTTCTGTTCCAAGGCAAGGTGTTTCTTCAAGTGATTCTTCTACTAATTTGGAGGTTCCTTTTTCTGAAACAAGGCTAAATTGGCATAAGAAAGCTGTTGTGTCATTGATGGAAGCTGGGGGCCTTAATTGGTTAGTAGGTAAGGTAGGAAATTTTAGTTTCTATTTCATTTATTAAAGAGTAATACTACACTTACAAATTTTTTTTACAAAGATCTCTATATAAAGTAATGTGACAAAAAATAAATGGAAGAGTGAATTTAATGAGTTTAACTTTTTATTTCACTATTCCATTCATTTTTTGCCACCTCATTTTGTATGAAAATCTTTGTAAGATTTCTTTGTAAATATAGTATTATTGTTTATTAAATTGGTTATGCATACAGAAAAATTATATCTGCATAGCAGTGACATTATCTTGTAAATTACAATTATTTATATTTTAAAGGAACTTTTTTTTTTTGGTGAATTATTGTTTTGACCTTTGATTCGTTACTCACTTTGCTTTTGTGCAATAACTGTGCACTTAAAATTGACTTCTGAAGATTCAAATGCCAAGATTGTGAAAAAATTAAATCATTATACATTTGTTTGTATTATCCTTTTTTTTTTTTTTTTTTTTTTTAATTCAGTTTTTTTGCCCAATATATTTCACATGGACAATGACTTGGATTTTAGACCAGAAGGTGACCTTGATCAAACTCCAACCTTGAATAGACTTTCTTCTCTGAAAATTAAGATGGATTTCAAGCTTCTTGGACTAGCACCCTGATTTTTTCTCTGGAGATTTACAATAGTTGACTTATTGTTGATGCATTTCTTGTGTAATATTTCTTAAATTTACTAAAGTATCACTTCCTGTAATGATTATTCTTTTGCAATTATTATTTTTTTTAATTTTTCTTTATTATTGGAATTTTTTTATCAAATTGTTGACAGAAGCTTTTCATGTATTGCAGAGCTATTGCGTGTCATCAGAAGGCTGAGTATGAAAGAACTGTGGATAGATATATCACTCCAGTGCTTGACTTTGAGAACCCTTCGTTTAGCTTTATCAGAGAACCCAAGGGGTCAAAATCATTTTAAAAGCATTGGAGGGCTTGAAGTTCTATTGGATGGCCTTGGAGTACCATCCACTAATGTTCTACTAATGGAAAATGACACTCATGTGGATATGAAAAGGTATATAAATTTACTTTTTAAGCTTGCATCACATGGTTAATTTATACCTTGGTACTGCCTGGATTGTGGATTGTTAGCAAACATTGCAAAGTTATTGATGAACATTATGAAATTAATTCTTTGAACTGTGCTGCTTTTACAGTTCAATAGTTGAGATGAAGTTGATGAAATGATTGAACTCTTTGAAACTGTTTGCCTGAAAATTCAATATTCACAAGTCTAACCAAAGAAACTTTTGCAATTATACATAATTTCTTCATGGTTTGAGGAGCTATATCTCAAAAGACCTCAACTTGTAAGCCCATGGTGATTCCAAACTAATCCAATGGGGTAGGCTTTCTGAATTTGAGACTATTTGGAGACTCTACTGGAGTTGATTTGTTGCCAACATGGATATTTAAACTATCCATTGTAGCTGTTGCCAATCGCAAGCTGTGCATGTTAATTTCTAGTTTTTTGTAATTCATTCTTTTTCCACTAATGGAACATTCTAATGGCTTTGTTTACATTTATGCTTCTATTTAGGTTACACTCTTTGACTTTACTTTTTCCCTCTTTATGTGTATCACTCTTTTTTTTTTTTTTTTTCCTCATTCTAATGTAGTGTTTTAAATTTTATGCAGAGGTGAAAATCCTTTGCCACAAATTTTGCAGCTCCATGTTCTTTCTCTGGAAGTTCTTAGAGATGCAGTGTATCCTTTGTATTGCATTCTATTGAATTTAAGAAACTTAACTTTTCATGCTTCTCAAGCATTCATTTCACTAATGAAACTTTTGATTTTCATGCAATTTGGAATTAGTTAAGTGCATGTTATACTCTTGCTGCTTGGATCACGCTATACATATATGTTCTGTCTGGCTAAGCTTCCACTTTAATGCTGTCTTTTATATTGGGGACCCCTAGTTTTGCAAGGATAGTGCAATGTTTATTTAGCTTTGATATGCTCAATGCAATCCTGAGCAACTTACTTTTAATTATTCCCCAAGCTTTCACTTTAATGCTCAGTCTTTGTCCTCAGCTTACCATCAGTGTTGTAAATTTTATTCTACCAATTAGTGAAACCCTTAACTAGTATTCAGCTTTGGGAATTTGAACAATTTGCAGTTTCTTTGTGAAAATGGAAGAGTTCATAAATTTGCAAATAGTTTTTGTTCACCTGCTTTCATGGTGCAAGAGTACAAGCAGCAGAGAAAGGACTTGCATGTTCAAGATGATTTTCCGATGTCTGATTTTGACTTGATGAACGTGAGAAGGCGCATAACAGAGCCTTCTGTTCGACTTTCAGAAAATGCTTCTTATTCTCAGCTTTGGAGTGATTATGTTGTCAAGTTGAGCAGAGTTCTTTGTTCTTTCCTCGCAACAGATGATGTTAAATCTCATCATGGCCAAGGAACCACTAGTCGTGTTGGCATACTTGTTTCTTCAGTCTATGGTGACCTTTCAATTAAATGGGTCATGAGGGTTCTTCTTACAGTTTTTCCATGCATCAAGGCTTGTTCAAATGAAAATGAGTTGCCAAGTCATTTAAGGTGAAGTATTATAAATATTTTTGTTGAGGAATCTATGGTAGCTTTGATAAGGATCCTGCTTGCTTCTTATTCATTTTTCTTGTTTGTCTTGGCTTCCCTTTTTCTTTAATTCTTTTTCCCTTTATCATTAAATTTTTTTCTGCAGGATCTTTGTCACTACTATGCAGCACTGTCTTCTTAATGCATTTCGGAGAGTTCTTGTTTCGTTTCCTGCTTCACTAGAAGTATTTCGGGAAGAGGGAATATGGGATCTTATCTTCTCTGAGAATTTTTTCTATTTTGTGCCGGCTTTAGAGGAATTTTCTAAAGAGTGTTGCTCATATAGTGATGGGTATTCTACCTCCAATAGTTCATACAGTCACGCAAGGTCTAGTGGAGTTGAAGTTCTTCAAATGGAAATAATTTCATTGGTTGAATTTGCTGCAACTTCTATCGGGGTTGTGCATAACTTGGTATGTTATTTTTTCATTGGCAAAATATCCTTTCTTCATTAGGTTTTACGTGTTTCATCTCGTTTTTAATTTAACATGGATGTAGATTTAGTCTGCATGTTGAAGTATCGTTAATTCCCAAAGCTTAATTTGCTAGATCAAATTTAAATTAAGCACTTGTCATGTGGGTTCAAACAAATACTATAATACATGTGGATTTAACCATGGACCCTTTATTATTTGTAATAAATTAATTGATGTGATGTGACATGAAGATGTAAATAGAGGAGCTTAGGTTTAACCTGATTTTGATATCATGTCGAAACATTATCAATCCCATAAATTTAAGCTTACAGGAACAAATCCTGCGTTAGTATTTAATATTTAATACCTCATGATAATAAGTTGAGATTCAAGTGGGGACTTTAAAATGGATTTTAGGTCTGCTATGGATATAAGGTGAGCTTCAACAAGGAAAGCAAGAAAATTGTTGATATTATTTTGTCTTAGAGCAAGAAGTTGTTCATGTTATATTACACTTTATAGAAGTGTGGCCAATTGGCTGCAAATTATCATATATCTGTCTAGTTTAATTGATTATAGTTAATTGACTTGTTTCTAACATCACTACTAAGTGGAATATTCCTTGCCACATGCTATCTACACGTATATCAGCATTTCTCTATTTCGAGGTGGCATACTTCCATCCCTTCCTTCTTATATCATAAGGAGCATAGTTACTTTTCAATTTAAAAAGGTAGTATTAAGTTAGGTAAGGGCCAAACAGTAAAAGTTAAAAACTTGGACACTCGTTTGCATGCACATGCATGTGGACCAAACATAACCATAACCATAACCATAAAACAATCATAATCATGAAGTACTGCTTTTTTATTTTATTTTTTTGATTTAATAGGGGGACTTGGACACAAGATCACTTATTCAACTTGGCTTTCATACCACATTTAGCTACTACTTGACCTTAAAGTTTAAACTTATAGGTAAGGGCTATATGATAGTGTTTAAGCTTTGAACTGAGGGAAAATACAATGGAGGTGACCAAAAAGGGTACCACTTTTTATTTTATTTTTATTTTTTATATGTAAATATAAACAGTAAACAGTATCCCATTGCTAATACCAGAAGATTGAAAACCAAAAAAAGAATAAAAGAAAAAAGAAAAAACTAACATCAAACTAAACTCAATACAAGATCATGATTATTTATAATGAAGAAAAGAGAAATATTCTAAAGGTGAACATTCTCCTGTCTTGTATATATGTATACATACACACATGTATGCATGACTATAGGTTGTGCGTCTGTAATGTTGAGCATGGTTGTCACAGCTTCCAGCATTGTCTTTTTGAAGTAGTTTCCTAGAGTGTATTTCTCATTTCATCATAGTTGCTCACCCTTCTAGTCATTGAAGCAAAATCTGCAATCATCTTTTTTCTGGGATTTTTGCTTACTTTATTTTCTCCTCGTTTTCTGGCAGCCCGAATCTTCTGCTTTATTAGATGCCCTTGAACAATCTGCATATAATCCTGAGATTGCTGGTGTTCTTGCAAAGAGTCTGCTTCGCATATTACAGCTTTCAGCCGAGAAAACTATCTCTTCTTTTAAAACTCTTGATGCAGTTCCCCGGGTGCTTAAAGTTGCTTGCATCCAGGCTGAAGAATCTAGGAGGTCTGGCAATAGAAGTCCTTCTGTTCATAGTTATCAGATATCTGATTCCTGTGAGACAGCCCAGAGCTGGCATCAATGCATGGAAGCGTGCATGGACCTCTTTATGGAGTTCTGGTCGATAGCAGATGATGCAAAAAGTTTGGTTTTGCATAATTCATCATGTATTGACTGCTTATTTGATTTATTCTGGGAGGAAAGTTTGAGAAATAATGTGCTTAAGTATATTCTTGACCTCATGAAGGTATTTCTTTTAACAAGTATACTTTTATATTTAGCATATGATTAACATGCTGTTGTAACAAAATATGCCCTTCCTTTGTCCATGTTTTCAGATTGTGCCATTGACTGATGAAGACCGAACAGCAATGTTGCAATTATGTTCAAAGTATTTAGAAATGTTTACTCATATAAAGGAACGGGAGAAAAGTTTTGCAGCACTGTCAATTGATCTATTGGTTGGAATGCGAGATATGATCTCTAATGATCGATTGGTATATTATCCTGCTATTTTTTTGCCTGCTACAAGCTGGCTCTTTGAAATTTGGATATTTCTATGTCTAACTGAGTGTTTGTTCCTTCAGTACTATCAGGCTTTGTTTCGTGATGGAGAATGTTTTTTGCATGTTGTCTCTTTGCTAAATGGTAATCTTGATGAGGCAAATGGAGAAAAGTTGGTTTTAAACGTCCTTCAAACACTCACATGTCTCCTTTCAAGTAGTGATGCCTCAAAGGTATATGCCGCTTGTTTTTGTTGGATTGTTATTATGTTATTATTTCGCAGATTACTGAATGTTGCTTTGTTTGATTGTCTTTCAAAGGTTAATAACTGGTTGAATATAACTTTTCAGGACACTGTTCATTATTTTTCTTTGCTGGTTATTTGAACTGTCATAGAAAATTTGAAACGATTCATGATTTTCTACATTTTCTTCGTAATTGAATGATCCAATACTGCTTTAGTATGCTGTAGTAGTCTTTCAATCTTCTTTAGAGTGGAATGGTAACAATAAATTTGCTTATATTTTTTTATTTGTAGCTTTTGGCTGGGTTAAAACTTTTTTGCTGTCATTTGCAGTACTTATTGGAATTCATTGCAAAAGTTTTAGTTGTGGTTAGGTTCTGTTTCATATTATATCCTTTAGATTTGTGTACAAACTTTTTTGTACTTATTGGAATTCATTGCAAAAGTTTTAGTTGTGGTTAGGTTCTGTTTCATATTATATCCTTTAGATTTGTGTACAAGGTGTGGTTGACCAACATAAACATAGGGGAGGATTGTAAAAGGGGATTTATTAACCTTCTCGACTTGATGGGGTTATAACTTTTTTGAGTTGAATTGAATTAGAATTTTGAGGATTTGAAGTCCTATTCTGAAGGCATTTAGGTTTTTACAGTTATTTTAGATCTTTCCAATTTTGGATGATTGGTTAAGGGATTTAAGTTAAGGGTGGCGCAGAGTATTATTGACTCAAATCAAACTTATTTATGGCTTGATGTTTAATCTGTAAGATAAACAAAGAGACTTCAAATTGCCTGTTTCCTACATTGTCCAATGACTTCTTTTTGATGGGTTAGGTTCTGCAAAGCAGCTAAACTTGCTTGGTCTGTCCATGTACATTATGATTTATTACTTTTGAATAAAAATTTTGCTCATGGGAAAAGGAAGAAGGCCAAGATTGTATGAAAAACTGCAGTATTAACTTTTTTTCAATGAATGGGAAGATAGAAACAACTGGTTTTTAACTGATAGAAAAAAAATTGAACATTGCTAATTTGTGGGGTTAAGTTCATCTTTATGTGTCGCTTCAGGCTTCAGTTGCAATGGAGTTTCAAGATTCTTCTTTTATTTTTTTGTTTGTTTATTTAACGTAATTTGGCAAGAGTATTGGGCTGTTTTCTGTGTTCGTAGCAAAAATTTGGTTCAAGGATGAGCTGATTGATTGTGGATTGGGACATGTGTTTTTTATTGTATTGTTTAAAGGTGGTCATTCCTATTAGGGTTTACTTTTCATATTGATCTATCTGTTCACTTCTGTAACTTTATCTCATTTTCATTATTAATACTAATTATATAGTTTCTTATTAAAAAATCAAGTTTTTACATTTTTAAGTTGATGTATTTGCTTTTGCGAGTTTAGGTATCGAGTCTTACGTTGTCCATAGCTTTTCTGCTAGCTGTTCCTATTTTTTAGCAGCTTGTTGACCTTTTTGCACATGTTCTTCGTTTTGTTCAATGGATTTTTTTTTTTTTTTAATTTTTGCTTTTCAAAAAAAAAAAAAAAAAGAAAAAAAGAAAAAAGAAAAAAATGATGTTTAGTAGTTTCCTTTAGTTAGTTTTATTGTTGTTAGTCTAACATAGTGGTTCTTAAATTATATTTCTTTTCCTTTCCATTTTTGTTGCACCATGTCATTTTCTAGCCATTTTAATTATTGGCTAACTAATTTAGTATTGCAGGCTGCATTTAGAGCTCTTGTTGGCAAGGGTTATCAGACATTGCAAAATTTACTGCTGGACTTTTGCCAATGGCGTCCAACCAAAGGGCTTTTAAATGCTCTGCTAGATATGCTTGTTGATGGAAAGTTCGATATTAAGAGAAACCCTCTTGTACAGGTGACTTTTTCTCTAGAAAATTCTTTGATTTTAGCATAAGTTTTCCTCTATCAAATAACATACACTACGATTAACCAGTCTGTTCCTTTTCGTTTTTATATTTTCCTAATTCATGCTAAGTATTGTGTAACCTTTGGCTGTGTGATTGAGCATCATGATCTTGCTTCTCATATGTAATTTTCTTCCTCTGTTTTGACTCAGAATGAAGATGTGATCATAGTCTATCTGAGTGTTTTACAGAAGGTTGGTAATTCATTTCCCCCGGATTGTTTTGCTTCTCTTTATCCCTAATCATCTGTCTGAATTCTGCACTTCTTTGTTTTCAACACTGTGAATTACTTTGTTTTTTAATTGTTTGTCATTGTATATCATTACTTGTTTTGTGATTGGGCAGAGCAGTGACTCTTTGCGGCAGTACGGGCTTACCGTGTTTCAGCAATTGCTCAGGGATTCCATTTCTAATCGAGCTTCATGTGTCAGAGCTGGAATGCTTCACTTTCTTCTTGATTGGTTTCCTCAAGAAGATAATGATAACATCATTTTGCAAATTGCCCAATTGATCCAGGTCATAGGTGGGCATAGCATATCTGGGAAGGATATCCGCAAAATATTTGCACTCCTCCGAAGTGAGAAAATAGGCATGCAGCAAGGGTATTGCTCACTATTGTTGAGCAGTATTTTGTCGATGCTAAATGAGAAGGGGCCAACTGCCTTTTTTGATCTCAATGGAAATGATTCTGTAAGTCCATATACTTCATCACGACAATTTAAGAGTAAACTATTCTTGTTTAAGACTATGAAAACTTACTGTGGTAAAGTTATATTCAAGTTTTGGAGCTTCTTAAAGCATGAGCATCAGTGTAAAGAAATGCAAGTGAGAATTGTTAATGGTATTCCGTATATCCAACAGTCAGAAAGTGAGGGGATGGAAATTGGATCCATAATAACCTTTTATTTTCTTGTTTATGCTAGGAGAAATATTGTCTAATGTCTCAAAGCACTTTTTATAATTTTAATACACTATCCAGAGCACATTAGTGTTCCTGGGATATGTTACCAGATCAATAATTCTGTGCTTATTTTCTAATACTCCAAACAAAAAGAGTTGGACATTTTGAACATCTTTCTTTCTTTCCGTTGAATTGGCACCCCTTTTGTATCCTTTTTTCATGTTTGAGTTGCCTCAGGGGAAGACAGTGACAAAAATGTCTTTCTTGTAGCTAATAGTCAATCTTTTCTGTATTCTTGTAGGGGATCATAATCAAAACACCTTTGCAGTGGCCTCTCAATAAGGGTTTCTCATTTTCTTGTTGGCTTAGGCTGGAAAACTTACCCAGAAGTGGAACCATGGGCCTTTTTAGTTTTCTTACTGAAAATGGAAGAGGATGCTTGGTGGTTCTTGCAAAAGACAAGCTTATATATGAGGTATATTACAAATTTGTGCTCAGGAAATTCCTCATGGTGCTTTATTTATATCCATACCGAGGATGCATTGTATTGAATCATTCAAATAAAGTAAATCTATTACATTAACTTGTCACAGTTTTTTTTTTTTTTTTTTTTTTTTTTTTTTTTTTAAAACACTTTAAGCTGTTATGGTTTCTGCTGGTTTAACTCAGTGTTAGTTTTTCATGTCTTTTTCAGTCGGTAAATCTAAAGCGACAGTGTGTTCAGCTGCATGTTAATCTAGAGGGAAAGAAATGGCATTTTCTTTGTATAACTCATAGTGTTGGAAGAGCATTTTCTGGGGGTAGCCTATTGAGGTGCTATGTTGATGGTGATCTTGTTTCATCTGAAAGATGCAGGTTTGTATCTACAATGCATCGTGTTTTATGTTAGAAATTTTTTAAGATTAATATATATCTTCAAATGGATAGAACTTCCCTGACATTTCATCCCTTATGGTTCAGTTATGCGAAAGTGAATGAATTATTAACCAGCTGCTCAATTGGCACAAAACCTAAAATGGCACAAAATGAAGGAGATAATGCCCCTGACTTTATACAAGATTCATTTCCTTTTCATGGTCAGATTGGGCCTGTTTATTTGTTCAATGATGCCATTTCATCAGAGCAAGTCAAGGGTATCTATTCTCTAGGGCCAAGCTACATGTACTCATTCCTAGATAATGAAGCTTCACCTTTTTATGATAACCCATTGCCAAGTGGGATTCTTGATGCTAAAGATGGTCTTGCATCCAAAATTGTCTTTGGAATCAATGCGCAGGTTCTCTCTTGTTCTGAAAGAAAAAAATGATGTTCTAAAATTTGATTTGTTCTCTGAGCAAACTCTAAGAAGTTTGGTTTCCTTTTCAGGCAAGTAGTGGTAGAAAATTGTTCAATGTCTCACCAATATTGGATCCTGCATCAGATAAGAGTTCATTTGAAGCAACTGTAATGGTTGGTACACAGTTATGTTCCCGTCGCTTGCTTCAACAGATAATCTATTGTGTGGGAGGTGTATCTGTGTTTTTCCCGCTCATAGCTCAGTCTGATAGGTATGAAATTGAAGAAAGTGGATTCTTTGAGCATACGTTGCTAATGCCTATCCCAAAAGAGCGTCTAACAGCTGAGGTTATTGAGCTTATAGCATCTGTATTAGAAGATAATTTATCAAATCAACAACAAATGCATCTTCTTTCCGGATTTTCAGTACTGGGGTTTTTGTTTCAATCAGTTCCACCACAGCAACTCAATTTAGAAACACTTTCAGCATTGAAACATCTATTTTACGTCATTTCAAACTGTGGTATGTATCATGAACTTGTCTTTCAGTTTTAATGGAGTGGCAAATTTTAATCTTCATCTTTTGTTTGATTTTCCATGCCTTTTCCTTTTTCCTAGTATTCTGATTAACTTTTGAATGTAGATGATGTAATTTTTAGCATCTTTCTTAGAATTTTTTGTTTCCCCTTCAGGCTTAGCTGAGCTCCTTGTGAAAGATGTCATATCAAGCATTTTTCTTAATCCTCTTATCTGGCTCTACACAGTTTACGAGGTGCAGCGAGAACTGTACATGTTCCTTATTCAGCAGTTTGATAATGATCCAAGGTTGCTTAAGAGTCTTTGTAGGCTCCCTCGTGTTATTGATATAATACACCAATTTTACTGGGATACTGCTAAATCTCGATTTGCTATTGGAAGCAAGCCTCTTTTGCATCCCATTACCAAACATGTTATTGGAGAGAGACCTAGTAGAGAGGAAGTACGTAAAATTCGTCTTCTTTTATTAAGTCTTGGTGAAATGAGCCTGAGGTATAGTATACTTAAACATTGAACTTTTATCCTCTTAAAATAAATGTTTTGATATGGCAGATTTTCATTTCCTTTTCAATTTTTATTGAAATGTCTTGTGGTATATGCAGGGAGAACATTGCAGGAGCTGATATAAAGGCTCTTATAGCCTTTTTTGAAACAAGTCAGGATATGGCATGCATTGAGGATGTTTTACATATGGTTATTCGTGCTATTTCTCAAAAACAAGTGCTTGCTTCTTTCCTTGAACAAGTCAATTTGGTTGGTGGCTGTCAAATTTTTGTTAATCTTCTTCAAAGGTATGTCTCTTGTATTTGGATTTAATACATGATTTTTTCCTTGAAGCATGGCAGTGATCTTGTTCGTCTTTTCAAGTTCTAGAATTGCTTTACTTTTTCAATATATATATATATGCAAGAGTTGAACATGTATAAAGATAATGCCAAATAGCCTTGAGGGGACAAAATCTATGCAAATTAATATGTATGAATATAACTATAATCAAAAACCTGAAATCCTAGTGCTTGTCACCCCTCAAACAAATTAACTAGCTGACCACCCGGCCCAGTTGAGTTGGACAATGAATAGGGAATAATCTTGGAATTACTTCTTAATATTAAACTACCATATTGGATTTCCATCATTCAAACAGGGAATATGAACCTATCAGATTGCTCGGCTTACAGTTTCTGGGAAGACTTTTGGTTGGTTTACCGTCTGAGAAGAAGGGTCCAAGGTTTTTCAATCTTGCTGTTGGAAGATCCAAATCTCTTTCAGAAGTCAACAGGAAAACCAATTTAAGGATGCAGCCTATTTTCTCAGCTATGTCTGATAAGTTGTTCAGATTTCAGCAGACTGACAATTTGTGTGCCACTTTGTTTGATGTTCTTCTTGGTGGTGCTAGCCCTAAACAGGTTATTAATGAAATATGAGTTGCTGTACTTTTCTTATTTCATTCAGCTTATTTAGTCATTTTAGCTTCCTAACTGCAGTGCTGTTTAACAATTCAATGTGAAATTTGTTTTTGAAGTTCTTTTATTTAAAATTGATATTTGCAGGTGTTGCAAAAATATAACCAGGTTGACAGGCATCGAAGCAAAGGAAATAACTCCCACTTTTTCCTTCCTCAAATTTTGGTTTTGATTTTTAGATTCTTGTCTGGCTGCAAGGATGCATCTGCAAGAATGAAAATAATCGGCGATCTGCTTGATCTTCTTGATTCAAATCCTTTAAATATTGAAGCTCTCATGGTATGAATACTTATTGTTACATTATATGTACACTTGTATTTATTGGACTACTATCTGACCAATCAGATTTTGTATATAGGAACATGGTTGGAATGCCTGGTTAGCTGCTTCTACAAAGCTTGAGGTGTTAAAAGGCTACAAACCTGAGTCACCTAGCCTAGATGACAATGAGATAAATGAGCAAACATTTGTAAGAAGTTTATTCTGTGTTGTTCTTTGTCACTATATGTATTCTGTAAAAGGTGGCTGGCAACAGTTGGAGGAGACAATTAATTTCCTTCTGATGCACTATGAGCAAGTATGTTTTATTCTCTGTACCATAAATAACTATTTTTCATTTATTCTTATTTCTAATTTGTTTAACAATCCAAGGTACCTTGACATTTTCCTCATGCAGGCGGGCATCTCATACTGGTACTTTCTCCGTGATATTTATGAAGACTTGATTAGGAGGCTGATAGACTTATCATCTGAGGAGAATATTTTTATATTGCAACCATGTCGGGACAATACATTATTTCTTCTACGA
The DNA here is from genome assembly GCF_008641045.1 of Pistacia vera. Taxonomy (NCBI): domain Eukaryota; kingdom Viridiplantae; phylum Streptophyta; class Magnoliopsida; order Sapindales; family Anacardiaceae; genus Pistacia; species Pistacia vera. The sequence continues at coordinate 404,589 of NW_022196349.1, read as the reverse complement.
CTTCTTGATGAGATGCTAATCTCTGATATTGATCAGAAACTTCTGGTATTCACCAGATCTCAGAAATTTTTACTGGGTCCTTGCTTGCCTTATAGCCATCTTATAAAAATTTCATTTTACATGGTTATGAACTTATGATCATATGACTTTAGAGGCACGCCATTTTTATCAATTTTGCGTTTCTTCTCCGTCCTAATCTTAGTTAGATTAATCCCTAGATGCAACACCATTCAGGTTTGTTCTTGGATTGTGACTACATGCAACACCATGCAAGTTATAAATCTGTGATGAGAACGCCTAAATAGTCATTTGATTACAGAAGGTTCTAGTTGGCATATGCAAAAATATGGGCACTAAATGCATTCAGATGATTGGATTTATTACTTCTAATACATTTTGTTAGATTTCATTAAAGTGTGACTTTCCTTTATTATTTAAGTTTATTTGGTTTTTTGCTAGTACTCATTTGCATGTTTCAACTTAGTGTATTTTGATCCTACATAAATCTAAAAGTTGTGATAATATTGTGGGTGTAAGATGCCTTTTTCTTGAATGAAGTATTGACTATACGTAGCAGGTTGAGATTTTCCTTTGGTTATTGTGCTTACCAATGTTGCTTTCTTGTGTTGGTGTTTAGTTCCTCTTGTAGAAACATTTGGTATTCTAGTGACGTGTTAATTTTTCTTGGCTGCTATGCATGCACCTAACGATATACCTTAGTTTCTGAATACAATGAATAGGCTTGTAATTTCATGGTTACATACTCTCTTATTGGTTGCTGAATGGAAGTACTTTAATACATACTCTCTTATTAGTTAATGAGAAAAGGTGACGGTTATTTTATTTGTCTTCCTTGCAGTTTCCGGCAAATATCTCTGGTTTTTCTCTGGATTCCTTAGAAATAGACAGCGTCAAAGATTTTAGCTCTGTATTATATGAGGTTCTGCAGGGAGAAGCTGATGGACAAGTATCTAGGTACTGCCAACATTTTTTTTTGTGTGTGGTGATGTTATAAAATCTATGTTAATGTTTATACCATATATCTGTTCCTGTAATTTATTCTGAACTAGATCTGTGTTCTGTTTTGGTTTGTTAGGTCTGATCATTTTTAACTCCCTCTAGTCAAAGACCTGTTTCTGCAGTCAGTCTTAAGTACTGCCATTTTGGTTTTGATTTGTTAATTTGTGAAGTTGGCTACTGAAATGAATGTCAATCTGCTTTTTCTATGTTGCTTCTTTAGATATTTGAAAACATGGCTGTTTGTGTGGTCACTGAAAAGTTTTCTTTTTGTTTCCTTTTTTCCCTGTAATATTTTGGGTGATTTGCTAACTTTCTGTTCCATGATTAGTTAAATTATTGAATGAGTGAGATACATTTAAATATTTATGCTATTTGTCTGTTATTATCTGGAATTAAATCTGCTTTGATCTAAAAAAAGAAAAAAGAAATGGAAGTAAAATGAGTAATTTGAAAGCTTATCCACTTTAAAGTTTTTATAAAGTATTCATGATTGGTAGAAATATTCATGGTTGCAGGCAGCCAATCACAAGTGAAGCTATCATAGTCGATCACAAGTGGTGGAATATATATGATAATTTGTGGGTCATCATTAGTGAGATGAACGGGAAGGGACCAAGCAAGATGCTACCCAAATCATCAGCATTAGTGATCCCATCATTTGGCCAAAGAGCACGTGGCTTGGTAGAATCGCTGAACATTCCTGCTGCTGAAATGGCTGCAGTTGTTGTATCTGGAGGGATTGGCAGTGCATTGGGTGGAAAACCTAACAAAAGCGTGGATAAAGCAATGCTTTTGAGAGGAGAGAGGTGCCCAAGAATTGTATTTCGACTTGTAGTCCTATATCTTTGCCATGCTTCTTTGGAAAGAGCTTCACGGTGTGTCCAGCAGTTTATTCCACTTTTGCCTTCTCTTCTTCCTGCCGATGATGAGCAAAGCAAGGGCAGATTGCAAATTTTTATTTGGTACTATTTCTTTACACATTTGATTAACATCTGGAAAATTTTGTGCATATTGATGTTATACAGCTTAGTTTACTACATTTTCTTGGATAGGTGTTTATTTCCCTTCATTCCAGCATTTGCTGTAAATATTTGACTATCCAATGATATTTTTCCAGGGCTCTGCTTGTGGTCAGATCCCAGTTTGGTACTTTGGATGATGGTTCACGTTTTCATGTTATTTCACACTTAATTCGAGAAACAGTCAATTGTGGGAAATCAATGCTTGCTACTACCATTATGGGTAGGGATGAATCTGAGTCTGGCAGCAACTTAAAAGAAACAGGCTCCATTCAGAATCTAATTCAGAAGGATCGAGTGCTTGCAGCAGTATGCTTCACATTTTAATTTTGTGTCTTTATGCATATTTACTTTTGTTGTTTTAAGTAGTTTCTATGCTCAAGATTTCATTGATTTCACTTTTATATTTCTTGCTTCAGTTAGTTACTTAATAACATTCAGAGTCAAAGAGTTATGCATACATTTGCTATATAGAAGCTAGTGTGTGCTTGTAACTGGCAATTTTTTTGCACAAATTGAAAATAAATATCTATCATAATATTGGGAATGTGATATGACATCTAATTGTGTTTTCATGGAAAACCTTCCCTAAAAATGCCTTACCTAGAGTTGATCCTTCCAAAGTGATTTGGAAGGATGATTTGGGTGCAGTCATGATTTCATATTCCCCCTTATTGCAAATCTTATATAAATTGGACTATCACGAGTTCTAAGACTGCTGACAGTTATGCATACTCTCCGTATAAATCTGGTTCAATATTAACAAAATACTGAAAAATGTAATGAAGATCTTATATCTGCATTGAATTTGACCTGCCTTTGTTGTTGCAAATCTTGTTTTGTATTACTATGATACAGTATGGAGGTTGGTGAGTTCCTGTGCTAGCATCTAGTAGAAGATATTTCTTAATTGATGTATCCAGATTGTGTTTCTTTTCTATCTATCTAGTTTGTTGATCAGTATTAACTGTCTTTTTTCATTGTTCAGGTTTCTGATGAGGTAAAATATGTAAAGACATCAAAATTGGACCGCAACAGGCAATTGCTTGAGCTTCGTGCTAGGGTGGATGAAAATTCCTCTGTAGAATTAAGTAATGCAAAAGTATTTGAAGATGAGATACAAAGTGGCTTGAATACTATTCTTGCTTCAGATGATTGCAGAAGAGCTTCATTCCAGCTTACTCATGAGGAGGAGCAGCAAAATGTCGCTGTATGTGTACAAGTTTCTTTATTGTTGGGCATCCTAAGTTTTCACTCTTGGATGTAGCCTCAGTACTATTTTTTCTTTTTGAATTCATTGAGTTTTTATCTTTTGCTGCAACAATCACTTTTTGTTGATAGGAAAAATGGATACACATGTTCCGTGCTTTAATTGATGAGAGGGGTCCTTGGTCCGCTGATCCTTTTCCAAATAGTTCTGTAATTCACTGGAAATTGGACAAGACAGAAGATGCATGGCGGCGTAGACCCAAGTTACGACAGAATTATCATTTTGATGAAAAGCTGTGTCATCCACCATCCAACATTCCTACTGATGAGGCTAATGTTCCTTTTAATGAAAACAAATCCAGCTTTGTTGGGCATATCCCTGAGCAAATGAAGCGGTTTCTACTTAAAGGAATACGCCGAATAACTGATGAAGGGACCTCAGAACCCAGTGAGAGTGATATTGAACCAAGTGGGCTGAAGGCTTCTGTCCCAGAGGATCCCTCAGACAGTCAGTGGTCAGAACAAATTAAAGGTGGCAGTGATCCGAAGGACATTGTTGACAGGAAAGATTCTTCTTCCTCTTCACCAGAGATGGAAACTAGCGAGGTACTTCTGACCTATTTAATATGTGAGACTGCAATTAAAATAAAGTAAACGTATTTCTTAATGTTTGGCTTGCCGTTTCAGGTTCATTTATCGGTTCCATGTTTTCTGGTAACACCAAAGAGAAAATTGGCTGGACGTTTGGCAGTCATGAAGAAAGTTCTACATTTTTTTGGTGAGTTCTTGGTTGAAGGTACTGGAGGTTCATCTGTTTTCAAGGACTTCCATGGTTCTAGCAGTTCTGATTTAAACAAGCCTGATCAAAAGCAGAAATTTTTCAAATGGCCTGAATATTTTGATTTAAATTCCGAGATGGGGCTTCCTACAGATAATGCAGAGGCAGAAAACTTGCTTCAGAAACCATTAAAAAATGTTAAGCGTCACCGAAGATGGAATATTGGCAAGGTTGGGAAAGTTTTTTTATTTTTTATTTTTTTAATTCTATTTATATATGCTACACATATTCTGACTCAATCTTATTGATTCTGCTGATTATAGATAAGAGCTGTCCACTGGACACGGTATTTGCTTAGGTACACTGCAATAGAGGTTTTCTTCAGTGATTCAGTTGCTCCTATATTTTTTAACTTTGCTTCGCAGAAGGAGGCTAAAGAGGTTGGAACCTCGATAGTTACTCTCAGAAATGAAATAGTACTCCCTAAAGGAAGTAATAGGGACAAGAGTGGAGCTATCTCATTTGTGGATAGGCGTGTAGCACTAGAATTGGCAGAAAAGGCTAGAGAGAGCTGGAGGAGAAGGGATATAACAAACTTTGAATATTTGATGATTCTTAACACGCTTGCGGGAAGGTCTTATAATGACTTAACACAGTATCCTGTCTTTCCTTGGGTTTTGGCTGACTATTCCTCAGAAGTTCTTGATTTTAACAAGTCATCAACCTTTCGCGATCTTTCCAAACCTGTAGGAGCATTGGATTCAAAGCGGTTTGAGGTAACAATTATTTGTTTTTTAGTTTATTGAATGACATAATAAATTTGATTTCTTTGGATTAGTTCTTCGTGAATAACTTAGCATTTTGCCTCACCTATATAGGTGTTTGAAGACAGATATCGTAGTTTCTGTGATCCTGATATCCCTAGGTAATCTTCTGACCCAGTTTGGAATTTTGTAATGGTACTCGGTTATATTTTTTAAATTGATTTCTATCATGTCCAATATGCTTGTTTTCCTTTGTGCAGTTTTTACTATGGCTCTCATTACTCGAGCATGGGGATTGTGCTTTATTACCTTCTTAGATTAGAACCATTCACATCTCTCCACCGTAATTTGCAGGTACTCTTTTCTTAGAATTGTAATTTTGAGTCCTTTTTTTGGCACAATGTGTTGCATATTATAATGCAATGCATGTGCAGTCAACCATCTTTATCTTTGTAACTTTTACAGAAAAAATCAACATCTGACCTTTTCCTTTTTCTTTTAAGTTTTTAAAAACTTTTGCTACTTTCATTTTCTTGTTTTGTTTTTTGAGTTCAGTTTTTTCTTTTTTTAATTTTTCCTATTAATTGAGCTGTAGGTTTGCAACTTTTCATTTCTATGTTTTTTGACCTAAAAAAAACAAAATAATCTCTCCTTAAGGATACTCCAAACTATGTTGTCCGCTATATTCTCTTCTCCATCAAGAAAGGCCAAGTAATTGAAATGCTATCGATATTGAAGGCACTTGAAAGATTTTACACCGGATATCAAAGAAAAATCTTGAGAATTGCATGCTGTGTACCGTATTTATTTATTTGAACTTTGATGCTTAAATTAAATATCAAGGATTAAGGATATGAGACTCTTATGCTTCTGTATCATTTCAAATTTCAAGTGCTTATTTTTCATTTTTATGTATAGTATAAAACATAATGAAAAGGTTTATTGATGATGGGTGGTATGATAAAAANACTCCAAACTATGTTGTCCGCTATATTCTCTTCTCCATCAAGAAAGGCCAAGTAATTGAAATGCTATCGATATTGAAGGCACTTGAAAGATTTTACACCGGATATCAAAGAAAAATCTTGAGAATTGCATGCTGTGTACCGTATTTATTTATCTGAACTTTGATGCTTAATTTAAATATCAAGGATTAAGGATATAATCTTATGCTTCTGTATCATTTCAAATTTCAATTGCTTATTTTTCATTTTTATGTATAGTATAAAACATAATGAAAAAGTTTATTGATGATGGGTGGTATGATAAAAATGTTGAATATGCAAAACAAATATATATTGGTCATTGATATCAACAGTTTTTCTTTATAAAATTACTAAAAGGTAGCCTTTTGACTTAGTTAATCCTTTTCAATTCAAGATGATGACATATTGATCTTGAGGTCCGTTTAGCTTCAGTATGTTTTTCTAATTCTTATTGTTCAGTTGCTTTCATTCTAGCCTACTGCTTAAGTGGTGTGTATTTAATTGGTAGTTCAAAAGCTTCACTATGTTGTTGTTGGTCAGGGAGGTAAATTCGACCATGCAGATCGTCTTTTCCAAAGCATTGAAGGCACATACAGGAATTGCCTCTCTAATACAAGTGATGTGAAGGAGTTAATCCCTGAGTTCTTTTACATTCCAGAGTTTCTTCTTAATTCAAACTCTTATCATCTTGGAGTGAAACAAGATGGAGAACCTATAGGTGATGTTGGTCTCCCTCCCTGGGCCAAGGTATGGGTAGTTACTTCATGCACCTCTGAGTCCAGAATGCATTGAGGAAAATATCTTATTCGGAACCTTTTCTTTTGGTTTTGAGTTTGTGGTTAATTTATCTAGATAAGATGTATAGTTGTTTGGAACTGATGTATTGCGATTAGATGCACCATTTTAACTCCTTTGTATTTTTCACTTCTCATTGTGTAGGGCTCACCCGAAGTATTTATAAATAGAAACAGGGAAGCGCTTGAAAGTGAATATGTTAGCTCGAATCTTCACCACTGGATTGATCTGGTTTTTGGTTACAAGCAGCGTGGAAAACCAGCAGTTGAGGTATCCTTTGATGATTAATAATTTCAGTATATGTTCTATAAGTTATTGCAAATTGGGTATTGATTGTTATTTTCACCTACTTACTTAGCTATTGAACAAAAATTGGATTACAGGCTGCAAACATCTTTTATTATCTAACTTATGAAGGTGCTGTTGATCTGGATACCATGGAAGATGAGTTGCAAAGATCAGCTATAGAAGACCAAATTGCTAATTTTGGTCAGACACCCATCCAGATTTTCCGTAAGAAACATCCTAGAAGAGGGCCACCAATTCCAATCGCTCATCCCTTGCAATTTGCTCCTAGTTCCATTAATTTGACTTCCATCATTAGTAGTACAAGTACTCAACCATCAGCTTTTGTGTATGTTGGTATGTTGGATTCAACCATTGTTCTTCTGAACCAGGGGCTCACCTTGTCAGTTAAGATGTGGTTGACAACACAATTGCAATATGGTGGAAGCTTTACCTTCTCTGGTGCTCAGGTCTGTTTTCTAGTTCGTTCACTGGATCTTATCATCATAATTTTGAATTATCTTTCTAATAAAAGTATGTTCTAATTGCACACTTTTCTAAACAAATTGTGTCTCTGGATCCTGATGTAATGATACAACTTGCAAATTGTTGCAGGATCCTTTCTTTGGAATTGGTTCTGACATTCTTTCTCCCCGTAATATTGGGAGCCCATTAGCTGAAAGTTTTGAACTTGGAGCACAATGCTTTGCAACAATGCAAACTCCATCAGAGAATTTTTTGATTTCATGTGGGAACTGGGAGAACAGTTTTCAAGTGATATCTTTGAATGATGGAAGAGTAGTGCAAAGCATACGACAACATAAAGATGTTGTCAGTTGTGTTGCAGGTATTTTCTATTTGTAAAGGTTTCCTCATCAAAGAAGTGTAAGCAACGATTGGCTGTGTAGATTATTTGAATGTTTTTTATGGTGTTGGCTTAGGCATTAATACTGTAGAGCCTATACTCCTATCTAAGACGGAGGGTTGCATGTGCTTGAGTACTCATTTAATGTGAATCCTTTGGGACCACCTGATTGGCATATTGTATCCCATGTGTTTCTTGACTGGTATAAGTTGTAAGGGCTGACAATAATCCCCATTTTTAAATCAGGTACACAGTTTGAGGGATTGGGTGTGTACTTTATTTGAATGGTTTGGCTGTGGTGTCTTAGGCATTCATAGTGTAGAGCCTACACTCTTATTAAAGAGGGAGTGTTACACATACTGAATACTCATGTAATGTGAATTGCTTGGGACCATCTACTTGGGATATTATATCCCAAGGATTTCTTGACTGTTATAAGTTGTAATGTCACAATAATCCCCAATTTGGAATCTGATGCAAAGTTTGAGGGAATTTTGGGTATTAAGAAGAAAAAAGAAAAAATGGTCATGCATCTGTTTAGGTATTGCGCTGGTGTGGGAAAGGGAAATGAAAGGACCTTTCAACCACTTGTGAGCAATGTGGCATTGTTATTTTGATTTGTTTATTTAATGTTTCTGGAATCTCTTTTTAGTAATTATTTGTTTTCTGCTGGAAGAGATCTTCTTAATTCTTTATTAGCACTAAAGTGTCTTAAAATGATTTTGTTTCAGTGACTGCTGATGGAAGTATACTTGCAACCGGAAGTTATGATACCACTGTAATGGTGTGGGAAGTTCATCGTGCCAGAGCCTCAGAAAAGAAGGTTCGAAACACACAGATAGAACTACCCCGTAAAGACTATGTCATCGTGGAAACTCCCTTCCACATTCTCTGTGGGCATGATGACATAATTACATGCTTATATGTTAGTGTGGAGCTTGATATAGTTATCAGTGGGTCAAAAGATGGAACTTGTGTATTCCATACCCTGCGGGAGGGAAGATATGTGAGATCATTACGTCATCCATCTGGGATTGCATTGACAAAACTTGTTGCCTCTCGTCATGGACGGATTGTTTTTTATGGTGATGATGATCTCAGTCTGCACCTATTTTCAATTAATGGGAAGCATCTTGCTACTTCAGAGTCCAATGGCCGCCTCAACTGTGTTGAACTCAGTGCATGTGGTGAGTTTTTGGTTTGTGCAGGTGACCAAGGACAAATAGTTGTCCGGTCTATGAATACGCTAGAGGTTGTGAAGAAGTATAGTGGAGTTGGAAAGATAATAACGTCTCTGGCTGTGACTCCAGAAGAATGCTTCTTAGCTGGGACCAAAGATGGATGTCTTCTGATCTATTCTATAGACAACCCTCAGCATAGAACTAATCTTCCTCGGAATGTCAAATTCAAAGCTTCTGGGACAGGATAGATCTATATTTCATAGAAGGAGCTATGAAATTTGCGTTGTTAACCTCAGGTAATTTTTGTTGCACTTAATTTTGGAACTGTTTTGCCCGAAATGAAGAAAATGATTATTTTATATGTTGAAATAGTATATTTTGAAAAGCACAAGTTCTGATTGGACGTAACATTTAAAGATTTCTCTGCCGTGGCAATTTTACTAAGCATCTTAATGGCCCGGGGTTTTGCCTTGACATTTTGATGAGTTTTGTGTGTTAAACCAGACTCATGATTGCTGAGTTATATGCATTGTTAAAATGTTCTAACCTTTATTTATCCCATCTGTAGTGATGTATTTTCAGACATTAATACCAGTAATACCAAGAAGCATTCTATTTTATTCTCTTAATTTTAGTTTTCTTTACATTAATAATTATGATAAGTATCATTATGGCAGTGGGAAGTCATTATCTTGCTTTCACCACTGTATTGAAGTTTCTCACTGAGGTTTACTCCATCCCATTCTTTGTTATTTTCTCCTGCAGGAATCTCTCCCGGAGATGCAAGAAGCGATTTTCAGACCCCCGGACTCTCCATCAAGAATTATTTCTTCATGGACTTGATCATATTGAGAGGTTTTGCCTGTTGGTGTTACCTTAACGGATGTGACACAGGAACTTCATTATGCAATACACAAACAGCTTGAATAATTTGAGAGGCGAATTTTTTTTTTTCTTCTGTTTAACATAGTTAGGCGGGCAAAATGGTACCTTCCACAAATTCTGAAGTTTCATCGTCTTGATGGTGAGGAGAGTTAGGAATCAGAATCAGGTATCAACACATACATGTACATTGTATTCTTGTAAGGTTAGAGTAGAAAATGTTGTGTATTAAGTTATTAACCATAGCAGCATTATCATAATCAGAGATAATTGTTTAGAAATTTTCTGTTATTTTTATTTCTATCAATTCCTTGTACAGATAGGCGTTCATGCCTCTTCCAAAGTAAATGGCATATTTTTTTGCCCTTATTTCTTCTCCCTTTCTTTTCCAAGGATGTCATATTTGTTGGCAGCTACTTTATATTCTAGGTTTCATATGTGCTTAAAAAGCTCTTTCAACGTAATAAATTGCTCATTTCAGCATCTTAGTATTGATATATAAATGAAATGATAATTTAGCAATGAAATTTGGTATGAAAATTTTGGAATATTTATTTATTTAGATGCATAATGTTAAAATTTTAAAACTTACATCTTTAATCAATCTTGGATCTTTTCTATTATGTTGTGTGTTGTGGGTATCGGTTATGGGTTAATGAAATAACCATACATCAACTCTTTCATAATTTTTAAAAATAAATAAACAAATTACAATATCTTATTTGTCAATTATGATTATAATTATGGGTTTCAGGGTTTCGTTGTAACGTTAACACAAAGCATATTATAAGTTTTGTTTTTAATTTTTGAAATTTCGTAGCATAATTTTTATGTTTGAAAAGGTGTGTTTAACGTGAGTAATTTTCAATTTCATCCAGATTTTTTCATTAAAAAAAAAAAAAACTGAGCCGACAACAGAGTCAGAAGCGTACTATTGAAGTATAAAAACAATGGATTTGGGCTGGGCCGTAAGGGCATTAGATCGTAAATATTGGTATAATTGAGGGTAATATCCCTTGACTGCTTTCCTTCCTGTCCTGAGCTGTCCGTCACTCTCTGGTCTCTCTCTCTCTCTCTCTCTCGCTCACAAACAAACTCCCCACACACAACACAAAACGTAGACAAAAACATACGCTCCTTTTATTTCTCTGTTAGAACCTTCTTCTTCTTCTTGCCTCTTTCAATTCATTTCTCTCACTCTTCACTCTCTTATACTTAGGGTTAGGGTTAGGGTTTCCTTTTTAAAATTTAATCTCCCAATTTGTTTCTCTCTCTTTTTTTGTAATGCTTCACAACCCCCTTAATTTAGCTCAAAAACAGCAATGTATGGTCACTCTCAGACAATGAACATCCCCACTCAAATGTCCGCCGGCGCCGACGATGACGACGTCTCCGTTGGCGCCGATAATCACCACCTCGGCTATGACACTCACTCCCTCGAAAACGGCGTCGTCGTCGAAGACGTTGCTCCTGATTCTGTCTACGGTCAAGCCTCCGGCTCCGAATTGGGTAATTCGAGCCAGCTCACCCTCTCCTTTCGCGGCCAGGTCTATGTCTTTGACTCCGTCACTCCTGATAAGGTAATACACGAATTTGCATATTTTCGTTTCTTTTCATTTCTTTTCAGTTGTGTTAATTAGGTTTTGGAATTGGATTGTTATACTGAAGTTTATGAATCTTTGTGGTTGGGACCTTTGACTGATGCTTATATGAACTTGCTGTATTTACTTTTTTAACGAAATTAAAACTACGTAGCACTTCAAATTTACGAGTTTTTTGTTTAATATCTTGACAGGAAAATAGATTTTTAGTGTTATGGTCGTCTGGCTTATAGACGTTTCAAGATTTTGATTGTATATTTTGCGTGTTTTCTTGCTATCTTGTATCTATAGGTTCAAGCTGTGCTGCTATTGCTGGGAGGATGCGAGTTATCATCGGGCCCGCAAGCAATGGAGGTGATTCCTCACAATCAGAGGGTATTTAACCATTCAACTATGTAAATGTATGTTCCATCTTTTTATTTTTATTTTATCTTTTAAATCTCTACCGGCGTTGTGTTTAGGGTGTTGCTGACTTTCCAGGAAGGTCTACCCAACCACAGAGAGCTGCTTCGTTAGATAGGTTCCGACAGAAGAGGAAAGAACGCTGTTTTGACAAGAAAGTCAGATATAGTGTCCGCCAAGAAGTTGCTCTCAGGTTTGGCAATTCATTTGAATTGATGTTTCTTCCATTTCAGTTTTGCTGTGTATGGAGTTAAATGAGCTGGCATATGCATGCTAGGTACTGAAAGTTCAATTTCAATATTTATGCCGTTGAACGAGCTAATAAGATTGATTTTTATAGCTGGTTAAATATGGATACTAGCTCCTTCTCTTCTTGGATGGGCCCACCAAACACCAACACATTTTCCCTCTTGTTTGATAATACAGCCATTTTAAGGGCTTTCAAATATAACACTCTGGCTTTATCTCTGAATTTGGGTATATTCTCTTTTGAAACCATGGTGTATGGCATGAAGTATTCATGTGATATTACCACCAGAAAGCCTTGTAAAGCAAAGAGCCAAGATATCTGATTCATCTGAAAATCATTGTGAGTGCATTTTTCCTTGGCCATAATGTTTTCTTAATTGACATTAGCGTGGTATAAGCATCTGTTAAAATGGTAGGGATCCATTAATATTATTTGCTTTTAAAAAGATTTACATATCCTTTATTAAGCTATAGTAATGGTTTATATCAGTTACAAATCTGTTGTTCTTGAATTCTTGTCTTGGAGAACTCTGTAGATAGTTTTTACAATGCAAGACCATTATTGGGAGGGTTTTTATTTTATTTTTAAATTTTGGTCTCATTGAAAGAGGAATGTGAAAAGTGGGATGGAGATTGGGACCTATTGTGCTGATTTTATATGCACTAGCAGACATGGACTTTTATGGTGGGATTTTTCTTATCAATATTAAAGAAATTGTACTCATATTTTCCTTGTGGAATGTTTTTGTATATTTTTACCTGTTTTACAGACAATTTTCACTATGGAAGAATGCAATATACTGTGGACAACCTTTATCGATGATTTTGCATTCTTTCTACTTATGATAATTAAAGTTATTCTATTTACCTGATCAACTTGTGTATTTCTTGTTTTCCTTCATTAATACAATACTATTTTTTATTGTTTTCTAAATAAAATAATAAATCAATGTTGGTCTTTTTACAATTTATAACTTTTTTTTTTTGGTTTTTCAGGATGCAGCGGAACAAGGGTCAATTTACTTCAGCCAAGAAGTCTGAGGGGGGAGCCTTTAGTTGGGGTAATTCCCAGGAATCAGGGCAGGATGACAGTCCATCAGAAACCTCGTGAGTTTCATGCCATCTCCAAGTTCTATCGTTTTCTTCCTATTTCTTTCCATGAAACACGAATCGTGATTGTGTTTTTTCCTATACTATGTTTCTTTAATCCGTTTCTTTGAAGACCAATTTGTATTCTATTGCCAGTGGCTTTCTATTTTGAGGTGGACTTCCTACTGATCTAGTTGCTTGAAATTCTAATCGTCCAGTGAATTGCAACATTAAAATTTTCACCAGTTCTATCTTCTGCATGTTTGCCTAGGTGTTCACATTGTGGCATTAGTTCAAAGTCCACCCCCATGATGCGACGTGGTCCATCTGGCCCGAGGTCTCTCTGCAATGNAACTTTTTTTTTTTGGTTTTTCAGGATGCAGCGGAACAAGGGTCAATTTACTTCAGCCAAGAAGTCTGAGGGGGGAGCCTTTAGTTGGGGTAATTCCCAGGAATCAGGGCAGGATGACAGTCCATCAGAAACCTCGTGAGTTTCATGCCATCTCCAAGTTCTATCGTTTTCTTCCTATTTCTTTCCATGAAACACGAAACGTGATTGTGTTTTTCCCTATACTATGTTTCTTTAATCCTTTTCTTTGAAGACCAATTTGTATTCTATTGCCAGTGGCTTTCTATTTTGAGGTGGACTTCCTACTGATCTAGTTGCTTGAAATTCTAATCGTCCAGTGAATTGCAACATTAAAATTTTCACCAGTTCTATCTTCTGCATGTTTGCCTAGGTGTTCACATTGTGGCATTAGTTCAAAGTCCACCCCCATGATGCGACGTGGTCCATCTGGCCCGAGGTCTCTCTGCAATGCCTGTGGTCTTTTTTGGGCAAACAGGGTCAGTATTCAATGACTTTTAATGCTTATCTTTATCAAGACTATTTTTTGTGCATAATTCATGCTCGTTTTCTGTGAGGATTTTGGATTTGCTCTCAAAATATTGCTCTGGTTCAGTTAATACGTTTGCTAATGCTAATGAAGTTGACATGTAAATAGAATTTACTCTATCCTTGCCTTATCTCTGATATGTATATGCTCTTGCTTTATTTTGCTGTCGGTTTGAAAATTTTGTTAGTTATTCTTTCCTCAATACGTGACTAAGAGTATATATTTTGCTGATCATTGTCCAGAGAAATATGCATTCTGTCTCACATTACTATTCTTAATCTGATTATGCATAATCTTTTGATCATATGCATATTTGTAGTCGAGGTTGATATTGTTGAGCTAAAACCATAAGATATTGTAATCATTGTGACTAGCCATGGTTACAAATGAATATTAATCCATGAGAATGGAACTTGGTTGATAAAGATACATGATAGTTTAGTTTACCCTTTTCAATTTCCACTCGTTGGTGGGGCATTGAAAGTGATTTGTCAAATCTTTTAGCAATTGAATAGGACTTAAAACACTTGCATGGATCATAGATTAAGGGTCTGTTTGGCTGAGCTTATGAAAATTAGCTTATAAGCAGCTAATGCTTATAAGGTAATTTGAGTTTATAAGCATTTGGAATTTAAAACAGTTACGTGCTTGGATAAAATACTTATAATTGACTGATAAGTAGTTGACTCGTTTGGGTGGTTTATAAGTACATTTTATTAGTAAAATGACTAAAAAAGATACTATATTATTTTATATGATGGAATTTTAAAATTAAATAGGGGTAATGTGATAATATATTTGGTTAAAAAAAAAATAGTAGGTTCCCCCAACTTTTTTTTTTTTTTTTTTTTCAAGTTATAAACAAACAGGTCAAGCTGATTTTAAAGCTTATAAGCTGGTTTGATCAGCTTATAAACTCAGACAAACACCCCCTAAGTAAATTGGAAACACATCTGTGGCTTGTAATTGCTACCCATAGGTGAATGTTGTGGTAACTTAGACACCTGTGCGACATGTAGCTTTGTATTGTTGAAGTTATTGGCTTTCATCATTAGACTTCCAACACTCACTGAATCTTTTTCGTAAGGGAGATGCCAATAAATTTTACTTCTCATTTGCGTTTTTCATGTTCAGTGTTATCGGTTGTATTACTGAAGGATCAAGCTGAGATGTTTGTTGGTATTATTTAAGAATATGTTTTTGAGTTTTTGATGACATCCTCTGCTGATGTGACTTTATTGACAATGGAATTACGCAGGGTACTCTGAGGGATCTTTCCAAGAAAACCCAGGACCATTCTCTTACTCCAGTTGAGCAGGTATGTATGATCTAGTTGAAGCACAGAATTCTTGGTTCTCTATTATGCTTCCTCCTCTTTCCCATATGTAAATGTGGAACGGCATTCTTCCTGACGTAGGGTGAAGGAGAAGCANCCTAAGTAAATTGGAAACACATCTGTGGCTTGTAATTGCTACCCATAGGTGAATGTTGTGGTAACTTAGACACCTGTGCGACATGTGGCTTTGTATTGGTGAAGTTATTGGCTTTCATCATTAGACTTCCAACACTCACTGAATCTTTTTCGTAAGGGAGATGCCAATAAATTTTACTTCTCATTTGCGTTTTTCATGTTCAGTGTTATCGGTTTTATTACTGAAGGATCAAGCTGAGATGTTTGTTGGTATTATTTAAGAATATGTTTTTGAGTTTTTGATGACATCCTCTGCTGATGTGACTTTATTGACAATGGAATTACGCAGGGTACTCTGAGGGATCTTTCCAAGAAAACCCAGGACCATTCTCTTACTCCAGTTGAGCAGGTATGTATGATCTAGTTGAAGCACAGAATTCTTGGTTCTCTATTATGCTTCCTCCTCTTTCCCATATGTAAATGTGGAACGGCATTCTTCCTGACGTAGGGTGAAGGAGAAGCAAACGACTCGGACTGCGGAACTGCCATCCATGCAGGCAACGAACTAGTTTCTTTCTCAAATGATGATGACACTGCTTTATTAACCGAGCATTAAGTCGTTTTACAATAAATGGTTACAGGGGTCGGGCTTTGGCTATGTCATTGAAGTAGAAGTTTTTCTAGTAATTTCATCTAGCTTGTCCTATATGTACAGATATTATAGCTCCTTCTTCAATATATGAGGTTGTCTCCTTTTGTTTGTGGCTACTTTTCAAAAGCAACTTATTTCAGATGTATCACATAAAAAAAAAGTAAGCTTCAATTAGATGATAATCTTTGTAATTTTTATATGACATTCGCCCCACCTAAACAAGTCGGGTCTCTTCTGTTTAAGCCTTGTTGTTTTTCCTTTTTCTCCTCAAGTAAACACATTCTAGTAAATCAACTTTTGTTGTTGTCTTACCAAAAACAAACACAATATAAAAATATACAGGTCCGAATTGGCAGCAATTCCTGCTGTTCCCCTGCATCTGCATGTAAGTTCAGTTTTGAGCTGTTTACTACTGTCTTTGTGGATATGGTAGTTTCTTTTCTTTTTAAATTTGGATTGGGTTTTAGTTTTTTTATTCGATGAACTTTGTGCTGCAGGTCTGGGTCTGGTAAAATGTTCCCAAATTGATGTTCCCTATCTATCAACAGTCACAAAAGAGCCTATATTGGAACTTGGTCAGACATTCTTTTTGAGGCTTATAATTATAAATGCCATGGCATCCGACTTCACTTTTGTTTTTACCTTTTTGGACAACAAAACACTGACAATCAACATGGGAATGTCTACCCACGATTCTCTTTAACACTTGGACATGATTCTGTCTCCTTTATTGTTGAAACGCTTCAATCTGATTAAGGCCGAATTACATTTTTTTCCCCTTAGGTATCACAAAAACAATCCCCCCTCTCCCCTCCTTAGAATGGAAAACACCCAATTTTCTCCTTGTCTTGGTCCATCGAAATTATGGTTTGAACAAGTTGGACTATTGGGAAGATTTGTCCTTATTAATCCAAAGAATAAGTGGTTTTTAAAATTAAAGGGGGACGTTGAATGTTTCTGAAACTGGGGTAAGGCCTTTTTTTGCAATATGTAGGGGTCAGAGGGATAGTTTGTTAAGACCCAAGGGCTACTTTGTATACAATAAACCTCTTTTGGTTTTTGAAATTTTCTCAGTTTGTCAGAGATATTGAATTATGACACACGTAGAGCATGTAAATATAAAATTCAATTAGGATTTTAAATAAAAATAATTAAAAAAAAAGTTTGCTGTCTGAAGCCATTAGATTTCTGATTTTTTGTGATTCATATAAAAGCTTGCTGTAAAGTTTTTTTATTTTTCAATTCTTATATTTCCATTGATTATTTTAATTTCATACTCTCTCTATTTCCCCTCGTGTTAAAACTTAAAACAAAAACTAAAGACAAAGTATTATCCCCTTACCAATTTCCTAAATCAAAGGGGTTGGCAGAAGTATCCCGGGGATTCTCGGCCATCAGACTAACTTGGACCTTGACTGCTATTGAAATAGTCCACGCCCAATCTCATTTTCAACAAAGAGAGACACACAGACACGGCAGAGTAACATATAAACAGAAGACATGTTTACTGTTATTTGGTTTGGTTGGGTAAAGTATATAGAGTTGTACTGCACCTCTACAGTCTACACCAAACTTCCAAGTACACAATTGAAATAGTTGGCAGTAATTAGGATTGTGATGGGCTCTTCTGAACCTTTAAAAATTGACCATTTGACCTTCACAATTCTTGGAGGCCCAACTTTAATAGAGTTTTAAATTGGATGATGTACTAGGTAAACTCTAAATTGAACATAGTTTTGGTCTTGATAAAGGTAAAAAGGTGAGTCTTTTTATGCTCAGAAAAACCTTTTGGGATTTAATAACCTTAAAAAAACTTTATTAACACAATCAAATTACATAAACAAACAAAAAAACATTTGAATTTCCACTTTGGATCAACCAGCATGTAAAGAGCATTGTGGACTCTCTTTCAATTCAAAGTACAATCTATTTTCCACATCCCATTTTAGATTTTTGCTTTTATTTTCTAAATCCCACTACCACTACGCACGCCGTTAGATCCTCTTGGCCCCACACCCCTCAATCCCCGACAATCCATAACAAACATCCCATGTGAACAAACCATCAACTCCCCTGGATCCCGCATCCCATAATAATACTATGCTCCTTATAGTACCCAATCATTTCTCTACCTTTTTGTGTAGACATAGTAATGTATTCCTCGACTCGACTCGACAAGTCGACACATTCTCTTTCAATCCAAAAGTAAAATCGAAACTAAAACTTTAAAAAAATATTTTTTTAATTCCAATTTGAGCCTCGTCAAGGAAACACGAACTTACCCTCTTCCAAATCTTACCTATATTTAGGGTACTTTCCTTTTTTATTTATCCTTTTTTTTTTATATATTTTTTTTTATTTTCATTTTTATATTTTTGCTTTTCATTTTTATTATTATTTTTTTATCTGTTTCTATATTTTCCATTTCCGTTTGCTAAGCTTCTCCGAGCTCATAAACAATCCAATTTCAGAGTTAGGGTTTTTGACCTAAACCGAACATAAACGATGATACTTGTTCCATAAAACAGCAGGTAATAATCGGCGGAGAAGCTAGGGTTTCTTTTTCATGGCGGCTGCGAATCCTCAGCCACTGCAGGCGCGGCCGTTTCAGGAGCACGCGCGAATAGCAGTACAGATCGAAGACGAAGACGGCGAGTACGAGGACGGTGACGGTATGGATGACGTGGAAGAAGGAAACATTAATTCCATGAATATTATGAACAATTGCAATAATAATAATAACAGCAATACTACTAGTTCAGTGGTTAACGTGGCAGAACACGGAGTTGTTGTGGCCGCGGCTTCCAGGACGAGTGAGCTCACGCTCTCTTTTGAAGGCGAAGTTTATGTGTTTCCTGCTGTTACTCCAGAGAAGGTACCTTATAATCTTTTGGCATTTTAGTTGATTATTAGTGGTTATAGGGTGATAATTTGAGTTTATGCTAGCTTTATAGGGTAATTTTATTATATTGATTGTAATTTTGGTTGTTTAATTTCACTCTTTGTTTAACTTCTTGTTGATTATAGTGTTATGTTGGTGGATATTTTGAATTTTGAGGTTTTTTGACCTGTTGTTGTAATTGGCTGTTTATTATAGTTTGTGGACAGTTGTCTCAGAATCTTAATTAGTTCTTTTGAAGATTTCTAGTTGTATTTGCAGTGTAAATGAGTGTGTGCCTATTAGTTTTTCGAATGTAGATTGTTAATCAATGCATGGAGGATTTGGAATTTTCTTAGGTGAATGGTTGATGCTTTTTTCCCTTAGGGTTTTGGGTTTGGTTTGGAGTTGATTGTGGTAATTGTTAATTTAACCTTTTCTTTGATTTTGATGAGTTGCTCTTTTCTATTTTAAGTTTTGAGCTCTAGTATATTTTAGTAATATATTCCTATTTTTGTTGTGTAATGAATTTAAGTTTTAGGTTCTCTTTTGTATCATCAAAATGCATCAGTTTACAAAGCCACTTGGCCTACTTCGAATTCCTTTAATTGATTGCAAGATATTCATTTTGATTCCATTTATATTTAAGTTATTTTATTGGATACTCGTTGACCGCATTTAAAGGAAAGATGAACTCTGGAAACTACTTTCATTCCTTCTTTGCCCTTTCAATTTGTAAAAGGGGATCCACAATTCCATGCTTTGGTGCGATGTCCTTTACATAGAGTATATAAAAAGTTGTTGGATTCTTGCAATTAAATTTTTAATTTTGCTATATCACCTTTGTTTGTCATTTTTGNGCTAAGCTTCTCCGAGCTCATAAACAATCCAATTTCAGAGTTAGGGTTTTTGACCTAAACCGAACATAAACGATGATACTTGTTCCATAAAACAGCAGGTAATAATCGGAGGAGAAGCTAGGGTTTCTTTTTCATGGCGGCTGCGAATCCTCAGCCACTGCAGGCGCGGCCGTTTCAGGAGCACGCGCGAATACCAGTACAGATCGAAGACGAAGACGGCGAGTACGAGGACGGTGACGGTATGGATGACGTGGAAGAAGGAAACATTAATTCCATGAATATTATGAACAATTGCAATAATAATAATAACAGCAATACTACTAGTTCAGTGGTTAACGTGGCAGAACACGGAGTTGTTGTGGCCGCGGCTTCCAGGACGAGTGAGCTCACGCTCTCTTTTGAAGGCGAAGTTTATGTGTTTCCTGCTGTTACTCCAGAGAAGGTACCTTATAATCTTTTGGCATTTTAGTTGATTATTAGTGGTTATAGGGTGATAATTTGAGTTTATGCTAGCTTTATAGGGTAATTTTATTATATTGATTGTAATTTTGGTTGTTTAATTTCACTCTTTGTTTAACTTCTTGTTGATTATAGTGTTATGTTGGTGGATATTTTGAATTTTGAGGTTTTTTGACCTGTTGTTGTAATTGGCTGTTTATTATAGTTTGTGGACAGTTGTCTCAGAATCTTAATTAGTTCTTTTGAAGATTTCTAGTTGTATTTGCAGTGTAAATGAGTGTGTGCCTATTAGTTTTTCGAATGTAGATTGTTAATCAATGCATGGAGGATTTGGAATTTTCTTAGGTGAATGGTTGATGCTTTTTTCCCTTAGGGTTTTGGGTTTGGTTTGGAGTTGATTGTGGTAATTGTTAATTTAACCTTTTCTTTGATTTTGATGAGTTGCTCTTTTCTATTTTAAGTTTTGAGCTCTAGTATATTTTAGTAATATATTCCTATTTTTGTTGTGTAATGAATTTAAGTTTTAGGTTCTCTTTTGTATCATCAAAATGCATCAGTTTACAAAGCCACTTGGCCTACTTCGAATTCCTTTAATTGATTGCAAGATATTCATTTTGATTCCATTTATATTTAAGTTATTTTATTGGATACTCGTTGACCGCATTTAAAGGAAAGATGAACTCTGGAAACTACTTTCATTCCTTCTTTGCCCTTTCATTTTGTAAAAGGGGATCCACAATTCCATGCTTTGGTGCGATGTCCTTTACATAGAGTATATAAAAAGTTGTTGGATTCTTGCAATTAAATTTTTAATTTTGCTATATCACCTTTGTTTGTCATTTTTGTCCTTGCTCTCTAATTGTGTGTTCCTGACTGCTCAAGTTTTCTGTCCACTTCTTTAGTACAGTTATTCTTTAAATGGTTTTGCTGTTTTTGAGGTTTTCATGGGTTTATTGAATTCTAACAATAGGTGCAAGCTGTGCTCTTGCTTTTGGGAGGACGTGATATACCTACTGGTGTACCTACAATTGAAGTACCTTATGATCAAAATAACAGGGTAAATGCATGCAAATTATGAAATTGTTGAGAGTTCAATCGGATCTTTGGCTTTTATGTTCCTGTCTAAGCTGCCATATTCTGTAGGGTTTTGGTGACACCCCAAAACGCTCAAATCTTTCAAGACGGATTGCCTCCCTTGTTAGGTTCAGAGAGAAACGGAAGGAGAGATGTTTTGACAAAAAAATTAGGTACACTGTGCGGAAAGAAGTTGCACAAAGGTACACCATTTGTTCAAAATTCCTTACTAATGCTTCCAAATTTAACCATTTGAGATGGTCATTTGCATTACTATATTATTGAATATGAAGGATGTAATTATAGGATTCTTTTGCTTTATTATCCCTGTAGGATGCACCGTAAGAATGGACAGTTTGCATCTTCAAAAGAAAGTTCAGGTCCTTCGCGTTGGGATTCTTCACAGAGTGGCCTTCAAGACGGCTCTCCTCGTCCAGAAACTGTGTGAGTTCTATATATTCTTTGTCACAACTAATTTTGACATTTGGAAATATTTATCATGAACAATTGTTTGCATGAGGTGTTTCTGGTGACATACCACTGATCTGTGTATCTGTTACTTGTTCTGTTAATAATATCTAGTCTTCGGAGATGCCAACATTGTGGTGTTAGTGAAAATAACACTCCGGCGATGCGTCGTGGGCCAGCTGGACCAAGAACTTTATGTAATGCATGTGGGCTTATGTGGGCAAATAAGGTTTGGTTGTTTCTGATTTGTTAAGTAAATTTATGTTTGGATCTCCCGGCATGCATGATGTGATTAAAGATGTTTGTTCTTAACCATGCATGTGCATCTGAGTTACATTGTAATCATGCTTTTCTATCAATCCTCAAGAACAGCTGATGTGGTTTAAGACAGAATGATCAGATTCTTTTCTTCTCTCTACATGTGCAGAAAGTTCTTAGCTTGGCCTAAAGTTTGACACTGTTCCCCTCAAGGGCTCTTTAGAGTTGACAAATATTTAGTATTTTCCTCAGTGTAATAGTCTGGAAATAATAATGCAATCAGACTCATCTACAGCTAATAGAGCATCTTTCCTGGCTATATTAGTAAATACATAGTGTTCTATCTGATTCCATTTACTTCCTATAGTCTATTGTGCCTAATATCTTGATGGAAGTTTGGTCCATGCCCTATGTTTGATTGTTATTTTGGAGTTCAGATTAAGCATTATTGTTATCTGAAAATGCCTTAATAGCTTGTTATTGGTGTTGCTGAGTTACATTAATTTTTAGTGATGTGCCAATTTTCCTGAACCAGTTTATTGGGCATGCAGGGAACACTGAGAGATCTCAGTAAGGGTGGAAGGAGTCTATCAATGGACCAAATTGAACCTGTATGTGCACTAATCAAGATTAACATATTTTGTTTCTCTCTCTCTTTCTCGCTTTTTTATTTTTATTTAGAAGCTAAGCCCATGTAATATGGTAAATAACCTGAGTTGTGAGCTTAGATTTTAGTTCATATCTATGTTTTTGTGGACTTTTAAAAAAAAGAAAAAAGAAAAAAATGTGTGTTGTGTGTGTGTGTGCACATTTGTTGTTACCGTGGGATGGCCTTAATTTTCTCATCTCTGTGCTTATATGACTTGCTTTTTATTTCAATGATGTTTTGTGGGATTAGAAATCCTATGCGCCAATGATGCTTTTTGCTCTATTCCATCATTGATTATCTACTGTTATTTACGGGTTCTGCAGGAAACTCCAATGGATGTTAAGCCATCGATTATGGAAGGAGAATTCTCTGGCAATCAGGATGAGCATGTAATCTTATCTTTATATCTGTTATAATTTCCTTTCAAATTGGGCAGACTTAATTCTTGCTTCTAAATTGTTCTGTCGTGTGAGCAGGGAACTCCTGAAGATGCTTCTAAGGCTGTTAACGGGGGTTCAAATGATCTTTCAGTAGACCCAGATGAAGAAGTATGTTTCAGTTTCAGTTCCAGTCTTAGCCATATAAATCAGTGAATTCCTTTTTGCAATCTTTCTATGTCTTGTATATAAGCTTGGAACTTTCAGTAAGGACTATTACTTACTGATGCTTTTACTGGCTTGAGTAAGTGATTTCAAGACCATACCAATCCCTTTTGCATAGGCATAATGTAAAAACTAAGCAAAGCATGATTATTGGTGAGAGATAACCTTGTAGGGCTAAGCAACTTGGCTTTGTTTGAGTACACTGCAGAGTTTAAACAGCAAGATTATTGATGGAGAATATAGAGGTTCTCCATTCTGTGTTTGGCTCAAATTTCTTTACATACAGGAAAGGAGTCAACAAGCGAACCAAAAAAAAAAAATTGCATTTGGTATGATGTTAACAAAATTGTTACACACTTCAATTGAAAACCTTGAACTTCCTTAAAGCTTCAAGACTTAGTGTATGATAATTAATGACCTGGCTAGCCTCACCTGCACTTCAAATAGGGAGGATTTGCAGGGGTGGCTTCTCTAGGTTTTGTGTTCAAGTTTATCATTTGTCAAGCAAGGCATGGCATGGTGTTAACTCCTAAATATATCAACCTAATATAAATGCTAACCTGCTATATTGATAAAATTTTGAATGGCTACATATTTGATGTTTCTTTCTAATAGAATTAGTGATTCCTGGCAGACAAATGTACTGGAGGATGGTTAATGAGCAGAAATGGTGTTTTAATTATTAGGTTTTTGGATTTTCATTACGAATATATAACAATTAATACAAGAAATTTTTTCTTTCAATTCTATGAGGGATATTTGTTTTAAGGTAACTTTGCATTTCTGTATGATGTAGGATATGCATGGAGTTGCTGAAGATCTGACAAATGCATTGCCGATGGGAATTGTCCATTCCTCAGCCGATGATGATGAGCAGGTAAAACATTTACATTGAGAGTCAACTTTACAGGCCTTTTTTTTTTTAATTTTTAATTTTCTTTTTTTCATCAAGGCTACAGTTGTGCCCCAACATAGATATTGCATAATATCTCCATAAAGAATTATCGGCCAACTCCATATATGTTCCTATTAGGTTCAGTTTTAGCTTAAGAATTTAAAAAAAGAACTTCAAACTTTTTTATCTTTGAGATTTGCCTACAACCTCTCTTTACATTGCCACAAGCCATGTCCTTTTTTTCTTATATTACCATATTTTGCAGAGGCTTGCTCCATAATGATGAATATCTTCAAATTGATATACATTATCTCATGTTAGTAGTTTTGGGATCTGCAGGAACCTCTGGTAGAGCTTGCTAATCCTTCAGATACAGATATTGACCTTCCTTCTAACTTTGATTAGAAGGTGATGATTTGCTTTGTTCCATAAATGTCTGGAGATTTGAGCTCTTCATAGGCTTCTTCATTTTAGTGTCTCTCACATCCTTACTTACAGGTCAAAGTTACTGATTCCTCTGAGGGGGCAAAAGTAGCTAATTGAGTTGTTATAACTAAAAACAACCATGACATTGAATCTTAAGTACTACGATGCTCTCTTGACCATAGAAGGTGAACTGGTGCTTCCAGCTGACATTAGATAATCTGGTGATGTTTGTTGATATAAGTGCTGGGATCTATTTGTGTACAATTTGATATGAGATATGCCTGAATACTTTTACCATTCTATAGTATGTGATTTATTTGCCAGGTCTTCTTGAGATATTAATATACTGCAGTCCTGCCCTTCTTTTTAAATGTTGTTAAAATGAGCCTATAAATGTGCTTTTCATGTTCTATCTTCAGATGAAAGCTCAACCTGGCAAAACATGATGTTATTTGATCATTTTTTAAGTGTAGATGTCAAGTGGTGCAAATTTTGAACAGTTTAACATTTGCAGTTGGTCCAGGCTAGTTGATGAAATCGCAACTAGTATTTTGTGGTTGTTAATAATGATTCTGGTATTGAGTGTGGTTTGGATTGTATAGTCTGGCGTATCAATGCTGTGCTTGTGACTTTCTGGTTTAGCTTATTTGAAGTGATGGACATTCAATTGTATGCGTAGCTTTGCCACGAAATTATATTTTAGAGCTTTAGATATAATTACCTTGCTACATCTGATGCTACTGTGGGATTAACTGTTCCTTCTATGGTCATCTCTATTTATGGCAATGTGAAAATTTAGCGCAAAAGAATTTAACTTCAGATCTGCTTGACGGATGATTTGTGGCAGAGCCAATCTTCATTGGAACATGTGAGAAGGATCAAGAGATCATCAGATCAATGGATCTTGTTTTTGAACATTTTCCACTATACAAGTTTTCGGAAAAAAAAAAAAAATACACGTAAATTCAGAAATACAAAGGCCTGAGTTTTTGTCAGGGAGACAAAATATATCGCAAACAGCATGCCTATAAATACCAACAAAAAAAGGCCTGAAAAAATGCTATTTATTTATTACATTATTTAACCCTGAAGAATATTTGATCTCAAATCAATGTAGTTGAAAATGATAAAAAAAGAATTCTAACGGACAATTTTATTCAAATATAGGTGAAATAAAAAGTGAAAAAGGTGCAATTCTGCTTTTATTCTATTTTACTTTTGAATGTATGTACAAAATTATGAGATCTGGAACCTCGTATATAACTTAAGACGCCTGTATGTCTACAAAACTTTACAACTAAATGGTTTAATGTGGAATAAGTCTTAGTTCCTTAATGGCTGACGGAATCAGGGCTCATTTCATGTAGTGAAAATGGGAGGTCTTAGCGGATGTGTACTTTAAATCCTCAGGAATAACGCAGCCTGATTTTATTTGCGGAGAGCTTCATCATCTTTCCCGTCTTCATCCAAAGGAATCACAAGGCTCAAAGTTGTACACAATCATGTACACCAAGCTATGTACTCGACTCAAATGCAAAAGAAATTGATGATTAAAAATACTTCTACTCATGAAAATCTTCATAAGGGGAGGATCCACTAGAAGAGTCACTTTCGAATGGAGTGGTTTCCCTTGGAGATGATGGAAGTGATTCTCTCTGCTGGGAAGATGAACCTGATAAAAGGAAAAGATTGATAAGTCTGTAAGGGGGATGGACCGTACAACTTTAATGACTAACAATTTTTTTGGCAGCAAAAACGGAAATATCTATCTAAAGTTTGCTGTCTTTGTAACAGCTGATAAAGTGATAAACACATGCCCATGCCCATTCAGAGATCATTAAATATGAAGGAAAACCAACAAACCTTTTTGTCCTCTTGTCCGAAATTTCTTCGTGTGCCGCCTGATAAGTCTCTTTGCTTTTGTTATGGTAAGCTGCCTAGCAAAGGGGGAGAATTCCACATCACTTTCACTCCATTCCCCCTGAAAATCATTCTCCGCTTCCCCCCTCATAGTCCGTAGCACAAATGCCTTGGCCTTGCGACGTTGGGTATTGAACAGTCCCCTTATCGAAGTTACAAACCCATCACCTGCTCCATCACTTGGCCGCTTGAGCCAGGTTATTGGATACTGATCAGCTTTCACCATTTGCCCTTGCTCAGTGTCACTCAAATTAAGGTCACTGTCAGGAACACCAGTTCCACTAGGTTGTTGACTATGTGCTTTGTCTTTGAACTTCTTACCCTGCAAAATCGGAAAGAATATGAGTAGATTCAATAAGATTGTATACTTGCTTGAATCATATTTCTAGAAATTTCCAGAACTCCTGAACCTTGAGTCAATGTGGATAAAACCTTATTAGCAGTTGGAAGTTCATTTCCTACTTTTCCATGGATATTTTAAATGTGTAGATAACTGAAATCATCATTATTATCACAGTTGTTATTGAATCTAGTAAGAGGTAGAGCTTTTTGGACACTCATTTATCCTTTCTAAGCGCTACTCAGGAGTAAACGCAACAAACTAGCCCTTACCATCACCTTTCCCTAATCCCAGGTGGAATCAGGATTTCTATTCCAAACCTGTAGTATGATGCTAAGAGTCTTTACCAACTAGATAAACAACACTAGAAAACACGGCCAATGAGGCTAACTTCATGCTGCCACAGCATTGAAAGTTACAAGTCAAATAGAACTTCAACCAAAAAATGGACGATCCCTCCCATATGTTAATGAACTTTAGAAGTGTGATCAGCACAATATTTTTTTTTTTTAAAGAGCCAGAATTTTGTACTAACATAAAACGAGCTATATAAAAAGAGATTGATGAAATCATGTCATAATTATATTACCTGCATTCCAGTCACAGACTTTAGAACCCCCCAGATGATATGCTTCTTAACTCGTGAGAAGAGTCTCCTCCAAGTGCCAGTGAACTCAACACGATGAAATGTATCCATCAGCAACTTAAGATCATTCACAACAAATCTTGATCCTTCGTAAGTAACCAGTAGCTCGACCTACACCAGAATAATGTAAATCTACCTATATAAATCCGAAGGAATTGCAATGCAAAACAGACCATTCCACATGAACTGAACTGACCTGACTTATCTTGATGTTGTGAAATTCCCTCATTTTTCGAGGCCTGGATCTTTTCTCTTCTTGCACTTTGGAAATCTTTTTTTCTTCATGTGATGACCGACCAGGCTTCAATTTTTCTTCATGTGATGACCGACCAAGCTTCACAGGCTTGGAGTCTTTCCATTTGCTCTTAGACATATCATCTTGTTGCTCAAGAGAACCAAGTGACACACCACTGGGAGAGTGAACCTGTAGGACAAGTTCATTAGCAACAGATTCTGCTACAGTCTCTTCCCAATTTCTGTCAAAAGAAGACGTTCTTCTAAGCTCAGGAGCTGAACTGCGAACAGCACTTGTCTTCACATTTTGCAACTTTGATGCCTACACATACGTTTAGCATAAACTTTATCGAAAGCACATTGTTTGAACTTAAAGATTTCCAAGCAAAGAAAACAAAGTTTGAGGTCCTATATATCTTGCCTTCACAGGGCATCCAAGAGAAATTGCTCATTGGTTCTTCTAAACAATTGCATTAAAAACTACTATATTATGTGTAAAAAGAATCAAAGTGTCAACCTTTATTCTTCATTGCTCAATTGTTTTAAGTTAGTGCTTCAAACTCATCAAAGAAGTTATAATTTTTTTGGTTATCACGGATTCTGATATTTCATTATTATTTTAAACCGCTTTGCTTGGTAATGGGTGCAAGAGCTGTCTTTATGAAGCGGTTGCATGCTCACTTTTTTATTTCAGGTTAATTGGCTTGAGAGAAATGCAAATTTTTTAAAAGATGCTGGTGATGTGGAGGCTGACTTTTGTGGGATAAAGTTTCCTTTATATCTCTGTTTTTTTGTTTTGGCTAAGAAACAAGGATTCTCTGTTAATATTCCCAAAAACCCAAGGGTTAAAAAACCTATACAAAAATCAAAACACATCTCCTATTCCAAACTCTTCAATGCTAAAAATAAAAATTCCCTAATCAAATTTGCACAAAATCTTCTTAGCATCTCTGCTGGCTCTGGTTTCAAAAAAAATTTCAAGATATTTATTTTGACAGAAATTGAAATGCTGTTTTGGCTTAAATTTGGTACTTGGTTCTTTCGTTTGTAAAGGTTTGGCATTCAAGGACTGTTTGTTCAATATCGTTGTTACTAATCTTTGTCATCAACTAAAACTGGTTTCATGTTCAAAATAGAAAGAAAAATCATCAGAAGAAACATTGGAAGCTCACTTGCAAAGAATCAGCAGGAAGCTGACTGGTTGAAGAAGAAAAGGGTACTGCAGAGGCACTTTGTTTGGATAAGACCTCAGACTCTTTTGTAGGATGACTGCTTGAGGCTGAAGCTTCATGCATTGATAAGCCTTTCTTACCACCACGTCTGCCAGCAGCAGTTGTTGAGACCTGCCAAACTTCCTGCACACCAATCATGTAGAACATCAATCACCTTGGCATCTAAAACAATGAAGCTATTATTTTGGTCACGGCTTGCAACATTTTTTTTTTTTTTTTTTTTTTTTTAACAATTTTAGATCATAGAAACCTCCAACTACCTGCCGCCGTTGTGAGTCTTGTTCTTCTTCTGGGAAGAAATACTCCCACATCATTCTGTACATTGTCTCTGTCAAATGGATCTTAAGGGGGTAAATTTCTACCTACATTGCAAATGAAGGGCTCAGATTAAATANAGGATGACTGCTTGAGGCTGAAGCTTCATGCATTGATAAGCCTTTCTTACCACCACGTCTGCCAGCAGCAGTTGTTGAGACCTGCCAAACTTCCTGCACACCAATCATGTAGAACATCAATCACCTTGGCATCTAAAACAATGAAGCTATTATTTTGGTCACGGCTTGCAACATTTTTTTTTTTTTTTTTTTTTTAACAATTTTAGATCATAGAAACCTCCAACTACCTGCCGCCGTTGTGAGTCTTGTTCTTCTTCTGGGAAGAAATACTCCCACATCATTCTGTACATTGTCTCTGTCAAATGGATCTTAAGGGGGTAAATTTCTACCTACATTGCAAATGAAGGGCTCAGATTAAATAATTCACAAATAGTTCACCAGAATTCAAGATCAAACAGATACTTAATGAAGATATGAGACTGCTGCATTTTCAAAAGCATACTTTGCAGTTGCAGCTGTACATGATATGGAATAAATAGTAATGCTCAGTAATTATGTTTAAAATACATACGATTTCAATCTATCAAATGTGATGAATAAATGTATATGATTTTAAGTCAATGTGAAAAGTCAGATCTTATCTAGTAATAACTTTAATATAAAAGTGAAACAAGAAAACTAAATTACCTGGAAAAGTTCAAGAGGAGAGTTTCCATCCTTTGGAGCTCCCTGCTTTGCATCAACACGAAGCATGAATTTTCTGCAGCAAAAAGAATAGTATAAAATTAATTTTAATGAACTCATATTCAGAAGATACTAGAAAAACAGAAAAGGCATAAAACTTTAAAGTATTAGTTAGGGGGCTCCTGTCTAGTGAATGACTTACCACCAGCACTGCAATAAGATCACAGTTTCTATAAATATATCCTCCTAAAAACCTCTATGCTTCATTTGTTCAGCATAATATCACTTCATACAATGGTTATGCGAGTCTGACTGCATGCAGTGCAATACACAAAAAACACATAAGAGTGCAACATGCTTCACATCACACTAATGTCACTTTTGTGTGGTTGCTTTGCCACTTCTTTTACACAATACAGCACAAAAATAAACTATAATGTTCATACTCATTTTTGTTCACCAAATCTGGCTAATAGTGAACTGGGCAAAATGTATGACATGACAGTTATTTTATTTCCCATAAAAAATACAGATTTGGCAGTTCATTTTTAAGACAACATTTTATTATGCATGGACAGGTATTCCTTCTTCATGAGGTTTCAATATTTAATAAAAGGATTTATTTTCTGAAGAAAAACAGTTAGCTCAACTGAATTCTGCTGTCCAGCTGTCTCGATAAATAAAAATGAAGGGCTGATTAATATAAAAGTAGGCCTGAAAAAGACCAGGGTCAAGTATAGGAGTATTACTATGCTTATGCCTGTTTATGCTGGAGCTTGGCCTTGAATGAACTTAAAGAACAACCATAGAACAAGAAAATGGAGAAGAATTTCAAGTTTTTAAACAATTACAATAATCGATCACTATAGGAGGAAAGAGGCTGAGAGTAGCACCACCAAATATCAGTAAGTACAATAAAAAGAAGGAAAAAACTGCATACTTTCCCCATTCTGGCGGAGGATTCCATGCTGATAAAAGCATATCAGACTTGGCATTTGGCAGGCAGTTTCTTACAACAAAGTACTTAGTTGTAAACTGAGCGACACCAATATCTTTGTAATCCCGGTCAAAATCATAAATCTATGAGATGATCACGAAATGTAAAACTATATCAGTTACATCCTCACAAATCCAAGTTTTACATAACGGTAACTAAAGCATTAGCAAAGTCAGTAGACTAACAAAAAATAATTTGGTTTCTGAAGAAGCTAAAATAATAAAACATCTTATCAACCGCACTGTAAAGAATAACCAAAACCAGTATCATATCTAGCCAATTTCTATTTAGTGACCTAAATCTAATTATTCAACTCCAGAGATGTAGCAATAAAAAATGACAAGAAGAAGAAAAGCAAAACAGTCGTGCTTCCCAAGGTTATCATATCTTTAGAGACTCACCATGTCATTTATCTCAGCCTCAGCAAAAGATTTACCATCTACAAGCATGCCCCAAACAACTTTGTTAATTTGCAAGGAAATCCGCATAGCATAGGATGGACTTTTGTTTTTCTCCTTCTCCATCAGTCGTAACTGAGCAGCTTTCTGCAGAGCCAATCTTAAAGATGCAGATGCCGCCTTCCTAGATTTTTGTGCATTTACAAGCTCTTTCTTCAGTCCTTGTATCTGGGCGGAAAATTTTACATTATTTATTATCTAATGGCGCTGAGGAATTTATAATCAGTAAAGACACTAGAGTAATTTTTTTTTTTTTTTTTTTTTTTTTTTTTTTTTTAAAGAGCAGAGTATATAAATCTAGGAACGTATACCATTTAATGCATGGTCAAAGCATAACGTCAATCTACATAAAGTCTTCCATATCCAAACAATTCCATGAACAAGCCACATAGAGACAATAAATTTCTAATGCTAGAAATTACAAGTAGATATATGAAAAGTAGGTCAGCTAAACAAAAAAACAGTGCAAACATCTCGAAAATGCCAAACCATTTTTTGATCCTAGTAATAAAGAAGTCTTAATAATTCAACTATCAAACCCTTAAAATTCCCAAGGAAAATTTTCAGATTACATTATCAAAACAATTGCCACTGCAAACTCATAAATACATTTGCCTGCAGTTACACTGCTCTTTTCTCCCCCGTTGGCATAATTAGTTTCAAGATGAGCACAACTTGTACATTACATTTATAGATCAATGTACAGTGAACCATGTCAAAATAGAGTTGTGATCAAGGTAAGTACATTATTTTAGATGAATTATTTAATTAGACAGATTGGTAAACAAATACACTTTTTCCATGCTGATGTCTTCTTGACTGATCATCATATGTACATAAGAATACAGGGAAGTTTCCATCCAACAAAAAAAAAAAAAAATTAGTATTCAATAATCACATGGACTAACCACAATACATTCACAACTCTTTTCAGGTGCATGTAGGAAATGACTCTAGCAAAAAGGTCATATTGCCTTATATAGGTTTCGTACACATGCTCTATTTATGCTAACTCTATATATTTGGGACTCCGATGGAATAATTAATAATCAAATATAAGATATTTACTACTTTCATATGGGGCCAAGGTTGGAACTGGATATTGGTAATGCTCAGATAGGTTATAACTTAAAAAAATGTTACTATATGCAGGTATACTATATAACAATATTCATAAGACTTCTTATGGAACCAATATTTAAAAATAAGCTGCTCAAAACTTGGTTATGGAAATAACCATGAAGATATATTCTCAATGAATACTTTCCTAAATATCAATTAGGAACACGACCTAGAATTTTTATCAGAGATTAGAGCAATATGAAATAGTAGCTTGAATCTGAATAAAGTTGTCTTGCTAAAAGACACAGAATTAGCCAATATTCACCACTAAGAGAGGTTGATAAACCAACTACAAAGTTGCATCATTTTTACAACACAGGGTACCGTAGCACATAGGGCAACCGTCAATCCACCACAAGATAATCATAATTTATTAGTCGGATTATACATAGATGTACTCTTAACATAAGTATTCTCCCATATGTATCGAGCAATCAAAATTCTAAAATCAGATTGCAAGGGATGAAATGAACTTAAATGTGATCTACTGATTCAAGAATCAGGTGCAGGGTTTAGGAAAAATTGTGAACCTAGTAAGAGCACCAAGGGCAATCTCCTCTGCTCTGATGTGAGTCAACCCCTTCAACCCTTAATGTTTTATAATTTGGGACCTCTAATATAAACAGCATTACATTTAAGAACGGATATAAAAGGATCACAACTCTCCCAATACAGAAACAACTGATACTTAAATCAATAGAGAAGCATTATCGTCATGAAATACTAACATCAGAATATAGTGATAACTTAAAAGTTTGTTCCTTACCAATGTTGATTTCCCACTGGCTACTATCCACAAATCGCCTTCTTTTTCTTGACATAGATCTCCTGAAGTATCACAATGAAGAGACAATTTCCTAATGTCGTGAAGAATCAACTTCTGCTCCCGCTCTTTCTGTTCAAGGTTAATTCTTGCAAGTTCTACCTCTTCGACACCATCAGGAACCACCTCATCTGCCTCCTCTTCAACATCTTCATCATCTTCAGTAGGAAAAGACAAACTACTTTTTCGAGGCCTGAATCACAAGCTTTTTGCATCAAATACCACAACAAATTGTATGCCCAGATCACACATTCATTATAAGTACTTTATGGACTACAAAGTAACTGAATCTCATGGAACAATATAAACATCAAACAATATAAACATAAAAAAAAAACTATGTAAAGAATAAACTGAATGAAAGCAATCATGTTGTGATACTAATAGCTGTTTGAAAGAAATTATAATGTGATGGACAATATCTTATTAAACAAATTCAGAGATAATTTAAATACACCAAAATTAGATTCATCCCGAAAACTACAATGTTTTCAATGATTATGAAATGATGTCAGCATGGATAAAGACTAAAGGTCAGCCGAATATATATTCAGAAGATACTAGAACTACCAACACTAGATACAGCAAGGCTAGAAACATAAACATATGGAAAACTTTACAATAAGCAACCACATAATTTAAACTTCTGAACAAGCATGAAAGAGAATTAAAATGGAGAGAAAAGAAAGAACAAGAAATATGCATATACTCACTTGGGAAGCCGTGCAAAGAGAAGATTAGTCAACACATCAAGCATAACCTGAAACTGGCGAGATGTCATCGTAGCTGTTATATTGCGAGAATTGAAAGTGAGCTCTTTTAAGGGCTTCACCTGCAGCAGAATAAATCATAAAGCAAAATCATTTACAAATGAGTATTCAACCAATGATAGTGTGACTACTCTGGTAAGACATCCATTTGATAAGAAAGTACAGACCTCTCTGTGAAGTGAGCTAGAGCAGACCTCTCTATGAAGTGAGTTAGACAATGTTGCCAAGCTCACTTCACAGAACAGTCCACACTCTACATCTAAATTTATAGTCCAGATCCGAGAAAAAATATTTATGTCTAGTGTGACCACATGTGTAAAAAACTACAGTCCCAGAATCTACAAATGTCTAAATAAACTGTTCAAGGACAAATGCAGATAGGTAGGAAATGCTTGCATACCTTCAGGTCTGGAGTCCCACCTTTGTGCCTTGTGTATCGAAAATACATATCACAAGGCATAAAAACTCTTTCAAGTAGAGCACCAGTGCGCTTTACTTTTGGAGAGCTTCTCCGAATTTTAGGAAGCCACTGCAGTCCAGCCCCTGGGTCAACATCAGTAGGTGCAACATGAGCCTGAACATGCTCCAACATCACAGAGAGCTCCATGCGTTTCCATGTCATTTCAGGTCCACATTCAGGAATATGCACATTTGTGGTACCAAGTGCTTGTTCAATCATCTCATATCCAACATGAAGGACTGAATGAAATGATCGGGCTAAAACACGGCCACTGACAGCAGCAAGCAGAAATCTACCCTGGAAGTACATAAAATGTAATTAAACTGATGAGAATCATTTGTTGCGAACTACTGATGACCAATTCAAAAATACAGACTACTCAAAAATGTAATAATATTTGAACTTGAAAACAAAGTTCCAATTTCTTCAATCAAGTTCCACTACATAAGCCTAATTGATGATTTAGATTTAAAAGAAATTCCCAGCTTACGAAAATTTTGTGACTGCATACGAGTTAGTAGATAGAATCTAATATTTCAGTGATGCTAGAAGAAACTTTTGATATCAATCCTAGTAATACACTTCGAATGAGATACATACATGCACATCAACAAAAGTTCAAAGGCAAAACCTTTTACCAATAAATGAACATGCAGCTGTACAGCTAGGTTTCAATGGTCTTTAAAACCATGAGCACCTAGGGCATCCCAGCAAAATGTCAAAAGAATTACAAGTTCAGAACACTATAATTAAGAACAGGACATAGGCAAATTAAAATGGCAAAAGGAAACTCTATGGAGTTTTATAAGTTGAACTAAAATACTCGATCATTACAGGATTGAGAGTTACAACATAATTTCCCCAGGATCCCCCACCTGCATAAAAAATAAAAATAATCATATTCCTCATGACCAGTAAAGTATCATCAGAACTTACATTGGCCTCTTCTGAATGAAGATTAAATTGTGGCTCAATAACGTTGACCATAAAATGACGAGTTCCCTCCTCCTCAAAGTCATTGATGCTATCATTTTTCGCTGGTAATAAAGCAAAACAGGTGCATCTCAGCTGAAATCATTGGTAATAAAACAAATCATGCTTATGGACAATTTATTATCATGATCAAGCTTGAAATAAGTCTTTAATATCTGGCATTCATTGAGATAGGCCTCTGTAAACAATAACAAACTGTCAACTAAAGCTAATTTGAAGGTGTTCTCAAGACATACCAACCATAACAGATGATGAATTCTCCATTTTAACTGACTCTGATGGAGATGAAAGCGTTCCTGATGTCTCCCCTTGTTGAGAAGGGGAAACGGCAGCATTGCTGGTAGTGGGGGACTTAGAAATATCATCTTTAAGTGTTTCAACTTCATTTTTCTGTTTCTCCTCCAGTAATTTCCTCTGTGCATATTGTCGAGAAGGAGAAGGCTTTGAAGGTTCAAATGCTTTTGATATCCCGCCAACCCAGGACCAAACAGCATCTCTGTTCTCTATAGTCCACAAAAGCTTAAGACCATAAACAAAAACACGCTGGCAATTGTCAGCTATTACCACATTGTATCCATCATCATCACTTGGGTCAGACCGCGTGTGCTCGTCACTCTCACTCCCATTCTCAAACTCGGACCTCACATACGTCATCTCAAGATTTCTTCTTCCAGCCTCTTGCCATGCTAATAACCTAGCAGGATCAGCCTTCGGGGCCTGCCTTCTAATTGTAAAATAGTCAGAAGATAATAAAAATCCATCATCACGGTGTTTCTCAGTGCAACCATTCATAACATTACGTTTTTCACTAGGAACTCTATCCATGGAGGCAGACTGAGAACTTTTCCTTGTCATTTGAACTACTTTTGCTACACTGGTGCAATCTTCTTTATTTATAAAAACCTTAGGCACATGAAGGTCAAGACCCTGATAAACAAGATCAAGAGGATCACGCCTGCATTCAAAAGTATATTTTTGCTTGCCACGACTATAACAGATTTCATACTTCAGCTTGGACATAGTAAACGTCAGTCCTTTGGCTGGATCATCATCATCTAAGGACATATGCTTTATACAAGTAGGTGTAACATCTATGCGGAGCATAAATTCTGTCATAACCTTGTCTAATGACAAATTCCCTGATCTGATAAATCGTGGAATTCCAAAACGAGGCCACCTAGAGAAAGTACGCAATTTGTGAGGAGGAATATAATTCAAGTTCCAAAATTTGTTTAACCATGCTAAATCATGAGCACCGATATTCAATTTTGGTGAAGCTACTGGAGTGTTCTCAGACTTATAAGGTGGACCATAGACAGTTCCATCTACAATGGTGCTATCTCCCAAGGTAGATGGGGGTGATTTCTCAGGTGCAGGAAGACCAGGTCTAAGAGAGAAACTCCAGCGAAGGGAGAGAGAAGTAGATCTGAAGGGATCAAAAACTTTACCACGAGATTTCCCTTCAACAGGAAGTGCAAATAAATAATGATTCAGTGGATTTCCAGAATCACATTCCCAATCCATTGTAACTTCAAGAGTAAAGACTGGGGCTTCAAGTAAAGCACCAGATATGCCAGCAGGAAGTTTTAAGCCACGACTCTTAGCCATACTCTCCAAGCTGCTCAGAAATATCTTAAAGTCCTCCGCAGAAACATGAACACGACCATCTGACTGCTTGATCTCCATCATAGCTGATACAATTTGAAGCTTGTCAAGCTTCTCATAAGGGTCAGTAGTTGCAAGTAGGTTCCATTTGGTTTCAGAAAAGTGTAAGGTGATATTTCCATGAATGTAATTTCTCATATCATCCCACCATGGTAAGTTCTTTTCGTTCTTTGGTGGCTGAATTAGGGGACCTGGATTCCAAATACTTAAATTAGCCCTACGAAGTGCTACAGTAAAAGCATAGCTAATATCAGCAAAAGCTGGTTCGTATCCCACTCCAAAGGACACTTCTCCTTTCTGAAAAGATATAGGCAAATCAAAGTATATTTTCATAGGAGGAGTTGTTCCACTTGCTGAACGAAGCATGCGAACCTTNTGATACAATTTGAAGCTTGTCAAGCTTCTCATAAGGGTCAGTAGTTGCAAGTAGGTTCCATTTGGTTTCAGAAAAGTGTAAGGTGATATTTCCATGAATGTAATTTCTCATATCATCCCACCATGGTAAGTTCTTTTCGTTCTTTGGTGGCTGAATTAGGGGACCTGGATTCCAAATACTTAAATTAGCCCTACGAAGTGCTACAGTAAAAGCATAGCTAATATCAGCAAAAGCTGGTTCGTATCCCACTCCAAAGGACACTTCTCCTTTCTGAAAAGATATAGGCAAATCAAAGTATATTTTCATAGGAGGAGTTGTTCCACTTGCTGAACGAAGCATGCGAACCTTTCTCCATCTTCCAATGAAGACATCTTGGTAAATTTGGGGCTGAAAACATGTGGCCTAGTTCAAGCAAAGATCAGTTACAATCATGACAACATATAAATATGGCTCAAATTTGTGACCCTAGAAACGATAGCAACCCAAAAAGCCAGGGAAATTTAAACAAAAAAAAATCATTTTACTTTAAAAAAGATCATTGTAAGGCTCAAACATAGAAATGAAAATATTTTCCTAACATAGATAACCAAGTTACATTGTTATTATTAAATACGGATCCCATGCTCTCAAAACATAGGTCCCCTATAAGCCTTATGGTTGCCATGTCCTATATACTCTCCTTTAACTCCCTCCTGCAATATCTCCCTTCCTATCTCACAGGTTCTATGATAGCATGAGTTCAACCAATTGCTTATTGGATTCACGAAGCTTTGTTCATTTAAGTGTATTTCAAGATTTTATATCTAAAAATGGATAAGGATAAAGCAACAAGCATACATCACAAAACAAAAATTTGAAGTTCTAGAGCAGGGAAAGCAAAGAGGGAAAGAAAGATAGAGCTAACCTGTTGTGCTAGCACAAGGCAACCATCACATTTACCAGTAGTTGCAGAAAGAAGGGGGAACGTGTAATTTCTTAAATTAGCAATTAGGGTGCCAGTATGCAAGAGAATATTACTCCCATAGAGCCGAGAAAATGGTATATTATTTTCCCTACAAACAGGATCTAGCTTCTTCAGAAGCTCTACCATCCCAGCATCTCCACCGTCAATCCTTGTCAAGGTCACATCTAACTCTGTAGCAGAAATGGAAATAACAGAAGTTCTGGAAATACTAGGCTTAAAACCAGCCTGAAAGCCTTCCCTACAGGCCCCCGAACCTTCTGCTGGTGCCAGATTTTGGCATGCCTGGTAATAGGAACGGAATGACTGTTTATGAATTTCTTCTTGCACTTTGTCAATAGCAGAAGGATCATTTATATCAATCTCAACTCCATTATAGCAAACCTTTCTTTCACAAGGAGAATCATTTGTTTCAGAAGACTTGGGAGATTGTTTGGCTTTGGAAATGAATTCTTCTAGAAATTTTAACCTGACAGCTAACTCACAGGCTTCATTCTTCATCAGCTGGTAATGTTCATCAAGCCAACCCTGCATTGGTTCTTCCTCAATATCAGCAGTCAACTTGCGAATACAAAACTTCAAACAGCCAAACTTCATTG
The DNA here is from genome assembly GCF_008641045.1 of Pistacia vera. Taxonomy (NCBI): domain Eukaryota; kingdom Viridiplantae; phylum Streptophyta; class Magnoliopsida; order Sapindales; family Anacardiaceae; genus Pistacia; species Pistacia vera. Next base: position 365,321 of record NW_022196349.1, on the reverse strand, counting down.
AAACAGGCTTTTTAGGTTTTGAACTGTCATTCTTCGTAGGAAATATAAGCTTAGTTTTGGCAGCACTTATAAGCTTTAAACCTCGCAGCATATCCTCAACAGCATCGTCAATGGCACGCAACTGCAACCTGAATGGCATGCAAATATGAACATCAAGTCCTTGAATTACCCAATCCCAAGTGGTGGCCGCTGGAAAATTCCCATCAGATGGACAACTTGAAGTACTAGGAATACGAGATATTTGCATCCGGCTACTTTTAAATAGTCTGGACCCATTGAAAGTAAGAATAAGTCCTTCTAGAAGCACTCCTATACGAGCATTCTCCGAGAAAATCGACTGAACCTGCACCATAGCATCAACCCCATCTCCAACTTCAGCATATATACTCAGCATTTCAACATCAACGGCAAATATGGATTCCTTCTTCTTGTGCTTGTCAACATGACCTGATTCCATGATGGCTTCTTTCTTCTCTTCAGCATCTCTTACATAACAGACATCTTCTATATGTTTCTCACCATGTCCCTGAAGCTTCTGGTTGTGTACCAGTTGCTTCAATTGCAGGACAAGTTCAAATAGTGCCAGATGCGCATCAGGTTCCCACCGGACGGTAATATCAGTAGCGCTGAAAAGAGAGCAGACAGAAATCTCCTTTAGACCACCAGAACGCCGTACAAATTTGGCATTCTGCATATCAAAAAGCGACACTTTTGTAGCAGGTTTATGTTCCTCCAACTGTTCCTGATAGATAGATCTGGCTCTTTCAAGTTCTATCTGTGTAGATTGCTTTTCCTTGTTCACACACAAACTAAAATGGAAGATGTCAAGAGAAACAGAGTACTTCAACTTCTTGAATTCATCAGATTCAGTGGACATGATATTTGCAGTACGCGGTGTGCCATCGGCTAAGACACTAATTACAACTCGACCACCCTGTGATCCATAATTTACACGCTTGGGATCCGCAACAACAGTGTTGTCCAAGTCAGTGTCACCACAAAAATTTACAAAGCACCGTTCAAGATTAAATATCAAGAGTCGAGTTCCTTTCCCAGACGATTTGGATAAATGCCCACCTCGGCTCTGTGTTGTTCTTTTACCAGACGCAGATAGAGTTTTAAAGAGATCTTGAAAAGACATGGCAGTTACTATAAGTGACTCAATGTGCTTGAAATTCAAGTTAACACCCATACCAGTCACATCAACAGAAAGGACCAATTTAGACTTAAGACCATTTTCTTCAGACGAGTCCATTTCTTTTTTGCCCCAATCCAGACTAAGCTTTGCGATATGCATTAAGGAACCAGAATTTGATTCCACACCAAAAAGGTTCTCTTTCAAGGATTCTTGATATTCATCTGCCATGTGCAAATTCAGTTCACCAAGTTCCATGTGTACTGCAGTTCCCATACTTGAAATGTTATTTGCAAATACATGTGACGATTGTGAGCAACCCTACAACAGGTAAGTCAAAATCTAAATGCTATCATTCATAACTTTAGTTTCAAAGTCAAGGGGGAAAAAAAAAAAAAAAAAACAGACAATGCGGATGACTACTTCTTAAAATAGCATGAGTTGAGAATCCAACAGAGATAATGGATAATACTTAATAGAAGAGAAATTTAATTACTATATAAATTAAAATTGGAACTTTTTTTATGATTTTTTCTCTTCCAATGAGGTGGCAGATTGCATTGTCTACTAATTTGTGACAAACATATTAGTAATTTGCATAAGCATGACAACTTCTAATGACAGGAACTATTTTAAGTATCACTAAAATTTTATGTTTCCAATGCTAGGACTTTGGATAGTTTCAATTTAAAATTTTCTACTTTTAAGTTGAACTGTGCCACTTAGTTTGAGTTGCCAATCTCTATGAGTTACCACTGATTATAAACTGAATAATGCACCCCATTTATTCAACCTACAATCCAATATGATGTTCATTATGTCCAAGTCATAACGCCCAATATGGAAACTTATTGTTTGAAGGTTTATTCTGAGGATAATAAAAATGATGCCACCATGGAGCTCTAATGCAACACAGTATGTTCCATAAAGAGCTGAATACTTCCTTGTAACCCATATGAGATAGTAATAAACTGGAAAGCACAACACTTACATGATAAAGTGGCAAACCACTGATACTATAAAGTATAACGGTCATTTCAGGGGCTGATACAGTGCATGTCCACATAACAACTTTGGAATCACTTGATTGTGGCCTTCCAATAGTAGAATTTTCTTCTCGAAGAACCATTCTTTTCTTCTTTGACAAGTGGAGGCGCAACCATGGCTTTAATCTACTCATTATGATGTTGCATTGAGTACCGCCCAACTTAACATCAATCTCAGCTCTGATAGGTGAGGTTGGCTGAAAAGCAATGGCATCCAAGAAAAAGATTTAAGTGATGAAAATGGCACGATAAAACATGAAAGCACCAATTCAAAGTTTAATAAGTTAATAAACATTTAGATTAGATTAAAAAATTATAATCTTAGTGATAACAATAATAATAACAACAACAACGACAACAATAATAATTATGATCAAAACAACCATAATTTGTTCGGAAATTCCAATGAAAGTAACTTCCAAAAAATTATTAGTAAATAACCAAACTGATACCACAGGCATTATAAATAAAACATAGGTTAAACAACTACTAAGATTAACGCAATTCTTCCTACTCAATAAGATCAAAACTATATTGCATCCTCTCCAAGGTTTCAAAGAATTGGTAAAACTATACTTATCACCAATCCAGTGAGAAGGAAGAGTTAAGAATTTAAAGAATTACAGAAAATGGTACTGATAAAGGTCACCCAGCTTGCTTAGCCAAAAACTTCAGTCACTTCCAAGGGTGGCAAACATGATCAAGAGAATCTGCAACATGCACCAACAGAAGAGCGGCCTAAGTAGGTGGAAAAGGCTCCCTACAACCTAATTCAAGCACTAACAGAAGGGCAATACATCAAAAGTNGCAGAGTCTGAGTATCGGGCTATGGCACAAGTTACGTGTGAGCTCATATGGACAAGACATCTTCTTAGAGAAATTGGGTTTGGTGACTCAGGGACTATGGACTTGTGGTGTGACAACCAAGCAGCGATACATATAGCAAACAATCCAGTCTTTCACGAGAGGACTAAGCATATAGAAGTGGATTGTCACTTTGTACGAGAGAAACTTGAACAAAAGTTAATTGCTACTAATCATGTTAGAACAGGGGAACAACTAGCTGACATCTTCACGAAGTCTCTAGTTAGTAAAAGGGTAACCTATATTTGTAACAAGCTGTGCATGATAGATATATATGCTCCAGCTTGAGGGGGAGTGTTGGAAACTATGTTTATATATACAGTGTAAAGGGTAAAGGGTATACTTGTAATTATTTAGTGTGTGTATATATTTGAGTTAGGGTGTACTGTTGACAAAGAGAGAAGAAATAGAGAAAGTAACATACACCAAGCACATTCATCATCAAACCTAAGAAAAGAAAATTTGAATTTTAAATAAGTGGAGATGCAAAAAAAGAGAGAGGATGGAGAGGCAAACATGAAGTGCAGCTGAAATCTGTAAGGGAAATCCAATGGTAGCCTAAAGCTTTGATGTTTAGTTCATCACATAACCATGTTTATTGCCAATGATGGCTAGATTATCAAACTGTGGAATATGAAAAAGATAAACTTATCAAAAGAAAATACCTATCATGACCAAATTCACATGAGAGAGAAAATTCTTCACAGCTAAATGGAGCAGAAGACTTTTCCATCATGGCAAATGATGCTTGGCTGGAAGAAATGCATCCTCCAGCATTTAAGTTGGATTGATTGGTCACAACAGATCCGTGGTTCACCTATGCATACAAAAATAGGTAATATGTGTAGCTTAACCAGAAGACCTGGCTTTGATCCACCATCTTTTGATATATCCACTGTCAGTTCCTTGACTTCAACAGCAGCCTTGAGCGTCTGCATTGTTTCATAAAACATTTACAGCGAATTGTGAAAAGCCTTTGGAATAATAAACAAAATAGCAAAAAGAATAAAAGAAAAAAGTGTGTGAATACTTCCTACTTTCATTTTCATTAACACTTTAGGGTCTTTCTCACGCAATGCCATAGAGCAACCATATGCAACTTCACATCTTCAAACCAGTTCAGACTCGAACATGTATCTTTAACACTGTGACATCTCACCAAACTATGTTCAGCTTCAAAACTCGATGGAAACACATGAAATTATATGCAGTTATATTAAAAACAATCTGCAAGAAGTTATTGCTTCATTTCCTGGTTGACAATTTATAAAGGAAATGATTCCCAGTCCGTGTATCTATATTGATAGCTAACTATCAGCAAGTTGAGAAGTGTTAAAAATCACAACTTCTCCCCAACTTTCGCTCACCCACTCTCAGCCACACCATATCGAAGAAAATCCAGAGTTTCACACCAATTTATTTAATCCATTCGAAGATGATTATTCATCAAACATAAAGATCAGTGATGGCATAATATTAAAAATTAATAAAAAAAAAATGAGAAACATGCATATGCAAATCAAAGGAAAAATAATTTTGAAAAACAAAAAGAAAAACTTAGTAAACAAGACTTACCTTCACAACCATGTCTGTTACAGAAACTGACAAAAATCTTGCAGTGTTAGCAACAACCATCCATTTTCCCCTGCCTGAAGAGCGCGGTTTACGAGTTTTAGTTTTCTTTGAGCTTTTATTTAATGGCCGCATAACAACTTCTAAGTCACATAGTAACACTTGTAGTTTGGGAACCTTAGAAATAAAACCAACCCGAAGTTTGACCAAGGACTGACGTAAGCTGAATTTGATTTCACCAACAAATACAGACTCAATAGCACCCTCCATATAATCAAAGTCAAAACAAGATGAAGATAAGGCATTTATCTTGCGCTGTAAAATACATGCCATATATCTAAATGTTTAATTTTCTGCTGATTGCACACACATCTTCCTCTCATTTCATGATTACACACAAAAGATGCCAGAAGTATTCAGAGGGATGGATGAAGTAGAAACAGAACACCTAACACTGTGTCAAAACCTTCCTAATCTAAAGAATTTCTAAATATAATTTTCTTTAATGATGGATTTTTATTTAGAAACAAAAGGGTGATTTCTAAAATTATAATAAATATTTATAAGTTATTTGTAGACACATAAATCATAACACCAAATAACAAGTCCCATAATATGCCCTCCTCCTTGGCCAAAGTCTATTTATAGAGCAGAACTTTTTACAAGGCCAGAATACAGCATTACAGTCCAGCACACGGTAATTTCACCGTTTGTGATTAGATTTAAGTACATATGCATCACTGATTAACCAAACTTAAAATAAAGCATGCCCAGTAACATGGATTAGAATCTGAATTTCTCATTCCACCAGGCCTTTCCATCTTTAGCTGCATCAAAAACCTGTTACTAGAATACCAGAACATACTGGCGTTCAAATTTCGAGGAATCAGAATAATAAAACTCAACAAAAGCATATCTAAACCTGATGATACTTTGCTTCTATGTACTTGAGTTCCAATTGTACAATGACGTGATAGGCTGGTGTTCCTATGAAAAAAAATGATAAAATTAAAACAGCTAGCAACCTCTAATAGTTAAAAAGATGTAGTGTCATCCTACTTTGAGGAGAAAACGTAAGAGTATGCAAACATGCAAACATGACCTTCTTATAACTAAGGGGAGAGAGTACCAAAGAAGTTTGGTACATTTGTTTTATTATTTTGGATAGGATTTTTGAAATAGTATTAGGAATTTTGGTTGGGTTATTATTACAAGAATATGATTTGAATAATAGAGTGTTTGATAGAGTATTTTGACCTTGTTATTTGTGTTGAATAAATTGTTGAATATTTATTTGATATATTTTTTATAAATGATTTATTGATATAATATTTTGGTGCATTTTGCTAAAATAATTTATTATTATAGCCTCAAAACTTATCAATTTATATTTTAATAATATTAAACATTTGATTGGTAATTTCGTAACTATTAAATATTAAAAAAAAAACTCATATTAATTTCAAGTACTAATCCAACTGTTTAAAAACACCACATTAATACATATATGACAAAGCTACTAATTATTAACCCTTAGAATTGTTTGTACACATATACTCTATTAACAACTATGACCTAGTTATATGTGCTACCCACAGTTCAGTCGTTATGTTATCATGTACAGTCGTCATGTTGTCTATTTGTGAAAGAAGCAGGGAGCTGTGCGCCAAAATAGTTCAGATCGGCCTGATTGAGCTTCGCCAGAGGTTGAATGCAGGTGGAAGAGAAGTTGCAACGGTGGTTGGTGTTTGGAAGAAGAGGGACTGAAGAAATAAAGAAGACGAAAGAAATAAAGAAGAAAGAAGGGTAGATGGTAGGTGGAGGAGAGACTTGTCACAGTGGTTAAGGGAGAGAGACCAAAGAAATAAAGAGGAAGAAGAAGGAATAAAGGAAGAAAGAAGTAAAAAAAAAAAAAAAAATTGCAGATATAGACCCCACCAACATAGCGGTCAAATATGGTAAGAGTAGTGTTTAGAGTAAACGATATATTCCCACCTAAGGTTTGACGAAATCTTAAGTTGGTACCCTAAGTTCCATTTATTCTAGATTCAAACCCTTAAAGTAACAGAAAATAGTTAGATATAACGGCTCAAGGGTAAATTGGTCATTTCACAAAGGAGGCGCACATTAGCATATCGCTGCCCCTAACAAAGATCCGGCGCACGTTCGCAACATCGCGGCCGATGTTTTTCACCCTTTTCCGGCGATTCTTCCACCCAAAATCACCCTTGTCACCACCATTCGAACCCTCATCCTCCCCTCTACAAAACCTTACCCTTGAGAATCCCTCATCGCCCGCCGATAGCCAGCCAAGACAGCTGTCACATGCGACTGGTTTTCGTTGGTCTCCACAGGCGAATGGCCATTAAACGATTGCTGGGACATAGGGGTTTTGTAGATTAGGAGACGTTGGTTGCAGTGGTGACGTCAAATTAGATTTTCGTCGGCCGGAATCGACCGGGATCCAACGAAGAACGACGAAAACCTAAGCTTGACGGCACCGGCAATTGGAGGGCCCAATGAGTCGGGAACCAGAGGGCTTTTGGATGACGGACGATGGGGAAGGTGATGGAGGTGACCAGAGGTTTCGCCGCCATCGGAAATAGCCCAGATCTGGTGAAAACCGAGATGGTACGCAGTCATTGAGGGTGTAATTGAAGTAATTTTAAAATAAGATGGTTAATTTTATAATTTTATTAATTTAGGGGTTAAAACATAATTTATTAATTTAGGGTTAAGGGCATTATGGTAATTACACCCTCACTACCCTAAAAAATGTTAACAGTATTATTTTAAGGGTGAGAATCTGGAATAAATGGAGCTTGGGGTACCAACCTGGGATTTCATCAAACCTTGGGTAGGAATATGTCGTTTACTCTAGTATTTATTGAATACAAATTTTTAAGGAATAAAACAAACACTATTTCAAAAATTGTATCCCAAATACTGAGGGGGCGTTTGGTTCAGGAATGTTAGATTACTGAGAATGTTGGATTATTGGGAATATTGGATTACTGGAAAGATAGATTACCTTGAAAGATTACTAGGAATCTTTAAGAAAATATGTTTGGTTAGTTGGTGGGTATGTTATATTAATATGGTTGGTTATGAGGAATAAATTGGTGGGTATGTTATTTAAATTACCAAATTGTCCCCTTTACAAATATTAATATAATATTGTTTTTATTATTAATTTTTGAATAATTTCTTTTAACCCCCAATATTTCAGATTTAGTTAAAACACCCCTACTTATAGAAAACTTTAATTTATTACGAAATCACCCCCACCTCCTGCCGTCGCCTGCTGCCACCGCAGACCACCGCCAGAAGTCTCCGAAAGTCCCCATCAGCAACTCACCGTGACTAAGAGGCTTTGATATGGCCGTTTTCGGCCATATTGATGGCCGAAAACGACCATATCAGGCCAGATCTGGTCGAAAATGGCCAGATCTATTCTAGCCATTTCCGACCAGATCGGTGGCCATTAGCGGCTAGATTTGGGCGAGATCTGGCCGTTAACGGCCACGGACGTGGCCGTTAACGGCCAGATCTCACCCAGATTTGGCCGGAAATGGCCAGAATAGATCTGGCCATTTTCGGCCAGATCTGGCGGTTTTCGGCCATCAATATGGCCGAAAACGTCCTTATCGATGACTCCCAGAGCCTCCCACCGAAACTCATTCTTTTTTAGGGACTCCGACGAGTTTTTCGAGGCGGTCCGTGGTGGTTGGCCACTGTAGGCGGTGGTGCCTGGGTGGCAGTGGTGGTGGTGGCTGAGTGGCAGTGGTAGTGGTGGCTGAGTGGTAGTGGTCTGTAAATTGTTTTAAATACAAAAACATTATTGTCCAAAATTTTAGTTAAGCAAGGGTAAAATTGAAATAGGATATTAATGTAAAGTTATTTTAAGATGAGGGCATTATTGTCCAAAATTTTTATTAATAAGGGATAAAATTGTAACAAAAAAGGATAACCCTGGTAATCTCAGAATACTTAAGAAAATAGAGGTAATCAGATTACCTCCAATATTACCAATAGTAACTGCTATTGATATTTGAAGATTACCGAAATCTTATATTACTTGATAATCAAATGTGGTAATCAAGTAATATCAGATGACATTACCCCAATAATCTGACATTGATAGAAATAATAACCCAAACGCACCCATATAACAATATTTAAATAAAATATAAAATATATATTACATGGTTATTTAGCTCATCCCATCCCACCATAGCGGCATAGCCTTTCACATGTCTAAAAGAACATAATAATATTTAATTCTGAAAATAAATCCACAAGTCATTCTTATTTCAATTTTGTCGCTTCATTTTCGTCTTCCTCTTCTCTCCATGCTCCACCGTCTCCCCCACGACCTTCTCTTCAGGTTCCCGGTAACTCTCCTTTACAATAGCTTTTTATTCTTTGAATTTGTTTGCTGGGTTTTGGTTTAAATTTGGTTCTATACTTCTGTATATTAATATAATCCTGATTCATTGCTCGTAACTATTCAATTTACTGATTCATGAATAATTATTATTTTTCTGTTTTAATTTTTTTTTTCTGGGTATGACTTATGAGTGACATATGTGATATCTAGAGCAAGGACTTTTTTTTTCCTTTTTGTGGGAGCTGAAATATTTAAGGTTTTGTTGTTTTTGAATGCTGGTTGTGCTAATTGAGAGCCAACATGATAGTGTGTGTTGGACTTGAGAGTGCTTTGGGAACTGCCAGAAGTGCTTTTAAATGTTCAAAAGTGGCTTGTGTTAATTTTGTGGAGCTGGGTTTAAAAGTGATTTTGAAGGAAGTGTTTTCTTAGTAGAAGTGCTTTTCATAAAAGCACTTAAGTGTACCTTTCTGAAAATGTTTATTAAGTGTTTTTTTTAAATACTCACTTTACTCTTTAAGAGCTGTTTGTTGCCACAAGATAAATAGAGAATTATCTAGTGCTTCTCCCAAAAGCACTTTTTTAAAAGCATTTTTATTGGTTTCAGCTAGACACTACAGTAGAGCTTACAGCTTTTAGCTTTTAACTATTTGACAACATTTTCCAGAGGCACTTCCCAAACTCCCTATGATTATTCGGAAAAATTGTGGCTATTTTTAGCTGATGTTTCACTACTTTCTTATTTTGAATTGCAGTTAAAAAAAGATTTCACTCAGTTAATTTCTGAAATTTGAGTTGTGTTGCAAAAGGGCAAAAGCATATTGTTGATGTTAGGGGAGATTATATTGCCGTCCTGAATGGTTTCTTGAATAGAATGTTGGGTTCTTTTTGTTTCCTGAAGTATGTGCTCAAGCTAAACCTCTGTATACAATACAGTGATACACATTAACAGAGTGGTCTTCAACTTGTTTCTTGATAGTTTCATACATATATCAGTAGTAACATTCTGAGTTTAACTTTGAATTTATGCAGGTTTCATTCACCTCAACATGATGGAAAAGGTATACATTATTTGATATAAGGACTGTAAGTGTTTGAGATGGGGTCAATTTGGAATGATGTAAAATGAAGTAAATGGAGGTGCCAAAACTTAGGAAATGAAATAAGTAGGGTTATATGTTTTAATTGACATCATGTAATCTTTTATCTGAAGCATAAGGTGGCTCTGCCACCGGGAACTTATGCTCAAATTTACATATTTGCTCTGTTTGCTGGGAAAGGCATAGCCTAAAATCCACTCTCTCATCACAGATAATGATTACAGTGCTAGTACCAATCTTTCTTGTTACGTCTTTAGGGTGAGATTACCTACTTAGATTCTAGTTTATCAAGGGGAATAAGTTCTACTAGCAGGCATGTTACAGTGATTTTATCTTCTAGGATTTGAAACATTTTTTAGTTGGGCTTTGTTTGGCAATTTAAAAATCAACCACTGTAAGAATAGGTTATAAACTTGACTTCGATGAATCTCTGAATGCCTTCTACTTGTGAGTTGTAGGACAATGTTGGATTGATTTGTTTACTTTCGTTTACAAATTATTTTTATCTGGACTATTTTTTCAGAGAACTTAGATTCTTGTTCTCTCTGATGTAACTCTTGGCAATTATGTTGCTTCTTGATATTGATTTTTATCACGGCTTAGAATTTGACATTGTTGCAGTGAGTAGTTCCATTTTAATTGACACATTTCTGTATCTACTATGGATGCTACAGAAAGAGAAACCAAGTCTTGGAATTCAGATTGTATATCTATAGAGAACAACATATCATCGGTTCAAATAAAGGTATTGTTCTTTGCCAGAGCTCAAGATTTAACCGGTTTAAGTGATTTACCACTGGAAGCATCATATGGTAGTACAACTGAAGATTGCTTGAACAAGCTTGTTGCAAAGTTTCCAAGCTTGGAAGAGATCCATGGCTGCATGGTTCTTGCTTTAAACGAGGAATATGCAAATTACTCAATTATTGTTAAAGATAAAGATGAATTGGCCATTATCCCTCCTATAAGTGGTGGCTAATTATTTGCATTCATAAAGAAAATAGAAGAAAACGAAGTTGATGACTATATATGTTTATTTTATATTCAGAAGAAAAACAAATGACCTTAAATAATTTTATTCTCTCGTCAATGGAGTTATTTTTTACACACTTAATATTCAGCATTTTTTTTTTTTTTTTTGTGGCTTGATTTAATACAATTAAGATGTGGTATGCTACAAGTAAATATCTGCACAAAAATGAGTGCTAATTTTAGGATGAGTGATCAGTTTAATTCAATTGACATAATGTCTATTAGACTCTTATTTTATGTTAGTATTTTAACTTTTAAATTTCTTAGGTTTCTATATAGGATTAATATTTTCTTACCTTATCGATTAAAGTCCCTATTGTTCTACAGTTAATAGATTTAAGTTTCTCATATATTGATTTTCTAGAGCTAGAATAATATTAAGCCTAGTTTTACTTTGTATTAAGTTATTATGTATGATGTGTAACATTTGTACTGAGAATTTGTGCAATCAATCAAGTTTTTGGGGAGAGGACACTAAAATTAGGAATGTCATGATGTCTATTTTGATCATGATGTCACAAGTAGAAGTTTAAGTTGTAGATCTGATGAAGAAATAATGATTGTTTAGAAATTATTGTCACTAAAAGCTTATAGTATTTAGAAATTGTTCTCAATGAGTACTATCAGTATGCTATTTTTTTGTCTTCGAATGTTGCGTATAAGGTATTGCCTGTGTCTATAATTGCAGAAACATAGTTCAGCTCTCAGGTTATTCTTTTTTCCATTAAGAAATATTAAAACTAGAGACCTTCTATGATAAGGTTTATTTAAGTCGCATATTATGATACGTTGATTGCTATGAGAACAAGTAATACATCTTAGAAGCTTATATTGTTTGAAATTTTACCTTCACTTTCATCAAATAGTGTTTTCTATTTACTTATTTAATCAACAACATTTCCATTTCATGCAACACAACAAGCTTTTGTGTAAAGCACTATAATGCTTTTGTTGTGTTCCTGCATTTCAAACTGAGTACTAGTTATACTGATGGAACTTTTCAGCTTCAGGTAATATGCATTGTGATTAGCTTAGTATCAAAATTTGAAGTTTTTCTTAAATGCTTAATTCTGAGGCTGGTATTGGGTTGATTATGTTTATATTTGATACATTGCCTGAGTTCTATGGTTCATGGGGAAATTACTGCTTTCATAATTTGTTGCTGTATTCTGTATGTTTTCCCTGCCTAATACTAAATTACTGGTTGGTTTGATATGATAGATCTTTACTCGTTTTGATACACTCCTTTTAATTTTTTAAAGTGTTTGTGACACACATTTCTTGATTCAACTGACCTATGCATGATGCTTGGGGGAATTGAGCTCATTCTTTGTTCTAATTAATTTCTTCAAATATGCATGTTTTTGTTGAAGTAAATGCACATCATTACACCTTGTTTTAGGAGGTTAAGCCCCCAGCTAGAGTAATAAGTTATTATACTGTTTATCTATTCTGAATTTACTATGTAATGCTATACTATTGAATTTTTACATTGAAGCTGCTATGTAATGCACATCATTCGTTTTAGAATACTCATCAGTTTATTAATTGTGATGTCGAGGTGGGAAATTTTTTCAATTAAATAATTTAAGTCCTTGGCACTCGGAGAAGTGTAAAATTATTGAATTTATTCTATCAAATCATTTGAAGATGCAACACCTATTCCAATGTTTTCTTATTCTTGTTATTTGTTATTTATAAATAAAAACACTATTGAGCCTTTTTCTTCCCAACTGAGGCTTAAACTATTAGTGATAGCATATGATGATTAGAGCAAGGATATTTCTCCAACAACAACATTCTAGTTTTCCCTTCCTGAGAATCGAAAAACCCACACTTGCCAAAGCTATTTCTAATCTTACTACTGCATCATTCATTAGAGTGGTTGGCTCAGGATTTGTTCGTAAGTATGCAGGCAAATTCACAACTTCTTATGTCTTTCACTACATTGGATGAAACTTGTGCTATATTTGATAGGTCATCCTTAACATTCTACAAATCCTGTGTGCTTGCTGGATAACTGCAAAGCTTGTATCGTTAGTGGAAAGGAGTATTCTCCTTAATTTTGGAAGTTCCATATCATTTATACTTTTAGGGAGTTATAATTTATGATATCTTTCGTTTTGTATACATCAGGCCAATTGGATGGCTGGTGTTAGATTCCATCCTGCTAAAGGAAATGCCCCTGCAGTTATCTTTATCAAGGAGGTGGATGCTTTTGCTGCTGCTAGGTTTGACACAAATTGGAGCTGATAGAGAAGTTGGATTAATCCTTTTGAAGCATATGAATCAGGTATCACTGGATAAATATAAAGAATTCAAAGAACTACTTTTATAGATTTTCATGGGCATTGATTGAGCATAATAATGATTTGGGTTTATAGAAAATTTATCATGAAATGATTCGAAATTAGTTTGTTTTGTAATCAATTCTTACTAATTTTAGTCTTATAATTAAATGTTATTCTGGATGGATGTGTTTGATCACACAACTAATTAAGCTATCCCAGAAGGCTTGTCCAAAGAAATAAATTCCCTGTGGCCTAATAGATGGCCTAGGCGGCTCTTCCTGAAGTTAGTTCCCTTCCAAATTTCTGCTGCTTATTTTAGTTTCTATAGATTTTACAAGAGAAGTTGTGTGGCCAAAATGTTTAGTTAAGTTTGGTTTACTGATTAAAAAGCTTTTTGATTATATTGAATGCTTGACCTATGCTTTAACTTGGGTAGTTCAATAATTTTCTTGTTGCTGTTACCAATTTCCAAATATGCTAAAACTGCTGAAGTACAATGTTGTGAAACTTGAGAGTAACAAATTAACTCTGGTGAACGAAAATTTAACATGATGTGGGGGATGTGTATTTTTTGTTTTTAAGAATGATTATAAAACATTTCTCCAACGTAATTACCTGATCTGAATGAGTGAATGAGCATTTGTAAGAGATACAAATGAGCTGCTCTATTTTCTCCCCTGTTTTCTGCGTTTTTAGTAATGACTATTTTCAGTTATTTAAGTGGTTATTTGTTGAATCCACATCCAAACAAAACAATTGTCCATCGGTTGCAGGAGAACAAACCAATGGATGTATCATGTTTTCCAAAGACTTTTAGAAGGGTTATTGAACCAATGAGAAGAACACTGATACGGCTCTGAATTTTACAAATAAAGAGGGCCAGAAGTGCTCATGAATATCCTATTGTTTGTGTTTGTTGTAGAGGTATTCGGTTATGTTTGTTCATTTTTATACATTTGGCAGAACTCACTAATGGGATCTTGAAAGATTTTGTTATAAAGTATATCTATCTTATTAAGAGGGGGTTTGTTTGAGCAAATCAGCTTATAAGTTCTAAAATCAAGTTAATCTGTTTGTTTGTAACTTTTTTGAGCTTGTAAACTAAAAAAAAAAAAAAAAAGTGTTTGGGGGAACCTACTTTTTTGGGGGGGTTTACTCAAGAGATTTTAAGTCCAATTCCTCTCGATTGTTTATAGGGGTCGTCACTTGAAGGTATACCTAATCGTTAATTTCAAGGTTCAAAGGATTAGTCGAGGTGTGCACAAATTGACCCGGACATCAATGACCCTGCTAGGTGTTTAAAGCAATTTTTCAATTATACCATTACCACCAATAAACGGTCATGAATCATATTGAATAACAAAAATGTATCCCTCTTTTAAACATTTTGTCAAACACCTTGGCCTCGTCTCTCTACCATTGATATCCAACAAACTTGTTATCTACTACTTAGAAACTATCCAGAAGAGTAACAGGTCTTCTTGGTCTTCTCTTTAATCAATATTTATTCCTCTGACCGCGTTTTCTCCCTCAGCATCAACATTCCTGTCTCGTTGACTTTTGCTCTCTTACATTTTGTTGTAATAGAAAGGTCCAAGAAAGTCATAAGAAGTCGCGTGGAAGGGAGCAACATTTCCTTATGGTGAATTTTACTTCTTAAAATTGAGAATCTCTTTGGTCTGTTCACTGATTTCGCATCATGAAATCTTGTATTTTCCATTTATGGCTTCTTCATTATCATTGTTATCTTGTAATTCCTTTACCCTTCAAGCCAAATTTGATGTTTTCCTTAGTTTCAGAGGTGAGGATACTCGTGATATCTTTACTAGTCATCTCTATGCCGCTTTGCAGCGAAAACAGATTGAAACCTTTATTGATGACAGTGGACTTCAAGAGGAGATGAAATTTCACCTTTGCTTTTGATAGCAATTGAATCATCCAAGATTTCAGTAGTCATTTTTTCAAAAGACTATGCGTCTTCCCGATGGTGCTTGGATGAACTTGTACAAATTCTTGAATGTAAGAAATTGAATAACCAAATGGTTATACCAGTATGCTTCCATGTAAATCCGTCGGACATTCAGAAGCAAACAGGAACTTTCGGGGAGGCGTTTGTGAAGCATGAAGAACGGTTCAAAATGATGGGAAACAAGGTTCAGAACTGGAGGAATGCTTTGACAGAAGCGGCCAATTTATCTGGATGGGTTCCTCTGTAACCAAGTAATTCAACTCTTCTCTAAAGTCTTTATAATTTTCTAACTAGCAATGCTATATGAGAACCTTTAAACTTCTAACAGAGTAAATGTAAATGAAAATTAAACTTTAGACGCCATTCATTTATTATTATTATTTTTTTTAAATCTTCTATTTGATTGATGCTGTGAGAACTGTGATTACATAAATTTTTTTTTTTTTTTTTTTTTTTTTTCTTATTTAATTCGTATGTCCTTTGTTGTGAACTTGTTGTATCAAGCTTTATATTCAATACTAGTGACCTCTCTAACTTGTTTGGATGTTATAATACACAGAATGAGTTTATTGAAATTTCTGGTATTACTTAAACTGTTTAACTCCCATTTGAGTTCTATAAGACATCTTATTTAAATGCATTTTTAAGAAATGACTGGATAAAGATTATATTGTAGTGTATTTTTTATTGAATGATTATTTATTAAGCTTGCCTTTGTTATTAGAGTCATAAAGATATCCCAGATAGCCTTTTGATAAATTAATTTCTTCAGTACTATAGGACATAATCTTGTCAAAATTCTTTTATTTATGTGGACAAATTAAGGGGTATTCACAATTCTAGTCCTCTACTGGAAAAGAAAATACAAATTGCTTTATATATTATGCTATCATGGTACATTCCAACTCAGTACTATTTATCTTCACATTTGATCCTGAGGCAACACTTGTAGACGAAATTGTCAAAGATATTTTGAAGAAATTGAAAAATATATCTATCTCAAGTGATTCTAAAGGCTTTGTTGGACTAGAGTCACGCATTAAGCAATCAAGTCATTGTTATGCATGAGTATTTGAGTTTTCAAAATTCCGAATTATAGGAATTTGGGGAATGGGTTTTAAACCAAATTTCTTGTGAATTTGAAGGTTGCTACTTTTTTATAATGTTAGAGAAGAATCAGAAAAATGTGGATTAATTCATCTAAAGACCAAGTTCTTTCTCAAATATTAGAAGAAGAAAATCTCAAAATAGGTACTCCCATAATTCCTCAACTATCCAGGATAGACTTCGACGCAGAAAAGTTTTCATTGTTCTTGATGTTTTAAATATTTTGAACAATTTAAACTCTTAACTGAGGGCTTGACCAATTCGTTCGTGAAGTAGAATTATTATAACTACTTGGGATAAACAAGTGCTTTGTAGCTGTGGAGTGCATACCGTACCATATATGAGGTTGAGGAATTCAACCACAATGAAGGTCTGTGTGTTTTGTAATTATGCCTTTAAACAAAGTCGTCCCTAAAGATCTTGTGGAGCTCTCAGTAGTGTTATAATTATGCAAAGACAATCCATTAGCTCTAAAGTGTTGGTTCCTCCTCTTTCAAAAGAGCAAACGTGAATGGGAAAGCGCATTGTATAACTTGAAATGGTTTGTGATCCCAAAGTTCATGATATGTTAAAGCTAGTTATACAGACTAAACAGTTACAGAGATGAGAAAGAGATATTTCTTGATATCATGTTTCTTTAAAGGAGAGGATAAAGATAATGTAGCTCAATAATGCTAGATCGTTATTAATCTCTTAATTTTGGATTGGATAATCTCATTAGAAATCTCTCATCACAATATCAAATAACAAGTTGCAATGCATGATTTATTGCAAGAAATGGGTTGGGAAATTGTTTTCCAAGAATCTCCCAAGGAGCTTGCCATGTTCTACAACACATTGAAAAAAAATAAGGTCAAGAGCCTATGAATTTCATTTTATTTCTTATTTAAATGTCTAATAACAACAATCAATCCATACAATTTTATCTTTACCTTTGTAGATTTATGAAGCTTTTATGCATTTATATTCACTTATGCTTTGTTGTTTTTTGTTGAAATATAAAATAGAAATAGAATTATTCTTTGTAATATAGGAAATAGAATTTAATAGGAATAGAAATAGAATTATAATAGGAATGTAACATTTACTTCCTAGATTAGTTTTTTGTTTTTGCTATAAATTCATTGTACATTTCATTATGAATAGAAAAATATTTCTCCACATGGTATCAGAGCCAAGTGTCTGAAATTTCAAATTTTTTTCTTCTCTCTTTCTCGGAATTTTTTTTTCCGGCGACTGTTCTCCGGCAACGTCAGAATCTGGTCTAATCACACCAGACTGATCGTCTTCCCATCGTCGTCATAACCCAGTGATTTCGTCGCCGGCCGCCGCTGCACGCGCCCTCACGCGCCGCTTGTTTTCCGGCGAGTTTCTGTTTTTTCCGGTGCACGTAAGTTTTTGCTTTTCTGTCAGCTTCAAGACACCTAACCTTCTCATGGATTACTCAAAATCAGCCTCTCAGTCACTACAAGGGGTTTTTTCTTTTGTTCGAGAGAAAGTTCTATCAGGGTGATTGCAACTAGTTATGTCAATTCCAACGACCAGTTAGCAGACATCCTCACTAAGTCTCTCAAAGGTTCTCGTGTTGACTTTATTTGTAACAAGGTTGGTGCATTGACTTATATGCTCCAGCTTGAGGGGAGTGTTGAAATATAAAATAGGAAATAGAATTATCTCTTTTGTAATATAGGAAATAGAATTATAATAGGAATAGGAAATAGAATTATAATAGGAATGTAACAATTTACTCCCTAGATTGTTTTTTGTTTTTGCTATAAATTCATTGTACATTTCATTATGAATATAGAAGAAATATTTCTCCACATTTTTGATTATCAGGGCACTGATTCAATTGAAGGCATATCTTAGATATGTCAAAAATAATAGACCTATGGTTAAGTTCTGGAGCCTTGGCAAGTATGTCTAATCTTAGACTACTGAAGTTTTATACTCCTAAATTTTACAAAGTGTTTGTAAAATGTCTAAAGTACATCTCTAGTTTGAGGATTTTTCTAAAGTGCGTCTTCCTCAGGGTCTGAAATATCTCAAATGAGTTGGGTATCTCCATTGGGAGGGATACCCTTTCAAAACATTGCCGTCAAAATTTGATATAGAGAACCTTGTTGAACTTAAATTGCCTTATAGCAAGGTGGAACAACTGTGGAAAGGACTAAGGCATTATTTATTATTATATATGTGTTATTTCATGTGTAAACTATGTGGTTCACTTATACTAATTTATTTTAATCATTTAATTTTTTTACAGCCTGCTTCCATGTTGAAATTGATTGATCTTCATGAGTCCAGATACTTGACTAGGATCCCAGACCTCTCACATGCCCAGTGCTTGAGGTTGTGAATCTCAGATATTGCAAAAATAGAATCTTCCAAAGATTTCAGGCAGTATAAAACAATTAGATTTATCTGGGACCAGAATAGAAGAAATTCCTACTAGCATTTGTGAAATGAAATCTCTTGGTAGGCTTAAACTTTGGAATTGCTCAAAGCTTAGGAGTTTCCCAGAAATCTTAGAGAAAATAAAAAATTTACAATATCTTTCTGTAGCTAGAGCAACTAAATTAAAGAGCTGCCATCTTCTATTGAACATTTAAATGGGCTTCATGAGTTGACATTGGTGGATCTCAAAAATCTTGAGACCATTCCAAGTGTATTTGTAGCTTGACATCTCTATGCTCATGTATCTTTCTGGTTGCTCAAAG
Organism: Pistacia vera; assembly: GCF_008641045.1. NCBI lineage: Eukaryota > Viridiplantae > Streptophyta > Magnoliopsida > Sapindales > Anacardiaceae > Pistacia > Pistacia vera. Next base: position 346,098 of record NW_022196349.1, on the reverse strand, counting down.
TCGATAGATTGCCAGATAACTTGGGGAATTTAAAATTTTTGAGGACCCTCCATGCAAGAAGAACTGCTATTAGTGAATTACCATCCTCTTTGCTGTTGTAAAGAACTTCAAGTTCTAGATTGTTTCTCATGTAGAAGTTTGGTATTGCCCTCGTTTTCAGTTTTAGGTTCCTTAACACACTTAAATCTGTCTTATTGCTATCTAGCTGAAATCCCTGAAGATCTTTGTTGTATGTCCTCTCTGGAATATTAAATCTACAAGGGAACAATTTTGAGAGCTTACCTAGAAGCATCAAACAACTTTCTCAGCTAAAGCGTCTTTGGATAAGCAATTGTAAATGATTAAATCATTGCCAGAGCTTCCGGTTGTCACTACTTTAGATGCAAGGAATTGCAAGAAGCTCCAATCATTCCCAGAGCTTCCATCACACCTAGAAGAATTAAATGGAGACGAACTGGAAATAGTATATGAGCGCTGTTGCCAATTTGCATATGCTAGAATCGAGTTCATATTTACAAACTGCCTGCAACTGAATCAAAAGCATGCACACAATGTTTTGGTGATTCACAACAACGAATTCAACATATGGCAACTACATCGTTAAGACTTTGTCATGAAAAGGTACCGTTTTGCTCTTTCTCTATCTCTCTCTAGTTCTCAGAAATCATGAATTTTCATTTATATTTCAGGTATTTGAAAAAAACACCTTCAACTAGTTTTATGTCTACCAGGAGTAAAATTCCTGATTGGTTTAGCTCAAAATTCAGGATCTTCGATAACTATTGTGCCACCTCAGCATTTGTGCAACAGAAAGTTCATTGGTTTGCTCTATGTGCCATTATTGCTTTGAGGGGATTATTGTGGTCGTGGTCTTTATGTTGGTTGTTCTTACCAGTTTCAAAGCAATGATAATCATTGGGATCACTCTATATTTGGATTGAACCTTTCAGTTACTGGTAGGTGGCCAATCACGTTCATTGATTCCGATCACATCGTACTGGTTAGTCCTGTCCGGGTTCTTAAGGAGACTATACAACTGCCTCATTTAATTTCCGTCCGTCTATCTATGGTTACAAAGGCCCTGTAAAAGGTTGCAAGGTAAAATGTTGTGGGGTTCTCTGCTATATACACAGCCCAATGTGATCCAATTGAACTTGTCTATCGAGAAATGGCTCCTAGGATGACACTAGTAACCACAGTAAAACTAGGAAACGCCATGATGTCACAACCCTGAGCAGATCAATACGAATGAAAGTAGAAGTGGAGGAACTTGATGAGAATGGAACCAAATCTAAGAGAGTTTGCAAAATGTAAAATCGTGCTTGTTGATTATTATTACTCAACAATTGGACTTTTGGGACTCTGTTCAACTATCAAGGCTTCTGGTGTTTCTCTATCAACTTAATGGTACTTTACCTATCATAACTTTCACGTTTGTATGAATTTAAGAATACTAGACTTATAGTAATAATGTGATGTCGATTTGGCATAACAATGTTTTACCACATCAGTTTATGATTTATGTGGTGTTACCGAATCAATTTACATTTGGGTACAAAGTGGAGATTCTTTTTTAGTATTACTCTTATAGAATGATACGTAATGTTCATAGTTGTTATTAATTGTGTTTTATTAAAATTTTATGAGCATTTTGTGTTTAAATATCTTGATTTTGCTTTTTAATTCTTTTTTTTTTTTTTTTCATATTTGAATAGCATTTAAATCTTAGAATTTGGTGACTTGATCTGTGTAATTAAGCTTGGTTTGGACTTGAGGGCGTTAGCAAGGATTTCAATAAACCAAGTTTGAATCAATTAGAAAGGTAATAGGCATACTTTAATTATGTTAGTAAAGGAAGGGTTATAACAAGCTGAATGAAGGCTTTAATGATTATTAAATTGAATTGGTGTTGCATATTTTTAGGTTTATGTGGATTTTTGTTTAACTTACATCCTTTTTGTACATTGTAAATATTTGGTTACATTTGATTCTGGAAATGCTCGAATTGGTTGGTTAGATCAATAATTGATCGATTTCTTTGATAATGAAAGAGAACTACTTTATTTTGTTTGGCGAAGGGATAATAACTCACTGCAAACAAGAGTATAGATTTTTTTTTTTCCTGTTTATTGAGAAGTTTCCGTAGATTAATTTGAATTTAACTGGATAGAGAAGTGTTGATCGTGGTCTTATAGGGCCTTCTTGGGCCTCTTCTTTTAGGTTTAGGAAAATGACTTTTAGCCCCCATCTCCTCCTTTAAATGAGGGTATAATAGTAATAAAAAATATTTCCTTGATACTTTTATTTCAAAGCTTTGAATTTGTAGTTAAACAAAAAAGTAAAAAAAAATTAGGTCAATTAGAATTCAAAATTTCACAAGTAAATTAAAGCTTATTGTATTAATTATTAAAACTACTTAATGTTCTTTTCTATTTTCAGATCTCATCTTTCTAGACTTAAAAGAAAACAAAACTACCACTTGATCTTCTTTTATAAAGTTATTTATTAGTTTATTTTTTCTTTTCATTTTTTGTTTTTCTATTATGAGTTTTATATTTTGAAGAACTGTTACGAATTACATTATTTAAATAGATAAATGATCATACAACGAGAAATTACTAGAATTTAAATCAAACAAGGTATTTATTTTAGTTTTTAGAGTGTTTTTAGAGTTGACAACTTCATAGAAACTATGTATATGAAAATTTTATATCTTAATCAAATCAATGAATATGTATAACACCATTTTTAATTATTTCTCTTATATGGGTTGAGAGAGGACTGGTTTTCGATAAACGGACTTCTTATTTTTTAATAAATTTTATAATGATAAATTTATCCAAATATTAAATTTTTTAAATTTAAATTTAGTTTTCTGTTTTTACAAATACTCTAAACACCCCACATTTATCTCATAAACATGAAATCATAGTTAGAACTAAAAGATAGTTCTTATATAATATTGTTATGCCCGGAAAAATAAGGGCTGACGTGGGAAAGTCACGTGAAGGGTGACCTGCTCCCGTCAGAGCAACACGCACACGTCAGACCTGCCAAATGATATGAAGCTCACACGTGTCCCTTTGCCCTGCAATAAATCATGCGAAATCAGCTTGGGAAGAGAGCAATGGGACATAAAGCCGGATTATATCCTGACAATCACACCAACCCATGGATTTAATGATAATTACACGCTTCAGCTTGATATAAAATGAAGAAGACCCCTTCATTAAGNTTCGAATTTAGTCTTAGAGTCTTCTAGTACAACCTCTTTGTATTGCACTTCCATGATCAAGCCTTGCAAAGCCTCTTTCATTCTCTTTGTCTTTGCCCTAGTCATTGGATCGCTAATTCCTTGCAAAGGATCTTGGGAATATTTGGGAACATCAACTTGGTCAGCACCTCGATCTCCATTAAATTACATGAAGCTCCAATCATTACTAGAGCTTCCACCTTACCTGAAAGAATTAAATGCAGATGAACTGGAAATAGTATATGACCGCTGTTGCCAATTTGCATATACCAAAATCGAATTCATATTTACGAACTGCCTGCAACTGAATAAAAAAGCATGCAACAACATTTTGGTAGATTCACAACTACATATGGCAACTACATCATTAAGACTTTGTCATGAAAAGGTACCTTTTTGCTCTTTCTCTATCTCTCTATTCTTAGAAATCATGAATTTTCAATTTTATTTCAAGTACTTGATAAAACACCTTCAACTAGTTTATGTCTACCTGGGAGTAAAATTTCTGAGTGGTTTAGCTGTCAAAGTTCAGGATCTTTGATAACTATTGCGCTCCCTCAATATTTGTGCAATAGAAAGTTCATCGGAGTTGCTCTATGTGCCGTTATTGCATTTGAGGGGAGTTATTGTGGTCGTGATCTTTATGTTGGTTGTTCTTACCAGTTTCAAAGCAGTGATAACCATTGGGATCGCTTTATATTTGGATTGAACCTTTTAGTTACTGGTAGGTGGCCTATCAGGTTCCAATCACATCGTACTAGGGTATAGTCCTATTCGGGTCCTTAAGGGAGACTATACAACTGCCTCATTTAAGTTTCATCCATCTACTATGGATACAAAAGCCCTTTAAAATGTTGCAGGGTAAAATGTTTTGGGGTATCTCCACACCCAATGTGATCCAATCGAGCTTTTCTATCAATAAATTAACTCCTAGGATATCATAGCCTCTTTGGTTTCTCTATCGACTTAATGGTATTTTACCTATCATAACTTTCACGTTTGGATTAATTTAAGAACACCAGACTTATAGTATCCATACTCTCAAGTAATGTGGATATTGATTTGGCATAACTATGTTATTTACCACATCTTTTCATGATCTATGTTGTGTTACCAAATCAATTGTCACATTTGGGTACAAAGTTGAGATTCTTTGTTCTTTTTTTTTTTTTTTTTTTTTTTGGAAAACATCAACGTTGGAAGAGTTAAGCTCCAGCTAGAGTCTGTACTTGAATAATGTTAATTAACGATAGAAGCGTAAATTGAAATTTGTTAGAGTAGATGCCCTATAGCCAATCAATTATTGTAGAATTGACTCTTTGTAATAATGTTCATTAATCAATAAAAGGCATTTTATNTACACAGCCCAATGTGATCCAATTGAACTTGTCTATCGAGAAATGGGCTCCTAGGATGACACTAGTAGACCACATTAAAACTAGGAAACGCTATGATGATCACAACCCTGAGCAGATCAATACGAATGGAAGTAGAAGTGGAGGAACTTATGATGAGGAATGGGAACCAAATCATAAGAGAGTTTGCAAAATGTAAAATCAGTGCTTGTTGATTATTATTTCTCAACAATTGGACTTTTGGGACTCTGTTCAACTATCAAGGCTTCTTATGGTTTCTCTATCAACTTAATGGTACTTTACCTATCATAACTTTCACGTTTGTATGAATTTAAGAATACTAGACTTATAGTATAATGTGGATGTCGATTTGGCATAACAATGTTATTTACCACATCAGTTTATAATTTATGTGGTGTTACTGAATCAATTTTCACATTTGGGTACAAAGTTGAGATTTTTTGTTAGTATTACTCTTATTAATATAGAATGATACGTAATGTTCAATAGTTGTTACTAATTGTGTTTTATTAAATTTTTATGAAGTATTTTGTGTTTTAATATCTTGATTTTGCTTTTTAATTCTTTTTTTTTTTTTTCCCATATTTGAATAGCATTTAAATCTTAGAATTTAGTTTAGCATTTTATGCTTTTAGCAATTTCCTTGTTATAAGTTTTCCTATCTTTTCCTCGCCATGTTGTTATAAAATAAACTCCATAATTCTGGATTGAAAAAACTAAATGTTGATATGCAACGTTTATTTCATTTTTCTAGTGGCGAATGTTATTGTCTATGCCCTGTTTTCGTTTTTGTTATTTCATAGTTGCGTTTTATGCTTGTGTCTTGTATATTTGCAGAATAAGTTATATGTCTCTACGAATTTGGAAAACATCAATGTTGGAAGAGTTAAGCTCCAGCTAGAGTATGTACTTGAATAATGTTAATTTAATGAAAGAAACTAATAAACTGCGTAAATTAGAATTTTGGGTTTTTTTATCGGTGACTTGATCTGTGTAATGAAGCTTGGTTTGGACTTGATTGCATTAGCAAGGATTTCAATAAACCAAGTTTCAATCAATTAGATAGGTAATAGGCATACTTTAATTATGTTAGTAAAGGAAGGGTTATAACAAGCTGAATGAAGGCTTTAATGATTATTAAATTGAATTGGTTTTGCATATTTTTAGGTTTATGTGGATTTTTGTTTAACTTACATCCTTTTTGTACATTGTAAATATTTGGTTACATTTGATTTTGGAAATGCTCGAATTGGTTGGTTAGATCAATAATTGATCGATTTCTTTAATAATGAAAGAGAACTACTTTATTTTGTTTGGTGAAGGGATAATAACTCACTGCAAACAAGAGTATAGATTTTTTTTTTTTTTTTTCCCTGTTTATTTAGAAGTTTTTGTAGATTAATTTGAATTTAACTGGATAGAGAAGTGTTGATGGTGGTCTTATAGGGCCTTCTTGGGCCTCTTCTTTTAGGTTTAGGAAAATGACTTTTAGCCCCCATCTCCTCCTTTAAATGAGGGTATAATAGCAATAAAAAATATTTCCTTGGTACTTTTATTTCAAAGCTTTGAATTTGTAGTTAACAAAAAAGTAAAAAAATTTAGGTCAATTAGAATTCAAAATTTCACAAGTAAATTAAAGCTTATTGTCTTAATTATTAAAACTATTTAATGTTCTTTTCTATTTTCAGATCTCATCTTTCTAGATTTAAAGAAAACAAAACCACCGTTTAATCTTCTTTTAGAAAGTTATTTATTAGTTTATTTTTTCTTTTCATTTTTTGTTTTTCTATCATGAGTTTTATATTTTGAAGAACTGTTATGAATTACATTGTTTAAATAGAGAAGTGATCATACAACAAGAAATTACTAGAATTTGAATCAAACAATGTATTTTTATGTTAGTTTTTGGAGTGTTTTTAGAGTTGACAACTTCATAGAAACTATGTATATGAAAATTTTATATCTTAATCAAAACAGTGAATATGTATAACACCATTGTTAATTATTTTTCTAAATATAATTATATACCCCTATTTAATATAGAAGATGGAGGTTAAAAATCATTTCCTCTAGTTTTAATCTCTTCTTGTCCAAACTTTCTTTGTGATTGAGCTTGGGCTCATTTCATTTAGCCTACATTATTCAGACCCACTTTCATTTCCTACATATATATTATTTTCAATTTTTTTTTTCCAAACAATATTACCATTAATTTAATTATCTTGAAATCAAATTTGAATATGAGCAGGTATACAGATGAAATCTAATACTTCGTTATTATTGTAAATAAAAGAACAAAGTCTTTTGACAACATTTCCATGAAGTTCTTTCTTTTAATTGGATTTGTAAGATTTAATTGAATTAATTTAGTATCTAATGAAGTTATTGCAATAAGAAAACTATTCTTCTTCTAATATTATATTCTGCAACCTGAAATCACCTCTATTTTATTTTATGTAAAATTGAATGATGGAGAACATGTTCTCTTATATGGGTTGAGAGAGGACTAGTTTTCGATAAACACTAATATTTTATCCCCTTCCATCAATTTTTTTTTTTTTTTTTTTTAATTTAAAAGAAAACTACCACTACTCCAATTGACCAATATGATTTTAGCATTATTTATTAGATCATTATCAAAAATCAAATAGTGATGATAATTGTCACATAATAACAATGACGTGGGCCATATAAGTCTAACTAGGGCTGTTAGACGAGCCAAGCGGCTTGCGAGTCGGCTTGGCTCGGCTCGTCTGAAGCTCGTTTATGACTCGGCTCGTGGTTAGCCGAGTCAACTCGACTCGAGCTCGTTATGTAAATGAGCCGAGGTCGAACATGGGGAGGCTCGGCTCGTAGGCTCGCGAGCCTGATGTGGCTCGGCTAAACAGGGTTCCATTTGTTATATTTTATAAACTGTGGGGACTGAAGTGTTAAATATATTCTTTAGTTTTAAAAATGTGTAAAAATGACATTTAACCCCCCGATGTAATTTTTTCTAAAACACAAAATTAAACCCCCAAATCAAATATCCCAAATCGACAAACCCTAACCCTTGAATTTGTACTTGCAAAAATTCATAATAAAAAATCAAAATCAAAATCAATATAATGGTTGTGTTGAGGAAGAAGATGAAGATGAAGAAGATGATGGAGATGGAAGCAGCATGTGATGCTCTGCAAGATGAAGATGAGATTGAGACGAAGATGAAGATGAGATGAAGACGAAGACGAAGACGAAGATGAAGATGAAGATGAAGACAAGGATGAAGATGAAGACGAAGAAAAGGATGAAGATATGCAGATGATGAAGATGATGGAGAGATGAGTTCCTTTTCTCTGACTCGACAGGCTCGAGCTCAAACTCGAGCTCGATCCTGTAGCAAACGAGCCGAGCTTGATAAGTCAAAAGCTCAACTCGACTCGACTCGTTTACAACCCTTGTCTAACATTTAGAGGTGGGTAAAATCTGGTTTGGGTCTGTATAACTGGACCCAATTCGCTCATAAACCTTATGTTAACCCAATCAAATCAGGTCAGGTTAAACTGGGTGGGTGAATCTAGTTCGGCTTGATGTTTAGGCCCAAATTTGTTCATTTTTATTACAACAAATGTAGCTTTTAAATATATGTATCTCTGATTTATACTACCACCCATCTTAAATCTCACCAAGTTGGGTTGGGTTAATTTGGTGAAGGTTAGGTTGGGCTTAAGCCCATTATACTCTTTTTTTGTTATTACTATAAAATTCATTAAACTCTATATATATAAGGTTTGCCACACACAATAGTACAAAATACATCGCAATCAAGTATCACTTCATAAGAGAAGCAATAGAGAATGGTGAAATTCAGCTGACGAAACGAGACAACAGAAATTGCTTAACTTAAGAAAGGTGGATTTAAGAGCGAGAGAGAAGAGTATGTATTTTTGTTTTACTTTTTATAATGAATTTAAATTTTAATAAATATATTAGTACAAATTAATTACTAATCTAATTAAAGCAATCAAATTTATATATAATGAATTAAAATTTTGAAAACTTAAATCAATCAAATTTATATATAATGAATTAAAATTTTGAAAACTTAAATCAATCAATCTTCTATTGTATATATATCCTTTCCATTGTCACCCATTTACATCTCAAATTTTTGATACATATATTTGCACACATTTCTCAATAGAAAAAAAATTCATTCCATCCCAATAAATATTAAAGTAAGCATTTTTCTAGTAAAATAATATAAAAAGGAGAAAACAAATCAACAAGGTAATTTTGTGGGCTATGCTAGAGAAGAAGAGTGATGGCAATGAAAAAGAGAAGAGAGATGAGTAAGGATGGGAATGGAGTAAAGAAAGAAGATGGGTAATGAAAAGAAAAAGTAGATCTAAGGTTGTTATGAAAGGGGAAAGAAGGGAAGAGAAAGCATTCATACTACTAATCTCGTGGGGAATAAGCATCCACTAAAAACCAATAAATGTATTATTTTCATAAAAAGTCAATTTTCTTCTTAAAAATTGGGATCAAATCTAGTTCACCCAATTTTTTCTATGCAAACTAAAACCTGAACCGATATAATTGGGTTGCAAAATGTCAACCTGATTATAATCTGATTTACTCGTCAACTTGATTCAACCCGAATTTTTCGAGTTAGATTAGATCGGGTGACGCGATAAAATGGGGATAAGCACAAAATATGCTCTAGCGTAGCTACTTGAATCTATAAACGATGACTCTTGAATCCATAAAGAGGCTTCTTGATTCACATGAATATGTCGAATCCACGACAAAGGCTTCCAAAGGAAAACTTAACTAATTCTTACGAAGCTAGATTCCTAAATAAAATTAGAAAAACAACTTAAATTCCTAATATGAAACCCTAAATAATAATAATAATAACAACCAAATAAAGAAAGAAAAACAAGATCAAATCCTAATTTAACAACATTTTCCCTACATCAAAGGGTAAAAATGTGCTCACCCCAACCAAAATTCCCTTCTGAAATAATTTTTCTTCTAAATTTTTTTTGTTAACCCTATCAACCCTCTTTTTTCTCTTGAGTTAATTTTAGTTACCATTTTCCTTTCCTTAGATATCTTGTTCCTATCTTAATTCTTATACACAATATTTTTATTCAACTTCAACTTCCATGAAAATTAAGAAAATAAAAGTTTTTTTACATGGCATATCATTTAGCATGGGATGAATGTTAAAATAATTTTTATTTGTAATTGTTCCTTATGTATCAGAAAATTAAACAGTAGTTTAAATAGAGTTAAACTAAATTTCATAAATCAAACCCTAAGCAAAGCAATTAATGAGAATATCAATTATCATTTTATTCCATTATTTGATTCCGCCTTCCGGGTCTTCGAAAAAGTTTTAATGATAACAATATCATTTCTAAGTAATGAATTTCAAATTTCAGTTTTAGCCTTTAGGAAACAAACAAAAATAAAGCATTTAGGATATTAAGAAAAATAGATCTGTAAAGATATGGTTGCACTAAAAGAATAAATGTCCTTCTTGGTAATTATCACTTTAAACAAATATTTTTTGAAAAAAAAAATTTATTATGGCTTAAAAAGAAATTCCGTAGAACTTAACTAACACCACTCAATAAAATAATTAAAAAAAAAAAATTAAATTGAGATATACTAAAAAATGGGCTTTTATAGTTTTATTTAGGGGTGAATATTATCACCCAAGATAGGTCTAATTGGGTGAATTTACCTTATAATGAAGCCCATAATCCCACTTAGTAAAGTCCATAAGCATGTAACACTTCAACCTGATCACAGAACCAATGTATTTATGAATTTCTTCAACGGACTTTTTATTTTTTAATAAATTTTATACTGATAAATTTATCCAAATATTAAATTTTTTAAATTTAAATTTAATTTTCTGTTTTTACAAATACTCTTAACACCCCACATTTATCTCATAAACATGAAATCATAGCTAGAACTAAAAGATAGTTCTTATAAAATATCAAATCATAGATCAAGCTCCTTCAATTGGGGGCTAAAAAAGTCAGCTTAACTGAACGGAAAAGAAACCCAATTGGCTCAACCAGACACAACATATATTACAAGCAAAGAAATCAAAAGAAAAACTAATTAATAATAATTCAAGCTCACAAGCCAAAAACTTTCTTTAAATTTGAAAAAGTTGAAGTTTCACTCTCCTGTCAAACTTCAACTTGTTCGGTTATTGAATAAATCAAGATGATAAAAGCTATCTCTATACAATATAAAAAAACATTACTAGAATCAAAACAAGTTAAAGCATTTGTAGAGTCCAATATTTAGATTCTGCCTGCCTCCAAAATAAATACACTAAAAGCGTATGTAAGCTTGTTTCGTCCTCATCAGAAGATTTTAATCATAGTACTACTTGCTCCGAAAGGCAACAACAAAACAGATTCGAAAGTAAAGATAACATTTTAAGAAGTTATAGCTCTAATAATAAAACTAATAACAATATAGCAGATTAGGGTTACCATAAAATGTTACATATTGATAATCCTCATTTTTTATCATTTAATCTAATAAAAAACAAAAAATCCAGATGAAATTTAGTTAGAATCAGAAATTGAGATTGAGCAGACATACCCATATATCCAAAGGTTTGGAAAGACTTAATTTGCAATTCAAAAGAACTTGAATTTCTTAATTCTTTCATGTAGTGGTTCCTCGTCATCATTGGTAGCAAGGCTTCTCTTAGCTGTTACAACATGCATAGTTGGATTGAACTCTATCAGATCTTTCTCATATACTGGATGCACTTCACTCCTCTTCACCTTCAATCCATGACATTCTTTAAATCAAAACTCAATGTGATTAAACTTGTCCTCCCACTCACTTTTAATGTACCACTCGCAAGGCCAATAGAATAACTAAACATGCTCTGAAATGGCATACATGAATTCGTCATAGCAATAACCGAAAGGGAAAAAAAAATAACATTTCTTCCATCAATTTGCATACAACGTTGCAAGGACAATAAATCTGGGATATTGTTGGGGACAGGCAGATGGCTGCTAATGATAAAATGGTAGGATCTCCTATCGGGATCTCATACCTACCAAGTGTAGTACTTAAGCTTAGGGCTCTTCTACCAATCAAGCTAGTCTTTTGGGTTGAGCTCTCTCTTGGGCTTGAGTTCTAACATCGTTGAGAGCTCTTAGGCTTGAATTCTAACAATTGGTGCTTTTGTTGAGAGTTTGATTGCGGAAAGGGCTACCTATAAGTTACATTAAAGTGCAGTGTGCTCTCCTTAGGAGAAGATGCTGCATCAAATAACTGATAGATGAGTGAAGTCACCCAAAAGGGAAAAAGGGCTACTGTCGAGTCAGTGTCGATAGAGTAAAAGTAGTCATGGACTTCTTATTATAAAATGTTGAAGGCCTTTCTATTATCATTGAAGAACCCTCACTCTGATGGTCTAACCACAATGGAATTGCACTTCCAGAAACAACCATCCACAATTTAACACTTGGATTTTGCAAACACCTTACCTCAAATTAATTAAGGAAAAACAGTTAATGAGAATATCAATTATCATTTTATTTCCATTGTTTGATTCTGTCTTCCCTCTCTTCAAAAAAGTTTTAATGATAACAACATCATTTCTAAGTAATGAATTTCAAATTTCAGTGTTAGCCTTTTGGAAACAAAAGAAAAAAAAATAATAATAATAATAAATAAAGCATTTAGGATTTTAAGAAAAATAAATCTGTAAAGATATGGTTGCACTAAAAGAATAAATGTCCTTCTTGGTAATTATTACTTTAAACAAAATTTTTTGAAAAACAATTATTATGGCTTAAAAAGAAATTCCATGGAACTTAAATAACCCCACTCAATTTAAAAAAAAAAAAAAAAAAAAAAAAAAAAAAAAAACTTAAGCATATAACACTAAAAAAAGAGGATACTTTTTCTATCTTCTACACTTACTACTTCCAATCATTTCTGGAGTCGTTTCATGATCCTTTGGAAGAAGCTCTAAGTTTTTAGTCAGAATTTTGCTCTCGTCTTGAGAGCTACTCGCTACACAAAGGACTAGAGGTGGAAAAACAACTCGCCCGGCCCGGCCTGGCCCGACCCGTGACGGGTTGCTTTTAGTGGCGGGTCGGTACTAACCCGCCTGGCAACATTAGTAGGCCGGGTAGGCCCGCCAATGTTAGGGAATTGGCTGGCCCAACCTGGACCGCCAACCCTAACCGATCGGGTTAGGCCGCGGGTTGGGCCAGGTTAACCCTCTTTTTGATTTTTTTTTTATTTTGTTTTGTTTTATTTTGTTTAAGTTTAAATGTTTAATTAACTTTTCAAATGAATAATTAACAATTTATAAATGTAATTGTTTTTAGTTAATTGTTAATTTCTTTTCAAATATCAATAATTAAATTAAATTAATTTTTTTTTTGTTAACATTCCAAATATTAATTCAATTTTAATATATTAAAATTGTAATATAAGAATAATTAAATTTATTTATTTATTAAAAAATAAAATAAGAAATTACAATAATTCCTCGTTAAAAACCTCACCAAGAAAAACTCAATAGGACAAAAACTTGGTAAGAAAAAAAGAGTGCAATAATTGACAATTAATTTACAAGTTACAATTTACAAAACAACTAATTTTGGGGTTCACTAAGACCTCCCTCATCTGTATCATCTATATTACAAAATTGAAATGATTCTATTAAAGTATCATCGACAACCTCGTATTGACCTTGATGGCCTGACCGTTCCCAATCTCGAAGACATGTGAGGACTTCAATTATTTTTGGTGAAAGTTTAGTCCTCCTTTCATTTAAAATTCTTCCACTTGCACTAAATGTTTGTTCGGATGAGACGGTTGAGACAGGAACAGCGAAAACATCCAAGGCAAGTCTTGATAATACCGAAAAAATATATTTTCTGGCTCTCCAATAGTCTAAGAGATCAATGTTGGCTCTCTGTTGTGGATCTACTGGTAACATTTCAGGGGTTGCCAAATATTGTTGAAGCTCATTATTCTGCGACTGCATGGAAGACAGTACATTAGTTGTTGTTGTTAGTGGAGCTTCTGAAGAGGAGGCTGTGCTTCAGATTCAGGTCCTCTTTGGCCTATTCAGTGCACCCCAAGAGTAGAAGTCTTCATTTGTTTCTTCTGATGCAGCTTCCCTAGATGTTTCGCCTCTTTGTGGGTTCCCATACATGTTTTCATATTGGAAATATACTTCGAAAAGTCTATTTTTTACCTCTCCTATTTGATTGGCATATACTTCGATTTGTAAATTTTCACATAAATTGTCAAAACCATTTTCTAAACTTGCTAATTTAATTCTAGGATCAAATATAGCACCTAAACAATAAAGAAAATGAATGGGTTCCCAATATTTTAAAAAAAAAAATTTCATTGCCTTTATTGGTGCATTTAAAATTACATTGTCTTTGTTTTTTATAAATAACTCGGAAATTTTTATAATTGTATGTATTACTAATGGACTAGTAGGATAATACACACCAGAAAGTTGTAAAGTGGATTGGTAAAAAGTTTTAAGAAAAGAATGAAATACTTTCGCTATTTGCTAATCATTTTCTACCAAATAATGAGGACCTCTATTATTTGCTACAAAATAACTAATTATATTAGCATAAGGTAAACATGAATCAAGCATTAAATAAGTACTATTCCATCTAACAGGCATGTCTAATGCAAAACTTCTAGGAGACATATTTGATTTTATACAAACGTCTTGAAATTCAACATTTCTTTTATTACTACTAGTAATCCAAGCTAAACAATCTCTAATTCTATTAATATTTTCTTTAATTGTTTTCATACCAATTTTCACAATTAAATTAATAACATGACATGCACAACGTTGGTGAAAAAACTTCAAATTGTTATATAAAGGATAATTACTTTGAAAATAATCTATAGCTTTACTATTAGAACTTGCATTATCTAAAGTTAAACTTATCACTTTACTAACAATATCATAATCTTCTAAAACTTCAACAATTTTATTATAAATTTGTTCACCACTATAATCAACATCCATTAATCTAAATCTTAATAAAGATTTATTTAATTTACATTCATTATCAAAATAATGACTAGTCACACAAATATAATCTTGTTTAGCTCTACCACTCCAAATATCGACAGTTAGAGCCACACTAACATGACAAGTATGTATTTTATTTTTTAATTCTAATTTCATTTTTCTAAACAATTTTATTAAATCATTTCTAGTTGTAGTTTTAGAATAACTTTTAAATCCTGGAAAAAATGAATTTTGAACAAATCTTTCAAAATATTTATCTTCAGCCATATTAATAGGTTGATCAGTTGCAGCAATATATAAAGCTAACAGTTCCCTATATACATCAGAATTATAACGCCAATTAGTACCTATATTAGTTACTGAGTTTGATTGCTTTCTCTATTTCCATGTTGATTAATATGTTCATTAGCATGCATTTTTAAAGTACTAGTACCATTACCTGAATTAGCTTTATAAATATTTCCACAGTATTTGCATCTCGCTTTCTTGACTTGAACGCCATTTTCTGTCTCGTAAAACTTGTCGAAATGCGCCCAAACGTCTGATATGTGTCTGTCTTCACTTTCAACGGTAGTTGATGATCCCGCCTCAGCTTGAGATGAAGTTGGACGAGCACGACAATTACGAGGACGACTTCTAAAACCACTGGGAGCTGTTGGAATCGGGGGCATATTTTGAGGTGTATCGGATTCTGAGAATGGGAAAGCGGGATTATTTGAATCTCCTCCTGCATTTATGTTAGTAAAATCAGCGGGACTAGGACTAGGATAGTAGTTTCCTTCATCATTGTAATTGATGGGAGAGAAATATCTATCCATTGTAGTTGAAAAAAAAAATTAATGTAGAAGAAATAAAAATTAAAGAAAGAGAAATGGAATATGGAAATTGGAATTTGGAAAATTGGAAATATGAATTAAAAATTGCAAAAACTAATAAAAATTAAAATACGAGCAAATTGATAACAAAGAGATTAAGAGAATAAATGAATAATTGAGAGATTAGAGATTAGAGAATATGAGAGAATGAGAGAATGAGAGAATTTGAGTTGTGAGAAAAATGTGAGAGTTTAGGGCTAATTTATAGAAAAAAATGTGAAAGAAAAATGATGAAAAAGACCCCTCCAACGGCTATATTTTAAGGGTAAATGGGTAATTTGAAAAAAAAATTAAATTTTTTATTTTTTTTATTTCGCGGGTCAACCCGGCGGGTTGACCGTTATTCTATAATAGTCAACCTGCCGGGTTAACAACAGCCAACCTGGCGGGTTGGCGAGTCTCTTTTAAAAGAGACAAAACAGCAACCCACTAGGTTGCGGGTTGCCATTTTGCAAACTGGCCTGCCCGGGGGTTGCTACCAGGTTGGGTTCAAGCCGCTTCATTGTGGGCCAGGTTAGGGTTGACCCGCCTAACCCGGGCCATTTGTTCCACCTCTACAAAGGACACTTGGCAAATTCTAAGTGAAGAAGCTATACCATGATTCTCTTATTATATGTAGAACTTTAAATTCAATTTGCTCATTTCAAACATTTCACTTCTTATTTGCCAACTGCTTAACGATCATGGATTTAGCGATAACAACTTTAGCTGTGCTGGTAAGTAAGGTTAATGCATTCATGCAAAAATTAATTTGGTATAAATACCTGAATGGCCTAAACCAATGATTAGGTTCTTTATTTTCATGATCTATTTGAATATTTAAAGAAACTTTCCTTTCTCCTTTTCCACAAGAGACGATGAAAATTTATCGAAGGTAGTTTTTGCAACATAATTACTGCTTTAAGCAACTTAATTTCTTGGAATTGATCTAACATTATGTATGTAAAAAACCATAACTCAAAAAACCTTGTTTTTATCCTGGAACATTGAAGAAATATGAGACGGTTAGACTGATCTGGTCACTGCTAATATATATTTGTGCTTTTATTTATATCTAGAGTTAAACTATTGTATCTAATTTTTGACACAAATTTATGAATCCTTAACTATTGATTCAAGACATTCTAATTGTTAAAAAAAGAAAATTTTAAAAATAGTTATAAATCAACAACTATTGCAAGGATGGGCTTGAATCAAACAATAAATATTTCTGTTGATTGATTCATATATATATATATAGATATAGCATATATAGCTTATAATCTATATATATATATAACTTAAATAGAGTTAATCAAGAGATAACGCAACCAGCTTTTGAGTTGTCAATATTCTTCCACTCTAATGATCAATAGGTCCAACAAGAACGAAAACAACCATCCTTTAACACTCTTCTTGGCCTACTTAGCCATCTTATCCGTTGATTTCACTTCACAAACCCTCTCTCCTCTTTACTATTTCACCACTTACCATCTTCTCAACAACTTTTCTATTTATCCCAAAAACCTACCAACTGCAATTCTTAGTTCATCTTATAGTCAGTAAAATAATACAAAAATGCTATAGCCATCGAAAAGTTGCACCGAAAAATTGCACTGAAACACGTGAAAGCTGCCACATTGGACCGATTGAAAATAGACATAAATGGACGCCCGTCCAAATTAGCAGGACTGGCGTCCATCTCTATGGATGGGAGTCCATATTATATGGACGCCCATCCGAATTATTTGGACGGGCGTCCATCATATAGAGACACCCTAAATGATGGACGACCGTCCCCAGTTTGTAAAATTTTTTTATTATTTAAATTTTTTTTTAAATATAATGTAAATATGGACGGCCGTCCAAACTACATGGACGCCAGTCCATCTACCAGGGACGGCCGTCCAAAGTAGTATGGACGGCCGTCCAATGTACATGGACGGCCGTCCAAAATACATGGACTGGTGTCCATATTTGTTGAATTTTTTTTTTAATTAATATTAATGAATGGCTTGTCTAATACGCTTCATTTTTAAGCGCCAAATTTTTTTCTTCTCTTTTCCTTCGTCTCCGTCATTTGTCTTTCTTCTATTCTTCGTCTGCGCCATTTGGTTTTCTTAGCTTGTCCTTCGTTGCGTGTTGTGATTCCTTGATGCCGGTTGCTTCCTCAACAGCCAAGCACCAGCAGCAATATCTCGTTTTACAGAGATAACCTTGAAACAAAAGTAAATATCAAAACTGTTAAAGCTAGGATTTGTTTGTTAAGGTAAAGAATTTTTGACTTATTTTATATATTCATTTTGTTTCCTATTCTATTTTAGATTGAATATATGTTTGATAGATAATATTTGTTGGTGATGGATTGAATACATGTTTGATAGATAATATTTGTTGGTGACAGTTGTGAACTAGATTCGTGAACGCAAAAACTGGTATTAGTTGTGCATGAAATAACTGAATATGGAAGAGTCCAGTTTGCCTTGTTTCAATGATGTTGAGGTAAATTGTGTTAGAAACTTTTTTAAATATGGTGTATTGTATTGTTTATTATGATGTGTTCACATTCTAATTTTCTTTATTATAAAACCATTGAATCAGGAAAATGAATATGATGAATTAGAAGATACGGGATGTGCAGAGGAAGAAGTGGAGCCTCATATTGGAATGGTGTTTGATTCAGTTGATAGTTTGGTGAAGTATTACAGAAGGTATGGGAATAAAATGGGTTTTGAAGCAATGATACGTACGTCAAAGAAAGGAGATGATGGGGAGATGAGATACGTGACAGTGGCGTGTTCTTGTTCTGGGAAGGAGAGAAGTAAATGCAGAAATACCTTGAAAAAACAACCTGTTGCAAAAACAGATTGTAAGAGTCAGATTAGTGCATCTTTGAATGGTGAATACAAATGGGAAATTAAATCGGTTGTGCTTGAACATAACCATGATCTTACAAGTCCGACGAAAAGAAGATATTTCAAAGTAAACCAAACGATACAGCCTTTTGTGAAAAGGAGGCTTGAAGTTAATGATCAGGCTGGGATTAGACCGTGTAAAAATTTTCAGTCATGTTCAGTTGAGGCAGGAGGTGTAGAGAATTTGTCATTTCTACAAAAAGATTGTAGGAATTACATTGAAAAAGTTAGAAGGCTACGACTTGGAGTTGGAGATGCTTCGGCAGTGCTAGAGTATTTTATGAAAATGCAAAAGGAGAATTCCAATTTCTGGTACATGATTGATGTAGATGAAGAGAGTCGATTGAAGAATGTGCTATGGGTTGATGCTAGATGTAGGGCCGCATATAAAGATTTTGGTGATGTTGTGACCTTCGACACAACGTATCTGACGAACAAGTATGATATGCCATTTGCGGCTTTTGTGGGGGTTGATCATCATGGACATTCGACATTGTTAGGTTGTGGGTTAATTTCACATGAGGACACAGAGACATTTGTATGGCTTTTTCGTTCTTGGCTTGAATGCATGGATGTTGCTCCTAATGGAATTATCACTGATCAAGATAAGGCCATGCAAAATGCAATTGAGATTGTTTTCCCTAGTACAAGACATAGGTGGTGTTTGTGGCATATAATGAAGAAACTGCCTGAGAAGTTAAGAGGGTATAACGAATATGAAACTATAAAGTTTACGTTACAAAATATTGTGTATGATTCGTTGGCACATGAAGAGTTCGAAGAACGGTGGAACAAATTCATTGATGTGTATAACCTTCATGAGAATGAATGGTTATCTGGATTGTATAAAGAAAGAGTACGTTGGGTGCCTGCATTTCTTAAAGATACATTCTGGGCAGGTATGTCTACTACCCAACGTAGTGAAAGTATGCATGCATTTTTCGATGGATATGTAAATTCCAAAACAACATTGAAACAATTTGTGGAACAATATGATAATGCATTGCGAGATAAAGTGGAAAAGGAGAGGGAGGCTGATTTTAGATCTTTCAAGTCTTGGATACCATGCATAACGAATTACCCCATTGAGAAACAATTTCAAAATGCATACACAACTGCAAAATTTAAAGAGTTTCAAGAAGAGATTGCGGGGAAGATTTATTGTGAATTATCTTTTCTGAAAAAGTCCGATTCGTATGAGGAGTATCAGGTTTTAGAAGATATTTGGTTTGGAGATAGTAATCGGCGTGTTCCCTTTCTGGTTTACTTTGAAGAAATTTCATGTGATATTCGCTGCAATTGTCATTTGTTTGAGTTCAAAGGGATTTTATGCAGACATGCCCTTATTGTGTTGATTCATAAAAGGGTTTCACACATTCCAGATAAGTACATTCTACGGCGTTGGAGGAAAAACATAAAAAGATGTCATACGAAAATCAAGGTAAGTTATAATAGGTGGAGCACAAACGTTGAAGGACAGCGTTTTGAGAAGTTGTCTAATCTAATGCTGACAGTAGCTGATATGGCATCAAACAATGAGGAAGACTGTAACATGTTGATGGAATTGATTACTGGAGTGAAAAATCAGTTGGAGCAGAAGGAAGATGAGGGGGGGTTTGTTAGTAAAGAGGGGGACAATCCTCAGAAAGAGGGGAATAGTCTAATTAATAGTCCACGGGTAGCTCGCAGCAAAGGTCGTCCTCCATGCAAAAGAAAACAATCGAAGGTTGACGAAATTGTTCGTAGAGCTAAAAATAAAAAACTCCGAAAACAAAGACTTGGTATGAGTTATACACCCATTCTGACATGATATTTGTTTTTTAAAGATTATTTACGTATTTGAAGTTTATTATAATATTTACTTGATTATTAATGTGTTATGCTACTTTATAGGGAAAGAATCATCAGCAGAGCGAGACAATATTGCTGAAACTGTACTGGGAACTCAAGTGTTGTCAAATGATATTGTTGCTACTCAGGTATGTGTTATGTATGTTGGATAATTGTAAAAACCTTAAGTTTTCTATAACATGTGCTAAATTGTGGTTATTAAACATTGACAGTTGTCCACTGGTCCGGTTCAGAATCTCGAAGTAAATAGTAATTTATGTCCTGGACAGGAAGATGTAAATGATGAACATGTTTCGTTGGGAGAGATTTGATATCATTAACCGGTTGGAGCATTGTTGCATTTGTATTCGGTAGAAATTATTCGCGTTGTGATTAATTTCTGATGAATGCAGTTGAGCTATATGCTGAATCAATTGTTTTGTTTTTATTCTTTTTGTTGCTGATTGGGTAAGAGTAGACTGTTTGTTGTAGGGTGTTGAATTCATAATAATAATATAAATGTATATATTATCCTTATTCGGAATGTTTTCAGTATATATTATCATTATATTTCATTTCAGATTATTCTACATTTCATTTCAGATTTAGGGTATTGATATTTCTTTTGGTATCAGTTGTTTTGTTTTTATTATTTCTGTTGCTGGTTGGGTAAGAGTACACTGTTGATTGTAGGGTGTTGAATTCATAATAATAACGTAAATGTATATATTATCCTTATTCTGGATGTTTTCAGTATATATTATCGTCACATTTTATTTCAGATTATTCTACATTTCATTTCAGATTATACTGTGGCACATATAATCTTCGTACATAACATTTAGACTAAGAATTAACAGTCATATGAAATTGGAGAAGTTCAGCTAATTGAGAACATATTTTGAAATCAAACTTTATTAATTGACATATTTCTGTACATACAGTTCAGTATTTGAACTACACATAATTACAATTAACATTCATAGTCCGTTCCCCAATTAACTACACAAATGTTAAGAAGACAGAGATTGTTCAGTAGTTCTTCATCCTAGTGTAGGGGGTGGAGGCTGACTGGAGGAGGACGAGGCTGGTGACAATTTCTTCATTATGTTGGATATTTCTGTCATGCGTTCCCCAAGGATGTCAACCGTTTCTTCTATTCTTGATGCGAACGAGTTGAAATCACTTTGTAACCGATCCTTTTGTTCCTGCATTTTCTTCTCAATACGTGAAAAACTCTCTTCTTGAAACCTTTCGATCCGATCAATTCTGCTTACTATTTCGTCTAAGGTTTGAAAAGACATTTCTTCTACATTCTGAGAAGATCCAGGTTCCATACTCGTTCTTCTTCTTTTTCGCACATAGACTCGTCCTTCATTTTCCCCTTCTGGAACAGGGACACCTCCCTACACCATTGCCTCTTCCTCAATTTCATCCCTAATCAACAACCATTCTCCTGACACATTCTTTTTAATCAAACCCCTTTTAGATAATGTGACATTCCCCAACAAATTATTTACAGAAAACGTTATCTTATTGGCTTCATCTGAAGGGGTGATCTGAAAACCCAACTTCTAACATATTAGCGTAACAATCATCCCCCAATAAATGTCACCTTTTTCTGCTTTAATCTCTCCCAACTTTTTAATTTATAACTGAGCTAAATTTACTTGCTTCCCTGTTACTGCTACTTCCATCAACAATAAATCCTTCACTGTCACATTTCCATTTGTCTCTTTCCTGCCATTAAATGTGAATATTAGAAATCTGTGAAAAACTCTCATGGTAGGATTTCTTAACTTCGTAGATTTACACCTATGTGGATGATAAACCCCTATTCCAGAAACATCTGTCCTAGCTTGTTTGGAATCCCACGTTTTGAGTACGCTATCCAAACCTTCAAAATCAATCCCTATCCAGTTTGCTAAGTCCTATGGCCTCATTACGCAATTCTGATTCCTTAATCTAAAAAACATTGTATACGGCGGTAAATCATCAGTACTTGTCTCCACAACTTCCAAACTACTAAAAAACTTGTAAATCAAATGCTTATATCTGTCATATGTACTACTCGCCAATTGCTCCCATTTCAAATTATGAATCCAACCATTAATCTCATCACCTAAACCCAAACTACTTATAAATCCTATATCTAAACTTCTTCCAAGACAAATATCTCTTTTCACCATCTCTTGGTATTGCTTTTTATGTTGCATGTCTTGAAATTGGACTCCAGATGACGAAGAGCCTCCAACCGGAGTGCTTGTGTTTTTTGCTCTTACCATTTTCTACTTCCTTCTAAAACCCTGCAAAAAACATATCCATAAGTAATTCATGTTATATGACAAAACATATATGACATTAAACCAATATCACAAACACAAAACACATACAGCATAACCATGTATCCCACTTTTAACAGTATACTATCAAAATCAATCACATTATAGACAATCAAAAGAGAAATTAATCAAAATGTTAAAGAATATAGTCATTTTTTGTTGCTGAACCTTTCCTCCCAATAAAAACAAAGTCTCTTTGATGACAATATCCATACAAGTTTAGAACCAGCAAATTATAATTAATGCGTCAATTAGTTAAAGTTGGTGGAGAAATATTTGTTGATGTTATCAAGAAAAGGAACGTATCCATCCACAACCATATATACTATAGTGCCTTGCTGGTTAACTAATGTTAATTAGTGGTTCTGTCTTGAAGTTTAATTGGAATCCACATTCTTGGGGTGAGTCATATTAAGAGTTGTTTGATTTCTGTATGTGTTTGAATGGGATTTCTTTGGTTATGTGTTATATGATGCATGCAATGATGGCTTGGATTCCATGTGATTATGAATTTTATGTCGACCGAAATTATACATGTAGTGATGGCTGGTTTTATATGCGTTTATGGGTTGCATTTTTGTTGAATAAAAGCATGAATTGAAGGCTGGAATTACATGGTTCTGGACTGCATTTTTGGCCAAATTATGCAGGTAAAGGTGGCTGGGATTTTATATTTAAAATCCGAGCCACCTTTACCTGCATAATTTGGCCAAAAATGCAGTCCAGAACCATGTAATTCCAACCTCCAATTCATGCTTCTGGACTGCATTTTTGGCCAAATTATGCAGGTAAAAGTGGCTCGGATTTTATATTTAAAATCCCAGCCACCTTTACCTGCATAATTTGGCCAAAAATGCAATCCAGAACCATGTAATTCCAGCCTCCAATTGATGCTTTTATTCAACAAAAATGCAACCCATAAACGCATATAAAACTAGCCACCACATGTATAATTTCGGTCGACATAAAATTCATAAACACACGGAATCCAAGCCATCATTGCATGCATCATATAACACATAACCAAAGAAATCCCATTCAAATAAAACTCCATTAAAGCAAGATGAGATTTAAAAAATATCAAGTGTTGGAGCATCCAGTAAGAATTGTTCAAGTGGCTGTACGTATCACCAAAGAGATGAACAGAAAATTAATTACAAAAAAAATGCATTAGTCAAGGAAATACAGTTATGGAATATGGCGTACTAAGTTGGGTTAAAGAAAGCGAAAGAAGACATAATGAGAAGAGTAGATTAATTTAGCATTTATCCAAAACCTACTGTGCAAAGTTTAGATTCAAAATGTAGGTCAGATCAGCAAAGATGCCCAATACAGGTGATGGAGATAAGAATCTTAACAAAGTAAGAAGGTGGACTCTAAAAAGAGGAGAACAGAATGTAACTCTCTTTGAAGGTCCTCAAACAACTGAATAATTTAAACTTATTAAGAGTTTATTCAACTCGTCTTTCCTTGATTGACTGTCTGCACTGCACAGCCACGGACTTTCTTTTCTTTTATTAGTTATTATCACAATGAAGTTAGGAATTTGAATGAGAAATAAGAGCATATAATTAAACCAAGAAAAAGTAAGCGTTATGAGAACCATAATTAAGTCTTTTCTTTATTTTCTTCCTCCACTTTTATCCATGGAAAAGTATGTGTTTCTTTACTAACATGACCAACATCCCATTTCCTACAGCCATGACCCCTTCCTGTTTGGAATTATGGGCTCATGACCTCTCTCTTTCTTTCTTGTCTATATCAATCGCAACAAACAATCTCAGTTATTCAAGTTAAACAAGGCATAACAACATTTCAATCATTTATTTTTCCCTTTCAATTGATCCCATACATGTATATATATTCTAACACCCAATTAAGTTGTCGAATAGGAAAAATGAATTCTAATTTCCTATTTATGTACAATAAGCCTAGCAGCAAAAAAACAAGGGCTCTACAACTGAGGATTCCTCCCTCTTCACAGCTCCCCTCACAATGTGGCAGCCTGAGGTCTCACCCGAACACATAAGACCCAATAAATATATCTATCTATTAATAATCAACTATATAAAATATGAATCCCACACACCCCAGGAAGCTATGACCTATGACATTGTTATGATGTTTATAATATACAAAAGCTCGATTGGTTGGTTTCAACAACTCATGATAAATCAAAAGATCCCTGCCCTTCACTGATTGCATATAGCAGTTTCTTCTAAAACACCCAAAACAGAACACTTCTATTTGTCAATCACACAAACCAGTCCCACCAAATTGACTGGATTTCTCTTTATCAAATCAACTCCATTCAACACAAATGTAAATCCAACACATTCATCCAACATTAAAAAAATAAAAAAAATAAAAAAAAAAAATTGAAAAAAAATTGGAAAACAGAAGTGTCTAATTACCGCAGCTGATTTGTTTTTTGAGATGAAGAAGACGATGAACCAGAGCGCACAGATGAGATGAAGAACCCGATGAACTAGAGCACAGATGGAAGAAAGAAAAAGAAGACCGTTGCCCTTTTTTTTTCAAACGCTTTCCCCAAAAGTTTTAAATAAACCTAAAACTTTTTTAATTCTAATTTTTGATTTTAATTAGAGGTGGAATGGGACGGGCGTCCAAATATTTTTTTTAAAATTTTTAAACCAAATTATGGACGGGCATCCATTCTATACGGACGCCCGTCCACACATTAGGGACGCCTGTCCACAATTTGTGGACGGTTGTCCTAGATTTTTTTAAAAGTTTTATATTTTATAAAAAGGACGGGCGTCCATTATTTAATGGACGCTCATCCAAAATTAAAGGACGGGCATCTATTAACATATGAACGCCCGTCCAATGTTAATTTTTTTAATATTTTTTATTTGTATTTAGCAATAGACAGGCGTCCTCTAAATCAGGACGCCCATCCGTAGTAAATGGACCCCCGTCCATATAATATGGATGGGGGTCCATATTAGTGAACAGCCGTCCATATGTTATAGACGGCTGTTCATTAGATAAAATTTAATAACGCTAAAACACGTTGGATGGTTGAGTCAATACACACGTCAGTCGATACAAAATTTCAGTGTAAAAACACTGGTGTCTCTAGCATTGTTGAAAATAATATTAGCAAAGGCTATACCGTCTAAAGTTTAGTTCAATTCAAGCCACTGTGGGTCAAAAAGCTAGCAACAGATTTGTGGGCCAGGAACTCCTTTTGAATAGCCCACGACCTAGCCTATGATTGGCTTCTATAAGCTCCATTAGGTAATAGCCTAGAAGAACTTCGTTTCAATAATTACAATGCCGTGGCAAAAGCCCAACATATGTTCTATGAGTAAGAATATGGATATGAATATGACATACTACTAATAGCTAGTATCTTTATTTTACAGATACAAATGAACATGAGGGAGCAGAGACAGAAGTTATATCATGTTTGAAACTGAGACTTAGACATTGGGCAAAAGCAAAAACACAAAACCCACAATCAATTAATGAATAATGAGTGGTTTCAAGCAATTAGTAAAAGATGAAAGACACCAAAATTACACTCTTCTCTTAACCCAAAGCACTTTTATAACCATCAGTTCCGTCATCAATCAGAGATCTCCATCTCTCAGCTTCTGTCTCTCTCCTTCACATCATTTTCGACTACCAGTTCCAAGCTGCACTTAAGAGATAAGAGAGCAGCAGTATTACAGAGCAATAACAAATGCCAACTGTTACAACAAGTAATCAGTAAGTAAATAGGGGTTCACATCACAATCTTTAATATGTAGTCTGAAGCTGAAGGTAATGCCACATTTGGGATTTGAAATCAAAGACAAGTAAAAAAAAATCCAAAATAGAAATGAGAGGACGAAAGGAGGACCACCTCAAGAATAAGAAATTCTGCTTTTGTTTTTTGATGTGCATCCCTTGATGAGACATCTCATTTCAAATTACCAAATAAACTCTTCAAGACAATTTTTTTGGGGTAAGTAATCAAGACAGAGATTCTTGCACCCAATAATATGTGGACCTGAGCCTAAGCGCGGAGGCTTTTGTGGGCCCTCGGTCTCTACTTGGGACCACTCAGGTCTTTTTTTATGTTACATTACAAGTTAAATTATCTGATTTTGTCGTCCCTATTTCATATTTACACTTGATTTAGGTTGAATCCAACTTCCCATTATTCTATTATTTAATCATTAATTTTTTTTGCACCCCCCTAAATCAATTATTTGACTATGAGTAAATTGGAAAACAATTAAAAAAGACTAAAAATAGAACAGTAAATTAAAATATGATCTCCACTTGGAAGTTGGAACTTCGTTTATGGGTTGAAGCCAACAATTTCCCACTATTCCAAAGATGGAAAAAGTTGAATTTAGACTTGTTATGGTGGCAGATTTGACAATTAAATTTAAATCACGCGTAAAAGAAATTTAGGGCCAAATCGTTTCCCTTTTCAATTCCAGTTTTTTCTTGGAAAATATAGTGTTAGTTCACCAATCAATTTGAGTCACTACAAGAAATAAAGTTTTTTGTGACAGCATTTACTGTCACAAAAGGGTTTTTGTAACAGTTTTGTAACACATTTAAACCTGTTACAAAAAACGCGGTGTTATAAAAAGTTTGCGAAAGCTTTGTAACAGATATAAAAACATTTGTAATGGCAAATAAATCACAAATAATCTTTTGTGACAACATATCTTAGGTCAAAGAGACATGGAGCAACTTCCCAAAAATACAAATAAGAATAGATAAATAATTCCAAAACGTCTTGCACCAGTTCCCAAAATTTTGAATCATACATTAATAATTCCAATACCAAAGGAGTTAGTAAGGCAGAGATGTTTTATAATTGATGCTCCCCTAACGGTAAATATTGCTAGCGTGCCACAGAGAGTTACAATATGGGAATTAAAATGACCACAAAGTAGATAAACAATTTACCCTTTAGGGTCAGTTTGGTTCGGGGTTAAGTGACATTACTGGGATAATGTCATCTTATATTACTTGATTACCACGTTTGGTTGTCAAGTAATATAAGATACAAGTAATCTTCAAATACCAATAGTGGTTACTATTGGTAATATAAGAGGTAATCTGATTACCTCCATTTTCTTAGGTTTTCTGAGATTACCAGGGTATCTTTTTTTGTTACAATTTTATCCCTTATAATAAAAATTTTGGACAATAATACCCCTACTTTAAAACAAATTTACATTAATATCCTATTTCAATTTTACCCTTGTTAATTAAATTTTGGACAATAATGCCCTTATATTTAAATAATTTACAGACCACCACTGCCACCCACAGCCACCACCACAGCCACCCAGCCACCACCGCCGACAGCGGTCAACCACCACGGACCATCGCCGGAAAATTGCCAGGTCCGTAAAAACACTGAAAATTCTGTGGGAGGCTCCGGAGGTTTCTCTATGGCCGTTTTTGGCCATATTGACGGCCGAAAACGGCCAAGGACCAATCTGGCCGGAAATGGCCAGATCCCTGGCCGTTTACGGCCAGGTTCTGAGCAGATCCCTTGATCTGGCCGGAAATGGCCAGAATAGATCTGGCCATTTCCGGCCAGATCTGGCCCGATATGGCCGTTTTCGGCCATCAATATGGCCAAAAACGGCCATAGCGGAGCCTCTTGGTCACCGTGACGTACTCACGGGCACATCCGTGGTGGTTCGCGGTGGCGGATGGAGGTGGGGGTGATTTCGTCATAAATTAAAGTTTTATATAGCGGGGGTGTTTTAGCTAAATCTGAAATATTGGGTGTTAAAAAGAATTATTCAAAAATTAATAATAAAAATAATTTTATATTAATATTTAAAAGGGGGACAATTTAGTAATTTAAATAGCATACCCACCAATTTATTCCCCATAACCAAACATATTAATATAACATACCCACCAACTAACCAAACATATTTTTCTAAAGATTCCCAGTAATCTTTCAAGGTAATCTATCTTTCCAGTAATTCAATATTCCCAGTAATCTAACATTCCTGAACCAAACACCCCCTTAAAAGGAGTCAACACCCTGTTTATTTCACTTCAACATTTACAAGTCAAAGAATTTCAACAGACACAAAAGAAGGGACAATGATGAAGAAATTCTAACCAGAGTATCCACAAATTATATCAATTGCAATTTGCATCCCTGCCACAAGTAGACCTGACAAAACGGGTCTGGACCCGCAGGTTGGACCGTACCCGGGTAAATAATATAGGGTACGGGTCCAATTTATTAAACCCATTTTTTTAGACCCGTACCCGTACCCGGCCCTAAAACAAATGGTTTATACGGGTGAACCCGTGGGCACCCGCGGGCACCCGTATTTGCAGAAATCAACTTTTTAATTTTTTGAATCCCTAATTTTTTTCACGCTCACGCCTCTCACTCTCTCAGTCTCATACTCTCAATCTCATCTTTGATTTGATCTCTCAAACTCCACATCTCTGATCTCTCACTCTCATAGTCTCATCTCATCTCTGATCTCTAACTCTCAGATTCTCAGCAACTTTATCGCGGCCGCATCTCAATCTCTCATCGTTCATCTTCGTCTGAAGTTCAACTAAATCAACTCCCTATCTCGGTGTCTCCATCTTCGATTAATAGTCAGTTCGTCACTCGTCGGCTGGTAATGAATCCCTAACCCCTAATTTTGTGTGTTTGTTTTTGTTTTTGTTTTTTATTTTTTTGACAGATTTTGTGTTTTCTTTTTTGTTTGAATGGTTAATATTTTGTATTTTAATTTTTGTTTGTGAGATTAATGTTGTTTACACTTATATTGTTGTCTGGTTGAGCTTTCCCTATACGTAGATCTGTAGAGTTGTTTGGGTTGAGTGTGTTTGTGTTTGGTTCCCCTGGTTGATGGGTTTTCCTCTTTGCAGATTATTACACTGATATAAAGATTAAAGACAGGCTTCCAAGTTCCAAGTAAAAGAAACTGTGAAGTGTGGAAGGATAATCTCTTTTGGCAAGGCAGAATCGAAATTACCTTCTTCACAGATCCATAATCTTGATACAGAGGTACTAAAATTTCAGTACCATGTATTGATGTATCATGTATGCAAATCCAACCATGTATGCAGGATTAAATGTTNACCAAAAAGAAATCCATTGTATGCAGCTTTGGGAATAATTATGGTTTTGTTAATATAAAGTGGGTTGGAATTAATTTGTGCACTCATTGCAATTAAAGGTTGTTGAGTATAAAAAGAGAATGTACAGTACCACCTTATAACAATTTAATTAATTAAATTGCCGCATTTTAAAATCATTAATTTATAAAACTATAAAAAAAATTGTATCTATAATGTATAAGATTTATTATTAGAGTTTATATACTATTTATTGGATTTGATCAGATTATTTAAATAAGAGTAAACGATATATTCTCACCCAAGGTTTGATGAAATCTCAAGTTGGTACTGTAGGTTACATTTATTCTAAATTTTCACCCTTAAAAAAACAGTATTAACAATTTTTAGGGTTTAGAAAGTGCAATTACCATAATGCTCTTAACTTTAAATTAATAAATTATGTTTTAATCCATAAATTAGTATAATTATACTTACCATTTTATTTTCAAATTATGTCAAAAATACCCTCAGTCACTATACACCCTCGTCAGAAACAGCCCAATCTAGGCTATTTTCGATGGCGTCAAACCCCCTGGTCACCTCCATCACCTTCCTCATAGTCTGTTGTCCAAAACCCCTCTGGTTCCCGACTCATTGGTCCCTCCAATCATCGATGTTGTTAGGCTTAGGGTTTCGGTGTTCTTCGTTGGATTTCAGTCGATTCCGATGGTGAAAATCCAATTGGACACTACCACTACAACCATCGTCTCCAAATCTATAAAACTCTTATGTTCCTAGTAACAGTTTCGTCGCCGTTCACCGGCCGAGAGTTCATGTTCATCAGTCGTTTTTTGGAGAAGTGGTGGACGACAAACGGTGAGATGTCATGGCTGAGAAGGTTAGGTGTTTTGTAGGGGATGATGCAATGAGTCAAATGGTGGTGATGGTTGGGGTTGTCGCTGTTCAAAACGGCCGGAAACCGGCAAAAACCAGTCGCATGTCGCGGCTACAGTGGCTAGCAATCGGCGAGTAATGAGGGGTTGTGAAGGGTATGGTTTTGTAGAGGGGAGGATGGGGGTTCAAACGGTGGTGACAAGAGTTATTTTGGGTGGAAGAATCGCCGGAAAAAGGGCGAAAAGTGTCGGGGACACCATTTGCTAATGTGCGTTGGAGGACAATTAGAGGCGATGGTCTACTAACGTGCACCGCCAATGTAAAATGACCAATTTACCCTTTTACCGTTACATCAAACATTTTTCCGTCACTTTAAGGATGGGAATCTGGAATAAATGTAACCTGAGGTACCAATTTAGGATTTCGTCAAACCTTGGGTGGGAATATGTTGTTTACTCTTTAAATAATTAATTAACAAGGATCATCATCATGGAATAAAATACCAAAGGTTTGTTGAATGCACATTTGTTATGTTTTGGAGCTTACACAAAAGCTATTAAATTGTTGCTTAATTAATGAGCATATGGCTATATATATAATTTTTTTTTAGAAAAACCATGTTTGCTTTTGAGTCAAATCATGAGGTATAATGTCATTACTGTTTATGATGGATGTTTTTTTCGGATCTTAGATTAAGAATTTTATTTAATTTTATCTTTAATAGAATGAGATACTTCTACAAAGGGTCAACAAATCCTTGGTGAGAAGAGGAACTTTACATATGATAATCACTAAATTAACTCTAATTAATAACGCCGTTTAATTTAAACCAATTTGATTGATAGTATAGATGTTAGCTACGGACGCATGACATAATAAATATCATTAGATAAAGAATAAACCATTTTTCCCACCCAAGGTTTGCCTTATTGACACTTTCTCACTCAAAAAGTTTTAAAGTACCACTTTCTTACCCAAAATTAATATGTCGATACTGCTCAAAGCCAATTCTGACGACAAAAATTTTTTTTGTCACTACCATTTGAACCTTTGGTCTTCTCTCTACAAAACACCTCTTACTCTAGTTTTTTATTTCTTATCAATTGTTGATCATTGCAAAATTAAGGTTTCTTATTCTTAATTGATTTCGACGACGGATATTCAATTAATCACTATTATTCGATCTGGTAGTCTCTATTATACAGAACCTTTCTTACTGGGCTCTTGATAACGTATCCAATACCGATTAAAAAAGTAAAATATATTTTAAATATTAATAAAATATAAACTTTAAATAGAAAAATACTATTTTGAAACTTTTTGCGTCAAAAGTATCTTTAACGCAAACCTTCGTTTTCTCGTAAATAAACATAAATGTAAAATGTTGACACAGCAGTTGCGCAGCATAGGGTACCACCAAACTAGTAAATTAACCATAGTATAAGGAAGGAGATCAATTGGTCCACTGGACTAAACTTTCAATGAAACTTTTGTCCTTTTCAATGGACCAACTTTCCCAAACGCACAGGCATTACCCTTTGTTTAAGTTTGTCTGATTATGTATCCATAACCATACCGATCACAAATTGCCAGCATCATTGTTAGGTAAGAAATTCTGCTACTTGTCTCCTTGAAGTTAGCCAGTTGGACCAACCAACAAAAAGACAAAAGCCAAGTTTGATTTATTAAACCTGGTTTGGCCTAGATTTCAAGGAGATAGCATAGACTTAGCATATTTAAAGACAGGAAAATCTCCTTTGGACATAGCAGAAAACCTCATAACCACTAGAGAAATGTAGTACATTGGAACTCATCAATTGTTATCATATCAACAATCATTACAACTTACAATCTTCGTAAGTTTTACCCTATATAGCTCCAAGAATTCATTTTTTTGCTTTTGCAGGTATTGCCCAGACTCACCTTAAAGATATTCTTAACTGTAATGCAGAAATTCATCCCTAGATATGACTGAACTTTAAGTCCCTAAAATGTTCTATGACGCAAAGCTTAAAAATAGACAACTGAAATTTTTCATATGTTTACTTGGGGAACAATTTTTTTTTTTTTTTTTTGGGATATATAATTAAATAAACAAGATATGGCAGTCTAGCTTGAATTCAGTTAGAAGCCAGGCTTACAGAATAGAACAAAGAAATATGCCGAATGCTGCAGAATCAAAATTTGTACATAATCAACCATAAGCAAATGTTGTTGAAGCAAAGTTACTTCCGCTTTGATTTTTTGGAGGCCCTTCGATTATCGAGTTTCTTCTGTGCAGCCTCAAATTCTTCATCAGTGGGTTCTGAATTTGCACTAACACCACCATACTTAGACACCAATGATGAGAACATGGAATCAAACCGGTCTTTCCTCTCAGTTCGGCGTTGAGATATAATTGCAACTAGATCTGACTCAGATTGCTTGTTTGCTCTGTTAAAAATAAAAAAGGCCAAGTCACATAAACAGTTGAGACATAAAGAATATACAAAAAGCATTCAGTAAAAAGACCCTAATGCAGAAAACTCACTTCCCCCTCCTTTTCAGAGGACTGGTTGGTGGTTTAGTTTCAGATACTTTTGTAGCCCATTTTTGGTAAGCTTTAGTAGCTTTCAGTTCTCCTACACAAGAAAAAGAAGATTTAGTATCACAATCACATTGGAAGTGCGAGAAAATAATGAATGTTTATAATTTACAAAATTTTAATTTTCTTAGATGGGACTCTATGGTGGAAGGGAAACTGACAATCCATGCCCACTCAGGTTGCAGGTGGGGTTAAAGTTCAGATGCAAAAATTTATTGAAAACACATTCAACAGCTCAATATCGTATGAAGCTTTACCTGCACCTAGTGCCTCATCAAGAATATCCTTGAAACGATGTGAATCAAGTTTAGGATCCGAACAGAGCATTGAACAGAAGAGCCTGTAACCAGAATTTCAAACCATCAAACCAGCAAAGTCAAAAGGAAAAAAGGAGAAACACATTGTTCTTTTACCTGTTCATATGCCCCTTGTACTTCTTATACAGATCAATCAAATCCTTCTTTTCTGAATCGGATCCCCTATAGTTTGCTTCAAACTCTTCAATATCAGCCTCAGTAACCTGAAATATTTGCAAACACTGTCAACAAATGGGAATGGAAAGCAATAAAGTACACCTGTACAATGCATCGCTAACAACCTTTTTGTAAATAGCTCCGAAAAATTCTTTCAAATTTTGAACAACATCACCTGCAAGATCCTGCTCAACCAAAAAAGACAGAATATAAGATACACAATGCCTTGGTAGTTAAGGAATTTCTCAGATTCCAGGACAGAATCTTTCATTTGATTGGCAAATAAATGAAAAAAAATTCATTTGTTTCTCGAAGTCTGAAATAGTGAAACAATTCTTCTTCATATTAGGAAGGCAAATTTTCCAAATGTCTGACATGGTTTAAGTTTTTTTTCCACTACAAATAAATTTGTCTCATAACAAAGGAATTCTGGAGGATAGACTCCTTCAGGTGGCAGAAAGCAGATAAACAATTTTCTATCACCATCGATATCAATTAGCCCAAACTAAATTCAGTAAAACAAAGTTATGCAAACAAAAAGTTGCTGGTACTCACAGCGTCATCAACACAACCAGTCTGATCATAAAGCGCCCTTTTCTCGTCATCGCCAAGAATTGATATGACCTTTTGCAATTGTTGAAATTTCTCCTTTGCTTCCTGTGGAAAGAAAATATGACAGAATACAAATACAGAGAAAAAAAAAGGGTTAATAAAATGCTTCAGATGAAATTTGACAGCAATACAGACCAATTTTACCTCATCCCCAGGATTTTTATCAGGATGGAGTTGCAAGGCTAACTTATAATATGCTTTCTTTATTTCCTTTTCAGATGCTGACCTTTCAACACCAAGAACCTAAAAGCAGAGAACCATCAGTTGATATATCTTGCTTGCTTCACTACAATTAATAAGACAAATTGAACATAATAGCAAACCAATGAAGGATGGATGTGACCATGCATAAGCCTAAATGTCCGAGTGCAATAAATAAAATATTTGAAGTAGCATTCACCTACTAAAACAAAGAACTACTTCAAAGCTAGCTGAAGTAATTGGTTAAGAAGATTAAACTTTACTGCACCTGATATGGAATAAACATGCTGCTTCTTCGCATTCAAATCGTTCATAAAAAAGGTTGAAACCTCAAAATAAACAACAATGTGTGAAGAAAAATGCACAGGATGGAATAAGATAAATATCTGGTTATTCAAAGCCAAACACACTATATTGTGAATACAGTTAGTCAAAAAACCGCTTACCCGAAAGTATTGAAACTAGAATCTAAATATATGTGAGCATGCAATCCATGGTATATGATCATCGAGTTTAAGAATGAAACCATTTATGTGTAAAGCAAAAGAAAAATACACACATGAAAGTTTTCCAGTAAGAAAACAAAAATATTAACATTTCATGCCCATTGGCTATTTAAGTATCTAAAGAATCGCAGAGATAGCATAATCTAGACAAACAATCTTCAAGAAGATCATTTTGAGATCAAAAGTTTCTTTCTGAACTTAAACCCACGTAGAACCTCAACAGAAATTAAATGAAGCATATCTTCTTAAGAAGTTTCCAGAGAAACTATAATATGTCTATTTACGTATTCCCACCCATCTGTCTCCACTAAAAGATTAGTCGAGTGTAAACATTAAGGTTCCACTCATGAGTTTAACATTTTTCTTAATTGATACTCACAGACACATTAATACCAATAGGGTGCTTTTTAAGTGGTTATCATTCAAGAACAGAACACTTCAAAACCAATCAAGGAACAAATCCAAACAAGCAACAAAGAGCCATCCACTGGGATCTTCAACCGAAGCGTCTTCATAATCATTTGTTTTCTCCTACGCAAAACCTAACCACCGGGATAGTATCTAAGCTTCTACATCATCCAAAAATTTAGAACATTTCTCATATTTTTAAAATATCATTGCAAATAAACAATAGCAAACTTCTCTTCATGATTCCAATTATCCGAACTATGTTTCTATTAATGGTTTACTTTTGCTGTCTCTTCCATTACGACTTCAAGTAATAGCAAGATAATAAACTGATCATTGATAAATTACAGATATATCAAATATAATAGTGACAACACTGCAACAAATAAAATAAACCCAGGTTCTAATTTCTAATCATTTCAAAAACAAAACATTGCGTTCAAAACAAAAATTAAAAGTTCGAGATAAAAATGAATTGGGAATGATACCTCGTAAAGGCTCTTCTCATTGGTCGAAGATTCATTCAGATTCTCGTGATTTATTTCTTCTTCTTCGTCTTCATGAGAAACCCTAGTTTTCTTTCCCTTTCCCTTCCCCTTTCCCATTTTAGCCTCCAAACACACTTTGAACTTTGATTTCTCTTTTAGAGCTTTCTGAAACAAGGTGAAATGAGTGGAAATAGGCTTTTAAATTAGTTTTGTTAATTACTAATGTTTTGGTCCCCGATTTATTCCCGCCATTTAGGTTTTTTTCCCGCCGGGATGAGTCTGGTGTGTGCTTGTGATAGGCGCGTTAACTTATTGCATCATTACCGTCAGCTGATGGGCCCGCGCAAAGATTATTCTCTTAGGCCGTAGATCTTTCAGACTGCTGACGTGTCAAGACACTTTCTGAGTTAAAGACTTAAAGTCAGTTTGATTTTATCAAAATAAAAAATTAATTTTTAAGAATTAATCAAGTTATTTATTATTATTTTAAAAATTGATGTATGATATTTTAAAAATAAGCTATCAATTTAAATTTAAAAAAAAACGATTTTTCTTTTAATTTTTACTGTTGTTATTATATTTGAAAATTATTTTAGAAGATACTTAAAAACAAATCTCCACAAAATTCTTTGAATCTTTGTTTTCGAAACAAATCTTTTAAAATTTTATATAAAAGCAGATTTGTAATTATATTATAATTATATTTATTTAGTACCATTAAAATTATAAACAAGAATGCTATAAATATTATCCCACCTAAAATTACAACTTTATTATGTTCTTTTTACATCCAAATTTTACTTCAAATCAGATTTGTAATTTTATTACAATTTCATTTGTTTAATGTTATGGAAAACTATAAATAATTTTTTCTTATGTTATAAATATTTCAACCCTAAATTTGGATATTGTAATATTATATATGTCTTATATATATAAGGAGATTACAATTTGGTACCATGTATTTTAATAACAAAAAAAAAAAAAAAAAAAAAAAGTTCACTAAACGATTTGAATATTGTTGAAATGATTAAGCTTAAGTGTCCAGTAGATCACTTTTGAAGGTAATTAAGTTTCAAGTTATTCATTTTATAAATGAATTTGAAAGCTCTCTTAATACACTTTTGAAAAATCAAATATTTTTAAGTTGATTTTACATATGAGAAATGACAATATATCAATAATTCTTTAAGTACAAAATGAACTAAAATAAATAACATAATTTATTGGGATAATTACGAAACCCACCATTTATTGTTATTTTTATTTTTGTAAGCATCCGGTGATTTGGAAAAAAAGATATTAACCCTCTTTCATTAATTTTTTCAATTATATTTAACAGATATTTAGGTATTTTTAACATTCTCTAGTTTAGTGAGGCTAATTTTGACTTTTCAATTTTACAAAAATACTAACTAATTTTCTTTCTCTCTTTTTTATTTATTTATTTTTCTTCCTCCGACCTTCTTCTTCCTCCCCATCCTCCACTTTCCTTCTCCCATTTCCTCCTCTCCTTATCTTTCTTCCTTTAAGTACCAACCGTGGGTTTGTATCCCTCAAGGGGTTAGCCTAGCGATCAAGAAGGTTTGTTCCCTTCCTTGAATTCTTGAGTTCAACCTTGAAACTACCTACCACATAACATTGTGGTTCATTTGGTTTTTTGGGCTTGTAAGGTTTCATGAACCCAAAAGATTAGTTGAGATGCGCGCAAGCTGACCCGACAACTCGTTACAAAAAAAAAACCGTGGGGTCATCAATGATAGATTGCATTGACCGGATTTGGACCTTCACGATTTGGCCATTGCTTGGCCAACTTCGGTGTTGGGATTGCAATGTTGGTTTTTTGGGCATAAAATGCATGTTATGGTACTAAGTTAAAGTAGTGGAGTTTTTTTTTTTTTTTTTTCTAATGAAAACCTCATGATTTGGGAGAGGAAAAAAAAATTGGATAGAATTTTTGTTGGTCAGAGAGACAAAAAATGATAGATTTTTTGTTAAAAATTGATAGAGTTCTATTTGTTGTGAAAAAAAAAAAAAAAAACATACAATTTGTTTGGCAAATGTTAGAGTCTGAAAGTGGCTCTATTTTGGTGATAAAAATACCCCATGTGTGATTAAATTGAAGTATATTGAGACAATTAAAGAATTTATGAATTTATTCACGAAAATCGCTTCCTAATATTTTTCTTATGAATTTAACGTGTTTGGAATGATTTTGGAAAGTTTATGAGTTGATATTAGGTTGTGGTTTATGGATTAGGGGTGATTTTGTCTCATTTATGCTATTTAGGGGGTAAAATGTCATGTTTTAAGGGGCTGATTTTGTCACTTTTTAATTATGCAGGGACCAAAGTGATATTTTTCATGTTGTTCTATAAAAGAAAATGAAAAGTCGCAGATCCAGGAGGCGCTGTTCATCCATCTTTTCCAGCGACGCTTCATCTTACTTTCCGGCGACCTTCGGCGACAGTTCAGCTTCCTTGTGCACAGATCATCGTCATCTCCATCGTCTCGGATCACCACCGTGGGAACCATCACGCCGCGGTGACGTTTCATCTTCCACCACCGCGACTTTTCGTTTTCCAGGCGAGATTTTACAGTTTTTCGGCGATGTTTCGGCTCCCCAGGACCTGATCTCCCTTCCCCACGGCCAGATCTACACTTCCCAAGCTTCAGCCGCCGCGAAAACCGCTAGAATCTGCTACTTTGCCGTCGCGCCTCTTCATCTTCCAGCCCAGATCTTGCTCATTTCAGGCGACTTCTCACCTCCCCATGACCTGATCTGAACTCCCCATCACCAGAGCTTTCCATCGGTACCTTCGGTGCCTTCGGATCCCATTTCCGCCACCATTTTTCGGAAGACCCGTCGGAAAATTAACG
This sequence comes from Pistacia vera, assembly GCF_008641045.1. Lineage (NCBI taxonomy): Eukaryota > Viridiplantae > Streptophyta > Magnoliopsida > Sapindales > Anacardiaceae > Pistacia > Pistacia vera. Next base: position 307,330 of record NW_022196349.1, on the reverse strand, counting down.
TTTTCCGGCGAGTGCGGCTGTTCATATTCTGGGCTGTCTGTTGGTCGTTTTCCCCCCTTCTTCGCATCATATCACTGTCGGTTACCTCCTCTCCGCCATGGTCAGCTTCGTTTCCATCGTTTCGGCCTCTGTCATCACCACCATGAGCGGCTAAGTTCTCGGTTGTCTGTTACGGCATAGGCAAGATCGAGTTTGACTCCACGACTCTCCTTATCAGCTCTCGACTAATTGGATGAGCCCGATTATAGGACATTTGGTAGTATTGTGCTTCGGATTATATTTGTTTTCGTTTCATGTTTGATTTCGATACTTTAATATGATTTGAGCATAACTTGTGATGAATATTGTTGTCCATTATGATTTAATGTTTAGATAGAACTTGCTGAATGATAAACGTTGGTTTGAAATAATTAAATGATGAATATAGCTTTTCATTACTTCGCATCGATTGTAATTGAGTTGTGTTCGGATTTAATTTAATTTCTACTATTGTTGCGTTTATTGTGAAGTTGGTTGATTGGATTATACGTGTTGACAAATTGTATTTGTTAATCACGTACAAACTAGTGGTATTGCCTTGTAGCGTTTATCGGCGTTCAATGATAGTCTTTAACCAATCGAACTTGAGTGATCAGGTGAGACAGGATAGATTATACCTAGAGTGTCGGGAAGCCATTTCATTGATTTACCTTGCCTTGTAGGTTTAGGGGATCGTAGAGGGTGGAGAAGAATTGTGTGAGTCGGTATCGTGTCGAACCAAAACCGTAACGGCAACATTTTTATTATAAAGTCTTTATTAGTTTTAATTTCACTCTTTCATTATTTGCATTTAGTCTATTTAGTTTCATTAATCAATTGTCAAATTCATTTCTACTACTCAAAATACATTAGGTTGTTAGTCTTGCTCCTTGTGGATTCGATCCTACTTACCGCTAACTATGGTATTTAGGTTTAATTTTGTGACTGTGACGATTGGTCTAACAGCAAAGAATAGAGTAAATGGTAAAAATTGTTTGTTATATATATGCGTGTGTGTGTGTGTTTATATTTAAATTGGAGGGTAAAAATATCAATTTATAATTTTTATTAACGTAAGTTAACGAAATGGGAGTTAAGCTCTATTTCCCGAACCAATGAGTGCTTAATAAATAATTTAACACGGGAGTTTCATGTAATTCTGCCTAATTATTTATAGTTAATGCAGTTGAATTGGCTAGATCATCCATATCGGGGATTCAGGATCAGCTTGCACCAAAATAATATACAAAAATGCTATATCCACCGAACAATTGCATTGAAACACGTGAAGGCCGCCACGTTGGACGATTGAATGCTGAGATAAATGGACGGCTGTCCAACAGTTTTGGACGGCCGTCCATACATCCTGGACGGTCATTCATAGTGGAATGGACAACCGTCCATAAAAAAGTTGTTTTGTTTTGAAAAAAAAAAAAAAAAACAATGGACTTCTATGGACGGGCATCCAGTTAATATGGACGGCCATCCAAATTATATGGACGGCCGTCCATAAAGATGGATGCCCGTCCATAAAGATGGATGCATGTCCATCTTCTGTGGACGGTCGTCCATCTTATAGGGACGGTCGTCCTCAAACGATGTTTGTGAATTTTTTTTTTTTAAATGGTTTTAAAATATAATGGGGACGATAGTCCATCTATTGTGGACGGTCGTCCACACTAGATGGATTGCCGTCCCTAGTTTGTGAAATTTTTATTTTTTAAAATATAATATACATATGGACTCCAGTCCATCTAGTGTAGACGGTCGTCCTGTAATAATTGCTTTATATTAGGATACTCATAGAAATATATCAAGTAAAATACATTTATATTAGTAGAAGTAAATGGGCCCAAAATTTTCTTTTATTACATATAAACATTCTTTATACAAAATAGAATATCATTTACAAAATGCCATTAGAACAGCAAACAGTGTAGCTATTGCTCCTTGCTTGCCGACGCCCATCCGACTGCGTTCTCACTTAGATCCTGCAACCATAAAGAAACACAATGGGGTGAGCACAAAATAATGCTCAGTAAGTAAATCTTCTACTCGACTGTCCCCGTACCTCTTTCTCTTAATTCTTTCCTTACACTCTTCTTATCTCATTTATTATTTTCTTTTTCACACAACTCTCGTTACTTAACTTCTGCTATATGTCAGGGCCTCATCTTACCGGAGGCACGGCCGGGTGGAGTTCACACAGCACCAACCCACTCATCGCGACTTTCAGGTGGAGATCACAAAGCACCAACCCGTTTTTAGTCTCTACTGGGTGGAAATCACAAAGCACCAACCCGTTTTTAGTATTTTTCTCATTTGTTACTCTTAGAGTAGTTCATACACAAAGTTCTCTACTCTTTCTCAAGCCACTTCTCAATGCACAATTAATCTTCTCCAAAAATGCACTCATGAAATGCCAACATGCAATGTTGCAAGAATTTAAGGTTTACTATTCATAATTCTCTTAGGCATTTCATCAAACAACTAGTGCGCATACATAAACGCTACTTTATCTATGGTTCTATCCCTCTCTTGAACCATTCAAAATGGGAGAAAACTCTCTCATCAAGCTATAATTCCTGTCACAACATAACACTTCCAAAGAGATTTCTCAATCTCCTCCAATTCCATTTCAAACTACATTCTCACCACACATCACACTTCTCATAATTGAAGTGTATTTAACAACCACAAAGCAATTCATCTCCATCTCAATTCTCAATAACATATCATCTAACATGCATACACAATTTCTATTAAATCTCTACTCAAAAGAGTTCTCAAATATCAACTTGGATTAGAATTTACTTACCTTGTAATGGAGAGATCTCACTAGCATTTTCCTTTCCTTTACAATGCTTGTCTCTTCTCTACCCTTTAAACAATAACACCATAAGATTTGAATACACAAATATATGCAAAACTTCACATCTAAAGCAAGAATCCTTACCTTAGGATGCCTTAGATTAATCTTCTACCTCAAACTACTCAAAAAGCCCTCTAAAATTCTTGAAAGGTTGAAGGGAAAGTTGAGAGGAAATAGAGAATGGAAGAGGCGGTGGAAGATGAAGAATGAAGGGTTCACTAAGCTTTATCCCTTTTTATCTTAAAATATCTTCATTCATTCCCATATTGCCCTTGCTCTTTCTTGAAAACTCTATCCTTGTCCTTTAAATCATTACAATCACACCCCCACTCTAACATATTCTCCATAAAATTTTCTTACAATTCACTCCTTACTCTTCATGCTAATTAAGGGTAGAAAGGTCATTTTATCCCTATGGAGAATTCTCTAGAAACCTCAATAAACTTTTCTACCATCCCGTCGCCGTAGCGAAGAACTTTTCGTTGCCCCAGCGAAAAATTACAGAATCGATACCGCAATTACAAAGCCAACATCGCCATGGCGAAGACTATTCTTCGCCCCGGCGAAGACCGAAATTCCAAACTTCACCAAAACTCAACCAAAATCAGCGTAAACACTTAACAAAACCAACTAAGGGCCAACCCACTGAAAATAACAACATACGAGCTCAAATAAGAACAAAGCAATAAACATTCAAACATACAAAATAATTTACTACGTACCTCAAGTGGGGCGTTACACGTCCCTTATGTATGGACGCCAGTCCATGTTCTTTGGATGGTCGCCTGCATTACATGGACTGGCGTCCATATTTGTTGAAAAAAATATTTTGTTTAATTAATATTAATGAATGGCTTGTCTAATATGCTTCATTTGTGAGCGCCAACATTTTTTTCTTCTCTTCTCCTTCGTCTTCGTCATTTGTTTTTCTTCTGTTCTTCGTCTGCGCCATTTGTTTTTCTTAGCTTCTCCTTCGTCTGCATGTTGTGATTCCTTGCTTCGACGCCGATTGCTTCCTCAACAACCAAGCACCAACAGCAATACCTTTTTTTATAGAGATAACCGAAAAACAAAAATAAATATCAAACCTTTCAAAGCTCAGAATTTTTTGTTAAGGTAAAGAATTTTTGACTTATTTTATATATTCATTTAGTTTCATATTCTGTTTTGGATTGAATATATGTTTGATAGATAATATTTGTTGGCGATTGTTGTGAACTAGATTCGTTAATGCGAAAACTGGTATTAGTTGTGGATGAAATAATAGAATATGGAAGAGTCTATTTTGCCTCGTTTCAATGATGTTGAGGTAAATTCTGTTTGAAACTTTTTTAAATGTGTTGTATTGTTTATTATGATGTGTTGTATTAGCACATTCTTATTTTCTTTATTATAAAACCATTGAATCAAGAAAATCAATGTGATGAATTAGAAGATACGAGATGTGCAAAGGAAGAAGTGGAGCCTCATATTGGAATGGTGTTTGATTCAGTTGATAGTTTGGTGAAGTATTACAGAAGGTATGAGAATAAAATGGGTTTTGAAGCAATAATACTTACGTCAAAGAAAGGAGATGATGGGGAGATGAGATACATGACAGTGGCGTGTTCTTATTATGGGAATGAGAGAAGTAAATGCAGAAATACCTTGAAAAAATAACCTGTTGCAAAAATAGATTGTAAGAGTCGGATTAGTGCAGCTTTGAATGGTGAATACAAATGGGAAATTAAATCAGTTGTGCTTGAACATAACCATGATCTTACAAGTCCGACAAAAAGAAGATATTTCAAGGTAAACTGAATGATACAAACTTTTGTGAAAATGAGGCTTAAAGTTAATGATCAGGCTAGGATTAGACAGTGTAAAAATTTTCAGTCATGTTCAGTTGAGGCAGGAGGTGTAGGGAATTTGACATTTCTACAAAAAGATTGTAGGAATTACATTGAAAAAGTTAGAAAGCTACGACTTGGAGTTGGAGATGCTTCGATAGTACTAGAGTATTTTATGAAAATGCAAAAGGAGAATTCAAATTTCTGGTACATGATTGATGTAGATGAAGAGAGTAGATTAAAGAATGTGCTATGGGTTGATGCTAGATGTAGAGCCGCATATAAAGATTTCGGTGATGTTGTGACCTTCGACACAATGTATCTGACGAACAAGTATGATATGCCATTTGTTGCTTTTATGGGGGTTGATCATCATGGACATTCGACATTGTTAGGTTATGGGTTAATTTCACATAAGGACACAGACACATTTATACGGCTATTTCATTCTTGGTTGAATGCATGGATGTTGCTCCTAATGGAATTATCACTGATCAAGATAAGGCCATGCAAAATGCAATTGAGATTGTTTTCCCGGATACAAGACATAGGTGGTGTTTGTGGCATATAATGAAGAAATTGCCTAAGAAGTTAAAAAGGTATAACGGATATGAAACTATATGTTAGAGTAGATGCTCTAGCGCCAATCAATTATTGTAGAATTGACTCTTTGTAATAATGTTCATTAATCAATAATAATAAAAGGCATTTTATTCTATATCGCGTAAATCATTATTATTGCAATATATACTGATATATGTCCTTAAAATGGTAGAACCATGACGAGGGTATCAAGTATTTCAAATCTTGATAGTGAGAACCCTATGAGCACATATGGTGGCCATTCTAGAAACGTCCGTAGCCCCAGTATTATTNTTTCAATAGAATTGGGGATTTCAGGAGACTTTGCTGGAATACTGAAAAGAGAAATACAAAGAAAAAATTGAATATTATATGTGAAAGATTTTGTGGTGATATATATATGAAGAAGAAATAATAATTACAGATTTACAGTTCATTAGCATGGCTTTATGCTTATTTTTAAGCAATAATTACAGTAAACTACAAACAAATTCAACTTCCAGAACTGCAGTCGCTTATTATAATCTTGTTTGTTCATTACAAAACAACAGCACTATTCTTTGATTATTCATTTATGAGTAATGCTGTATTTACATCATTCTTTTACACAATTTTTATTATATCATGATATAGTATATGCCACAACTATACAAATTCTTTTATAATATTAAAAATTAAAAATAATTAAAAATTTGTGTTGTTATGACATATGTTATATCATAATATAATGAAAATAGTATAAAAGAGTGGTGTAAATGTAGTATTACTCTTCATTTATTTGTACCAGAAAGAGAAGCAATTAAAAAAAAAAATGATAAAGGTTGGTGGGGTCTGAATATTAGGCAGATAGCCATCCACTTGATCTCATATGTTATTGGATTAGGTGTCGAGCATCTTGATTTTAACAAAAATGCTATATCCACCGAAAAGTTGCACTGAAAAATTGCACTGAAACACATGGAAGCCGCCACGTTGGACCGATTGAAAACAGACATCTCTATGGACAGGCATCCATATAATATGGACGCCCGTCCATAGAGATGGACGCCCGTCCATAGAGATGGACGCCCGTCCCCAGTTTGTAAAATTTTTTTATTATTTAAAATATTTTTTTAAAAATAATGTAAATATGGACGGCCGTCCCTAGTAGATGGAAGTCCATCTACTAGGGATGGCCGTCCAAATTACATGGACGCCAGTCCATCTACTAGGGACGGCCGTCCAAAGTAGTATAGACGGCCGTCCAAAGTAGTATGGACGGCTGTCTAAAATACATGGACTGGCGTCCATATTTGTTGAATTTTTTTTTAATTAATATTAATGAATGGCTTGTCTAATACGCTTCATTTTTAAGCGCCAAATTTTTTTCTTCTCTTCTCCTTCTCCTTCGTCTCCGTCATTTGTTTTTCAACAATTCTTCGTCTGCGTCATTTGGTTTTCTTAGCTTCTCCTTCGTTGCGTGTTGTGATTCCTTGACGTCGGTTGCTTCCTCAACAGCCAAGCACCAACAGCAATATCTCGTCCAAGCACCAGCAGCAATATCTCGTTTTACAGAGATAACCTTGAAACAAAAGTAAATACCAAAACTGTTAAAGCTAGGATTTGTTTGTTAAGGTAAAGAATTTTTGACTTATTTTATATATTCATTTTGTTTCCTATTCTATTTTAGATTGAATATATGTTTGATAGATAATATTTGTTGGTGATGGATTGAATACATGTTTGATAGATAATATTTGTTGGTGACAGTTGTGAACTAGATTCGTGAACGCAAAAACTGGTATTAGTTGTGCATGAAATAACTGAATATGGAAGAGTCCAGTTTGCCTCGTTTCAATGATGTTGAGGTAATGAGTTAGAAACTTTTTTAAATATGGGTGATTGTATTGTTATATGTTTGTTCACATTCTAATTTTCTTTATAAAACCATTGAATAGGAAGAAAATGAATGTGATGATGATTAGAGATACGGGATGTGCAGAGGAAGAAGTGGAGCCTCATTGGAATGGTTTGATCGTTGATTGTTGGTGAAGTATTACAGAATGTGGGGAATAAAATGGGTGTTTTGCAGCAATGATAAGCTCGTCAAAGAAGGAGATGATGGGGAGATGAGATTACGCTGAAGTGGCGGTTCTGTGTCTGGGAAGGAGAGAAGTAAATGCGAAATACATTGAAACAAAAAAAAACACCTGTTAGTTGCAAAAAACAGATTGTAAGAGTCGGATTAGGCACCGTAATGGTGAATGAATACAAATGGGAATTAAATCAGTTGTGCTTGAAATAACCATGATCTTACAAGTCTGACGAAAAGAAGATATTTCAAGGGGTAAACGAAACGATACAACCTTTGTGAAAAGGAGGCTTGAAGTTAAGATGATCAGGCTGGGATTAGACCGTGTAAAAATTTTTAGTTCAGTTCATATGTTGGCAAGGGAGCGGAGGTGTAGAGGATTGAACATTTCTACAAAAAGATTGTAGGAATTACATTGAAAAGTTAGAAGGCTATGACTTGGCGTTGGAGAGCTTCGGCAGTGCTGATATGTTGATAAGAGTTATGTTCATGAAAATTGCAACTGTATGATTATAATGACGGTTTTGGCGATTGAAGAATGTGTATGGGTTGATGCTAGATGTTGAGGGCCGCATATACGATTTTGGTGATGTTGTGACTTCGACACAAGTATTTGACGAACAAGTATGATATGGCCATTGCGGCTTTTGTGGTGGGTTGATCATCATGGACACGACATTTTAGGTTGTGGGTTAATTTTACATGAGGACAGCAGAGACATTTGTATGGCTGTTCGTCTGGTCTTGAATGCAAAGATGTTGCTCCTAAGGAAATTATCACTGATCAAGATAAGACCATGCCAAAATGCAATTGGGATTGTTTTCCCGGTACAAGACATAGGTGGTGTTGTGCATATAATGGAAGAAACTGCCTGAGAAGTTAAGAGGGTTAAAGAATATGAAAATATAAAGTTTACGTTACAAAATATGTGTATGATGTGGCACGGAAGAGTTTCGAAGAACGGTGGCACAATTATTGATGTGTTAACCTTCATGACGAATGAATGGTTATCTGGATTGATATAAAGAAAGAGTACGTCGGTGCCGCATTTCTTAAAGATATATTATGGGCAGGTATGTCTACTACCCAAGTAGTGAAAAGTATGCAGCATTTTCGATGGATATGTAAATTCCAAAACACATTGAAACAATTTGTGGGAAAAATATGATAATGCATGCGAGATAAAGTGGAAAAGGAGAGGGGGCGATAGTGATTTTAGATCTTCAAGTCTTAGATACCATGCATAACTAATACCCATTGAGAAACCATTTCAAAATGAATACACAACTGCAAAATTTAAAGAGTTTCAAGAAGAGATGCGAGGAAGAATTGTGTGAATTATCTTTTCTGAAAAAGTCCAATTCGTATATGACGAGTATTAGGTTTTAGAAGATGTTTGGTTTGGAGATAGTAATCGGCGTGTTCCCTTTTGGTTTACTTTGAAGAAATTTCAGTGATATTCGTGCCAATTGTCATTGTTTGAGTTCAAAGGGATTTATGCAGACATGCCATTATTATGTTGATTCATAAAAGGGTTTCACACATTCCAGATAATACATTCTACGGCGTTGGAGGGAAAAACATAAAGAAGATGTCATACGAAAATCAAGGTAAGTTATAATAGGTGGAGCACAAATGTTGAAGGACAGCGTTTTGAGAAGTGGTCTAATCTAATGGACAGTAGCTGATATGACATCAAACAATGAGGAGAGACTTAAAATTGATGAAATGATTACTGGAGTGAAAAAATCAGTTGGAGCAGAAGGAAAGTGAGGGAGGGTTTGGGTTAGTAAAGAGGGGGACAACTCCGCAAGAGAGGGAATAGTCTAATAATAGTCCACGGGTAGCTCGCAGCAAAGGTCGTCCTCCATGCAAAAGGAAAACAATCGAAGGTTGACAAAATTGTACGTAGGGCTAAAAATAAAAAATGCGGAAAACAAAGACTTGGTATGAGTTTTATACACCCATTCTGACATGATATTGTTTTTTTAAAGATTATTACATATTTGAAGTTATTATAATATTACTGATTATTAATGTGTTATGTACTTTATAGGAAAGAAATCATCAGCAGAGCGAAACAACATTACCGAAACTGTACTGGGAACTCAAGTATTGTCAAATGATAGTTGCTACTCAGGTATGTGTTATGTAGTTGGATAATTGTAAAAACCTTAAGTTTTCTAAAACATGTGCTAAATTGTGGTTATTAAACATTGACAGTTGTCCACTGGTCTGGTTTAGAATCTCGAAGCAAATGAATTTATGTCCTGGACAGGAAGATGTAAATGATGAACATGTTTCGTGGGAGAGATTTGATATGTTAACTGGTTGGAGCATTGTTGCATTGTATTCGGTAGAAATATTCACGTTGTGGTAATTTTGACGAATGCAGTTAGTTAGCTATATGCTGAATAAGGTGTTTGTTTTTATTCTTTTGTTGCGATTGGTAAGAGTAGACTGTTGGTTGTGGGGGGGAATTCAATAATAATAGAAATGGATAGATATATCTTATTCGGAATGTTTTCAGTATATATTATCGTTATATTTCATTTCAGATTATTCTACATTTCATTTCAAGATTTAGGGTTTGATATTTCTTTGGTATCAGTTGTTTGTGTTTTATTTTTCTGTTGCTGGTTGGGTAAGAATACATGTGATTGTAGGGTGTTGAATTCATATAATAACGTAATGTATAATTATCTATTCTGGATGTTTTCAGTATATATTATCTCACATTTATTTCAGATTATCTACATTTCATTTCAGATATACTGTGGCACATATAATCTTGTACATAACATTTATACAAAGACATTAACAGTCATATGAATTGGAGAGTTCAGCTAATTGAGATATTTTGAACATATTCTTGCACATACAGTTCAGTATTTGAACTACACATAATTACAATTAACATTCATAGTCCGTTCCCCAATTAATACCCAAATGTTGAGAAGATAGAGATTGTTCAGTAGTTCTTCATCCAAGTAGGGGGTGGAGGCTGACGGAGAAGCGAGGTGGTGACAATTTTTCATATGTTGGATATTTCTGTAATGCGTTCCCCAAGGATGTCAACCGTTTCTTCTATTCTTGATGCGAACGAGTTGAAATCACTTTGCAACTGATCTGTTGTTCCTGCATTTCCTCTCAATATGTGAAAAACTCTCTTCTTGAAACCTTTCGATCCGATCAATTCTGCTTACTATTTTGTCTAAGCTTTGAGAGACATTTCTTCACATTCTGAGAAGATCAGCTTCCATACTCGTTTCTTCTTTTCAGCACATAGACTCGTCCTTTATTTTACCCTTGGAACAGGGACACCTCCCTGCACCGTTGACTCTTCTCAATTCATCCCTAATCCAACAAACCATTCTTGACCACCTTCTTTTTAATCAAACCCATTTTAGACAATGGACATCCCCCACACAATTATTTGCAGAAAACGTTATCTTATTGGCTTCATCTAAAGGGGTGATTTAAAAACTTAACTTTGACATATTAGCGTAACAATCATCCCCAATAAATGTCACCTTTTTCTGCTTCAATCTCTCCCAACTTGTAATCAATAACTGAGCTGAATTTACTTGCTCCCTACTGCTGTTTCCATAACAATAAATCCTTCATGTCACATTTCCATTTGTCTCTTTCTGCCATTAAATGTGAATGTTAGAAATCTGTGAAAAACTCTCATGGCAGGATTTCTTAACTTCGTAGATTTACACCTTGTGGATGATAAACCCCTATTCAGAAACATCTGTCCAAGCTTGTTTGGAATCCCACGTTTTGGGTACGCTATCCAAACCTTCAAAATCAATCCTATCCAGTTTGCTAAGTCTTGGCCTCACTCCACAATTCTGATTCTTTAATCTAAAAAACATTGTATACGGCGGTAAATCATCAGTACTTGTCTCCACAACTTCCAAACTACTAAAAAACTCGTAAATCAAATGCTTGTATCCGTCATATGTAATACTCGCCAACTGCTCCCATTTCAAATTACGGATCCAACCATTAATCTCATCACCTAAACCCAAACTACTGAAAAATCCTATATCCAAACTTCTTCCAAGACAAATATCTCTTTTCGCCATCTCTTTGTATTGTTTTTTATGTTGCATGTCTTGAAATTGGACTCCAGATGACGAAGAGCCTCCAACCGGAGTGCTTGTGTTTTTTGCTCTTACCATTTTCTGCTTCCTTCTAAAACCCTGCAAAAAACATATCCATAAGTAATTCATGTTATATGACAAAACATATATGACATTAAACCAATATCACAAACACAAAACACATACAGCATACCCATATTAAGAGTTGTTTGATTTCTGTATGTGTTTGAATGGGATTTCTTTGGTTATGTGTTATATGATGCATGCAATGATGGCTTGGATTCCATGTGTTTATGAATTTTATGTCGATCGAAATTATACATGTAGTGGTGGCTGGTTTTATATGCGTTTATGGGTTGCATTTTTGTTGAATAAAAACATGAATTGGAGGCTGGAATTACGCGTTTATGGGTTACATTTTTGGCCAAATTATGCAGGTAAAGGTGGCTGGGATTTTATATTTAAAATCCCAGCCACCTTTACCTGCATAATTTGGCCAAAAATGTAGTCCAGAACCATGTAATTCCAACCTCCAATTCATGCTTCTGGACTGCATTTTTGGCCAAATTATGCAGGTAAAGGTGGCTGGGATTTGGCCAAAAATGCAGTCCAGAACCATGTAATTCCAGCCTCTAATTCATGCTTTTGGACTGCATTTTTGGCCAAATTATGCAGGTAAAGGTGGCTGGGATTTGGCCAAAAATGTAGTCCAGAACCATGTAATTCCAGCCTCCAATTCATGCTTTTATTCAACAAAAATGCAACCCATAAACGCATATAAAACCAGCGACCACTACATGTATAATTTCGGTCGACAAAAAATTCATAAACACATGAATCCAAGCCATCATTGCATACATCATATAACACATAACCAAAGAAATCCCATTCAAATAAAACTCCATTAAAGCAAGATGAGATTTAAAAAATATCAAGTGCTGGAGCATCCAGTAAGAACTGTTCAAGTGGCTGTACGTATCACCAAAGGGATGAATAGAAAATTAATTACAAAAAAAATGCATTAGCCAAGGAAATACAGTTATGGAATATGATGTACTAAATTGGGTTAAAGAAAGCGAAAGAAAACATAATGAGAAGAGTAGATTAATTTAGAATTTATCCAAAACCTACTGTGCAAAGTTTAGATTCAAAATGTAGGTCAGATCAACAAAGATGCCCACTACAGGTGATGGAGATAAGAATCTTAACAAAGTAAGAAGGTGCACTCTAAAAAGAGGAGAACAGAATGTAACTTTCTTTGAAGGTCCTCAAACAACTGAATAATTTAAACTTATTAAGAGTTTATTCAACTCGTCTTTCTTTGATTGAGTGTCTGCACTGCACAGCCACAGCCCCAGCCACAGCCACAGCCACAGACTTTTCTTTTCTTTTATTAGTTATTATCATAATGAAGTTAGGAATTTGAATGAGAAATAAGAGCATATAATTAAACCAAGAAAAAGTAAGCGTTATGAGAACCATAAGTAAGTCTTTTCTATTATTTTCTTCCTCCACTTTTCTCCATGGCAAAGTATGTGTTTCTTTACTAACATGACCAACATCCCATTTCCTACAGTGATGGCCCCTTCCTGTTTGGAATTATGGGCTCAAGACCTCTCTCTTTCTTTCTTGTCTATATCAATCGCAACAAACAGTCTCAGTTATTCAAGTTAAACAAGGCATAACAACATTTCAATCATTTATTTTTCCCTTTCAATTGGTCCCATACATGTATATATATTCTACCACCCAATTAAGTTGTCGAATAGGAAAAATGAATTCTAATTTCCTATTTATGTACAATAAGCCTAGCAACAAAAAAAACAAGGGCTCTACAACTGAGGATTCCTCCCTCTTCACAGCTCCCCTCACAATGTGGCAGCCTGAGGTCTCCCCCGAACACATAAGACCCAATAAATATATCTATCTATTAATAATCAACTATATAAAATATGAAACCCACACACCCCAGGAACCTGTGACCTATGACATTGTTCTGATGTTTATAATATACAAAAGCTCGATTGGTTAGTTTCAACAACTCATGATAAATGAAAAGATCCCTACCCTTCACTGATTGCATATAGCAGTTTCTTCTAAACACCCAAAAAAGAACACTTCTATTTGTCAATCACACAAACCAGTCCCACCAAATTGACTGGATTTCTCTTTATCAAATTAACTCCATTCAACACAAATGTAAATCCAACCACCATTCTCAAACATCAAAAAAAAAAAAAAAAAAAAAATTGAAAAAAAATTGAAAAACGGAAGTGTCTAATTACCGCGGCTGATTTGTTTTTTGAGATGAAGAAGACGATGAACCAGAGTGGCAGATGAGATGAAGAACCTGATGAACCAGAGCGCAGATGGAAGAAAGAAGAAGAAGACCGCTGCCCTTTTTTTGTTTTTTCAAACGCTTTCCCTAAACAACACCAAAAGTTTTAAATAAACCTAAAACTTTTTTAATTCTAATTTTTTATTTTAATTAGAGGTGGGACGGGCGTCCAAATATTTTTTTTTTTTAATTTTTAAACCAAATTATGGACGGGCGTCCATTCTATACGGACGCCCGTCCACACATTAGGGACGCCCGTCCACACATTAGGGATGCCCGTCCACAAATTGTGGACGGGCGTCCCAGATTTTTTTTAAATTTTTATATTTTATAAAAAGGACGGGCATCCATTATTTAATGGACGCCCGTCCAAAATTAAAGGATGGGCGTCCATTAACATATGAGCGCCCGTCCAATGTGTATGGATGGCCGTTCACTTCCCTAATTTTTTTTAATTTTTTTTATTTGTATTTAGCAATGGACGGGCGTCCTCTAAATCAGGACGTCCATCCGTAGTACATGGACCCCCGTCCATATAATATGGACAGGGGTCCATATTAGTGAACGACCATCCATATGTTATGGACGACCGTTCATTAGATAAAATTTAATAACGCTAAAACACGTTGGATGGTTCAGTCAGCACACACGTCAGCCGGTACAAAATTTCAGTGTAAAAACACCGGTGTCTGTAGCATTGTTGTGATTTTAAATTACTCCAGAAACATCCATCTTCTGTCTTTATCATTATGTTTGGTATCATTAAATTAAGAGTTGACAACTTTTTCCCACGCAAAAAATAGCGCACCAACATTTTCCCATCCCCACACTTTTAAAACACCATTTCACCACCCAAAAATTATATTCCTTTAACAATTTATATTGAATACATTATAAGGACGAAAATACCCCCAATCGTCGGCAACCACAACGCACCTCAACCAAATTTTGGCATGGGAAATCGACATAAAATTGACACCACTTTCCCCATTTTCCCTCTCTCCCCACCTGATTCCACCCGATTTTACGCCCATTGCCGCTAAGGTTCACGTTATTTCTCTTGCCGGATTTTGGCGATTTTCGACGACCAAAATAAAAATTGACACCACCCCTAGACTCACCATCAACCCCTTAACAAAACCCCCAACCTTTTGGCGCCTGATCACTCACCGTTCGCTAGCCACTACCTATTGTTAGTGTATGCCCTAGGAACCAATCGTGTCGTCGGTTCTAAGGTATTATGTTTTGTATATATATGTTAATGTATATATTTTGTATATACAGTACATTTTTATCTTATCAATAAAAGAAAGTGTTCTTATTTCACATGTGGTTTATTGCTTCATTTATATATATGTATTATATGTGAAATGTCCGGATGATACAAATCTTTAAAAGATCAAAATCATCAATGTATTCCCTACATAGATAATATTAATTGGGCAATAATATTATATAGTAGGTATGTTGAATGCCTCCATAGAATATCATATGATGGTGTTAGTGTGGGTGATTATAAAAGTTATATCACTAGGGCATTAGCATGGATAAACGGTTAGTGAACTGTTTATCGAATATGACCATTTATGATGAATCACATGGACATTTAAAATGTAGTAAATGATTCATCATAAGATCATACTAGTGTATTATTAATCCTTAGACCAGAGATATCATGGTTAGATTCTGCATAAATGCATATGGTTCATATGATGTATAAACACGAGGCTAATCATGTCATGTGTTAATAAGCCGATTTGACTATGTGTTGTTTATGTATGAGGACAAGTGATAGTCAAGATGGGATCTGTTGACTTGGTATAGATTGATATCAAGTTCCTAGACAAATGTCAAGATACATTGGAAAAGGGTCCGGCCGGCGTATATAAAATGTTATCTGAAAGCTTGTTTCATGGTGACACGTTCCATATGTATTGATTGTCAATTTGATATAAAATTAAGATAAGGATTTTGACATACCATGGATCCATTCTTAATTGGGATTAGACAATAGAAGGATTTGATTATACAACGCGCATGATTATAAAAGGGTTCGTTGGAGTATATCTTCATTGTGACTTAGGGGTTATGGAACATTGCTAGTTGTCTACCATAATCGGTGGAAGTTTTGTTCATAAAGAGTTATGACAAAACATATCAGAATAGACTATGATATTAAGCCCACAACTAGGCCACAGTAAACCTAAGAGGTCACACATAAAAAACTAAGGAGAATGAAGAAATAACCAACGAGAGTTGATTATCGAACGTTGACTAGCACCTACCAAGAGTAATAAAGTTATTTATATTATTATCATTGAATTAGATTCAATGGAGGATTATATTAGTTATTATGAATAATTTAAGAGTTAAATTGCTAATTGGAATTAAATGGAATTCTAATTCATAATTAATCATTTTCTTTATATTAAATTGAATTTAACAATGGGTTGTAATTTTAAACATATGAACAATTTAAGGGTTAAATTGTTATGTAAACAATTTAAGAGTTAAATTGTTAATTATGATTAAATGTTAATCCAATGTTATTATTTAAAGAAGTTTAATAACTTCATAATAATTATGAAATTATTTACAACTCCAAAACAATTATGGAATTGTTTAAGGAAGTCTAAAACAATTATGGAATTGTTTACAATGCTACATATATAAAGAAAATGATAAACCAATTTTAAGATAGAAATCAAAATTTTTTAGAACCCTAAATGTCTCTCTTGGCCTAATTCTTCTTTTATCTTAGTGTGGATACTCTTTTGTTTAATTTCTCTTGAAATTAAAAGTCTCTAAGGTTGCTAAGGGCTTAAGGTAACAAGTTATACCTTATTTGTTTTCAATTTAATTGAATTTTTTTTTGCAAAATATGAATATACATGTTATAGTATCACATACATCATTCTCTATGCATTCCATCTTTCATCTATTTGGTTGTTTCTCGATCTCACTGTTTCATGGCTAGATTCCAGCCGTTATTAACACCAGAAATCACCATTGTCACCACCATTCCAATCCCCATCCTCACCTCTTCAAAACCCCTACCTCCACTCGCCCTCCCATCTCGCCGTTTGCCGCCAGCGACCTGTGTAAAACCCCTCCTTAGTCAGGTACCCTTGAATATCTCTCAATGAGAATCCAGAGAATTCATGTCTGGGGAACGAGTTGTATCTAGAAAACATGTGGAAGAGTAATAATAATGTCCGAAACATTACTATAAGATGTACCGTAGGATCAAAATTTGTACCTTCAAAAATAAAAGTAAAAACTTAAATTCATTTGGGCATCAATCAATCAAAACATATTAATGTTATTTTCATTCATATGGTGGAAGCTTCAAAAAGGTGTTTCAAAAATATTTTTCATTTACATTATTTACATCAAGATAAAACGTCAGGATGACAATAAATTATCTCTCCTCATGCATAGCCTTGCTGTCTCCAGCATCCCTCGCTTCTGGATTACTTGTAAAACATTCAACCATGAAAGGGAGAGCGCTAATTACTCATTAAGGAATGATCCATTTAATACCAAGTATGTTATTTGACGTTCATTCAAACACATTCATTCACATACCACACCTCTTTTGCATCTAAGTATGGTTCTTTTTCTTTACTAACTCATATGTTTTTCATCATCTTCCCCAGGGTCATATAAAACATTAAGTGTACACATACAAAAAAATATGTAAATATAGTGCATACACATCACACGTCAAGACATAACATCTAAATATCATCTAACATGAGTACAAATCGTCTCATGATGTAAATAACATCATAACTCATGTAATGCAACTAAATGCATATGAATCATCCAACATCTAGCCGATCAAACTTTTCTTAGCATCTTAAGCACTTCATATCATCTAGTCTCAAATTCATCTAGAGCTCATATCACCGAGAGGCGTGCTTATGCGTTATTTAGAATCTAAAGCATATATTCATCTTTCCTGTCATCTAGCATCAAATTCATCTAGAGCTCATATCATTGAGAGACATGCTTACTCGTTATTTAGCATCTAAAGTATATATTCATCTTTCCTCAACCGGTATACTAGGATATGCTTACGTGTTTTCTATCCTATCTATATGCATCTCTAAAATTTTATGGCATTTAAATACATGTTTTAGTGAGCTTAATACTTTTGATTCATCTATGGATTATCAATCCATTTACATTACCTCTTGCTCACATTCATCATTTTGAAACATATATTACAATGCATCTTCATGCCATTTCATAACATTAATCATGCATTCGCATCCATGACCATGTATATCTTTCAAAGATCATCAAACTAATGGGTAAACATTAGTACATGTCTTAATTACAACAATACATTAATAATCAATTCATAATCATAAGAATTGATCATGTTAAATCTTAAACTTTAATAACTAGAAGTTTATTCTTCAGGCCATTTTCCATCCATTTCTCAAGTGAATTGGCTCTTGGCATAAACATAAAAGTTATAGGGCCATGTCTTAACTTTCTAATGCTTCAAGAATCATCTCATTTCGATTTTTATAAGTCAAGTTATGGTCAAAAAACTTAAGCATGTTTAACATAACTCCTAAAATTGCCAAATCCGAATTTTTCATATTAAACCATGCCATATCAACTTCTATTGACAATTAACAAATATGTCAACTTATGGAATTAAACCTCCCCTTAATAGTCTTTAACATCTTAAGGAAAGGGTAAAACTTCACTCCCATGATCATCCATCATTGCTGTAACATTGTAAGTTAATGCAAACAATACATCAATACTTCTAATAGCAACCATTCAACACCATGTGGCCTCCAATACTACAAGTTTTGCCATAATCAACATCAATAGTTCATTTTCTTCAATTAAACATAACAACTCATAAAACATAAGTGGCAATAACTTCATGTATAATGAATTCAAGGTAATAAATAACATTAATGAGTTCAACTACACGTGTCATCAACTAATTACATGCCTTAAAGCCTTAATTCAAGGTTTCATTAAAATCTACAAATCCTAGCATAACTCCTAAAGTCATGGGAGGTTCTTCCTTACCTTTTTAAAGAATTCCCCCACCAAATCTTTTACCTTTATCTTCTTTTACACCTTATTCCTACATATATAACATTATACCTTAACATCTGCCTCAAATCTTCAAATTACATCAAAACTAGGGTTTTTATTCCTTACCTTAAACCTTCAACTTGAAGATCCAAGGCTTCTATCTTCTTCTCCTTGAAAAATTATGCAAAACTCCTTTAAAACTTAGAGAGAGAAAGCTTGTTTCATAGAAGATTTGAGAGACAATGGAAGAAAGGTTGAAGAAATGATATCTCTTTTGGGTTGAACGAATTTCCTCTCATTTATAGGAAAATATTTCATTAATTTTCCAAAATTATGCTATTGGCAAATTATTTTAATTGTATAACTCATAAGTCCTTAATTTTTCATATAAGGGTATTTTGGTCATTTGACACCTAAGCATAATTATTACTTAATTAATGCAATTGAATGCAATTAAGTCTATTAATCCTTGACCTTTTCAATTCTTATCCATATTTTGCCCCTAATACCTGTTTATGGATAATTGATTCATACCTTTACAAATGAATTGACTATTTTGTCATTAGTTAGATTTTATGTTTTTTAACATAAAATTAACATCTAAATGACTATTTTGAGTTGGGAACATGCCTTTAACATCTTGGGTATTACAACCTGCCATTGTTGCCGCGAGACAGTCGCTTTTTTGCGACCCCAACCATCTGAAAACAACCTGATTTTACGACGATCGTCGCTAATAGGGCTAACGCCCTTAACAGTGAGTCGAATGGCGAGGTGGGGGATGATTTTCAGTGGAGAAAGTGGCTGGAAAAAGGTTGAGAAATTGCTAAAGACAGCTGGCATTTTAAGAGTGATTAAAGAAGTCAAAAGACCATCCTGCCCTCAATTTTGACTAACTTTTGATCATCCTGCCCTTCCTCACAATGAAAATTACTAATGGTGGGTAGTAAAATGGTATTTTAAAAGTGTGGCGATGGGAACATGTCAAATTTAACACTGTTTGACGAGCCGAGCAGCTCGCGAGCTGACTCGACTCGTCTAAAGTTCGTTAAAGACTCAGCTCCAAATTAGCCAAGTTAACTCATTTCGAACTTGCGGCTTGCGAGCCTGAGCTGGTTCGTATATGCAAGGTTACTTTAGTGACTTTTACAAACTATGGGGGAGTAAAACGCTATCTTCAATCTTAAAAATTGGTAAAAATAACATTTCACCCCAATGTAGTGAATGGAAAAACACGAAATAAGCCCCCCAAACCAAATTTCCCAAATTGAAAATAGAGTATGAAGTCTAAACCTTGAAATCCCTAAAATCATTTTTCCATAGAGTTGTGCAAAGGTATCATTATCAGCTGAAATTTCAGTAATTTCAGTATAAGAAATGAAGTTTGGCAACTTGAACCATCTAAATCTAATCTTCTTCAACAAAACCTTCTTTGTTTGACCAAAAATCCATGATTTAATTGGCAAAAATATAGTTTTAGCATTCGTGGGTGAATGGATCTAGAATGAGGATCTAGAGTGAGTCCAGTCCAAGAGGATATAAAGATAAGGGAAAAGAAAAATCAAGGGAATAATAATGGTGCACATAGATAAAGAAGAGAAGTAATTAGCAGAAGTTTAGAGAATAAGAAAAAGGAAGTTGTTTGTTTCTTCGTAAAGCTAGGGTTGAAGAAATTCGCACAAAAAAAATTGAAAGAAAAAGGAAGGTCAGAGGAAAATGAGGGTTGTGGAAGTTTTTCTCATTTGACTATCTTCAACCTCAAACACGAAACTAGGATTAAGAAGAGAAGATGTGATAAGAGCTTGAAAATACATGTTTTGTTAGTGATTCAATTGGATTATTTGTGAAAAAATGTGTTTTTATTGTGAAATTTGAGTTAATTATTTCATAAATACCTTTTATGAGATCTGGGGTGTATTTTGAGGTTAAAAACGATATTGGAATGAAGAAGAATGATTTCGATGGAATTCGTGATGAGTAGGAACAAACGGTGCAAGAATCGGAGTTGAAACGAGAAAGTTGTGACGCGTTAAAGATAAAACTTAAAACATGGAAATTTGTCAAGATGAGCATGCTTCGATGTTTTTATCATAACTTGAACTGTAGAAATCTGAATTCGATGATTCTTGTGGCATTGGACAGCTTATTCAGAGAGCTACAAGTTCATGTTGATGACTTCACTGCATTCTGAATATTCTAGACTTTTGGGACAGAAAGAACTATCATCGCGGTGACAGAAATGGTTTTGACAATTAATTCTTTCCTAATTAACCTCCAAACCCTGGCACTATAAATAAGGGTCTTTAATTAGTTTTTAGGGAGGTTAGAGAAGGAGAAAGAGCAGCTACTATTTTGAAGATCGGAATTCTTGCAGTTTTCGTTCACCAATTAAAGAAGTTTTTCTATTTTCTTTCTCGAACTCATGTTTGTCAATACAATGGTTGTTTTTATTACTGCAATTATGAACTAAATTCCTTTTTTAGGGCTAAAGATGTAACCCAATTTATGAATATGTGTTGACCTTATTGTTGTTAATTTTCATTTAGCATTAATTCTTAGTTTTATTACTGTGTATAATGCTTTCAATTCTTAAGGGCCTGAGAGTTGAATGATTTTATGAGTTAGGTTGAAATCGAGAGATGAAACCTGATTAGTCTAAGGTAATAAAACCATATATTGAGTGAACGCTAGAGATAGGTTACCGTGATCTTTGAGGCTCTGGTAAATTCCATAGAACTTAATGATCTCTTAGCTTCTAAATCCACTTTAGAGATATTTTGGGTTATTGCTTAAGAATTAATTTACTAATTATTCGAGAGAAAGTTAGTGAAACATTAGGGAGTTTAGCCTTTAGAATAAGCTTAATTAAGTTAGCAATAATTGTCAATGCATATGATTAAATTGGTGTAAAATATGTGTCCTAGGTTTAGTCATATTGATCTTTTTACCAAAATATTAATAAAATTTTTCTTTCGTTTAGTTTTAGTTTGTTTTATTTTTCATTAATTCATTCTTAAAATTTTGTTTTATCAAATAGTAATAAAATAGATTGGTTTGGTACTTTATAAGTAGTTCTCTTAAGATTTGATACTTGTTTACTCGAGCTTTACTATTTATGCAATTTCGTAGACTTACGAATAGCGTGTCAAGGTGCCTTTCATGAACATTTCAACTCACCTCTAGAGAGAGAAAGAAGAATTGCAAGTTTGACTTTCAAAAAAATCTGGGAAATTGTAATTATATATTAATATTATTAAGGAAAAATATATTAAATTAGGGATATGCTTAGAATATTCCCTAAATATGTGACGGATTTGCCCTGCTAAATCCTATAATCCTAGCACTACCCTAAGCAAGATAACAGCAACTTACAAATTCAATTCAATATTATATTATCGGCTCGGCTCGTGTAGGACTTAAAAAAACTCGGCTCAAGATAAGCCAAGTCAACTCAGCTTGAACTCGTTATACAATTCGAGTTTTGACCAAGCGCTGAAATCCAAAGCTTGATAAGCTTGGCTCGAACTCGAGCTCTAACCATTTGTATAGAGCCAAACTAATTAGCCAAATACTCAACTCGCTCGGCTCAATTACAGCCCTTTATGTCAGTAAACTATTTTTTGGGTGAGAAAAAGTCGTTAACTCTGAGAAGGTTTTGTATTAATTAAGATAAACCAACAGTGAAACCACTAAACCAGGGCATAAATCCCAGGAACCAAAACTGGGAATGGTTTTGCATCCTAGCTCGAAACAAAATCTAGCAACCGTATTGTCACAGCCGCCAATTCCATGTTTGTTTCGGAAGCTGTTTGGTTGAAAGAGGAAATTAAGCCAATAGAATCTCATTAATATAATACCTTAAATGTAAGTCTTTGTTTGTTTTCATGGGGTATAAATTGTTGTGTATGCCCTAGAACCAATCGTGTCATCGGTTCTGAGGCATTATGTTTTGTATATATATGTAATGTATATAGTTTGTATATACATTTTATCTCAATAAAGAAAGTGTTCTTATTTCACATGTGTTTATTGCTTCATTTATATATGTTATTACATGTGAATGTCCAGATGATACAATCTTTAGAAGATCAAAATCATCAAAGTATTCCCTACATAGGTAATATTAATTGGGAATAATATACATAGTAGACATGCTGAATGCCTCCTAGAATATCATGTGATGGTATTGGTGTGGGTGATTATAAAAGTTATATCACTAGGGCATTAGCATGATACGCGGTTAGTGAACGTTTATCGAATATGGCCATTTATGATGAATCACATGGACATTTAAAATGTAGTCAATGATTTATCATAAGATCATACTAGGGTATATATCTTTAGACCTGAGATACACGGTTGGATCTGCATAACGCATATGGTTCATATGGGTATAAACATGAGGCTAATCATGTCATGTGTTAATAAGCCGAATTGGCCATGTGTTGTTTATGTGTGAGGACAAGTGATAGTCAAGATGGGATCCGTTGACTTGGTAGATTGATATCAAGTTCCTAGACAAATGTCAGATATATTGGAAAAGGAAATCTCCGGCCGGGGTATATAAAATGTTACTGAAGGTTGTCATGGTGACATGTTCCGTATGTATTGTATTAAAATTAAGATAAGGATTTTGACATACCATGAATCCATTCTTAATTGGATTAGATACGAAGGATTTATTATACAACGTATATGATTGTAAAAGGTTCGTTGGAGTATATCTTCATTGTGACTTAGGGGTTATGGAGCATTGCTAGATGCCTACCATAATCATGGGAGTTTTGTTCATAAAGAGTTATGACAAAACATATCGAAATAGATTGTAATATTGGGCCCACGGCTAGGCCACAGTGAACCTAAGAGGTCACACATAAAAACTAAGGAGAATGGAGAAATAGCCAAGAGAGTTGATTATCCAAGGTTGGCTAACACCTACCGGTAATAAAGTTATTTATATGAACATTTTCTTTATATTAAATTGGATTTTACAAGGGGTTGTAATTGTAAACAATTAAGGGTTAATTGTTAGTAAACAATTTAAAGTTAATTGTAAATTGTGATTAAATGTTAATCCAATGTTATCATTTAAAGAAGTTTAACAACTTCATAACATTATGGAATTGTTTAAGAAGTCCAAAACAATTATTGAATTGTTTACAAGGATTCTTATATAAAGAAAATGATATATCAATTTTGTGTAGAGAAAAAAAAAATCTCTAAGAACCCTAAATCTCCCTCTGGTCAAATCTCTTCTTCCTTGGTGTGGATACTCTTTTGCTTAATTTCTCTTGAAATTAGAGTCTCCAAGGTTGCTAAGGGCTTAAGTAACATGTTCTACCTTGCTTATTTCAATTTATTGAAATTTATTTTTAAACTATGACTAACTTGTTTAGTATGATATGCTTGATTCTCCATGCACTATCTTTCAAATGGTATCAGAGCCAAGGATTTGATCCTTATTTGTCTAAAATTGGCCAAAAAGTTCATGTCATATGTTGAATAATGTTATGTATTTTTCCAAATTTTGATTTGTGAATGTTATGATAGCTTTCTTGTAAGAGTTGTAGATCCATGCATGTGTAGCCTTTATTGCCATAAAATTGTTTTTGACCTTTGGTTGCTTAGTAGAATTCGTACAAGAGATACCTTGTTTGAAATTTTTTTTTTCAATTAATTCTTATGAATTTTGTTTGAAGAACATGAAGGTTATGGCCAACACATCATATTTAATGGAAATTTTAGTGTTTGATTGAAGTTGGACAAATGAGTTTTGGTTAAAATGTTGCTTGTTCAATTTTATGGCTTGAATAAGATTCTTGATGGTTAGGACATTGTATGATGCTACTATGTCAATTTTGATGAAAATTGATGTTGTTCACATGATTTTGATTATGTGACATTTTGGCCATGACAAGTTTGGTAAATTAATTGTTGATTAATGAGCATACTTGTTTAGACAATTCAAATGAATGTTTTAATAGTATTAAAATGTTCATGGATCATGGAGATGTTTTTTGTTCATATGAGAAATAGTTGCATATTTTTTAGTAAGGTGCAAAAAGGGTTTTTTGATCTTGATTGGCATAATTTGTTATGTTATATTGTGTTTGTTAATATGTGATTTAATGGAATTAAAGGGTATAAGATAATTTGTCTTAAGAGTTAAGGGTAAAATTGTCTTTGTGCCAAAAACATGGAAAGTAGTGTGAACACAATTTAATTGTTAATTATGTGTTTGATAAGATTAATTAGATTAGTGTATATTATATGACATGTGTCTTATAAGATAAGCATGTTTAATTGTTAGTCTATGCGTTTGATAAGATTCAATGCCATGTGTCTTATAGATAAGGGTTGAATAATTGCTTATTTAGTAAATGTTCATTATACCCTAAAGTTTAATAAATTGTTTTTAATTTTGCTTATTGATGGGCAATGTTGAATATATTAATATATGAGATATGTGTGTTATATCAACATAATGCATTTTGTCATGTTTCATAACAGTAATGCTATATTGAAGCATGCAATATGCTGTATGTTTTATGCTATTAATTATGCCATTGATATAGTTAAGTTTTAATATTTATATGAAGTGTTGAAACTTAATTTATGACATGACATTTAGTTTTGGTTTGTAGTTTGGGGGTTTATGTTTTATATTTGTTGATACATATTATGAATATGTATAGGGTAGATATTAAAACATTAACCTAAAATTAAAACCTAAACTTTAAATCTCCCTAGTTAAAATATTAAGTCTATGCCTTCCATTATGAGTCCTTAATTCTTTGCCATAAAATTAGAGATCCCAAGATTTCTATTATGTGGGGATGCTAATTTATGACTTAGAATTTATTGTCTTAGTTCTTGGTAGAATTCATATTGTACCCAAGATTTCTATTATGTGAGGGTATAATAGGAATTCTATTTTAAGAAAGCATAATGGGTCGGATTTAACTAGTGTGGTACCAAGATTTCTATTATGTGAGGTATCTGAAACTAGAGGCAAGAAAATGAATCATAGCTTATATGTAGATAAAAGGAAATGTTTCCTACTTATTGAATTTAATAGACCAAGATTTCTATTATGTGAGGTTTATGAAATTTGATAAGAATTTGATTCCCCACTAGAAATTTTAATCCAGCAAAATTTCCGAATCTTTATCCGGAAGTATAGGTTTGAATAAATAGTGGAGCTAATTAGATTAGCAGAAAAGATTATTATATATAACAACACTCATAATTTTTTTTAATTTTCTTGCAGCATCTCTCATAAGATATAAAATAGTGAAAGATGATAATCTACTGTTGAAAATCCTGGATGACAAGAACAAGTTAGTTGGCCATAGTAATTTCAATGATTGGCTAGGAAACTGAAAAAATATTGAATTCAGAAACGCAGCCTATTTTTAGAAACACCCCTGCCTGAACCTCCTCCTTCTGATGCTCCTTCTGATAGCATAATGAATATAAAAATGGAAGAAAGATGAACTTAAGCTCGCTCTTATATGTTAGCATCGATGAGTGACAAGCTTCAGAGAAAGTGTGAAAAGATGAAAAATGCTAATGAAATTTACCTCGCGTTACAAGAGTTGTATCGTGAGAATTCGAGGATAAGGCAATATGAATTAAGTTCAACTTTATTTGGAATGAAGTTGAAAGAAGACGTGTCACCAGAAGACATGTCATGAAATGATTAACATTCTGGGGCAATTACATGCCATGAGAATTGAAATGGCCGGATACCCTCAAGGAGGATTTGGTTCTCCAACTCTCCCCATTTCACACCTTTCATCAATAATTATCATCTCAATGGATTGAGAGAAAACTTCCTGATTTGTTGAATGAGATTCAATAGTTTTATGATCAGGAAAGAAAAGGCAAAAGGCAGGAGGTTGTAAGTATGACTTCTTCCAGTAAGACAAAGAAGAAAAAGCCAATGAAATCTCAAAAGAAATTGGGAACAAGACCCAAGGGAAAGGGATTTAAGAACAAGGCTGCTCCTCAAGCCAATAAATCTAATGAAAGGGCCAATGCTTTTGGTGTAAAGAAGTGGCACTGGAGAGGAATTGTCCTCTTTATCTAGAAAGTCTTAAGAAGGCTAAAGCTCTTCGCATGCGAAGACTGGATCAAGTATGTCCCAATGCTATGTCATTGAATTGAATTAAATGTTAGTTCAAATAATTCAACCTGGATATTGGATTCAGCTGCTACTTCACATATTGTGTTTGTTGCAGGATCTGCAGAATAGTTCTGCTCTAGCAAAAGATCAAGTCTGTTAAGAATGGCAAATGGAACAAATGTTGCTGCCGAAGCCATGGGAACATGTAGTTTGAGGCTTCCTCAGGACACATTTTGTATTTGTAGAATGTCCTGTATTTTGCTAAAGCCACTAGAAATAAATTTCTGTTTCTGTATATGTAAATATGGTTACAGTGTCAATAGAAATGAATGTTTGTTTATTTTGGAAATAAACTTGTTGGCAAAGCTATCAATATAAATGGTTTGTATGTGCTGGAATTAATTGGGCATAGCAATGAATTCCATAACTAATAACAAACTCGGAATGAAATTAATCCTAAATTACTTTGGCATCATAGATTAGGTCATATAGGAGACAGAAGAATAAACTAGTTAGGAGAAAGTGGACTTTTAAGTTCACTGGGTTCAGAACCTTATCCGACCTCTGAATCTTGTCTTCAAGGAAAAATGACCAAGTCACCTTTAAGAGTAAAGGGGAAAGGGCCAAAGAATTGCTGGAATTATACATACAGATGTATGTGACCATTTAATGAAATGGCCAGAGGAGGTTTTCACTACTTTATTACCTTTACTGATGATTATTCAAGGTATGGGTATTTGTTTTAATGAAATACAAATCAGAATCTTTTGAAAATTCAAGAAATTTAAGAATGAAGTAGAGAAACAAACTGGAAAGAGTTATTAAAATTCTACGATCAGATCGTGGAGGTGATACTTGAGTACCGAATTTCGAGATTTTCTAAAAGAAAATGGGATTAATCACATTAACTCCTCCATTTACACCACACACAATGGTGTATCTGAAAAGAGAAATCGTACTTTATTGGATATGGTGCGATCGATGATGACTTTTACGGACTTGCCGATTTACTTGTGGGGGTATGCCTTACAAACAGCAGTGCATATTTTAAATAGAGACCCATCTAAATCAGTCCAGAAAACACCATATGAAGTGTGGTATGGCAAACCACCTAGCCTTAACTATTTAAGGTCTAGGGTTGTCCAGCTTTTGTCAAGTTGTTAAAACAGACAAGTTGGACGTAAGATCTGAAAAAGGTTGATTTATGGTTATCCTAAAGAAAGTTTAGGATATTATTTTACTTCCCTACTGATCAAAGAATTTCAATCAGTAGAAATGCACATTTCCTTGAAAGAATTCTAGAAAGAGGGTGTGGGAAGAAAAATTGAACTCAATAATTTTTTGAAGAGTCTCAAATCGATCATACTCAGATAGGTGGACCAGATCAAAACCTTCAACGCATTAACAATGTTCCAGCCCATAAATCTTCTAGAATCTCGACCCCAGAGGGATATTATGGCTTTTTACATGAAAAAGTTTTTAAATCTTTTTCAGTGGGAGAAGTTGATCATGGAGATGATCCTAAACTTATGAAGAGGCGATATTAGATGTCGATTCTAGAAGATGGCTAGAAGCAATGAATTCTGAATAGAATCCATGTACACTAATCAAGTTTGACACTTATTGATCCTCCAGAAGGAATAGTTCCTATTGGTTGTAAATGGGTTTTCAAGAGAAAGGTTGGAGCAGATGGAAGGTAGAGCCTATAAGGCTAGACGGTGGCGAAAGGTTATACTCAGAAATAAGGGTTGGATTAGAGGAAACTTCTCACCAGTTGCAATGCTTAAATCCATCAGAATCATGCTACTATAGCAGCACACTATGATTATGAAATTGGCAAATGGATGTCAAGACCACATTCCTCAATGGATTTATTGAGGAAAACATATATATGCAACAACCTGAAGGTTTTGTATCCAATGCTGAGAGATATAAAGTGTGCAAATTGCATAGATCTATTTATGGATTAAACAAGCTTCCAGAAGCTGGAATACTGATTTGATGAAACAATCAAAACTTTTGGTTTCATAAAGAATCTGGATGAACCATGTGTATACAAGTGGGTAAAAGATCATGTCATGATTTCCTCATATATATGTAGATGACATATATAATGGGAAATGATTGGCTGATGACTGAAGTTAAGATGTGGTTGTCAAAAGCTTTCTCAATGAAAGATTTGGGAAGCAAATACATCCTAGGAATTCGCATCTATAGAAATAGAGCGAAAGGATTGATAGGGTTATCTCAGAGCATGTATATAGAGAAAATGTTGAAAAAGTTCAACATGTAAGACTCCAAAGAGGTTTTTGCCTTGCGGCCATGGACTACATCTTTCTAAGGATATGAGTCCTAAGACTGATCAGGAGCGACAGCGGATACATAATATACCCTACGCTTCAGCCGTGGCAGTCTTATGTACGCAATGCTATGTACAAGGCCTGATATAGCTTATGTGTAAAGTATTGAGCAGATATCAATCAAATCCGAGAGAAAACATTGGTCATAGTTAAAACAATCTTAAGTACTTGAGAAGGACTAAATATTAATACTGAGTTATGGAGGTTCAGAATTGAAATCCAAGGATACTCAGATTCTGATTTTCAATCAGATGTGGATGATAGAAAGTCTACATCCGGATTCATCTTTACATGTAATGGAGGAGCAGTTAGTTGGAAAAGTTCCAAACAGTCGACCATGCCGACTCCACTACAGAAGCTGAATATATTGCTGCTTCAAAGCAGCAAAAGAAGGTGTGTGGATACGCAAATTTGTAGCTGAACTTGACGTGGTTCCGAACTGAGTTATCCGATAACCTTGTTTTGCAATAATAATGGTGCTATTGCACAACAAAAGAACCAGAGCACACCAAAATCAAAACATATTCAGCGTAAATATCATTTTGAGAGAGCTTGTTGAAGCTGGAAATTTTGGTGCAGAAAACACCTTCAGCGGATACGTAGCTGATCCACTTACTAAAGCGATGACACAGAAGCAATTAGATCATCATCTTGAGAAGATAGGTATATAGATACCACAATGATTGGCTCTAGTCAAGTGGGAGTTTTGTTAGTGTATGCCCTAGGAACCAATCGTGTCATCGGTTCTGAAGCATTATGTTTGTATATATTAGTTATGTTATTAGTTTATATATACTTTTATCTTATCAATAAAAGAAAGTGTTCTTATTTCACATGTGGTTTTTGCTTCATTATATATAGTATACATGTGAAATGTCCAGATGATACAAATCTTTAGAAGATCAAAATCACAAAGTATTCCCTACATAGGTAATATTATTGGGCAATAATATTACATAGTAGGCATGCTGATGCCTCCTGAATATCATGTGTGGTATTGTGTGGGTGATATAAAAGTTATATCACTAGGGCACTAGCATGGATACGCGGGTTAGTGAACTGTTTATCGAATATGGCCATTTATGATGAATCACATGGACATTTAAATGTAGTCAATGATTTATCATAAGATCATACTAGGTATTATTAATCCTTAGACCTGAGATATCACGGTTGGATTCTGCATAAAAGCATATGGTTCATATGATGTAAAACATCAGGCTATCATGCCATGTGTAATAAGCCGAATTGGCCATGTGTTGTTTATGTTGAGGACAAGTGATAGTCAGATGGGATCCGTTGACTTGGTATAGATTGATACAAGTTCCTAGACAAATGTCAAGATACATTGGAAAAGGAAATCTCCGACCGGGGTATATAAATGTTACATGAAAGGTTGTTTCATGGTGACATGTTCCGTATGTATTGTATTAAATTAAGTAAGGATTTTGACATACCATGAATCCATTCTTAATTGGGATTAAATAACGGAAGGATTTGATTATACAACGTATATGATTGTAAAGATTCGTTGGAGTATATCTTCATTGTATAGGGTTATGGAGCATTGCTAGATGTCTATCATAATTAGTGGGAGTTTTGTTCATAAAGAGTTATGACAAAACATATCGAAATAGATTGTGATATTGGGCTCAGGCTAGGCCACAGTGAACCTAAGAGGTCACACATAAAACTAAGGAGAATGGAGAAATAGCCAAAGAGGTTGATTATCCAAGGTTGGCTAGCACCTACCAAGGGTAATAAAGTTATTTATATGAAACATTTCTTATTAAATTGGATTTTACAAGGGTTGTAATTGTAACAATTTAAGGGTTAAATGTTATGTAAACAATTTAAGAGTTAAATTGTAAATTGTGATTAAATGTTAATCCAATGTTATCATTTAAAGAAGTTTAACAATTTCATAATAATTATGAATTGTTTAAGGAAGTCCAAACAATTATTGAATTGTTTACAAGGATTCCTATATAAAGAAAATGATATATCAATTTTTGTGTAGAGAAAAAAAATCTCTAAGAACCCTAATCTCCCTCTTGGTCAAATCTCTTCTCCCTTTTGTGGATACTCTTTTGCTTAATTTCTCTTGAAATTAAGAGTCTCCAAGGTTGCTAAGGGCTTAAGGTAACATGTTCTACCTTGCTTATTTCAATTTGATTGAAATTTATTTTTAAGCTATGACTATACTTGTTATAGTATGATATGCTTGATTCTCCATGCATCTATCTTTCATAAATATCCCCCCAAAGTAGAACCATTACCCACCAAGAGCAAATACTACTAAATGGGTGTTTGTCTAAGCTTATAAGCTGGTTAAACTAGCTTATAAGCTCTAAAATTAAGCTGATATGTTTGTTTATAACTTTTTTTAGCTTATAAGTTGAGCTTATAAGCCAAAAAAAATAAGTTGGGGGGAGGTACTTTTTTTTTTTTTTTTCTTATAAACACTCTGCTTATAAGTTAGTTCGACCAAGTATATTATTACATTATCATTGTTTAATTTTAAAATTCCATAATATACCCTTATTTAATGTAGTACCCTTTCTAGTCATTTTATAATAAAATATACTTATAAGCCATATTTTACCAAACACGTCAACTACTTATCAGCCATTTATAAGTAATTTAACCAAACACGTAATTACTTAAAATTTCAAATGCTTATAAGCTAAAATTAGCTTATAAGACTTGTTAATTATAAGCTAATTTTCTTATAAGCTACAAACACCCCCTAAAGCTTATAAAAATTTGCCCAAAATTTAATCTTTCAACTCTGTGTTTCGTTGTCAATTTCGAAGTATAGGAAGAGATGGCATGCACTGCTGGTCAGGTCATACGCTGCAAAGGTACATTGTTTTGATCATTTTACGTTTCTAAAGTTCAAGAGTTTATGATTCATGAGTTTCCTCTATTATATATATATATTTTTTTTTTCCTTAGCAACTAATGAGTTTTATATCATTTTATGTAGCTGCTGTGGCGTGGGAAGCTGGAAAGCCATTGGTAATTGAAGAAGTGGAGGTGGCTTCTCCACAAGCAAAAGAAGTTCGTTTGAAGATCCTCTACACTTCCCTTTGTCATACCGATGTTTACTTCTGGGAAGCCAAGGTAAATATCTTCACAATTTTGTAAACAAAAACACTTTGTAGTGACTTGTATACACTCTGAATTCATCAAAATGATATCTTTTTTTTTTTTTTTTAACTATTTTTATTTCTCAGGGGCAAAATCCTCTATTTCCTAGAATTTACAGCCATAAGGCTAGAGGGTATGTGAACTTTTATATTTGTGCACCATTTCAAATATCTGAATGTACATTTCGTTCATGCATATGCTAATTTGATTCTGTATGGTGATTATTGGTGAATAGGATTGTGGAGAGTGTTGGTGAGGGGGTGACTGATCTCAAACCGGGGGATCATGTGCTCCCTGTGTTCACTGAGGAATGCAAAGGCTGTGCTCATTGTAAGTCTGAAGAGAGCAACATGTGTGATCTTCTTAGGATCAACACTGATAGGGGTGTTATGCTCAATGATGGTAAATCAAGATTCTCCATCAATGGCAAACCAATTTACCATTTTGTTGGCACATCAACTTTTAGTGAGTACACAGTGGTCCATGTTGGTTGTGTTGCCGAGATCAACCCCTTGGCTCCTCTTGACAAAGTTTGTGTTCTCAGCTATGGAATTTCAACAGGTACAGAAACATGGGAATATTTTTTTCTTTTATTCCAGTAAAACTCAATTCTTTGCTGAATTGGTTATGAATTAATTTTTGTTCTTTTTTATTAGGTCTTGGTGCCACTCTTAATGTTGCAAAACCTTTAAAAGGGTCAATAGTTGCTATCTTTGGCTTGGGTGCCGTGGGGCTTGCTGTGAGTATTTTTACTGCCCATATGAATTGTTTTAGTGTCTTTCACTAAAATTTTCAATGACCATATGAAATTTATGTTTGTTACATTCGATTAGGCTGCTGAAGGAGCAAGGATTGCTGGGGCTTCTAGGATTATTGGTGTTGATTTGAATTCAAATAGATTTAAAGAAGGTAAACTATCTGTTTCTTACAATATATAACTATAACTAAGAGTTAAAATCTATCAGTGAAAGAACCATTGCTTGCTACAGTTCTGAGATTTTACTTTGTTTTTTCAGCAAAGAAGTTTGGAGTGACTGAATTTGTGAACCCAAAAGATCACAAGAAACCAGTTCAAGAGGTTTGTCTCTAGATTCTTTTTCCTCATATTCCTACTAGTGTTCACATTAATATTTCTGATCTAATATCTGATAATGATCTAAACAATTATCCTGCACATTGCTGAAATACTAGGTGATTGCTGAGATTACCAATGGAGGAGTAGACAGAAGCGTTGAATGTACTGGAAATGTTGACCCCTTGATTTCTGCATTTGAATGTGTCCATGATGTAAGTTCATAAAGTTCACATCCCTCAAATACTAGGTGATTGCTGAGATTACCAATGGAGGAGTAGACAAAAGCGTTGAATGTACTGGAAATGTTAACGCCATGATTTCTGCATTTGAATGTGTCCATGATGTAAGTTCATAAAGTTCACATCCCTCCTACATCAAACTAAATTTAGCATGAACTATTAGTCCAAACATGTTTATTTTAGAATGCTAATGAGCAATAAAATTTAATCTCAGGGTTGGGGTGTTGCTGTTCTTGTGGGGGTTCCTCATAAAGATGCTGTGTTCAAGACTCACCCTATGAATTTACTGAATGAAAGAACACTCAAGGGCACATTCTTTGGAAACTACAAGCCCCGTTCTGACCTTCCCTCTGTGGTTGAAAAATATATGACCAAGGTATGCAAACTAATTCGAAATCAACCGGTTTTAAACTAACTTTCAACATGGGAAAATTTAAATGCTTACTAAAATTATGCATACGCACATATTAATTCCATGTAAAA
Source organism: Pistacia vera (assembly GCF_008641045.1). Taxonomy (NCBI): domain Eukaryota; kingdom Viridiplantae; phylum Streptophyta; class Magnoliopsida; order Sapindales; family Anacardiaceae; genus Pistacia; species Pistacia vera. The sequence goes on along the minus strand of NW_022196349.1, from coordinate 272,997 downwards.
TGTTGCAGGAGCTTGAAGTGGAAAAGTTCATCACCCATTCAGTTCCATTCTCTGAGATCAACAAGGCATTTGAGTACATGCTTAAAGGCGAAGGCCTTTGATGCATCATCCGTATGGAAGAGTAGGATTTGGTTGTAGAAAGCAAGAGTTTCTTGAATTGGCACATAAATAAACGTCGTCTTTATGACAATGTGTATATGCATATTAAGTACTTGTGGTAAATGTTGGTGTGTATTCAGTTGCATTCTTTACTGGAAAAGAGAATATGTGAATGTATTCAGTTCAGGCCCGGCTCAAGGGGTAGGCAGTCTCACCTAAAGTTTGACAAAATAACAAGTTTGTACTTCTAGTTTTATATATTCTAATTTACACCCCTAAATTAATACATTGAATTATTTTAACAATAAAAGCCTAAAATATCCATTTACATGTCTCAAATTATTCTACCCCAATTCCATCCCAAAATTTGACATTCACATAAATCATCTCCACCCCTCTTCCACTGTCAGCCGTTTGAAGTTGATTCCGATCAATTTTCTCACCAAAATTGACTAGAATCATCACTTTATCATTTCCCAAGTGTTTTTTCAACTTTGATAGCCCTCGATTTAGCCGATTTCTTACAAATCTCATAACCCAACTCCACCGTGCACGACAGCTATTTTTGGCCTTTTCAGCATGTACCTGACGTTGTTGGCCTTCCCTGACATCACAATTTTCCTCCACCCAAGGATCTCACCAAAATCCCTATCATACCTCATATGTTTACTCCGTCAATCACCAACCACTGATACCTTTCGGGTTATGACTTCTCAAGCCTTTTCTAGCCAATCCGGGTATTGGAAATTACCTATTTCACCACCCATCGCTTCTCCAACATCTGCTCTCCAAAACCCCCCACCAACCTAACCCCGTTAGTCTGCCAATCACCGTCCACTTCTCTTAGTGATTTTGCATCTCAAAAGGCAAGAAAATAAATTTGAAATAATTTTTTAATATATGCTTATATTATTAGAAGGCCCCCAAAGTAATTATTGCCTAGGATCACAAATGCTCTTAAGACGGCCCTGATTCAATTGTTCAAATTTCATCTTTATACAATAAAACTTTGGTTAGGAGATTGATTGAGGGAACATTATGAAATTCTCTAATACACTCAATATTCTTAGGCTTTTTGCTAAATTAGAAATGGAATGTGCAAGTTTGCAGTCAATCCTGGCTAGCTAATATAGTGGAAGCAAACCGTTGTCATTTTTTATTCAAAATGTGTCTAGGTATCTTAAAAATTGCTGGCTAAAACAACTTCACCTATGGCTGAAAGAGACTTTGGGACAATCTCTTATTGTAAAGCAAATTTCAGCACCTCAAATAGTATTAGAACATAATTGAACACTAGATTTCATATAAGAAAAAATATGGTTTTTTTTTTTTTCTTTGTTTTGGATGACCGGGGTGTTCGGGCCAATTTACGCACACCTTAATTAGTCTCTGAGACCTATTGAATACCTTACAAGCCCAATAATCCAAGGTCAACCACAAATGTAATTGATGATTTCAAGGTTTGAATCCAAGAAATCAATGAAAGAAGTAAATCTCATTGACCATCAGGCTAACCCTTTGGGGTTAAATGAAAAAAAAAAAAAAAAAAAAAAGGTCTTTTGCATGCAAGAAAATGTTCATGTGTGACAACAGATTCTCTAAGAATTTTTTAGTACCTTAGCATCTCATAGTTTCTTAACACCATTTCATTTATATCACTTAATTTTCAACCATATGATCTAAGTTTGAATAAAATGGATAGCTATAAATGAAACAAACATACTATTTTTGACGTGCCGATCTGTTATGCCTAAAAAGTCACATTGATGTCAACTCAATAAGTGCCTAAAAGACAAATTGTACTTCATGTCAAGCCCATACCGCCTCAAATATATCTTATACCAACCCTATCTCATTTTAAGGGAAGAACGGATGAGAGTTGTCTATGTGTCAAGGCAACTTACAAAACACTCATTACATTGACCTCAAAGGTGTATAAATTTGCACTTCTCTTCATGAAAGAAGGGGTTGGACATATGAGAGCTAGGCATAGATTTGAGCTTCATTATTTTTCTCTATAAACAAAGTATTTCTCCATCTTTGTATACTTTATGGGCAATATCATAGAATAGCCAAAGAAAATAAAATAACAGTGAATGTAGGATTTGCTTTAAGCATCCAAACCACTACAAAAACCTATCTTGTCAGTCTATTATTTATTTTTTCTGCAACATATATAATCTCAGCTCCATATTCAAATCTCTTGGATCCATCATGTGTAATTTCTAAGACTCTCCTAGCACTTTGCACGTGCGAGTTGTTGGTGTCCAAAATCAAGCATCAACAGTTTGGTGGCCCATGCAGGTCTCAAACCTGCGTCCAAGTTCCCTGAGGGTGTGGTCAGATTGCATATCGCACGCATCAGAGTTCTTCGACCACGTGGTCAGATCGTAGATCACACGCATCAGAGTTCTCCTACCGCATGACCAGATTGCAGATCTCACGCTGCACGCATCAAAGTTCTCTGATCGCGTGGCTAGATTGTAGATCGCATGCATTAGAGTTCTCAGATCATATGGCCAGATCGCTGATCGCACGCATCAGAGTTCTCAGATCGCGTGGCTGGATCGCTGATCGCACACTTAGATCATCTTAATCTTCAGTTTCAAATCGCTGATCTTTAGCTCTCCGATCGCTTGGCCAAATTGCTGATCGCACGCGTCAGAGTTCTCCGATCGCATGGCCAGATCCCAGAGCGCATGCATCAGAGTTCTCTGACATCGTGGCCAGATCGCAGATCGCACGTGTCAAAGTTCTCCGACCGCAAGGCCAAATCGCAAATCGCACGCGTTAGAGTTCTCCGATCGCATGGCCAGATCGCAGATTGCATGCATCAAAGTTCTCAAATCGCGTGGCCAGATTACTGATTGCATGCATCAGAGTTCTCAGAGCTCATGGCCAAATCGATGATCGCACGGATCAAAGTTCTCAGATCGCGTGGCCGGATCGCTGATCGCATGCTTAGATCGGCTTGATCTTCAACTTCAGATTGCTGATCTTTAGCTCTCTGATCGTGTGGCCGGATCGCTAATCGCACGCTCAGATCATCCTAATCTTCAGCTTCAGATCGTTGATGTTTAGCTCTCTGATCGCATGGCCAGATCGCTGATCGCATGCTTAGATTATCAGGATCGCGCGTTCAAGATCGTTGAGATCACGCGTTCAGATCACATGCCTCAGACTCTCAAGTCGAGCTCCTATCAAATCGCAATCAGCTCCTAACTCTCAGATCGCGATCAGCTCCTAGCTTTCAAATCGCGATCAGCTCTTAGCTTTGACGTTGTGAATAGCTTCAGGTCGTGTTCTCAACTCTCAGATCGCGATCAGTTCTCAAATTGCGACCAGTTGCCAACGTTAGAAAAAATGCGTAGAAAACTCAAAATAGCCCCGAAACATGCCAAAACAGTGGATCTTGGCCTCAAAAATTGCCCTAACTAGGTTCCCCAATTTCCACGACGTAGAGCGTGGAACAAGCTTTCCGTGGATATCTTACGGGCTCCAAAACTCCTCCCGAATCAAAAGTTATGGCTGTTTTAAGTTAGCTTATCCGTTTAAGGCCTCTAAGCCGTGCATTTGGGCTTCTGACGCTAGCTCCCTCTAGGAATTCATCTATTGGACCTTTCATGTCAGTAACCAGATTGCGCTCAGCTTCGGATCACTCCAAGATTTCAGATCGCAGTCCTAGCTCTCAGTACCCGATCGCGCCAGGCATAGTTCGAGCTCTTCAGTTCGAGACTGCAGCCTACAATGCGACAGCCATTCAGATCAAAGACCTAAGTTTTTGATGCACGATTACGCACTCCAAAAACTGGGGGGGGGGGGTTATTATGCCTAAAAAGTCATACTGATGTCAGCTGAATAAATGCCTAAAAGACAAATTGTACTTCCTGTCAAGCCCATACCGCCTCAAAGATATCTTATACCAACCCTATCTTATTTTAAGAGAAGAACGAATGAGAGTTGTCCATGTGTCAAGGAAACTTACAAAACACTCATTACATTGACCTTAGAGGTATATAAATTGGCACTTCTCTTCACGAAAGAGGGGGTTGGACATATGAGAGCTAGGCATAAATTTGAGCTTTATTATTTCTCTCTGAAAAACAAAGTATTTCTCCATCTTTGTATGCCTTACGGGCAATATCATAGAAATAGCTAGAGAAAATAAAATAACAGTAGATGTAGGATTTGCTTTAAGCATCTGAACCACTATAAAAACCTCTCTTGTCAGTTTATTATTTATGTTTTCTGCAACATATATAATCTCAGCTCCATATTCAAATCTCACAGATCCATCACGTGTAATTTCTAAGACTCTCTTAGCACTTTGCACATGCAAGTCGTTGGTGTCTAAAATCAAGCATCAACATGATCGTTTCTATTCCAATAATAAAGTTGTTTCTCTTCCATCATCCTACCTATTTTTGCAAACTCAAAACGAGCTAATCAACCTCAATTCTTGCTACAACTCGTTTCACTGAGACTTTCTTGTGATGCATTGATAAATTATACAATATTTTGTGTGTTTTTAACACGATACATGAGTTAACGACTTTTTCCCACTCGAACAAAAGTTTAATGACATTTTTCCACCCTCATACATTTCAAATATCAATAATACTGTATTTACAAAGAAATCTTACAAAGATTTCCATACAAAGTGATGTGGTAAAAAATAAATGGAAGAGTGAAACAAAAAGTCAAACTCATTATATTCACTCTTCCATTCATTTTTTATCACATCACTTTGTTTGGAGATCTTTGTAAGATTTCTTTGTAAATGTAGTATTACTATTAAAATATTACTTTATTACTTAAAAGCACAATTTTGTTAGTAACTTTTGTTGTGAATAAGGGCAAGATGGTCAAAAGTCTGTTATAAGTGAGGGCAGAATGGTTGACAAACATTTTGCATCTGAAATCAAAAATTAAAATTCGAAAAGATAGTGAACGACAGATGGCATCGATTCACGACCAAAGAACGGTGAGTAATCAAGTACAAGGGTTTGAGGGGTTTCGAAAAGGGAAGACGAAGGTTGAAAGTGTGGTGGAAAATTGGATTTTGGTTGCCGGAATCAGGAGGAATCGACGCAAAAATAGTGAAACCCTAGGTTGGTTGAGAGCTGCAAACGACGTGCAATTGGAGTTAAGAAGGTTGGGGTTTTGGAGATGGGGGCTGATGAGTTGATTAGTGGTCTCAAAAGGGATTTCCAACACTTGAATCGACCGGGAAATGGCAAGAATCATGCGAACCAACTGTGTGCTTTTTCGGTCGATTCTGTTACCAAAAATCGTCTCTGTCACCACCAATTGACTCCCTTGATCTTCCTCTCCAAAAGCCCCAACATTCTTGACCCCATTTCTCACCAATCGCCGGTGATTGAAGCCTTCCCACCCTAGGGTTTTCGAGTTTTGATTGATTAATTGGGTTTGACTCATTCAGTTTTTATATTTGTTGGGTTGAAAGACGATTGAGGAATATTTATTTATAGAATTTGTGGTTTGTTTGTTGATTTTTTGGTCGTCGACATTCCCCAACACCCGCAACAATTGTTGGCAATGGAAGAAGTTAAGAAGAGAAGAAAAAGAGTAAATCATTGTATTTCCACCAAACTAGAGTGAAACATAATGTTTGGATAGTAAAGGGGAATTTTAAAAGTTTTAGGGTAGGAAAGTGTCATTAAGTTCCTTTTTTTTTTTTTTTTTTTTTTTGGGGTGGCAAAAAATTGTTAACTCCACGGTATACTAAATACAGTTTACTACTTTGAAAATCTAATCCGCCTATAGTTTTAGAAAGGGACAAGGACATTTTCCCACCCAAGGTTTAGCAAAATAACCCTTTCCCACCCATCAAGTTTCAAAATGACACTTCTCACCCTTCGTTAAGTTATTTTAGTGTTTTCTGTTAATATTTGATTGAAAAGACGAAAAATGCCCTTAAATAATTTATTTCTTAATTAGTTTGTTATAAATTAAAATTTAGTTAGGTCAAAGTCTTTATTCGATTATTTATTAGTCTAAGTGTAAAGATACGTTTTTTTCTTTGTTTATTTAATTAATTAGAAATATTTTTTTCTATGTTAATTAGTAAAAGTAAAAAACATTATAAATTTAGTAGATTATTAAATAATAGTGATGGGATATTGATGACATTATAAATAAATATTAAGGTCATTTAACTTTAAACAATTTTATAGCATTACTCCTAACTTTTTGGGTGGGACTACCTATTTTCTCTTTTTTGATTTTTGGCTAATTAAAAATAATAAAAAATTTATAAAGTAAAATATTTAAGGTTATTTTCATTTTTTCAGTAAAATATAAACGGAAAACATAACAAAACATAACGAATGGTGGGCAAGTATCATTTTGAAACTTGATGCGTGGGAAAAGGGGATTCGCCAAACCTTGGGTGGGGTCTAATTTATCCAATTGGCATCCATCTTCACTTTTAAAATACTCTAGAAACATCGTAACCTTTCATCTTTATATTAGTCTTGATCAAAAAAAGAATAAACCAACACTGAAACCACTAAACCAGGGACTTATAAATTCCAGGAACCAAAATCTGGGAATGCTATTGTCACAGCCGCCAATTGCCTGTTGTTTTCAGAAACTGTTTTAGTTGAAAAGTCTAAATTAAGCCAATAAGAATCTCATTAATATAACTCTTTGTTTGCTTTCATGGGGTATAAATATCCCCTCAAACTGGATCTGGAACCATTACCCACCAAGAGAAAAAGAGTCCTAAAGCTTATAAAAAATTTAATCTTTCAGTTCTGTGTTTAATCTGTTCTTAATTTCAAAGTCTAAGAAAATAAAATGGCATGCACTGGTGGTCAGGTCATTCGCTGCAAAGGTAGATTGTTTTGTTCTTTTACATAAATAAAGTTCAAGAATTTATGTTTAATGTGGACTCAAGTTTGGATTTTTATGTGTCTCAGTTATCACTCGTTATTGTAACTAATGAGTTTTTTTTTTTTTTTTTTTCTTTTATGTTAGCTGCTGTGGCGTGGGAAGCTGGGAAGCCATTGGTGATTGAAGAAGTGGAGGTGGCTCCTCCACAAGCAAATGAAGTTCGTTTGAAGATCCTCTACACTTCCCTTTGTCATACCGATGTTTACTTCTGGGAAGCCAAAGTAAATATCTTCACAATTTTATAAACAAGAACGCTTTGTAGCGACTTGTATACACTCTGAATTCATCAAAATGATATCTTTTTTTTTTTTTTTTTTTTTTTTAATTTCTCAGGGGCAGAATCCTTTATTTCCTAGAATCTATGGCCATGAGGCTGGAGGGTATGTGAACTTTTATATTTGTGCATCATTTTAAATATCTGAGTGTACATTTCGTTCATGCATATGCTGATTTGATTCTGTATGGTGTTTATTGGTGAATAGGATTGTGGAGAGTGTTGGTGAGGGGGTGACTGATCTCAAACCGGAGGATCATGTGCTCCCTGTGTTCACCGGGGAATGCAAAAATTGTGCTCACTGTAAGTCTGAAGAGAGCAACATGTGTGATCTTCTCAGGATCAACACTGACAGGGGTGTTATGCTCAATGATGGAAAATCAAGATTCTCCATCAATGGCAAACCAATTTACCATTTTGTTGGCACATCAACCTTTAGTGAGTACACTGTGGTTCATGTTGGTTGTGTTGCCAAGATCAATCCTTTGGCTCCTCTTGACAAAGTCTGTGTTCTCAGCTGTGGAATTTCAACGGGTACTGAAACAGGATTTTTTTTTTTTTTTTTTTTAATTACTGTAAAACTCAATTCTTTGTTGAATTGGTGATGAATTGATGCTTCTTGTTGTTTAATAGGCCTTGGCGCCACTCTTAATGTTGCAAAACCTCCAAAAGGTTCTACGGTTGCTATATTCGGATTGGGTGCTGTTGGCCTAGCTGTGAGTATCTTTATCTGCCATATGAACAGTTGAGTTGTTTTCTCCACATTTTTCAATTGACCATCTGAATGTTATGTTGGTTCCATTTGATTAGGCTGCTGAAGGAGCCAGAATTGCTGGTGCTTCTCGGATAATTGGTGTTGATTTGAACTCGAATAGATTTGAAGAAGGTAAACTGTCTGTTTTCTTCTAAGTGTTATCATGTTTGCATTGACTATAACTATAACAAAGTGTTAATCTGTTAGTGAAAGAACCTTTGTTTGCTATAGTTCTGAAATTTTACTTCGCTTTTTCAGCAAAGAGGTTTGGAGTGACTGAATTTGTGAACCCAAAAGACCACAAGAAACCAGTTCAAGAGGTTTGTCTCCGGATTCTTTTCCCTTTTTTTTGTACTAGTGTTGACAATAATATATCTGATCTTGCATCTGATAATTTTCTAAACAATTAGCCTACACATTGCTGACTTACTAGGTGATTGCTGAAATTACCAATGGAGGAGTGGACCGAAGCGTTGAATGTACTGGAAATGTTGATGCCATGATTTCTGCATTCGAATGTGTCCATGATGTAAGTTCACCAAATTCACAATAGACAAATATTAGCATCAACAATTTGTCCAAACATGTTTTTCCTTCTAGAACACTAATGAGCCAATAAATTTTATCACAGGGTTGGGGGGTTGCTGTTCTAGTGGGGGTTCCTCACAAAGATGCTGTGTTCAAGACTCACCCTATGAATTTACTGAATGAAAGAACACTCAAGGGCACATTCTTTGGAAACTACAAGCCCCGTTCTGACCTTCCCTCTGTGGTTGAAAAATATATGACCAAGGTATGCAAACTATTCGAATTCAACCGGTTTTAAAGTAACTTTCAACATGGGAAAATTTAAATGCTTACTAAAATTATGCATACGCACATATTAATTCCATGAAAAATGTTGCAGGAGCTTGAAGTGGAAAAGTTCATCACCCATTCAGTTCCATTCTCTGAGATCAACAAGGCATTTGAGTACATGCTTAGAGGCGAAGGCCTTCGATGCATCATCCGTATGGAAGAGTAGAATTTGGTTGAAGAAAGCAAGAGTTTCTTGAATTGGCACATAAATTAAATGTCTGATAAAAGTAATTATGTTGATCTCTGGTGCATCCAGTTGCCTGTAAAACTGAGTATCTCAATGTCTTCAGGTGCCCAACTCTGGCTTATTATTAATATAAAATCAACTGTCAACATTTTCAACAGTTTCATTCCACTCGTTAACTCAGAAATTTAGAGCCTATTTAAATATATTATTTTGTTTTGAAAAGAAGTTTAAAAAAAAGAGTATCTAAAAACAATTTTTAGATACAATCTTAAAAATTAATTCAAAATTAAAAAACAATTAAAAGAAGTTTGTCACAGTTTTCTTCTATTTTAAATCTGAAAACAACATTTGAATATCATATCAAACATATTTGCAAATATTAAAAATGTTAAATTATAACACGTTTTAAAATATGAATTATATTTTAGTTTTTAAAATTTATTTATGTGTCATAGATCAAACAAACCCTTTGCAAGTTTAATATATGCAGGCGACACCAAAACAAGAAATTAGTAAAAGAAATTGGGATTATATGACTTAGAACTTTTAATAATAAAATTGCTCACTTATTTAATTTATAGAAACCCACCTTTTGTAGGCCTCTAAATTACAACATTCATTTTGTTTGAAATCCAAGGATTAAAAATCACAATCTGGAACTGGTTCTGGCATCGCCTGAGGTATATTTTATTTATTTATACACTTTACTTCAAAACCTGATGGAATTCAGCAATTAATTGTTTACTTTGTGAAGGAAAAAAATAACTTGAAATGAGAGGGAGCTTTCATTATTGATTGGAAATCCTCAAAATTAAGCATCAAGAACAATAATATACACTATGAATTTTAGTTTACTGCCATGTTAATGGCCTATCATGGTTGTGCTAATTTTGCTAATATAACCATGTCTAATATCTTAACATCCAGTGTGTCATCTACTTTTACAATTCCATCCGTACCATCCACACCAATTAATTTCCCAGTCGCACCACGCAGTGCACCACCCATGATCTTGATCTTGTCATTTTTCCTCGGCGCAACTATTTCAATTTCTGTGGGAAGGGCCGAAATTGTATCACCATTACCACTCGACCCAAGCACCACTCTACAAGATCCATCCTGGAACACAAACCACCAGAGTTAACAAACATGTACATAACCAAGCATTATTCTCCGAAATGCTAGTTAATCTGTGCATGTAATTGCTATATATATCACAACATATGGAATCAAGTTATTCTAATATATGTGAAAATTGATTGAGCTAATCCCTTCAACTGATAAACAGCAGCACAGCTCTCTGATAAGCTTTACGCTTTTAGTGAACTCACTATTGCAGATTCAAATAACAAAACTGAAAGCCAGATAGATGCCTTGAATCTGAACTTTTAACCATCAAAAACTATTTTTGAGGTAACTCACAAACAAATGTTAATAATGAGAAGAAAGGAAAACCATAAACTCCTCTTGGCTTATGGAGGACTTCCCAATAATAACTAACTGCCTAAGCATTCATCTTAGGATCAGTGTTAAATAATGTGTAGACAGAAGCAAAAATATAAACAAAGAGTGTTACTGGAATACATACCGGAAGCACTTCTCGGATAACTCCCATGCCAGAGTCCTCCCCTGACTTCCGTACATTAACCAAGATGTCTGGCATGAACCATGGACCTTCATTGTCTGATCCTGCAATTTAGTAAAAACGTTTAAAACCCTAAAGTCAACTTCTCCCAATATAAACTCAAAAGTTCTCAACAAGACAACTTCCCCAATAAAAAAATTAAAAAAACAAGACTTCAAACATTTATTACTTGCATGGAGGAGTGTAATGCCTAGGAAGGCAGAGTTAACACTTTGTTTAGCATATGAAGTATCTAGAGCCAAATGCTTCAATTTGATTTATAGGAAACTAAATAGCTCCTTAGCCAAGCAACATGAACTGAATACATCAACTTAAGGACCTCATCAGTTTCTTTTGAAATGATGCACCTTTAAAACCAGTTACTTGGTCACCCAATAATAAATGATTGTTATAAGATCTTTGCTGAGGTTGATTTAATTCTTAAGGGATGGGTATAAGCATAAAAAGACTACCCAAAAAAGGAAGGATCACTTTTATTCCCATCTGAAATTAATGAGCAATTTTAGCATGCAGACTGTTTTGAGTTTTGACTGACATGTCAAGATTGGCAACTTAATAAAAACCTCACATAAAGTATATTGTGGACTAGAATACAAATCAAATAATTAAAGAAAGAATATGCAAGTAGAAATCTAATCTTCACATCCCACAATTTTATACTTGCAAAGGAAGGGAAGAACCAATGATTGTACCTATAACAGGAGACATAGCATCCAGACCACCAGTTCCTGGTGTCATTGGTTGCCCTCCAGGAGTACCAGGAAGATAGGAGGCTGAGTTCGGTGTCATAGGCTGCCCACCTGGAGTAGATGGCAGGTAAGGACTTGGAGCATTGGCTGCAACAAGCACTTAACTTTAATTAAATGTACACTAAGAAAAAACATAAATTACTGAAACAAATTAAAAATAGCAAAATGATAAACAAACTACCATAGGCAGAACTGCTATCTCGTGGTGTTCCAGCTTCACTATAGTTGCCACCCGGAGTACTAGCCCAGCCTGAACCAGGTGTCGGTGCTTCATAAGCACGTGAAGGTGGACTTCCTGGCTGGAAGAAAACAGCAGCGCTTTTAATTTACAAACAAAGAATAAAATAATATCTATATCTTGTGGCCAGGACCAAATTATAAAGATCCCCAACCTGATATTGTGGACTGGTTCCCCAGGAAGCAGGGTTTCCCTCCTCCCAATTATCCCTGTTTGTTATCATGACAATTCCAAAGATCATCCATTAGTGAAAAAAAATATACTGATGTAGGAGAAATAGGATTAATTTTAGATTTAGTATTTTTAGTTTTATTTCAACCATGAGATGAAGTGGAAGTAGAAGATGAAGTGGAAGCTCATGTTGAAGTTGAAGCCGAGCAAGGGGAGAAGAATAATATCTTGAGATTGACTTGAAGCATTAGCTAAGCAATTTCAACCCTCTTGTGAATTCACTAGGGATTCTTTCATAGTCTACAGATCCTATATGAGTTCGTGTTACATCAAGATTGTTTTCTTTGCCTTATGTTGCCATGAGGAATGAACTCTATCCCATGCCTATGCAAGATCAGCTATGGTGTTATCTTATTTGTTGGAAATATCTGCTTGGTTCATTTTCTTTTAAGCAGGGGAGAATTCATGTAGGAGAAATAGGATTAGTATTTTTAGAGTTTTATTTCAATTATGAAAGTCTTTTTATTTCAATGTTTCAATGTTTAATTAGAGGATTAGACTGTTTATATGAAATCTTTTCTATATTCTTGTTGCTCTTCTTATTCTATTCGATATTTGTCTAGTTTCTCCCTGTTTTTCTATAATTCTTTGTTTATTTTCTAATTCTTCTTTATTTATGCCTTATTCTTCTCCCCCCTCCATCACATAGACTGCCTGAAAAACTTTAAGTGCTATAAACAACTCTCAATAGAATTGAGTACTCATAAACCATTTAAATACAATGAATATTAAGGTGTAGAATATGTTAACAATTCTACATATATTTAAAGTTACTATGCACACAAATTTCTTCTTCATTAAAAGTGATGAATCCTTTCAACCCCAGATGCATTTTCAGGTGGTTTTTTATACTGTAAATTGTGTTACAACAAGGTGACATGTTGATATTTGGACTTATTAAATTGACAAAAAAGGAAAAACCATTCAGAGACCAAAACCCACACAGTATATCTCTAAAATTTGAGCGAGAGAATGCTAATCCATTTTAACATTGTTTTCAACATGTAAAATCCTAAGAGATAAAGTACAAAAAATAGATAAAGGAGAAGGCAGAAATTGGTCAGATTTTAAGGCAAACCTTGGTGGACTCATTGGTGTGTAAGGATTCCATGCTCGGTCACGCATTGGCGTCCTCATGCCATCGTGAATTGGCGTTGCTGCAAGATAAATTAATGAAATAATTAAAGAAATTTAATACGCTAGCCAATGATTAATACATCCAAATTCTACAGAAAAATGGTAGATCAAGAAGATTTAGAAGACAATACCTGCAGCATCTCTCATTGGAGTGCTGTACGGATGCAGTGGAGTTCGTGAAGGATGCATTGGAGTTTCACTTCCCATACCATAACGAGGAGCATCACTGGCAAAGCACAATCAGATATTGAATTAGACTTCCAAAATTATGACAATATAAAACAACTTCAGACATCACTTTTACGTACCGGTACGGTGTTGAAACAACCACATTGTCAGAGATATAACTCCGATCAACTGCAAATAAAACAGTTGTTAATTGTCCATACAGATAACCATGAAAAAGAAATAAGATCAGGTTTCCCCACATGAGCAGCAACTTGCCTGTAACAACCTTCATTTGTGACTCCAACTCAACACGAACTGATTGTCCCTTAATTTCTACAACCCGCCCACGGTAGCCCTTGAAAGGGCCTTGGCGAATTTTTACTGTGGTTCCAATAAGAGGATCATGCCCTCCTCTTCCACCTCTATGCCTTCCCCCATCTGAAACATTCAAGTAGAAGGTGAAAAAATATTCCACTGTACTTTGACCCAAAAAGTACCAACTCAGTAAGAAAAAGTCCACTGATGATAAAATTTGTTAAACAAGCAAGTAATTATCATCAAGAACCATACAATCATTTTGATGGCCTCCTCTAGACAATCTCCTTGGGGACTGGGGTACACGAGGTGGAGGTCTATGATTATTAAATCTAAAGGCATCACCCTGAAAGATTTTGAAACACAAGTGAGCTAAAAACTGCCAAAAAAATTGTAACCAAAACATTACTTTAATGAATATAGTAAGAGCATAAAAGGCTTACATTTCTATCACCATTGCCACGTGATCCACCCACAACAGTACAAGAACTGGATTTAGCACATATAAAGCCAGCATGCTCAAGATGATGGCGATCATAGATGAACAAAATTCCTCTATATATGTGTTCTACAGGACCTTGCTTGCCCTAACACGGTAAAATGGGGAAACATGTTAACTACATACTCTACAGTAATAGCAATACAAATCAAATGAGAGATGAGAATCCTACTTTGCATGGACCCTCAAGGATCCTAACAACATCTTTCACTGAGACAGTATTCTTATTCTTATCTTGCACATTAGACTTTTTTTCAATCTTGTATTTTATTTCTCTCAATTTAACTAGAGCAACCTCTGGTCTATCAGGAACTCCCTTCAAAACCTGGAAAAAATGTAACATGCTTAGAAAGTTCAAAAGAGAATAGCTGCTTAGCTTTTAAGAAAGATCACTGACCTGAAATGCTTCACTTTCCACACGTATGATAACACCAAAGCTATTGTTACTGCACCAAGATAAAACAAGCAAATTAGACACAAATGAAAAATTGATTAACAATCATTTGATTCATCAACAAGCAAGAGCATACTCCAATAGCACAAGATCATGAAGCTCATAGTCCCCAATTTTTGTTACACCAGTAGTAACCTCAGAGCTCTCCACAACATCATCGGCAAACACCCGGATCTGAAGAGAACAGATATATTATTATTATTTTTAAATACATTTCATCCAAACAGTTATCTGAAGACAGGAGTTCGCTTCTCACATGTTCCTTGGTAGTATCAGATAGAATGATCAGAACATGCTGTTCAACCTTTACAACCATGCCAGTAGCACCTTCCTGAGTCCCGGAGACAACTTTCACATGATTCCCAGGTTCAAAGTACTTGCATAGTTCTTTTTGATTGAGAGCAAGTGTTTTCTGTACAAAGCCAGCCATATAAAGACCAATTGATTTCCAGTAAGCAGAAGAATTATTATCCCACACATAGTAGACAACTAATTTTGAAAAATAACTAGAAAAAAAGATAACAGGGTATCCAATAAAATTCTTACAGGAAGTCCTTTCATTTCTGGTCTGATATGCACATTCTCTTCATCAACCTTCTCAACCCATCCTTTCAAATTTTTGAGATCTCCCTTGATGACAATAACTGCATCACCCTTCATAAAATGCCCTTTCTTTCTGTTTGCAAATAAAGTTGAAAGACTAGCCATATCACTTTCTCCATTCTCTCCGGGTGTCCGGAATTTTTCAAGTTCATCAAAAGTTGGTTTAATGTTCGCTGCGCTAATTGATTTTGTCGACACTGTTTTGTACAAAAATCCATCTTTGAACAGCATACCCCCAATATTCTCAAAATAATCACCTGTGATTTGATCTCGTCTACGCTCTACACGTATATGCAATTCCCTGACATAAATCAGAAAACAATGGGCTCAAAAAGCAATGAATTAGGCTACAAATACATTTGAAATTTGATGATTTAGAAAGGATACAATTAACAATACCTGGCTTCATCAACATTCATAAAACGTGGAGGAGGGACAAATGCCTTTTTCTTTGGGGCGTCCCTACCTTCCTGTGCCCAAAAAAGAGATTGTCATTATAAACAGCATATACCAACAACTATTGCAAGAAAAGTCCACATAAAACCAAAAAAAATGAAAACGAACAATACCAAGTATATTTATGCAACCAATATGAGAACTTCCCTTTTTTTTCCTTCTTTTCTTCTTTTTTTTTTTTTTTTAATAAGAAACTATAAACTTTGTATTAAGTTAGAAAAAGGTGAACAGATACAATTGTCGACTAAGTTCCCACAAAGAATCAAAAATCTACTAGATGGGAAAAATAAACTGTCATAGCTAAGGCCATTATTGGACTAAATTCAGAATGTGTTGACTCACTCATACACAAGAAGGACCCAGATCAACCATTATACCAATCAAAGAGAAATAACCCAAAACATAGGTAACAAATATCATACCAACTTATTGGCAAGAGCCTGCAAATCTATTCTTGGGATTAATTTCACTGTTACTCTCTGTCGCACATTGTCCACATCAACTACCTATAAAGCACAAAAACTAAAGATTAGAAAAATCTAATTGAGCAAGAATGTCACAATATAGGGTGCTGATCATACTTTAGCAAGGTCCCCCTTGTAACTTCCGAGCTTCATTCTGACCCAAGTATCCCTAGAAAGGTCAATTGCTTTGCTTTCAACTGAAAGAACATCAGTCATTTCTCTTATAGGAACGAGCATTACTTTCTGGGAATATATATTTCGGAGACCCTTGCATGCCTGATGCAGAAGCCAATCAATGATAGATCAAACTTCAATAACATCACACCTTTAAAACAGAACAAGTTCACAAGCAAATAAGATATACCTCCTTCACATGGGCTTCTTTATCTGCTTCAACGTATATGTAGTTTTTCAGGTGATCAAGTGCAACAGCAGACCTAATCTGCAGCTCAGCTCCTTTATCTATATACTTTTGCATTAGACAGACAGCAGCCTCTCGTTCACGGCCAATCTAACATAAATTAACACAGTTAAATTAACATATACATGATATAACTCCCAACCCAAACCTTCAGTGGACATGAATAAGAAAATAATAATAGAAATGAAACATGCATCAACTTAAACCTTAACAGAATTATAATCATACCGCACATTTAACCATCCACAGCTTTGGATCCCTAACAGATGGCAAAAGTGCTTGCTGCTCCACATCTGTGGTCTCCTCATCATATTCTGTGTGACTTGACCTTGCATATCTTGCCTGAATTCTTCTCTCAAGATCTTCAACATCTTCTGCCTCATCCTCCCGAGGTAGCAGTGGACGACGATGAATCCCTCTACCATCCACTTCATCAGGTAGGTCAGCTCCACCATCAACTATGAAGTCTGCATTTTCCATGACAAATTAATCGGCAATGTCAGAAAAAAGAAGGAATAAGCTGGTTGAAATCTAGAATCAACAGAAACAGCCAAACTTCAGTGTATGCACAAGAGAAGTGAAATTATAATTATTAATGTCTACTAGTAATACAAACAAAAAATGGCTTAAGTGCCTGAAAGAGACACGACTTCTAATTTCATTTTCAGAATACAAAAACCTAATAGTGTACTTGCATTACTGTCATCTATAAAATCTAAATGGACGAAGCACCAAACAGCTGAAATGTCAGAACCATAAAAGTAGTTATCCAATAATTCTGATGAAAACATTTACCAATAAATGGAAGGATGTAAACATAAAAAAAAAACACACCCAAAAGGGCATTAAGCATCATGAACAATTTTGAGGACCAAATAGCTTCTTGATGATAAAAGAATCAACAGATATAGAATCAAGAGTCCAAGATACGGCTACTACAACATGCACCTGTAACCAATACATAAAGTTAAGTACATTGACCTATATATTGAGGCTAATGAAAAATAAACAAGTCAATTGTAGTTGTAAGAGGAAGAACCCTAAGAAAAATATTCACATTATAAATCCACCACTCCACAAGTCAATGAGGATTATGCCATTCAAGTTGTAAATCAAATGACAGAACACGTATATGCTTAAGTACTGTCTATACACACAGATCTTTCTCTTCTTCTATAAGATGAAGAGAATGAGTTTTATCCATTACACTACTTAATCAGCCATAACTATCTATAAGCCATTAAAATTGCAGACTCAATTCCAATACTTATTTAAATAAATATTTTGCACTTCATTTCTGAAGACATGACTCAAGGAACTTCAACTCTGAACTCCATTTCTAAAGACATGACTCAAGATTAATTTCAAATGCCCGTACAAAAGCAAAATTTCTATAGCTTCTCAGCAAATTATATAAGTCACCAAGGGAAGATATATTCCAAATCAATCATAGCCACACTTATTCATCACAAAAATTAAAAATTTAAAAAAAAAAAAAAACATTTGAGCAATCTCTTAGTCCAAAAAAAAATCCTTTTTAAAAGAGCACTGACCGTATGCAATGACAGTTATCAAACCATAACCTCCTAAATTCTAATTTTTTACCAATCCGGACATCATTAACAATTGCAAAACAAAACCACAAACATCAACATCCATTCAACATACCATTCTTCAGCGCATTTTTATCCTATTCACAATAAATCATCACTTATAAAAACTCTTTAAAGCATGGCCTTCATCCTAATCAATGAAACTAATCAAAAACTTCTCTATCCTCAATCGTTTCATTTCTACTTTCCACTCCATAATGAAGTTTCACATCACTTAACCCTACTTCAACCCAAGGTTCAGAAACCAATCAATTTCTACACAATTCTTTCACTATCTCTAACCTAATTTCAATCACTAAACCTTCTTTCCACTAAAATTCAAATACCATCTACCAAACAAACCAAAAATAAACCAGAAAAAGAATACATATTTCCAATTTATCACGCCCTAAATTCAATTCACTCAAATTAACGAACACATACCGTCCTCTCCTTCTTCTTCCTCCTCGTCTTCGTCACTATCAACTTGTGCCTCCAGATCGAAAAACTCCGACCCGGTCCGTCTCTTCGCCTTATGCTTTCTCCCGCCGCCTCCGCCGCCGCCGCCTCCGCCTCCGCCTCCGTAATCTTCATCCTCATCGTCATAATCTTCCTCTTCCTCATCCTCGTCCTCCTCCGCCACGTCGTCAATGAATTCAGATCTCCTGCGCTTCTTACTGGAGCGATCATCTTCCTCCTCTTCGTCCTCCAAGTCCTGCTCGTCATCGTACTCCTCATCCTCCATATCGTCTTCGTCTTCGTCTCTTCGGCGAGGCATGGCTGATAATTTAGGTGAGTTTGAGTGAGTTGAGTTAATAAGGGTTTGGTTTGATTGAAGATTTGTGTGAAACAAAGAAGAAAGAAAAAAACCCTAGGGTGATCCTAAGTTTTAAGACGGTTGTGCTGTGGTTAATGTAATATTTTCGCTTTGTCAGAGGTCTGTTAATTTTAATTTTTTTTTTTTTTAAAAAAAAATCTTTAGGTTGAAGAAAGGATTTGGGTATTTGGGCTTTCTATTTGGGCCTTCCGCCTATGGTTGTGTTGACACTTGACAGGGGAAATAGAAATCACCGCTTAGGCAACGTCTGGTTGAGGGATATATAAAATCAGTGAATAGATATCATTTTCTATTACTTAATTATCATGTTTGGTTATCAAGTAATATAAAATTATAGTAATATTTAAATATCAATAATAATTATTATTGATAATATAAGAGGTAATCTGATTATCTCTATTTTCTTAGGTATTGTAAAATTATTTTGTAATCTTATTTTTGTTATAATTTTACCTTTTACTATTAATTTTTTTGGATAATAATACCTTTATTTTGAAATTAATTTACATAAACCCTACAATTACAATTTTACCCCTAAATAATTAAAGTTTTGGACAGTAATGCCCTTGTTTCTAAAACAATTTACAAGCCACCCATGAGGATTGTTGCAGCTGGCCACCACCACCACCATCGACGGCCACTAGTGGCCAACGTTGCTGGAATGGCTCATGATTGGCCAAATCAGATCAATTGTGCGCTGATATGACCTTTTTCGATCTAAACAGTAAGATGATCGTAGATCTGGGATTTTTTAGGTTGGGCAATCACTAATATTAAGCCTGATCTGGGCTGATTCCGACATCACCGTCAGCCCCAACCACCACCATCTTACTCCTCTCGTTTTCCTCTTCAAATCCCACCAAACCCTATCACCGAAGCTGCCCCCAATCACTTGCAAAGTCCACTGTTTTCACGATTTCCCTTTTTCTCGATTCTTTTCTAGTTGTGTTTTCTACCGAAAATCACCCCTACTTGCACTGATTGACTCCCCTTTACCTCCTCTTCAAAACCCACCAAACCTAATCATTGAAGCTGCCCCCAATCGCCAGCGAAGCCCATTGTTTTTCCAAGCAATTTCCCTTTTTCTCAGCGCTTTTCCGATCATGTTTTCTACCGGAAATCACCCCCACTTGCACCGATCGACTTCCCTTCACCTCCTCTTCAAAACCCTCAAAGAACATCTCCATTGCACTTCTCGATTGATAGTAGGGGGTGGTTTAGGTGGCCAATAGTGGCTTAGGTGGGTCGGGGTGTTTTTGTTAAAAATTAAACTTTTATATGACTTAGGTGTTTTAGCAAAATCTCAAATGTAGGTGGTTAAAAAAAATAATGATTAAAATAATATTATATTAATATTTTAAAAGGAGAGCAATTTAGTAATCTATATAACGTACTCACCAATTTATTCCTCTCAACCAAAAATATAAATATAACATACCTACCAATTTATTCCAACAAATCAAACACGTTTTCCTAAACATTTCTAGTAATCTTTAAGGCAATCTATCTTTCTATTAATATAACATTCTTAATAATACAATATCCTCTGAACCAAACGCACTCCTATGGATATATTTGTAGAGTAAATGGTTTTTTCCCACCCAAGGTTTACCTTAATGACACTTTTCCACCTAAAGTTATTATATTGTTACTATCCAAAGCCGATTCCAGCTAACTCTAGCACCAAAATTCTCTCCGTCAATAGACTCAATACCATTTGAACCTCCGGTCTTTTCTTTACAAAACCACTTTCACTCTAGTACCTGAATTCTCACCGATTATTGACCACTGCAAAATTAGGGTTTCATGTTCTTAGCTAATTTCCAACTAATTTCAATGACGAATATTCAATCAGTTACTACCATTTAATCTATCGGCCTTCACTCTACGAAACTTTTCTTACTCTGGCTCTTGGTAACTAATCGAATACCAGCTGAGAAAGTGAAGTGTATTTTGAAACTTTTGGGTTGGAAAAGTGTTAACCTTGGGTGGGAAAAGTCGTTTACTCTATATTTGCATGAAAGCTGTATGGCAAACACATAATTTAATTTAGCCATATTGTTTTCAAGATTGACTCAGAAGAGAAATGTACTTTGTTGACTTCTTTGTCAATCTAGAGAGATAAACACATAACACCATTCTCTTCAATTATATCAGAAATCTGAGTCAACCATATACTTTGGACTCTATATCTCAGACAAAAACTACCAGCTTCCTACAACCTAACCCAATAAAGTTGAAGAAAATTTGAATGAAAAGTGTCTTCTTCCCCTGAGAAGGATGCCCGGTTGCCATAATTTGCAGATAATGATACCAAAATAAGCGTTACTTTGAAACTACGTACTTCAGCCACCCAGCTAGCTTCAGCTACTCCATATTCTAAAGATAGCAAGTTCTTTACTACGTGCCAGTTCCAGCTAACTATTAGTCAAGCATGTCATGAGATGACGATTTCTAAAGACTTTCTAAATATCAGAAAATGAAAATCTCTATATGAACTATAAATGTAGGATAGTATTCTTTAATCTTTAGCACCGAAAGTACTTCCCAAAAACAGTATCAGATTATTTCTCTTAATTAATCTCCATATGCTTTCAGGTTTACATGTTAAAAGACCCACAAATTTATGTTGGAACTTTGTTGAAAAATCAAAAACATTTCCCAAGAAAATAAGGGAAAAGACAGAAAATGATGGACACATTTCATTTCACGTGTATAACCCAACTCTATATAAAGATATAACACTCAGTTTCTCTGGTCATCATCTTTCAAAATGCTGAATTACAATTCGAAGCCTCTGCTTTTTGCTCTCGTTTTTATTCATAGCCTTTTCAGTTCTTCACAAGGGCAACTTCTAGTGGGCTTCTACTCACAAACATGCCCCACTGCCGAGTCCATTGTGCACTCCGTTGTTGATGAAAACTTTAAGCGAGACCCTGGAAATCCTGCAGTTTTATTAAGGCTTCAGTTTCATGACTGCTTTGTTAAGGTCATTTATTAATTCCATGTCTCTCTCTCCGTCTTAATCTTTCTCATGCACAAAATCTAATGGATATTTTATTTCAGGGCTGTGACGGGTCAATTCTGATTAACAATGGTGCTGAAGGCGAGCGAGGAGCAAGAGGAAATTTAGGAGTTGGCGGTTATGAAATTATAGAAGAGGCCAAAAAAATGCTGGAAAGCGTTTGCCCTGGAGTTGTTTCCTGTGCGGACATTGTGGCTTTGGCCGCTAGAGATGCTGTGTCTTTGGTAAGATATATAATCTATTTCAGGCTTTCGCTTTATTCATTAAACAGTCGCTCGATTGTAAGGGTTTATATCATTTTACGGTAATGTATTTAATATTTTCTGAAGGAAACAGACGAGTTTAATGCTAAAGGATCTGATAAAGGAAATTAAATTAACCCTCAATCTTAATATGTTTAATTGCCAGGTTAATGGGCAATTTTATGAAGTTCCAACTGGTCGAAGAGATGGACGAGTTTCAAGTAAATCTCTGGCTGCCAATCTTCCCGATGTTGATGACTCAATTCAGCTTCTTAAATCCAGGTTCCAGCAAAAGGGTCTTTCCGATAGAGACTTGGTTCTTCTCAGCGGCGGTATATATCATATATGCATACTTCATTTTCTAAATCTGATAGATTTTGTTCTGAATCTTAAAGGTGAAGTAATATTTTGCATGGTTTCAGGTGCGCATACAATCGGCCTCACAGCTTGTTTCTTCATGCAAAAACGACTCTACAACTTTACCCCCAGCGGTGGTTCTGATCCCTCGATCGATCCTGGTTTCCTCCGAGAACTTAAAGCGAATTGCCCTTTTAATGGCGACCCAAATGTCAAAATACCTCTTGATCCAGTAACGGAATTCAAGTTCGATGATCAGGTTTTTGTCAACATCAAAAATGGATTCGCCGTGATTGCGTCTGATGCGAGGCTCTACGATGACAATAATACAAGGCAGATTCTTGAGTCTTATATTGGGTCAGGACAAAATTTCCTGGCAGATTTTGCTAAAGCGATGGTGAAGATGGGGAAAATTGGCGTCAAAACTGGTTCACAGGGAGAGATTAGGCGAGTCTGTAGTAATGTTAACTGAGCTTATTTGAGTGGTTTAATAATTAGTGTTTGTTTATGTATTATGCAAGCCAAAAATGATATAATGGAATAAAACAAGGCTTAAAGAAAACTTTATTGAAATATAACAAGAACTTGAACTATTATGATTTTTTATTTTTTCGCTCCAACAGCCATGTCTGTAATGACTAATAGTTTTAATTGGTCATGGAAAAGTTAAACTCTGTTATATTTGTTATTTAAAAATAATTGTTATATCATATTTAAATATTGTTTTCGGATTAAAAATTAAATTATAATTATAATTTTTATTAATTATTTTTTAATTTTATATTAACTTTTAAAATAAAAATTATATTCAAATTTTATGTCTAACAATCGTGTTTTCATAGTAGAATTTTGCACTCTAACCATCAATTAACAAGAAAAAAATTCCTATAAAAGCAATCAATGATTAAATTTTTTATCCATAAGATTGTATTATGGTTCGAGTTTTGTTACTATTAAAATATTAACTTCAAATTAAAATTCGATCATGCAAACGGTGCCGTTTTTCATCACTTGTTCTTTGCTATGGTTACCGTCTAATTCATCCCGAAACCACTTCCCTTCCTGAAAGCTACTATAGCGATCGAGGTAGCGAAATGGGAAGCATAAACAACAAAAGAATCTTCACTCCTTACCACCACAGTCCATGCACCCGAACGCACCAGATCGGCGCTCTCCTCCTAGTAACCGCCACTTTCATTCTCACCAGACTCTTCGACCAAACACTTTCTCCCTGCAACTACTCCTCATTACTCAATCATGACCGTTCATCGCCAGAAAACCTCCTACGCATATCCCACAGCGGAGGATCGCTCTCCTGGCCTCAGAGAGGCTACGGCTCCCAACTCTCCCTCAAGATCTACATCTACGACGAGAACGAGATCGATGGCTTAAAATCTTTGTTGTATGGTCGTGATGGAACCATCTCTGCTGATTCTTGCGTTAAAGGCCAGTGGGGCACTCAGGTAGTTTTTGAATATCTAAAATTGGATTAAGACTTAGGATTTTGTGCTCATTAAAGTCATTGTTTAATAAGAATTGATTGATCTAATTGTGTTTAGCTGAAAGGTAAATGTTACTTCAAAATGGTACTAGTTGTTTATTTTTAGTTTAATATTGTGAAAACAGTAATGTTACGAGGATTGGTATCCAAGTAATGTAGCATTCTCACTAAAACGATATTTTAAGCGTTAATTTGTGTTAGTTTGGTGATAGTTGTAATTTAGTTTTGTTTATGTGTGTTTAAATTGTAGGTTAAAATACATAGGCTGCTTCTACAATCAAGATTTCGAACGAGAAAGAAAGAGGAAGCGGATTTATTCTTCGTACCTGCATATGTAAAATGTGTTAGGATGATGGGAGGTCTTAATGATAAGGAGATTAACCAAACCTATGTCAAGGTAAAAGTATTCATTTTCCATTGTTTGATGTTGAGTTGTTATGTGGTCATTTTGTTAAAGCTGTTGTTTTCAGGTCTTAAGTCAAATGCCATATTTTAGGCGTTCAGGTGGCCGTGACCACATATTCGTCTTCCCAAGGTATAATTGTTTGGATTCTGTCTGTTTTATTTTTATTTTTTGGTGATCTAAGATGGATGAGTTAATGGTAATATTGTTGTAAGTGCATTCCTGTGTCTGTTGACTTTAGCTGGCTCAACTGGTAAGATCTTTTGTAGAGCATTAGAGATCTTGGGATTGAATCTCACTCAAACTAAAGTTTGGGGATGCTAGTTTGGAATTCTTCTTTAAATAAAGTGCATTTGTGTGTGTGTGTTTTAAGTTGCTTCTATTGAGGCAAGACAACTTGTGGCATTTTGATGACATAGCGAAGTCCTGGTAATGATCCTGTTGTTGTTGCATCTCCTTTTAGTAAAAACTAATTGATTTCAATATTAGACTAAAGCAATATAAGCTTGAGCCTCCTCAAATGCATTAGCACAAGTGGAGAACAAGTCAAGATGTTTAATGTTATGGAAAGAGTAAATAAAGAAAGAGAAGGAGCAAGAAATAAGTCTTTCTCTTTTTCTTCTAATGAATTAAGGAATTTATCTTTTACCAAAGATATTACTAGTTTATAACTGAATTTAAATTTGTATTATTATATTGCTGAAGTATTGTTATTCGTTTCTGTTTCATATTACTTATGTCATGTAAGCAAAAAACTGACCTTTGTCAGTTTTTTAACAGAAAGAGTTGTTTGTAAGAACTTAATTTGTACAAGATGATCTCCTTTATTCTTGTTGTTGTGATATTGCTAACCTTGTACATGTATATATTTAATTTATGGTTTTTTTCTACTGTTTATTCATATTTTGGGTTTTTTCTTTGTATTAATACAAATTTGGATGTTTTTCTGCTATTGTAGTGGTGCTGGAGCTCACTTATTTAGATCTTGGGCAAGATACATAAATCGCTCCATAATTCTTACTCCTGAGGTATTATCCTTCTCAGCAAATTGTATCCTCTCTGTTGTATATATTCAGTTATGCTATTGAATCTGGTTTCTTACTTCTTGGCTCTTGCACTAGTTCAATGTAAAAAACACCTAATGATGTTGAAGTGCCCTTTTTGCAATTACTTCAAGAATGTGGAACTTGAAGCGGATGATAATAACCTGGTAGCAGGCATTATTTTTGTCGGATAGCCAATTGGTAGTTGTTTTGTTATGGCATAGAAACTGATCATGTAGTGAACTTTCAAGTTTCCAATCTGTTGCTTCACTTTGGGAAGAACCATTATTATTGTCTTATTGTGGCATTTTCTTTCTGATCCTTGGATGTTGACTTCTTCGTTATGAGTTCTTTTCTTCTGTTACTATATGTTCTTTCATTTGCTCATAATATTCCTGTAATGGGTCGGCATTGCTTACCAATATTGAATTTTTTTGGTAGGTTCCATGTAGTGTCTACTGTCCATTGGTTCTAATTTTATTATCCTCCGCCCTTAGTTTCTGACCAAAGATTGTTGGTTTGTGTTTTAGTGCAGGGGGATCGAACTGATAAGAGAGACACAAGTGCCTTTAATACATGGAAAGATATCATCATTCCTGGAAATGTTGATGATGGGATGACGAAACATGGGCCTACCTTAGTCCAGCCTTTGCCTCTATCAAAACGGAAGTATTTGGCTAATTATTTAGGTCGTGCACAAGGGAAGGCTGGCCGTCTTCGGTTGATTGAGCTTGCAAATCAATATCCAGATAAGGTATGTAATCCTCTGAGTCTAATTGATCATCTGAATGAAGATATCTTTTTGCCAAACTTTACGTCTTCTATTTATTTTTGGTTTATTAGAGTATTTGAATCACGAACAGATTTCCTATGATGAGGAACTACGATTCACTAAATTTACAGTGCTCAGCTATAAACTCTTGTGGTAGTGGTAATTGTATTTGGCTTGTTCTTTGATTCCTCTTAGTGCCTAAATTCAGAATCATTTAGGGTGCACTTGGTTCATTATTCTGATACTTTTTAGAATAATATTTTGAAAAAAATAAAATTGGATGGTTATTACGATGTAGGATATGAAAATTAACAAAAATACTCTCTAAGTTTGTTTATTTACTAAACACCCCTATAATAAAATTTTGAAAATGAACAAAAACACTCCCACCCCCCATTAAATACCGATAGTTGGCCACCACCGCCGGAGGGTGGCCAGAGTCGTCGACATGGCCTTTTCCGGCCAGATCCACCGCATTTGGTCGTTAACGACGGCCAAAGGTATGGTCGCCGTTGACGATTGGCTACGGCCAAAGATTTGGCCGTTTTGGTAGTAGATCTAGTCGGAAAAGGCTAGATCGACGCATTATCGGCCATATCCAGCCAATAGTGCGCCATTATACCAGATTCCGGCCAGTTTCCGACGGTGGTGACCAGAATCTGGCAAATGTGGGTTACTGGAGTGTTTTTGTCAATTTGTAAAAAAAAAATTTGGGGATGTTTAATTAAATTAACAAACCTAGGGGGTTTAAAAAGAATTGAATAAAATATAATAATATTTTGAAAATAAAGAAATAAATGTGAACCAAACACCAATATTACTGTTTAACTTTATTGGGAAAAGCAAATGACATTTTAAAGAGTGAACCAAAGGCTTACATATTATATTGTTGTTTACTTACTTGAAGTATTCAATAATTTCATTGAATTGCCGAGAGTTGCACTTCTATGATGTTCTTATATGCTCCTTGGTTAGGCAACAATTTTTTATGTCCTTTTCTTTTTATCGTAATTTTTTGTCTTTTCTCCATTATATTTAGGTTGCTTAAGCAGAATTGATCCTACTATCAAGCTCTGAATTTTGATAGTTTTTACTTTGTATGTTTTTAAGCAAGATAAATATATGCATTTTGATATTATAAACAGTTGGAATCGCCAGATTTAAAGTTCAAAGGCTCAGAAAAACTGGGAAGGATGGACTATTTTCAACACCTGCGCAATGCCAAGTTCTGTCTTGCTCCACGTGGGGAGTCATCATGGACACTTCGGTTTTACGAGTCATTTTTTGTGGTCTGTCCTCTCTTTTCACTAGTTGTTTTCTCTCCCCTAAATCTTGTGATCGATCAATTTAGATAATGGGAATGGTTTCTTCTGAGCAGGAGTGTGTCCCAGTTATTTTATCGGATGAAGCAGAATTTCCTTTTCAGAATGTCATTGACTACACCCAGATATCAATCAAATTGCCATCTACTCATATTGGTCCCCAACTTTTGGATTATCTAGCTTCTATACCAGGTCAGATTAAGCAATCTTTGCTTCTTGCTTCACTTACTTTTTAGCACCATACAACTAAACTTTGGATCTGCTCTTCAGATGAAGACATTGAGTGGATGATAGCCCATGGTAGACAAATAAGGTGCTTATGGGTCTATGCTCCAGAATCAGAACCATGTTCTGCAATGCAAGGAATATTGTGGGAACTACAGAGGAAAGTGAGGCAATTTCACCTGTCAGCTGAGACATTCTGGCTGCATAATGGATCTATTGTGAATAGAGACTTGGTTGAATTCACCAACTGGAAACTTCCTTTGCCATTGCCTTGAACGTGATTTGGATCGTCACACGTAACTGTATTTTTTCTGAGCACATCCCTGCAGTTCCATTAAATCTCAAGCTTTCCGAATACTGGGCTAAAACTATTTAGCTTCCTGTGGTGCCACTAATTCTTTTAATGTTGTAGATTATTTTCTCTTGGTAGACTAATAATCATATTCTTCTTTTCTTATAATTTTTACAAATTTAATCTTGTATAGACAGCTTAAGCCTTAAAGTTCTTGTATACTCTGTAAAAGAAATGGTTAATGGTACTATAGCTACTGATTATAATTTGGCTATATATTTCATTCAAGTCTCCACGTCACCAAACGGTTAATGGTGTTCATAGATTTTCTAGTTCATTGTTTGCTTCCTCATTTTCTCATAAATTGGTTTTAGAGAATGGTGTGGGGGCGAACAGCTAAAGTTAAGATGGGCCGGGTCAGCCCAAAAACGTTTCTACTGCCACGTGTTAAGCCAAAGATTTTCTATCAGAAAGAATCCAGTGAGGACATGATTGAAACACCACGTCCACAAAAAACCTTCAGTTTCTACGACTATTCTTTTAACTTTAATTAATTATTTATTTGACAAACATAAACCAAAACTCGAGAGAAGTCTGGAAATAAACATTGCAGTTTTCTCATTTCGAGAGAAATGGGAACAACCTTGTTCACAAGCTATAGCTTTTCTTGTAGTTGGAGATATTATCAGCACACAGAAAGGAGGCTGTCAAGTTTTAAAACTAGCGTTGCATGTTCAAGAGGAAGTGAATTGGTTGATGGAGACGGGGAAACTGAGTTATACAGGACTGGGGATGTGAAGAGAAGATCAGTTTTACTCTCCGGCGCTTCTTTGATTTCTTCTACAATTCTGGGATTTCCAGGAGATGGATTGGCTGTTGTCAAACAAGGCCCTTTAGCTGGACGGATACCCGGCTTGTCTGAACCAGATGAACAAGGTTGGTTTTAATATTTCTATAATCCATTTTGTCTTAACATTTAGAATTGTGATACCAGAGTTTATGATTGTTGGCACCTTTCTTGATATCATCTATCTCTTTATATGTAATTTGGGATTTAAGATCTAAACAGAGCTCGAAAGAGTTGTTAGATTGGAAACATAAGAATATAGCCAGCAAATGGCTCAGAATTGGAATTTTTTGCTGCATCGCTTGAAACTTAGTTTAACATGATGACTTCTATTTCTTGTCCCATTTTTCATTTGTAAAGTAATGGTCACCTTCTTTAGAAATTATATGCTCAGACAGGTTGGAGGACTTATCGCAGACCAGATGATAAATCTGGAGGCCATGGTGTTGGATGGAGTCCAATCATTCCTTACGCATTTTCAGTGCCACAAGAATGGGAAGAGGTAATAATCTTCTTGAGCTAAAGACTTGGCACTATACTTTTAGCTCTCAACTCCCTATTAAAGTTGTTCTCGCGTTTTCCATATTTTTTTCTCTTTCTATAACATCATAAATTCCTTGGAGTCGTCTGTTTATCTTTGCCACAGGTTCCAGTATCAATTGCGGATTTAGGTGGCACTGAGATTGACTTGAGATTTGCCAGTCCGAAGGAAGGGCGCTTGTTTGTCATCGTGGCACCTGTTCTCAGATTTGCTGATAGTAAGTTAATTGTTATTGTGCTAACTTTTGTTTCTGGTCGTTTTCTGCTATTGAATATTAATACTTAAAAAGTTTAAACACATTCTGAGCTGAAACAATTCGACTACAAATTTAATGAGAACAAACTCTGGCCACATTTTTCAATGATTTACATATTAGCATCATTTTCTGTGATATATAGATCTTGGTGATGATGCTACGATTGAAAAGATTGGACCTCCAGAGAAAGTGATTAATGCATTTGGACCGGAAGTGATAGGGGAGAATGTAGAGGGCAAGGTTTTAAGCACGAATGTGGCTGAACACTCTGGGCGAACATACTATCAATACGAGTTGGAGCCACCTCACGTACTGATTACAGCAACAGCTGCTGGAAATCGCTTATACATGTTCAATGTAACTGGAAGTGGTATGGTTTTTTACCCTACTTTTACACCTTCGTACATAAATTAAGAACTATATCAATAGATGCAAAGACTATGATGCTGCTATATGTTGTAGGTCTTCAATGGAAGAGGCACTACAAGGATTTGAAGAGGATAGCAGAGTCATTTCGTGTTGTCTAGTTAAATCTCTGAATTCAGATTGCACAGAGAATCGGAGATAGTGTTTATATCCTTTCATGATGTAATTTTTAACTATTACACAAAGGAGAGTGTATTTGCAGCGCAAATTAACTTCAAAATAGAACTTTCAATTTTTGTTCAATAATATCATTTGGGTAAATGTTCTAATAGAAGTTACAAGGTGTATATCTACAGAGCACTGAGGATTGGTAATTTGGTATTCAGCAGTACAGAAATTTGCTGGTTTTACCAACGACAAAAGCTCCCTGCAAGTTACCTTTTCAACTGAATAAAATTCAAGGGTTGAATATCTTCAGGACTGCAATTTTAACAACAAATATAATTGAAGCCTATCATCTAACTTCTCTCAGAAAACTGTCGCTCAGTGTTGCTGAGCATAACTGCACTGCGCCCTGGAATTTTTTGAAGTCCTTTATCTTGCATGACTTTTCTCATTGTTTCAGCCCTCTCCCATCTATCAGAAGCAGCATATATGTTTGATAGCAGCACATAATGTGAATCATCACCGGAATCCAAGCCAGAATTTGATGGGGCTAACTCTTCCATAAGCTTCTGAACCATATCTTCATCCACATGAATCCGGCAAGCCCCAAGCAGAGCCCCCCAAATAGCATCGTTTGGTTTCATCGCCATTTTTTTTATTAAATCATAAGCTTCTTTCAATCTTCCTGCACGTCCCAAAAGGTCAACCAAACATCCATAATGTTTTATGCGTGCTGCCAAGCCATATTTCTCCATCCTGGAGAAGATTTCCAAGCCTTCATCAACAAAACCGCCATGGGCACAAGCTGAGAGAACGGACAAAAATGTGATATCATCAGGTTTCTCATTTGAACACTCCATTCTTCCGAAAAACTGAAGAGCCTCTCTGCACTTTCCATGTATGGCAAAACCTGAGATCATAGAATTCCAACACGCACTGCTGCTATGCGCCATTCCTTCGAAGATCAATCTAGCATTGGTTAAATCCCCACACTTCGCATACATATCAACTAAGGCATTCGAAACAAACTGATTAAGCTTTATTCTATTATGATTAATCATACTGTGGATTTCTCTTCCAGCATCCAAAGAACCCAACTGAGCACAAGCTGATAAAACACTTGCAAAAGTAACTTCATCTGGCTCAAACCTCTCTTCTTGCATTTTGCTAAATGCTTCCAGGGCCTCCTCACAAAAACCATTTTGTGCATACCCAGAAATCAATGAATTCCAGTTCACCAAATTCCTAACCGGGATTCGATCAAACATAGCCTTAGCCTCCTTTACATCACCTCTCTTGCAATACCCAGAAATCATCGATGACCATACATAACAATTCCTTTCTGGCATCTCCTCAAATAGTTCCCTGGCTGCCTCCATTTCTCCGTTGCTTGTATACCCATCAACCATCACAGTCCATGTCACCACATTCTTCAATTCAAGGGGAACCCTGTTGAACAAGTATCTAGCTTTAACCGTATCCCCACTTCTCGTAAACCCATCAATCATCTCTATCCAAGTAACTTCTGTCCTTAATGACATCTGATCAAACAAAATCGATGCAGAATCTATATGTCCATGCTTCAAATACCCACCAATCATCGCATTCCAAGTTACAACATTTCTCTCAGGCATATAATCAAACACCTGACGCGACGCTGGTATATCGCTACATTTAGCATACATATTAATCAATGAAGTTCCA
Source organism: Pistacia vera (assembly GCF_008641045.1). Lineage (NCBI taxonomy): Eukaryota > Viridiplantae > Streptophyta > Magnoliopsida > Sapindales > Anacardiaceae > Pistacia > Pistacia vera. Next base: position 241,036 of record NW_022196349.1, on the reverse strand, counting down.
ATCATTACATCAAAATCAGCACCAAATTTGATTGACTCAGCGTGCAAAGCTTTGCCGTAATCAAGACTCAATAAAGACCCACACGCCTTGAAAATTAAAGGGACTACTCCTAAAATGTAGGCTCCTTTAAGGCGAATTTGTTTATATATACCAAGGGCTTGTTCCGGTGAATTTTGAGAGAGGTGTTTTCTTATAAGGTGAGACCAATTAGGTTGATTTGGGAAATAATCTGAGTTTTGCTTGAGGAAGTTTGGATGGTTTTGTTGGATTTCTTGCTGGAGGCAATTTGTAATAACTCGTGGGTTCTGGGACATCATTGTTATTTTCATTTGTCCTGGAGGGAATTTTCACTTCTTAAAATTCTACATATATATTCCCTTTGACTAGGCTAACAGTATTTTGAAAACGAGTCCCTCAAAAATGGAGCAAAAAATTCTCAAAAAGTTACAAAAATGCAAAACTATCGAACAACTGAAACAAACCCATCTTCAGATTTTGATTCAAAAGCTACAACACAGCAATTTTGTAATGCCCAAGCTCATCACTCTCTCCTCACAACTTGATTCACTGCAGTACACCATCAAAATATTCCTAAACTTACAAAACCCCAACACCATTTCATACAATACAATCATAAAATGCTTTCTAGGAAAAACATACAAAGATGCATTGCTTGTTTACAATCAAATGAAGGCCTCAATGGTCGCACCTAATAGCTATACTTTTAGTTTTATTTTGAAATGTTTTGAGTCATTTGAGGCCTGGAAGTGTGGTATAGCAGTCCATAGTGAGATTGTGAAGATGGGCTTTTGTTCTAGTGTGTTTGTGCGGAATAATCTTTTGAATTTTTATGCGAAATGCGGCAAGAGTTCAGGATTAGCTTGGAGGGTGTTTGAAGAAATGACTAAAAGAGATGTTGTTTCTTGGAATTTGATGATTGGCGCATATATGGAGCATGGTGAGATTGATTGTGCAATGGGTTTGTTTGATTTTATGCCTGAGAGGAGTATTGTCACTTGGAATTCTGTCGTTTCGGGGCTTTCGAAAGAGGGGAATATGGAGTTGGCTCGTTCTGTTTTTGAGAAGATGCCAGAGAAAAATGAGGTTTCTTGGAACTCTATGATTTCTGGGTATGCGAGAATAGGGGATATGGAGGCTGCAAAGTGCATTTTCAATCAGATGCAAGAGAAAAGTATTGTTTCTTGGACAGCCTTGATATCAGGATACGCAACAATTGGCGATCTTGAATCTGCAAGTAGCTTTTTTAATCTGATGCCATTTAAATATGTAGTTACATGGAATGCAATGATTTCTGGTTATGTTAATAACAAGAAGTTTGATCTAGGCCTTTCTGTATTTCATCAAATGTTAACTGAGGGCAATTGCAAGCCTGATCACTCAACTTTAACTAGTGTGCTTTCTGCATGTTCTCATTTGGGTTCCTTGGAACATGGGAAGTGGATTGATTCCTACATTAAGAAAAAGAAGTTTCAATTGTCGATTCCATTAGGAAATGCTTTGATAGACATGTTTGCAAAATGTGGAGATTTGGAAAGTGCAAAAGCAGTTTTTGATAAGATGGATAATAGATGTATAATCACATGGACAGCAATGATCTCAGGCCTAGCCGTTAATGGGCAGTGTAGTGAAGCTCTAAATCTGTTTCCTAGAATGAAATTTGATGGAATAAAACCAGATCATGTCATTTTCATTGCCGTTTTATCAGCTTGTACACATGGAGGATTGGTAGAAGAGGGTAAATGGGTATATAAACAGATGGTAGAGGAGTATAACATTAAGCCCCGAATTGAGCATTATGGTTGCATGATTGATCTTCTTGGCCGAGCAGGGAAGTTAGAAGAAGCAGCCAGGTTCATTGAAAGCATGCATCTGAAACCAAATGCTGTCATTTGGGCCACGTTGCTTAGTGCTTGTAAGACCCATGGAAGTGGAGAGATGTTAGAATCAGTGGGCAAAATTTTTTTGGATCAGGAGCCTTCAAATCCTGACTATTTAATGTTGGTTTCAAATTTGAGTGCAGCAGCTGGACAGTGGGAAGAGTTTTCAAGCTTCAGGGTGGCAATGAGACAGCATGGGGTGGAAAAAGTTCCTGGTTGTAGCTCAATTCAGATTGCGAACAGGGTTCATGAGTTTCTAGCCAAAGACACCAGGCATGTGCAAAGAAAGGAAATTTATGGTGCTTTGTGCAGTTTAAATAAGCATCTACATGCAGACGGTGATATACTGTAACAGTTTTCAGAAAACAAGCAATGGTCTACTGAATGAATTTAGTCACCCCGAGAACAGATAAGATCATCTGGTAATTGTGATAGCTCTGAAAAAATAATTGATTTTTTTGAGTGAATCCAAACTCGAAACCAGACATAGGAAAAGAACATGTTCTTCCGTGAAGTCCTGAATTGGAGTGATTCAGGGAACAAGATAAACATTATAGTTATGGCGTCTTGAAGTCTGTCCTGGACAAATTATGCACTTTCATATGGATAAGTTATTAGTGAAGGTCTAATACTTATTGCTTCTGCACTTTTTAATTCTTTCGTCTTAGTAAACATAGTCTCTGCAATTGGATATAGACTTAAAGCGCATACCACTCAGTTTTCTTGTGTTTCTGTTTCTTTACCTTCTCTTCGCCATGAACCTTAAATTAGGGGCCTGTCAAAACACGAGGTCAGAAAAACAATACCTAATGTGAACGGAATTGTTAGAATTGGAACCAAAAAATAGTTTGTTTACGCTTAAAGAATAATGATGAACTGGTTGAATAAAAGAGGAATTGTATTCAACTTAAAATACTTCAGATACAACTTTCACAAAGATACGCACATTTCTAAACAGTTTAACACAAATTACATATATATAGAATATCTAAAGAGAGAACTCAAAATAACTCCTTAGCGGTTAAAAAAAGTTTGGTAGTTAACTTCCTTAACCAACTTAAACTGCTGTCCAAAAAGAAACCTGAACAATTCAATCTCTTCAAGGAATTTAACTCACGCTGCAGCGATAGAAACGGTCGCTGCAGCAATCGTCTATCACCCAACGAATGCCACCGCCGTGGCGATAGTTCTCTGCCACACGTTTAGAGGTCTTCATCAAGGTTGCTGCAGCCACCTTTTTCCATCGCTGCAGCATGAGCTTCTCCAACCAAAAATGGTTCATCTTTTAACAGGAATTTTGTAGTTTGAGCTAGGAATAGCAGTTGACAGTAAATATGCCTTTGAAGAACTATTTACTGAATACAGGAAATTGTGAGCCTTAAATAAGGAAAGAGCTGTGACCATGTTGCAACCACATCAAGAGATTTATTACCAATCATCGTTCGACCATATGGTGGGCTCTTCTTATGGAAAATCAGTATTGGTACTTGTAGCTGAGACTCTGAGAGGTGGTATTTGTTAGTGTATGTGCCCTAAAACCAACTATAGATGTAAGATTTAGGGCAACATTTATATATAAATTTTGTAATGTTTTACCATTAATAAAATGACGATTATTTTACGCTACTTTGTGTCATCTATATTTAATTAAGTTGCGTATGTCCCTGAGCTTATTCTGGAAAGAATACTATTTTTAAAGAGTTTGAGAATATGGGTATCAGGATTCTTTCATGTGACTCGCTCTTAAGTATGTTCCTAATCAGATGTGATAATAATCAGAGGCAATATTATCGCAAGATCAACATTATTGTGTTCCGCCATTGATTATCATGAGATGTTGATGGTTGGGTGATGAGACTCATATCATAAGGGCACGAGCAATGAGGTGATTTATTAGAGAACGAAGCATCAAACGTGACCAATGGACGATTGATCACATGAGTATAATATCTTCAGTCAATGATCATCGTTATGTGCATTAGTGTCACTTTATCCTTATACCTGAGATGCAATCATGTTTTGTGAATGGGTGCTCGTGGTTCTTCAATACGTTATCACTAGATTGTTTATAACTAGTGTGTAGTGCTTGTTGGTCATGAGTTAATCATGTATGGAGTCATATGTGTATTCAATAAGGAATCTGATGGCTTAGATATTATGAGCTTGAGTGTTCCAAGGGATCAACGAATGTGGAGGAAGTCTTTGGCCAAAGCATTTGTGTTTAATGAATAATTTCATAGAAACACAATTCCACATTTTAAGATGATCCGATTATATGATCAAGTTAGGGATTTGATTATACCATGGTCTGCACTTTATCGGAACACGACATCGGAGAGAATGAGGTGACATGACTAAAATACTCAATTTTACAAGTTCATATGATCCCACTTCATTCATTGATTGGGGGCCATGATATACTATTAAGTGTCATTCACGGTCTGTAAGGAAGATGGATATCAAGAGTTGATACTTACTTTACTGACAATTGATAAATGAACCTAGAAAGGTCACACACATTATGAATCTCTAAGCTTGATGTGAATCAGGGACTTTCTCATTAAAGAGTTAATGAGGATATTAAAGTTTCCGGAAGTCCTAATTGACTAATTAGTAGAATTGGTTAAAAATGTATTTTTGTAATTGAATAAATTAATTAATTGTTGATTAATTAATTAAAAATTAAGTCCAAAAAATGAGGCTTTATAAATGAATTTAATAATTAAACTTGGACCCAAATTGAGCTAGCACTCAAATGGGGCTAAGTTTAGTTATTAGTTAATCCATCAGAAAATAACTTAAGATATTCCAGGTATTGCCTACTAATCCAATTTTGGCGGCTATTTAAAGGAGGCTTAGGGTTTATTATTTCAGAAGAGTATAATTATAAGAAAACACTAGCCACCGATATTCTCTGCCATCCCAAGGAAGAAATTGTTCTTGATTCCATTGTAGTGGGTTAATTCCAATCAGCGAGAGATCCTGTGTGTATCGATCTAGAGGTATCACACTTGGGGTACTTTGTGAGGATTCAACAAGTAGAAAGAAATAGCAAAAGGAGTCCATAATTTTTCTTACTTACTCTTATTTTGTATTTCATATTTTTGATACATATATATATGCATGTGTTATTTGCATTAAATCGTCGTTACTTGGATCATAAGGGCATAATTGGGGAGGAAGTTTTAATATCCAGACAATTGGGTGCTTCAGCTAAGCGTTCTTAACCCCAACAGTATTGTTCTTCAATGCTGGAATAAAAAGGATATAAATGATACATTTTTGGAAATGGAACCTTTCAATTTGGTTTCTCAAAACTTGTAGAACGGAATAACTCTCCTGAAATGGTAGCATATGGGTTTCTTGATGCCATTCTGATTACCTTTGGTTCTTGTCATTTAACCTTGTTGTAATAATCATCATAGAATTCTATGGTATCAACATTGCTTTTCCATTATTAATACTGAAAGAAATCTGTTCTTTCTGATAATGGAGTGACAACAAATCAAGTTTTAAGTCACATTTCTATATGATATATAACAATGACATGACTTTCATTTTCCGTAAGTTTCAGGTCGGGCTTGGAAAATTAGGCTAATGCATGAGTCCAATATAGTTGGGCTTTCACCTGTTTCTGAGAAAAGCTGATGTGCTGCCTTTGATGCCAAATTAAGTGTAATTTATATATCCTTTTGTATTCAAATATTGTTCTTTAATGACTTGGTTAATTTAGTTATTTAAATATTTAGGTTATTTTTTTATAATTGATTCAGTTTGAAGTGAAATTAATATCTATACTAATGTGCCCAAATGTTAATTCCTACTGGTTATTGTTAATAATTTTTCTGGCATATTATTGCGAAAGAATTACATCACTTAAACAGAATGATGATTAGGTTATTTAATTAACAACTTAGCATCAACATCATGTTAATGAAAAGGATTAAAGTTTGCAAAAAATAGCTTATTATTAAACAAAGGGCATGACATTATTTGATTATGGACATTAATTAACAAGCTAAATTGAATTAATAAAAAAATGTATATGTTGTTTGATTTAAACTCATGAATTTGGAATTTATCTTTCATTATTAAGGACAATCTAATGTTACAGATCCTACATCGAAAGTGCATTGAGAAGGTCTTGAGCTTATAAGGGGGGAGTCCCTTCACCTAATGAGTTAGCTTTTTAGGTGTGAAACTCTCAATCCATATCACGGATCTTAGATTCTTATACACAAGTCTAGAGCTTTTCCGGATTGCAGTTCCATGAAGTTTAAATCAATGATTCTCAAAGAATAGTTGAGTAAATAATGCATTTTATCATGATAAGACAACCACATCAGTTTATGTGATTTGATTCATGTAATGCTTATTGCTTCTGTTCTGTTGAGGCTAAAAAAAGTGCAAATGTCTAAATTTTCTGTCATTATGATATGAACATTTGAGTAAATCACTGCATTTTATCATGATAAGACATCCAAAAACACGAACCATAAGCAGTCGAAATAATTGTCCATGTACCAATAACCAAATTGATTGTTAGTCTTGGCCTCATACAAAGATTTAATATCAGTCATTTTCTTATGCGAATTTTCGCATTTTAACAAAAGATGTACTATAAATGTGCACTCTTTTGTTTAGTGTCATTATCATGTGTGGAGGTGAGATGGTGGGGAGGGCTAACTAAAATGGCAAAGTTCAAACCTTCCAAAACTTTGAAGAGTGATGAATAACTTATTTTGGTAAGGGGAGGTGGATATGAAAACAACTTATAAATTTGTTTGTTCCATTGATAAAAACTATGAGCATGACATGTGTTATGATTTCAAAGAACATGCCAACCTTCAAAACTGGCTTTCGGTGAAGAGGCAAAAAGATTTTGCTGGTAAAGTTTGGCAAAATCTGTATTGTCAATTCATTCCAAACTTATATTATAGAATTGGGTTCTTTGTATGTTCTAGAATTTGAATAAGTCAAGACCAGTCTTCTCTTCTTTTTCCCTTTGTTCACATGGTGATTGGGCCAACATGACTAGCTCCTAAATCTCACTGAAATGAGTATCTGAATTTAGCAATCCATTTAAGGGAATGAATGACTGAAATTGGAAAGTGGAAAAGATTATGATAATTGGAGTCCTTATGTTGGTTAAAGTATAACATATCTTAGCTTTAATGAGTATGTTAAAATTTAAAAAATTCAATCATAAACTCCATTAAATAATGCAATTACCAAATGTCGGCAGCAATCCAGAAGCATGTACATCAATTCCCCTTTGCTTTCTTCTTGATAGGATTAGATTATGGTCCACCTTTTGTTCAGCTCTTACCTCAGCTAGCTTTGTGAAAAAGAAATCATGCCTAGTGGAAAAGAAATAGAACAATTTTATAAAAAGAAGAAATCGTATTCCGTTTTGAAAAGTGCCCATATTGATAAGTTTTGTTGATTCTCTAAAGAATTCAATTTGCTTGAATTGGATAGAAGTAAAAGGTAGGCAGCCATTGACAAAATGTTTGATCCTAAATTAATTGCAGGCAAGACTTACCTTGCTCGTAGGATACCAAAAGGGGCCAAATAAGAGAAGGGATTCAATGAAATTGATGAGAGAAATCATTAATGCAAAATGAACTTGCGTCCACGAATTGGATAGTTACTCTATTGAGTCCACTGAGTTGAATTATTGAAAATGTTTTTGGCCATGAATTTTGTCTCTATCCCTAAATTTGAATTATAAATGCTATGGCTTATAGCCAATCTGTGGAGCACTTTCAACCAGAAGCGCTTCTGTAAAAGCCCTTTCTTCCAGGGCAGTGAATGACCCACATGAAAACAATGGAATTAGTACCTGTTTCTTTGACATTATGGATCATTTCTGATGCAGCTTGGAGACGATTTTGGCTCATGATGATGCAAACAACTCCACGTTTTTTTGTTGGAGTTGAAAGAATCAAGAAAACAGAAAACAGGGAAGCAATGGGAAATGTGGTTTTTGAAAACATGGGTCAAGTGTGGAAATGACGTTCTCAAATTCTGGTTTCTGTTATCTCTTTCAAAGCATGGTGTGGCTTAAGTTACCGTTTTCTGAAATTGTGAAAATGTTTTCTAAAAACAAAGCCAAATAAATCCAAAAATGAACTTGACCACCTCAATATCAGATTGGTGGATTTGGTTATAATAATAACATAATCCCAACAACAAAAGGCCAAATTAAAGCCACTGCTACAAGTTCCTAAAGACCACAGTTTATGTATATCTGTCATCTGATTTCTGCCCTTCTGTTACCAATGCCCTCTGGCAAAATGTGGTGTTCTTGTTGTTTTTGACTCATTAAGTAAGAGAGCTTGATATGTTACAGAGGGGTAAAGTTAACCCCATTTGAACTGTTGAAACTTTCAGAAAAGACAATCTCACGGACACGGTTCACAGGAGAGAAACTGTATTCTGAATATAGGATAAGGAATTGCATTAATAGCAATGGAATTGAGGTGACCGTATCTTTAAAAATCGCCTTCTATTTTGGACTAAATAGAAGATGCTGTAGGTCCAGCCGTCCGGGTGACACCATAAACCAATTACAGTTTGATGAGAAGGGATTTCTCTAGAAAACTCTGTATGCAGGAAGATTTTGAGGGAATTAATAAGTAAGATCATTTATTAGCAGTAACAAAGAGAATTAAATACATTCATTTATAAGCTGTCTTTGTCTTTGATCTAACAAGACATAGCAATTGATGTAGCGTGCTGAACAGGCTGATGAATCAGCTGCTAACTTCAATACAATGGAATTGGATTCGACTCACATGTGGAACATTTACATCCTATCAGTTATTTAATTGCCTCGGTCATAACTCAGAAAAGCATGTCAGGAGGCTTTGATTGATCTAAATGGAGTAAACTTTGAACAGAGAGAAGCCTTTCAGCAGTTCGGCTGATTGCTCAAAATTGTTTTCATGGCATGTGATGAGACTGTGTTTGCAGCAAGGCCAACCATATCTGCAAATTCATTTCTATGTCAGATTTAGTTGGTGAAGTTGGATAAATAACTCTTTGGAACTTGGAATGATGTTATAATCTTTAGTTTTACTATGGTATGTATGTATTTATGATAATTAAATTAACCAAACTTCTTAATAGAATTAATTCAGGGTTTGCTTAGTACAAGTTCTTCCAATAGAGTTTATCAAAGTAATAAATTATCTATACATTGTGTTGTGTAATTCAAATATTAAATTACCCTATTTCTAAAAGTGGGATTTTTAATTTATATGATTAATGCCCAAAATATTTAAGATTGAACTACTTTTTCTCCACCCAAGGTTTGTCTTAATGACACTTTCTCACCCAAAAAGTTTTAGAATACCACTTTCCCACCTAATGTTTATATTTTGTTATTATCCAAAGCCGATTTTGGCCGATTTCAGCGGCGAAAATTATTTCCGTCACCACCATTTGAACATTTGTTCTCCTTTCTATAAAACCCCTCTCACTTTGGCATCTGATTTATCGCCGATTGCCGACTATCGTGAAGCTAATGTTTATTGTTCTTAGTTGATTTTCGACTGATTTCTGTGACAAATATTCAATCAATCACCACTATTTGATCTACTTGCCTCCACTCTACAAAAACTCTCTTACCCTAGCTCCTAGTAACTCTTCAAATGTTAGCTAAGAAAGTGAAAGTATATTTTAGGTATTAAGGGAATATCAACACTGGGTGAGAAAGTGGTTTTCTAAACTTTTTAGGGGAAAAAGTGTGAGTAAGACAAACCTTGGATGGGAAAAGTCCGCTTGCTCAATATTTAGTTACAAACTTGATTTCGTCTATTTAAAACCTAAGCGGGGCTTAAATATAAAACATGGTAATTGTACATTTGAAAAGATATTTTATTAAACAATGTAATAATTTATAATTAATATGTATATAGTCACGTTCATAACACCTTAATTTATTGCGTGGATCTTAATACAATTTCATGATATAATAATTGTCGTATCAATAGGTTGCTTAATTCAAATGTATAAATATAAATAATTGATGTGGGTAGGTGTGATTTGTAGATATCTGTCAAACCTTGATTAATCAGTAATGATTAATCTCCTTAATCTCTCATTAAGGAAGAGATTTGGACTTTTCTCCCACCTACAAAATTAGCTATTTTTCAAAGTATTGGAAATTTATAATTATTAAAACCTTTTTTCAATGTATTTTAAGGGAATTTTCCCTTTGAATTTTTTTCTCAGAAAATGCTCAATAATTCTAATTGAAGACCCACCTTTCATCAACATTATTAGGGTTCCATGATGCTAAATTTATCAAATAATTAAGAATTTTTTTTTTATCTGATCGAGATATCCGAGTTAATTTGCACGCATCTCAATTAATTCTCTGAACTTTAAAATAAACGATCGAGTAAATCCTTCGATAAGACAATAACCATCCTTATTAGTGTTTGGAAGAGCTCGAACTCATAAACTCATGTTGGACCATTTTGCTCTTTTACCATCAAGTCACTTAGTGATGGTTAATAATTATGAATTATTAGTTTTTTATTTTTTTTTATTTTGTTGATTTGTAAATAAATAAATAAAGGAAATTAAAACTGTTATAACCCATTACTTTATTTTTGTCATATTTGTCAATATTTAAAAAAGTTAATTAATTATCCCTCTTAACTGACTAATGAATTAAAATGAAATAATTTAATTATTAATTTGGCAATTTTCATCTGTGTACTTTGGATTATTACACTCATTCGGTTATTATTCTTTTTTTTTTTCTTTTTTCTTTTTTCTTTTTTTAAATCTTCTCTATGAAATAACTAAAATTCGTAAAAGAGAGTTCCCTTCCAATAGTTATAACAAAAAAATGAAATAAAAGAAGTGGCTAATTAATGAGATTACACTAAAACCTGATGAGTATATAATCTGTAACATTTAATTATATTTGAGTTTTCTTCAAGCATGTGTTTTTTCATTTTATATTAAAACTTTAGTTAATTAAATTAATTAATCTCAAAATGCATATGTAACAGTAAATGGTCCTGATAGAGAGAGTATATTTTAAAGAGAATCTGATTATAAATGCATATATTTAATTATTTTTATTTAAAGGGAGAACAACAATTTCCCCACCCAAGCTTTGGCCTAAATTATTTCCCACCCGAAAAGTTCAAAAAGACACCTTCCTACCCACCGTTAAAATTCAGGCGTTAGTTTTACTGGCAAAGGGTTAACACTTCTTACACCCCTAAATTATAAACAGATAACAATTTCCTTCACCAACTTGAGAATTAGTTTTTTAAACCCTTATCTTCAATCTCAATTTTTTTTATTTAACTTTTTTTTTTAAAATATGTGAAGAATAAAAATTGGCCAGTGTGTACGTCAACCAACCACTGTCTGCAAGATATGGGTTCAGTCATTGGCAACAAGTTTGGCCACACTGTCGGTGCCATGGGATAGATCGATCGATAATATATCCAATGGTGTAAACAAGAAGTCCCTTGGTGCGAGTCCGCCAACAACCATGGTTTATTTTAAATAACTGAGTTTATTTTTCAAATTTTTTTTTTTAAATGTATTAACCCTAAAAGTAAAATAAACCAAACTAGGGGTGAAAAATATATTTAATAAACTTTGGGTGGGAAAACGTTATTCAACCTCATTCAAGATTATAAAGTCAGATAGTAAAAGGTATTTTCGTCCTTACAGTGATTACACCGTGTTAATTAACGGATCTTAACGGTGGGTAGGAAAGTGTATTTGAAACTTTTCGGGTGGGAAAAGAATTTAGGCCAAACTTTGGGTGGGAAATACTGTTCTCCCTTTATTTAAATTTGATTTTTCAGTAAACATGAATCTGATTTTATATTAAAATTTTAATTAAGCGAATTAATTAATCTCACAAAGCACATGCACATTAACTGCTTCTTCTCAGAATTTAGTCGACAAAATTTCTGATAGCAAGTCTGTAATTCAGTGACGGAGCATTTCACTTGAAAGATAGTTAGAAACAACAAGCATTATAATTAAAATAAATAATTAATATTAACTTAAACATTTTGTTTAAAAGTGTTTTCTCACAACAAAAAAATTAAAGTGTGTTCGAAATGTTCACCTTAATCTTACCGGCATCCTCACCGATCGCACTTCTTTGGACGGAAACATCAAAGAAATTATAAAATCAAGAATTTTAAACCCAAATATTCTTAGATATTTTTGTTGATTTTATTTTATTTTATCTTATTTGTTTCAATCTCATCTCAATCCATATCTCTTATCCTCATTCATGTCAGTCTGCAAGAGTTTCAGTTTATCAGAACTGGGCATTTTTTTCTTTTTGCCTTTTCACTTTTCGGTGGATACTGGATAATGAATAGGCCACTTACATTTAAAAAAAATATATATACCCTTTTAAAAAATTATTAAATTAAGACAATAATTGTGATAACATTAATTATCATCCCATCATATACATTTTTTTTTTTTTTACTATTATTTACTGAATATTACCTAAATATTCATTGGTTTTTTTAATTTTATTTTCTTAATTAAAAAAAAAATTAGTGTCTTGTGTTTGTGGGTAGTGATAAAATATTTATATTATGAATATAAAATTTTTCCCTCCTTCCTTAATAAAACAACAATTTTACTGTTTAGCAGTTAGTTACTTCACGTTAAACCTTTCTCTCTCCATTTTTTTTTTTCTATATAAGCCGCTTGCTTCCAGTTTGTTCCTCACTGAGTCACTGGTCATTTCCAATTGCAAAGAAACTTGTGTTTGTTTTTTCACATTAATTTGCCTCTGCAAAAGACTTTCCTTATCTGGGTTGTAAGGTTTTAAGAAGAAGAAGAAGATTACAATGCATATTGCTCATTTCATATTCGGTATTTTTGGTGAGTTTCCAACTTTTTTATGAATTTTGTTTATGGGGTTAATTTTGTGATTAATTTATTGTTTTCTCTCTGTTTCTTTCAGGAAATGCCGCTGCTTTGTTTCTCTTCCTGGCTCCAACGTAAGAACTAAAACTTAATCTCACATACACACACAATCAAAGACTGATTTTTTGTCTGGTTTTTGGTGTTTAATTACAAAGTTAAATGAGTTGAAACTGGAAATGAGTTCTTCTTGATGAAAATTTATTTGTGTTGTTGAAATCAATTTGTTGCCTTTCTTTGCAATGCTTCTTTGATATTTTCTCCAAAAGGGTAACCATTATCAAGATTCAAGAACAAGAAAAGTTGCTTAATTTAACCTTCTTTCTGGTACAATTTTGTATGTTGAATGTTATTTCAAAGAAGTGTAAATCTGAAACAGGATCACATTCAAGAGGATCATAAGAAGCAAATCCACAGAGCAGTTCTCTGGAATCCCCTACGTCATGACTATGCTCAACTGCCTCCTTTCTGCTTGGTGGGTTTCTCGTTTCTTCTTCAACTGCTTTTTCTTTTTTCCTCTCAACTTTACACGGTTACCCCTTCAATGTTTTTTTAACCTTACTCAAGTTGTCTTTTGATCATTTCATGAGGGTATTCCTGTAAAGTTAAGAGTAGAATCAGATATCTTCTTGATGTTGCTTATAATGTTATGCATGCGACTGTTCTTGATTTGTTGCTGATCTTTGATTATTGATGATGTATTACTTACCAACAACATCTTCCTGTTCATTTTTCTGTAGTCAATGTAACATTTATTTCACTTACTTGAAATTTTGATCAGGTATGGTCTTCCTTTTATATCTGAAGACAACCTTCTGGTTTCAACAATCAATGGTGCAGGAGCCGCAATAGAGTTGGTTTATGTGTTAATTTTCCTAATCTTTGCACCAAAGAAGGAGAAGGCCAAAATTTTTGGCCTCTTTGTAACTATTCTTTCAGTATTTGCAACTGTAGCTTTAGTGTCCCTTTTAGCCCTCCATGGCAACGGTAGGAAAAACTTCTGTGGGTTCGCTGCCACAATTTTCTCAGTTATCATGTATGCCTCACCTCTCTCCGTCATGGTAAGATTAATTTACTAAATAATTACAGTCCCCATTTGTAAATTTTACAAGTAGATTCTTGATTGATAAAATATTTGCAGAGAATGGTGATTAAGACTAAGAGCGTGGAGTTTATGCCATTCTTCTTGTCACTGTTTGTGTTCTTCTGTGGCACTTCATTTTTCATTTATGGACTACTTGGTAAAGACCCTTTTGTGGCTGTAAGTATCCTGGCTTATACTTTAATTAATTCATGAACGAAACAAGAGAAAGAGGATTTGTGTTCTTAATTTTGGTGCTTAATTTGATGTTGCAGGTGCCGAATGGATTTGGGTGTGCGCTAGGGACAATGCAGCTGATCTTGTATTTCATCTACCACAAGAATAAGGATGAGCAAAAGAAACCTGAGGCGGCAAATGGGAGCGTTGAGATGGGCCAAGAGAAAAAAGCTCTGGCCAATGGGTCTAAAGCTGAAGAAGTTTAGGCCTTGTGCTGCGCAGGATTTGTAAAAATTTGTGCTGTCTCTAATTTCACTTCTTTTATGTTCTCTTTTTGTGTAATTTTGAATACTGTTGTTATTAATGGGAAAGCCATGTTAGATGATTGAAATGTGAATATGAACAAAGACCAAGACAATATTCTTGTGGTTAAATAAATCATGTGGTTCTGGGAATGATTTTCTCAGTGACCAAACAAGATAATTGTGCTCTAAATCTGTCGGTTTTTGCATCTGAAACTTGCAGAAAGAGACCTGCCACGTATATTTAAATTGGTAACCACATAATTTCGTCGTGTAATGAACTGATCTGAACCAGTGGACGTGAACAAATTGAGATCATGATCTTAGAAGTAGCGTGTTGAAGTTGAATATGACATGATTGTGATGTGGGTAAGTGCATCACACGGATGGGAAATTCCAAGCTATGTGTAACATTATTAGATGATATTTGGATTTCCTACTCAACTCTGATGTGTGATTTTCCCGGTGAAATTTGCTGAAAAAGACAATATTAGGTGCCTTAATGATCAGAGTAAACCACTTTTTTCCATCCAAATGATGGCTTAAAGACAATTTCTACCCGTAGGCATTTAAATTATCACTTTATTATCTAAATTTATATTCTGACGGTAAATAAAGAGTAAACGCAATCCAGACTATTGGAGCTTTTGAAGAGGGGAGGCTAATGAGTCTTTTGATAGTGGAAGATTGGATTTCGGTGTTTAGGATTGATCAAAATTTGAGTTGAAAGGGGCGGCTACGCAAACCCTAATTACTCGATTACCGACGATTTGAGGGGTCTGAGAGAGTATGGTTTGATGGGTTTTTGTGAGTGATGATCGGAGAAGAGAATGGTGATGGTATGGGGTCATAATGATGTCAAAATAAAAAAACGCAATGTAAATTTGAGTAGTAAAATGATATTTTAAAAGTCTGTAAGTGAAAAAGTTTCATTAAATCATTATTTTGGTGAAAAAAGATTGTTTACTCTTAATGAATATGACGATGATAATGATGATGTCATGGTCCAATTTCAATAGGGACCTGGACAGTGTAATGTCACAAATATTTATTCAATTTGGCGAAGCTTATTTCAAATTATATTTCCTGATGGCTATAGAAACACAAAACATAGCATCCTTGTCTTGTGATTGCCACCATAAAAAGTTTGATGATCCAACTTAATTTCAGCACTTGGTCTCTAATTAAAAAATCTAACAACTTATTTTTAGTATTAAATCTTAAATTCCGATGATTCTAATGTATACTAATAATCTTTATCTTTGTGATCAGATGATAAATCTTTTAACTATTAGATTAGTTATACCAAAGGTAGACTCGGCTAACAATTGTGTCTGAATATCTCGGTTATTAAAAAAATTAAAAAAAAATGCGCACTAGAACTGTTGAGTGTTGATGGCTGAAGAATTTTCAAATTTCATGGCAAAACTATTTACAATTTTTCAGAAATGGGCCGAGGGCCCAATGAAACAGAGCGCTGGTAGTAGCTCCCTCTGATAATTAATGACCATCTCCTGAAACTTTAGGTGTTATGTTCTTTTCTTTTTTTCCTTTAAAATCAGTGGCTATATTATAATACGTCCAGAAGCACAATAAATTGTGCTTTCAAACAATCGAATCTAGTTTCATGTTTATTTATTTGTTTGAATATAGTAAGATAAAAAAGAGGGCATTACTTGAAAAATATTCTTTATAAAAGCTCTTATAATACCTTTTAATTATTTATTTATATTTCCATATTAATCTATTGAAAAGATAGTAACTAGTTTAACTTTATGATGATATCTTGAATTTTAATCTTGCTCCATTTGGATACTGAGGAGTGAGGACTGGATTTGAGTTGGAGCAAGGAGTTGGAGAGAAAGAAATAAAGAAAAGCAATAATTTTTACAGGCTACATTGAAAAATATAACATATAACAACCTCTGAGTAGTCGAGTGTTTCGATAAGGACTCTTTGATGTATTATTCAAGAAGTCTTGAGTTTGAGTCTCTTCTCAGATGTTAATAGGATGACCCTTAGAGGGATCCTAGGGAATTAATTGAGGTATGCGTAAGTTGATCCGGACACCCTAATCATTAAAAAAAACAAAATATGTAGCATACATATTATGTTTACAACTATTAATTTCTTCATCAAATTGTATTTTAACAAATATATATATAGAATATCGGGTATTTTAGTTTAAATTACAAGAACAAGAACAGGAACGAGGACCAGCCCATTGAAACAACAACTCCACATAAACATAACATAAATCTGGCTGACTACGACAACACTTAACACATAGACACTTCTGTATATATATATATATATAGACCAGCCCGAGGCATGCAATTAGCTGATAACAAGCCTCTGCCTCCTGATCTCTAAGTTTAAGTTAGGGCTGGAAGCTTCATGTCATTGCCACTCTCACAGCCACTGCAAGGTCCAGTGCCACTGCCAGTGCTGGTGCCAGTTTCAGAGTTGATGCTGGTCCTAGTTTCAGTGGCAGTAATAGTGCTAGGGCCAGCACCGTCCTTGGCTTTTGGGAGTGGAGGTTTTCCCTCCGCCGCCTTCATAGCTTCCACCTGCTCAATCTGATCATTAGTACGGCAAAAATTTTATGTCAGAAATAGTTAATTAATTTATTGAAACTTTGGAACAAGACAAAACATTAAGGAAGAAATTAATTTTACTATAATGTCATAATATTATACATGCAAGTTTTTGCTTTAATGGTAGAAGAATAAACATGGAATCTTAAGTTTATATTTATATGCTATTCATTGAAAATCAAAGAGGTAGGCATGCAGGAAACAAGAAAACATGATCAAGATCCATCTGAAATAGAACTGTTCAATGCATTAAGAGAATAATTATTGATATATTATTTTGTGTTTAAGAGTACTTTCTGCATAATTTCCTCCTTTATATATCCTTCACCTATTAATTGCCAAACACTTACGAAAGCATCGGTCTCCTCCTCAATATTTCCATTCATGTAAGCTCTCAAAGCAGCCTGCAAGTAATTAAGCAACCCAAAATCGAGAATATCATTGATGGGCAAATTAAAATAACGAGATGAATAATGCTGAAAGGAAAAGAAAAGATGTGTTAAGATACCAAGGCTAGTTGGTATTCCTTAATCGACAAAGTTTGAGGCTCGGCCTCAAGAGAGGACTTGTGGTCAAGCTTCATCGAGGGTTGCCTCTCCATTATTTTAGAACTCTGATCTAAACACTCACAGAAGCTAGCTAACGGAGTTTGAGATGGAGAAATGTGAAGTGAAGCGGCGTTTATATAGTGAAATTGAGTGATTTAGCAGTGGTAAGGTGAGGTTGTGTGCCAAAACAAGATGCAAGGACGTGGCAGCCATGGTGGTCTGGCATTATGATTTTGCACATTTGGCAGCAAAGCCCTGTCTTTGGTGTAACCGTCGTCCGTAGATGAGGAGAGTTTCATTTTTTGGAGTGGATTCCATAGTTTTCTTTAACTCTTGAGATCTCACATCATCAGTCCATTGATTCACCACCTGCAGTTTCATTTTCATCTAGTAGATTATGCATCCATTGCAGAATCTCAATGCATATCTACATGAATACTCACATTGATATTGAAATTAATGCTTTGAAAACAATGGAAACAGTGGCAATTAACATTAATATTTCTAATAAAACTATAGTAATATTGTTGGCATTCTAAGGATGAATGATATTAATAAATGAATTTAGAACACATATATCAATCAAACATAGTTGATGGTAGATTATGAACTTATAATTATATGAGAAAATATAAGGAGAATCTAAAAAGTAAGTTTAATTCTGCGAATGATGATTATGTCAAATCTTATATATGCTACTTACTGGAATAATCTTGTCATTGTAAGTGATTATAGACTTTAAATCACAATAAAAGAATACTACATATATGAAAAAAAAATTATTACTCAAAAAATTATTACTCAATTCATATAGAATAATGAATATCATTATTACGATAATCCGATTGAGTGCGTTGTTTCGTATAATAATGAAAACAATAATTTTGTTGAGAAAAGACCAAAGGTTCTTTATTCTGTACGACAAAAATATACGTCATAACAAAATCTTATTTATAGAATATACGATAACAAAATGTTTAATCATTAGGATTTTTTTCTAACATAATACGACAAAAATATTTATTATCAAAAAACTTTCTTTATAGTATACAACAACAGAAGGTTTGATCATTATGATAACTTTTTCTTGACATGATACAACAAAAATATTTGTTATGAAAAAATTGTCTTTACAAAATACGTCAACCGAAGGTTCAATCATTACAATAAATTTTTTGAACATAATACGATAAAAATATTTATTATGATAAAAACTTATTTATAGAATTTAGAATGTTCAATTTCTATGATAAATATTTCTAATATAATACGACAAAGATATTTATTATGACAAAATCTTCTTTATAAAATATACGACAACAAAATGTTTAATGTTTAATTACTATGAAAAATAATTTCTTTTTTAAATAATACGACAAAAATATTTATTATGACAAAATCTTCTTTATAGAATATATGACAAGTGAATATTCAATTATTATGATAAATATTTTTAAACATAATAGAATAGAAATATATTCAATATAACTAGATCTTTTTTAAAGACTATACAAAAACAAAATGTTTGTAGGATAATTTTTCTAAACATAATACAATAATGATATTATATTTTCTTTATAAAATATATGACAACAAAATGTTTATCGATATTATAAATTTTTTCTTACAGACGTTTCACACTAATTATAATTATCTTCAATCAATATCATGATCAATAATATCGAAACAAAATGTTATGTTGAATTATATTGAATATCACTATATGAATAAAGATTTAGGATACAAAACTTAAGATATAGACTTTGAAAATGTATAATGCGACAATATTGCTTTTCGATAATAATTTTCTAGTATGGATATTCTTACGTAAATTTTGTGAGGACTATGCTTAAACATTATTGGATTCATCATTACAAACCATATTTAAATACCATTTGATTTATCTATAAAATATCATTTCGGTTCAATGACGAAGAATCTAATGATGTTTACGTATAATCGTCACAAAATTCATGTAAGAAGGTCCTTACTAAAAAAATTATTCTGTTTTTTGAGATATAATTTCAAACACTTAAAATATAGTTGAATTGCATTTCATTTGGCTTATATACGTACATGTTCATATGGATTTGACAATTGGATCGATGTCACATACATACAACCACAACCACTACAAGAAAAAGGACCAACCCCCATTGAAACAACTCCATAAACATAAACACAAACATAACATAACATAAACTGACCACCACCACAACACTTAACACAAAACACTTAAAGATAAACATAACATAGACCACACACACACACACACCCCTATATATATAGTAGACTAGCTAGAGGCAATGCGTGCAGCTGATAACAAACAAGCCTTCTCTCCTCTTTTAAGTTCAAGCTAGGGCTGGAAGCTTCATGTCACTCCCACTGCCTGCAGTTCCGGTACCACTGCCACTGCCGGTGGTGCTGCTGGAGCTGCTGCTAGTTTCAGTGCTGGTGTTGGTGCTAGGGCCAGCGCCATCCTTGGTGGCTTTTGGGAGTGGAGGTTTTCCCTCCGCCGCCTTCATAGCTTCAACCTGCTCAATCTGATCATCAGTACAGAAAAAGTTTAAAGTCAGAAATAATTTATTAATTTATTAACTTTGGAACAAGACAAAAGTTTAAGGAAGAAATTGATATTATTCTAGTGTCATAATAATATACATGCAAGTTTTTGCTTAAATGGTAAAAGAATTTATTATAAAAAGAATATCCTGCACACCATCACCAAGTAACCAGGCGAGCTAGAACCTTAAGTTTTATATTTATATCCTATTTATTGAAAATCAAAGGTAGGCAGGAAGCAAGAAAACATGATCAATATACATCTGAAATAAACTGATAAAAGCATTAATTATTTATATATTATTTTGTGTTTAAGATCGGACTTTTGGATTAAACATGCATGAACATGATATTTTCTGCATAATTTCCTCCTTTATCCTTCACCCAGTCCCAATTAATTGCATGCCAAATGAATACTTGGCAAACACTTACTAGGGCGTCGGTCTCCTCCTCAATATTTCCGTTCACATAAGCTCTCAGAGCTGCCTGCAAGTAATTAAACAACATAAATTTAGAAATTAAAAATAACCATACATATAATGCTGAAAGGAAAAGAAAAGAATGTGTTAAGATACCAAGGCGAGTTGGTATTCCTTATTCGACAAAGTTTGAGGCTCGGCCTCAAGAGAGGACTTGAGCTCGAGCTTCATCGAGGGCTGTCTTTCCATGATGCTAACTCTCTAGGTAAACACTCACAGAAGTTTGAGATTGTTTGTGACGGAGAAATGTGCAGTGAAGGGGGTGTTTATATAGCGAAATCGAGTGAAAAAGCAGTGGTAAGGTGATGTTGTGTGCCAAAACAAGAAGCAAGAACGTGGCAACCATGGTGGTCTGGCATTAAGATTTTGCACATTTGGCAACAACGCTTTGTCTTTGGCGTAACCGCCGTCTGTAGGAGATGAGGAGAATTACTTGTTTGGCAGTGGTTTCTATAGCTTTCTTTAACTCGGATCTCACATCAACCATCCACTGATTCACCACCAAATCCTCCCACAGTTTCATTTCCATCTTCTAGATGATGCATCCATTGCAGAATCTCAATGCATCTTTATATGAATACTCACATTAATTCCGTTGTGACTGTGTGATATTGAAATTAATGGTTTGAAAAAGTAACAATGGAAACAGTGGGAATTAACTATAGTTTTACGCGCAACCATAAGTTTCCCAAATCAAATTCTGGTGATCATGAACGGAGTTTCCAATGTTCTTGGTTTGACAAATATTCTTACTGGTTGGAATATAGTGTTAAGAATGATGTTGCATATTGTTTATGTTATTATCTTTTCAAACCAGATAAAGGTGAGCAAAGTGGCGGTGATTCTTTTGTTCTTGATGGGTTTCGAAATTGGAAGAGACTTGAAAAATTTTAATATCATATTGGAGGTCCTAACAGCTATCATAACCAAGCTGTGAAAAATTGTCAAGCTTTGATGAATCAAAAGCAGCATGTAAGTACAATTATTAATAAAAAATCTGACCAACAGTGAGAAGATTATCGTATTCGGTTGAAAGGATCAATTTCTGCTAGTCGGTTTCTTCTTCGACAAGGATTGCTTTTTCGTGGCCATGATGAGTCTGTTAATTCAATGAATCAGGGAAACTTTCTTGAACTTTTACACTATACAGCTGAACAAAATGAAGAATATAGATTAGTAGGATTGGAGAATGCTCCTGGACATGATAAATTGATTGCTCCTAGTATCCAAAAAGACATAATCAATGCATTTGCAGTTGAAACCATCAATAAACTAATTAGTGATCTTGGAGATGTTTTTTTTTCTATACTAGTTGATGAAGCTCGTGATGGATCCAACAAAAAGCAGATGACAATTATCTTACGTTATGTAAATAAAAGGAGATGTGTTGTTGAGTGTCTATTGATCATTATGCATGTCACAGATACGACTGCTTTGTCACTAATGATAGGAATCGAAACATTGTTCTCTAAATACAATTTGAGCATATCAAGATTACGTGGACAAGGTTATGATGGTGCGAGTAATATGGGAGGTCAGTTTAATAGGTTAAAGATACTTATATTGACAGATAATGAATATGCCTTCTATATTCATTGTTTTGCTCACCAACTTCAACTAGCACTTGTAGCTGTGGCAAAAAAGGATACAAATATTGAGAGACTTTTTTTGAAAGTTTCTTGTGTGATAAATATTGTTGGATGGTCACCTAGACGTAGGGATTTTCTTAATGAGAAACAAGCTTTGAAGGTGAAAAAAGCTATTGAAAGTGGTGAGCTTTCAACAGGGTAATGTCTTAATCAAGATATTAGTCTTAAGCGGCCAGGGGAAACACAGTGGGGTTCACATTATGGGACTTTATTGAGCTTGATTAATTTGTTTTCATCTGTTATTGAAGTGCTTGAGGATCTTATTGAAAATTCTGATAATCGAGTTGAAGCAAGTGATTTGGTGGATTATATGACTTCTTTTGATTTTGCTTTTAACCTGCACATGATGAAAAACATTTTGGGAATCACATTTGAACTTTCACAAGCATTGCAAAGGAAGGATCAAGATATTATAAATGCTATGTCTTTGGTTCACTTGTCAAAAAGAAGATTATTGTTGATAAGAAATAACGGATGGGATAATCTACTTGATGAAGTTTCTCATTTTTGCATTGCTCATAATATAGATATGCCAAATATGCAAGAGAAATTTGTTGCACGAGGGAGATCGCGGCGTAATGTTCAAGAGATGACAAATTTATTTCATTATCGTGTTGAGTTGTTCTATGCCATAATAGATTTGCAACTATCAGAGCTTGACAGTCGTTTTAATGAAGGTAATACAAAATTACTTATTTGCATGGCCTCCCTAAATCAAAGTGATTGTTTTCAAGCATTTGATAAGGGAAAATTAGTTTGTTTTGCTCAATTTTATCCACTTGAATTTTCTTCTACTGATCTTATGGCACTTGAACTTCAACTTGATAATTACATTGATGATATGCGCTCAAATATTGATTTTTCAGAACTAAATGATATTACCAGTCTTGCTCAAAAAATGGTTGAAAAGAAGAAGCATCTTATTTACTCATTGGTATATTTGCTCACCACATTGGCTTTAACCTTACCAGTTGCAACTGTAAGTGTAGAAAGGGCATTTTCTGCTATGAAAATTGTGAAGACTCATTTACGCAATCGGATGGGAGTTCAATTCTTGAATGATAGCCTAATTTCATATATTGAGAAAGATATATTTGACAGTGTTGATAAAGAGATGGTCATGCAACGATTCCTCAATATGAAGCTCCGCCGAGGACAATAGTAAATGTAATTTTTTTTTTTGTGACAATATTGACTGGAAAAATAGAATACAAATGTTATATACAATTAGTTTTTATTTGGCCCACCCTAATAGAAATTTCTGGATCCGCCCCTGACTATAAAGAGGTTATAACCTAATAGAGGTGTAGTTACAAAAATTATTGTTTTAACTTAGTTATTCTTAGTGCAAGTGGTATAGAGGTAAAATATGCACTCATTAATAATTAATTAATGGAGCATGTCAAGGTATAGACATTGATAAGAGATTCAAACGTAGTTTCATGCCAAGAAGCTCTAAACATGCTTGAAAACCTAGAAATATTTTAGCTTCAACAAGAAGATATACATGCTAACGAGTTATTACGTACCGACAAATTCAAAAATGTGGTAATAATTCTAAAGTAAGAATCATTGTCGCAAACAAATTTAGATGAGTATTTTATTTCATCTTAAACCTTTAATATAATATGACATAAATTTTTTGCAATTTATATATAATTATTACTATTTGGAGGCAAGTTCCTTGAGACGAAACCTAGAAAAATAATAATTAGATGAATTCTATTGTATAGAGTATCATTATATAGAAATTATATTGTATATTGAAAATTACTAGATGAATAAAGACTTAGGATACAAAAGTTAAAAGATATAAATTTGAAACCTATATATTATAATTTGAAAATATTTCTTTTCAATATATATATATATATATATTAGTTTATCTGTATTTTATTTTACTTATATGTACAGTAAAACTTCTTTATAATGATACTTTATGTAGGAATAACTTCTATATTGTCATAAAAAATTATAGTTCTCACTTGGGATGATTATAAATAAGAATAAACTCCACATTGTAATAAGTTATATTTTTTTCTAATTCTCGTCTTAAGAAAGTTGCCTTCATATAGTAATTATTATATGTATATTGTAAAAATATATATACTATGTTACATTAAAGGTTTAAGATGAAATAAAACATTTATCTAAAGTTCTTTGGGACAATAATTTATGTTTTAAAGTTGTTACTATATCTTTTAACTTGTGAGTACATAATAACTCGCTAATAAAGACACATTCTTGTTGAAGCCAGAACATTTATAGCTTCTAAAAAATGTTTAAAGCTTCTTAGCATGAAACTTTTTGTATTTTTGTACTATTATCCTCATAATTATTTCATTTCTATTCTTGCCTAATTGCAGCAATGACTACTAAAACAATTAATTGAAATCCTAATACATACTATTAAAACGTGAATTATAAAATAAGAAATTAAAACATTAATTTTTATAACTACATCTCTATTAAGTTATAACCTCCTTATGATAATAAATTAGTTTAATCCCACCATTGTGATTATAGAAAGGTTTAAGTGTAGATGCATATTCATATGAATTTGATAATCGGATCAATGTGACATTTAATTGTTTCTATTTTAGGCACCAAAATTTTAAACAGTGATATGAAGATATAAACTTAATTGAGACACGAAGGGACATAATTAATAGTTCAACGAAGCTACAATTTATTAAAGGTGACATATATATCACCATATTTCATACATAAGAAACAGCTTAATCAAAACAAGAAGGAACAACAACGCTGGCTTGAAAAAAGTCTTTGTGCTTCAACATGCAGATCACTGGAGTTCTCAAATGAAGTCAGTCCTTCAATCTTCCTCATAATCAGCTGCCTTGAACTCCCAAGTTGCCTTCACTGCACCTTGAATGGGATGCAGACCCTGAAACATCAAATTTTATATCATTAATTAATCTTCATTTAATTAACAAAATTAAGATGATGAGTTGATACCTCCAGAAATATCTTCAATGCCTCCTCTGGCGTGTTACTATTGATCACTTTCAGGGCTGCTTCCTGTATTAGTCAAACATAAATTTTAATAAAAAATACAAAAACAAAGAAACAATAATATTAAAAATTAATTAATATATATAATTATGCAGACCCTTGCTGAGTCCAGCTCCTTCTCAAACAATGTCTTGGGTTCAGTTTCCAGGGATGATTTCCTCTCTAGTTTTTTTTCAGAAGATGAAGGCTTTTCTTTTTCCATATTCATTCTCCTTTCAAACCAAAAACAAAAAAAAAAAAAACAAAAAAAAAAAAAAAAGATTCAATGGCTTGTTTATTATTGTTTAGGGTTGTTTTGTTTATATAAAAATAAAAGAGAAGAAGAGGATGCATGCATGGTGAGGGAGATGAGGTGTGATGATGCAAAAACGTGGCAGCCATGGTGGGAGAAGACAAGGAAATAGATACAGATGGCAGAAGGATAAAGTGTTGAATGTATAACCGTCGCTTGGCGAGTCAGTAACAGCCAATAATGGGAGCGTTTCTTTGAGAATTTTTCAGAAAAGGTGAGTGGATTTGTGCAGTGGCTGGCAGTACCAATCAGTAAAAGCTATTAGCTTCATGCAAACTGCTTTGATTCTCTCATGAAAATGTAACTCCATAACCATACATCCTTATTACGTCTTTCTATTAGATACACCTGCATATTGGCCATGGCTAATTCAATTAATTTATTGAAAAGAATTGCTGTTTTTAGCATTTAATTTCATCTTTTTAATATCTCTGTATATACAACATTATCATGTATAATGTCTTTAGTTGGGTTTATTTAATATTTATAGGTCAAAAGATTTTATTTAAAATTTTAGGTTGTTTGGTTGATTTTAAAGGTGCTTATAAGATTTTAAACAAATTATTTTGGGTTTTATTTAAAAATCAGATGCAACATTTACTTGTAATTATAAACTCTGTTTATTGAAATGGGAAATGATAATACATGATAACTATGGTGGTGCTATATATGGTGGAGCACCTACCATTTACAAACTGCACTTAAATATAAAGTAATTTATATAAAAACCAGAGCTTTCTGCTGCATGTTAAGCCTCCATCGATCACTTCAAATTCAGTTCCTTCAAGTTCTTCTCAACATTTTCATATCCTTCATCAGGTTTCGAGGTTGATGATGAACTCCCCTTTCCCGCTTCATCTGATATTGCAATTTCAACCTGAAATATAATTTAATTATATCAATCTCTCAGAAAAAAAAATATATATAAATAACAATTATATGTATAAATAACATATTAAACAACGATATTAGTATTTGTCATGGCCTGAAAATACTTACACCCATTAATTTAATGGTGTTCCTTTGTTCTAATGCTTGCATTGCTCCTAGTGCCTGCTTAATCCGCTAAAACATTATATATATTATCAAATGAATGGTATTTAATTAATTAAAAAAACATGGGAAATTAAAAAAAAAAAAAAAAAAAATTAATTACCCTTGCTACATTGATTTGTGCTACTGTAAGATTCTTTGTTTCAGTAGTTTGAACCTGAGAAGGCTGCTGGCTCGCCATTGTTATCTCTCTAATTGCAGTGACTGATTATCAATGAAGGGGTGTGTTATTAGATATATAAAGTGTCATGGAAGGAGTCGAGACAAAAAATAATTGCCATTTGGCAACCCTCAAAATGTAACGCATTTTGAACAGGTAATTAAAACTTATCTAATTTTGAATATCATACCATCTATATACTTATTCTCTCTTTAATTTATTTGTAAAAGTTTTAATTAAATCTTATATATGCTATTTCTTGGAATAAAGTGGTTATAGAAATTAAATCACAATAAAACAATATTGTGTGCAAAAAAAAATTATTAATCGATTCATTTACGATAATGAATATTATTATTATTATGATTTATAATGAATATCATGATTATGATTTATGATTCCGACAGAGTACGACAATTTAATTTGTCGTTACATAATAATGAAGACGATAACTTTGTTGAAGTATGAACAAAGTTTCATTATTATGTACGACAAAAATATCCGTTATGATAGAATCTTACTTATAGAATATACAGAGACAGAATGTTTTACTATTATAATATTTTTTCTCGACATAATATGACAAAAGTATTCATTATAAAAAATATATATATATTTATAGAATGTACTACAACAGAGGTTCGATCGTTATGATAATTGTTTCTTGATATAACACGACAAAAATATTAGTTATGAAAAAAATCCTTTATGAAATAAAAACATTTATTTTGACAAAATCTTCTTTATATAATATATGACAACAAAATGTTCAATTATTATGATAAATATTTTTTAACATAATACAACAAAGATAATTATTATGAAAAAAAAAATTTATTCTTTAAACAAAAAACATCAATAGAACATTCAATTATTATGATAAATATTTCTAAACATATTACGACAAAAATATTTGATACAACAAAATCTTCTTTAAAGAATATATGACAACTGAATTTTCATATAATAATTTTTCTAAACATAATATGATAAATATATTATATTTTCTTTATAGAATATACAAACAACAAAATGTTTGATCATATTATAAATTTACTCAAAATTTATTTTACTTTTTCTTGATTAATTACAATTTTTTCATAAAAAATAATTTTCTTAAACTCTTCTTTTGTAAGATTCATTCTAATAAGTGGTACCAAACAAATCTAAAAAAAAAAAAAAAAATTATATGTTTTTCAGTAAATCATATATATATATATTAACTAAACCTATAAGCAAAATCAGAAATCAAATACAACATTAATTAGATTCATAAACTCTGTTTATTCAAACGGAAAACAGTAATACATGATAACCATGGCGGTGATATATA
Organism: Pistacia vera; assembly: GCF_008641045.1. Lineage (NCBI taxonomy): Eukaryota > Viridiplantae > Streptophyta > Magnoliopsida > Sapindales > Anacardiaceae > Pistacia > Pistacia vera. The sequence continues at coordinate 212,934 of NW_022196349.1, read as the reverse complement.
TGCTAGAGCAAGCACCTGCCATTTAGAACCAGCATTGAAACACAAAGTAATTTATTTTATATTAAAAGCAAGGGCTTTTTTTCAGAAAATTAAGCCTCATTATTTCACATTTAGATCCTTCAGAGTCTGCTGAAGATTTTGATATTCTTGGTCACGATCATTCGAGCTGGAACTGGAACTCCCTTCTCCCCCTTCGTCTCATATTGCGATGCCACCCTTCATTTAATCACCACATAAAACTAATAAATACTTTAAAAATATATATCATTAATATTTATAGGAATTGGCCTAAAATATATACAGTACTTACACTGTTCCTTTGTTTGAAGTCTTGCCTTCCTCCCTTTCCTTGTTCAATACATTCATTATCCGCTATATATATATACACATATCAAATGAATGGTATTTGATTAATTAAACCAAACATGGGAAATAAAAAATAATAAAAATTTTCTTGAGTTTATATAATTACCATTACTACCGTAAGCTTCTTTGTTACAGTAGTTTGAAACTGAGGAGGCTGCTGGCTCGCCATTGTTATCCCTGTAATTGCAGTGACTGATTTTGAATTTGGTGAGCAAAAGAGTAGGTTATAAAAGAGTTGTGGGGGGAATCGAGACGAAAAAAACAAAAAAAAAAATTGCCATTTGGCAATCTCATATGGTCTATAAAATGTAACGTCAGTTTTTTTACTCTATAATCAATGCATATATCTGTATTTTAGAAACAAACAACTTTTAATTAAAAAAATTCTAATTTTGAAATTCCCAGAGTGAATATAATATCTTCAAACATATTAAATATGTTAATTTATTATATAGTCTTTTAAACAGCAATCTCAGATTTGGACCCGCTGGCCCGTGTCCTACAAGGCCCAATGGGCCTCAAATTTTTCTACTTTTTTGGTGGAGTCTCATTATTACTTCAATTTGATTATTTTTCAAAAGTTAAAAGTATGACTTGAGTTTTTAGTCATCTTTTTTCTTTTTTAGTAATTCTCCAATTCTTCAATTATACTCCTTTTATTTTTATTATAATTTACTCCCATTTACAGCTTTATTTCAATCAATTACTTCTTCAATTTTTTAACTTTCACTCTTTACTCCTACCATTCACATTCTAAACATTTTTCACTCTTTTAATAATTTCCTCTTGCCAAAAATAAATCAATTCATATTATTTTTTAACATAAATATCCCTCAATGACAAGATGACATGTCATCTCCCACGTCATATATCTTATCAAAATTGGATATCGTCAAAAGAAAAAGTTAAATAATAAAAAATAAAAAGTGGATTCAATTATATATTTATATATAAATTTGACTAATTCATTGGTTTGACCAAATGACTTGGTGGTGTGCTTTAAGAAGAGTGGAAATAGTGTTGTAATCTAACCCAACAAACCTACCGTATAATCCCAATGAGCCTATTGAGTAGTTAAGAAGGTTTGCTCTATTCATTAACTTTTGGAGTTTAAGTCATCTTGGACTCGTCTATTATATTTGTAGCTTACCTGAAACATTAGGCTTGTAAGGTGTTCAATGAATCATGAAGATTATTTGAGATACGTGTAAACTGATTCGGACACCTCGATTATAATTATTTGAGATACGTGTAAACTGATTCGGACACCTCGATTATAAAAAATAAAAAAAAAACCCACGTGTAAGTTTATGATTGATATTTTGCATAACTCCATTTAAAACTATAATTAATAATCTCTAATTACTTATACATTAATCAAAAAGTGATTGTGGGACCTAAACCCAAAACATGAATTAGAGTTATAAATTATTTATTTTATGAAAATCCCAAAATAACCAAAACAATTTTATCAACATTCTTTATCAATAATACTACGTGTATTAACCATTTTATACTAATCTAAATATTAATATTGAAAATTTGAATTTTTTTTTTGGAGAATTTTAAATTTTCAATATTAGTATTTGGATTAGTACAAATAATTAGTGCAGATAACATTGGCCATTCTTTATACTCTAATTCAATATAAATAAATTATATTAATTTTAAATTTCTTTTTCCCAAAGAAGAATACTTATTTTTCTGATTAAGACAGTTATTCCTATCGATATTAAACTCAAACCCCAAAAAGAGAAAAAAATATCAGTTTAGGAAATTGCATCTCCACCGTTGAATAATATCTAATCGTCATCACATCTTACTAATATAGTCCACCTTACATCTTAACGCATCACACTAATCAATATTAAAATGTTACACTTTATCTACCCTGCATCGCGAGCCGCACAATTAACTAATCCAGTGATTTTCCCGTGTGTTTCTCTTAACCTACACCCATTTCTCGAGCCTACAGATTTGAAGTCAAACGAAAAGTAATGTCACAACAGGTTGATGCGGGAGAGTTGCAAGGTTATACGATCAGATATGAAGCAGCGGATTGGACCTCAAAAATATATTATTTTAAGAGAGAGAATCTTCTTTTGAAGCACTTAAGTTCAGAGTCCAACTGTCAGCGCTGCGCTAGCTGATATTAAGCTTTTAAACGGCCGTTATGCCTTTTATCTGAATAACGCAACGGTGTTCTTTCCGTCAAATTCCACGTAGCACGTGACTCAATATATCACACACATGATACATCAAATACATGTCATATCATGTCATTTCATCTCATAATATAATATTCGTTTAATATAAATATAAGATGGATGGATGGATGGCCATGTATGTATAAATATGTATGTCTATTCGTATGATGTATGGCATGGGAGGCGATGGAATGTATATGTAATTATGTATGTACGTTGATGTGATTACGTAATTTTCGCTTCAAGTGACAGGATGTTGCGTGTTTTTATGCAGGTTAGGGTTTCTTCTAGTCCAGCTCTACATGGCGTCACTTACGTTAAATTTAGGAAACTCGGTGAAGTTACTATTTTACCCTTATTTAGTTATGTCCTTTCTTTAATTATTTTAATTACCAATTATTGATATGAGATTATATACGTGTTTTACATGTGTATAATATATCAATCTATGAAATAATTTTATATTATAACCAAAATTTTTGAAATTAAAATCATACTATTTCCTCAAACTACAGTAAAACTCCTCTATAGTCATAATGGGGGGACTAACTAATTTTATTACTATAAGCAGGTTATAACTTAATAGAAGTGTAGTTAAAAAAAAAATTTTATTTCATAATTCATGTTTTAGTAGTACAATATTAGGATTTCAATTCATGTTCTCATAATATTAGAGTTTCAATTCAGCGTTTCAATTGCCTACTTTTAAAACAGATAGAATATCGTGTTTTGAAACTAACAAAGATAACTGTCTTTGATGGAATTGTAAAGGCAGTTGCTGCATGACAACTGATGTGAAACCACAGAGAATTGTCAATTGTTTTAAACATTACAAAATTAGGACCTCTGATGTCGATGAATTGCGAGTTACAAATGAAGTAAATGATGAGAATCAAAGAGTCATTGTAGAATTGAGTGATCAGATTCGACAACTTCACTACACTAATCGAATGAATATTAATGTCTTCCTTAATCATCCAAATGAGTAACAAGTCATGTATGCTTTAACAAAAGAAGAAATCATTTTTACAATTAAACAAGAAGAGAAATAAAATAATTATGAGGATGATAGTATGGAAATACAAAAAGTTTCATGTCAAGAAACTTTAAACATGCTTGAGAAGCTATAAATGTTTTGGCTTTAACAAGAAAATGTCTATGCTAGTGAGTAATGTACCCGCAAGTTAAAAGATGTAGTAATAACTCTAAAGCATAAATTATTGTCTCAAACAACTTCAAATAAATATTTTATTTCATCTTAAACTTTAATGTAACATACCATATTTTTTTTTTTTTTTACAATATACAGATAATTATTACTATATGGAGGCAACTTTCCTTAAGACGGAAATTCAAAAAATTATAATTTATTACAATGTGGAGTTTATTCTTATTTATAATTACCTCAAATTAGGAATATAATTTTTTATGACTATGTAGAGTTTATTTCTATATAGAGTATCACTATAGAGAGGTTTTACTGTATTAAACATACATTAATCCCAATATGAGATTATGAATTAATCCTAGTGATAAATCGTCAATATTCTAGAGTGTGTTTGGTTTAGTATTTATAATAGTATTTTTGAAATAGTAAGAGTTGTGTAGGAATAACGAGGCAAGATTTAAAAATTAACAAAACACCCCCTAGGTTTGTTAATTTACTAAACACCCTAGTAATAAAAACATTAAAAATTTCAAAAACACCCCCACCCACCCATTAAATACCAGTAGCCGACCATCACCACCGGAGGGTGGCCGGAGTTGCCGTATCATCGCACGACCGGCTGGATATGGTTGATTGTGCACCGAGATAGCCTTTTCCAACCAAATCCACCTTGGATCTGGCCGCGTTTGGTCGTCAACGACGGCCAAAGATATTGCCATCGTTGACAACTAGCTACGGCTAAAGATCCACAGTAGATTTGGCTGGAAAATGATATATCGGTGCACTACTAGCCAAATCCAGCCGGTAGTGCGCCATTATACCAGATTCTGGCCACCTTCCGGCGGTGGTGGCCGGAATCTGGCAAATGTGGGTGGTGGGTGTGTTTTTGTCAATTTCTAAACTTTTTTGGGGGGTCTTTTAGTTAAATTAACAAACTTAAGATATTTAAAAGATAATTAAATAAAATATAATAGTATTTTCATAATAGAGAAACAAATGTGTATTTTGAAAATAGTAAGAATAGGATAGGGGAAAATATTGAAACAAACGGAACTACCAACTAAATTACTAATTGCCTGATCTATTAAAGTATACTTACGTAAAATAAGTTTAGAAAAATTTTAAAAATATTTTTGAGAAGGGTGATATTTTGACATTTTTATCCATTGATTCGTGATTCAAGGACCACAATCAACCCTTGGTTTGAGATCCAAATGATCAAAATTTCTTATAAGATTGTTGGGTAGGTGAGTTTCACTTTTCTCTTTTATAAATCATAGTTTTATATACAATTATATAGTTTATTTTAACCAACAATGGGTTGGCCGAGTGGTAAAAGCTTAGGGTCAAGGGGTTTGCTCCCCCTATGTCTCAGGTTCGAATCACAAGAACGATTGCTAATATTATTGACCACAGATCACAGGGTTTGCCTCCCTAATTCGGAAGCCTTGTTCAACGTCGGGGATATATATATATATTAAAAAGTTTATTCTCCATGCTCATTTGAATTTGTATTAAAAAAAGACATTATATAAAAATGGTCGATTGAAATAATTATGTTATATTGTTTAATAAAATTATTTTTATGAATTGTATCATATACATAATTTTCTGTTATTATCATTTATACATATATTAATATGTATAAAAGAGTTTGAATATAATATTACTCATATTTACATATATGATTCCACTCCAACGTTGTCACCATGCTAATGTTCTTATGTGACAAATTCATTGTTTAATGGGTCATTCTAATTGCAACTTATCATAATTGTATATCTTATAAAGGACTTAATAACGTGTTAAACTTGATTAATAACCAATAGATTGGTGCGTAAATATTAACTTGAAACAATTAATGATAGATTTGTATTGCAATCACAAATTATAATAGCCAATATTGCATTGAAATGTTAAATTGTAATAAAACCAACAACATATGTACACTGGAGAAGTCAAGTTTGTAAACATGATCTGTTGACATGACATAAACCTGAGTGGTTTAAGTGGATTATGGTTGATCTTAATCTTAATCTTACTCATACTTTATTCATGTTGATAAAACTCAATATGTTTAACCTATAAACCTATTTAGTGACACAATTAATTAATAAGTTGTGTAATCAATTTATAACACATAATTAATCAAACAAAATGATAAACCACCACGTCGTTCCCACCGTCTTCCTAAACCAAACCCAAAGTACGTGGCGTAAGAGGTTGCATGATGCACCATGATTTGATGCGGCTTTGTGGGAAAACGTGGTTTAGTTCCAACGTTCATATGCTTAGGAATAGGACAAAGTTTGTTTGCATTTGTTAGCTATTATCTTGCATTTGTTGTTTGAGTCTTTTATTCATGCAGTTAGTGGTCGTAAGTTTAGGAAGAGTTGTTGAACTTTGTCTATTTAAATTCCACCCAAGTGCAGTAAAAAAGTAGACAATTTTCATCCTATGGTTTATTTCTCACCCAAAGAGAATTAATTATCTTGCTATGATTAATCAACCTTGATTGGGACCTTATCATTGGTATCAGAGCAGGTTTAACAATGGCATCTAACAAGGAAAAGATTGAGAGTTTAGAGGCAGGGCTTGATGGACTTCAAGATGGCATGAGCCGAATAGAACTTGGTGTTGCTGAAAAGTTACGCCAATTGGAAGAAACTATCAAAAGGTTGTATGAAGCTTTATTCTCAAACAAAGAAGGATCCAGCAACAATAATAGTAGTTGAGATAGTTACTCTCGTATCAACAAGGAGGAAAATAGAGAGGACACAGAAGGGAATCGACAAATTTTTTCAGCCAAAATGGCCAAGCTTGAGTTTCCAAGATACTCCGGTGACGATCCAACCGAATGGTTCAACCGCGTTGATCAATTCTTTGAGTTTCAAGGGACTATTGAAACAAAAAAGGTCTCTCTAGCATCATTCCATCTTGAAGGTGAAGCCAGCCAGTGGTGGTAGTGGTTACAACGACCTTATAAGGAGGAAGGCAGAACGGTGACATGGTCGATTTTTGAGGAAGAACTATGGGCTCGATTTGGACCTACGGAATGCGAAGATTTCGACGAGGCATTATCACAGGTTAGAGAGATGGGCTCCCTGTGAGATTATTAGAAGGAGTTTGAAAGATTGGGCAATCGAGTACATGGCATGTCAATAAGGAGTTGGTGGGACCTTCATGGGGGGTTCAAGCCTGAAATTGCAGAAGGCATCAGGATGTTAAAACAAAATACTAAAAGAAGCCATTAGTCTTGCACGCATGAGAGAGGACCAACTTCTTCGTCAACAAAGTTCAACAGACCGCCTCAATTTAACCGACTCTCCTATTTCAGTTAGATCCAATGCCAACTTCGATGAAACGTCTGTCTTGGGAAGAAATGCAAAAAAAAAAAAAAAAAAAAAAGGGTGCTCAGGTTTGTGTTTCAATTGCAATGATAAATTCACTACAGGCCATAAATGCAGGGGGCCACAACTCTTTTTGCTCGAAGGATGTTCCGGTGAAAGTAGTATTACGCCTGAGGAGAACACAAGCGATACAGCAAGGATGCCTACCCGATTTCCAGCCCAAACAGAAATATCATTACATGTTTTTGCTGGGTGGTCGACCTTAGAAAACATGTGAGTCACGGCCAAGATAGGACCGATGAAGTCTTGTCCTCATTGACAGTGGGTCTACTCACAACTTCATAAGTGAGAAGGTGGCTAATTTATTGCATTTACTAGTAATTCCCATCGAATCATTTACTGTCCGAGTGGCTAATGGAAATCGACTACAGTGCCAAGGAAGATATGAACAAGCACATGTACTTCTTCAAGGCATTCCCTTTTACCTTACTTTATATTCATTACCACTAACAGGTTTGGACTTAGTATTGGGTATCCAATGGCTAGAGCAATTGTGGTCAGTTGTCTGCAATTGGAAACAAATGACAATGGAGTTCCAATGGGAGAATAAGCTCATAAATTACAAGGCACCAATGCACAAACCATTCAATCCGCATCTTTGAAGGTAGTGACTAAATAGGTGAGACAAGGAAGTTCAACTTTTGCAATTTGCTTGCAATCAATAGAGGAAGTGTCACAACCACATGTTTACAAGGACATGCAACAAATACTGGAGGCCTATGCTGATATTTTTAAAGAACCTACACAACTACCCCCGACAAAAGAAGTTGACCACTACATTCTCCTTAAGGAAGGCACCGAACCAGTTAATGTACGACCCTACAGGTATGCCTATTTCCAAAAAGCTGAAATTGAAAAACAAGTTCTTGACATGTTAAAATTGGGGCATATAAGACCTAATACCAGTCCATTTTCATCTCCTGTTTTACTGGTTAAAAAGAAAGATGGTACATGGCGTTTTTGCACTGATTTTAGAGCTCTTAATGTCGTTACTATTAAAGATCGATTTCCCATACCCATAGTCGATGACATGCTAGATGAATTTCATGGGGCAACTTACTTCACCAAATTAGATCTAAGGGTCGGCTACCATCAGGTACGAGTACATTCCCAAGATATTCCTAAAACTGCTTTTCATTCTCATAATGGTCATTATGAATATTTAGTTATGCCCTTTGGCCTTTGAAATACACCATCTACGTTTCAGGCTATTATGAATTCCATATTTTGCCCTTACCTCTGTAAATTTATCTTAGTATTTTTTGATGACATTTTGATTTATAGCCCCAATTGGACCATGCACCTTGAACATGTTCAACAAGCTTTGGAAATGCTAAGGCACAGCCAATTTTTTGTTAAAGTCAGCAAATGTGCATTTGGACAACAAGAATTAGAGTATTTGGGTCATATTGTTACTCCTAAAGGAGTCAAGGTGGACCAAGGCAAAATTAAGGCGATGCTTAAGTAGCCTAGACCTACTACTATTTCTGAATTACGTGGTTTCTTAGGTCTTACAAGTTATTACAGGAAATTTGTTCACCATTATGGCATCCTAGCTCGACCAATCACCAGCCTCTTGAAGAAAGGATAGTTTGGATGGACAGATGAGGCAGACGCTACCTTCAATTCCCTTAAACAAGCCATAACATCTACTCCTACTCTTGCTATGCCTAACGTCAATGAACCTTTTGTTATTGAATTTGATGCTTCCGGTGATGGGATTGGCTCAATTCTAACTCAACAAAATAAACTGATTGCCTTCATGAGTTAGGCCTTGGGACTTTCAAAACGATCATGGTCTACATACGCCAGAGAGATGCTAGCCATAATTGAAGCAATACGAGTTTGGCGGCCATACTTGTTAGGCTGAAAGTTCTACATTCAAACAGACCAACGTAGCCTCAAGTATTTGTTAGAGCAAAGTGTGGGTACACTGGAACAACAAAAATGGGTGGCGAAGTTGTTTGGATTTGACTATTGTTAGGGCCAAAAATCATCATCGGCCTAAATAGGAAAGCAGGACCACTTGTGAAGAAGAGACCAAGCCTAAATCCCAAAGAGGCCCAAGCCAGATTAGTCCCATTCGATACAAGATATGGCCTGCCCAAACCATCTGGGCACGGGCCTCCCAGTTCCAGTTCACTTCCTGGGCCTATAGGCGAGTTCCGAGCCCACGGCCCACTGATCACATTCCTGTTCCTGAACAATCTCCTACTTGAAGTCATTTTCCTGTTCAGAACACTTTTCTACTCGAAGTTACTTTCCTGATCAAAATCACCTTCCTATCCGTACACTGGTAAGACAGTTTACCAAGGCCATAATTCTTCTAGGGTTTGCATTAGAGTCACATTAGGACTCCTACTCCCACCAGGATTGGGAGACCAGATAGTCACTATATAAACAGAGGCCAGCCCTCTCATAGAGGACACTACATTACACCTTCACATTCGAAGCTCCTACTTGAGAGCTTTACATCACTGCCGTAGTTACAGTCTCCGACTAGACTTCCGGTAACCTCTTTACTCCCTAGCCCTCAGTATACTAACCTCTTTCAGCCTTGCTGACTTGAGCGTCGGAGTGCCTATGGCAAACACCACCCCGGTGTTTCTCGTTCGCTTCACGCGTTTGTTTTTCTACATGTGCAGGTAAAACGGATCGCTAGTGGCCTCAACCTCACAGGATCAGACCCCCCTTCTGTACAGGTAGATTTTTACGTCTACAATTTGACACCCACCGTGGGGCCTCTAGCAACCATTCGGCTTAACGAACCTTGCTACGTAGAGGAACTTTCCATGGCTGACAACTCTGACAACACTAACCCTGGCCTCGAGGCCAAACTGGAAGCTCTAACCGTTCTCATGCAATAGAACTTGGACAAGGTAGCCACATTGGAAGCCGAGAACAATGCCATCCGGACAAAAACACGTCCATCAGGTCAGAAAACCAGTCTCTCAAGGAGAAGGTTAGTTAATTCTACAATCTAGAGTTCCTGCCTGGCTAGGAACCCCCAATCGGTTCTGTACCCCTATTCTGTCCATGCAACCTCTCCTTACGCCAGAGCACCGACCCTCGGTCTTCGGCAAAACGCCACGTCTGTTAAACCCGTCTGTAGTCAACGATTCTATCCTGATCCATGGAGATAAAGATATGCCTGTGGAACATCATTCAGCCGATTCATCCCAGCATCAAGATCAAGACGACCTAGTGGGAGAAAGCCCTTATCCACAAGATCAGCCTAATCTGATCATCCCACCTTACATCCAGTCGACCATCCCAACACATACTCCACTCGGCTCGGCTCGGCTCGGCTCATCCTCACGGGATGAACGACCAAATTAAACAAACAGCACCCGAGCCCATCCATCCTGACCAACCAAATGACTATCAGAAGACTCCCTTGACCATCCATGTAGGGCGAAACACCAGAACAGTTACCATGGGAGTCATCCAACCAAAAGGAATGACCGAAGATCTATGCTACCAGGGAACGCACGAAGGAACAACTCGTCAGACTACCCCACGAAGGATGACCCAACGGAATGTACCAAAGACAATTGCAAAGGCTGACCCGGTCATGCAAGATGACCTAGTGGCTTCCCCTTCTCCTATGGAACAGGTACTAGCCAAGAGATTGGCCGATGTGGAAGCAATGATGCGACGCATTCTAGGAATGCCGATCCCAACCAAGAAGAACAAGCCCCATTGTTACGCGGATGCACCCTTCGTGGATGAGATCGCCCAAGCCGACATGTCTCAGAAGTTTACTATCCCCAACATGAAACTGTACGACGGCACAATCGATCCGGACGATCACATAGCCTCGTACAAGCAGCGGATTTCACCGTGTCAATACCCCGATCGCTTAGGGAAGCCTGCATGTGCAAAAGTTTCGGTTCGAGTTTATCTGGCCTAGCACTCCAATGGTACACGAACCTCCTGAACGGATCCATTAATTCATTCGCTCAACTCACCGACACATTTGTTGAACAGTTCGCCAGCAGCAAGAAACTCGAGAAGTTGTCAGCTGACCTATACAGAGTATACCAGAGAAGGGGAGAGCCACTAAGAGAGTATGTCAGTAGGTTTAACAAAGAGAAGATCTCCATCCCTGCATGTAACCCTGAGACAGTTGTAGATGCCTTCAGGAAGGGTCTCCTCCCGGACAAAGAGCTATACAAAGAACTTACAAAGCTGGGTTGCACCACAATGGAAGACGCCTTAGCCTGGGCAGTGATCCAAATAAGATAGGAGGAGGATGAAATAAACCGAACGATTCACTCCAGATACGATTCAAGGCGGAATGATAGGAAGCCAGAACACAGGCCAACGGAGCACCGCTACCAACCCCCAGCACGCAATTCCAACAGAGCAAGGAAACCGTATGATCGTCAACCGACAAGAACCGAGAGGAAACAATTCAGACCGAACCGGTACAAGATACCGGAATACAACCTCAATGTCGAGCCAACCCAGGTCGTCGCTATTATGAAAGGAATGGGGTCCACTGTTAAGTGGCCAGGCAAGCTCAATCCCAAGGCAAGGAAAGACAAGACCAAATGATGCGAATTCCACGACAATCATGGGCACAATACCGCAGACTGCATAGCCTTACGGCTAGAGGTCGTTACACTTCTAAAGAGGGGACATCTCCGGGATTTGCTAACCAACAAGGGGAAGAACAGCATCAGCCATAAGAATTTAAAAGATCCATCACCACCTCCGCGAGAACCTACAACAAAAGGTTTATGTTCGCTCATCTCCGGAGGATCAGAGATCAGTGGAGTAAGTTACTCATCGACCAAGCGATACGCCAGAGCCAACGACCACCATGAAGTCCAGTCCATCCATCCGATCTCTCGGTCACACACACATCAAGTAATTCAGTTTGAAGATGACGAGTCAGTCACCTTAGCCGCTCCTCATCACGATGCCCTAGTCATCTCCTTACAGGTCGCCAACTGATAAGAGCTTGAATGTTTATATTTTGTTAGTGATTTAATTGGTTTATTTATGGAAAAATGTGTTTAAAGTGTGGAATTTGGATTATTTCTTTCATAAATACCATTTATGGGATCACGGGTGCATATTGAGTGTTTTCAAGCTCAAACAGGTTGTTGAAGGGAAAAGAATGATGTCGATAGGATTCATGACGCGTAGGAACAAATGGCACAAGAATTAGGGTCGAAATGAGGGAGTTGTGGTACGTCGAAGATGTTATAGAAAATCTGGAAATTCTTCATCATGAGTATGCCTCGATGTTTCTATCATAACTTGAGTTGTAGAAGTCAGAATTTGACAATTCTGGTGGCGTTGGAAAGCTTATTCAGAGAGCTACAATTTTTGACTTCATCTAATTCTGAAGTTTACAGATGTGTTGGACAGAAGGAACGATCGCCACGGCGACCATTCTTACCGTTGCGGCAATAGGTCACGGGTTTGTGTTAATTCATTACCCTAATCTGAATCTGAATGGGTTAAGTTTTCTAATCTTTTTCCTAAGCACGACCAAGAACCCCAGTGAGATAAAAGAGAGTTTTTAAGAAATTAAAGAGGACTTTTTTTTGGGAAGAGGAAGACGGCTATCAAGTTGGAGATCGGGATCCTGAGAGCTCTCGTTCACCGATTAGAGAAGTTTTTATCTTTTTCTTTCTTGAACTGATGTCATTGAAGAGAATGATGGATTTTGTTATTTTCATTATGAACTAATTTTCTTTTCTAGGGCTAAGATGTAGCCCAATTTATGATTATGTGTTGACTTGGATTGTTGTTAATTCTTATTAAGCTTTTAATTCTAAGTTTTATTATTGTGCATAATACTTTCAATTCTCAAGGGCCCGAGAGTTGAATGATATCATGGGTTAGGTTAAGATCGAGAGATGAAACCTGATTTGTCTTAGATAATAAAACCATAGGTTGAGCGAACGCTAGAGATAGGTTACCGCGATCTGTGAGGCTCTGGTAAATTCCATAGAGCTTAATGATCTCTTAGCTCCTAAATCCAACTTAGAGATATCTTGGGTTATTGCTTAAGGGTTAATTTGCTAATTGCTCGAGAGAGAGTTAGTAAAATCAGAGGGGATTTGGCTTTTAGAATACGCTTGATTAGGTTAACAATAGATGTCAATGCGTAGGATTAAATTTGTGTGAAATCTATGCCCTAGGTTTAGTCATATTGATTTTTACTTCAAAGTGTTTACAAATTCTGCCTTTATTTAGTACTTAATTTTTAGTTTTTAGTTTATTTACTTTTTCATTAAATTCATTCTTAAACTTCAGTTTAATCAAATAGCAATAGAATATAATAGTTTGGTACTTGGTAGGTAGTTCCCTTGGGATTCGACACTCGTTTACTCGAGTTTTACTACTTGCACGATTTCGTGCACTTGCGAAAAGCCTGTCACCAACATCCTAGTAAAAAGAGTATTTGTAGATGGAGGTTCTTCAGCAAACATCCTATTTCTCGAAACGGTGAAGGCTATGGGATTGGAAGAGGCAAACATCAACAGGCAGCTGACGCTGCTAGTTGGTTTCAGCTCTGAGCAGAAGTATACTATCGGGGAGATCATCCTCCCTATCTACGCCGGCGGAGTTAACAAACAACCATTTTTCTGATAATCGACTACCCCTCGCCATACAACATCATCTTGGGCCGACCTTGGATCCACGACATGCGGGCAGTCCCATCTACCTTCCACAAGACGATCAAATTTCCTACCAAGTGGGGGGTACGAGAGATCAAAGGTGACCCCAAAACTTTTAGGGATTGCTACAAGAACGCCTTCAAAGGCAAGGGTAACTCTTCATAGCAATTACAGTCTCATCCAACCCCACCGACCAAGCCGGATCAATCATCTATGGAAGAGTTGGATGAAGTACAGACACATTCGGACGATCCCAAGAGAAAGACACATATAGGGTCCCGCCTCAAGCCTGAGACAAGAGAGAAGCTGATAGAATTCCTCAAACTGAACCAAGACTGTTTCGCCTGGTCCCGTGCCGACATGACCGGAGTCATCCCAGAAGCAATGGTCCACCAGCTCAAGGTAGACCCAGATCACCCACCAGTGAAACAGAAGAGAAGGAAATTCACACCAAAGCGTAACCGAATTGTCAACGAAGAGGTCGAGAAGCTCCTGAGCAATGGTATGATCATAGAGGTCCATTACCCCGAATGGCTAGCGAATGTCGTGGTCGTAAAGAAAAAGAACAGGAAATGGAGAGTATGCATCGACTTCACAGACTTAAACAAAGCCTGCCCCAAGGATTCCTTCCCGCTCCCACATATCGATATGATGGTCGATACAACCGCAGGTCACGAGCTCCTTAGTTTTATGGATGCTTTCTCAGGGTACAACCAAATCTTGATGCACCCGAACGACCAAGAGAAGACAACCTTCATCACGGAAAGGGGAACCTATTGCTATAAGGTGATGCCATTCGGCCTGAAGAATGTCGTAGCCACCTACTAGCGGCTGGTTAACAAGATGTTCGCCTAGTACCTAGGAGACACCATGGAGGTATACATCGACGACATGCTCGTCAAGTCAGTGATGGCCGAACAGCACCTTGACCACCTCAGCCAGGCATTTGCCATCCTCAGAAAGTACAACATGAAGCTAAATCCAACCAAGTGCTTATTCGGGGTCTCGTCAGGAAAGTTCTTAGGCTACATGATAACTCAGGGAGGGATAGAAGCCAACCCCGACCAAATCAGAGCAATCCTTGGTATACCGTCTCCAACTTGCTTGAAAGACGTCCAGCGCCTCACAGGACGTGTAGTCGCCTTGAGTCGTTTCATCTCCAGGTCAGCCGACAAGTGTCATCTCTTCTTCCATGCCCTCAAGAAATCCAAGAAGTTCGAGTGGACCACCTCCTACGAAGAAGCCTTGCAACAACTGAAAAGGTACTTAACCTCCCCTCCGTTCCTCTCCAAACCTTTGGACGGGGAGAAGCTCTACTCTTACCTAGCAGTCTCAGAGACAACTATCTCAGTAGTACTAGTTCGGGAAGAAGAAACGAAGCAGTTGCCAGTCTACTATGTAAGTAAGTCACTCCTTGACGCGGAAACGCGATACAGTCAGCTAGAAAAGTTAGCCCTCGCCCTCATCCATGCATCCAGGAAGCTTAGGTCGTACTTTCAGTGCCACTCAATAGTTGTACTCACCTCCTTCCCACGCAAGAAGATACTGCACAAACCGGAACTATCAGGCCGACTCCTATAGTGGACAATAGAGCTCAGTGAATTTGACATATCATACCAGCCTCGCACCGCTGTCAAATCCCAGGCCTTGGCCGACTTCATTGCTAATTTCACCCCGAATACCACCACCCAAGCAGAAAGTGAGTTATTATGCATGAACGGTGGATCACCATCCAAGTGGACCCTCTTAGTGGACGGCTCGAGTAACGTAAATGGAAGCGGACTTGGAGTGGTACTGGTCGCGCTAGAAGGAGACATCATCCAACGGGTAATACGGTGTAGGTTCAAGTGCACGAACAACGAAGTCGAATATAAAGCACTCATAGCTAGACTTTCCTTAGCCAAAGAAATTGGAGCGAAGAAACTATAAGTGAAGTCTGACTCCCAGCTCATGGTCAATCAATTACAAGGCACGTATCAAGCACGCAACTCGAAAATGACATCCTACTTGAGCATGGTCAAGGAGCTGCAGGCACAATTCGATGAGTTATCCATCGTCCAAATCCCCAGAGCGGAGAACTCCCATGTTGATGCTCTTGCCAATCTCGGCTCAGCCCTCAAATGCTCTTCCCCCTCGTCCATCCTTCTATTATTCATGTAGTGGCCTGCCAACTGGGAGGGATAACAACCAAACAAGCCACCCGAGGAAGCCATGGGAGTTGAACTAGCCAACTGCTGGATGACTCCGATAGTGAGGTACTTGGAGCATGACGAACTCCTTGCTGACAAGAACGAGGCACGACGACTAAAAACAAGAGCCACCAGATTCACCATATATGAGGACCAACTCCTTAGAAAATCATTCTCGGGTCCCTACCTCAAGTGCACAAGCCTAGAGGAGGCTCAACGTGTCTTTGCCGAGTTACATAAAGGCGAATGTGGAAACCATGCTGGGGGACGCAGTCTTGCACACCGAGTGATCACTGCTGGATATTACTGGCCGACCATGTGCGCCAATTCGGTCACTTATGTGAAAAAGTGCGACAGTTGTCAGAGGTTCGCCTATATCTCACACCTCCCACCAGAGCGACTACATTCCATCCTCACACCCTTGCCCTTTATGAAGTGGGGAATGGACATCGTGGGAAAACTACCTACTGCACCTGGACAGCGAGTATTCATGTTAGCTGTGACAGACTACTTTACAAAGTGGATTGAAGCCGAAGCCTTCGCACAAGTCAGAGACCGAGAGGTAAAAGCCTTCATCTGGAAGAATATTATCTGCCGGTTCATGATACCGAAGGAGATCGTCACCAACAATGGATCCCAATTCATCAACTCAGGCTTCAGGGATTTCTGCGATATGTGGAGAATAAAGTTGAGGTTCTCAACCCCCCGCAACCCCCAGTCTAACGGCCAGGCCGAGTCGTTAAACAGGACCATCATTCAGACACTAAAGAAGCGATTACAGAAAGCCAATGGTGCATGGGCAGATGAACTACCTGGAGTCCTCTGGTCATACCGAACCACGGCTCGCTCGTCAACGGGCAAGACCCCATTCTCCCTCACATATGGTTCGGAAGTAGTAATCCCAACTGAAGTGTCAGTCCCGTCCACCAGGCTCTAATGGGCGGACGAAGAATCAAACGACCAGAACCTTTGCCAGAACCTGGACACCATCACCGAGCTACGCGATCGGGCGAGCATCCGTAACGCAGTCTATCAACAATAGGCCGCCCGACATTACAACCGCAACGTGAGGATCTGGACTTTCAAGATAGGCGACTGCGTCGTCTGCAAGGTCTTTCAAAACACTAAGGAGGTTAATTCTGGCAAACTCGGCCCCACTTGGGAAGGCCCGTACAAGATAACTAAAGAAGCAGGGAATGGCGCCTACAAATTCCAGACCCCCAAGGGCAGAGACATCAGTAGTAGTTGGAATGCCGTTCACCTCAAGTGCTACTACTTCTAGGTAAACTTAATCTTTTTTCTATTTTTTCCTTGTTTATTTTTAAAAGGATGAGTAGACCTATCCACCTCCTCTTAGACAGTCAGCCTCATGGCCAAATATTAATAAAGTACTATTCAAAAATCTTACATCTCCAAATCGACTCCGGTCGATTGATTATTGTTTACACCTCTAAATTGGCCCTGTCCGATCCACGATTTCGCACCTTTGAATCGACCCAGCTCGGTTCAACACCTTCGGATCGACCTTGTTCGGTTCATGGAAACACCTTCAAATCGACCTAACTCGGTTCACGAAAACACCTTCGAATCGACTCAGCTCGGTTCACGAAAACACCTTCGAATCGACCTCGTTCGGTTCATGAATACACCTTCGAATCGACCCAGCTCGGTTTAACACCTTCTGATCGACCTTGTTCGGTTCACAAAAATACCTTCGAATCGACCCAGCTAGGTTCACAAAACACCTTCGAATCGACCCCGTTCGGTTCACGAAAATACCTTCGAATCGACCCTGCTCTGTTCACGAAAACATCGTCAAATCGACCTCGCTCGGTTCACGGGATCATCTTCAATCGGTCCAGCCCTATCCATGAAGAGACGCCGTCAAATCGGCTCAGCCCAACCTACAATTTGCACCTTAGAGTTGGACCCGTCCGACCCAAGAACTCACACCTCCGGGTTGACTTCATCCAATCCAAGACTTAATACTCAGTCGGCTAGACCGAATGAATGGTTCTTACACCGGCAATAAGCGAAACGACAACCTAGCTCAACATAAGGCTTACATGCCTTAGCCGCTGGGTCACACTGAAGTAACAAACACAACCTGGTGCATCTACAAGAAAAGAAATAATGAACTCATTCATCCATAAAGGAAGCATCAGAAGTTAGAACAACCGAGTACAATAACATATGGCCTCAAAGGGCTCAGTTCAAAATACAAACGAACGGCATACGCCAAGAAAAAAGGCATCGCAGACCCCAAAATATAGGAAAATACTAAGCTAACTATCCCCAGCACGAGCCGCCTCCTCCATCTCCGACTCAGTCACAATGTCTGCACCACTAGCACCCATCTTAGCAGCCCAGTCGCTCGCATCCCCAACATCCGACGGCCCCGGCTGACTAGCAAGGTCAGGCATCTGCTCCTCGTCTTACAAACCCAGATGACTGGCTCCCTCTTCCAGTAACTCCTGCATGAGTTGGATGTCTTCATTCGGATCCCAGTGAGAAGTCTTCCCTTCCTTGAACTCAAGCATGAGTTCACCGCGGGCCTTGATGATAGCGTCATTAGCAATAGAAATACACTGCTCCCTTAGAGACTCAACCTCTACGGTCTTCTCAGCCAACTCATGCCTCAACTGCTCCAACTCACTCTCGCTATCCCGCAGACGCTGTTGAAAGTCTTGCTCGGCCTTCCGAGCTGCCGCTTCCTTTTGATGCAGACTGGTGTTGGCCTTAGATGCATCCTATATCCGTTTCTCCTGCGCCACGATAGACTTCCTCATATGAAGACTACTAGTGAGTACCTGCACAACAAAACATTGCCATCAGAACGAGATTCAAGAACAAAATCATCAAATACAACTGTCATACCTGAACGGTGCGGGCTACCCCTCAATCAGCCACAGCAACTGCACCTATCTGGTTAAGACGTGCCTCGTCTGTCGGGAGCAAAAATGAGTCGGCCAACTTACTCATGGTAGTCGCATCAGAGTAAGTTGACGTATTAGCTAGAATCATGATGGTAATCGTCCCGGCCTCTTCATCCATAACCGCGGTCTAGGACGACCCAGACCCAGACCCAACCCCAGCTGCAGGCTGCTGACTCAGCGACGTCACTAACACATCCTCTGCTCTCCTGTCCTCCCTGGCTAAAGACTCCCTCCTCCTCTTCTCGCGGCGTCGGGCGATAGATTCACTCGCGCTCAAGACGATCAACTTCCTCATCAGTGACTTTGCAAGTGCAAACTCTCCAACGATTAGTGGGTTCAGCCAAGACTCACCAAAAATGATATGGTTGCAGTATCGACTCAGAAGCACATCCCAAGTCTGCTTCAGCGAGGGGAAGGGAGTACCTCTCTGTATCGCCTCTACTCCGGCCCAAAGAATGCTAGTCCTCAGGTTGGACTCGGCTAGCACTACTCGCCAAGTGAGACCGATCATGCCTCAAGTTCAATAGATACCGACCCTTCTCCTTATCGTTATACTTTAAGAAATACGAATATAGCAGTTTGTGCAGCCCGAACCTCACTTGGTTCCGAACATAAAGGTCTTCCAAGGCCATCAGCAATCTCCAAGCATTCGGCATAAGCTGAGATTGGGCAATCATAAAATGGTTCAATACCTCCCACACGAGGCGAGGGACAGGTAGCCTCAACTCGTCATGAAACCACTTCTCGTAAACACTAGTTCAGCCTTTTGCCTCCCAGTCGACCCGCTAGTACGACCGCGGTGTCTAGATATCAACCAAACTCGGAATGTGATACAAGGTTCGGATACGCCAAACATCACTATCCTTCAACACGGGCGGATAATCTCTAGTCAAAATGCCGCTACCCTGCTGGCTCAGCTCTCGCTTGGAGCCGCTATTGGAGGAAGCTGGAATATCAACTCCTTCGGAGTCTTCCCCACTTCCCCCATGCCTACCCGAACCACTCGGCCCATGAGTACTCGCACCTGGGGTAGCTATACTAACTCCGGTCGGCACCCCAATCGGGACGCCCTCTTCGGGTATCATCACTATGGTGGGGGCACGCTCATACTCATCCCCAACACCCATCACAATTTCACTTGACCTTGCTGACTCAGTATCTGACATAATGGCCCAATCGTCCCACCCGATCGACTGACTCGGTCTTGGATTCGAAATTCACAACTATCGAAGAAACACTCGTCCTGAGGCACCGACAGAATGAAGATACTACACCCAGCCGTCGATCGCCCTTCAGCACCAGTCGACCAACCCAGCTACACGTCAAACTGCTAAACCTCGGTCGACCTTATGTATCGACCGACCGGCCCTACCCAAAACTTTGGAACTCAAAGAAAGCCAAGTGCCAAGCGGCCGATCGCCTGTTCCACCCGACCGAGTAAGGCCACAAACACCCAGTTGTCGCTCGTCCCCCAACACCGATCGACCTACTAGGCAACGAGTTCACCCCTAAGCCCTGATCGACCCTTCCTACCGACCAACCCATACCTTGAGTTGAGCCTTTCTTCGCTCGCCCAAAGTGGTCGACTCGCCTTCAGATCCAACACAGCCTACTCGCCCTTGCCCTCCGAACAACCAACTCAAAATTGCCCACTCGGTCTAGGTAACCGATCACCTATTCAATCTATTATGCACGCCCCCTCCCCACTCGGTCAGACAGACCAACCGAGCTAAACAAAACTTAATTTGGCTTCGTCTTCCCAATTCCATCTAAAACGTTTGAAACGCCACAAAAAAACCAGCCAACCTATCGGAAACACACCAGAAATCCAAAAATCCGAGCCTACTCTAGAAAACCAAAATGCCAACATTCCTAAACTCTTCAAAACCAGTCAAAACTACTCAAGTTTTCAGAAAACTTCACCCTATTATCTAAAACCCAGCAAACAATGAAAACAAACCAAAAAATCAGTCCAAAGGAAAGAGGATTTACCGTAAAACACTAGACTGTAGACAGAAAGTCGTCGTCGTTAAAGAGAAACTGGAACGAAATTGAAGAAACGAAAAGAGAAGAAAATGTTTTGAAGAGAAAAGTGGAGAAAAATGAGAATTGGAAGATGAACAGTCCACCCATTCATTTTTAAAGGGGAAAACTGACAGGCAAGGACACGTGGCGGCCCGCGATTGGCCACAGGTCAAAATGCCTTTTCATTTTCTCGCCTCGAAAATAAAGACCTGATCCCCGCCGAACACGTGGCAAGCATCCGTGCCGCCTGGGAAACTACAACGACATATAGAAGCTTGAATCGATCGCCCGGACCTGTCGACCGAGTCAAACACGCGCCCATCAGTGGACCCAACATACCCCCACGAGTCACAGGCTCAGGAGGCCCCCCCGACTGGTCGATCGACTAGGAACGATCCAGCCCGAGCTCTCGCCCAGTCGTTCTTCCGTAGCGGACGAATGGACAACTAATGTCAAAGCTCGCATATCCCTTCCACTCAATCGCCTGATCCCCCTGACCGATTAAGTCCTCGACTTTCGGAGGCATTCTAAATGTCCCATGCTTCACCAACCGAAAGGTCTGGCCAACCGGTCAATCAGCTTGGAACAACCCGGTTCGAGCCCTCTTCAGAACAAGGCAGGAGGCCTCGCCCGTTCATCCTTCCATAGCTAACGAACAGTCTTCAGTCGAGGTGTGTGTCTCATCCACTCGATCGTTCATGCATCCCGACCGAGCGAAAATTTTTAGATTAATAAAATCCCTACCTCACTCGACTCGGCATGCCGAGCGAACACCCAGGCTGTAGAATGATCTCTCCTCTCCAATCGGTCGGACGTACCGAACGAGCGCGTGAGCTCCGAAGCCTACTTCTCTTACCCTTCGGCCCCTCACACCGATCTGGCACACCACCTTGCAATGATGGCATACTCCGGATCATGTACAGATACCGAACGACACCCAACCATGAGTCTCACCTACAATAATCAGTTATCCACGCCGACAATCGTTTGTCCACGAAGAAAGACCGAGCTCGCCTCGATCGCTACCCACTCTCTGACTTAAGAAACTCTTAACTTAGAGAGTGGGGGACAAACTGTTAGGGCCAAAAATCGTCCTCGGCTCAAATAGGAAAGCAGGACCATTTGTGAAGAAGAGACAAGGCCTAAATCCCAAAGAGGCCTAAGCCAGATTAGTCCCATTCGATACGAGATACGGCCTGCCCAAACCATCTGGGCACGGGCCTCCTAGTTCCAGTTCACTTCTTGGGCCTATAGGCGAGTTCCGAGCCCACGGCCCACTGATCACATTCCTGTTCCTGATCAATCTCCTACTCGAAGTTATTTTCCTGTTCAGAACACTTTCCTACTCGAAGTTACTTTTTTTATCAGAATCACCTTCCTATCCGGACACTGGTAAGACAACTTACCACGACCCTAATTCTTCTAGGGTTTGCATCAGAGTCACATTAGGACTCCTACTCCCACTAGGATTGGGAGACTAGACAGTCACTATATAAACAAAGGCCAACCCTCTCATAGAGGACACTACATTACACCTTCACATCCGAAGCTCCTACTTGAGAGTTTTACATCACTGCCGTAGTCACAGTCTCAGACTAGACTTCCGGTAACATCTTTACTCCCTAGCCATCACTATACTAGCCTCTTTCAGCCTTGCTGACTTGAGCGTCGGAGTGCCTACGGCAAACACCACCCCGGTGTTTCTCGTTCGCTTCACGTGTTTGTTTTTCTATGTGTGCAGGTACAGCGGATCGCTAGTGGCCTCAACCTTATGGAATCAGACCCCCCTTCCGTACAGGTAGATTTTTACGTCTACAACTATGAAATACATTACAAACCAGGCTGAGAAAATTCAACAGCAGATGCCCTCTCCCGTGTACCTGGAAGCCCAATTCTTAATGCATTATTTGTTTTGCAAGTCCACTTATGGGATGAAATTAAAGCTACAGCTGTTGGACATTCATATATGGAGAAAATTGGCAAGTTGGTTACCGAAAAACCGGGATCTCCTTATACATGGCGTAATGGGTTGGTTTTCTACAACAATCGGGTGGTGGTGCCTCCCAGCTCCCCCATAGTTGACCACATACTGAAAGAATTCCATGATTCACCACTTGGGGGCCACTCCAGTGTGCTGCGAACATTTAAACGACTTTCCCAACAATTTTATTGGCCCTCAATGTATTAGGTGGTGCACAACTATGTGTCGTCATGCGATGTTTGTCAATAAGCCAAGGTGTCCACATTAGCATCGGTAGGTCTACTACAACCACTACCTATTCCGAGCCAAGAATGGGACGATATCACCATATATTTCATCGAAGGACTTCCCTCATCCAACGGAAAAAATATTATCCTTGTTGTTGTGGATCGACTCAACAAGTCGACACATTTCCTGGCTTTGGCTCATCCATTCACAGCAAAAACAGTGATTGAAAGGTTTATGGATGGTGTCGTTAAGCTTCACGGAATGCCTAGATCAATTATTAGTGACTGTGACCCAGTTTTCATAAGCAGCTTTTGGTGAGAATTCTTCAAGTTATCCGGAACTTAACTAAAGATGAGTTCAGCTTACCAGCCTCAAACGGATGGACAATCAGAAGTGGTTAATAGGTGTGTGGAGCAATATCTACGTTGCCTGGTCCATCAACAAGCACGCAAGTGGAGTTCTCTTCTTCCTTGGGCAGAATTCTAGTATAACACAACTTATCGTGCCTCCATAGGGATGACACCTTTTCAAGCATTATATGGCCGGCTACCTCCCACTATTCTTCACTATCAGATTGGCCAATCTCCCGTCCATGAAGTTGATCAACAGCTCATGTCCCGCGATGTTTTGTTACGCCAATTAAAGGATAATTTGCATGCCGCTAGTAATCGAATGAAGCGGGTGACTGACTCTAAGCGGTGCAACATCAAATTCCAAGCAGGGGATTTTGTATTTCTAAAACTACTTCCTTACCGACAACAAACAATTTTTAAACGCGCATCTCAAAAGTTAGCTAGCCGATTCTACGGACCTTATCTCGTTGAGCCCCGTATTGGCAAAGTGGCTCATCAACTCAAGCTACTAGAAGGGTCTCGTATCCATCCTGTTTTCCATGTCTCTTTACTTAAGAAAAATTAGGTGAGTCTTGTGCACCAAGTACCAATTTACCACCTCTTAATGATGAAGGGCAACTTGTCATGCCTCCAGAAGCTATCTTGGACATCATTGGATTAAACAAGATATAGATTTGTTGAAGAGAGTCTAGTTAAGTGGCATGGCCTTTCGGTAGATGACGCTACATGGGAAAACACTACCGAGTTGCGGGAAAGGTTCCAGAACTTGGACCTTGAGGACAAGGATCCAGTGAAAGAGGGGGGTATTGATAAACCACCACGTCGTTCCCACCGTCTTCCTAAACCAAACCCAAAGTACGTGGCGTAAGAGGCTGCATGATCCACCATGATCTGATGTGGCTCTGTGGGAGAACGTGGTTTAGTTCCAACGTTCATATGCTTAGGAATAGGACAAAGTTTGTTTGCATTTGTTGTTTGAGTCTTTTATTCGTGCAGTTAGTGGTCGTAAGTTTAGGAAGAGTTGTTGAACTTTGTTTATTTAAATTCCACCCAAGTGCAGTAAAAAGGTAGATAATTTTCATCCAAACAATTGTGGTTTATTTTTCACCCAAAGAGAATTAATTATCTTGCTATTATTAATCAGCCTTGATTGGGACCTTATCACAAAACGTATTTAAATTAACTAAAATTTCGTTATTTCTTAATTAAATTAAAATCATTCAACACAGTGAAAAGGAGAAATTGGTCCAATAGAACGGACCGCGTGGCATAGGAAGTATTGTGATGGTCATTAATGTCAGAAAAAGGCTTTTAGAATTTAGATAGGTATGTCTTTATAAGGAAGTGGCCCTTAATCAGAAGGTCCAGAATCTGTTAGATAAATGGATGGTTTGGGTTTTTGTCAAAAGCTGTGGGGACAGATTTGAGGTTTGGGTTTTGCTCAGTGCGGCTCTTGATGCTTCATTATCACAAACTGTTTGTCTAAGAATGTTCTGTTTTCCGAATTAAATCTTTAATTACGTTTATTCTTACCTTTTACTCACCATTTTTTTTTATGTTTCTTTATTTTACCACAATTTCCAACTCTTTAAATAAAAAAATTAAAAGAAGAAATAAGGAATAGAAATTAATGATGGCCTCTTTCTATGTTTATTAATAGTGGCCGACCTTATAGTTATAAATGAGTTGGCTTACAGTATGCGCATGATCTGTAGGACTTCATTGCACACCCTATCCCTATTTATATATGTATTTTGACTAAATAATTACCGCCCCTAAAGTTTTGAGAAATTATATTTTCACCCTTGAATTGTACATGACAAAAGGGTTAAATCATAGACATAAGACACTGAGGTTTTATGTAATAATAGGAACCCTTATTATTTTTAAAATAACAAAAAAATTTCTACTGTTAGTAAATCTTTAATGACCAATTAAAACATATATTATTATGTGTTTAAAAAATATTTGTCAAATTACCTTTCTACCATTTGTTTTAACAGTTAAAACTTAACTTAAGGGAATTATTATTTAAAAACAGATGATGATTAACTCAAATATAAACTAACATCTCTCGTCATGTGAAACTACCTTTTGCTTCACCTCGAGGAAGATTTTTTCAAAGGAGCCTATTGTTTTCTAAAAATATAAAGTAGGTTACCATCTTCCAAAACCAGGCAGAAAAGCCCATTTATTGTTCTCAATTAAAGGATTTTATAGAGGTAATTCCTCATTTTCTTGAAATCTAAAGGATGCAAATGTATTTTCCCAAAAGTTGAAGGCATGTCATAATGTTTACCCAATTATTTATTCATCTACTTGACTGGCTCATAGGTCAGGGGTTCACATGTAATTTCATAGATTAAGCTGAGATATGGAGATATGTGGGCTATATTCATCATTGGAAATGATTCAGTTGATAGCAGCTATATACAGAGGATTTGCTGTCAGTATGTGTACATGAGGCTATTTTCGTCATTTCAAGAAGTTAGACAATATCTTATCTATGGTTTCAGCAATTGGTTATCTACAAGGGCGGTGATTTTAGCATCTCTCTCGGGTCTGCTTTTTGTTTTTGCTTTTGTGTCATTTAGTATATGGGTTTCTTCGTGTGTAATGTGTTCACACCTTCTAAATTCAATGATTGACACGTAGCTGACGCTTGACACATGACCCCTAAATTGGAGATTAATGGTTGTCTTAAAGTAAAGCTTTAAATTTTAGAGATAAAGTTGCTA
Organism: Pistacia vera; assembly: GCF_008641045.1. Taxonomy (NCBI): domain Eukaryota; kingdom Viridiplantae; phylum Streptophyta; class Magnoliopsida; order Sapindales; family Anacardiaceae; genus Pistacia; species Pistacia vera. The sequence goes on along the minus strand of NW_022196349.1, from coordinate 186,692 downwards.
ATTCAAATTTGATAGAGAATCAATTCTTTTGCCAATATCTAAATAAATAACAATTTTTTTTTTTTCCTTTTACGATTATACCGTCAATTTTCTGTGATTTCTTAATTAATTATCTAATATAAATAAATCAATTTTAAAAATATTATGCGATTTAATCTTATAAATTTTTTTTTTATGACCGGGACGTTCGGGTTAGCTTACGCGTACCTCAACTAATCTTTCAGGATCTTTAAACTACCGATTAGATAAAAGTTCCAATGATTATCCCAATGAACAACTGATGAGGAACTCAAACTTATAACTTCTTAAATAATATATCTAAAAGTCTTTATCAAATCACTCAATCACCCGAGATAGTTCTTATGCAAGTTTTTCGTTTGAAAAAATTATTGTATGGAGGCTGAGCATTGTTGGATAGAGCTTGGAATGATTTGTGGTTATGAATTAGTTGATTCTTATACTAATTTGAATTAGAAAATTAATGTTGTCATTAATGTTATTTAATATTAATCATCTAATTTTGGTAATGGTATAATTTTGATTTATGACATTAAAGTAAAAAAATAATAAAAAAAGGGAAAAAGGGAAAAATAGGTTAGTGACCCACGACCCTTCAACGGCCATGATTGAGACGCCCAAACGAACAAAAAGTGTTTGAACATTCCTTCTCTCTTTTATTTTTTATTTTTTTTTTGTAACAAAATGTTTGTAGTTTGTACATTATGATATGATACGACCCCATTAAAAAATGTGTTAATATGTACATGTTAAATGTGATAATTTTTGAGCCGCAAAACAAGAACCCCATTTTTATTTATATTAATCATGCACGTTTTCAAAATAAAAATTCTGTCAATTTTCATATTGTGAAAATTTATTAGCACGTTTCAAAAGAGATAAATATTTGATTAATTATCGTCAAGTATTATGTTTTATTTAATTGAATACGTCTTATGGATTACTCACTTTTAATCTTAAATATTTTGATAATTAATTTATTTTCACTCTTTATTTATTAATTTAGACAAAATATTTGCTAAAGTCACTTTTAGGCATCCCTTATTTGATGTCTTACACTTACTCAATCGTTTTCCAATTAGGATTGATTAATTATTTTAGTTTAATCCCTTTTCAGATAATTATCACTTTATTACCAAATAATAAGCACAATAAAGTCGATCTTAATAGTAATTAGTATTAATTTATTAGGTTGGTTGGATAATTTAAGGAGTGTAAGAAGCTTCATTATCAAATCTTGTGTCACACATTAGACTTAATAGTGTAAAGACACTGATTTAATTTTAACCACTACTAGGTAACCCAACGGTAGAAAAGCAAATAAAGATTTAACATAACCTCCCAAGTTTGAGTCGTATTGAGGGTAAAAGAACAAGAGGAGAATCTAACATGGTCTACCAAGTTTTAGTCTCTACGGTTGCTAATATGCAAGGGCGGATCTAACCTACTTTTGGGTGGGTCATGGTCCATCCTCAATTTTATTTTAAAAAATACTAATATATATAATTTCTAGATTTTAGCCCACTTTAACAAAAATATTAATGTGTAATTAGTTTTTATTTTAGTCTACCCTAACAAAAATTTATGGATCCACTACTGCTAATAGAGGTGACCATTAGAGCTCTTATCCGATCAATAATTTTAGGATCCCGACGAATTAGTTGAGGTGTACTGGTCAAGGCACTCTCGGTCATTAAAAAAAAATTTTAATTTTTATAGAAATTGACAATAAAAAAAATCTAAAAAAAAGCCTCCACGTCTAGATACCTTGTTATTGGTATGCCTATTTTGTATTTTGAATTCGTTGTAAATTTAGGACTTGTTTGATATAAAATTTAAATATTCCTTTTTTTTTTTTTTTATGAAAACAAGGAGTACAAAAAATCTTATAAAAACGTGTCTGGTAAAAATGAGTCGAAATATTTTTGAAATAGTTTTGAGATAGAATAAAAAAAACTAATGTAAATTCATAAAATGATTAAAAGTTGTTTTAACCGTTTTCTATAGCTTTTAATCTAAAAATAATTTTTGAATATTATACTAAACACATTTTTAAATATTGAAAATACTAAAATACAAAACTCAAAAACTTGAATCCTATTATAATTTGAAAATTATTTTTGGATCACAGAATTTTGATACGATTTTGTGTATGAAAATGAAAGATCCACCTTAATAGGAATCCATTTAATTTGAATTTATTTTTTACTTGTTGAAGCAATTGTACATAAATTTTGATTTTAAATATTGCGTATTGGGATGGAATTGTAGACAAAAGGTCAAAAAAATTTGATGGCATTAAGATGTACCAAAGTTAAAAAGAATTAATTTTGACCTACTTCTTTTATCACTCATATCATACCATAGAATTGTACGAGTGAATACACGCAAGGCCTTCCCCACGCCACGCGAAAATCATATTATTACATGATGGATGGTGATGATGTTATGACAAACGGATATACATACATGCTGGAAGACATACATGACATGACGTGATGTACATAAGATGACATGGAAATAGAAGTAAAGTAACTTAAACAACATAAGTGAATAGAGAGAAGGAATAGCATTTGACTTCGTTTGAGAGGAGAGAGAGAGAGAGAGAAGAAGAGAAAAAAAGGTTAAGAAAAGAAAGAATGAAGAAAATTCAATCAGATCGAATACAATTTTGACGTCCGCAAGGACAGACACATAACACATTCCATTCCCCCTTCTCTCTTTCTCGCTCCGTTTCTCTTTCTCACTCTACCGCTTTCTCTCCCTAGATTACATACCAGCGAAGAACAGGGCACACTTGAAAGTACAAAATACGAACACCCACCCAGAACGCATAAAGATAGTCTTCTTTTCTTTTTTTTCCGTTTTGATTCAGGGAAGCTAAGTGAGATAACAACTTTTGTTTCAGTGATTGGGTTTTGAAGAAGAAGAATAAGGAGGAGTTGGAAGTAAAAGGGGAGCTAATTGTTGTGATTTTAGTTGTTGTTGTGTTATGTTGTTTTGGAGATTCTCGAAGACTATTATATATTTGTTACTGTTCATTTTCAACTTTTGGTAAGTTCGTTTATTTAAAGTTTTTGTTTTGACCCTTTTGGTGTTTTTCTCATTTGGTTGAATACCCATTATTTTTAATCACTCGTTTGTGCGTCTGGATCGTTGATTTATCCACTTTAGGACTCGATCGAGCTGTTTTACTTGTTGTTTTAGCTGTTTGGTGGTTGTTTTGAGAAGTAATTGTGTTTTGGGTGGTTAAAGTTTGTGTTTGTTGGGTTTTGGAATTGTGTTTTGGGGTTCTTGGGGTTGAAAATTTGAGCTTGTGGTGGTAAGTTTGAGGGGTTGTTTTGTGGGGTTTGTTTAATTTTGATAAATCTTTTGCGGGTCGTGAGTTTTTTTTATTTGGGTTTTGTTTTACATTTGATTGAAGTTGATTTGTTTTTATGAACCGAGAGTTCTTGTTGATAGTGTGGTTATGTTGGGATTCAGAAGCTGTACTTTGTACTGAAAGTTAAGATGTTTTTTGTTAATCGTCTGTTTGCTTGGAATGTTTTTGGTTATGGTGGATCTAAGAGTTCTTGTATCACGCAGAGTTCATGCCAAAGCTTTTCAAGTATTGCTCGCCTAGCGGAGATAGTACAACTCTAGAATGTTCAGAATCAAAGCTTGTTCCTCGGTTTTGGTTCTTTTTAGTTTGTGGCTTGTCTATGGTAAAACTCAACACCATATGCTCAGGCACAAAACATACCCTTTTCTGTGGGTGCACAACGAGGACTTGGAAGCCTATAATCTTGGATGCTTGGATGAAATGCTAATTGAGTTGAGCTCTTTGACCAGTTTTTCGCGTTTGGTTGTGTAATTTTAATTTTTGTTTGAATTCATGTCATTTTAGATATAGTTGTAGTTTTCGCTGAGTGTTTGTAGATTATTGTTATTCTCAAAAGATGGTTCCGCCAGGCCAGGCTCCAATTGGTGGTGCCCAGTCTGTTTCGCCTTCTCTTTTGCGTTCAAACTCGGGAATGTTGGGAGGTCAGGGTGGTCCTTTGCCTTCCCAGGCAGCGTTCCCATCCCTTATTTCGCCACGGACACAGTACAATAACATGAATATGCTTGGAAATGTTCCCAATGTAACTTCACTACTAAATCAGTCTTTTGGAAATGGTGGTCCAAATCCAGGGCTTTCTGGCCCTGGGAATAATCAGCGTGGAGGTATGGATAGTGGGGCTGAGTCAGATCCACTTTCAGGTGTTGGTAACGGAATGGGTTTTAATGCTCCTTCATCGTCGTTTGTATCATCGAACTTGGTGAGTCCTGGTTCATCTGGTCAAGTTCAGGGTCAGCAGTTCTCAAACCCTTCTGGTAATCAGTTGCCTGATCAACAGCAGTCGCAGCAGCTTGAACCTCAAAATTTTCAGCATGGCCAGCAACCAATGCAACAATTTTCTGCTGCTCACAACACCCAACAGGTACAGCAGCAACAACAATATCAATCGATTCGAGGATTAGCTGTTGGGCCGGTGAAGTTGGAGCCACAGGTGGGTAATGATCAACATGGACAGCAGCAGCAGCAGCAACAGTTGCAACCGTTGAGAAACCTTGGTCCAGTGAAATTGGAACCACAACAAATTCCAACAATGAGAAATCTGGCACCGGTAAAAATGGAACCACAACATTCAGATCAGTCATTGTTTTTGCATCATCATCATCAACAACAGCAGCAGCAGCAACAACAACAGCAACAGCAACAGCAGTTCCTTCACATGTCGAGGCAGTCCTCTCAGCAGGCTGTTGCCCAAATGAACCTTTTACAGCAACAAAGATACTTGCAACTACAACAACATCACCAGCAACAGCAACTCTTAAAGGCAATGCCTCAACAACGTCCCCAATTGCCACAGCCATTTCAACAGCAGAATTTGCCTATGAGATCTCCTGTGAAACCTGTATATGAACCTGGGATGTGTGCCCGGCGTCTGACACATTACATGTATCAGCAACAACATAGACCTGAAGTAAGATCTTATAAACATGATGAGTATATTTTTAGCTTATTGTGCATGGCTGTAATGGTTGCTAATTTGTCCCATTATTATGCAGGACAACAACATTGACTTTTGGAGAAAATTTGTTGCTGAGTACTTTGCTCCTAATGCTAAGAAAAAGTGGTGTGTGTCTATGTATGGAAGTGGCCGGCAAACGACTGGAGTTTTTCCTCAGGTCTGCTGCTTAAGAAATCTAGGGGATTGACTATTGCTGTTTAAGATGAATAGATGCTGTTGATCTCAGCTTAGCTGGTGTCTTTAGTATAAATGATTGAATGAGTTAATTGTTTGTATGAGTTACATGGTTGCTCCTTCTATTATCTTCTTAATGTTGTATCTGAACTTCTTCATTCTTTTTTAGTGCTTTTATTTTAATTGTCTCTAGCACATGGATCAGAATTATCTTATTTCCCCTTTTGTACTTGCTTAACAATGCCAACTGCTGGTGTATACTGTAATGATAATGGTACTCGCCAATTTTGCAGGACGTATGGCATTGTGAGATATGTAATCGCAAGCCAGGCCGTGGTTTTGGTATGCCTTTTGCCATTGTATTTTCAAAATTTTCTTTTTCCCTGCATGTTTTTGACGTTCTGGGCTTGGGAGCGTGACTTGCTCTAGTTTCTTATGTTTTCCTTATATATGTTTTGTATTTAACAGAAGCAACTGTTGAGGTTCTTCCGAGGCTTTTTAAAATCAAGTATGAAAGTGGTACTTTGGAAGAGCTTCTATATGTTGATATGCCCCGAGAATATCAGAATTCATCTGGTCAAATTGTTCTGGACTATGCAAAAGCAATACAGGAAAGTGTTTTTGAGCAACTTCGTGTTGTTCGTGATGGTCAACTTCGGATAGTTTTTTCTCCAGATCTGAAGGTACAGGATCAACTAATGACTTTTTTTTTTATGATTCTTTGTGAGTCTTTCTAACTGATATTACATTCTTCCATTTCTTATCCTAACGTTCCTTCTGCTAGATATGTTCTTGGGAGTTTTGTGCTCGGCGTCATGAAGAGCTTATCCCGCGAAGATTACTGATACCACAGGTTATTGATCAAGCTATTTCATTTTTCAAAATTTCACTTTTATCGATAAGAAGCTTTTTAATGTTTCTTTTGATTGTTGAGTGAAATATTGTTTAATTGGAGCCTCTATCATAAATTATATGTAGTTGGCTAATATGCTGGTTTGAAGTACTGATAATTTTTTCAAACTTTATAACAATCAAACGTTTTTTTTCCGTATGAAGCTTGGGAGGCATGTTCCTCTATGAATATATTATTTGGGGCAAGTTTGTTGAAACAGTTTCACATTATTATATTTAAGTCTATGCATACATTGTACTAGACTCACTTCAGCAGTTTCCATATGTTTGGCACTTTCGTCATGGCTACTTTATTACATTTACTTGGGAACAATGACAGTTTTTGGTGGTATTGATACAATGATTTACGGTGCATCTTATATATATATATGTGTGTGTGTGTGTGTGTGTATTCCTAGTTTACATTGGATGGTTAGTGAAATGAATTTAATCTCTATTTCTTTGCTTTTGGAATCACTTAATCAGGAATTATGTGTGAAGTAAGTTTTAGGATTTAAGAAATAGAATGTGTAATATCATTCATTTTCCATTTGGTCATATTATTGAAGCACCAACCCTTGCTATAACTCCAGTTCTGTAATGCCTACCTGTGTGGATTGTGTAAATGGATTGCGGTCTTTCAAAGAAAAAGGGCGTGGATGCACTACCGGTCCAATGATTAAGGGTTCAACCACTTCTTTTAAGGCTGCTAAAGAAAGTTTTTTAATGAGCTGCAAAGCAAAATGCTCCATTAATGATTTCTTTTTTGGATAATTTTTAAACTGTTTTTCCTTTTATATTGGGTTGCTTTGTCATTTCACTTATTCAGTTTTTCTTTTGTTTCTTGGATCATGCTTAATACTGGCAGGAATTGCGAATGATTATTCGAGTTCTATTGATTTTTGTATTGGATTCTGTGGATAGCATTGATATACATCTTGCCTGAGTCTGGACCCTTATTGCTTTAACAATTCAGTTGCATTTGCAATTTTGCATCCAAAGCATCCCCAATTTCTATTCACTACAATTTTAATTAAATTAGATGGTTAAAGGTTTTTACTGGATGTTCTGATGCACACGGGAATTTTATGTCATTGTCTGTTGTGCAGGTTAGTCAGCTCGGGTCTGCAGCTCAAAAATACCAGGCTGCCACTCAAAATGCATCATCTAGTTTATCTGTCCCAGAATTACAAAATAATTGTAATATGTAAGTCTATTGGTGCTTTGTTTACTTGTTTCTATAATTTATTCAAAACTCTGTGCTGTTTCTTCTGTGTTTAAGTTGAAAGTTGGAAGTTTGATCACACATGAAATTGTAATCGTCCATTTGGAAAATCTTTTTATTTTGGCACTTGTACTAGACATGTATGGCACACAATTGAAATTGAACAATCAAATTATGTTTTTGCTAACTTAATGTAATCGGTAAATTTAAACCTTGTTTTATTTGGACTTCTCTGAGCATGCTGGAAGCATTGGATAATAATTGTCATTTCTCTTCATTTATGCTATACATTTTTATATATAGACACTGAGCCGGAGAACTAGTCAGATTTAAGAGGAATTAAATATTTGGGAATGGTTCATGTTCTTAATGCACATAGAGATGATGTGACACGCTAGGAATATGGGTGGCATTCAGTGCAAGACAGCCGCAACCATGGTTTCTATCTATTGTATGTAGGAAGAGAAATTTCTCATGAACGAAATTAGGATATATTTAAGGGCTGTTGCTCATAAGTAATGGTTGATTAAAATTTTGTTTTTCTATAATGTCTGATCTGTAATAGTTTCTTATGATTATAACGAGTTTTTCTGCTTAGGTTTGTTGCATCGGCACGGCAATTGGCGAAAGCTTTAGAAGTGCCATTGGTTAATGATTTAGGATATACAAAGAGATATGTTCGATGTCTTCAGGTGATGTCCTTCATCTTTTATGGTTGATATGGCATAGTGATACCTATATTGGTCTGTATTTATTAATTTGGGTATTTTCCTCATTTTACAATACCCAGTTGTTGAGTAACAGGAGATGTATAATTTCAGTTAATTCAGTGAATTTGGGCTGGATATATGCTTTTCTGCTGCTTAGGGTGAAAATTACTCAAAATGTTTGCTTGATACTTTTTGCATATTAGTGATAAATATTTATGATATAATCAAGATAATAAATTATAAACCTTTGTTCTATTGATGAAAAAGGAAAATGTTTTTACCGTTATTAACTTTTCATGTTCGATTGTATCAATTCATTACTTAATTAACTCAGTTTCACCGCCATCATTGGTTTTTCCTAACTTTTATCTTTTATAAGATGTGGTAGAATTGATTGGGCAGAAGAGTTGTTGTAAAATTACTTCATTTGAAGAACTATATTACGAAAGTCTGTTTGCTGCCTTATTGATTGTTTTGTCACTTGATGGGCATGTTACAGATATCAGAAGTGGTTAATAGTATGAAAGACTTGATTGACTACAGTCGAGAGACAGGGACTGGACCTATGGGTAAGAATTGAAAAAACTACGTCATCATTATTGTTTTTTTTCCCTTTTTTATCTGTTTACGTTTTTTGCTGGATGTGTAGTGGTGAGAAGGTAGTTAGAGAATCTTTAAAGCCTCTTCATTCACCTACCCTTGATTCATATAATAGTAATTGTGATGTGTTGGATGTTGCTTCACTACTTATAGTGCTAATAAGAAGCTATAGAAAGGGGTGCTTTCTCCATCTAGTTGCATGGAAATTTTTTCTACCCCATCATGGTTTTTTTACGAGTAATATAAAGAAATAAATAATTCTGTGACTTCAATACTGGATAAGTTTTAGTTTTACATTTATTTGGTCTCAAGACAATTTCAGGATATATCAAGCATCATGTGGTTTGATTCTTTGCAGAGAGCTTGGCTAAGTTCCCCCGACGAACAAGTGCTTCTTCTGGGTTTCACAGTCAAACACAACAGCCTGAGGATCAGTTACAGCAACAGCAATCAGTGGCCCCTAACTCAAATGGCGATCAGAGCTCTGTCCAGGCCAGTGCAATGCAAGTTGCTGGTAGCAATGGTGTGGCTAGTGTAAATAACTCACTCAACCCTGCATCTGCATCCACCTCGGCCAGCACTATTGTTGGACTTCTTCACCAAAATTCTATGAACTCTCGACAGCAAAGTACTATGAATAATGCAAGCAGTCCTTATGGTGGAAGTTCAGTACAGATTCCATCGCCTGGATCTTCTAATACTATTGCCCAGGCACAAAACCCTTCTCCATTCCAATCACCAACACCTTCCTCATCTAACAATCCCCCGCAAACATCTCACAATGCCTTAACCGCTGCCAATCACATGAGTTCTGCAAGTTCACCAGCCAATATCTCAGTGCAACAGCCAGCTCTTTCTACTGAGACTGACCCGAGTGACTCCCAAAGTGCTGTCCATAAAATCATACACGAAATGATAATGTGCAGCCAACTTAATGGTGGTGGTGGCATGGTTGGTGTTGGTTCAATGGGAAATGACGTTAAAAATGTTAATGGGATTTTACCAACAGGTAACAATACAGTTCTCAACACTGGTAATGGCTTGGTGGGAAATGGGACAATCAACAATAATTCAGGTATTGGGAGTGCCGGATTTGGCAACATGGGTGGCGGACTTGGGCAGTCTGCAATGGTTAATGGAATCAGAAATGCAATGGGTAATAACTCCATGATGAACGGGAGGGTAGGCATGACAACAATGCCTCCGCGAGATCAAAGCATGAATCATCAACAGCAGGATTTGGGGAACCAGCTACTTAGTGGTCTTGGAGCTGTTAATGGTTTTAATAATCTCCAATTTGATTGGAAACCGTCACCATAAAAGGATCTACTGGAAAAATGATGCTTTGGGGTTGTTGATTATGGCTGCTTATGCAGCAGCAGCCGGCATGAGAAAGAGAATCAGAATCGGCAAATTTGCTTGGCAGGTGGCCCTTTGCAGATCACAACGAACGGTACATGACATAATAGTTAAGGGCATCCATTCTCTCCCACTTTGTACTAATTCGAAAAAGTAAAACATACAGCATAGTGTTTTATCAATGAAATGTTAAGTCATCCTGAGTTGCTTCAATTCTTCTAATTGTTTTTCCTGATTTATGGTTCAATAGTCACATAATTCCACTAACAATCTTTGGGATGGGAATTCAAGAAACAGGGTCAACTGTGTTTCTGGTAGTGGTGGAGCTTGTGCTTTTCTTCTTCAATTATTCCCTCTCAGTCTTTTGTAAACTAGGGAGTGTATTTTCTGGCTTTGTCTGGGAGCTCTATCAGTATACTATTACTTTCCTCGTCTCTTTCTTTTAGTGCTAATATTTTTAAGATTTCTTCCCCTTCTCTCTGTATCAGTATCACTACTCTTTTTCAATCACATAATCAAATATTCATTCAATTGCTTCATAAATTTCTTTAAAACTGTTATCCATCATATCTATGCTTAATGGAACTGTAGCCTTAAAGAGGGTTATGTTTGTCCCTTACAATGAATGATTCTTTCATAATGTTTTGGTCTTTAGCACCTTGTTAACATCTAACTTTAAGTCAAACTGAGAAGGTAGACATGACTACCACCTATTCACTATGTTTTCAATATAATAATAAAATTGTAAATGAGAGAAACCCTAGAATTTCTCGGTTTGCTGTTTACTTGAATAAAAAACAAAAACCCCCTTCAACATTACAATTACATATCACAAAAAGACTAGTTAATTTATTTCAATTCTCCGTTCTTTTATACATTATGCAGTAGCAACTACGACATAGCATATAAATCAACCTCTTCACCATTTAACTAACCCGTGAACCCTTCATCTATTTGACTTTGAGAAACTAGGAATCAATACTTAATTTAGGGAATAATGCCAAAACGTTTACAATTCAAGTCCAATTTTTTTAATCGTACCCATCTCGCTTGAGCTGCATAGACATTGGGTTTGGCTTGCTAAAATGGCAAATGAAGATGTGAATTTGATCCCACTAAATACACAGAAATTATCATCAAGAAAATGAACTCATAACAGTATTTACATATTCAAGAGAAGAAACTCCTGCACTTGGGAATGAATGATAACTTACATTAATGTTATTCATACAACCTTATAAAAGGGTTTTCATAATTTTCAATTCTCTAGATATTTTTCTATAGTTGCAGACAAAGTGGTCTTGGGCACAGCTCCAATAACACTCTCTTTCTTCTCTCCATTTTTGAAGAAGAGCACAGTGGGAATGCTCCTAATGCCATATTGAGTTGCAATATTTGGACAGTCATCAGTGTTGAGCTTGAAACAAGAAATCTTTCCTGCATATTCTTTGGCTAATTCATCGATAACTGGCGCTATCATTCTGCATGGTCCGCACCAAGGCGCCCAAAACTCCACAAGAACTGGATTAGCACTTGCTATTACCTGGTTTTCCCAGCTTGAATCTGTCACCACTTGAACTGCATGCAAACACACCAACACCAACAAATATATGTAAAGATGTTCATTTTTTTTTTCTTTTTTAAAAAAAATGAATGATGTTATGGGAAAAATAATATTTACCTTCATCCACAGCTTCACGAGCTTTGCAAACAATCAAGGGTTTTCTGGTTGTGGTTCTGAGGGAATGAGTGGGAGATGAGGGTGGTGAAGTGAATGATAAATTGGATTTATTAAATCCTTTACTGGTTGGAATATGAAGCTTTTCTATGGATGAAAATGGTTGGCAACATTGCACCACACCAGCTCTAGTAGTAGTATACATTGTGTTAACTTGAAAACACTTCTCCAAAGCCATTCTTGTCTTTCTTTCTTTTGTAGAGACTAAAATACTTGTGAATTTCTGTTCACAATTGATATTGAAGTTTCGATAGGGTGTGAATACTAGTTAGTAGAAGAAGATGTGGCCTTGGTGTTTTAGGTTTTTTCTCTTTCTTTCAAATTCGTGTTGTTTGGATTTTCTGATTTTGACGAGTGGATATGGTCTCAAAATCTGTGAGGTTGTGAAAGTGCACAAATTCATGTGGTTCATAATGTACTAGTGAACTTTCTTATGGAGAAAAATCTAAAGGAACAAATATAGTCTTGGATGCAAGATTTTTCTTCGCCATAACCTTCTGATCCATTATGCGCTTGTGATCCAATGTATTTAAAGCAGGCCTTTCCTATGTATTGCTCGGCTTTAACCCATGACTTTTCTAATCAATTTTATAAATACTCATTAAATAAAGTTGATTGAAAATACAGGAATAACTCCACATTTCTACAAATTCCCAGCCCTTGTGAACTAAAGTTAAGTACAAATTCTTTTTATATCATAGTGTTTATAATTTTTGCCAGTCTAAAATTCTACATGCGAGTTTGCTGACATCCCAAATAAAACCACCTCAAAAAAGTGTAGAGAAAACTCTATGCAGACATTGCTCACCCCTACAATGCCAAAATGAGTCCATATCAAAATGAATAGTCCTTCAAATCTGATTTTGAGTCATCCATTTCCATGTCAGCCAAGCACTCTTCTGCAGTGAGGGGAGGGAGTTGCCGGGTCTTGCGTTTAAGGTTGTGCTTGTGCCATTCACTCTTAAAGTGATCCCTATACTGCTTGGCATCGCCCACATAAGCATTGCATGTGCTACACTTGTTTTGCTTTACATCCCCTAGAGTTTGTTTCTCAATCCTCTCGCTCAGTTGTTGCACAGCATCAGCAGGTGCCTTGGGTTGGTGTGGTGGAACATCCTCGTGATCATCGTAATGATCCACACTTGTATCCCCTTCTGCATGCACAGACACTGCGAGGATTTCCAACCTGCCCTGCAGACTCCTCAGTAGAGCATCACAATCTCGATAGAGACCAGGTTCCAGTTCACACGTCTGCACAGCAATGAAATTTAAAAGATTTAACTCCACAAAAATAAAAGATTAACCATCATGTGTGTATTTGGCCACACAAAGCTTATCAAAGGGGCATCAAACACATAATATCTTAGAAAATTGGACAAAAAATAAAGTGAAAGTCAATACACAATAGAGAGTTTCAACAAAAATAGGGTGATCAATTATTACTGCATCAAGTAACCAAAAGATCAACTTTCCTAATTTGGAAAAAAAAAATTGAAAATTCAAAAAATTAAATTAAAAATAATAGTGCTCAATAATTACACAAGACTTTTTATGGTTCTAAAGGCAGAAAAATAATACTAACTAGACAACTGCTAACCAATCATCCAGCCAGCTAATATGCCTTAGTCCTTCTGAACAAAGGCTGAGTATAGCAGCAACTAGAGTTATAGTAGAGCATGTCAACACAGATCTCTACTTTCATGTCTCAACACCAGGCATCCTCAATGTTTATTTATGACTATGTCCTTTTGAGATGATAGAGAACAATAAGGGTGAACTATATGTAACATGTACTTAGAAGTTTCAGCACTTGTCACGCGCAAAATTATCTGATTTTCCAATTTAAGCTTCAAAATTTATGACAATTGGACTTCTATGATAATGCATATATTTAGCAGCATCCTCTTATTCTTTCTCAAAATAGTTTGTGAGCGTCAACTAAACTGTAATATGAAGTAGATGTAGCACAAGAGCAGAGTAGTTCCAGAAATTTGTTCTCTAATCATATCAAAACTTCTACCTTCATGTAAAGTAGTGTTTATTCCAGAAGATGGATTTAAACCACCCTGTTCTTCATCTATTCTTTACATGTATAGATAATTTATTCAACTACCATGTGCATAAACTGTATTTCAAAATTTCAACAAGCACCTTGCTTCAAGCAAATTACGATAAGACTTCATGTGAAGGTGACAATGGTTAAATCTAGGGGTGGGCGGGTCTGGGTACCTACCCAAAATCAAAGGAACTGGAACCGGAACCGACCGGTTCCTTTGATTTGGAACCAGAACCGGAACTGTTCCGGTTCCTAAAAACTTGGAACCGGAACCTGTAACCGGGTACCCTGAAAAATATCATTTACCCTCCTTTAAAAAAAAAGACAAATAAACCCTTATAAAATTACATTTACACCCCTAACAATTAAGTTAAAAACATTAAATAATATATTTGCTTATATTTAATTGATGTTTGATGTTTGATGCTTCATTATAGGTATTTAATTGTTTGTTTTCACAGATAATAAATATTTAAAAGCTATTATTCAACGTAAATACCTTAATATATATTAATTTCTTAATTAAGTAATAAGTGAAACTTAAATATTACTAAAAATATTTTTTAAAAACTGATCTTTTAATGAAAATTAATAAGACTTTTGATACTAAGATAAAAGAACCAAAATTTTCCTATATATTTATATAATATGTAAAATATCAAAAAGCCTCCCATCTGCAAAATGTTGAAAAAAACCCCTATTCTTTAATATTATATCATTTTGGTCCCGGTTCTGGTTCCTTTGATTTGGAACTGGAACCGGAACCACACAGTATCGGTTCAATTTTTTTTGAAACCGGAACCTACCCTATTACGGCCGGTTCCAGGTAGGAACCGGAACCGACACCTGGGTACCCGTCAGTTCCGGTTCTACCCTAAAATTTTGCCCACCCCCAGTTAAATCAAAACTGTCATTGTTAGCAACACAATGTACTTCATAAATATGGAAAAACACTTACAATAGACAGCTGACTTCCAGATTCATCTTTCGAGACAATGCTAGCATTCCATGCATTCAGTTTCTCCATAAGCGAAGAAGAATTTTGTCCTGGAAGCGTGAGTCGTACTCTCATTGGAGATCGTTTTATTGGAAAATGTTTCTGAAGCTCACGGATGACTTCTAATGCCTGCATAAGACATACTATCAACCAGAGAACTAAAAGCGTGAAGTATATCTTCCACATCAATTCCACAAACAGTAATTTTACATTTGTCAAAAATCATTACAGTTGCATATAAACCAGCCATTCTTAAGCTATTTAAGTTTGGCTTGTCTAGTGGCTTATCTCAACTCGTTCATTTGTACCACAACCACAACCCCAAGCTCAAGCTTTCTTAATAAGAATTCATTAGCCCGACCTATATACAACAGTTGAATGCCATCAATGCTAATTGCTAAGTTATATGCTTATTTCTTTTGGGTAATACATAATTAACAGTCAACTAAAGGCATTCAGTCTGTTACACTAGACTGTTGGCATTGGCAAAAGAAGCTATAAACTGCATAAGTTAATTTATAGGAGTGAGGACACATTAACAAAACCATTGACGCATTTTCTTTTATCACCTATAAATCCCCAATCTTTCTTATGAGTTCACTGAAATTTAAATCTAGGAATAGGATTATCACTGAATTCTACAATCTTGGTACTTAGGAAACTCGTGGGCAGGTGGACTCAGAAAAATTCGAACCATTTATCACATGGTTTAAACCAAAGGCTTTAACCACTCAGCCAAAACCTTAGGGAAAACGATGGTCCACTATAATCTAGAAGCTGCAATATAATTCAAAATCACAGAAGAAAAAAAAAAAAAAAAGGGACTATCTACAACTACAATAGAACATGAAATTTTCACTAATTTTCAAAAGGTTACATCAAATTTTAGATAGACGTATAGCCAAACGAACCATTTCACCTGCTTCTTCGAACTGCTATTAGGATCAACAGCAAAATGAATTTCATGCATAAGCCGCTCAATCATACTGATAGTGTAAGGGCGATTAGTTTCAGAATTAATGGTCTTCTGCATAACAATTGTTGCAATATCCCGAAACTGATTCGATAACTGAGATTCCCTCTCCTTCCCAGCGACTTGAAGCTCCCCTTTATCCAAAATCTACAATCACAAAGCATAATTTCACTCACAGTCCAATAAAACGAACTAAAAATATTAATGAAGTAATTTTCAATTCACCGACCTCCAAACAGATTTTACTCTGATCATCAGTACCGAAGGCCGCAATCAAATCTTTGGACTTGGCAAGAATTCCTTTTGAGACATTTGAATAAACAGTCTGTGACTGCAACACTTCATCCAAATCTTTCTCCCTGTTTTAATACGAAATCTCGTAAAACATTTATGTTGATTTAACAAGAAACAATTAATTAAAGAAAGAAAGAAAGAGAGAGAGAGAGAGAGAGTTGAGAGAAATTACACGCCGGAACGCCAAGAGAGGACCTTGTTCTTGTAGCAAGCGATTTCGAAGCGAATCCCGTGCTTCTTCAGACGAACTACCGCCACGTTCGTCAGTCTCTTTTGCCCTATCGGCTGTACTATCTTCGACATTTTTCTTTAACCTTCTATTCGGAGAAGCGAAGAGAAGACTAAGGAATAAAATTGTTTTATATTTTATTTTAAAATGACCACCCTTACCCATCCTGTTTTATTAAATAACCAATATAACCATTTTCTGTTCTGAAAGACTATAATACCCCCAATCTTATTTGTAAAGGACGACTCAATCATAGCTCTCTATAGTCTATAACACCTAAGCATAATTCAATTTCAAACATTATTTTTTATTATAATTTTTCTTAATTTGATACCCCTTTATTAGTCTTATGTAACAATCTAAGTTTGAAATGTTTTTTCTTCATGTTTTGTTTATAAAACCACGTAAACTTCACAATCAAAATATAAAAATTAAGTTACTTTATGAATCGTGTGGACTCTACTTGTCAATCGTAATAATTTAATATGACTCTTTTATTAATATTATAATAAAATAAAATTTTAACCTTATACATTATTTATCTACATTATAAATCTTATATATTTATTTTCTTGTTACCCTAATGGTATTTATAATAAAATGAATGAAAAAACGATACAATATCAAGACCTTTAACCCTTTAGTAGAATAACTATAATGACATGTTTTATTCTTTGTGGTGCGGTAAACTCTAGAACCAGAACCAGGGGGTATTTTGATCTTTTTAATTGAATGGTTATTTTATTAGACTTATGAAACTGTATTTTTATGGTTATTTATTTAAAAAAAGTATAAAAATACATGAACAAACGCAACGCTTTACTCTTTCAACTCTGGTGTTTGTCATAACTCATGGGTCATGGGCTCCTTACCTCTCTTTGTAAATGGGCCAATCTTGGCCTGTACCTCTCTTTGTAAGGGTTTTCTGAATTCGGATTCTCCAACTCCTGAGGCTCCTCTGTTTTCTCGTTGCTCAGTCCCGATCAGAAACAAAATTCCTGAAAAAAAATAAAGAAAAAGAGAAAAAAATGCTGTCTCCAAAGCAAAAGAGTGAAGCTGAAGGTGAAGCTTCAGAGCAAGATAGTTCAAACGACGGCCGTGCCGGTTTCTTCAATATATATGGACCTCAAGTACTCTCTCTTGCTCTCTTATTTTCATCATCATTTTAATTAAAACTTAAATAAACAAAACTGAATTGATACGATCACATGATATCATTGGCAGGCGAAATCAGAAGTTGTTTTCAAGATGCCTGAAGCTAATTCTACCCTGAACTTGCAAGTAAGTGCGTTTGTATTTCGTTAATTTGATAAATTAATCAAGTAATAATTTACTGCTAATGCATTTTATTATGTTTGGTTTATTTATTTACTTTTTATTCTCAGGACGTTCAAGGCCTTGTAACTTGGGTTCTTGCTGAAGGATTCATGCCCTCCTGGGTATTCATTAAGGTGAAAATGATAAAAAGAAGGAAAAAAAAATTCTCTTATTATTTTTCTTTTAATGTGTTGTATATGTGCATAAGTAATCCATATTAGTTTAATGTAGAAGTAACCCACATTAGTTTTAATAGTGCGTTGTTTATTTGTTTTGCAGAACAAACCGTTGATTCCAAAAGTAGTCATGCTTTACCTGCCGGGCCTGGATGCTTCTTTGTACTTATCACAGTCCAAACTACTTACTGGTTTTAAAGAATTCTGTGGCAATCCGAGGGCACTTTTAGCCCTTAGGTTAGTTAATGGTTTCTTTTCCTCAGTTTATCCATCGTGGGGCAGGATTCTTATGCCTTTTTTTTTTCTTTTTTCTTTTTTGGTTGGTTTTCTGTTTAGTTGTGTAGCAGATAGTATGCAGACAATAGACTCACTGCTAACATGCAAGTTGAAAAGAAAGAGAAATGAGCTTGATTCAATGAAGAAATCTACCCAGACATCAGAACAAGGTTTTATTGATTGTCTGTTTTAAAAACTTAATTCATTATGATGAACATTCTAATTATTAACTAGTCTGATAATTATATCCAAAAGATTTGCCTCCTTGTTTAGATTAGCCTGCACATCTTTCAGTGATTTTGGTAATTTTCATGATGCAAAAGGAGGGTCTACAAGTTGTTGCTTACTCATTGGAAGTGCCATAGTTTCTGTCCTTTGATATTCCTGTATGGCTAGAATCCTCTTGTTGGTAATGGATCTGGACATCTGGTAGCCCTTTTCTCTTTGGACTGAAATCTCAGCACATTGACTGCGTGAGTTGATAAATATGTGTGGGAGTAAGAGTACAAAGCATTGAATATAAATTATTGATGAACATTTTAGAAAGATTGAGAAGAGAGAATCTTAAGCACCTTTCCCTAAAGATCTGTTCCTGTTTAAGTTGTTTAAAAAATTATGACTTATGAAGTTTTGGGTTTTCTGGTCTGATATGCATAGTCCCTCTCAAAGTTGAGCCGATCTTCCATTTATACTGTGATTATGGTCTATATAGTGTTATATCTCATGAATTCTCCCACATTTTATTTAGAAATCTTTATAAGTTTTGCTTCTTTAAGTGTTTTGTACATTTATAATATTTTTGTTATAGATGTTGTTTTGGAGTGCGAATTAACAATCTTGGGTTTTTCTTCTCATATTTTTCAACCTTTAGTATAGGGTTTTATTCCCTTTTAAACCTTTTGTAAACTTCCATAACAAGCCTGCATGGGTGTATGGAGTGTTTTATATGAAGTTATCCTTTCATTGGTGTTAAATATGTGCATTATATCATTTGGGGATGCAATATTATGGATTCTTTATGGCCTGTAATAATACTCTATAATGTAGTTATATAACAGCATCATTATGCAAACAATTGTACTACAGTTACGGATAATCCATCTTCTGTGGAACTCTTGAAAGATCTACCATTCCCCATTACATATTATACACTGATGGCAAAAGAATTGGAAGAGAATGGATATTGTCTCAATCAACCAGGTGAGAAGAATTATTCCGTGTTGATTTGTCGCTTAAAATATTTCTTCATGTTTGAATTTTGTTATTTCGTGATTCTTTGTTTAATTTTGTGCAGGCTTTCTATCTACTACTCCTGCTCCTTTGGGATCTTCTCCCTACGAAATATTGGCGCTTGACTGTGAGATGGTAAGTCCATCAATGTTATTTGGACTTATAAATAATGTTTAATGTTTGATTAGATATTAAAAGAAAATGTTCAAATGTTTATTTCTGTGAATTTGGATCATTGACCTGAACTCCTCACTTCCCTCCTTCCTAGAAAAAGAAAAAAGAAACTACACTTCATGTATCTTTTCAAAGTAGAATAATCATTGCTAGATGTAGTGAGTTTTAACTTCAGATAGATGAACTCTTCAGTAAATGCAGTTTGGTCTCCTAAGGATAATGTATTTTGCTCATCAAGATGTACTTTGTGTTTCAGAGTCTGTTTGGTTATCCCTTGGAAGTTAACTTTTGAATTTGTTTGCTTTTCTACCTTTAGAAGGGCTATTAAGACGTCATTAATATTACTTCAGATTTGAATAATTTGGAGGAATCTATATCAAGCCCATGGTTGCAAATTCTTTTTTATTTGAATCATTTCTTTAGTTTCTAATTGTTTTTTTGTCTGATTATTGATGTTTGGTCCTAAAAAAGCTTTATTGCTTAGCTTATATTTCACTTGTATACTCACTTCATCGAGGTCATCTATTTTTTGTTGTTAACCTTTTCTTCTTCTTCTTCTTCTTCTCCTTTTTTTTGCTTGTTCAGTGTGTCACAAATGAGGGTTTTGAGCTCACAAGAATAACACTAGTGGATATGAAAGGCCAGGTATGCACTTCTTTCTTTTTCACTTATTTTGCCGAAGATAGTCGCATTTAGGTGGTATTTTGTTGATATTAACTTCTCTTTTTGGAATGTAAAGTGTATATTGGAACCTTTATAATTATTTAAATTTTGCTCTACATGTATGTTTTTGCAACTGACTCTGCATGATTTTTCACAGGTTGTTTTAGACAAATTGGTTAAACCTTCAAATGCCATTGTGGATTACAACACCAGGTAAATATTGGTTACATGTATTGTTAGACCAGTAGTGGAATTTTTCTCATTGGATCTTGAAAATAAATTTATGAAATTTTCTTACTTTTCAATGTTGTACATCAATCCAAAAATGTAGCTCAAGGTAAAATGTTAATGATTCCTTATGGTTGGGCTGAAATGTCGGGTTTTTTCAAATTTTGTTGTTTTATATCATTGTTGTCATTATATATAAGTGATATCAATATTCTCTCCTCTTTCTCTTTTCCTGTCAGATAAGTTGTTTTGCTATTTTCTATTAATGAAATAGTTAACAATCATCATTATGGGTTTCACAGGTTTAGTGGAATTACATGCGAGATGTTGAGTGGAGTAACTACAAGTCTTAAAGATATCCAGGTTCATAACTTAGATGTTTCTCTTTCACTTTATGCTCATTGGTTACCCATGGTTGAGTGCTTTAGCTGCTTCGTGGATCAATGACAATGTCATGTTGTAATATTCGTATGTCATTTATTTACAGTTGCTTCCTATATTCAGGAAGAATTTCTAAAGCTGGTTTACAAAGAGACCATTCTAGTTGGGCATTCCTTGGAGAATGACTTATTAGCTTTGAAGATTTCCCATGGTTCGGTGATTGATACTGCAGTACTATACAAACACCCAAGGGGTGGATCTTTTAAAACTGCTCTTAGAGTTCTTGCCAAGAGATTTCTTTCTAGGGAGATACAACAGTCAGGAACTGGACATGACAGTATTGAAGATGCAAGAGCTACTATGGAGCTGGCACTTTTGAAGATCAGAAATGGCAAGTGACTTGTTGAATTTATATTAAAACACATCAGTTGTGGCATGCTGATGTACCATGCCCCCAGATCTCTAAAAATCATATGAACTTATAAAAAACAATTCATATTAGATATTTTCATGGGCTTAACACAGACATGCATGTCAAATATTTGAAACAAATGATAGGTTCCCGCTATAATTAATACTTTTGATAGCAAGCTTGGTGGCAATTTTATGGCCCTTAAACAGTGAGAGACAGAATTTGAATTTAAAGGCACAGATAGAATTTGAAACTTTAAAAAAGTATTGAAATATATCTCTTTGGCTAAGAAGTGTATCATTTGATTCTATGTGTTTCTCAATGCTGGTTCTTGATTTAAATATAATTCTAATTATCACCTATGCATTTGGCCCTTTTTTAGGACCTGATTTTGGTTCTCCTCCATCATTTATGCGGAGAAAGCTTCTTACGGTTTTGAGTGAGTGTGGAAAAACTTCCTCTCTTATTGACGATGTTTCAGTAGTCAAGAGGTATGCTTCTGAGTCATCCCATGCAATGCCGGTGTCTTCTGATGATGAAGCTCTTTTAAAGGCTAGAAAGGAGGTAAATTATATAATTTACTGTATATTTTTATCTTCCCCCTGTTTAGTAACTGCCATATACTTAATAGTTTATTTGCTTAAATTTATCATTTTAGGTGAAGAACGATCGGGTACAATTTGTCTGGACTCAGTTCTCAGAATTATATTCGTATTTCAAGAAACAAGTAGAGGATGAAGCAAATCTGAACGGAAAACTTGCAGAGATGATATCATTGGTTACATGCGATAAGAAGCCTGCTAACACGAAAGACATTAAAAGTGGTGTTTCATCTGAATTGAAGGAAATTCTAACCCGTACGGATGCCAGAGTTCGTAGTCTCTGTGCTGCATTACCCACTAATACTATGCTTATAATTTGCTCTGGACATGGAGACACTGCTATTGTCCAAAGGTACATTTCTCTTGTTCACATACTATGCTATATCTCTTTGTCTGCATCTAACCTTGTGCATATATTTCACAATAAACTTTAAAGGATGACAGCTTAGCTGATAAATATGCATAAGATGAAACTTGATGTCATCTTTTTTGATATGGGGGTCAACTAAAATAGTCACAAGTTTGAATTAGAAGCCCGTCTAATTATTAAGCTTTTCAATGCCACTGAATTCGTTTCATCTTTGTTGTGTGTTCTTTTGTGCATGAATGAAGAGTAAGGAAAATGCTCAGAGAGCAGAGTGAAACGTCATTGTGCCGCGAGAAGATTGTTAAGGTATTGGAAGAGCTTCAGGCTCAAGCTGAAGTTGCATTGTGTTTTGTTGGCGTGAAGCATTGAGTATACATGGATGGCGCTGATACAACTATCAAGCGTTTACAGTTTTGATGTATAACAGTTATTATTTAAATGTATTTTATGAAGTGAAGTATTGTTATTCAATGGAAATTTTATGCAGTTCTATTCGCTTCTGTTGTTTATTCATTTTCTTCCCTCCGGAGAGGGTGCTGGAGCATCTACTACTTTTCTGAGAGATTTGAGTGTAATCCGGATTCCAGCTTCTGAAGCATTAACGATTGAAACCCAGAAAAGGCGATTAGGTGAATAAGAGGATTAACACAAATTTCATGACGAATTTTGATTGAAAGACCTGTTCATGCCTTTGGATTGTTAGTTGAATTAATCTTACATTGGGGACAATAATTATATCTTTTACATGTTGGTGAAGTGGAATTAAGTTGCATGGAGTTTGGCTATAGTGGGATTTGAACTAACAAGTTCTGGTTCAACTTTACTGTATTCACCAAAATAAATAAATAATCATAAAATAACATGGATAGAAGAAGAGATTATTAAAGAAAGATAATTAGGAAACTCTAATCATCCTTAAGATTTTACACTGGATAACATAAAAAGTTAATTATCACACAAAATTATAGTTACAACTAGCAAACAACAAATCGTTTAGCCAAATGCTGCAAAAGTACTTGTAAACCAAAATCTGCTTGTTAGGTCCACGCTGAAGCAACAATCAAGCTTTTGTCTTCCCATCCGAAATGAAGCAGACCCATTTCCTCCTTCATCCTGTACCTGTCACAGTATTCCTTTATCAGTTTCTGAATCATGTCCTTCACATTTGAACTCATTGGGCGTGAAGTGAAGCCGGCCATTGTCATCCTTGCTCTCCATTTCCCTGCAACCTCATACCGCTCTATTCGCTCCTCTCCCTCACATGCAACGATGTTTACTATATCGCGTGCTAGGCATTGTCGTTCAACGTTCATCCTGTCCTGACTCTCCCTTGGGAGAGTTACATCAAGAGACTCAAACACGGCAGAGTAGTAATTGTAGGCTTCCATAAACCTTGGGAAAAAGGGGGCGGTGTTTGTGTTCACATCTTGTTCAACAACAGTTACAAGTTTTGGATTCAGGCTCTTGACCATCCGGAGAAGCTGGTCACGCTGATTTACTGTTGAAACACTCTCATCAGGCATGTGGTGAAGCTGAAATGCGAAGTTTACTACAAGTGCTTCACCAGGCCTATGGTCCAGCATTGATGGAGTCACAA
Source organism: Pistacia vera (assembly GCF_008641045.1). Taxonomy (NCBI): domain Eukaryota; kingdom Viridiplantae; phylum Streptophyta; class Magnoliopsida; order Sapindales; family Anacardiaceae; genus Pistacia; species Pistacia vera. The sequence continues at coordinate 162,951 of NW_022196349.1, read as the reverse complement.
ATGAAGTCTTTGAGGGCACTGCATGAAACTTGAATGGTACTCCCAGTGCTTCTGCTAGCTTCTCAAGTCTTAGTCCAATAATTTGAAGGCCCCCAACAGAACGTTGAACTGACTCTGGGTCATCAACCCCAGTTAATCTCAAGAGGGGTCGCTTACCAGGCCGAGAAGCAATAGTTTGTATCAGTGTTATGTATTGGCTACCTTGATTAATGTCAAAATCTATTATATGAACTCTCTTTTCATCTTTAAAGGCCTCAATTATCGCACCATTTGCAGCCATAAATCCAAATTTAAAACAAGGGCACACCTCAAAGAGGATCTGCATGGCTGCAAGCCTGTCAGAAGAAGGGGGCTCTTTGCATTTTAGAGATTTATAGAGAAACTTGCCAGAAGCAGCCATGCGAGCCGCAAGACCTTCCACCATGTAGGCTGCGATTCTCTGAGGAGGATCCCCTTGAATTGAGACCATCTGCCGGAGCTCCTTTATAATGGCTGTTGCTTCCTCAATGTTTCCTTCTGAAAGTGCAGCTGCACAATCTATAAGCAACTGCTTGGGTGTCCGAGGAGTTATTTGTGATACTTCTTTGCTGCTGCAGATGCTGCTAAGGTTAGAATCTGTGGATGAAGACTCTTTCGGTGAGTCACGGAAGGGCACATTCTGGACGGGATCGGACCATTCACCATCAATTTCCATGCTTTGACCAGCAGCAAGCATTTCATTATCATCAAGGAGTGCTCTCTCCAGTTCTTCAAGCTTTAATCTCATCGTATCCTCATCATATTCTATTGGAACTGGGCTTTGACTTTCCAAGTAATCTACTTCAAAATTGGATTGATAGGCGTCATGTCTCATTGACATACAAGAACTGCTCAAAGGTTTTTGAGCGGCCATGGGGAAACTTGAGCCAACTCTTAGCTGGTAAGAAGAGGCACCCTGTGGGTTTAAGGAATTACCTGACACTGCCGAACTTGACGGATGAATGAGTTCTTCTGTTGGGGAGTCAAGGATGTACTTCTCATAACTCTCACTGCTATAAGAATCTGTTGTGTACATCATCTTATGGTTATCAGGGCTGAATGCCGGAGTAGACAAGGCAGAGCTGTCACTGCTCCCCTTCAGCGAATATAACTTTCTACATGATGTGGAAGATGGCTCAGCAGAACTAACTAAAGACATGGTTATCCTTCAACTTGTTCAGCTTTCAATGTTGTACCATAAAACTTTGTCCTGCCACACATACTATCACATAAGTTTTTCTGTACAATCTATTTCAACTGAGGATAGCATCAAATACTTGTAATAGCTTCCTTTTCTGGTTTGTGAAGCAGTAAAAAAACATCCGGGATTAGCTAGTCCATTTGAAATTTCCTTGGATGTTTTAAGGATGCCAACATTCAGCCAGAGTAAACAAAGAAGAAAAACAGTTTTGCCGACCTGAATGGCAGGAACAATACAAAAAACAAATTGACAGGTATCTGTGTGTGTTTTTGTTCAGCGGGGGAGGTTGTAAGACATAGGGAGAGAGTTTCATTTACTAGCGATCAATTATTTGTGAGCTTAAGAATTTGTTCAAGTACTGTCAAAAACCTGGAAACTGCAAGAACTATAAGCATCCGACTATAGAGATTTAAATTCAAAAAGTAAGCTTCAAAAAGAAAACCAGTGATGAATATTAACCGCTTGAAAATAGTATGAACAATTTAAGTCCATGATTAATCATGGATTAATTGATGAGATAAAGCATGTGGAAGCCTCCATTAGAGATTGAACACATCCATTAGAAACCCCATGAATGGTAACAAAAGATCTTCTCAGAAGACACCATAGTACAGCAAAATTCAAACCTTTCTAAGCTTAGAACATAAGAGAAACATTCACTTGCAAGGAGATCGATGCCACTGCCAACCCAAAGATCACATAACATAGTTTCAATACAATTAAGCTCATCATGGAAGAAGAAAAACAAGGAACAAAAAAATCATTTAAACAAAGAAAAAATTAAAGGAACTAAGACTCATACCTGATGCAGAAGAATAAAAGACCACAAAAAGAAACAGCAAAGATCTTTAAGTAGTGAAATCCTGCAATTCAGTAGAACCCCATATGAAGATGAACCTCAGAATTATCTAGAAAGAGAAAAAACACATAGTCTTTGACCTTGTATTAGAGTTATTAAAGACAATCTCATCACAAAGCAAAAGGATTACTTTATGGTATCTTTCCATTAAAAAAAAACCCCTTAGATTGTGAGGTTAGGTATGGTTGAAAAACAACAAACCAAATGCCAAAACATAAAACAAAGGAAGAAAGCAGCCTCAACACAACACAACACAAAACCAAAACCAATTACTTGGACAAACAAATAATAAACAAGTAGATAAAGAAAGAAACCAACCTGACCCAGATAAGAAAAAACCATTTTTATAATATTAAAATAATAGTTAGTTGAGATTACTTGAGCTACCCAATTGCAAGAATCTGAACGGATCAAAATTCCAAAGACTTGATAACAAAGTTACAAAACACAAACCATTATCAAATAGAAAATCTAAACTTCTGGAATCTGATAAAACTTGAGAAACTTACCCAAATAATTATATTTTATTGTGAAATTTTCTCTCAGCTTCTTCAACAAATCAAGTTTGAGTTGAAGTTTCTTTTACTTCTGCGCTCGGTCTGTTTGCATGTTTATAATTATACCAACTTGTCTGACTAGAGTTTGTTTGACAGAAAAATGTCATGATATGGTGTGAATATGATCCAGGTGTAATTTTTTATGGGTGTAATCATTTTATCACCCCTCACTACCATTGATTTTGTTGACCAATTTACTTTTACGTGGACGCTCCCACGGTTTAGTGAGAGAAAAAGGAGTGAACGACAGATGGAGGGTGGTGATTGAAAGTGGTGTTAAAGTTGTAATGGTGGTGAGTGACGTCGGATGAACGTAAGGGGAAGAGAAGGGAGGTGTTATCATTTGTGGGTGTGGAAATGGAACAATGTTTGAGAAAGTCAAAGGGTATTGTTTTGTAGGTCCATTTTTCTGTTAAAGGATATATTAGGGTGTTATTATTTCTATTTTCTCTCTTTTGCGTGTTCTCTCATTTTCCAAAAGCGTGTATGCTTGCAAAGACGAATGTACCCCTAATATATCCATAGTGGAGAAGTTCTACTCTTACTAGGGGTGTGCAAAAAATTTTGGAAATTGGAGCGAACCGGAAAATCAAACTGAAACCAAACTAGAAATCTGATCGGTTTTGGTTCGGAATATTTCATAAACCAGATTTTCAGTTCGGTTTCGGTTTAGCCAATTATATAAACTGGTTAACTAAAACCAGATTTGTGCACCGTTTTTTTTTAAACCTAAATTGATTTGTGGTTATTTTATTTGACCCTAACTCTCTCAATTTCACATCTGCGCCTTTGCCTCTCTTTGACTTTTTCTTCGTTTTCATCGGCCATCTACAACTCTACCGTGCTTTCTTCCTTTTGCTTTCTTAGTCTCTGTCATCAACCGCTGGCCATCTGAGACTTTCAATTAATTAATCAAGCATGCCAAGAAATGCCAAACTGAAGTGCCAAACCGGTTCGGTTTAAGAAAGTGGTGAATCGGTCCAGTTAATTGGTTTTCGCCACCCCTAACTCCTACATATGATCTAATGATTAAAAAAGAAAAAAATGAGAGAGATATGAAGATGGGGTGAGAGAGTCCATGATGAGAGAAGGGAATTGGGAAATGAAAAAGCAGTCAACAAAATGTTAAGAGTAAAAACAGTGTTTTGTCGACCATACTCAATTGCGTTGATAAAATGGTAATGGGAAATGAATCAAATCTGTCATTAATCATTTCATAATAAGATTAGATAAGAATTAGGGTTTGAAATTTGTTGCAAGATCAACACATAAATAAACTTCCATTTATAAATAAGCATTACCCAATTTCTTATTATTATGTCTTAATCATTCTTTGCCTTATCTTATCCAAAGCAAGAGTGCTTTCTTGGACTATTACATCACCTATTTATACAAATATAATAACCCTTTAGTTGTTTAATTTCATCTCATCTGCCTATTATTTATTTAATTAATCATTAGGGAGGGTTTCCTTATATAATCTAATTTTTTTTGAAATATTTAATTGGGTATTAAAAATATTCCAAGAATTTAAATTAATTTGAGCAAATAGAGAAAAATTTCAAGGATAATATAATAAAAATGATTGAAGTCAATTCATCAAATACTCTACGAGACACTTTACAATCTAGTATTGGTAATACTGGAGAATACCAAAAACAAATAATAAAAAAAGGTAGAATAACTCCCCATTTGGATTGTTGTGATTGTAGTATTTGGTCAATTCTTGGTGTTTGCAAATGGATTTCACCTAACAATTGCAAGAAAAGTAGGCTTTATAAATATAATAATAATAATTATAAGATTGTTCTTGTATTAAAGATACGATGATGCTTGAATCAACAGAATTAGTACAAATTTGACTTGGGCGTGTACCTAAAACACCTTGTATTGCTTTGTTGAAAGTTAGGGCAAAGTAAATCATAAATAATTGGAATGTCATAATTTGTTGATGAATTAATTGCTTCGATTTCAAACCCATATGCTCTAAAACTGTTTAATTTAATACACCTATAAGATTTCAAGAATGTTTAACATGATATTTATTTTATAAGTTTTGCATGAAAAGGAGAGAGAGTTTTGATTTGAATGATGAATCATACACGTATCCAAGCACATTTATTAGAAGAAATCTAAGAGTTAGGACATACATTTCAGAGAATTGGAAGAATCATAGGGTCCGTTTGGTTTATTATTCTGATATTTTTTAGAATAATATTTTGAAAAAAGTAAAATTAGGTGGATATTACGATGTATGATTTGAAAATGAACGTAAATATCCCCTTATGTTTGTTTATTTACTAAACACTCGTATAATAAAATATTAAAAATTAACAAAAACACCTCCAACCCACCTATTAAATACGGATAGCCGGCTACCACCGTTGGAAGGTGGCCGGAGTCGCCGTATCGGAGCACGACTGGCTGGATCTAGCCAGTTGTGCGTCGATATGGCCTTTTTCGCCATTAACGACCAGATCTGATTGCATTTGGTTGTCAACGACGGTCAAAGATATGGCCGTTGTTGATGGTCAACGACGACCATATCTTGGCCATTCGTTGACGATTGGCTATGGGCCAAATATCTGGTCGTCAGATCTTTGACTGTAGATCTGGCATTTTCTAGCCAGATCCACCGTGGATCTGGCCGAAAAAGGCTAGATCGACGCACTATCGGCCAAATTCAGCCGGTAGTGCGCTATTATACCAGATTTCGGTCAGCTTCTGGCAGTGGTGGCCAGAATCTAGTAAATGTGGGTTATTGGGGTGTTTTTGTCAATTTTAAAAACTTTTTTTTGGGGGTGTTTAGTTAAATTAACAAATTTAGGGGTTTTAAAATAAATTGAATAATATAAAATAATATTTTGAGAATAAGAGAATAATTGTGTATTTTGGATGGAATAGGGAATAAAATACTAAAAAATTCTCTACCAAACGAAGCTTATATCCTCTTACTATTATTTTATTATATGATAAAAAAACATTGTAATTTTTTTTTTCTGTGGGTGAAATAAAAATTAAATAATCCTTTCGTCAATTTTAACCCATTTCTGCACTTGGGTTGTGGATGACATTTTCAACTTGCGTATAAAACAATGGGCCGAATAGTGAACTGGGCCTTGATAAGGGAATATGAGCTTTTCTGAAGTTGGATGATGGGCTATCTGGTTATTGATAGAAAGGATAAAATGTTGGTTTCGTTAATTAACAATAATTAAAGTCTCATCATTCAAATCAGTTTTGAGACATATTATGACCCTTCTCATATTCAATTTCTCAAAAGTTGACAGCCATATGTCTCTTTTTTCCTGATAATCAACAATAAAATCTGGTAAATAATCATTAAACACAGAAACTCAACTTTATAGCTAAGCTAAGTACAAACAACAGTATCTATATATATACATGTTTTGACAAGGGGTAGGCAACAAAATTAGACCTGGCAAAGTGTTGCCTGTACCCGTGGGTCCACGAGTACCTAGTCCAAATGGGCAGGTATGGATAGAGGTGAAATCGAGTCGAGTATTTGATAAATCAAATTCGACTCGATCGCTACAAAATCGAGTTCGAGTTCGAGTTCGAGTTCAAGTTCGAGCTTGGGAAATAAAGTTCGAACCCGAACTTGGTTGTTGAAATTGTAAATCGAGTTCGTGTAATCGAGTTTTAATTGAGTTCGAGTTCAAACTTGATTTCGAGCTGATCTAACAAGAGTGGATTTGCAAATTTTATAACTTTAAAATTACATATGACCACTATTACTTTAAAAACTATCAACTTAACCATCGAGCTTGGAAATACTCGCAAACATATCAAGTCGAGTTCTAATATGGTCAAACTTGACTCAACTAATACCGAGTCGAGTTCGAGTAGCTCGCGAGCAACTCGACTAGATTTTCACCCCTAGGTATGGGTAACAACATAAATTACCTGCAAGAAGTTTACCCATACCCGGCTCGCCTGTGAAAAAAGGGGGTGGGTCGGGTAATGCTCGTGGGTACCAGTATTTAAATTAAAAAAAAAAAAACTTAAACCAAAATTTGCAAAAACAAAACCCTAAGCCTAAAGTGAACAGTGTCAGCTACTAAAAAAATTTGACTAAAACTGAAACTCTCTCAAACTCACATTGATGCATCACAACAGCTTTCAAATTGAAACTCTTTCACTCTCACGTGTCACGCCGTCTAACGTCGAACAACAACTCTCAATCTTTCTCACTCTGACGGACGACGGTCACTAACTTACTCAGTCACACCGTCTCACGCAACAACTTTGAATTTGACAATCTCTCTCACTCTCATCATTTCACGCCATCGCCGTCTTAGACAGCTCAATGTCTCAATCTCTATCGCTCTCATGTTGTAGCCGTCTAAAACAGTTTAATCTCTCAATCTCTGTCACTTAGACGTCATCGCCGTCTCACTCTTGGTCAATGACTCACTCTCACGGTCTCCGTCGTCAAGCCAGTTGACTCACTGTATTACTACAACCCAGTAGCTCTCAATCTCTCTCACTCTCACAGTCAACGTATTGCAACCCAACAAGGCATCTCTCAATCTCTCTCACAGTCAATGTATTGCAACCCAACAAGGCATCTCTCAATCTCTCTCACAGTCAACGTATTGCAACCCAACAACGTAATGCTCAAAACCGATTTTAGCCAATTCCGGCGGTGAAAATTCTTTCTGTCACCAGCATTTGAACCTTTGGTCTCTTTTATACAAAACCTCTCTCACTTCGGCACCTAATTTCTCGTCGATTGCTAGCCACCACAAATCTATGGTTGCTTGTTCTTAACTGATTTTCGACTGGTTCGAAAGACGAATTTTTAATCGGTCACCACTATTCAATCCACTATCCTCCACACTACAAAACCCGTCTTACCCTAGCTCTTGGTAACTAGCCAAACACCGGTTGAGAAAATGAAATATATTTTGGGTATTAACGGAAAATAAACTTTGGGTGGGAAAATGGTATTTTGAAACTTTTTGGGTGGAAAATGGTCATTAAGGCAAACCTTGGGTGGGAAAAGGTAGTTCACTCTTTAATTAAACTAAATTATAAAATAATTCGGGTGAGGAAGTGTTAGGTAGTGTGTCAAAATTGCAATAGGTATAATAACCGTCTCAACTGCTCTCTTAATCAAAATCGAAAGCAATAAAGACTTAAAATAATTCAGTGAACATACCATTGCAATTTGCTTCTCCAATCTCCACAGAAAAGGCGGCGTAATAGTACAAATACTCACCAACTTTGATTTTGAAATGTTAATGGATTTCATCTTCATCACCTACACAGCTGTCTCCCTTCTAATTAATTCTCTTTAATTTTTGCTTAATTACCCCAAATCCGGGTTTTGGAAATAATTGTTTATACTTTACAATTTTTTAGTATTTTAATTGAAATATATACAACGTTACACTCTTACAAGTCACTAAATACCATATAGATTAAAAAAAGTATTTCATTATATTATGATCCCACCTTGAATAAATCAGTGTTCAATCTTATAATTACAAAAAATATATATATATATATATAGATACGTGAAATTATCTTATGAAATTCATATTGAATAGATAACACGTGTTTAAATGATACAAAAAGATGTTGGTTCTATAGATCAAGACGTTTTTTGGTCATGTAATTGAATGAGAGAATGGGTTAAGGTTTATGACGATCAAGGAATGGACGGACCCAATTAGTGGTTAATGAGGTTAATCAGTTGACTAGATGAACAGCAATTAGAAACGTTATAGACACTTCAAAACCTAAAATATCTGACCTAGTTGAATCGAGAATAATGTAATTGAACACTTTGTCATGTCAAATGTTGCCATGACCCATCTAAAACTAGACAGAAATTCAACCAGGTTGGCCTACTTCTTCTAGATATGTAATATTCTCAAAATTCATGATCTTTGAATCATATAATTATCAGATTCATGACTTAGATTAATTAATCAAAGATTATATTGATCTATCAAGACCAAGACCATAGAAGAGGGAAACCATAAAGGTAGCTAAACTGTCATTATCTCTAAGCATAATAATTGTTAGACATCGCAATGGAGAATCGAGACGTCGTTGTTTGATGAAATAAGAGATAAAAATATATAATGGAAAACCCAACTAATTGTACTTTGGACCTTATTATAAAAATACAATTGAATAATCATGTTATATTATGGTTAGTTTTAACAATAATAACAAGCATGATATATATCAATAACTACAACTAGACGTCCAACTATATAGAAAGAAATAGAATTAGCATATCCTTATGGGTTACTTCACTTCACCTTTGTGTTGGATAACACGGCATCGCCTCTTTTAAAACAACCGCTAGATTAATTGGCCCTCTTAGAATTAAATTGATTGCTATATAATTTATTTATATAGTTGGTTACTAACTAAGGATAATTGTTTGCTTATTGATACCTACATGATATTGTCCTCATGAAAATTTATTTATTTATTTATTATTATATATTTTTTTTTTAATATTCGAGAGTGTCCAAGTCAGTTTGCCTGTACCTCAATTAGTCCTTCGGGACCCTAAAGGTAACGACCAGATAAACCTTCAGTGACTACCCCTTATTAGTAGTCGTAGGGATTTGAATTCAAGACCTCTTGAGTAATACATTTAAAAGTTTCACGCAAACCACTATACTACCTAGAGGTAATTTTCCTCGTGAAATTTGCTGTTTCCCAACGACAACTTTGATGAAATGGTGACAAGAGGTTAACTGGAAAATAAGTATGATGAATATTGGTAGAATAAATGAAGGTGGCATCATTATCAACTACCATGTAACAAAGTGCATTAATTGAGAGTAACAAAAAGGGTAAAATTTCGAAAGATAAAAACTAGGGTTTGAAGAAGGTGGGGAGGGTGGAGTCAAAGTAGTTTGTTGAGGAGTTTTGAAGGTGTTTTTGATGTTAAATTAGCTGGGATTGACAAGATAAGAGAGAAATGGATGTTGCTTACATGGGTTTGTTTGGGGAAGATGGAAAGAAAAAGGTATATTATAGTTTTCATATTAAAAATGACATTTGAAGAAACTAATGGATGTTTACCTGTGCAAGTAACTGAAATGCTTTGCATTTACTGTTTGAAAGCTATTTCAAGCCCTTCTATATATATATATATATGCTTCATGCATGCATACATACATACATACATAAATAATGATCTTCATCTTGTTCTTTAACGGTCTATATATTCTCTGTGCAAGAGATGCCCATGATGCCAATGGAAGTTGGTATGTGCATTAATTTCAACACATCATATTTTGACATTAAATACTAACAACAATAATAATACAACTCCTTACGATAACCTAAGCTTCATTCAATGAAAATTGACATCCAATACTGCTGTTTGGTAGCCAGCTATATACTGAAAATATTAATTACATTTAATTTACAGTAATTTATGAATGTTTATAAATGAAAACCCTTGTCTATATAGAAGTTATATAGCTCTAAAAGCTTATAAAAGATGTGTATGAATATCCCATCCAAGAGCTTTAATTAGTTTATTATAATGGATATTACGTTGTGCATAGAGATTAGTTGAACATATTTTATGCTATATTGGGGATTATGTCACTACTTTTGTTATTCAATTCGCACGCTTGCCAAACGTCCTTTTAGCTAATCACTGACTCAATTTCCCATTGGTAAAACCCAACCATTTACATCACAAGTTATATTATGATGTTAATTTCAAATTTTAGCTTGTGATTACATTCAACTAATCAAGAACAAAATTTTACAATATTATGGTGTAACAGGACCATGACATATTCCTTTCCTCAACACAACATATTGTTTTTTTGCCATTAGAAGAAAATCATTAAAATCTTACATGAACATTTCAACTACCAAAGAGATTTAACTTCATAGCTAGCTAGTTCTGTTGAGGTCATTTATCACCTCAACTTGGCCACTTCTTCTTCATCAGAAGATTTTCTATATAAAGTTATCCCCCCTTAGTTACATCCATTATTTAGACAGTCTATCTTTATTTTGAATTTGAATGGGATTAATCTCACGATAGTGACTTCAAGTTTTTGTAATTAATATTAATATTCCTCTATTTCCAATGTTTTTGATGAAACACATATTTTTTGGATAATTGGTAATTTTATAAAAAAATAAAAAATTACAACCTAAGCGAGACGAACCCGAAACAACACAACCCTAAATAAAAGAGGGACGATGTCCAACAAAAACAAACCCAAAGAAGTCAGGATTTACACCCTTTACACCCCCCACCACACTTACAATTTAATTAGGAAAAAATAAAAAAAATTTTATAAAAAAAAAAAAGAAAACCGTTCAAAATCGGTTAACCGCTTTTTTTAAAGCTGTTACTGAAAAACAGGTTTTCCCTCCAACTGGTTCGATTTCGGTTTGAGAATTTTCCTAATCGAAAAACTAGTTCGGTTCAAAAAAGCAGTTAACCGCTTTTGAAAACCCCTACGCGTGGGTACTCGTATTAAATTAAAAAAAAAAAAAAACTTAAACCAAAATTTGCAAAACAAAACCCTAGCCTAAAGTGAACAGTGCTTGCACTGAAAAAATCGACTAAAACGAAACTCTCTAACAGTCAAACTCACATTGACATAGCACAACAGCTTTCAAACTGAAACTCTCTCTCACGTGTCATGCCGTCTAACGTCGAACAACAGCTCTCAATCTTTTTACTCTGACAGACGACGGTTACCGACTTACTCAATCACTCTCACAGTCACACCGTCTCATGCAACAGTTTTGAATCTGACAATCTCTCTCACTCTCATCATTTCACGCCATGCCGTCTTAGGTAACTCAATCTCTGTCACTCTATGCCGTAGCCGTCTGAAGCAGCTAATCTCTCAATCTATGTCACTTAGACGTCATCGCCGTCTCACTCTTGGTCATTGACTCCCTCTTACGGTCTCCGTCGTCAAGCCAGTTGACTCACTGTATTACTACAACCAGTAGCTCTAATCTCTCTCACTCTCACAGTCAACGTATTGCAACCCAACACGGCATCTCTCAATCTCTCTCACAGTCAATGTACTGCAACCCAGCAAGGCATCTCTCAACTCTCTCACAGTCAACGTATTGCAACCCAACAATGTAATGCTCAAACCGATTAGCCAATTCCAGTGGTGAAAATTCTCTTGTCACCAGCATTTTTAACCTCCGATCTCTTTTATACAAAACCTCTCTCACTTCGGCACCTAATTTCTCTTATGCTAGCCACCATAAATCTAGGGTTCTTGTTCTTAACTGATTTTCGACTGATTCGAACGACGAATATTTAATCGGCCACCACTATTCATCCATTGTCCTCACACTACAAAAACACTCTTACCCTAGCTCTTGGTAACTAGCCAACACGGCTAAGGAATGAAATATATTGGGTATTAGCGGAATATAAATTGGGTGGGAAAATGGTATTTTGAAACTTTTTGGGTGGACAAGTGTCATTAAGGCAAACCTGGGTGGGAAAAGTCGTTACTCTTTAATTAAACTAAATTATAAAACAATTCGGGTGCGGAAGTGTTAGTAGTGTGTCAAAATTGCAATAGGTATAATAACCGTCAACTGCTCTCTTAATCAAAATCGAAAACAATAAAGACTTAAAATAATTCAGTGAACATACCATTGCATTTGCTTCTCCACAGAAAAGGCGGCGTAAGTACAAATACTCACACTTTGATTTTGAAATTTAATGGATTTCATCTTCATCACCTACACAGCTGTCTCCCTTCTAATTAATTCTCTTTAATTTTTGCTTAATTACCTCAAATCTGGGTTTTGGAAATAATTGTTTCATAGTTTACAATTTTTTAGTATTTTAATTGAAATTAACACGTTACACTCTTACAGTCACTAAATACCATATAGATTAAAAAAGTATTCATTATATTATGATCCCACCTTGAATAAATCAGGTTGAATCTTATAATTACAAAAAAAAAAATATATATATAGATACGTAAAATTATCTTAGAAATTCAATTGAATAGATAACACGTGTTTAAATGATGCAAGAAGTGTTGGTTCTATAGATCAAGACGTTTTTTGGTCATGTAATTGAAGAGAGAATGGGTTAAGGTTTATGACGATTAAGGAATGGACGACCCAATTAGTGGTTAATGAGGTTAATCAGTTGACTAGATGAACAGCAATTAGAAACGTTATAGACACTTCAAACCTAAAATATCTGACTAATTTTTTTTTTGAAATATTTAATTGGGTATTAAAAATATTCCAAGAATTTAAATTAATTTGCGCAAATAGAGAAAAATTTCAAGGATAATATAATAAAAATGATTGAAGTCAATTCATCAAATACCCTACGAGACTCTTTACAATCTAGTATTGGTAATACTGGAGAATCCCAAAAACAAATAATAAAAAAAGGTAGAATTATTTTGTTATTTGGATTGTTGTGATTGTAGTATTTGGTAAATTCTTGGTGTTTGCAAATGGATTCCACCTAACAATTACAAGAAAAGTAGGCTTTATAAATATAATAATAATAATTATAAGATTGTTCTTGTATTAAAGATACGATGATGCTTGAATCAACAGAATTAGTACAAATTTGACTTGGGCGTGTACCTAAAACACCTTAAATTGCTTTGTTGAAAGTTAGAGCAAAGTAAATCATAAATAATTGGAATGTCATAATTTGTTGATGAATTAATTGCTTCGATTTCAAACCCATATGCTCTAAAACTGTTTAATTTAATACCACTATAAGATTTCAAGAATGTTTAACATGATATTTATTTTATAAGTTTTGCATGAAAAGGAAAGAGAGTTTTGATTTGAATGATGAATCATACATGTATCCAAGCACATTTATTAGAAGAAATCTAAGAGTTAGGACATACATTTCAAAGAATTGGAAGAATAATAAGGTCCGTTTGGTTCATTATTATGATACTTTTTATAATAATATTTTGAAAAAAATAAAATTAAGTGGGTATTACGATGTAGGATTTGGAAATAAACATAAATATCCCCTTATGTTTGTTTATTTACTAAACACTCTTATAATAAAATATTAAAAATTAATTAAAACACCCCCAACCCGCCTATTAAATACGGACAGCCAGCTACCACTGTCGGAGGGTGGCCGGAGTCGCCATATTGGTGCACAACTGGCTGGATCTGGTCTGTTGTGCACCGATATGACCTTTTTGGGATAAATCTACGGCTAGATCTGGCCATTGACGGTCAGATCTGACTGCATTTGGTCGCCAACGACGGTCAAAGATACTGCTGTTGTTGATGGTCAACGACAGCCATATCTTGGCCATTCGTTGACGACTAGCTATGGGCCAAAGATCTAGCATTTTCTGACTAGATCTACCATGGATCTGGTTGGAAAAGACTAGATTGGCGCACTATCAACTAGATTCAACCGATAGTGTACTATTATACCGGATTCCTGCCAGCTTCAAGTGGTGGTGGCCAGAATCTGGTAAATGTGGGTTGTTGGGGGTGTTTTTGTCAATTTCAAAAACTTTTTTTGGGGTGTTTAGTTAAATTAACAAATTTAGGGGTTTTAAAAGAAATTGAATAATATAGAATAATATTTTGAGAATAAGAGAATAAATGTGTATTTTGGATAGAATAGGGAATAGAATACTAAAAAATTCTCTACCAAAGGGAGCCTATATTCTCTTACTATTATTTATTATATGATAAATAAACATTGTAATTTTTTTTTTTCTGTGGGTGAAATAAAAATTACATAATCCTTTCGTCAATTTTAATCAATTTCTGCACTTGGGCTGTGGATGACATTTTCAACTTGCGCATAAAACAATGGGCCGAATAGTGAACTGGGCCTTGATAAGGGAATATGAGCTTTTCTGAAGTTGGATGATGGGCATGGGCTATCTGGGTAATGATAGAAAGGATAAAATGTTGGTTTCGTTAATTAACAATAATTAAAGTCTTATCATTCAAATCATTTTTGAGACATATTATGACCCTTCTCATATTCAATTGCTCAAAAGTTGACAGCCATGTGTCTCTTTTTTCCTGATAATCAACAATAAAATCTGGTAAATAATCATTAAACACAGAAACTCAACTTTATAGCTAAGATAAGTGCAAACAACAGTAAACTTACATATGACCCCTATTACTATAAAAACAATCAACTTAACCATCGAGCTTGGATATACTCGCAAACATATTGAGTCGAGTTTTACCGTGATCAAACTCGACTCGACTAATACAGAGTCAAGTTCGAGTAGCTCGACTCGATTTTCACCCCTAGGTATGGGTAACAACATAAATTACCTGTAAGAAGTTTAACTGTACCCGGCTCGCTTGTGAAAAAAGCGGGTGGATTGAGTAATGCTCGTGGGTAGGGGTGTTTAAAAAAATGCAAAAACCGAATCGAAAAAACGGTTTGAAAAATTCAAAAAACCAGATTTTTGGTTTGGAAAAAAATAAAAAGCGGTTAACCGAAACTGGTTTTTTGAACCGGTTTTACAAATATATATATTATATTATATTAAATAAAAAATATATATATTAAATAAAAAAATATTATATTATATAATAAATAAATAAATAATAATATTTTTAATGTATTGTTAGTAGTGGTCAATGGATATGTATGAATGTTTAATTTTTATTTGGATATGTATTGTTTATATTTACAATTTAATTTAGGAAAAAATAAAAAAAAATTTTTATAAAAAAAAAAAAGAAAACCGGTTCAAAATCGGTTAACCGCTTTTTTTAAAGCTGTTACTGAAAAACAGGTTTTCCCTCCAAACTGGTTCGATTTCGGTTTGAGAATTTTTCCTAATCGAAAAACTAGTTCGGTTCAAAAAAGCAGTTAACCGCTTTTGAAAACCCCTACGCGTGGGTACTCGTATTTAAATTAAAAAAAAAAAAAAAAACTTAAACCAAAATTTGCAAAACAAAACCCTAAGCCTAAAGTGAACAGTGCTTGCTACTGAAAAAAATCGACTAAAACTGAAACTCTCTCAAACAGTCAAACTCACATTGACATAGCACAACAGCTTTCAAACTGAAACTCTCTCTCACGTGTCATGCCGTCTAACGTCGAACAACAGCTCTCAATCTTTCTTACTCTGACAGACGACGGTTACCGACTTACTCAATCACTCTCACAGTCACACCGTCTCATGCAACAGTTTTGAATCTGACAATCTCTCTCACTCTCATCATTTCACGCCATCGCCGTCTTAGGTAACTCAATCTCTGTCACTCTAATGCCGTAGCCGTCTGAAGCAGCTCAATCTCTCAATCTATGTCACTTAGACGTCATCGCCGTCTCACTCTTGGTCATTGACTCACTCTTACGGTCTCCGTCGTCAAGCCAGTTGACTCACTGTATTACTACAACCCAGTAGCTCTCAATCTCTCTCACTCTCACAGTCAACGTATTGCAACCCAACACGGCATCTCTCAATCTCTCTCACAGTCAATGTACTGCAACCCAGCAAGGCATCTCTCAATCTCTCTCACAGTCAACGTATTGCAACCCAACAATGTAATGCTCAAAACCGATTTTAGCCAATTCCAGTGGTGAAAATTCTCTCTGTCACCAGCATTTAAACCTCCGATCTCTTTTATACAAAACCTCTCTCACTTCGGCACCTAATTTCTCCTCTATTGCTAGCCACCATAAATCTAGGGTTTCTTGTTCTTAACTG
The DNA here is from genome assembly GCF_008641045.1 of Pistacia vera. Lineage (NCBI taxonomy): Eukaryota > Viridiplantae > Streptophyta > Magnoliopsida > Sapindales > Anacardiaceae > Pistacia > Pistacia vera. The sequence continues at coordinate 146,604 of NW_022196349.1, read as the reverse complement.
ATTTTCGACTGATTCGAACGACGAATATTTAATCGGCCACCACTATTCAATCCATTGTCCTCCACACTACAAAAACACTCTTACCCTAGCTCTTGGTAACTAGCCAAACACTGGCTAAGGAAGTGAAATATATTTGGGGTATTAGCGGAATATAAACTTTGGGTGGGAAAATGGTATTTTGAAACTTTTTGGGTGGACAAGTGTCATTAAGGCAAACCTTGGGTGGGAAAAAGTCGTTTACTCTTTAATTAAACTAAATTATAAAACAATTCGGGTGCGGAAGTGTTAGGTAGTGTGTCAAAATTGCAATAGGTATAATAACCGTCTCAACTGCTCTCTTAATCAAAATCGAAAACAATAAAGACTTAAAATAATTCAGTGAACATACCATTGCAATTTGCTTCTCCACAGAAAAGGCGGCGTAATAGTACAAATACTCACCTACTTTGATTTTGAAATGTTAATGGATTTCATCTTCATCACCTACACAGCTGTCTCCCTTCTAATTAATTCTCTTTAATTTTTGCTTAATTACCTCAAATCTGGGTTTTGGAAATAATTGTTCATAGTTTACAATTTTTTAGTATTTTAATTGAAATATATACAACGTTACACTCTTACAAGTCACTAAATACCATATAGATTAAAAAAAGTATTTCATTATATTATGATCCCACCTTGAATAAATCAGTGTTCAATCTTATAATTACAAAAAATATATATATATATATATAGATACGTGAAATTATCTTATGAAATTCATATTGAATAGATAACACGTGTTTAAATGATACAAAAAGATGTTGGTTCTATAGATCAAGACGTTTTTTGGTCATGTAATTGAATGAGAGAATGGGTTAAGGTTTATGACGATCAAGGAATGGACGGACCCAATTAGTGGTTAATGAGGTTAATCAGTTGACTAGATGAACAGCAATTAGAAACGTTATAGACACTTCAAAACCTAAAATATCTGACCTAGTTGAATCGAGAATAATGTAATTGAACACTTTGTCATGTCAAATGTTGCCATGACCCATCTAAAACTAGACAGAAATTCAACCAGGTTGGCCTACTTCTTCTAGATATGTAATATTCTCAAAATTCATGATCTTTGAATCATATAATTATCAGATTCATGACTTAGATTAATTAATCAAAGATTATATTGATCTATCAAGACCAAGACCATAGAAGAGGGAAACCATAAAGGTAGCTAAACTGTCATTATCTCTAAGCATAATAATTGTTAGACATCGCAATGGAGAATCGAGACGTCGTTGTTTGATGAAATAAGAGATAAAAATATATAATGGAAAACCCAACTAATTGTACTTTGGACCTTATTATAAAAATACAATTGAATAATCATGTTATATTATGGTTAGTTTTAACAATAATAACAAGCATGATATATATCAATAACTACAACTAGACGTCCAACTATATAGAAAGAAATAGAATTAGCATATCCTTATGGGTTACTTCACTTCACCTTTGTGTTGGATAACACGGCATCGCCTCTTTTAAAACAACCGCTAGATTAATTGGCCCTCTTAGAATTAAATTGATTGCTATATAATTTATTTATATAGTTGGTTACTAACTAAGGATAATTGTTTGCTTATTGATACCTACATGATATTGTCCTCATGAAAATTTATTTATTTATTTATTATTATATATTTTTTTTTTAATATTCGAGAGTGTCCAAGTCAGTTTGCCTGTACCTCAATTAGTCCTTCGGGACCCTAAAGGTAACGACCAGATAAACCTTCAGTGACTACCCCTTATTAGTAGTCGTAGGGATTTGAATTCAAGACCTCTTGAGTAATACATTTAAAAGTTTCACGCAAACCACTATACTACCTAGAGGTAATTTTCCTCGTGAAATTTGCTGTTTCCCAACGACAACTTTGATGAAATGGTGACAAGAGGTTAACTGGAAAATAAGTATGATGAATATTGGTAGAATAAATGAAGGTGGCATCATTATCAACTACCATGTAACAAAGTGCATTAATTGAGAGTAACAAAAAGGGTAAAATTTCGAAAGATAAAAACTAGGGTTTGAAGAAGGTGGGGAGGGTGGAGTCAAAGTAGTTTGTTGAGGAGTTTTGAAGGTGTTTTTGATGTTAAATTAGCTGGGATTGACAAGATAAGAGAGAAATGGATGTTGCTTACATGGGTTTGTTTGGGGAAGATGGAAAGAAAAAGGTATATTATAGTTTTCATATTAAAAATGACATTTGAAGAAACTAATGGATGTTTACCTGTGCAAGTAACTGAAATGCTTTGCATTTACTGTTTGAAAGCTATTTCAAGCCCTTCTATATATATATATATATGCTTCATGCATGCATACATACATACATACATAAATAATGATCTTCATCTTGTTCTTTAACGGTCTATATATTCTCTGTGCAAGAGATGCTCATGATGCCAATGGAAGTTGGTATGTGCATTAATTTCAACACATCATATTTTGACATTAAATACTAACAACAATAATAATACTACTCCTTACGATAACCTAAGCTTCATTCAATGAAAATTGACTTCCAATATTGCTGTTTGGTAGCCAGCTATATACCGAAAATATTAATTACATTTAATTTACAGTAATTTATGAATGTTTATAAATGAAAACCCTTGTCTATATAGAAGTTATATAGCTCTAAAAGCTTATAAAAGATGTGTATGAATATCCCATCCAAGAGCTTTAATTAGTATATTATAATGGATATTACGTTGTGCATAGAGATTAGTTGATGACTCGAAACATATTTTATGCAATTTTGGGGATTATGTCACTACTTTTGTTATTCAATTCGCACGCTTGCCAAACGTCCTTTTAGCTAATCACTGACTCAATTTCCCATTGGTAAAACCCAACCATTTACATCACAAGTTATATTATGATGTTAATTTCAAATTTTAACTTGTGATTACATTCAACCAATCAAGAACAAAATTTTACAATATTATGGTGTAACAGGACGATGACATATTCCTTTCCTCAACACAACATATTGTTTTTTTGCCATTAGAAGAAAATCATTAAAATCTTAAATGAACATTTCAACTACCAAAGAGATTTAACTTCATAGCTAGCTAGTTCTGTTGAGGTCATTTATCACCTCAACTTGGCCACTTCTTCTTCATCAGAAGATTTTCTATATAAAGTTATCCCCCCTTAGTTACATCCATTATTTAGACAGTCTATCTTTATTTTGAATTTGAATGGGATTAATCTCACGATAGTGACTTCAAGTTTTTGTAATTAATATTAATATTCCTCTATTTCCAATGTTTTTGATGAAACACATATTTTTTGGATAATTGGTAATTTTATAAAAAAATAAAAAATTACAACCTAAGCGAGACGAACCCGAAACAACACAACCCTAAATAAAAGAGGGACGATGTCCAACAAAAACAAACTCAAAGAAGTCAGGATTTACACCCTTTACACCCCCCACCACACCCCATGAGCACCAAAGTAAAAAGCTAGAGGTGGCTATACAAAGGCTCTTCACACAGCCAAAGAACAGCAGCATGTACAAACAAAGATAGACACTCTGGAAACCCCAAGGGGCTGACCTGACTGTTTAGGAGATTTGTTCAATTTCTTGAGTTTCTGGGCCACCTACCACAACAATATTATGGTTTACCTGATCCTTTAGGCTTGTAGGGTATTCAATGGACCCCAAAGATTATTTGAGGTGAGCGCAAGCTAGTCCAGACACCCTGATTACCAAAACAAAAAGATAGACTCTTTGCTCTATTTTATAATATATGAATCAAAGATTCATATTTACATTACACACCAATCAACAAGTTTTGAGGGATCAATCAAGAGATGATGGTCAAAATTCAAATATCGATAACAGGACCATTTAAATTAATCTTAGGAAATCAGAAAAGGAGAAAAAGATGGAAAAAGAAAATTCAATAATTAGGGTGACCAAATAAATTGGCTCATCCACCAATTACAACTAGACACCCTATTTTATATTATAACCCACCGATGGCTAACTGATGTATAGTTTAAGTAAATTTTTTTTTATGTTGACGTTAATGGATAAACTATGTTTAAGTGTTCATAGATTTAGATGGGATATTATTATTTTTATTATTATTATTATTTCAGGTGTTTGATTTCGTGGGGTATAAAATCTTAATCAGTTAAGAAAAGTATAATTTATATTTAATAATTATAAGTTAATTAAAAATTTATAATAAAAATAAAATTCAACATTTTTTGTATTTTGACTTCCCATCTGCATGCAAGTATGGAGAAAGGCAGACGGTTTAACCATACTTTTCTTGATGTTGTCCCTACACGGCATATGAAATTGAATTAACGCTTAAGATTGAATTGATAAATGAGTTAAAGGTCTGCTTTCCATCTCATAACTACAATCAGTAAATTAAATTAGCTATGTTGAAGCTTGATCGAGCTGAACTGTCATTTATCATATTTATAAAAATGTCTTTGTTCTGCAACTACCATATAGTTGATCCATATTTATTGGCTATGCATTTATTCATATATTACTGTCATTACTTTTCAAAGCATGCACACATGTGGAGACATTATTCTAAACTTTTTTAATTTCCCATTTTATTTCTTTGGGATCTTCAAATTAATTTAAGAGAAAAATTTCGAAAGATAAAAACTAGGGTTTGAAGAAGGTGGGGAGGGTGGAGTCAAAGTAGTTTGTTGAGGAGTTTTGAAGGTGTTTTTGATGTTAAATTAGCTGGGATTGACAAGATAAGAGAGAAATGGATGTTGCTTACATGGGTTTGTTTGGGGAAGATGGAAAGAAAAAGGTATATTATAGTTTTCATATTAAAAATGACATTTGAAGAAACTAATGGATGTTTACCTGTGCAAGTAACTGAAATGCTTTGCATTTACTGTTTGAAAGCTATTTCAAGCCCTTCTATATATATATATATATGCTTCATGCATGCATACATACATACATACATAAATAATGATCTTCATCTTGTTCTTTAACGGTCTATATATTCTCTGTGCAAGAGATGCTCATGATGCCAATGGAAGTTGGTATGTGCATTAATTTCAACACATCATATTTTGACATTAAATACTAACAACAATAATAATACAACTCCTTACGATAACCTAAGCTTCATTCAATGAAAATTGACTTCCAATATTGCTGTTTGGTAGCCAGCTATATACTGAAAATATTAATTACATTTAATTTACAGTAATTTATGAATGTTTATAAATGAAAACCCTTGTCTATATAGAAGTTATATAGCTCTAAAAGCTTATAAAAGATGTGTATGAATATCCCATCCAAGAGCTTTAATTAGTTTATTATAATGGATATTACGTTGTGCATAGAGATTAGTTGATGACTCGAAACATATTTTATGCAATTTTGGGGATTATGTCACTACTTTTGTTATTCAATTCGCACGCTTGCCAAACGTCCTTTTAGCTAATCACTGACTCAATTTCCCATTGGTAAAACCCAACCATTTACATCACAAGTTATATTATGATGTTAATTTCAAATTTTAGCTTGTGATTACATTCAACTAATCAAGAACAAAATTTTACAATATTATGGTGTAACAGGACCATGACATATTCCTTTCCTCAACACAACATATTGGTTTTTTGCCATTAGAAGAAAATCATTAAAATCTTACATGAACATTTCAACTACCAAAGAGATTTAACTTCATAGCTAGCTAGTTCTGTTGAGCTCATTTATCACCTCAACTTGGCCACTTCTTCTTCATCAGAAGATTTTCTATATAAAGTTATCCCCCCTTAGTTACATCCATTATTTAGACAGTCTATCTTTATTTTGAATTTGAATAGGATTAATCTCACGATAGTGACTTCAAGTTTTTGTAATTAATATTAATATTCCTCTATTTCCAATGTTTTTGATGAAACACATATTTTTTGGATAATTGGTAATTTTATAAAAAAATAAAAAATTACAACCTAAGCGAGACGAACCCGAAACAACACAACCCTAAATAAAAGAGGGACGATGTCCAACAAAAACAAACCCAAAGAAGTCAGGATTTACACCCTTTACACCCCCCACCACACCCCATGAGCACCAAAGTAAAAAGCTAGAGGTGGCTATACAAAGGCTCTTCACACAGCCAAAGAACAGCAGCATGTACAAACAAAGATAGACACTCTGGAAACCCCAAGGGGCTGACCTGACTGTTTAGGAGATTTGTTCAATTTCTTGAGTTTCTGGGCCACCTACCACAACAATATTATGGTTTACCTGATCCTTTAGGCTTGTAGGGTATTCAATGGACCCCAAAGATTATTTGAGGTGAGCGCAAGCTAGTCCAGACACCCTGATTACCAAAACAAAAAGATAGACTCTTTGCTCTATTTTATAATATATGAATCAAAGATTCATATTTACATTACACACCAATCAACAAGTTTTGAGGGATCAATCAAGAGATGATGGTCAAAATTCAAATATCGATAACAGGACCATTTAAATTAATCTTAGGAAATCAGAAAAGGAGAAAAAGATGGAAAAAGAAAATTCAATAATTAGGGTGACCAAATAAATTGGCTCATCCACCAATTACAACTAGACACCCTATTTTATATTATAACCCACCGATGGCTAACTGATGTATAGTTTAAGTAAATTTTTTTTTATGTTGACGTTAATGGATAAACTATGTTTAAGTGTTCATAGATTTAGATGGGATATTATTATTTTTATTATTATTGTTATTTCAGGTGTTTGATTTCGTGGGGTATAAAATCTTAATCAGTTAAGAAAAGTATAATTTATATTTAATAATTATAAGTTAATTAATTAATTAAAAATAAAATTCAACATTTTTTGTATTTTGACTTCCCATCTGCATGCAAGTATGGAGAAAGGCAGACGGTTTAACCATACTTTTCTTGATGTTGTCCCTACACGGCATATGAAATTGAATTAACGCTTAAGATTGAATTGATAAATGAGTTAAAGGTCTGCTTTCCATCTCATAACTACAATCAGTAAATTAAATTAGCTATGTTGAAGCTTGATCGAGCTGAACTGTCATTTATCATATTTATAAAAATGTCTTTGTTCTGCAACTACCATATAGTTGATCCATATTTATTGGCTATGCATTTATTCATATATTACTGTCATTACTTTTCAAAGCATGCACACATGTGGAGACATTATTCTAAACTTTTTTAATTTCCCATTTTATTTCTTTGGGATCTTCAAATTAATTTAAGAAGCTTTTCATCATCAGACGTTTCTGTTTAATTGGAAAAACTTTGGCTCAGAGCTAATAAATTAATTAATATCCTTTTCCCTTAATTTGTTAGAAGATGTATAACACCTGAACTTAACCTTTAATTATAGCTAATTAAAGTTAATTGTCTGAAAACAAATTACCCTAACTATATAGCTTAATTAAATTCTCCATATAGCAATTCTGATGATGGTGCATGTGGGTGCTTTAAAGCTTTACACAATTCTAACATTATTTTCTTACTACTTCAGGTTGTGACAACTTTTGAATTTACCAACTCTTTTTGACACTGAAACTATAGCTTATATTATATTTATCTATTCTATTATGCATCAGCCATGCAGTCTTTATTCCATAAGAAGCATATGCACCAAATAGAGCAAAGTTTGATTAATGAAATATTAATTTTCTCTGATACTGACCTCTATTAATTCTTTCTTTTTTATTTACTAACATACATATTTTGATGAGCAAAGTCCAAATTATAGTTAAGAGTTGGGGCAGGTGCCAAGGCAATATTATTGCTACACCAAATTAACCTAAATTAATTTTGCGTACGGAAATTAATCAATTAGTTGGTCCTTAATTAATCCGATTAACACTAATAATAATTAATGAAAGCTAGGTACCTTGTTGATCAAAGGAATTAGGAAGGCAGTAAGCTTTGCAATAGGAGAGCTGTCCCTTCAGTAGAAACCTTGAGGTACCCAAAGCACTATAGTTTGGAGTTAACGTAATTCCAATATGACTTAAAAAGGCAAAGATATATATAGATTGATAAAAAAAACTAAAAATAATATTAAGAATGAATAGTTGGGAACTGAGAATCTGATAAAGAAGTTCGTTCATGGGCCAATTGTATAACAAGAAAGAAAGGTTAGTGGATATACAAATTATATATACATAATACAGGGGTTAATGTGTCGTGTAAAACCAACAAAAGTGACTTCCCATCCACAACCCTAAACCAACCCCACTTTCTTATTCTGTTGGTGCTCATTTTCTTCTTCTTCTATATATCTTCTTGTGGTCTACTTCTCCTTTTGTGTTACTTGATGACAAATAATTCACTGCTCATCATCAGCTGCGCTGGTTGTTTCGATCACGCGCTGCCATGGAAGACTCTGCAGGAGCTGCTTCTAGTGATGATGCCACCAAGACTTGCCCTCGAGGACACTGGAGACCAGCTGAAGATGAAAAGCTCCGCCAACTTGTTGAACAATATGGTGCACAAAACTGGAACTCTATTGCTGAGAAGCTCCAAGGAAGATCAGGTAGATATCTATACATATATACGATCTCGATTTGTCTCTCTTGTTCTTGCCACATCATGACTTGGATTTTGATTCTAATTATTTCAAGACACAAATATTAGGGAGTACAAGAAGTAAGAAATTAAAAAACTAACTTGATTGGTTAATAACTTAATTATTACAATTAAATCAAGTTATTCTTGCTTAATATAAAGGTTCATAGCTTTTTGTTTAAACTGATGATTAAGATGGTATTTTTAAAGATATATTTAGGCTTACATAAATATTTTGGTTTCTTAAATAAAGAAAAAGATATTAATGATCAAATTTCTCTATATATACGAATTCTAAATAATGGGATTGGGTTTTTGTTTATTAATTGCAGGGAAGAGTTGTAGATTAAGGTGGTTTAATCAACTTGACCCCAGAATCAACAGAAGACCATTTACAGAAGAGGAAGAAGAAAGACTACTCGCGGCTCATCGAATTCATGGAAACAAATGGGCACTGATAGCTAGACTATTTCCAGGTAGAACCGATAATGCCGTGAAGAATCATTGGCATGTTATAATGGCGAGAAAGCAAAGAGAACAATCGAAACTATGCGGAAAGAGAAGTTATTCAGACAGTCTTAGCAACTGCAACATCAATTCCGATCATTTTAGTAGTAATCATATTTCAAGAAAATCAAGACCCCAAGACATGTTTATTAGCTCAAGAAATATCGGGTTTGAGAGTGGTAGAATCTTTGAGTTCCGAAACCCCAATTCGGATATTAATAGAACGTTTGCAGTCTCGCCTTCTGTTTCTCAGCTTTCTTGGAGTTTCGCCCCACCAATGGTTGCAACTTCAAACAATATTATTTCATCTTCAGAAGTGGATTTCTCAAGAAGAGAAGGAAGAGATTATTTGACTTCTAGTTCCAATTATAACTATCCGAGTTCTTCAGTTTACGGTAGCAATCGGAGTTCTAGTTCTATATTTGGGCTCACAAACAACAGGAGAATCGTTCCAAGTCCATTTGGTTCTTTTAGAGTTGGTGATCTTGATTATCATGAAAACCAAAGAAAGAAGGAGCTGACTAAATTTTCAGATAACTCATCCATGAAAGTGAGTGCAGTGCAGCAAGCTCAAGGAGATGAATCTATCAAACATGAGAGTGTACCTTTCATAGATTTCCTCGGTGTGGGTATCTCCTCTTGATCACCACAAACATCCATCGGTTTTATTTAACTAATCCTTTCTGTCATATATATTATAGTAGTTTCAATTAGCTTCACTTTTTGGTCTTAAAAAAGACTTATAATGCGAATAGCTATTAATCTTTTCTATATGAAATTTTGTCTTGTTTAATTACTTCCAAATCCTATTATATATTGTCTAATGTTCTATGAAAATTGTAATTAACATTCTAAAATGTGATCGTCTACACTCATTTCAAATCTGTAAGTTTCAGCTTTCTTTTCCGGTTCCGCACTGATATATACATTAAATTAAGAGCATATATACATATATATTCATTAAAGGTGCGTGCGTGGCATTGTGACATCAATATGCAGTAAATGGTCAGCCTCATGAATGTTTTATAAGTAAATGTCTTCTGTGAACAAAGTCCTGTCAGAAGTGTGATCACTCTTGTTTGAAATTTTGTTTCCATGGACAGTCTTAACTCTCAAGTTTTCAGTTGCTTGCTTGGACGCAATAGAAAAAGATCCAATATTAAATATGGGATCGAATTTCTCTTTCATTTTCTCATTGTAAATGTAAAAAAAAATCCAACATGAAAGTCTTATCAATCGAAAGTACTCCACCCATCCGTTTGTTAACAATATTTCTATTTGAATACCTTGAAATGAGCTAATTTCTTTGAATTATTATCCTAATTCTATCGTGCAAGAAACATGGTAATCTCAGTATGTTTGAATCAATGTACACGTTGATAAAATGGGGTAGTCAATTTACCATATAAGAAAATTTAACACTACGTAATTATATTGAACTGTGACAACAATTAATATAAAGAGACTTGTCTTTTGAACCAGACCTACTTCTGGATGGCGTTCTCCATAAATTGATTCACATTCAAGTTCCTGAAATCGAGCACATGATTTTGGAAACTAAATGAAACAAGAAAAGAAATAAAATAAAAAAATCAACTGTTTTGGTGGATGCTATGAGCGCGGTTTGGTTTATCTTGCTCCTGTTAGTATATAAATATAAATACTATAAACCCTAGATTAACTAACTCTCGTTTTCCTTATTAATTTATTATAAATATCGTCTGAGGAGGAACATGGTTTGCATACGAAAGCGAACTCTTCTTCCAGAATTTTATTTTCTCATCTGAGATTCATTGAATCATAGCCACCATGTTTGAATTAAGTTTGTGAATAATTAACTTGTATGACGAGCAATATATATAAATATATATAGTAAACTGACTTTTTTTCACCCAAGGTTTGCCTTAATGATATTTTCCTATCTAAGAAGTTTCAAAATACCACTTTCTCACCCAAAATTAATATTCAGTTACTACTCAAGGTTGATTCTAGCCAATTTTAGCGGCAAAAATTCTCTCTGTTACTACCATTTAAACCTCCGGTCTCATTTCTACAAATCCCTTTTCACTTCAATTAGGGGTGTGTAAAAAAATCCGATATCCGATCCGATCCGAAAAAACTAGATATCCAAAAATTCGGATCGGATCGGATATTGGATTGGCTCTACAAAGAAATCAGATATCCGGATCCAATCCGATTTTTTCCATAACTACAAGTTTTAAGAAGTTATTTTGGGGTCCTAGGTGAAAAGTGGTAAAGTATGTGGACTATTTAGAAATACGACAACAACTTTGGGGTAAAAAGTAATAAAATGATGATGTGGCAGGGGGTAATAAAGAATAATGCAAAATTTTAGGGAATAAATTGATATTTTTCATACAAATTGGGATAAAACCGGATATATGGTTTATTCGATCTGAATATTCGGATCGGATCAAAACTAGATCAGACGAAATCCAGATCAGATTCGGATCAGGTTTCATCCTGATCCGAATTTTCGGATCGGATCAGAAAAATGCAAAATCGAATCGGATATCTGGTTTTGCACACCCCTAACTTCAACACCTGATTTTTTGCCGATTGTCAATCACTGCAAAACTAGGGTTTATTGTTCTTAACTAATTTTTTATTGATTCCGACGGCGAATATTTAATCGGTCATCACCATTTGATCCACTGGTCTCCACTCTATATAAACCCTCTTATCTTGGTTCCTGCTGATAACTCGTCGAACAACAGTTGAGAAAATGAAATGTATTTTGAGCATTAACGGAATATAAACATTGGGTGTTTACTCTCTCTCTCTCTCTCTCTCTCTCTCTCTCTCTCTCTCTCTCTCTATATATATATATANTGGTTTATCTTGCTCCTGTTAATATATAAATATAAATACTATAAACCCTAGATTAACTAACTCTCGTTTTCCTTATTAATTTATTATTTTTTATTATAAATATCGTCTGAGGACGAACATGGTTTGCATACGAAAGCGAACTCTTCTTCCAGAATTTTATTTTCTCATCTGAGATTCATTGAATCATAGCCACCATGTTTGAATTAAGTCTGTGAATAATTAACTTGTATGACGGGCAATATATATAGTAAACTGACTTTTTTTCACCCAAGGTTTGCCTTAATGATATTTTCCTATCTAAGAAGTTTTAAAATATCACTTTCTCACCTAAAGTTAATATTCAGTTACTACTTAAGGTTGATTCTAGCCAATTTTAGCGGCAAAAATTCTCCTTATTACTATGATCCGATTTTGTCCATAACTACAAGTTTTAAGAAGATCATTTGGGGTCCTAGGTGAAAAGTGGTAAAGTATGTGGACTATTTATAAATATGATGACAACTTTGGGGGTCAAAATGTAATAAAATGATGATGTGGTAGGGGGTAATAAAGAATAATGCAAAATTTTAGGAGATAAATTGATATTTTTCATACAAATTAGGATAAAACCGGATATCTGGTTTATTCGATCCGAATATTTGGATCGGATCAAAACCAGATCAGACGAAATCTGTATCAGATTCGGATCAGGTTTCATCCAGATCCGAATTTTTGGATCGGATCAAAAAAATGCAAAACTGGATCGGATATCTGGTTTTGCACACCCCTAACTTCAACACCTGATTTTTTGCCGATTGTCAATCACCGCAAAACTAGGGTTTATTATGCTTAACTAATTTTTTATTGATTCTGACGGCGAATATTTAATCGGTCATCACCATTTGATCCACTGGTCTCCACTCTACATAAACCCTCTTATCCTGATTCCTACTGGTAACTCGCCGAACACCAATTGAGAAAATAAAATGTATTTTGAGCATTAACGGAATATAAACATCGGGTGTTCTCTCTCTCTCTCTCTTCTCTCTCTCTCTCTCTATATATATATATATATATATATATATATATATATATATGTTCAATTAGTTAAAATGTTTTCAAATTAAAATATAATGAGTTTTTGACATTTGGTAAAACGGACCTGGCTACCAACCTACCTGAAACGTTAACCTTTCTTGTCATCAACATTTATAATATGTGATTAATTTCAATTAAATTATTAATTAAATCACGTATATTAATTAAGTTGCTTGTACCCTTGTACACTTCATCAAACAATCCATTCATCATATGACTATGTATTTAGATCTCATGGTATTTATATTTAATTTATGGATTAAAATGCTGTATCTTATAGTTAAAAAAAAAAAAATATATATATATATATAAATTAATCTAGTTCAACTAAATATTAAAAAATGTTTAAACAGTCGCAAAAATTAACATGGTGCTTCATTTCATTTTGTTCTTATCCAAAACGACAAAATCTAGATAAAATAAAAGTGCTTACACAGCACGCACGTGCCCTCATGGCGCGTAATCTCCCATCCGTCTTCCAGTTTAAAGTCACAAACCCCCTACAAAACCTCGACTATTTTCCGTTGCTCACTCGCTAATCCCAATGACAATGATGATGCCACTCAAACCTACTTCACTTCACTATAACTTAAGCGCACCGTCCTCCAATTTTCCGTCAAACATCATCAGTCATGGAAGCAACACCAAGTCAGCTTATCCAACGGTGAGAATGCAGACGCGCGTACATCGTCTGATCGAGGATCAAGGGATTGTATTGATGCCAGGTTGTTACGATGCGCTTTCCGCCGCTATTGTGGAGAAATCAGGTTCCACGCCGGTTTTATCTCCGGCTACGCTCTCTCCGCCTCTCTCCTCAGCAAACCCGACTTTGGCTTGCTAACGTGCACTTGTTTTTATTTTTATTTTCTATTTTACTGTATTTATTTTTTCAAAATTGAAAATTAAATTCGTGTATTTTGGTGTTTAGACCTCCAGAAATGGCAGTGACGGCGAGGTCGATGTGTGCAGCTGCTCTGATGATCCCGATTATTGCTGATGCTGGTAAATTTTGAAAAATTTATCGTCTTTGTTACTGTTATTATGTTTTGTTTTACATTGCTTCTTAGTGTGAAAAATTAGGATTATTTAATTTGATGGTAGTCGATTTGATTATGCCCTGTGGAAGCATTGATGCCTAATCTGTGTTATGGAAGGATCTTGGCTTAATGAGTTTGGGAAGGACAAGAATGTAGCTACATTTGATTTATTGAAATGTATATTCATGTGTTGGAAATTGCACATTGCTAATGATGAGAATATATAAATATAAACATGAAGCTCAAACTGTTTTAGAAAGAATGAGAATCTTATTGCACTGATATGGTAAACGTGCATCAGTTTATCAATAATTGGATTGATGCATGATAAGCTAAGAGTATACCTTAACCTGTGTCACTAGGAAAACCTTTTATATTTGTTGATGAGCCCATGGATTATTGTGGTTGATGTATATGGAAGTGTGTTTTCCACATTTGGTTCAAGTATCAGCTGATTAGTGTAAGAGGTTTTGATGGACAGAAGTATAAGCTGAGACTTGGATGGCTATACTTATAACTATTGCCTATGTTGGAAGGCACCTTGAAGACTTCACTGGTTTTATTATTTTTTTGCTTCATATACTCGTGGTGGCAAAGCTCTCAATGTTCAGAGGACCATCAAGGACTTGATTGGAGCTGATGCTGTTGGTTGCTTTCTTGAGGTACTGCTCTGCTATTTGGTATCAGTCCTTGGTGTCCAAAATAACCTTTATTATTGAAGATGAGCATTTTTCATGGCTATGTTTTTACTAGTGAATGTTTTGTATAGTCTTACCCTTGTGGGAGGAATAATTTTATTCCCAATGTATAGCCCGAACTATGTCCCTAGCGTATTAGTGATGGTCAAATGATTACTCTATGAGAGTATTAAATTTTTAATTTTATTTATTTCTTTTATAGGAAAAATTATTATTCATTTCTTTCTTTCCACATTTTTGTTCTAAATTGCTTTTAGCACAGAAAGCTTGTACTAAGAAAAATTCCACCATAAATGGAATATAGATTATAAAATAAGTGAGATATATATAGCTATTAAGATAGAAGGGCATTCGCATAATTTTGCCCTATTTGGCAGCTATTAAAAGCCCGCCCTGAAATTCCGATGAAGTTTTGGATGATTCCGGCTAATTTCTGGCAAGATATCAACTTAGTTACGTATTGTTTGGAAAGATGCAAGCAATGGAGTTGGGGTGCTACAATTCCACTCCCTCAAAGAAATTTTGACCCTGATATTGGCATAAAGAGTTGTGGATATTATGGTAGCATTTGATCCTCACACTTTCCAAAAAAATAATTAATTACTCGAATGAATACTTATTGTCTGTCACTAATATGCAGGTGACGGAGTTTAGGGTTTACACCTAGCTCCTAGATGGGAAGAGCTAAGCTCAAGGAATTGCCATTAGTTTGGAACAGGAGCGGAACCCAAGGAGGTTGATCGTTAAAATTAGACGACTCTTAATTGTTACATGTGGAAGACTAAATCAAAGAAACAATTGTGCACTCAGATCTAAGTGATCTAACACCTGAGTGGATCTAACGGGGCAATAGAAGCAGTCAAGGCCGACAAGATTCTTCAAACCATTAAATTGGTTGAAGAGCTCAAGTAGTAGAGGAAATTTTGAACCTAATTCCTCTATTGCTCTCCCATCCACCAACTCCTTGTCTCAACATCCTACTAGCACTACTAAGCAACTCCAAATAGGACCATCTTTCTCACTATCTATCATCATTTAAATAGCTACCAAATGGAACCTGATGCGCCAATTTTGAGTATCCATATCAAGTACCTCATTGTGATACCTATTAGGGGAACTACTGAAATAGGGGTTAGCGATAACTGGTTCAAATTTATGAAATTTCTATTGATTTTGCTAAAGCAAATTCTGGTTAAGATATCAATGATGCAGTCAATTTTGAATGCATGCCTATTTGTGAACTTAAGATAAAACCTACTGCCATATTCAGAACGAGACTTTTTGTTCCTTCTTTTCCTAAACATGTATCAACTGGTTATCCAATAGAGAAAATGTATCAGCTAATTGTGGTTTGCTTTCTTTCTGCTTGAATATGAACACTTTTTGGTAATTGATGAAGAAAAAGAAATAAAAAAGAAAAAGCAAACAAAAAGAAAAAGGAATTTAAGTTTTAGGCAAATTTCTAGTTTAGGAATTTGTAATTAAGAATAATTATTTTCCTTTTCTATTGTGAGATGTATTAGGAAAGAAGAATTGGTTTAGAACTTTATTAAAGTTAAAATAGGAGAATGATTTAAATTAGAGTTCTATTAGGAAAAGGAATATGAATCCTAGTAGAATAAGAATGTCCAATTTTACCTATAAATAGGGGAGTTAGAGCCAATTAAAGGTTATGAGAGAGGGCATAAGAGAAAGAAACAATGTGAGGATACAAGAGGTTTTGATGTAAGGGCATTACGGGTATTGAGTAAATACCAAAGGGTATTAAACACCATAGGAACGGGAGGTCTACCTAAGTAAAGGTACAAGGTTGATGGAAACACTTGTATCGTATTCATATTATTATAGTGAAAACCCTCTCATTTATGGATGTAGGCAAGTTATGCCGAACCACGTAAAATATCATGTGCCTTTGTGTTGTTCTTGTTGTGCTACTCTTTATTTTAATGTTTTTTTACTCTGATTTTCAACAGGGTATCAGAGCAGATTCAGATTTCTAACATGGTATCAGAGCTTATTTTCTTAAGGGACTTGTAGGAGATGAAACTTGGGGCATATCAAAGCCAAACTATCCTAGACTTGACTCATGCCAAGCGCCACAAGGGAGTGGTAGGCAAGGTGGCCATGACGACAAAGGTGTCATCGGATTTGAGTGGGAGAGAGTGTCACGCTGAGCGCCCGAAGTAGAAGAAGGTAGGCAGGGTAGTCAACTCCAAAATTCTCACACTGGGCAGGAAAGAGGTTCTTAAGAAGATGAACCCGAGGAAGAAAAGAAGAGACTCTAACACAGGTTGGAGAGAAGAAGCCAACACTAAGGGTGGTAGGTTAAAGAAGAAGAAGCCAACACTAAAGGTGTGGGTTGAAGAAAAAGAAGCCAATAGTAGGCTCAAGAAGAATAAGCCAACACTAAGGATGGAAGGCTGAAGTTGTAGAAGAAATGAGGAGTAAAAGAATGAAGAACTAAGCATAGAAGATGAATTACCAAAAAGGTTCAAGGAGGAGTGTTGGAATGTGAGTAATTGATGAAGAAAATGAAATAAAAAAGAAAAGGCAAACAAGAAGAAAAAGGAATTTAGGTTTTAGGAAAATTTCTAGTTTAGGAATTTGTAATTGAGAATAATTGTTTTCCTTTTCTATTGTGATATATATTAGGAAAAATGAATTGGTTCAGGACTTTATTTAAGTTAAAATAGGAGAATGGTTTAAATTAGAGGAGTTCTATTAGGAAAAGGAATACGAATCCTAGTAGAATAAGAATGTCCTATTTTGCCTATAAATAGGGGAGTTAGAGTCAATTCAAGGTTATGAGAGAGGGAATAAGAGAAAGAAAGAATGTGAGGATACAAGGGGTTCTGATGCAATGGTACTACAGGTATCAAGTAAATACCAAGGGGTATTAAACACCATAGGAATAGGATGTCCACCTAAGTAAAGGTGCTAGGTTGATGGTGTGATGAAACACTTGTATCGTATTCATATTATTATTATGAAAACCCTCTCATCCGTGGATGTAGGCAAGTTATGCTGAACCACGTAAAATATCATGTGCCTTTGTGTTGTTGTTATTGTGATATTCTTTATTTTAGTGTTTTTTTACTCCTCCGATTTTCAATAGGGTATCAGAGCAGATTCAGATTTCTAACATGGTATCAGAGTTTATTTTCTTAAGGGACTTGTAGGAGATGAAACTTGGGGCATATCAAAGCCAAATTATCTTGGACCTGACTCACGCCCAACACCACAAGGGAGTGGTAGGTAGGGTGGCGACGACGACAAAGGTGTCATCGGATTTGGGTGGGAGAGAGTGTCACACCAACGCCCGAAGTGGCAGAAGGTAGGCAGGGTGGTCAACTCCAAAATTCTCACATTGAGCAGGAAGGAGGTTCTTGAGGAGGTGAACCGGAGGAAGAAAAGAAGAGACTCCAACACGGGTTGGAGAGAAGAAGCCAACACTAAAGGTGGTAGGCTGAAGAAGAAGAAACCAACACTAAGGGTGGTAGGCTGAAGAAGAAAAAGCCAATAGTAGGCTCAAGAAGAAGGAGCCAACACTAAGGATGGAAGGCTAAAGTTGTAGAAGAAAGGAGGAGTAAGAGAATGAAGAACTAAGCATAGAAGATGAATTACCATAAATGTTCAAAGAGGAGTGTTAGAATGTGAACACTTTTTGGTAATTGATGAAGAAAAGGAAATAAAAAAGAAAAGGCAAACAAGAAGAAAAATGAATTTAAGTTTTAGGCAAATTTCTAGTTTATGAATTTGTAATTGAGGATAATTATTTTCCTTTTCTATTGTGAGATGTATTAGGAAAGAAGAATTGGTTTAGGACTTTATTTAAGTTAAAATATGAGAATGATTTAAATTAGAGAAGTTCTATTAGGAAAGGGAATATGAATCCTGGTAGAATAAGAATGTCATATTTTACCTATAAATAGGGGAGTTCGAGCCAATTCAAGGTTATGAGAGAGGGAATAAGAGAAAGAAAGAATGTGAGGATACAAGGGGTTTTGATGTAAGGGTACTACGGGTATCAAGAAATGCCCAAGGGTATTAAACACCATAGGAACGAGATGTCTGTCTAAGTAAAGGTGCTAGATTAATGGTGTGATGAAACACTTGTATCATATTCATATTATTATAATAAAAACACTCTCATCCGTAGATGTAGGCAATAGGGGTGTTAAAAAAAATGCAAAAACCGAACCGAACTGAATTTTTGGTTAACCAAAAAACCGGTTCGGCTTTGGTTCAAAGAAATTAAAAAATTGCATTTTCGGTTCGGTTACCGGTTTGGGAGAAAATGGAAACCGGTTTACTATAAATAATTAAATTTATTAAATTAAAATAAAATAAAATAAATCCCTAAACCTAAATCCCTTTTTCGTTTTCAGCTTTCATTTTCAGTCTTTGTTCTCTTTGGTCTCCACTCTTTAGTCTCCACTGTCCACCCACAGCCCACATTACACTATTACAGTCACAAAGCACTACCACAGCAGCTTCGTCAATTCTCTCTAGCTTCGATTTTCCTTCAAAATAGCTTCATTCTCACCTCCAATAGTACTAGCGGCTTTGTCGTTCTTCATTCTCACCTCCAACAAAAGCTTCATCTTTCTTTAGCTCAATCACTCATCTTCTTCAGCTTCGTCCCTCTCCAGATTTGTCATAGAGACACAAACAATCATATATTCTTTTCCTCTCCACAATCTAAACCTCCAATTAGAGTTGAAATATTCTCTAAAATTTTTGAATTAAAACGGTTTATGGGATTATCAATAATTTTTTTGGTTATCATTTTTAGTTGTCAACAATACAATAATCATATGGATTGCTCTTTCTTGACATTACTGTGTTTGACTTTAAAGCTTTTCTTTGTAAGTAACGAAATCTTGGAATTTAAATGGAAGTTATGAGTGGAATTTAAGTAGATTATCAATCTTGGACTTTAAAGTTTTTCTTCGTATTAATCTTGGAATTGGAATTTGAATCTTCTCTAAAATCTTCAGGCATGGTTGATGTTAGGTGTAACACCAAAAACAAAAGAGTATTATTTGATTGTGATTTTTAGAATAAGAGAATTGATTATTAAGATTTTAGTGTAAGGAAAACTAAGATTTTACAGATGTGTAGTAGATGATATTACAATTCTGCACTTTAACGGTTTAAATAAGGGAAATTAAAAATAATAATAATAATAATAATAAGTTTGAGGGGAAAATCGGTTCAAAACCGGTTAACTAGTTTTTCGGTTAACCTAAAAACCGGTTTTTCTCTAAACTGGTTCGGTTTGGTTCAGGAAATCGGTTAACCGGTTTTGAACACTCCTAGTAGGCAAGTTATGTCGAACCACATAAAATATCGTGTCTTTGTGTTGTTCTTCATTTTAATGTTTTTTTACTCCTCCAATTTTCAACATGGTATCAGAGCATATTCATATTTCTAACACTTTCTAGGATTAAGCATGACCAAAAAAGTATGGTAAGGTTC
This sequence comes from Pistacia vera, assembly GCF_008641045.1. Taxonomy (NCBI): domain Eukaryota; kingdom Viridiplantae; phylum Streptophyta; class Magnoliopsida; order Sapindales; family Anacardiaceae; genus Pistacia; species Pistacia vera. Next base: position 126,346 of record NW_022196349.1, on the reverse strand, counting down.
AATCCTTTTCATATTAGATTAAGCTGGGAATAGATAATGATTTCTTTATAATTTATGTTTAGCATATTACTTATTGTACTTATTTTTATCTGCATAGGCTTGCACAACTAGGACATATGCATGGCAAACAGGTACTCATTTAACTCCTTGAATGTGCTTTCAAGCAATCTTACCAAAGAATATTAGTTTCTTAGTTGAAACCTCAGAGCCTGTGGGACTAGTTAAAATGGCCATTCTCCTAGATTTCTTGGATTGTTAGATATGGTTTTTTCTTGTCAATTAAGCAGTTAAAAAACACATGACATCTACCCTATTGGTCTCACCCATCCTACTTCAGGTTATACCTGTTGAGAAGCACACTGCAAAAATTACATCTTCTAGGCATGTTATTGGTGATTCTGACTTTTTTCTCGTGGCTAGGACTGATGCCCGAGCTACATCAGCAAAAACTGGTTTGTCAGATGCAATAGTGAGGGCAAACCTTTACATGGACGTAAGTATAATGAAATCTCAACTGGCATTAAACAATTCTATGATCAAAATTTAAAAGTAGTTCCCATAGAGATGAAATTTTAGAATCAAATTGTTTTGCATCGGTAAGTTACTATCTCATATTTGAATAAGAATCGAAATCCCATAGGCCAGAGCTGATGCCTCTTTTGTGGAGGTTCTAAGAGATGATGACGAGCCTAAGTAGATTGGTCGACAGACAAAGAGGTTTAGAGTTTGCAATATGATTGAAGGTGAGGTGACTCCCTTACAGGCCCGACTTAAGCCCTAGGCAGGTGAGGCCCCTGTCTAGGCCCCCCCAAGGATAAAAAAGGGGCCCAAAATTATTTTTTAATATATTTATAATTTCTCAATTTTCATCAATCGCACCACATGTACTATCATCGCCTATGCCTATCTCTACCCAAAATTATTTTTTAATATATTTATAATTTTCCAATTCCCATCAATCCTACCATATGTCCTATCGCCTATGCCTATCTCTAAACTTGAAACACATTTGGTAGCTCATTTTTTCCATTGAAAGTGGAAACACCTTCACCTTGCTTGCTGTAACTCTTAAATGTCAAATCCAATCTCCTCTCTCTCCCAAATCGGAATGACAATCTCTTATATAAAAGCTCATTTTACTTAAAAGTTTTCTCATCTTTTACACTTAGAATTCTCAACTCAGTTTACTCTCAAGTCTCCGCTCTTTCATCTCTTGTCTCTCATTTCTCGTCTCTATTCCTCTATTGACATAAATTTCTCAAGTGAACGTGATTTACATTATTATTTTTATACAGGGTAATATTAAGGGCTCTAAATCATTTTACTCGTTGTATTCTCAACTCATTTTACTTTTTTGATAAAGTGAATAAGTGATTTACATTATTATTTTTATGCAGGGTAATAATATAAGATTTTAGAGTATCAACATAGCAAAAAGCAAAATCAGGAGTATAAATCAGGTGCTAAAGTTCCTTGTTAATTTTTATAATTATTTTTATTTTAGCAAAATAATATTAAGGGCTCTAAATACTAAATTATTTATTCTTTGAATAGAAATGTCTACTAGAAAGTATGAATCTGGATTTGAAAAATGTAAGAAAAAAAAAGGATAGAAGAACTAATTCAATCCCAAAAAAGTGCCCTTGATAAATTTGTTATTAATACGAAACACCAAATGCTAGAAAAACCAAATGAAGATTTAAATGAAAAATCAATTGAAAATTGTGAAGAAATTTTTAAAGATAACAATTCAAACTCATCAAATACTAGTGAAGAGTATCATGAAAATTTAGAAAAAGAAATTCCATTAGACAAGAATGAAAATATTAATGATAAAGATGAAACAACTATTAAAAATATTTATGATCCGATACACTGGAATAATTTAGACATAAGCTTATGTGATTTATTAGTTGAGAAAGGTCCAATTAGACAAGTTTTAGATATTCCAATAGATGAAAATTCTAGGCGCTTTTCTACAATTCATTACATTCAAAAATTACCAAATGGAGAAAAACATGATAGAAAATTGCTAGTATATTCAAAAGAATTAAATAAAGTATTTTGTTTTTGTTGTAAATTATTTAGTTTAAAAGCAAATACAATTTGATAAGAGCTTGAAAGTATATATTTTGTTAGTGATTTAATTGGATTATTTGTGGAAAAATATGTTTAAATTGTAGAATTTGAATTAATTATTTCATAAATACCTTTTATGGGATCACAAGTGCATTTTGCGTATTTTTAGGTTCAAACTGATATTTGAAGGAAAAAGAATGATGTCGATGGAATTCGTGACAAGTGGGAACAAATGGTGCAAGAATTGGAGTTGAAACAAGAAAGTGGTGACGCGTCGAAATAAAACATAAAATTTGGAAATCCTTCCAGATGAGCATGCTTCAATGTTTCGATCATAACTTGACCGGTAGAAATCAGAATTTGACGATTCTTATGGCGTTGGGATGCTTATTTAGAGAGCTACAAAGTTTGTGTTGATGACTTTATCAAATTCTGGAGATCACGGACTCATGGGACAGAAAGAACGATCATCGCAATGGCCGTTTCTTATCACAGCAGCGATGGTTCACGGGCTTGTTTGGGTTATTGCATTCTCCTAGTCCGAATCTGAATGGGTTAAGCATTTAATTATTTCCTAAGTAACCTCCAAAATCCTAGCACTATAAATAAGGGTCTTTAAGTAGTTTTAGGGGAGGAGATAAGGGAAATGACGACTACTATTTTGGAGATCGGAATTCTTGCAATTCTCATTTGCCAATTAGAGAAGTTTTTATATTTTTCTTTCTTGAACTCATGTTATTGAATACAATGGTTGTTCTTATTACTGCAATTATAAACTAAATCCCTTTTCTAGGGCTAAAGATGTAGCCCAATTTATGAATATGTGTTGACTTTATTGTTGTTAATTCTTATTGTGCATTAATTCTAAGTTTTATTATTGTGTGTAATGTTTTCATTTCTTAAGGATCCGAGGGTTGAATGATATCATGGGTTGGGTTGAGATTGAGAGATGAGACCTGATTTGTCTAAGGTAATAAAATCATAGATTGAGCGAACGCTAGAGATAGGTTATCGTGATCTATGAGGCTCTGGTAAATTTCATAGAAGTTAATGATCTCTTAGCTCCTAAATCCAACTTAGAGATATTTTGAGTTGTTGCTTAAGGGTTAATTCGCTAATTGTTCGAGAGAAAGTTATGGAATATCAGGGAGTTTGGCCTTTAGCATAAGCTTAATTAGGTTAGCAATAATTGTCAATGCATAGGATTAAATTGGTGTAAAATCTATACCCTAGGTTTAGTCATATTGATCTGTTTACCAAAGTATTAATAAAATTCTGTATTTGTTTAGTTTTTAGTTTGTTTTCTTTTTCATCAAATTCATTCTTAAAATTTTGTTTCATCAAATAGCAACAAAATAGACTGGTTTGGTACATGGTAGGTAGTTCTCTTGGGATTCGACACTCGTTTACTCGAGCTTTATTACTTGTGCGATTTCTTACACTTGCGAATAGCTTGTCACAATTCAATTAGCAAATGAAGGGTGTGGAGATTGGAAAAATCTTAATGCCAAGCTCAAAAATCTCAAAACAAGTAATGAACATGCTATAAATATGAACATTTGGGTTGATGTTGAGATGAGATTGCTTAAAAACAAAATAATTGATAAATATTTACAAGCGTTAGGATATAAAACAAAATTCAGTTGACTTGTTGACCAACTGACTAGGATAGTTCTTAAATGTTGTACTCACTGTTGGCTCAGCTTATCTTGTATAAAAGCAACTTTAACTACTTCACTTTTAATAAAAAAATAAAAACACGACAATTTTCTCTCTTCTTCTTCTCTGATTTTCTTTGTTCCTATTACGTGCTTCTTCCTTACTTGGTATTAGAGCCATTGAAAAACATCAATAATGGTCGACACTTCTTCAAATTCTTCTTTAATTAACAGATCTGACAGAAATTCAAGCCTTAAACAGAATTTTGATGCAGTAAATTTCAGTAATTTAGCTACAATGTCTTCTTCGTCTCGCCTAGCAATTTCGCCCAAATTAACTCGAGATAATCACCGATTCTGGAAATCTCAGATTCTCTTTGCTGTTGGAGCTCATGATCTTGAAGAACACTTGACTGGACTAATTCCTTGTTCTGCTCCCTTTGTTAGAATACATTCAACTGACTCAAACTCTAAGGTAATTAAGAAACCTAATCCAAATTATTCTCTTTGGAAGAAGACCGATAAGTTGTTGGTTAGTTGGCTGTTGTCTTTTATCTTTGAATCCATGTTTGCTGTTATCTCCAACTGCCAATTTGGTACTGATATATGGCTTACATTAGAGAAGGAATTCCTTACTGAATCTAGGGCAAAAACTCTTCACGTTAAAAGTCTTCTACAAAATACAAAGAAGGATAATTTGAGTATTCATGATTACTTTCTCAAAATGAAAAACTTTAGTCGTTCATTCCGAATTTTAAGGAGATTCTGCTAATGTTGCTAATCTTACCACTGATAGTACAAATAAGAAGTCACAATCTAATTCGATGTCTCCACTTCCTATTAGTTCTTCTCAATTTCACACTCGGTCATTACCTGAATTACAGACCTCTTTCAACTCGTCATATTTTCCTGTCAATCAAACCTTGCCTATGTTTTCCACTCCTCGGAATCAATTCTACTCCCATCAATTTTCTGGGAATTATTCTAGTGGTAGAGGCAGAGGTAGGACATGAGGCAGAGGTAAGTTCATTTGCCAAGTGTGTAGGAAGACAGGACATCTTGCTCTAAATTGTTACCATAGGTTTGATGTGAATTATAATGGCAATAATCCTCTGATAAGGGGTAACTTCAGTTCACCTAACTTTGCAAGACCACATGATTTTCACTCTAGAGGATAGTACTCCCCAACTACTCAATCGCACTATACACAAGGTCTCTATCTAGGATCTGTAATGCAATTTTGGAATAACTATCCAAGTCAAATTGCACCACTGTCTAGGAATTCACATGTTCTGACTAATACTTAGTCCAATTCTGTTATTGCCAATGTGCATAATCAAGCCTTGTTGACCCAATCTCAGAATTATACTCAACCTCGTGCCGCTATCAACTATATTGCAACTCCATCCAGTATTTAAGACACTGCTTGGTACATGTATTCTGGAGCTACAGATCATGTAACTTCAGATTTCTCTCTACTGACAAGAAACAACATCTACTCTAATAGTGAACAACTCCAAGTTGGCAATGGTGAGTTACTTACAATTTCACATACTAGTTCTACTATCTTACAGTGTCCCTTTAGAGTCTTACATCTTAGCCATATCTTGTATGTTCCTAATATAACAAAAAACTTACTTAGTGTCTTTAAAATTACTCGTGACAATAATGTCTTTGTTGAATTCTTTTCTGATCATTGCATGATTAAGGACAAGGCATCCAAAGCAATTCTTCTTCAAGGAATGCTTAAGGCTGGTCTGTACCAGCTCCAAACTCTAGCCTGTTCTACTCCTCGCTCTATTGAAGCTTTGATTCCCTCATTTCATTCCAAGTTACACAGTAGCTGCATTTAGTCCTCGCCTGCTCCTTTGAATAAGCATTTTACTACTACAATATCGAGTCAGAATAATTGTATTCCTGCTTGTATCTCCTCTGTTGAACAAGCTTGTAACAACTATATTGAGTCTGATATTGTATCTCCTGATGCTGCAACTATTGCCAATAAACATAATGAATTTGTTTTTCAATCTTTCCCTGCACAGAAAATTGATGTTATGTTATGGCATAGAAGGTTAGGGCATCCCAATATTTCTGTACTCACTAAAATTCTTATTGATTTAAAACTAAATCATCAAGCTAAAAATAACATCACATTTTGTCAAGCTTGCCAATACGGCAAATTACATCAATCTGTCTTTCCTAGGTCTACTTTTCAAGCATCAAGACCTCTTGAACTAGTGTATTCTGATTTTTTATGTCCTTATCCTGTCACATCTCCAGAGGGTTTTAGGTGTTATGTCCAATTCCTCGATGATCACACTAGGTTTACTTGGGTTTTTCCTTTAAAAACCAAATCTGAAACTTCTACTATTTTCAAATAGTTTCATAAGTTAGTTGAGAGGCATTTTAATACATCCATAAAATGTGTTCAAATTGATTAGGGAGGGGAGTATCGAAGTCTAGTTCCTTATGTCAAAGATCGTGTCATTTTATTTTGACATCCTTGTCCTCACACTCACAAGCAAAATGGTAGAGTTGAGAGGAAACATAGGCAGATTGTAGAACAAGGATTAACCCCATTGGCTCAAGCCTGTATGCCTTTCAAGTTTTGGTGGTTTGCATTTCAAACAGCAACATATCTCACTAATAGACTTCCCTCTCCCATGTTAGGCAATTCCTCACCATTTCAAGCTTTATTTCATGTTGCTCCTAATTACTCAGTCATTAAGGTTTTTGGATGTGTTGTTTACCCTTTCCTTAGACCTTATAGTTCACATAAATTTAACTTTCACACTACCAAATGCACATTTGTTGGATATAGTCTGCAACATAAGGGATACAAGTGTCTTGATCCCTCTGGTCGATTGTATATTTGCCAAAGTGTTAAGTTTGATGAATCAATTTTTCTATTTCAAAATACTTCTTCTTCTAGTTTCACTCCTACACATAATTCATTAACATCTGACTCCTCTTTGCATTCACCTGATGCTTCCATTTGGCATGTTCCTCGTTCTACATCTTCTTTAACTCACAATCATGCATCTGATTCTTCTCACACTCCTTGTCTGTTTGCATATAATCAGTTGAATTCACAAAGTGTTTCAAAACTTAGTCCAAATTCTTCCATACCTTTACCAACTTCAGCTTCAGTTCTCCTTGAACCAGTTACCTCAGACCATGTTAGGCCCTCTATGTCAACTCCATCTGACCAAAATACTGCCAGTACATCAACTCCAGGTCCCATGCCTTCAGAGTTAGTGTTGTCTCCTATTTGTACTTCCTCAGATCAATCCTATGAGACTATCCCTCTTACAATTAACCTACCATTAGTTGAGTCCGTCCCTCATGTATCAAACATTCACCCTATGATTACTAGGTCTAAGGCAAAAGCTCACAATACCATTTTGGTCCCTCATACCTCTCTGGACACAACAGAACTAGTAACAATGACAGAAGCTCTCTCCCTTCCATCTTGGAAGGTTGCTATGCAGACTGAATTTGATGCCTTACTAGCTAACCATACCTGGGATTTGGTTCCTACAACTCCTGATCTACATCCTGTGGACATTCAAGATAAAAGTTAATCCTGATGGCTCCATTCAGAGGTATAAGGCCAGGTTAGTGGCCAAAGGGTTTCAGCAGACTCCTGGCATTGATTATCTTGAAACATTTAGTGTTGTAGTCAAATCCTCAACTATTCGAGTAATATTCAGTCTTGTTGTGTATTATGGATGGGATATATAACAGGTTGATGTGAATAATGCTTTCCTTAATGGAGAGCTCACTGAAAAGGTCTACATGGATCAGCATGAAGGTTTTGTTCACCCTCAGTATCCTCATCATGTTTGCAAACTAATCAAAGCACTCCATTGTTTAAAATAGGCACCAAAGGCTTGGTTTGAAATGCTTAAGAAGACCTTTGTTAATTGGGGTTTTGTTCATTCTATAGCTAATCCTAGCTTGTTTGTTTATCAACAACAAGGCAAATTGATGTATGTTTTGGTGTATGTAGATGACATTCTCTTGACAAGGAATGATGATGAGTTGGTTCAAGAAACTGTCAAGAAACTCAATACTCAGTTTGCACTAAAGTCATTGGGTTCTCTCAAATATTTCCTTGGTTTTGAGGTGACAAGAACTAAATCAGGCCTTCATATGAACCAAGAGAAGTATGCAAAGGATTTGTTAGTTAAAAGACTGCAACCCGTGTGTTACTCCAATGGCTGTGGGTACAAAGTTGGCTCTTGAAGATAGTGAAGCCTATGACAACCCAGCTCTTTATCGGAGTACTATTGGTGCCCTGCAGTACTTAACACTATCTAGGCCTGATATTTCTTATTCGGTTAATAAGTTGAGTCAATTTTTAAAGGCCCTTACTCAATTACATTGGCAGGCTTGCAAAAGGTTCCTAAGATACATTAAAGGCACTATCAACTTTGGTGTGCAATTTAGCAAAAGTAATAAACTTAATTTGGAATGTTACACTGATGCAAATTGGGCTAGTAATCTTTAGGATAGAAGATCAACTAGTGGTTGTTGTGTGTACTTTGGTTCCAATTTAATACAATGGCATTCCCGAAAACAAAAGGTTGTGGCTCTTTCTTCAACCGAGGCAGAATATAGGGCTCTTGCTCAAGGTTCTACTGAGTTGACCTGGTTTTGCAACTTGTTTACTGAAATTGGAGTGTCTTTACTCAAAGTTCCCATGCTATGGTATGATAATTAAAGTACAAGTTTCCTTGCTTCAAATACTGTCTTCCATAGTAGGACTAAGCATATTGAGCTTGATGCTCATTATGTAAGGGAACAAGTTACAACTCATAAACTGAAAGTTCAATATGTCCCCACTGAACTTCAAAGAGCTGACATTTTCAGTAATACACTTTTAGCATCCAAGTTTGAAAACTTAAGAGACAAACTTAGAGTTCAGGCACCTGCTAGTTATGCTTCTACTTCTAAGTCTAAGGCATAAATGTTTGTGTGATGGTTATCAATTGATAATGTTGCACTAATTTGTGAAATCCAAAGGGTGTGCTAGTTCAGTTTGCGTTACTGATGTGACTAATTTTCTGAAGTTTTGGTTGGCTAATGTTTGTGTAATTGCTTGACTAAAAGTTGTCTGATAGCAGTTTGAAAGGTTGAGGATTTTTTTTTTTTTCTGCTATTATGCAGAGCATCTACTGGATGTTTGAGAGAACTTTTGCAACTTATATGCAGAGTGTTTACTGCTTATATACAGGGTATTCTCTGATGATTACTTGTGAGCAGAGTAGTGGATAAACATTTGGAGGAATAATGTTACTTTCCCTGAGCTAAAATGTCTGTTGTTTTTCTTAAAGCTTCTTTGTTGAGCTAAATTGATTACTAAGCTAAAATCTCTGCTGCTATCTTGGGTAATCTAGCAGATGCACTCTAGAGGAACAACTAGATTTGAGGCAAAATATTTGCTGTTCTCCTTAAGCTTCTCTGCTGAATTTTTCTTGAAGTTTCTCTGCTGGCAGTTTGGTTGTTTGGTTTACGGGAGGATGTTAGGATATAAACCAATATTGACTAATGAATGGAAGAATAAATGAGGTTTGGTTTACGGGAAGATGTTAGGATATAAAACAAAATTCAGTTGACTTGTTGATCAGCTGACTAGGATAGTTATTAAATGTTGTACTCATTGTTAGCTCAGCTTATCTTGTATAAAAACAACTGTAACTACTTTACTTTTAATAAAAAAAATAAAAACACGATAGTTTTCTCTCTTCTTCTTCTCTGATTTTCTTTGTTCCTATTGCGTGCTTCTTCTTTACTAAGAAAATAAATAAAGAGAAAGAGCATTGGAAGAATGTACTATTAAGAATTATAGCGGTTGTGAAAAATCTTTCAAAAAATAATTTGGCATTTCGTGGTACAAATGAGAAGATTTATCAAGAAAATAATGGAAATTTTTTGAGTTTAATTGAAATGATTGCTGAGTTTGATCCAATAATGCAAGAACACCTTAGACGTATTCAAAATGGAGAAATTCATACTCATTATCTTGGTCATAATATACAAAATGAGTTGATAAATATTTTAGCATTAGAAATAAGAAATACCATTATTAAAAAAAAAAAAAAACAAATCAAAGAATCAAAATATTATTCAGTTATACTTGATTGTACCCCAGATACAAGTCATCAAGAACAAATGTCACTTATATTAAGATGTGTAGATATTTCAATAAGTCTAATAAAAATAGAAGAGTACTTTATAGATTTTATAAAAGCGGATGATACTTCTGGTTAAGGCATTTTTAATGTTCTCACAAGTACATTAAAAAATCTTGAACTTGATGTAAATAATGTAAGAGGACAAGGATATGATAATGGGTCTAATATGAAAGGTAAACATCAAGGTGTGCAAAAAAGATTATTAGATATAAATTCTACAGCATTTTATACACCATGTGGTTGTCACGGTCTTAATTTAGTTCTTTCTGACATGGCTAATTCATGTGCTAATGCTATTACATTTTTTGGAGTGACACAATGCATATACTCATTATTTTCTTCTTCTATAAAACGATGGAAAATTTTGCAAGATCATGTTTCTAATTTGACACTTAAGCCATTATCACAAACACATTGGGAAAGTCGTGTTGAAAGTGTTAAAACAATAAAATTTCAAGCTCCACAAATAAGAGATGCTTTATATCAATTAGTAGAAACTAGTGAAGATCCTAAAACAAAAAGTGAAGCTATTTCTTTAGTAACATATGAGATTAGGCATGAATATTTGGTATGAAATGTTATTTGTTGTTAATACAGTTAGTAAATATTTACAATATAAAAATATGGACATTGTTGTTGCAACAAATCAGTTGAAAGGTCTTGTTTCATTTTTTGAAAAATGTAGAGAAAATGGGTTTACATCTTCTATGATTCCTGCTAAAGAGATTGCAAAGCAAATGAATATAGAATCAAAATTTTATGAAAAACGTACAATAAAGAGAAAAAAACAATTTGATAAGAATGAAAACGAAGAGATGAAATTGTCTGCTAAAGAATCTTTTAGAATAAATTATTTCACATATTTAGTTGATCATGCAATTTTCTTACTTCAAAGTAGGTTTGAACAATTTGAAATATATAATAATAATTTTGGTTTCTTTTATAATATAGAAAAGTTAAAATTGCTTGATGATGATAGTTTGCAGAAACATTGTTTAAATCTTGAAAACTTTTTAAAACATGACATGCTCTCTGATATTGATGGTTTAGATTTATATTCATAATTAAAAGTTTTAAAAGAAATTATAAACGTGGAAATTAAAACACTACTTGAGATACTAGATTTTATTAAAAAAAAGAAAGAAAAAAAGTGAATTCTTTTTCAAATGCATGGACAGCTTATAGAATAATATTAACTATTCATGTTACTGTAGCTTCAACATAAAGAAGTTTTTCAAAATTAAAGTTAATAAAATCTCATTTGCACAAGAAAGATTAGACAATTTGACTATATTATCTAGGGGTGTTCGGTTCCGGGTACCCTGCACTTTTGGAAGGAACCGGAACCGGAACCGGAACCGACGGTTCCTTGAATTTTGGAACCAGAACCGGAACCGACGGTTCCGGTTCCTAGATACCCAGAACCAGAACCTGTAACAACGGTTCCGGTTCTGGTTCTGGGTACCCTGTAAAATTTATTTTCTGTCCCCCAAGTGTTTAAAATAACAAAAAAAACTCTTAAAAACTTACAAATACCCCCCACTTGGCACTTGTTATTAACAAAATTAAAATTATAAATTTCAAATTTCAAACTCCAAAATTAAAATAATACAATACTCCGTTGAAAATCACAAATTCAAAATTATAAACTCCAAAACTAAAACGATGAAATTACAAAACAGATTTCATCCTCCTCAGCTCACAAAATGTTCTCTTAAGGAAACTGCATTTCCTTTGCTGCCCCTGTCCAGTGAATTTCCCAGGCTGCCCTTTTTCTTCTTTTTGTATAATTTGGTTGTAGGAGGCTTATCACAATGACATTGTTCCTGCAAAAAATTTGCCAAGTTCAACTTCAAAAGAATTTAACATACATATAATGTTTAATAAACATAGTGACCAAAGGCAACTTCCTTATGCCATGGGCTGTTTCTCTTGTGTTCTATAAAAACAATCAAAATCTAGACCCAATTGATTAAGACATTCCAAAAAATTCCTAAAAGACAGCAACAAGCAAAGAACCCCAATACAGAATCATTGCCATCTCCCAATTGTGAGATGAATAAAGAAAAAAGTGCACATCTTTAATTCCCAGGAAATGGAAGCCCTGAGAGAAGCCCAATACTTGGCCAAGCTCCATAAATACTAGACTTCTCCCCATTATATGTTTAAAACTCTACTGACTCCACTTTCAATTTTATACTTTTCTATTTCAGTATACTGGACGGGAGAATTTAAAAGACATGTATACTCTCTTGAATATTGGCTTACACCACTTGGCCTTTCTTTTAAAGGAATCAATCATCAAAGAAAATTAAATGCATACAGATCCAGCCCATAGCTCAATATGAAATACTAGAAATTACGCATAATATTGTGGAATGAGAAATGGGAAAAGAATAAAAGAATGCAAATAGAATATACATCAGCAATGCAGAGAATAGAGGGGATAGAAAGAAAGAATATACCAGGTAATTCTGCCACTGATTTACTGCAAGCAAACTTTTTTTGCAGCTCTGATGCTAATGCTTCAGCATCCAGCAAGAACGATTCCAGACCTGAAACTTTTGTCACCTTCTTGTTTCCTTGTCGCGTTCCGTTAATATCTGAATTGTTTTCAGCGCACCTTTACGAACAACAGACTCGCTTCCTCGGGTCACAACATGGTGGGGCTGCATCCGGCTTACAAATGTTGATCCTAATTCTTTCTTATGTATCTCTGTTGGGTATGTTGTTCCTTTCTTAATGGCTCCCTTGAACAATGCATCACATAAAGTTGGATCCAAAACCACAATGGATTTATTAGTAGGCTTAACCAAATTTTCTTTCTCGATGTACTTGAAAACAACCTCACTGGCTTCAGAGGCACTGTAAAGTTTTCCTATATCAGCACCAACAGAGGTGAAAACAGAGTTGACATGCACACTTGGTTTATAAATTTCTGCCACTTCTAGCAATTTTTGAGATCGACTATCAGTAGCGGCACCATCAACTGCCTGATTGGTTTTCTCTACTTGCCGTTTCTCTGGCTTGAAGGATACGTAGTCCGGATGACTGCGGTTAACAGAAAACAATACCACTTCCTTCTTATATTTATCTTCTTTCACAGAAATCTGGTATTACCACGAACAAAGTAAGAATAACAAGGTATGGACAAAAACTTATTTTGCATTTCATAGATCATGAATTAATAAAAGAAACATTCATCCCTCATCCCATTGCAAGTTTGCAACTGTGAAAATATTCACATTACTGGAACAATATCGTTACCAAACTTTTCTTTATAATATAGCATTATCATACTTGTAATGTGGGTCGTCACATTTTGTCGTTGAACGTAAATTTGTCACGTCATAACATTCATGCTACGTAACTTTACCCAAGTAACATTAAATGTAAACTAATGAGATTATATCTTGTTACAAGTTTAACATTCAATGTTACCAAAATCACATTTAATGTTACAATGAGATCTTACAAATTTTAAACCAAAAAAAAAAAAAGGAATTATTGCTTCCTATATCATGTTTCTACTCTCCATGTCATTTTCATCAAAAATAATTTGCTCTATTATCATTAAGGGAAAAAAAAAAAGAAAGAGTAAACCTCACTCAGAGATTTGCCAGCATATAAAAGTAGCTCAATGGGGATCCTAAAGTGGAATATGCTGAGATAATAAACAACTAAACTTGGCTCCTCATGCCTTAAATCTCACACAAAGCAGTCTCGGGCCACAGCAATCTAAAAAGCACTAACCCACACAACAACTATAAAGTAGATAGGTCTTAAGGGTCAAAGTGATGCCTCTAAAGCTCATATAGTTTCTTTGAACTGGATTTACTATATTCTTTTGTTTATTAAAGTTGTATAACTATTTAGATTAGTTATATCTAGCTTTGTTACATGTAATTCTTTTTCATATAACTTGATTAATTTGATGGTTCTAGAAACCATAATTTATTATTTTGATCATTCCAGTTGCACAATATAAATAAAAATGTCAAGGATGAAATTGAAATATAAAGAGAATATAGGGGCTAAATGATAGTCAATTTGGGAGAATCTATCTCCCAAATGCGAAATGCATGAACTGTTTATAGTAAATGTACCGCCCGTTTTCTCAAGTAAAATATCACCACTTGCCTTGCCATACGTTAACATTATACACATAATGCTTTGAGTTAGACTCTTAAGTGGACATATGCAACTAGGTGTATTATAAAGTTATATTGCCTTAAGTAATAAGTTCTTCAACTTGTATTGCCTATTTTAAGTAATATGTTGTCTAAAGCCAACTCAAAGTGAAACATGCACCATCCTAGTTGGGGCCATTAAATAAAAAATTTAGTGTTTATTATCTTTACTTAAAAGTGAGATTCTTGCTTCCAAGATATCAAAATTCTATGCAAATGTAGTTCACCATAATCACATGGTATGATACCACATGAAAATGATTATGAATATATTAAAAATAGGAGGAAGAAAGAATATAAAGACAATTGAAAAGCAAGTGAAGAAAAAATTGTTATTTGTGATTCACAAATCAATCAAATTGTATGAAAAAATTACATATGCGTAGTCTGAGACAAACTAGAAAACCAAGTAATCCAAATAATACAACTTAAATAGTATACAAAGAAGTATATAAATAATACAACTATAACAAACTAGTACACCCAATATGTAAAATTTCTTTAAAATAAAAATTAGACTAATCAAATAATATTAAAAAAAAAAAAAAAAAATCTTTATGATAATATCCCCATTATAAAAGACACACAATTCCTCAACTCTAAGCATGTATTGAAGTACTTGACATTCTTTAAATGTCCTCCAATAAGTCCTTAGTGAATTTTTTTTTTCAATCTAAAANGGAAAAAAAAAAAGAAAGAGTAAACCTCACTCAGAGATTTGCCAGCATATAAAAGTAGCTCAATGGGGATCCTAAAGTGGAATATGCTGAGATAATAAACAACTAAACTTGGCTCCTCATGCCTTAAATCTCACACAAAGCAGTCTCGGGCCACAGCAATCTAAAAAGCACTAACCCACACAACAACTATAAAGTAGATAGGTCTTAAGGGTCAAAGTGATGCCTCTAAAGCTCATATAGTTTCTTTGAACTGGATTTACTATATTCTTTTGTTTATTAAAGTTGTATAACTATTTAGATTAGTTATATCTAGCTTTGTTACATGTAATTCTTTTTCATATAACTTGATTAATTTGATGGTTCTAGAAACCATAATTTATTATTTTGATCATTCCAGTTGCACAATATAAATAAAAATGTCAAGGATGAAATTGAAATATAAAGAGAATATAGGGGCTAAATGATAGTCAATTTGGGAGAATCTATCTCCCAAATGCGAAATGCATGAACTGTTTATAGTAAATGTACCGCCCGTTTTCTCAAGTAAAATATCACCACTTGCCTTGCCATACGTTAACATTATACACATAATGCTTTGAGTTAGACTCTTAAGTGGACATATGCAACTAGGTGTATTATAAAGTTATATTGCCTTAAGTAATAAGTTCTTCAACTTGTATTGCCTATTTTAAGTAATATGTTGTCTAAAGCCAACTCAAAGTGAAACATGCACCATCCTAGTTGGGGCCATTAAATAAAAAATTTAGTGTTTATTATCTTTACTTAAAAGTGAGATTCTTGCTTCCAAGATATCAAAATTCTATGCAAATGTAGTTCACCATAATCACATGGTATGATACCACATGAAAATGATTATGAATATATTAAAAATAGGAGGAAGAAAGAATATAAAGACAATTGAAAAGCAAGTGAAGAAAAAATTGTTATTTGTGATTCACAAATCAATCAAATTGTATGAAAAAATTACATATGCGTAGTCTGAGACAAACTAGAAAACCAAGTAATCCAAATAATACAACTTAAATAGTATACAAAGAAGTATATAAATAATACAACTATAACAAACTAGTACACCCAATATGTAAAATTTCTTTAAAATAAAAATTAGACTAATCAAATAATATTAAAAAAAAAAAAAAAAAATCTTTATGATAATATCCCCATTATAAAAGACACACAATTCCTCAACTCTAAGCATGTATTGAAGTACTTGACATTCTTTAAATGTCCTCCAATAAGTCCTTAGTGAATTTTTTTTTTCAATCTAAAATGATGACATGCCTAAAGCAATAATTTCTTCAATTCCCAATAATATTTATTGCAAAATTATTGAACACAAACAAGTAATTTTCGACTTAGAATATCCAAAATTGCTTCAATAACATTATTAAGAGAAATGAAAAAATTTTAAAAAACAAAATTAGGAAACACACCAGTCCTGAAGAAGCTTTAGCTTGCAACCATTTAGCCAGTTTCTTATGCGATGATTTCTTGACATCCAGCATGATACCTGAAGGCCTACAGGGTAATACATGGTTTGACCTGTGTCCGTCCAAAACAACAACGATGTTCGTTATAAATGTCCATCAACATTGAAAAAGATGCACCAAACAATTATCAGTCCAATACAATGTTTAAAGAAGCAAGGGAAACTACACTCTTTGACATCGTGAGCTTGAACAGTTATAAAAAAAGCTGTGTTCATTTGCACCTTTAATGAATGCCTATCTTTAATATTTTGTGGGTCCTCAAAAACTTAGTGAACTTCACTTTTATGAATTTCAGCTAAAACTGCAATGTAAAATTTTAATGCCAAAATGGCTTCAACCTTGACTAAAGTAGAAATAACTATCAACCCAAAACCAACACTTTGCTCACTGCTTATATCAGCATATCCATGCTAAAAGAAATTGGCTTAAATGATCAAATATTCCCTTGTTCCAAACATCCCCAAAAAGATTGATTAACTCACTGTAATCATTTATGAAAACAAACTACTGGACAACTAAATTTGCCATGAACATATGCACATGACTCTAAAACCAACATATAAGACTGATAACAAAGAAAACAAAGATTATCCCAACTAAAACATCAAAGGTATGATCTCTTCAATCCCCCCCAATGCACAAAGAGAACATATGGATAATGTGACATCAATAAAAATATCCTACCACAATGTGCTTCCGGGTATTGGCAGGTCTTTATCCTTCACTGTAGTATGCAAAGCTTGTAGAAGGCATTTGTCCAAATGAGCATCCACATCCTCAGTGGATAGAACATGCTGCTCCACACTTGATTCATCAGCATCCAAATTTTCTGTTAATTTCAAATCATTTACACCTGCAGTTACCAGCTCGGCTGCATTACCCTGATGATCATTTTGTGTAATTGAACCAGGATTAGGTTCAGAAATGACATCTTTTACATCAGCTGTTCCCCCTTCTTCAGTTGCTATGTCACTCTGTTGATCATTTGAACTCTCGGCAATGCCTTCCCATGAATCAGAAACTTGACATGTTGACAAAAAAGCAGGATCTGCAAGGACCACATCTTCAAAAAAACCTGCATTTGGCACATAATGGCCCTCAACTGATTCCCTGCAGAACATTTCAAAACAATGTCAGTTAGGAACTTATAAATCAATCTCCCATATGGTATCTATCTATACTTGCCAAAGTAAGTCACGATAATAGTGAGTTATCCTTAGAGCCTTTCCACGCAAACCAGCTTTTACTGCTTCAGTGCTGCTCATAGTGGTAGAACCAACCTGTGTTAAGATCAATTAACTTTTAAAGTCCGTGAAAAGGATATTAATCTACTTAGCCCATCTTTTGTGTGTGTGAGAATGTGTGCATGTGTGTCTGTATGTGTATCTGTGCGTGTTATGAATTGAGCAGAATTACAAATAAGCTTACTGCAATAGGAGCTGGATTGCCAGGAACTTTTATAGCCCATGGTTCCCCAGATAAAAACGATGGTAGACCTTCTGAGGGTATGCTTATACCAGGGAACATCAAATCTGCCCCGCCAATGACAAATCGTGAGACCTCACCCCCCTTCAGCATAAAAGACGGCAGCAGATCAGGGACTTTCCACAGAGCAAAAACTGCTTGAAGAAATAGTAAACTATTAAAACCAGATAAAAAATGGAATAGATAGTGAGCACATTAAAAGAATTTCCCACTACCTCAAGGTTTATCAAAGGGTTATATAATACAAATTGTTTTAGTAAATCTGCTATCTAATAAAAGAAAGGCTATAACCTATACAATTTTTCATCTGTAGACCTTTATGACAAATCTCACTTTTAGCTTGCTCGTATTTACGAATCAAGTTACTTAGAAGTGAAAGTCCCTCACAACTTGTTTCATATATTGATTTCTTACGTTGACCTCTAATTGAGATGAAGAAAGTGAAATAGACCAAAATAAAACACGAGTTAGACTCCAAGCAAGACACACAAAAGGCTAAATGATATTACTCTTAAAGAAGACATTAAACAAGAGACCAGAATGTCATGCATAAGGTACAAGCAAGAAGATTCATAATGTACAAGCAAGAAGAATGAAGACTGGCCATGAATAATTCATCCCATTTTTCTGTGATTTCTTATTTTTGTGCATCATGAGACACATCGAGACAGCAAATTCTGACATGGAGATTCTAAATGAGTCAGTAGTGATGCATGAAGACAATTGGTAATGGCCTATGAAATTCTTTAATGAAGAATATGCTTCCTCATATCCTAAGTTTATCAAAAAAATATAGGTCTAAATCCACATAATCATACTTTATCCAAAGCTATTAAAAGAAAACAAAAGAGTTCTAAAACTCACGAGGGTCATCACAACACCTCATCATAATCATGCAAACATGGAATAAATCAAATATTAATTTGAGAAAAGTTATACTTGAAATCTTTCTCTGTAATAGATTAGAATCCAGGTATCAATCATAAAGGCATGTAAGAAGATATTACAAGTACCAATTAATTATGTTGATTGTACTTTTCAATTACCATGCAATAAATAAATTATGATAGCAACAGTCTATTAAAAGGTTGTTTAATGTGTTATAATAAGATAAATGCAAACCACATTCAATCGAATTTGGGGAAATTGCATGCTTTTCTGTGAGCAAATTCCATTTCTCCTAAACAAGAAAGCTCCATAGTCTCATATCAACCATTCAACAAATTTCAGTTTTCTAATATATGATCAAATTTGTACAATAAATTCATGTTTTAATCAAGGGATAATTAGACAAACCTCCTAGAGGTCTTATCAAAATATAGGGTAAATGTAAGTTTCATTTTCTTTTTCTTGCAATCAAATTAAAAAATCAAACTTACATTTCTGAGTGGATTTTGAGTAAACCTATGGGATGGTTGTGAAATTAACCCTAGACATAAAGTTCCCTATGCAACCATTGCAATTGCAAAGAATTTCCAAATTAAGAGAAGTAAAGAATTTACATAACAAACCGCTAAAAGAATTGGAAGGAACATCCAGGCATGAAATAATTCAAATACCTGTGGGAAATATATCTGTGCCTCGTCCATCAATGTCAAAAAACATAGGTAAACCACCTTCAACACTATATAAAAGTACCCGATTTTGAAACTTTGAAAGTGTGATCTCTACCTATATAAAATTTTCAAGTATAAATTCAAACAATTAGTAGAAAACACAATAACAATAGTTCCTAGCCTCCACTCATTTCTCAAAAAGAAAAAGGTAAACTGAATAAAACTTCAACTGCCTCATCCAGTTTCATGAAGGACTTTAACGTAAATTAATTGTCGATAAACAACGGCTTGATCCTTAGATGTCAAAGAAAAACAAATGGTGATCCAGATCTTAAAAAAGGTAGGCTGGCCGCAGCTCATAAAATCATAGATACTTACAAAAACATACACTAGGTACTACTTATACATCATCTGAGAACATGTTTGCTTTTTAATCAATACCCATATACCCTTTGAGTAAATCAATACCCAGACAAAATTCTAAAAATAAAAACCACTTATTTCGCTCGTTATTATTTCCTAATACCTTTTTCTTTCTCTTAATCTTTGTTTCATTTCAATGAAGTTCAAAATTTTACTTTAGATTATCATTATCAACTTCCTTTATAATTTCTTTCTTTTATACAACATGCAACCAATATACCATTCACTCATAAATTTCCACACATTTCACAATCAATTCTTTAATAATAATTAAACATTTACAGCTAAACTTATTATCACTACCAACATTAAAGTAACAAACAAATAAACTAAAATTTCCCCTCTCATATTGCATACAGATATTATAATTTGTTCTATAACACACTCCGGACTTTCATCGAACACATAGACGGCATTCTCATTCACCAAATTCTAAACCGACAAAACTCAAAATTACCACATTTTAACTATAATTCTTCTTTAAAAGTACAGATATCATTATCTTTTTTTTTTTCTTTGATTAATAAATTTTCCCTGTACCGCCGATTTTTTTTTTTTTTTTTTCAAACTAATTAATTAAAAAGAAAAAAAATGATAAAGAGGCGTACCTTGGGAGGGAGTAAAGCGTCGAAATCGAGATCGGAAGCGCGAGGGAACCTCTCTCTGAGAGTTCTCTTCAGCTTCTTCCGGTCAGCTCCCGAGAGTCTCTGGTGCGATTTCGCCTCAACGGACTTCTTGAACATTTTGATTCTTGTTAATGCTTTGATTAATGTGAAGAATTGTTGCTGGGGATTGAAAAAGAATAGATAGGTTATATTAATGGAAAGTTTCTTAAGAGGAAATAGTAAGGCGGTGGCGCGGTGGCAGTGATGAAGTAGGAGAATTTTTGCCCTCTTTACAATTACTATCAGGGTGAATGACAAATTCCCCCTTAGGTATTATTAAATAACAATAATCTCCCTGTAGTTATACTAGTAATAATTTTCCTACAGTTAAATTTTTGGGATTAAAATAATCAGCAGAACGTAATTTTATAAATACTATATTTGTAAATAATTATATAACAAAGCATCTATTAAAGGTTCATATTTTTTTTAATGATTTTGAAAGTGATAATTTTAAGAAGTTTATCGTAATTAATTTGTTTTGACAAGTTGTTTATAATATGCTCATATATAAATGCATTATTTTAAAACCTGAACCGGAAGGTAACTAGTTTTGCTGTCCGGTTCATAGGTCAACCGATCCAATCCGTTGGACTGATGACGTCGGCTACAATTTTATTTTTTAAAAATTACTATTATCCCTCAAATTTTAATATATTACAAAAATTCTCCAAAAAAATTAATTAGTCCCTAAAATTTTTATTTTTTCAAACATACCCCAAAAAATTACCAATTAATCTCTAAACTTGTGACATTTCTCTAAAACATCCCTATAAAATGACAATGAACCCTTATAATTTTGAAATATTACAAAAACCCCTAAGACCTGAACCAGACCGGAGAAACTGCCAGGTCCTAGTCTGACCGGTCCGATTTTTAAAACAAAGTATAAATGATCTTAAACTTGATACCTTATAGATATTTATTAAGAGGGCATCCAAATTGATGAACAAATTAAATTTACGGTCAATTAATAATTTTTGTAAACCCTAAGTATGGGATTTGATCAATTTTCGGAATTTTTTTTTTCAAAACCTAACTAGGAAAGAGCGTTATATTTAACTCTTAAGTAGAGTAAGAAGGTAATTTGTAAATTATAATTATTTCATTAATTATTTATAAATTTAAAATATTTTAATTATAAAATCATATTTAACTAAAATAATTGAAAAGAAAAGAAAAGAAAATTATTTTATTATTTAATTTAAAAAAATAATTTATGAATGATTGTAAAATATTTTATTTATGTTTTAATTTTTTTAAGAGAGAACGACCTTGTCCCACCCAAGGTTTGACGAAATAACACTTTCTCACCCATCAAGTTTTAAAATGACACTTTTCCACCTAGATTATGTTATGTTTTTCATTAATATTTTACCGAAAATGCTATAATATCCTTAAATATTTGACTTTATAAGATTTTTATTATTTTTAATTTGCCAAAAAGTTAAATATTAAAAAGTCAAAAAAGAAAAAATAATTAACCCTACCTAAAAAGTTAGAAATAATGTTACGAAATTGTGTAAAGTTAAATGACATTAATATTTATTTATTTATTTATAATATCATCAATATTTCATCACTATTATTCAATAATCTACTAAATTTATAATGTTTTTCATAATATAATATTTTTCATTTTTACTAATTAACATAGAAAATCAATATTCATAATTAATTAAATAAACAAAGGAAAAAATGTATCTTTACACTTGAATTAATAAAAAATCGAATAAATACTTTAACTTAAATAAATTTTAATTTGTAATAAACTAATTAAGAAATAAACTATTTAAGGGTATTTTTATCTTTTCATCAATATAACAGAATATACTAACAAAACCTATGATGGTGGGAAAGTGTCATTTTGAAACTTAAGGGTAGGAAAATGTCGTTCCCCCTTTTTTAATTATCTTACTTTTTAATTTTAAAAATATTTTAAATATAATAATTGAAAATATTAAAATAATATATTTTAGTTTTAATTTTTTTTTTTAAATTTGTATAATAGTATGTTTACCTTTATATATAACTAGACATAGGCTCGTGCATTGCGTGACTATGTTTATTCAATGTTTTTAAAATAGATATAAATAAATATTCTAACAAATAACCTAATTAGATTAAGACATAATGTATAATTGTTAAATTATACAAATTTTAAAGTATATATAAATTATATATATATACAAAATTATGTTAAGATAAAATTAATAATTGTACTTGTATAATTATTAATATCAATTATAGGTAGATGTCATTAAATCATTCATCAACTGAGAAAGATCATTTGAATATTATATGGTCTAATTTATTTTAGGATCATCATCTATTTTTATAGACATGTCTTTGATATTGGATGTCAGTATTTTGTAGTGAACGTGTATGATATTAATATACCTGAATATATCAAGATCAACTATTTAAACGTAAAATTTATACTGACTTCTGCAATTTCTGTAACTTATATTCTTTTCCAAGTTGCATTGCGGGGATATGTTATATATTTTTTTATATATTATTAGTTTTTTGTGTGTTTTAGATATATATTTTTTATATTGGAGTTCATTTTATATTGAATTGATAATTAAAAAAATCAATAAATAAAATATCCATAAATTGAACTCAAAGTCTATATCATCATGGTTCTTCTCAAATTTTTCACCATTTGATGTCAGCATCAAAGTTAAAAATTTGTCAGAAAAGTAAAAAATTTGCAGGATAATTCATTGGGTATGATGAAGTCTATAAATCAATAAGAGAAAGAGAAACATTGTTGAAAAATGTGAACTTTTAAGCAAGAGACTTGCAGAGTCAAAAGAAAAAACTGATTTTGATTATTGAGAAAAGAAATGAATTATTTTATTATTATATTTTGAAATAAAAAAAAATTAAGAATGTTGAGAAGAGAACTCACATAGAAAGTAACAACAACTCCTACAGTATAATCTGAAGGCAACTTAATTGAAGCATTTAAGAAGTCATGAAGATAAGGTCCTCTGACACAAATCCATTTACTAATTAGAATTGACCACCACCTATAGAAAAAAAGCATTTAAGATAGCATCCTAAAAAAAGACAATAATCGTAAAACCACAAATCAAACACAAAACCAATCCATAAATTAACAAAAAAAGATCGAACAAATACAATTAAAACTATATATTAATATTGTTTTTCTTTGGCATCACTGAAATTGAATTGTTTTATGTGTGTGATGATAATAAATAGTTCAACAACAAGTATATAGTTATTCAAATTCATTGTATAAATATCAAATTATATCTTTCTAGTTTCCAAAGATTCAAACTGCTCATCAATTGGATTTTTATTGGCAAGTTATAGCTATTTTACTACTTACTATTCAGTGGAAATCAAGAAATAAGGAAAAACCAAAAATATAATGATAAAAGAATAGTTTAAAAATAGGGTTACAGTTATCCAAATTAAGCATATAATATATCAAATTAAAGCCCTGTCTATTAGTTTCTAAAGATCTAAACTACTCATCAATTGGATTTTATTGAGTAAGTTATGGTCAATTACTACTGACTGTTAAGTGAAAACCAAAATCTGTATAATGATAAAATGAATGGTTTGGTAGTGGTGCTAGTTATCCTTAAGCGTATAATGCACAACTTAAATCCCTATCTGTCTAATTTCTAAAGATTCAAACCTCTAATCAATTGGATTTTTATTGAGCAAGTTATGGTCAATTACTACTGACTAAATGGAAACCGAAATGTATGTGATAAAAAATGAATGATTGATAGTGGGGCTATAGTTATCCAAATTAAGCGTATAATATATCAATTAAAGCTCTTTGTCTAGTTTCTAATGATTCAAATCTCTCATCAATTAGGTTTATTAAGCAAGTTATAGTCAATTTACTACTGATTGTTCAGTAAAAACCTAAATGTGTGTGATGATAAATGAATGGTTTACTAAAGCTGTTCAACATCAAACATCAGTTGATATTTGTAAATAAATGAAATTAGTTATATTCAACAACAACCTTTTTTCATGATATATTAGTAATATAAAAGATAGAATAATTATAATTAAAACTACATATCAATATTTGTTTTCTTTAAGGATAATAATAATGGTTCGGCATATTACAAATGGTTTACTAAAGCTCATGGTTTAGCATATTACAAATGGTTTACTAAAGCTACATAGTTCAGCAACAAACATCAAATAATATTTATAATAAATAAAATTTGTTATCTTCAGCAACACACTGTTTTCGATATATGTATATAACATAAAAAAAATATCAAAAAAATAGACAAATACAATTAAACTACATATCAATATTGTTTTCCTTTGTCATCACTTAAATTGAATTGGTTTTATGTGTACGATAATAAAATGAAATAGTTCGACTGCAGGTCTATAGTTATTCAAATTATCGTAATATATCAAATTAATTTTCTATCTTTCTAGTTTTCAAAGATTCAAATCACTCATCAATTGGATTTTTATTGAGTAAGTTATGACTAATTTACTACTGATTGTTCAGTGAAATCGAGAACAGGAGAAACCAAAATGTGTGTGATAATAAAAGGAATGGTTCAGAGTGGGGCTACATTTATCAAATCAACCGTATAATATATCCAATTAAAGCCCTAACTTTCTAGTTTCTAAAAATTCAATCCTCTCATCAATTGGAGTTTTATTGAGTAAGTTATGGTCAATTTACTCTACTATTTAGTGAAAACTAAAATATGTGATGAAAAAGGAATGGTTAGGCAATGGGCCTACAGTTATCCAAATTAAGCGTATAATATATCAAATTAAAGTTGTTTGTTAGTTTTTAAAGATTCAAATCTCTCATAAATTGGAGTTTTATTAAGTAAGTTATGGTCAATTTCTACTGACTATTCAGTGGAAACCGAAATGTGTGCGATAAAAAATGAATGGTTTGCCAGTGAGGCTACAGTTATCCAAATTAAGCATATATATATCAATTAAAGCCCTGTCTATCTAGTTTTCAAATATTAAAACCGCTCATCAATTGGATTTTATTGAGCAAGTTATTACTAATTTATTATTGACTGTTCAGTGAAATCGGGAATAGGGGAAACCAAAATGTGTGTGATGATAAAATAAATGGTTAGAAGTAGGGCTACATGTATCAAAATTAAACGTATAATATATCAAATTAAGCCCTGTCTGTCTAGTTTCTAAAAATTTAATCCTCTCATCAATTGGATTTTTAATTGAGCAAGTTGTGGTCAATTTATTACTGATTTTTTAGTGGAAACAAAAGTGTGTGATGAAAATGAAGGTTGCTTAACCCAATTCAAAGGATTCTATAGAACTGATAGAAAATTTCAAATAACACTTATTAATTGGAAAACGGAATAACCAAAATTAATTAATTTAACATATGTACTTGCCATCAGCAGAATATATCAATTAATCTATAAAACAAAAAAAATACATGAATGTTTTTACAGAAAACATATTCAAAGCATAAAATGTTTCTACTAATATGATATGACACATACTCACAGTTCGACTGACAATATGATCATCCTCATTTGATCTTAGTTAAGCACATGAACATTTCCTTGAAAACAAACATAACAAATTTAATCGATCTTCATGTTAAGATTGTTAAGAATAATTATTTATTCATATAACAACTGTACCTAAAACAAATCAAAAAAGTTAATTAATCTTTATATTAAATTGTAAGGAATCCACTTACCGTTTGGAGGACGAACACAATTAATTGTTCAAATAGATTGACCAAACAAAAACAATCATTCAATCAAATAATAACTATTAAAATAGTTAGGAGATGTACTTACGATTTTGTCTTAAAATAGTTAGAAGATATTTACAGTTCAGAAGAACGAATCAAAATAACAACTCATTGACAATGTCAATCAGACACTCTGCCTTTATTCCGTCAATTCATGAATCTTTGACCTGTAACAATAACAAAAACATAAATAAATAAATAAAAATCATCAATAACAAAATCACGAAGAATAGATGTATTATTGACACAAACTAACATGACCTATAACAATTAATAAAGACAGACATATGTTGACACACACTAACATATTACGATAATATACAACTGAATATACGCCCTTTTATAACCCCTTATTTAGACCTTTCGAATGTCAATACAATAAATACGAATTGAATACGAAGAAATGTTTGCAATGTCAATACAATGCACCTATATAATTATTAATAGCAACCTAGACGATTACCATAAACCAATTATTAATAGCAATCAAATGCATTTGTATACTTGTTAATGACATCCAACGTGTCAAAATAGATACAACTTTGAAATGCCAATGCAATGCATCTATATATTATTATTATATTATATTATTATTATTATTATTATTATTATTATTAATACTATCAATAATTTTTATTAATTAACCTAATCAAGAAATGTTGGGTTGGTATGAACATTTGGAATATCAATGCAGTACATTCATATCTCATTAAACCATACCTTCAACTTTGGAATACCAATGCAACAATTATTGTCTACATCATCACCAATAAAATTCAACCATATGACAATCACAAATCAAGATGTCATTATTGTTAGACTTTTGGAATGCCAATGCAATGCACTATATAATTAGTATTATTATTAATTATTAATACAATTTTTATTAATTATTAATTATTAATACAAATCTAACATGTCAAAATAGAGCAATAAATACAAAGTCAATATGTCAAAACATTTGATGGGCTCATTAAACTACAAATCCAAATTGTCAATCTAATGCGTTGAAGTGGAACAATTCTAGAGTTTCTAAAATATTTCACGTGTCGATCAACTGAGATTATTATATAATATATATAGTTCCATTTCCACTACTTTTCTTCTAATTTTGTCAATAGTGTTAACCGAAAGGTCTCTTGCTCAAAACTTTTATACTTAAAGCTAAAGGGTTGTTTATCTTTTCACTAAACACTTATATATTTAGTTGCACTTGTCACTAAAAGTTTTAAGAAATTTAACGTATTATTTTTTTAATTAATGATATCATATAAATTTTTTCTATAATATTATTAATACAAGTTAAATAATATCACTAAATTATAGTATAAGTTTATAATTATAAAATAAGCATAATATCTCTTAATAGTAGATTTTCTAGTTATTATATAAAACATTATAAGCTGGGAGTTTGCCAATGATCACTGAAATTCGGTTGACAACGCCCAACAATTTACCAATGTGTAACAGTAACAAAATTGGTAGTAAAATGATTGTCTTTGAAGTTTGAACAATCTATATATCTACATAATTTTTAGTTGAAGAAAGTAGTGTTTACCCAAGATCCTATTGAGAAAGTGCAACTGTCAAATCTTGGAGAAATGTGGCATCTATGTTAGATATAAACAAAATGTTAAAAATGATCATTTGATACCAATATTGTTACCTAACCTCGTAAAATAAAAATTCAGCCATTGGAATCGTATGGCCAAATGGGTTATTAAATCAAATAAATTATAAGTGTCGGATTAGCATTTTTATTTAAGTTTAAATTAGAGTGATGCTATAAGCACCTCATTATTCTCTAGCTATCCCTGTTTAAATCTACTTAATTCCAAAACTAACTTCATTATGAATATATATATATTATATATAGGACCCAAAATCCGTATGACTTTTGTCTCATAAAATGTAGAAATGGGATTAAATGTTTGTGCTGTGGAAAAAAAGATTTTGATAGATAGTATTTCATTTTAAAATGAAAAAAAAAAAAAAGATTATAAAAATGTTGTAAGAAATTGGGTGAAGGCTATGATTTAAATGCTTTGAAGAAAAATTCAATTGACTTGAAGAACCATAAGAAAAATTCTCAAATTTCAATTTTTAAACATCTGCTTGGGAGAAATATAATCTTCATGTATAATATTTTAGGTTAAAAAAAAAAAAAAAAAAAGTAATAGGAGTTGAAAAGACACTTAGCAGGATCTATTTAGCATCACTCTAAATTTATTATGATTACCTGTACTTTAGTATTAAGTTTGCGTGTTTATAAATTTTTTTTTTCCGATTTTAAATTTAAGTAATGAATTTAAATTAGATTAAATTTAAATAATCTAAATCAAATTAGATTAAGATATAAGTGGCAAAATCAAACACACCCTTAAGCTATTCAAAGCTCATCCAAGTTGAGAATTGTCAATATTATATTTAAAGGTAAATTTAATTAATCTCGCTTAAGTTTGCTTAGATAATAATAATAGTAAAAAGAAAACATGGAGATATTTCTACCATTGAAAAACCTCTTTTTAATTTAAAGTTGGTGATCTACAATGTATCTCTTAAAAAAATAAGGTATTACTTGTTTCTTAAGTAAAATGTGAAGGGAGATTAATAAAATTACCAATTAATTATCTAAAAACTTTTGTGGTATGATTGGTTTGCGTAATGTGAACGAATGACATTTTTTTAAGCTTTGCTAGTGATTTATCAGAATATCTCATTGTATACCGCTATTTGTTTTATTAGAAAGAATTAATCTAGAATAAAAAATAGGCTTTAGAGATTAAATAATAAAACTACAATAAACAAAAAAATTTGGAATTATAAGCAATTATAAACATTTTCACAACCAAAATTAAAGATTTAAAAAAAATCCCTACCTTTAAAGAAAAACTAAAAAAAAAAGAAAAGAACTTACATCAAAATTTATTTTCTAATTTATTGTCCTTTATTTAGTTTTTAAAATAATTTATTTCACTTATGATTTCAAGGGTTGCATCCCATATTTATTGTAGAAAATTGTTTACTGGTAAGCACTATAAAGATTTTGTAAAACATTAGGCTTCGTTTGTTTCACTTTTGGGAATACTATTATTAGTATCCAAAAAAGTAAACAGTAAAATGTCATATTCTTAAAAATTATTCTATATTTTTCAATTTCTTTAAACCTCTTAAATTTGTAATTTAACTAAACACCAAATATTTTTTTAGAATTAAAAAACACTCCAGCCACCCTCCGCGGTGGTGGCCGGCTGTCCGTATTTAATGGGTGGGTTAGGGGTATTTTTGTAACTTTTAATATATTTATTATAGGGGTATTTGGTAAATAAACAAACATATGAGATATTTTTGTTAATTTTCAAATCTTATATCGTAATACCGCCCAATTAAACTTTTTTCAAAAGATTATTCTAAAAACTATCAGAATAATAAACCAAACGGATAATTAGTTTTTATCATATTGAACTTTTTTTACTGTTTGCATTGTTTTTATATTTAATTTCTTTTACTGTATCGTATTTTATATTTTCTCTAATAAATTAATTGTCGTCTTAGCTGCCATGGTTCCTTCCCTTTGTAAAACTTAAGATTAATTTATGACTGCTCATTACACTATTTCTATCTATTCTTTGAAATATCCCATTCATTTCTTGAGATTCTCTAAATTATAAATTCATCGTATGATTATTTCTAAATTTCTTGATCAATTAATTTAATTCATAACTGCAAAGTAACAAAGTCCAATGTTATAAGGCAATCAAACTCGACGAGTTTATTTAAGAGATCTTTTGAATTTATTAAAATAGATTTTTATATATTTAATATTTCAGTAATGTTACAAATATAAATTATCTATATAAACCATTTCTTACAAATTGATGTGACAATTTTGTATTGTTTGTCATGTAATCTCTTTTAGTTATTTAATTTAATTTTTAATTTAAAGTTATTCAATCATCTTAAAATACCTTAATTTGTATGAGATAGTTTGTAAATAAAAAATTATATATAAGCTAGAAAATTGTGAGCTTGAAAAAGCATGACAAACAAGTACTCAGAGCAAACATGTTTGCTTACATATAGACTGTAAACACAAACTCAACATTCAATTCCATTTACTTATGGCTAAGTGAAAAGAAAAGCAAAATAAAATAAAAGAAGCGATGTATTCTTAATTTTCTTTATTAGTGTTGCTGCACTAGCCACATAATAGACCAAAGGAATACAAGATTTTTTTACTTAATTTATTTTAGATATCTCTAAGATTATTAATCTCTTTCGTAAGATGAGGGAACATAATGATCCTTACTCCCTTTAGATACATAAAGACTAACAAAGCTTAAAGAACAATGAACGAGATATATGATATGGAAAAGCAATATTAAAAAAAAATTAAGTAAAATGGTAGATTGAAAAGTTACCACAGAAGTAAATACTAAATTAGCAATAGAAGATTCTTGCCACCAATGAAGAGTTGAAAACTGCAATCTGTATAAAGCTTTTGTCAGCAAAGCTCTTTTGAGCTTCTCATGCCAAGCTCTAGGAGCTTGCTTCAGTCCATATAGAGCTTTAGTAAGCTTAGTTCGATACATAATCTGGTTTTGAAGAGTCCATAAATCTCTCATATTATGTACACATTTTCTTGTAAATCACTGTTTAATAAGGTATTATTTACATCTATTTGATTGATTTCCTAACCATATGAAACAACCAAAGTCAACATTACTCTAATAGTAGCAGGTTTTATAACTAGACTAAAAGTTTCTGAGTAATCTATTCAAGAGGTTTGCTAGAAATCTTTTGCAACTAATCTAACCTTAAGCTTGTGCAAAGTGCCATCAGCATGAAATTTTGTTCAAACAACCTATTTATGTCCAACAATATTCATTTCAAAACTAAAAGCCACTAGAACCCAAGTATTACTTATCCATGAAAGTATTATACTCATCTTGCATAGCTCTAAACCAAGCGGGATCAACAAGTGCTTCTGAAACAGTTTTTGGCTCACTAGAATCAAAAGGCACACTTCGAACAGTGACTCCTTGCAACATAGAAAGTTTTACACTTTTAGAACTGCTGACCATAGGGTGAATAGAAACCAAGCTTGAATCATTTAACTGATGCACTGGTAACACAACTTGTAGGGGTACAATATCAAATGATAACTCAAGGTAAGCATAAAGCATCAGATAAATAATTTGACACATCAGAGAAAAAGGAAGAGTTTGGTATAGGAGACGAGTTAGATACAGTTGAAGGTGAAAAATTAGACACATTTTGGAAGAAGTAGAAGCAATCACAGAAGAGGATTTAGAAGCAATTTGTGGAGAATGAGAAGTACAAATATAAGATTTTGAGACCTCATAACTACTTTCTTTTTAGAAGTGCTTAGAACGTATGTCATAGCAATGTTATGATGCAAAGAAGATGAGAAAAAATTATTTATATAGAACAAAGATGAATAAGAAAAAGAGTCAAGTGCTATAGAAGAAATAAAATTAATATTTGATTTACAAGGAAAATCATATTCATCAAATTGAACGCTAAATGCAATAAAAAGTCTACCATTAACACTTAAACATTTGTAACCTTTGTGCACTAAACTATATCCTATAAAAATGCACTTCTGAGTATGAAAAGCAAATTTCTTCCTATTATAAGGTTTAAATGTGGATGACAAGCACAACCAAGAGATTTAACTTATAATCAGGAGATTGATGAAAAAGAACTTGAAAAAGAGGAACAAAATCTAACACTGAAGAGGGTAGTCAATTATTGAAGAAGATAGATGTCTGAAATGACATCCACCACAACCAGTATGCAAAAGGCCTACCAGCTTGTGCCTATAAGTTAAGACCTATTTCCATTATATTTCTATGTTTTCTCTCTGTCCTTCCATTCTATTGATGAGTGTGAGGGCAGGGATGTCTAAAGCCTATTCCATGTTCAGTAAGGTAAGGTAAGAAAGTCATGTATTCACCTCCCTAGTCACTTTGCATCATCTTAATTTTGCAACCAAGTTGATTTTCAATTAGTTTATGAAATTGAACAAAAATAGTCTTGCCTTTGTTTTAAGAGGAAATAACCATGTAAATATTTATAACGTTCAAGAGATGCTACAGCAGAGGTACCCCATTTATCAGTATGCAACAATTCTAATGGAACAGAACCTCTTCAAATAGAAACTGGAAAATGTGACTGGTGATTTTTAGTTTTGACCAAACTGGCAATCTGAACAAATTGAGATTTTATTAATAGCTGAAGATGTTACATTCAAAATTTTCAAGACTTGTGACAAAATTTGAATACTTGGATGGCCAAGTCTTTTATGCCAAACTAATGCATAAGCTTTATTAACATGAAAAGCACAAACTGAATTACAAATAGAATCTGAAGAGCACTGATTATTTGGAGACAAACTTGAAGTGTATGAATAGAAGCAACTTGTGAAGGGAACAAGCATGATGATGTGGATGAAGATGAGAGAAGAGCTAGCTGATACATCCCATCCTTAAGCAGTCCTTGCAAGAGAGGAGTATTGGAGTCCTCCTTTACAAGATAATGATCAGGAAAGAACTCAACAATCACATTATTATCTTTGGTAAACTTTGAAATACTAAGAAGATTTTTAGTTATGTAAGGTGCACAAAAAATATTTTTTAAATGAAGTGGCCTATGATTAAAGGAAGAGGGTAAAGAAAGAAAAACTATATGGGAAATCAGAAGACAGTTACCATTACCCACTTGAAGTTGCTGTTCTTTAGTGTAATCAATCTTAAGAATCAGGTGATTTAAATTCATAGTGTTATGCTTGAAAAAGTAGAGTTGACGCAGAGCCTTGTCAGTATAAGCGGTCAGAGCTTAGGTAGATCCTGCAGCCATTCAAATGCAGCCACATCATGTGCTGGCATGAGCAGCATGGTCCTGCCAGTATAGTAGGTGTACGCCAGAATGACGAAGGGCTGAAGACGCTCCATGTGTCCAACCCCTGCACACGTTGAGTAAATCACTCGAGCAGGTGAACAACGGGACACAAGGAAGGATTTGCATGGCAATTTGACCCGCTCATAGATTCAGTAATCATTACCTTAGTTCATCCCACTATAAATAGAGGGCTCCTCTCTCGTTTGTGGGATTAGCTAATTTTTCTCTAGAATAGCATATACTCTCTCTCTCTCTCTCTCTCTCTCTCTCTCTCTTGTAATAGCTTGTAAATCAGCTCGCTGAACGCGACCTGATCTCATACATTAATACAATACCAGTGGACGTAGGATTCACTTACTTAAGCATCCGAACCACTTTAAAACATTGTTCCCCATCTTTTACTCATCTCAATACCCCTATACACATGTGTCATCTGAGTCAGCTCAGCATTTCCCACATGCGATTAGTTGATGTCAAAATCAAGCACCAACAGTTTGGCGTTAGAAGGAGGGCCTGATTTAGTATTCATCATTCATCAGGAGAATCTCTGACTAGTCGGTCCCACAACAGCAAATGGCTTGCCGATTTGAATCTGAGCGAACCAATCATGGCAATGAAGAGATCCCTCAGGCACAAGAGGACACTTCTCCCGAGGTGCCCTCAGTCCTACAAAATACGGTGGGAAATATCCCTTCAAGCTCGCAGCTTGACCCAATCGTCATGAATTACTNCACTTCAATACCCCCATACACGTGTGTCTTCTGAGCCAGCTCAACATTTCTCACGTGCGATTAGTTGGTGTCAAAATCAAGCATCAACAATTTGGCGCTATAAGGAGGGCCCGATTTAGTATTCGTCTTTCATCAGGAGAATCTCTGACTAATTGGTCCCACAATAGCAAATGGCTCTCCAATTTGAATCTGAGCGAACCAATCATGGCGACGAAAAGATCCCCCAAGTACAAGAGGACACTTCTCCTGAGGTGCCCTCAGTCCCACAAAATACCATTGGGGATATCCCTTCGAGCTCACTGCTTGTCAATTGAAGATTGGATTGGGTCATGCCACCCGAATCAAATGAGGCGGTGCCACTGCCAAAAATGCCTACAGGTCGCATGAAGGCGTGGAAAAGGGCAATAGCCCATGCCGTGCATCAAAGAAAGGGAAAGCAAGTTGCGAACAATGGGCTTAGAGGCTCCGAGGGGCCAGCAAATACCGGTCGTACCCCTGGTAGATTACCTGTGGCGTTAAGGCTTGGTGACATGTCGCGACCTTAGCTGTCCCGTGCCATGTCGCGCGAGCACTCCCACAAAAGTGAAAGGCAGGGAGATTCCCACTACCACCAAAATGACGACTTTGATCGTTGTACGGGAAGTTCCCATCGTTCGTGGGTCAATTCGTACCACTGCAGAGGTCGGGAAGGTTCCCTGAATAATGTAGCACCATTACACGACTCTAGCCAGCATGTGTTGAGATTGGCCAGAACTACCAGCAGAGGCAAGGAGGAATCCGACCTACAGTCATTCTTCAATCGTAACTGTGAGGGTCGAACCCACGTTGCGAAAAGTGCTCCGTAGATAGCTCCGCTACCTCAGACTGAGGAACTGCAGTGAGCTCTAGATCAGCTAAAGGCTCAGCAAAATGAGCGAGGGTAGGTCATAAAGGCGTCTCCCTTTTCTCCAGTGATATTAGCTGCCCCTTTCCTAACAAGATTCAAAAGGCCCAATATGCAGACGTTCGATGGAAATTCTAATTCCCAGGATAATCTATATTAATTCAACGACCTGATGGAACTTCACCAAGTTTCTAACTTGGCAAAGTGCCGTTGCCTGGCAGTAACTCTAACTTCACATGCCAAGCGATGGTTCAAGTTGCTCCTAGCGGGATCAATCAGCTCGTGGCCTTAGATGAGTACGACGTTTCTGAGACACTTCCAAGCAAACAGGAAGTTCTCAATGCCTTTGAGCTACCTTAGCAATATAAGGCAAAAGAGGGATGAATCCCTCCAATCTTACATCGACATATTCCACAGGAGCTCCATAAAGTAGCTCACACTCCCGAAGAGTCCGTTCGAATGCTCATCATCGTGAGAGTTCATCCATAGACAGACATATGGAAAGAGCTACAATCAGAGGATGATGTTTCCCTCACTCGCTTCTACAGTCTTATGGAGAAATACCTCCGTATTGAGAATTCCGTGGCAGCACTCTACTGCCATGACCCTAGCACTTTGGACGGATGGGCTAATGACAATCAGCGGAAAGGAAAGAAACCACGGTTTGGGCCCAAGAAGTCTTATGCTCAAGTTCCTCATCGCGATCGCGATAGGAGTCAATATACCCTTGTGAATGCATCTGTCTGGCCATTTTTGACAAGTTAGAAAAGGCCGGCCTGCTCGGAGAGCCTGAGCCTATGAAAAATCCCCCTTCAGCCAGAAACAATAAAAAGTACTATCGCTATCATCGGGATAATGGGCATCACACCGATGAGTGCTGAGCTCTCAAGCAAGCAATTGAAGACCTCATCAAGCAGGGGCATTTCAAAGAGTATGTTGATGACTCTGCTCCCGTACGGGAGAAAAATCAGGAGGAATCGAGCAAGAAGCGTCATGGTCGTAAGGGTATCTACAGCATAGGAGTTATATTTGGAGGACTGCATCTCGTAAGGAATTTGCGAGGTGCCTAGAAAAGATATGCTCACGTAGCCCATCACGACCCCATCAGTGTGATGAACATGACGCATCAACCACCAAAGGTTCGTAGAGAGGAGGAAATCACATTCTCTGAAAAAGATGTAGTCCAATTACATCATCCCTACGATGATGCTCTTGTCATTATGCCACAAATAGGGCGTTGCGACGTCCACAGAATATTGGTGGACAACGGAAGCGTTGAGAACACCCTGTTCCAGCAAGCTTTCGAGAGAATGAAATTGGATGAGGCTGACCTGAAGCCCGCCTCTATCCCCCTATATGGTTTTACAGGGGATCATCTGATCAGTAAGGGAACAATCTTGCTTCCAGTCACGTTGGGTGACTCTGACGAGGTAACCAAGATCACTGAATTCTTAGTAGTGGATTGCCCGTTCGCTTTCAATGGCATCCTGGGGTAACCTTTACTAAGAAACTTCAAGGCAATCACTTCGATCTACCATTTTAAGATGAAGTTCCTTACCCCGACGGGGATATGAGAAGTAAGCGAATCTCAACGCACGTCTCGCAACCGCTATGTAAGGGCAGTGCAGATGGCATGCAAGGGGAAATGCATACCGCACGGCATTCCTAAGCAGGCAATGGTGATCAGTCGGATTGAACCTCAGCCTGGCCAAGCCGAGGATAATATGGATCCTCATATCCAGGAATGCCCTTCCAGTAGGCCAGTTGAGGATTTATCTGAAGTGTCGATCGACCAGAGTGAGCCAAGTGGAGTGTTGAGGATGGGAAGCAATCTTAATCCCCAGCTCGCTAGCGACCTGACCAACTTCCTCAGAGAAAACATCGATGTGTTCGCATGGACGCATGCCGACATGGTCGGGATCAGCCCGAATGTAATTTGCCATGCCCTGAACATCGACAGTGAGGCTAGGATGGTCTGCCAGAAGAGAAGATCGATGGATCCAGAGCGATATGTTGCCTTGAAAATTGAGGTAGATAATCTCCTTCAGAATGGGTCCATCTGGGAAGCATTTTACCCGAGCTAGGTTGGCAACCCGGTTCTAGTAAAGAAGCCTAACGGCAAGTGGCAGACCTGTGTTGACTTCACCGACCTCAACAAAGCATGTCCAAAAGACAACTTTCCCCTACCAAGAATCGACCAACTCGTGGATGGCACTTCTGGGCACAAGTTGCTGAGTTTTATGGACGCATACTTGGGATACAATCAAATTCCAATGTATGCGCTAGACGAAGAGCATACCTCGTTTGTTATAGATTAAGGGTTGTATTGCTACAGAGTTATGCCCTTCGGCCTAAAGAATGCTGGCGCAACTTACCAACGGCTAGTTAACTGAATGTTTTCCAAGCAGATCGGGAAGTCGATGGAAGTCTATGTTAATGACATGCTAGTCAAGTCGCATGTTGCTTCAGATCACATAGTGCATCTCATTGAGATGTTCTACATCCTCCGAAAGTACATAATAAAGCTCAATCCCCTTAAGTGTTCATTCTAAGTTTCCTCAGGAAAATTCTTGGGGTATATGGTTAACCAGAGGGGAATAGAGATCAACCCCGAGAAAATCCAAGCTCTCCTTGATATGAAGAGCCTGACCAACCGAAAGCAAGTTCAGAGCCTCAATGGGCGAATAGCGGCACTCAGTTGCTTCATATCGAGGGCAACAGATCGCTGCTTGCCATTCTTCAACATACTCAAGGCCAATAAGAAGTTTGAGTGGACTCCCGAGTGCGAACAGGCATTCAAGAGCATTAAAGAACACCTCAGAATGCCACCTCTTCTGTCCAAGCCTCTCCTGCAAGAAATTCTCCTCTTGTATCTGTCCGTCTCTCAGTACGTGGTCAGTGTAGCTTTAGTTCGAGAAGAGAGCAAGGTTTAATGGCCGGTATTTACACAAGCAAGCATCTGTTGGATGCCGAGATACGGTATCCGAAAATGGGGTGATTAGCTTATGCCCTGCTGATTGCTTCCAGAAAGTTGCGACCTTACTTCCACGCCCACATAATTCATGTAATGACCAATTACTCGCTCAAACAGGTCCTCCAAAAGCCGGAGGCATCGAGAAATTGCTCAAATAGGCCATGGAACTATGTTAGTTCGATTTGAAGTACAAACCGAAAGCAACCATCAAAGGGCAAGCTGTTGCTGATTTCATCCCAGAATTTTCATATCATTCGATCAAGGAATCCGAGCAACAAGCCAGTGAAGTCACCCAGGAAACCATTCAGAATCTGTCAACCTGGAGCCTATACATCGATGGATCATCGAATAGGAAAAGGGCCAGGGCAGGCCTTCTCCTCTTAAGTCCCAAAGGGACTCGTATTTTAAAGAACAACAACATGCATGAAGAGTGGTGGAAATGAAGATTGAAAGCATGAAAGGTTGGTTTTCAAAAACCGGTTTTCAAACAAAGCTTGGATAAAGCATTATACCTACTTCTTTGCCTTAAGTTGATGAAGACAAGACTCAAAATGATGAGACTCCCATTATGTAATACCAAGATGTCAAAGGTATGTTCCTAACTCCAAATAGTCCTTTAAAGTTTTATTTTATGTTAAAAAGCATAACATCAACCTAAGGTGCAAAATAGTCATTCTTTGGAACGGTAGAATCAATTATCCATAAGGGCTCTTAGGGGCAAAATGGTTATGTTTCTATGGTAAGCATTGAAAAAAAGTCAGGGATGAGTGGCTTCATTGCATTTAATGGCATTAATAAGTATTAAGTTGTCTAGTGTGAAAATGACCAAATGCCTATATGAAGAATTAAGGAACTTATGAGGTATACAATTAAAATAATGGGCCAATTGCATAATCGAGAAAATAAATGAAAATGTTCCTATAAATGCGATGAAATCGTTCAAGCCAACAGAGGGAGCCTTTCTTCAACAATTTTTCCATTTCTCTCAAATCTTCATGAAACCACAGGCTTTCTTTCATCTAGTTTTCAAGGAGTTTTTCGCATATTTTTAAGGAGAAACAAAGATAGGAGCATTGGATCTTCAATTTGACGGGTTTGAGGTACGGATAAAAACTTAGTTTGATGGATTTGAAGATTTGAGTAGGATGTTGAGGTAGAGGTTGCGGGTACTAATTGCTTATTGTCAGGATTCAGGTGTAAAAGAAGGTCAAAGGGCAACGGATTGTTGGGAGGAAGTCTTAAAAAGGTAAGGGAAGAACCTCCCATGATTTAGGGTTATGCTAGGGTTTGTAAATTTTATGAAAACCTTAAATTAAGGCGTTAAGGCATAAATTAGTTGATGGCAAGGGTAGTGAACTATCTTATTCTACTTTATTGCTTGAATTCATTATACATGAAGGTATTGCTCTGTATAGGTTTAGTGAGTTGTTTGTTTGATTGAAGAAAATGAATGTAGATACTGATTGGGGCAAAAATTGTAGTTTATGGAGGCCACATGGTGTTGAATGGTTGCTATTAGAAGTGTTTTGAATGTGTTGTTGCATTAGCTCACAATGTTATAAGCAATAATGATGATTCATGGAAATGAGATTTTACATTCCTTAAGATGTTAAAGAAGATTAAGGGGAGGTTATTTGATCACAAGTTAACCATTGGGTTATGTTCAATAGGAATTGATGTGGCATGTTATGAAAATTCGATTTTAATGGGCCTTAGGGGTTTTGGTAACCTGCTTCTGTATTTCGACCATAACTTCGAGTTATAAAAAATGACAATGAGATGATCTTAAGAATTAGAAAGTAACGACACGCACTAAACTTTTGTTTAAGCCAAGAGCCAATTCGTTTTAGAAAAGGATGGAAAATGGCCTGAAGTATAAAACGGTTATTAAAGTTTAAGAATTAAACATGAATCAATTCTCTGATATGAATGGATTATTCATGTATTATTGTCAAGTATGCCATGTACTAACTGTTTACCCATAGTTAGATGATCTTTGACAAGATATAATGGTTCATGATGTCAAATCAGATTATGTTATGAACAAAATGTGGGGCATGAAGATGCAATATAATACATGTTTTAAGATGATGTATGTGAGCAAGAGTAATGAAATGGATGATAATCCAAGATGAATTAAAAGTATGTAAGCTCACCAAATATGTGTACATCCATAAGAGTTTAGAGCTGAAATAGACATGAATTGAATATGATATAGAATGATGGGAAAAACGCGAATAAGCATATCTGTATACCGGTTGAGGAAGATGAAATATAATGTTTAGATGTAAATCCTGCGTAAGCATGCCTCTGATGTATGAGCTCTAGATGAATTTGAGGCTAGATGATATGAAGCTAAGATGCAAGAACAAGTCCGATCGGGCGAGATGGTTAAATGTTCATTTGCATTTAGTTGCATTAACAGGAGTTATGATTTTTGTACATCATGAGATGATTTATACATGTCAGATGGATTTAGATGTTATTCATGATAGTGATGTGTGTGTACACATGATGTTTGATATAGCCATGGATAAATGATGAAACAGCATATGCAATTAGAAATAAAAGGGGAAGTAGATCCCTAGATGTAAAAGAATAAGTGATGTGTTAACAGTTGTTTAAATAAAGAAAATTAGTACATATTAGAATGAAAACGGATCATTCCTTACGAGCGATAGCGATCACCCTTTCATTGTTGAGTGCTTCTGCATAGAGGACAGAAGCGAGGGATGCTAGAGGACAGGGGACCAGTGGAGGGGACGATGATTTTTAATCTCGAGTGTTTTTTATTTGGTAAAATGTAAAGATAAATATTGTTGAAAGATAATTGGAAGCTTCCAACCTACGAAATATGTTTTATGTGTAAGTTCTTAAAGTTTGTAATTATAAGTTTAGATCCGGGTGATATTTGCATAGTGTTTTGGATATTATTATTATTATCCTTATACAGTTTTTGTATAAATACCAACTCGCTTTCAGACATGTATCCCGGGATTTCCATTGAGGGATCTAAGAGGATACCTGACTGGCGGGGGGGTTTAGACACTTAAACACCACCTTGCGAGAGGTTAGAGAGTGACGTGGGCTAGGGAGAGGCTTTTGTTTGTTTTTGAGTGAACAAGTGAATAATGAACTAAAATGCAACCATTTGCATTTATATATACTGGGCAATTTGCAATTATTTGTTTTCACTTCCGCCCAATAAAATCTTATTTTAAAAGGAGCCCAAGGATTATTATGTTCACCTTTGACTAATCAATATTATTCAAGGGGTCCATGTAAACTAAATAGGTTACATCACACAACCCATTGTTTACCTTTGCCCTTTAACTATTAAAGGTTTTTACGTTCACTCCATATTACTCTTAACATTTTTTAAGATATAATAATTAATGATATAATTATTGCTTGACCTTTACCTAATAATGCACGACAGTTTCTATGAACTATTACTATAGAATCTTCATTACCTCAGAAGGTGCTAGAACTCTTTGGATAATCATTTTTCTTCTCATCCTTCTCTAAACTCTCTAAGCCTATTGGTATGACCATGTAGGCCACGTGGAATAGCCGTGAGCTAGTTCCTTGATGAATCTGGAAACCTGTTTGAGGCCCCAACGACTGTGGTTAAACATCCTAGCAATGTGCCATAGTCTTAAACCAACGATGAAGAAATACTTTATTGAACCAATTGTCAGACATATGTAACATGTAGAAGAAGTCCCTCCATGATATATCCTGCTAGAGCCATAGATTCAGGACACATCAAAAATCCTTAAATCGATTCTATCGATAAATGATACAATATGCCCGGAAGTCGTCATCACAACTTGTTTGTTGTATGATGAATAATGACTCTACGCCAGAGTTCTGATTTGGATCATTTATCAACGTTAACAGGAACTCAATTCGGATGGAGTCAGCGGTACTCTTAATCTAGATTCCGAGGTCAATGGATCCCTTCTGACCATAGTGCGTTTCCGCCTATGAACAACTCATGAAACAAATCAGGCTGTATCATGAAAACATGAACTATGTATTTTAGCTACTATTACCGTAGAAACATACATATCCATATCGGATCCGACCACAATGTCTCAGGTCAAAGGACTACATACGTTGCAATGGATATAACCAATGATAATGATGCGGTGTACTAAACAATACAAAATAACAATGTATACTAAGTCGCAAAAAAGTATATAAGTGATGAGTGAGTATCGTTCCAACGAGGATCGTGTTATAATTACCGATTTTTTTAGTTTAAGTCCTAATTGGAAGCACAATAATGTGTATGGATGGAAGATGTAACCAAACTAAAGACAAATGCAAAACCCAACAACTTAAAATAATTAAACAATCTACAACAATGCTAGGGTGTGAATTCACCTAAATACGCTGACCAAACATAGAATCTATTACCCAAGTTCAATTCCTGATTGAAAAATGAATTAACTAGTTGTAAAACATACATTTATGTACATTCCCGCTATATCCTATATAGCTTCCGCACCAACAAAAGAAGTTAATCGGTCAAAGGATTTTAAGCTTTGTGTGAATTCTATATAGATTCCTAGATCGCTCAAAAACCAGCTGTAGCGTTTGCTATATCTAGGTATTTTATCCCAAGAGGCACAATCACAAATCACTTCCGTCCGATTGTGAAACAACACACATTTGAATGGGATCAATATCCAAAAACATTAAGCAAGAGCGAAAACACCAACATGAAATTTAAACTCAAAGTAATCAATT
Source organism: Pistacia vera (assembly GCF_008641045.1). Classification (NCBI taxonomy): domain Eukaryota; kingdom Viridiplantae; phylum Streptophyta; class Magnoliopsida; order Sapindales; family Anacardiaceae; genus Pistacia; species Pistacia vera. Next base: position 83,853 of record NW_022196349.1, on the reverse strand, counting down.
CATATAAATTTGACATATGTACAAATTAATCAAACCTAGCTAAACAACTCAGTTCTATCTCAAAACAAAATAAAACAACACAAACAAACGAATCAAGATTCATCATGAAAAGAGACGCAAGCTGGACGACAATCTTCTGAATTGGAGCCCAAAATCTTCAATATCTTCGACCTCATGAGCTGCCTCCCAAACACGAACCAAAGCCCCCCTTTTTTTTACTTTCAGCTAATTTAAACTCTAACTTAGGACGAAGCTTGCAAAGCAAAAACGCGTCGTTTTATTGTTGCAATCTGGAGGTCCCCTTTTTTTTTCCCCCCCCCCCCCCCCCCCCCCCCCCGCCGTCGGCGAAGATTACATGCGGCCCATTTGAGATGATAGAGTTCGATCTGGAAAAGTTTGTAAACATATAAATGTAGCCTTTAAATTATCGTTTTGGTCGTTCAAGACTCAGCACAAGCGAGGTCTACAGCTAAAGTTATGGTTAGTAAAATACATGAAGCAACGTCAAAGCGTTTTTCTTCAGTTCCCAGCGTACTCTTCACGACTTCAAGCCAAGGTTTCACCTTGTCAGTAGAATTAGGAAAAAACCAAAACTGAACGGTGTAGCTCTCTTCTTAGCTTTCAAAGCTTCTAAATTCCAGGTCATCCGAGTTTCAAGCTAAGTTACACAATTTACGCTCAAAACTGCATTTGCTAAAAAAGTCATCGTTCAGGCCTACAAAGACCAATTAATAGAATTAGGTAGCAATGATGGCCCAAATGTATGAAAAGTATCTAAATACCTATCAAAATTCAATGCAAAATCTATGGTAAAATATGCTTATCAATAATCATTTGACTACATGCTCTTCCAAGGAGTTGTCGTTTATTCGGTCACGTTCGAAAAACATCACAACCGCTAATTTACTAATGCACCCAGGCATGACTATATCGTCATCCGTCCGATATATAATCTCTGAATCTTTCATAAGCAATCCAGTATGCTACTTGCAATATAGTTGCCCAAATTATATTGCTCGTAGGGAGCTTTGCAATAATTCATTTACGATTAAAATGATCTAGGACTATCATATAGTACTTTATTTTAATGATGATGGAATAAAGGCAGCAATTTTATCCTCCATATATAGAATTGAAGAACCTGCTCTACTTCTATATTATGATATAGAGATAGAAGACCAAAATGCTCTAAAAACGACAACACAGAATGGTTCTAGGGCAGACACTAATACCCATAAAATATTCATGCATCCTCGGTTTGGGTTCAAGAGTGAACCAACACTGAGGGGGAGTATGAAGCTCTGCCCACTAGGTTGCGAATTGGCAAAGAAATGGGATCAAGCGCGATTAGTCCTAACGACTCCATGCTGGGGTCAACTAGATTTGGGAGATATCAAGGCCAGGAAAAAATATGATCAACTATGCTGAAGACAGCTAGGTTGCACTGAGCCAGTCAAGCATTCAGATCACTCAGAGTTCCTGGATAGCAGATTCTGTGGCAATGCCTTGCAAAGTATTCCGTCGGTATAGAGGACCCCTGGTGTGTCCAGCTCAACGGACAGGCCGTGAATGTGGCGAATCAGGTTTCACTGGTTCACCCCTGATCATAGATACTCCGCAGATGGGACCTGCCCAAAGAAAATCGAAAGCAAGTGAACCTGCGAACCTGAGCGCTGCGTTCACTATATAGGGGCCAACTGGATAAAGCAAGGGTTCAGCGCCCATTCCTTCGGATGTGTAATGAGAGGAAGCGGACTACATCATGAGGGAGTATACATGAAGGGATTTGTGGTAATCACCACGGGCTCGCGCAAACTCTGCTACAACAAAAGTTGTTCGTCAGGGATTATAGCCCTGATCAACGAAGCACCTACAACTTTGCAAAAAAGTGACAAGTGCAGCTGTTTACACGAAATACCGTGAGCATCTTCTACCAGCTGATAACCATGACCAGCCCCTAGTATTCTCCATGTTGGGAGGAATCGATCTTATTGGCTCTATGCCGAGGTTGGTAAAGAGGGAGGAAGTATGTATGTGGATCGCGGGTAGATACTTCACATAAAGTGGGTTGAAGCAGAGCTATTGGGCCGGATCACCCACCCAAAAAGCTTAGGACCTTTATCTTCAGAACATTGTGTGCCGCTCTGGGAGTTCATCATATCTCATCTTTCGATAATGGAAAGCAGTTCGATACGAGGGAATCAAGCCGTTTGTGCGACGAGCTGGGTTACTATAAACAATTTGCCTCAGTCGCAGCACGCAAGCAAATGGTAACGTTGGAAGACTATACAACAAAACATCAAGCACACTCTGAAGGCCAAAGCTTGGCGCAGAAAGGACATTAGGCCGACGACCTCCTGAGCCGTCGGGCCATACAAGGATATCGAGAACCTCTACCTCAAAAACCCTTTTCGCGCATAGGCTACAAAGCAATGATGCCCGCAGAGGTAGGGAGGCTGTCATTCGGAGAGACTATACAAACAGGCAAAACAAAGGCGATAGTGCGTGCAGTCGGGATGTAGTTGAAGAACATCGCAACAAGCGCCAGTTAAGAATAGCAACCTACAGTTAATGCTGACGAAAAGGTTTTTTCGACTCTAAGGTCAGAGAAGAGACTCCAGGTCGACGATCTGTTCTAAGGAAGCCTCCTGTGGTACAAGAGAACCAAGTGCGAGGCTTTTGGGCCGAACTGGGAGGGCCCATACCGCATCGCCAAAGTGATAAGACTGGGGACTTATCATCTCAAAAGGCTGAATGGTTCCGAAGTACTGCGAGCTTGGAATGCTGAACATTTTCAACCATATTATCAGTAATTCCGAACTCATTTTCCCTTGTAAAAATTTTACTTTTCTTAATTCTTTTAAATAACAAGTGTATGATTCTGTTCTTTTGTAATCATTTTTACATGTATAATTCTGTTCGCATAGACTTGTACACATGTTATTGTAAACAATTAGAATGTGATCTCATGTGTAACATATATAGGGTACGAAAATTGTAAGTACTCATGAAAGATTAAAAAAACGATGTCTTTATTTGTTATAAAAAAGGAAAGTACATGAGCAAATAGGGAAAAGACTATAAGAGCTATAAGAGCAGATCACTGGTCCTTATCCCCAGGTCCCAAAGGGGTGACCTCAACAACCTTGGATTGGTCGCCAATCACTTGTTTGGGTGCGGGCTCTTTTGGGACATACTCCGAATGCTCCTTTTCCAGGTTAGGCCCCTGAGCCGCTTCCTCATCCACGGCCCGCGCCATGGCAGCAAGGAAACCCCAGTACTCATCAAGGAGGTCGAACAGATCAATCTGTGGGTTCTTCGACCGAAGGGCGAAGATGGACTGAATCATCCACTCTACAACCCTCCTCTCGATTTCCAACTCCTACTGTTGCATCTTCGCGGTCAGCAAAGTAACGCGACCTTGAGTGAATTGAAGCTCGGCCTTAAGTGCCCACTGCTGCCTTTCGGTGGTCTCCCACAGCTCAGCCCTTTCCCTCTCTGCTTGTAAGGCCCGCTCGGAGTTAGTTTGCAGCTCCTGCTCTTTCTCTCCAGCCTTTTTAGTAAGTCTGACCATTGTCCTCTGGAGCTCCTTCACTTCCTCTCTGTAATTCTCTAGCTCGGCCTTCTAAAAGTCCACCGTGTGAAGAGCAGCAGTCCTTTTAGACAAATACTGGTTCGTCTGAATGGTGGACAAGTCTCTCTCTACTCGTGCAGCCTGTAATTCTTGCATAAGCCACACATTCTCTTCCCGCAGCTCAACCAATCCGTCAATGACCCTTAGCTGAACCTTCTGCAAGGACAGGTGCATAAAGATCTGGGCTTGCATAATAAAGAGAATAAAGAGTTAGTTTATTTTCTATTGGAAATGTAAATATAAGTCCTCATCGAGGACAGCTCATTTTACCTAGTTGAGGTGTTGGAAGGACATGAACATCAGGTCCATGGGGTTGGAGGCCACGAACTGCTCGAACGCCTCTGCAAGCCCGCACTCTAGTAGAGTGAAAACTATCGACTGCGGCCCATGGAGTCACGCCTGTGCTCGTGCCTGTATCGACAGTAGGTAGAGTCTCTTCCTCAGGCTCCTTGCCCGACCTTCTTTCGGGACCTGCGACCTCCCTTTGCCTCGTCCGCAGACCCTCTGAGACAATGGAGATGCCAGTCGTGCCCTTGGATGGCTCTCCCGAGCGGAACGCTTGGTAAGGCCGCGACCTCTCGGGCTAGACGCCCAGACCCTTAGTCTTAGACTCCGAATTTTTGGCCTAAAGTTGCTTTTGCTTCTTGGACTTCTGGGCCATGGTCTTTTGCTTTGGGTGAGCAGCCGAAGGCTGGGGAGCGCTTGCAGTTCTAATAGGGGCACCCGCTGATGTCTCTCTGACGGGGGGACTGCTGGGAGCCCCTTTAGTTGATTCGGTGACGCCTAGTCGAGGGAAGGAGAACTGCCTTAGGCATGGCGATTTGGGCACCTTAGGAAGCATGATCGCTGCATGCGAACATCGTTAGCAAAACAGTTCGCCGCATGAAAAATCAAGACAAGCTAAGAAGCTTACTTGATGTGGTCTCTACGGTCGCTTCAGAGTTGAAGAAACTATACTTCTGCAAATTTGCGGTTGTCACGAGCAGTCTTGCATCGCGACTCTCTTCGGGTAGAAAACCAAAGGTAGTGATTCTGTCTGGATCCTTGAGGAGCGATAACCTGGTTGTTTTGTTAAGCACGAAGAAACAAAGAGCTCGTTAAAGAAGAACAAAAGTAAGTTCGCTAACTCAAAAGNAATTAAATATAATTAATTATTGCTTGACCATTTTAACCTTTAAAATGTCACAGACAATTTTCTATGTAACTATTACCATAGAAATCCCTTCATTACCCTCAGAAGGTGCTAGCCCTCTTTGGATAATCATTTCTCTCTCTCATTCTTCTCTAACTTCTCAAGGCTATTGGTGTGACCATGTAGGTCCACTGTGGAATAGCCGTGAGCCGGTTCTTGATGAATCTGGAAACCTGTTCAAAGGCCTAACGACTGTGGTTAAACATCTAGCAATGTGCCATAGTCCCTAAACCACGATGAAGAAACACTTCATTGAACCCATTTCAGATCATATGTACCATGTAGATAAGTCCCTTCATTGATATATCCTGATCGAGCATGGATTCATGGAACGTCAAAATCCTAAACTCGATCTTCTATCGAATAGTCGATCAATATGTCTGGAACTCATCATCACAAAATTGCTTTTGTATGACTAATAATAGACGCTGGTCAGAGATTCTGATTTTTGACATTTATCAACGTTCAACCAGAAACTCGAATTCGGATGGAGTTAGCTGTACTCCTAATCCTATATTTCTGAGTCAATGGATCCCTTCTTGACCATAGTTTTTTTCCGTATATGAGCAACGCATGACCAAATAGGCTTTATCATATGAAACATGACTAGTCTCGTACTTATACACCGTATGAACCATACGCATCCATATCGAATCCGACCACAATGTCTCAGGTCAAAAGACTACATCGTGTGCTGATATAACCAAACGATAAATCATTGACTACATGCTCTTCCAAGTGATTTGTCGTCATTCGGTCACGTTCGAAAAACAGTTCACCAACCGCTAATTCATACTAATGCCCCAGTGACATGACTATCATCATCATCTGTACTTATATCAACTCATGATATCTTTCAGAAGCATCCAGTATGCCTACTATGCAATATAGTTGCCCAAATTATATTGCTTTCGTAGGGAGCTTTTTTCGATAATTCATTTACCGATTAAATGAGTCATCTGGACTATTCATATACGTACTTTATTTTAAATGTATGACTGAATAAAGGAAGCAATTTACATATATGAATTGAAGAACTCTCTCTTCTATTATTTATGATATATAGATACAAGATAAAATGCTCTAAAACNAACGTGTCACCTTTCAAGTAACATTTTATATACCCCGGCTAGAGATTTCCCTTTTCCAATGTATCTTGACATTTGTCTAGGAACTTGATATTAATCTATACCAAGTCAACTAATGGAGATCGAGGTGCTGACCAAGTTGATGTTCCCAAATATTCTCAAGATCCTTTGCTAGTAATTGGTTGTCCAATGACTAGGGCAAAGACTAAGAGGATGATAGATGTTTTGCAAGGCTTGATCATGGAAGTGCAATACAAAGAGGCTGTACTAGAAGACTCTAAGACTAAATTCGAAGATTTCAAAGCTTCACTAAGGATGGCCTATTATCGTTTTATGCAAGGGGTAGATTTGGAAGATCAAGTTGGATGTAAGGATTAATTTAGGAATTATTTTTCGTTTATTTAATCTTGGGCTTTTTTTTTTATGTTTTAATTATCATTAGATTCTTTAGTCTTTTATTTATTCAAGGTTTATTTAGGCCCAATTCGCTTGTATTTAGGCCCAACCCTTTTTTCAATTAGCTAAGGTTTTCCTTTAGGGTTTGTTGCTTATAAAAAAGGGCAGCCATGTTATTTTTTGGAGGACGGATTATTATCAATTGAAGTTTATTTCAGAAAGTTATTTGCTTTGCCTTCTTGTGCTCTTGATTGAATGCTTGAATCTCGATTTATCAAAGGGAGTGATTTTAGATGCAAAACCTCTACCGTCATGAAAATAGGGTCTGATCCGATGAGGTTGAGGCCACTGACAATCCGCTAGACCTACACACATAAAAAGGCAAGCGTGAAGCTTCCGAAAAACACCGGGGTGGTGTTTGTCGTAGGCACTCTAACGCTCAAGTCAGCAAAGCTGAAAAAGACTATTTGATAAGAATTAAGGAGATGAAAAATTACCAGGAGTCTTGTCGGAAGCTAGGACTACGGTGGAGACGTCGGGTTCTTGGGAGCAAGAACTTTAGGAGCAAATAGATGGTTTTGAATAGTGTAGATTGACTATTGGAGATTTTTTCTTAATGAGAGGGCAAACCTCTGTTTTTATAGTGAACCCAAGGGGTTGGAATCCTAGTAGGACATTGAGTCCTTTTTTTTGGGAGATAATCCCTATCAAGAAAGAAATNACATGACCTCATATATTAATACAATACCAGTGGACGTAGGATTCGCTTACTCAAGCATCTGAACCACTTTAAACATTGTTTCTCCATCTTTTACTACACGTGTGTCTTCTAAGCTAACTCAGCATTTCTCACGTGCGATTAGTTGGTGTCGAAATCAAGCATCAACAATTATATATATAGTTAAGGAAATAAATTACATTTAATTGTCTTATTATGAAATGATATAAATATCTTTAAGTAACACTGACTTGAAATAAAAAATTTTAAAAATTCAAAAAATTTTGAAAAATTTAACCATTGTTGTCAACGACCATAATCAAGTTAACGTTAGTCTAAATTTGCACAACCCATGCAGCCATGCTAGCGCCTAAGCGGTGGTTGCGCTAGGCAGAAGTAAGTTCGCTTATATTAGAGGTAGTCATGAGAACTCTTATCCAATCGATAGTTTTAAAGTCTCGGAGGATTAATTGAGATACATGTAAGCTAGCTCGAACACCCCCGATTATTAAAAAAAAAAAAAATTGTTTATAATGGTCACCTTCTTGTTTTCCATTTTTTTTAAAGAAAAAATTATTTGGTATGTGTCAACTTTTTATTAATCTCCTTTTAAAATTATGTTACTTAAAAATGTTTCATTAAATGAAAAGTATATTCATCTGTGAAATTACTTCTTGATACAATAAATTGGATAAAATTATGAGAGAGAGAGAGAGATATTTTAGAGTTGTAGCTGGCATACGCACAGGTCGTTGACTGCAACCACTGGTAGTGGTGTTGCCCAATGTTAAAGAGTATGAACCATCACATGCCATAGGTGGACATGTGACATTGTTTGGTAATTTAAAATTCTTACAATCAAATGAACAATTCCAAATCTCATCTTGACCCAAAAAAAAAAAAAAAAAAAAAAATCTGGTTTTATTCCCATTAAATGAAAACACCGGAATCACAAATTTTCATTAATGATATTTTTATGATACCTAATTTAATTAATTTTGGCTGTTACTTTATTACTAATTTGGTGTAATTTAATTAATTTGGTGTAATTTAATTAGATGTCCAAAAGACAACTTTCCCCTACCAAGAATCGACCAACTCGTGGATGGCACTTCTGGGCACAAGTTGCTGAGTTTTTAGGACGCATACTGGAACAATCAAATTCCAATGTATGCGCTGACGAAGAGCATACTCTTTGTTATAGATTAGGGTTGTATTGCTACAGAGTTAGCCCTTCGGCCTAAAGAATGCTGGCGCAACTTACCAACGGCTGTTAACTGAATGTTTTCCAAGCAGAGGGAAGTCGATGGAAGTCTATGTATGACATGCTAGTCAAGTCGCATGTGCTTCAGATCACATAGTGCATCTCATTGAGATGTTCACATCCTCCGAAAGTACATAAATAAGCTCAATCCCTTAAGTGTTCATTCAAGTTTCCGGAAAATTCTTGGGGTATATGGTTAACCAGAGGGGAATAGAGATCAACCCCGAGAAAATCCAAGCTCTCCTATATGAAGAGCCGACCAACGAAAGCAAGTTCAGAGCCCAATGGGCGAATAGCGGCACTCAGTGCTTCATATCAGGGCAACAGATCGCTGCTTGCCATTCTTAACATACTCAGGCCAATAGAAGTTTGAGGGACTCCCGAGTGCGAACAGCATTCAAGAGCATTAAAGACACCTCAGAATGCCACCTCTTCTTCCAAGCCTCCTGCAAGAAATTCTCCTCTGTATCTGTCGTCTCTCAGTAGTGGTCAGTAGCTTTAGTTCGAGAAGAGAGCAAGGTTTAATGGCCGGTATTTACGCAAGCAAGCATCTGTTGGATGCCGAGATCGGTATCCGAAAATGGGGATTAGTAGCTTATGCCCTACTGATTGCTTCCAGAAAGTTGCGACCTTACTCCACCCCACAAATCATGTAATGACCAATTACCGCTCAAACAGGTCTCAAAAGCGGAGGCATTGAGAAATGCTCAAATAGGCATGGAACTATGTTAGTTGATTTGAGTACAAACCGAAAGCAACCATCAAAGGGCAAGCTGTTGGATTTCATCCCAGAATTTCATATCATCGATCAAGGAATCCGAGCAACAAGCCAGTGAAGTCACCCAGGAAACATTCAGAATCTGTCACCTGGAGCCTATACACGATGGATCATCGAATAGGAAAGGGCAGGGCAGGCTTCTCCTCTAGTCCCAAGGGACTCGTATTTTAAAGAACAACAACATGCATGAAGAGTGGTGGAAATGAAGATTGAAAGCATGAAAGGTTGGTTTTCAAAAACCGGTTTTCAACAAAGCTTGGATAAAGCTTATACCTACTCTTTGCCTAAGTTGATGAAGACAAGACTCAAAATGATGAGAATCCACACTTAAACACACCTTGAGAGAGTTAGAGAGTGGTCGTGGCTAGGGAGAGAGCTTTTAGTTTGTTTTTGAGTGAACAAGTGAATAAATGAACTAAAATGCAACCATTTGCATTTATATATACTTGAGCAATTTTGCAATTATTTGTTTTTCACTTCCAAGCCCCAATAAAATCTTATTTTTAAAGGAGCCAAGTATTATTATGTCACCCTTTGAATAATCAATATTATTCAAGGGTCCATGTAAACTAAACTAGTTTACATCAACAACCCATTAGTTTACCCTTTTGCCTTAACTATTAAAAGGTTATAGTTCATATCATTTATCTAACATTTTAAGATATAATAATTAAATATAATTAATTATTGCTGACCATTTAACCTTTAAATGTCACAGACAATTTTCTATGTAACTATTACCATAGAAATCCCTTCATTACCCTAGAAGGTCTACCCTCTTTGGATAATCATTCTCTCTCCATTCTTCTCTAACTTCTCAAGGCTATTGGTGTGACCATGTAGGTCCACTTTGGAATAGCCGTGAGCCGGTTCTTGATGAATCTGGAAACTGTTCAGAGGCCTAAGACTGTGGTAACATCTAGCAATGCGCCATAGTCCCTAAACCCGATGAAGAAATACTTCATTGAACCCATTTCAGATCATATGTACCATGTAGATAAGTCCCTCCATTGATATATCCTGATCGAACTGGATTCATGGAACGTCAAAATCCTAAACTCGATCTTCTATGAATAGTCGATCAATATGTCTGAACTCATCATCACAAAATTGCTTTTGTATGACTAATAATAACGCTGGTCAGAGATTCTGATTTTTGAACATTTATCAACGTTCAACCAGAAACTCGAATTCGGATGGAGTTAGCGTACTCCTAATCCTATATTTCTGAGTCAATGATCCCTTCTTGACCATAGTTTTTCCGCATATGCAACGCCATGACCAAATAGGCTTTTCTATGAAACATGACTAGTCGTACTATACACTATGAACCATAGCATCCCTATCGAATTGACCACAATGTCTCAGGTCAAAGCTAATCGTGTGCTGATACTCAAACGATAAATCATTGACTACATGCTTTCCAAGTGATTTGTCGTTATTCGGTCACATTCGAAAAACAGTTCACCAACCGCTATTCATACTAATGCCCCAGTGACATGACTATCATCTCATCCGTACTTATATCAACTCATGATATCTTTCAGAAGCATCTAGATGCTACTATGCAATATGTTGCCCAAATTATATTGCTGTAGGAGCCTTTTTCGATAATTCATTTACCGATTAAATGAGTCATCTGGACTATTCATATACTTATTTTTAAATGTATGACTGAATAAGGAAGCAATTTACATATATGAATTGAAGAACTCTCTTCTATTATTTATGAATATAGATACAAGATAAAATGCTCTAAAAGACAACACGAATGGTTTCTAGGGCATACACTAATATACACTAACAGTATTCACGGCATCCTCCGGTTTGGTTCAAAGCAACCAATAATAGGCTGAGTATGAAGCTTTGCTCACTAGGTTGTAGTTGGCCAAGAAATGGGATCAAGATGATTAGCATCCACAGTGACTCCATGCTGGTCGTCAACTAGATTTTGGGAGAATATCAAGCCAAGGAAGAAAATATGATCAACTATCGAAGAAAGCTAAGGTCGCACTTGAGCCTTCAAGCACTTCACGATCACACAAATTCCCAGAGAAAGCAACTCTGTGGCAGATGCCTTGGCAAGGATAGCTCATCTGGATTCAGATGCACCGAAAGTATTCCTGTCGGTTCATAGAGGCCCCAGTGTCAGCTTGACGAACAGGCTGTGAATGTGGTAGAATCATTTCCTGGATGACCCCATCATCCAGTATCTCCGAGATGGACCTTGCCACACAAGGTCGAAGCAAGGACCTTGCGAACCAGAGCTGCTTGTTACACACTTATAGAAGACCAACTGTATAGCGAGGGTTCACGCCCCTCTCTTCGATGGTACCGATGAGGAAGCAGACTATATCATAGGGATATACATGAAGGGATTTGTGGTAATCACACAACACAACTCTTCCAAACAAATTGTTCGTCAAGGGTATTACTAGCCCTGATTCAAGAAGACACGTACAACTTTGTCAAAAAGTGTGACAAGTGCCAGCGGTTCACGAACATACCGCGAGCTCCTTCCCACACTGATAACCATGACCAGCCCCTGCCATTCTCCATGGGGGAATCATCTCATTGGTCCATGCCAGTGGTAAAGGGGGAGTCAAGTATGCAGTGGTCGCAGATACTTCAACAAGTGGGTTGAAGCAGACCATTGGCCGCGATCACCACCAAAAGCTCAAGGACTTTGTCTTCAAGAACATGTGTGTGCCGCTATGGGATTCCTCATATCTCTCTCGATAATGGAAAATAGTTCGATAACAGGAATTCAAGCCATTTTGCGACGAGCTGGTATCCATAAAAAATTTGCCTCAGTCGCAAGACCGCAAGAAATGGTCAAGTTGAAGCTATCAACAAAACCATCAAGACCACTTTGAAGGCCAAGCTTGGCACAGCCAAGAGAATTGGGCCGACGACCTTCATGAAGTCTTTGGGCATACAAGACTACTCCGAGAACCTCTACTCAGAAACCCTTTTTCGCTAGCTATAGACTGCAAAGCAATGATCCCTGTGGAGGTAGGGATTGGTTCACTTCGGAGAGACCTGTACAACGAGAAAACAACGAGGCGCTTATGCGAGCAAGTCTGGATTTAGTTGAAGAACATTGCAGCAAGGCTCATTAAGAATAGCAACCTATCAGCAACACGCGAAAGGTTCTTCGACTCTAAGTCAGAAGTAGAGACTTCTAGGTCGACGACCTCGTTCTAAAGGAAGTCCTTCTCAGTACAAGAGAACCGAGTTGGGAGTTTGGAGCCAACTGGGGGGCCCATACCGCATCGCCAAAGTGATAAGACTGGGGACTTATCATCTCAAAAGGCTGAATGGTTCCGAAGTACTGCGAGCTTGGAATGCTGAACATTTTCAACCATATTATCAGTAATTCCGAACTCATTTTCCTTGTAAAAATTTTATTTTCTTAATTCTTTTAATAACCAGTGTATGATTTGTCTTTTGTAATCATTTTTACATGTATAATTCTGTTCGCATAGACGTACACATGTATTGTAAACAATTAGAATGTGATCTCATGGTAACATATGGTACGAAAATTGTAAGTATCATGAAAGATTAAAAGACGATGTCTTATTGTTATAAAAAAGGAAAGTACATGAGCAAAAGGGAAAAGACATAATAAGAGCAGATCACTGGTCCTTATCCCCAGGTCCCAAAGGGGTGACCTCAACAACCTTGGATTGGTCGCCATCACTGTTTGGGTGGGGCTCTTTTGGGACATACTCCGAGCTCCTTTTCCAGGTTAGGCCCTGAGCCGCTTCCTCATCCCGGCCCGCGCCATGGCAGCAAGGAAACCCCGTACTCATCGGAGGTCAACAGATCAATCTGTGGGTTCTTCGACCGAGGGCGAAGATGGACGAATCATCCACTCTACAACTCCTCTCGATTCCAACTCCTACTGTTGCATCTTCGCGGTAGCAAAGTAAGACCTTGAGTGAATTGAAGCTCGGCCTAAGTGCCCACGTGCCTTTCGGTGGTCTCCCACAGCTCAGCCCTTTCCCACTCTGCTCGTAAGGCCGCTCGGAGTTATTTGCAGCTCTGCTCTTCTCTCCAGCCTTTTTGTAAGTCTGGCCATGTCCTCTGGAGCTCCTTCATCCTCTCTGTTCTCTAGCTCGGCCTTCTGAAAGTCCACCGTGTGAAGAGCAGCATCTTTTAGACAAATACTGGTTCTCTGAATGGTGGACAGTCTCTCTCTACTCGTGCAGCCTTAATTCTTGCATAAGCCACACATTCTCTTCCGCAGCTCACCAATCCGTCAAGACCCAGCTGAACCTTCTCAGGACAGGTGATAAAGATCTGGGCTTGCTAATAACGAGAATAAAGAGTTAGTTTATTTTCTATTGGAAAGTAAATATAAGTCCTATCGAGGACAGCTCATTTTACCTAGTTGAGGTGTTGGAAGGACATGAACATAGGTCCATGGGGTTGGAGGCACGAACGTCGAACGCCTCTCAAGCCGCACTATAGTAGAGTGAAAACTATCGACTCGGCCCATGAGTCGCCTGTGCTCGTGCCGTACCGCAGTAGGTAGAGTTCTCCTCGGCTCCTTGCCCGACCTTCTTTCGGGACCTCGACTCCCCTTGCCTCGTCGCAGACCCTCTGAGACAATGGAGATGCCAGTCGTGCCCTTGGATGGCTCTCCCGAGCGGAACGCTTGTAAGGCGCGACCTCTCGGGCTGAGACCAGACCCTTAGTTTAGACTGAATTTTTGGCCTAAGTTGCTTTTGCTTCTTGGACTTCTGGGCCATGGTCTTTTGCTTTGGGTGAGCAGCCGAAGTGGGGAGCGTGCAGTTCTAATAGGGCACCCGCCGATGTCTCTCTGAGGGGGGACTGGGAGCCCCTTTAGTATTCGGTGAGCCTAGTGAGGGAAGGAGAACTGCCTTAGGCATGGCGATTTGGGCACCTTGGAGCATGATGCTGCAAGCGAACATGTTAGCAAAACAGTTCGCCGATGAAAAATCAGACAAGCTAAGAAGCTACTTGATGTGGTCTCTAGGTCGCTTCGGAGTTGAAGAAACTATATTCGCAAATTTGCGGTTCACGAGCAGTCTTGCATCGGACTCTCTTCGGGAGAAAACCAAAGGTAGTGATTCTGTCGGACATCTCGAGGAGCGATAACCTGGTTGTTTGTTAAGCACGAAGAAACAAAGAGCTCGTTAAAGAAGAACAAAAGTAAGTTCGCTAACTCAAAGAAAGGAGAACCTACTCGGCTCCTAAAAGTGGCAAATGCCATCATATCGAAGAAAAAGAAACTTCGTCTCGTATGCCCCCACATTGCTCAGTAACTATGTTTTTCGCTGACGTTAGGACGCTTGGAGCGTAAAAGGAGTCTTGTCCTTTCTTCTTCAGGATGTACGAGCAACCAAGCTCTAGTGCGGTTAGCTCGCCTAACGTTTTCGCCGACGTGATATACATAGCCATGACTATCATATACATGTTTCGGCGTGAGTTGACCTACAAAAGGGTGGAAAGGATCAACCCTCCACTCTTAAAGTATTCTTGGAGATGCAGCCATTCCTTCTGGCGATTCCGAGCTGTGTATGACTATGTTGGAAGACCTCGCACTAAGAGCGATTGGTCTACCACTTCTGAATCTCCTCGGTGGTAATCATTGAAAGAATCTCTTGAAGGGGACCCGTAGGGCATCCTGCACAGGCGAGCTAGTCCCCTCATTTGTCCTGGTTGTTGGAGAATTCATTCTCTCGGTCGAAAAAAGTGACATACAGGAATCAGTCAGTCGCCACACTGTTTAGTACGATGACCTGGAGGAAAAAATAAAAGTTTCCTCCCTTAAACGTAGAAAAAACCCTAAAAGAATGTTTTAGAGCCACCATCAATGGCTCAAACCCAAGGAAAGATTTCATCTCGATCAACTACTGGCAGACGTCATCGCATGGCAACTATCGAAAACAAGAAAAATAAAAAGTGGCAGAGGAACACTCTTACCTCTGGAATGAGAAGATTAATCCTCCTGCTCGAATATCAAGCGCGCACCAGTTTGAAAGACAAAGAACCAAGGCTCATGAAAGTTTCTTGCTTCTCTAAGAAAGTGAGATTATGACATTACCTGAAGTGAGCTTGGGTTTTATAGCGAAGGAAGTGGCGCTTTGGTTTCCCAAGTCAAAGACGTTGTGGGGAAACGCATCTCATCGTTGATTGCGACCACATGTCGCAAATCAGCGAAGAAGAGTGACCGTCCTGCTTTAAGAAACCACATCGTTCTCTCCGTTGAAACACTCAAGCGACGACTCGTTTCCCTCCTCCACATTAAATGCGCCCACGTCCATTTAATGCTCTGTAGGGAATGTCGTTTCAGCATGGCTAGCACTTATTGGCATGGACACGTCTGTCAGAACAAAAGGTGTTCCATCAATGCATCAGCTACAAAAGTGCAATAGATAAAATCTAAGAGGTCGTTACATAAACACTCTTCATCTTATGAAGTCGCGAGGCACGTGACTCTTCAACCTTTTCTCGTGTCAGTCGCGAAGTGACGTGACTCTTTCGATCTCGTCTTATGTAGTCGCGAGGCGACGTGACTCTTCGTATCCGTCTTATGTCAGTTGGAGGAGTGACTCCTGATCTTGTCTTATCACGTGAGGTGACGTGACTCCTGATCTGTTATGTCAGTCGCGAGGCGACGTGACTCTTCGACTTGACGTATATCAGTTGCGAAGCAACGTGATCCTTTGCCTTCAGCGAAAATCTGCTAAGTGTAAACAGGTCGTAACTCGGTTAAGACCAGAATCATTGTTATGGCATTGAATAAGGTCTAAGAATAGTCACTGACCCTTAGAATAAAGATCATTTTAGGTCGCCTGATGGAGTGTTTTTCCAACCTCTTTGCAGCAGGTCAGATCGACCAGTATCTCTTCAAACACATCAAATCAAGGCATAATTATGTAGTTTCCAAGGTCGATTCTCAAACCTTAAAAACTAGGGGACTTTTGCTTGCCTGGAAAAGTAGGGCGACGCAAAGCCTTGTCGCGCAAGCGGTCAGAGCTTAGTAGATCCTGCAGCATTTAGAACGCAGCCACGTCACGTGCTGACAAGAGCAGCATGCTTGCCAGCGTGCAGTGGGTGTGCACCAGAATACGAAAGGCTAAGGTGCTCCACGTGTCTAATCTGCATAGTCGAGAAATCACTCGAGCAGGTGAGCAATGGGACACAAGAAGGATTTGCACGGATGTTAACCCACTCCTAGATTCAGTAATCATTACCTTAATCATCCCACTATAAATAGAGGTCCCTCCCGTTTATGGGATTAGCTAATTTTTCTTTGGAAAAGCACATATACTCTCTTCTCCTCTCTTGTCTCCTCTTGTAAATCAGCTCAGAGCGCAACCTGTGATGTCGCGCGAGCACTCCCACAAAAGTGGAAGGCGGGGAGATTCCCACTACCGCCAAAATGACGACTTTGATCGTCGTGCGGGAAGTTCCCACCGTTCGCGGGTCAATTCGTACCATTGCAGAGGTCGGGAAGGTTCCTTGAATAATGTAGCACCATCACACGGCTCTAGCCAGCGTGTGTTGAGATTGGCCGGAACTACCGACAGAGGCAAAGAGGAATTCGACCTACAGTCATTCTTCAATCGTAACCGTGAGGGTCGAACTCACGTTGCGAAAAGTGATCTGTAGATAGCTCCGCTACCTCGGACTGAGGAGCTGCAGTGAGCTCTAGATCAGCTAAAGGCTCAGCAAAATGAGCGAGGGTAGGTCGTAGAAGCGTCTCCCTTTTCTCCAGTGATATTAGTTGCCCCTTTCCCAACAAGATTCAGAATGCTCAATATACAGACGTTCGATGGAAATTCTAATTCGCAGGATAATCTGTATTAATTCAACGACCTGATGGAACTTCACCAAGTTTTTGACTTGGCAAAGTGCCGTTGCCTGGCAGTAACTCTAACTTCACATGCCAAGCGATGGTTCAGGTTGCTCCCAGCGGGATCAATCAGCTCGTGGCCTTAGATGAGTACGACGTTTCTGAGACACTTCCAAGCAAACAGGAAGTTTTCAATGCCTTTGAGCTACCTTAGCAACATAAGGCAAAAGAGGGATGAATCCTTCCAATCTTACATCGACATATTCCATAGGGAACTCCATAAAATAGCTCACACTCCCGAGGAGTCTATTCGAACTCTTATCATCGTGAGAGTTCATCCACAGACAGACATATGGAAAGAGCTACAATCAGAGGATGATGTTTCCCTCACTCGCTTCTACAGTCTTACGGAGAAATACCTCCGTATTGAGAATTCCGTGGCGACACTCTACTGCCATGACCCTAGCACTTTGGGCAGATGGGCTAATGACAATCAGCGGAAAGGAAAGAAACCACGGTTTGAGCCCAAGAAGTCTTATGCTCCAGTTCCTCGTCGCGATCGCGATAGGAGTTAATATACCCCTCTGAATGCATCTGTCTCAGCCATTTTTGACAAGTTAGAAGAGGCCGGCCTGTTCGGAAAGCCTAAGCCCATGAAAAATCCCCTTTCAGCCAGAAGCAATAAAAAGTACTATCGCTATCATCGGGATAATGGGCATCACACCGATGAGTGCTGAGCTCTCAAGCAAGCAATTGAAGACCTCATCAAGCAGGGGCATTTCAAAGAGTATGTTGATGACTCTGCTCCTGTACGGGAGAAAAATCAGGAGGAACTGAGCAAAAAGCGTCATGGTCGTAAGGGTATCTACAGCATAGGAGTTATATTTGGAGGACTGCATCTCGTAAGGAATTCGCGAGGTGCCCAGAAAAGATATGCTCACGTAGCCCATCACGACCCCATCAGTGCGATGAACATGACGCATCAACCACCAAAGGTTCGTAGAGAGGAGGAAATCACATTCTCTGAAAAAGATGTAGTCTAATTACATCATCCCCAAGATGATGCTCCTGTCATTATGCCACAAATAGGGCGTTGCGATGTCCACAGAATGTTGGTGGACAACGAAAGCGTTGAGAACATCTTGTTCCAGCAAGCTTTTGAGAGAATGAAATTGGATAAGGCTGACCTGAAGCCCGCCTCTATCCCCCTATATGGTTTTACAGGGGATCACCTGATCCCTAAGGGAACAATCTTGCTTCCAGTCATGTTGGGTGACTCTGACGAGGTAACCAAGATCACTGAATTCTTAGTAGTGGATTGCCCGTTCGCTTTCAATGGCATCCTGGGGTAACCTCTACTAAGAAACTTCAAGGCAATCACTTTGATCTACCATCTTAAGATGAAGTTCCCCACCTCGACGGGGATAGGAGAAGTAAGCAGATGTCAACGCGCGTCTCGCGACTGCTATGTAAGGGCAGTGTAGATGGCGTGCAAGGGGAAATGCATACCGCACGTCATTCCCAAGCAGGCAATGGTGATCAGTTGGATCAAACCTCAGCCTGGCCAAGCCGAGGATAATATGGATCCTCGTATCCAGGAATGCCCTTCCATTGGGCTAGTTGAGGATTTATCTAAAGTGTCGATCGACCAGAGTGAGCCAAGCGGAGTGTTGAGGATGGGAAGCAATCTTAACCCCCAGCTCGCCAGCGACCTGACCAACTTTCTCAGAGAAAACATCGATGTGTTCTCATGGACGTATGCCGACATGGTCGGGATCAGCCCGAATGTCATTTGCCATGCCCTGAACATCGACAGTGAGGCTAGGATGGTCTGCCAGAAGAGAAGACCGATGGATCCAGAGCGATATGTTGCCTTGAAAATTGAGGTAGATAATCTCCTTTAGAATGGGTCCATCTGGGAAGCGTTTTACCCAAGCTAGGTTGCCAACTCGGTTCTAGTAAAAAAACCCAACGGCAAGTGGCGGACCTGTGTTGACTTCACTGACCTCAACAAAGCATGTCCGAAAGACAACTTTCCCCTACCAAGAATCGACCAACTCATGGATGGCACTTCTGGGCATAAGTTGCTGAGTTTTATGGACGCATACTCGGGATACAATCAAATTCCAATGTATGTGCCAGATGAAGAGCATACCTCCTTTGTTATAGATTGAGGGTTGTATTGCTATAGAGTTATGCCCTTCAGCCTAAAGAATGTTGGCGCAACTTACCAACGGCTGGTTAACTGAATGTTTCCGAGGTAGATCGGGAAGTCGACGGAAGTCTATGTTGATGACATGTTAGTCAAGTCGCATGTCGCTTTAGATCACATAGTGCATCTCATTGAGATGTTCGACATCCTCCGAAAGTACATAATAAAGCTCAATCCCCTTAAGTGTTCATTCTGAGTTTCCTCGGGAAAATTCTTGGGGTATATGGTTAACCAGAGGGGAATAGAGATCAACCCCGAGAAAATCCAAGCTCTCCTCGATATGAAGAGCCCGACCAACCAAAAGCAAGTTCAGAGCCTCAATGGGCGAATAGCGGCACTTAGTTGCTTCATATCGAGGGCAACAGATCACTGCTTGCCATTCTTTAACATACTCAGGGCCAATAAGAAGTTTGAGTGGACTCCCTAGTGCGAACAGGCATTCAAGAGCATTAAAGAACACCTCAGAATGCCACCTCTTCTATCCAAGCCTCTCCTGCAAGAAATTCTCCTCTTGTATCTGTCCGTCTCTCAGTACGTGGTCAGTGTAGCTTTAGTTCGAGAAGAGAGCAAGGTTTAATGGCCGGTATATTACGCAAGCAAGCATCTATTGGATGCTGAGATGCGGTATCCGAAAATGGGGTGATTAGCTTATGCCCTGCTGATTGCTTTCAGAAAGTTGCGACCTTACTTCCACGCCCACACAATTCATGTAATGACCAATTACCCGCTCAAACAGGTCCTCCAAAAGCCGAAGGCATCGGGAAATTGCTCAAATAGGCCATGGAACTAAGTTAGTTCGATTTGAAGTACAAACCGAAAGCAACCATCAAAGGGCAAGCTGTTGTGGATTTCATCCCAGAATTTTCATATCATCCGATCAAGGAATCCGAGCAACAAGCTAGTGAAGTCACCCAGGAAACCATTCAGAATCTGTCGACCTGGAGCTTATACATCGATGGATCATCGAATAGGAAAAGGGTCAGGGCAGGCCTTCTCCTCTTAAGTCCCGAAGGGACTCGTATTTTAAAGAACAACAACATGCATGAAGAGTGGTGGAAATGAAGATTGAAAGCATGAAAGGTTGGTTTTCAAAAACCGGTTTTCAAACAAAGCTTGGATAAAGCATTATACCTACTTCTTTGCCTTAAGTTGATGAAGACAAGACTCAAAATGATGAGACCTCCACACTTAAACACCACCTTGAGAGAGTTAGAGAGTGGTCGTGGCTAGGGAGAGAGTTTTCAGTTTGTTTTTGAGTGAACAAGTGAATAAATGAACTAAAATGCAACCATTTGCATTTATATATACTTGAGCAATTTTGCAATTATTTGTTTTTCACTTCCAAGCCCCAAAAAAATCTTATTTTAAAAGGGAGCCCAAGTATTTATTATGTCACCCTTTGAATAATCAATATTATTCAAGGGTCCATGTAAACTAAACTAGTTTACATCAACAACCCATTAGTTTACCCTTTTGCCCTTTAACTATTAAAAGGTTATTTTAGTTCATATCATTTATCTTAACATTTTAAGATATAATAATTAAATATAATTAATTATTGCTTGACCATTTTAACCTTTAAAATATCACAGACAATTTTCTATGTAACTATTACCATAAAAATCCCTTCATTACCCTCAGAAAGTGCTAGCCCTCTTTGGATAATCATTTCTTTCTCTCATTCTCCTCTAACTTCTCAAGGCTATTGGTGTGACCATGTAGGTCCACTGTGGAATAGCCGTGAGCCGGTTCTTGATGAATCTAGAAACCTGTTCAGAGGCCTAACGACTATGGTTAAACATTTAGCAATGTGCCATAGTCCCTAAACCACGATGAAGAAATACTTCATCGAACCCATTTCAGATCATATGTACCATGTAGATAAGTCCCTCCATTGATATACCTTGATCGAGCACAGATTCATGGAACGTCAAAATCTTAAACTCGATCTTCTATCGAATAGTCGATCAATATGTCTGGAACTCATCATCACAAAATTGCTTTTGTATGACTAATAATAAACGCTGGTCAGAGATTCTGATTTTTGACATTTATCAACGTTCAACCAGAAACTCGAATTCGGATGGAGTTAGCAGTACTCCTAATTGTATATTCCTGAGTCAATGGATCCTTTCTTGACCATAGTTCGTTTCCGCATATGAACAACGCATGACCAAATAGGCGCTATCATATGAAACATGACTAGTCTTGTACTTATACACCGTATGAACCATACGCATCCATATCGGATCCGACCACAATGTCTCAAGTCAAAAGACTAAATCGTGTGCTGATATAACCAAACGATAAATCATTGACTACATGCTCTTCCAAGTGATTTGTCGTTATTCGGTCACGTTCGAAAAACAGTTCACTAACCGCTAATTCATACTAATGCCCCAATGACATGACTATCATCGTCATCCGTACTTATATCAACTCATGATATCTTTCAGAAGCATCCAGTATGCCTACTATGCAATATAGTTGCCCAAATTATATTGCTTCCGTAGGGAGCCTTTTTTGATAATTCATTTACCGATTAAATGAGTCATCTGGACTATTCATATACATACTTTATTTTAAATGCATGACTGAATAAAGGAAGCAATTTACATATATGAATTGAAGAACTCTCTCTTCTATTATTTATGATATATAGATACAAGATAAAATGCTCTAAAACCAACAACACGAATGGTTTCTAGGGCATACACTAATATACACTAACAGTATTCACGGCATCCTCCGGTTTGGGTTCAAAGCAACCAACAATGAGGCTGAGTATGAAGCTCTGCTCACTAGGTTGTAGTTGGCCAAACAAATGGGATCAAGCATGATTAGCATCCACAGTGACTCCATGCTGGTCGTCAACTAGATTTTGGGAGAATATCAAGCCAAGGAAGAAAATATGATCAATTATCTGAAGAAAGCCAAGGTCGCACTTGAGCCGTTCAAGCACTTCACGATCACACAAATTCCCAGAGATAGCAACTCTGTGGCAGATGCCTTGGCAAGGATAGCCTTATCGCTAGATTCAGATGCACCGGAAAGTATTCCTGTTCGATTCATAGAGGCCCCTAGTGTCAGCTTGACCGAACAGGCTGTGAATGTGGTAGAATCAGTTTCCTGGATGACCTCCATCATCCAGTATCTCCGAGATGGGACCGTGCCCAAAGACAAGGTCGAAGCAAGGACCCTGCGAACCAGAGCTGCTTGTTACACACTTATAGAAAACCAACTGTATAAGTGAGGGTTCAGCGCCCCTCTCCTTTAATGTGTAACCGATGAGGAAGCAAACTATATCATGAGGGATTTACATGAAGGGATTTGTGGTAATCACACGGCCACACAATCTCTCACCAACAAAGTTGTTCGTCAAGGGTATTACTAGCTCTTGATTCAAGAAGACACGTACAACTTTGTCAAAAAGTGTGACAAGTGCCAGCGGTTCACGAACATACCGCGAGCTCCTTCCCACCAGCTGATAACCATGACTAGCCCCTGGCCATTCTCCATGTGGGGAATCAATCTCATTGGTCCCATGCCAGTTGGTAAAAGGGGAGTCAAGTATGCAGTGGTCGCGGTAGATTACTTCAACAAGTGGGTTGAAGCAGAGCCATTGGCCGCGATCACCACCAAAAAGCTCAAGGACTTTGTCTTCAAGAACATTGTGTGCCGCTATGGGATTCCTCATATCCTCATCTTTGATAATGGAAAATAGTTCGATAACGAGGAATTCAAGCCAATTTGCGACGAGCTGGGTATCCATAAAAAATTTGCCTCAGTCGCAAGACCGCAAGCAAATGGTCAAGTTGAAGCTATCAACAAAACCATCAAGCACACTTTGAAGGCCAAGCTTGGCATAACCAAGAGAAATTGGGCCGACGACCTTCATGAAGTCTTGTGGGCATACAAGACTACTCTGACAACCTCTACCTCAGAAGCCTCTTTTTCGCTAGCATATGACTGCAAATCAATGATCCCTGTGGAGGTAGGGATTGGTGCACTTCGGAGAGACCTGTACAACGAGACAAACAACGAGGCGCTTATGTGAGCAAGTCTGGATTTAGTTGAAGAACATTGCAGCAAGGCTCAATTAAGAAAAGCAACCTATCAACAACGCGCGAAAATGTTCTTCGACTCTAAGGTCAGAAGTAGAGACTTCTAGGTCGACGACCTCGTTCTAAAGGAAGTCCTTCTTAGTACAAGAGAACCGAGTGCGGGAGTTTTGGAGCCGAACTGGGAGGGCCCATACCGCATCGCCAAAGTGATAAGACTGGGGACTTATCATCTCAAAAGGCTGAATGGTTTCGAAGTACTGCGAACTTGGAATGCTGAACATTTTCAACCATATTATCAGTAATTCCGAACTCATTTTTCCTTGTAAAAATTTTACTTTTCTTAATTCTTTTAAATAACAAGTGTATGATTCTGTTCTTTTGTAATCATTTTTACATGTATAATTCTGTTCGCATAGACTTGTACCAATGTTATTGTAAACAGTTAGAATGTGATCTCATGTGTAACATATATAGGGTACGAAAATTGTAAGTACTCATGAAAGATTAAAAAAGCGATGTCTTTATTTGTTATAAAAAAGGAAAGTACATGAGCAAACAGGGAAAAGACTATAAGAGCAGATCACTGGTCCTTATCCCCATGTCCCAAAGGGGTGACCTCAACAACCTCGGATTGGTCGCCGATCACTTGTTTGGGTGCAGGCTCTTTTGGGACATACTTCGGATGCTCCTCTTCCAGGTTAGGCCCTTAAGCTGCTTCCTCATCCTCGGCCCGCGCCATTGCAGCAAGGAAATCCCGGTACTCATCGAGGAGGTCGAACATATCAATCTGTGGGTTCTTCGACCGAAGGGCAAAGATGGACTAAATCATCCACTCTGCAACCCTCCTCTCGATCTCCAACTCCTACTGTTGCATCTCTGTGGTTAGCAAAGTAACGCAACCTTGAGTGAATTGAAGCTTGGCCTCAAGTGCCCACCGCTGCCTTTCGATGGTCTCCCACAACTCAGCCCTTTCCCACTCTGCTCGTAAGGCCCGTTTGGAGTTAGTTTGCAGCTCCAGCTCTTTCTCTCCAGCTTTTCTGGTAAGTTTGCCCACTGTCCTCTGGAGCTCCTTCACTTCATCTCTACGCTTCTCTAGCTCGGCTTTCTGAAAGTCCACTGAGCAAAGAGCAGCATTCCTTTTAGACAAATACTGGTTCGTCTGAATGGTGGACAAGTCTCTCTCTACTCGTGCGGCCTCTAATTCTCGCATAAGCCACACATTCTCTTCCCATAGCTCGACCAATCCGTCGATGACCCCTAGCTGAACCTTCTGCAAGGACAAGTGCATAAAAAGCAAGGCTTGTGTAACGAAGAGAATAAAGAGTTAGTTTATTTTCTATTGGAAAAGTAAATATAAGTCCTCGTCGAGGATAGCTCATTTTACCTAGTTGAGGTGTTGGAAGGACATCAGGTCCATGGGGTTGGAGGCCACGAACTGCTTGAATGCCTCTGCAAGCCCGCACTCTAGTAGAGTGAAAACTATCGACTGTGGCCCATCGAGTCACGCTTGTGCTCGTGCCTGTACCGGTAGTAGGTAGAGTCTCTTCCTCGGGCTCCTTGCCCGACCTTCTCTCGGGACCTGCGACCTCCCTTTGCCTCGTCCACAAACCCTCTGAGACAATGGAGATGCCAGTCGTGCCCTTGGATGGCTCTCCCAAGCGGAACGCTTGGTAAGGCTACGACCTCTCGAGCTGGACGCCCAGACCCTTACTCTTAGACTCAGACTTTTTGGCCTAAAGTTGCTTTTGCTTCTTGGACTTCTAGGCCATGGTCTTTTGCTTTGGGTGAGCAGCCGAAGGCTGGGGAGCGCCCGCAGTTCTAATAGGAGCACCCGCTGATGTCTCTCTGACAGGGGGACCGCTGGGAGCCCCTTTAGTTGATCCGGTGACGCCTAGTCGGAGGAAGGAGAACTGCTTTAGGCATGGCGATTTGGGCACCTTGGGAGGTATGATTGCTGCATGTGAACATCGTTAGCAAAACAGTTCGCCACATGAAAAATCAAGACAAGCTAAGAAGCTTACTTGATGTGGTCTCTAAGGTCGCTTCGGAGTTGAAGAAACTATACTTCCTCAAATTTGTGGTTGTCACGAGCAGTCTTGCATTGCGACTCTCTTCGGGCAGAAAACCAAAGGTAGTGATTCTGTCTGGATCCTCGAGGAGCGATAACCTGGTTGTTTTGTTAAGCGCGAAGAAACAAAGAGCTTGTTAAAGAAGAACAAAAGTAAGTTCGCTAACTCAAAAGAAAGGAGAACCTACTCGGCTCCTAAAAGTGGCAAATGCCATCATATCGAAAGAAAAAGAACTTCGTCTCGTATGCCCCCACATTGCTTGGGTAACTATGTATTTCCGCTCGATCGTAGGACGCTTGGAGCGGTTAAAAGAGTCATTGTCCTTTCTCTTCTTCAGGATGTACGAGCAACCAAGCTCTAGTGCGGTTAGCTCGCCTAATCCGTTTTCGCCGCACATGATATACATAGCCATGACTATCATATACATGTTCGGCGTGAGTTGACCTGACAAAAGGGTGGAAAGGGATCAACCCTCCACTCTTGAAGATATTCTTGGAGATCGCAGCCATTCCTTCTGGCGCATTCCGAGCTGTGTATGACCTATGTTGGAAGACCTTCGCACTAAGAGCGTATTGGTCTACCACCTTCTGAATCTCCTCGGTGGTAATCATTGAAAGAATCTCTTGAAGGGGACCCGTAGGAGCATCCTGCACAGGCGAGCTAGTCCCCTCATCTATCCTGGTTGTTGGAGAATTCATTCCTCTACGGTATGAAAAAAGTGACATACAGGAATTAGTCAGTCGCCATACACTGTTTAGTACGATGACCTGGAGGAAAAAATAAAAGTTTCCTCCCTTAAACCGTAGAAAAACCCTAAAAGAATTTTTTAGAGCCACCATCAATGGCTCAAACCCAAGGAGAAGATTTCATCTCTGATCAACTACTGGCAGACTATCATCGCATGGCAACTATCGAAAACAAGAAAAAATAATAAAAGTGGCAGAGGAACCATCCTTACCTCTTGGAATGAGAAGATTAATCCTCCTGCTCCGAATATTAAGCGCGCACCAGTCTGAAAGACAAAGAACCAAGGCTCATGAAAGTTTCTTGCTCTCTCTAAGAAAGTGAGTATTATGACATTACCTGAAGTGAGCTTGGGGTTTTGTAGCGAAGGAAGTGGCGCTTTGGTTTCCCGAAGTCAAACGATGTTTAGGTGGAAAACGCATCTCATCGTTGATTGCGACCACATGTCGCAAATCAGCGAAGAAGAGTGACCGTCATGCTTTAAGAAACCAAATCGTCGTTCTCTTCCGTTGAAACACTCAAGCGACATCTCATTTCCCTCCTCCACATTAAATGCGCCCACGTCCACATTTAATGCTCTGATAGGGAATGTCGTTTCAGCATGGTTAGCACTTATTGCACATAAGACACGTCTGTCAGAACAAAAGGTGTTCCATCAATGCATCAGCTACAAAAGTGCAACAGATAAAATCTGAAGAGGTCGTTACATAAAACACTTTTCATCTTATGACAGTCGCAAGGCGACGTGGCTCTTCAACCTTTTCTCGTGTCAGTCGCGAAGTGACGTGACTCTTCGATCTCGTCTTATGTTAGTCGCGAGGCGACGTGACTCTTCGATCTCGTCTTATGTCAGTCGCGAGGCGACGTGACTCCTCGATCTCGTCTTATGTCAGTCGTGAGGCGATGTGACTCCTCGATCTCGTCTTATGTCAGTCGCGAGGCGACGTGACTCTTCGACCTTGACGTATATTAGTTGCGAAGCAATGTGATCCTTTGCCTTCAGCGAAAATCTTGCTAAGTGTAAACAGGTCGTGAACCTCGGTTAAGACCAGAATCATTGTTATGGCATTGAATAAGGTCTAAGAATAGGTCACTGTCCCTTAGAATAAAGATCATTTCAGGTCGCCTGCGTGGGAGTGTTTTTCCTACCTCTTTTCAGCCAGGTCAGATCGACCAGTATCTCTTCAAACACATCAAATCAAGGCATAATTATGTAGTTTCCAAGGTTCGATTCTCAAACCTTAAAAACTAGGGGACTTTTGCTATGCCTGGAAAAGTAGGGCTGACGCAAAGTCTTGTCAGCGCAAGCGGTCAAAGCTTAGGTAGATCCTGCAGCCATTTAGACGCAGCCACATCGCGTGCTGACAAGAGCAGCATGCTCCTGCCAGTGCAATGGGTGTGCACCAGAATGACGAAAGGCTAGAGGTGCTCCACGTGTCTAATCCCTGCATACGTCGAGTAAATCACTCGAGCAGGTGAGCAATGGGATACAAGGAAGGATTTGTACGGCAGTCTAATCCACTCCTAGATTCAGTAATCATTACCTTAATTCATCCCACTATAAATAGAGGGCTCCTCTCCCGTTTATGGGATTAGCTAATTTCTCTTTGGAAATAGCACATATACTCTCTCTCTCTCTCTCTCTCCTCCTCTCTCTCTCTCTCTCTTGTAATCACTTGTAAATAGCTCACTGAACGCAACATGACCTCATATATTAATACAATACTAGTGGACGTAGGATTCGCTTACTCAAGCATTCGAACCACTTTAAACATTGTTTATCCATCTTTTACTACACGTGTGTCTTTTAAGCCAGCTCAGCATTTCTCACGTGCGATTAGTTGGTGTCAAAATCAAGCATCAACAATGATATATATAGTTAAGGAAATAAATTACATTTAATTGTCTTATTATGAAATGATATAAATATCTTTAAGTAACATTGACTTGAAATAATTTTTTTTTAAAATTCAAAAAAAATTAAAAAGTTAAACTATTGTTGTTGACAACCATAATCAAGTTAACATTAGTCTAAATTTGCACAACCCATGCAGCCATGCTAGCGCCTAAGCGGTCATTGCGCTAGGCAGAAGTAAGTTCGTTATATTAGAGGTAGTCATGAGAACTCTTATCTAATCGATAGTTTTAAAGTCTCGAAGGATTAATTGAGATACATATAAGCTAGCTCGGACACCCTCGATCATTAAAAAAAAAAATTGTTTATAGTGGTCATCTTCTTGTTTTCCATTTTTTTTAAAGAAAAAATTATTCGGTTTGTGTGAACTTTTTATTAATCTCCTTTTAAAATTATTTTACTTGAAAATGTTTTGTTAAATGAAAAGTATATTCATCAGTGAAATTACTACTTGATACAATAAATTGGATAAAATGATGAGAGAGAGAGAGAGAGAGAGAGATATTTTAGAGTTGTAGCTGGCATACGCACAGGTCGTCTGACTGCAACCACTGGTAGTGTGGTGTTGCCCAATGTTAAATAGTCTGAACCATCACATGCCATAGGTGGACATGTGACATTGTTTGGTAATTGAAAATTCTTACAATCAAATGAACAATTCCAAATCTCATCTTGACCCAAAAAAAAAAAATCTGGTTTTATTCCCATTAAATGAAAACACCGGAATCACAAATTTTCATTAATGATATTTTTATGATACCTAATTTAATTAATTTTGGCTGTTACTTTATTACTAATTCTATGTTATTTAATTAATTTGGTGTAATTTAATTAGATAATGGATAAGTAAGAAGACCAATTCTTTGTTCGTGGCATCTCTCAGCTGAAATTCACGTGGGTTGGTGTCGGATTAAAACACCAAGCAAATCGAACAAACAAATAAAATTTTATTTTTTTTAAATATTATTATAAATAAGCTTAAAGAGTTGGAAATCCAAAGGCAAAACATATTCTCTTGAAATACTCTCTGACAAATAATAAACTATATAGAATTTGGGTCAACCCATATCACCCTGACACAAAAATAATCAAGATTATAATAATGACAAAATGAATTTCGATTATAATGATATTGGAATAGAATAATACTACACATATAACATTTTCATACAACATTATGTAGCAAAAAATGATTACGTAAAAATTTAATTTTAATTTTAAATCAATCAATCATATTTACCACATAATGTTGTATAAAAAATATTGAATAAAATTGTTTTATGTATAGTATTACTCCATTGGGTTGAAACACAAGTTGGTAGCAAAATATTTTCTCAAGAAAACATTTTTGAAAAGCACTTTATTTGATTAAGTAGCTTCACCAAGAAGCATTTATATAATCAAAAGGGACGTGCTTCCCTCAAATATGGAGTAAACGATTTTTTTCCCACCCAAATGATGGCTTCATGACACTTTTTCACCTATAATATTTTAAAATATCATTTTATNCAAGTTGGTAGCAAAATATTTTCTCAAGAAAACATTTTTGAAAAGCACTTTATTTGATTAAGTAGCTTCACCAAGAAGCATTTATATAATCAAAAGGGACGTGATTCCCTCAAATATGGAGTAAACGATTTTTTTCCCACCCAAATGATGGCTTCATGACACTTTTTCACCTATAATATTTTAAAATATCACTTTATCACCTAAATTTATATTTTGTTTCCGATTTCGGTATCGTTGCGATCATCACTCATCAAAACTCTTCAAACCCTACTCTTGTCGACCCCGCGAATTAGCAATCGAATGATTAAGGTTTGCACAACCGTCCCTCTTAAGTCAAATTCTGATCAATCCCAATCACCAATCACCAAAATCCAATATTCCACCACCAAAAAACTAATCGGTCTCCCCTCATCAAAAGCCTCAACAACCTGGACTAAGTTTGCTCTCTGTTTATTGCAGGAATATAAACTTGGATAGTAAAATAATATTTTTAAAAATCTGTGGGTGGGAAAGTATTGTTAAGCCATTATTGGGGAGGGAAGAAGTCATTAACTCCTTAAATATGAATTGCTCAAAAATTCAAATTTTGTAATGAAGATTGTTGGATATATCACGAAGCAATCTCTTTATCTAATAATTAGAAATGTTATTGGTTAAATATCATATATCATTAAATTAAAAACACGTAAATATTTTTTTAAATATCTTATGTTAATCTATCGATATCATGACAATTAAACTATCACTATACAACGATTAGGATGAGAAGTTGGTCGTGGGTAATATTACTAATATACCAACAAAAGTCAAACTATTAGGCGAACGACAAGTTTGTAAGATGGAATACATGGAGAATGATGCATGTGATACTATAACATGTATATTCATAGTTTGAAAAAAAAAATTCAATCAAATTGAAAATAAGTAAGGTATAACATGTTACCTTAAGTCCTTAACAACCTTGGAGACTTTTAATTTCAAGAGAAATTAAACCAAAAGAGTATCCACACCAAGGTAGAAGAAGAATTAGGCCAAAAGAGATATTTAGGGTTCTTAGAGATTTTGATCTCTACACAAAAATTGATATATCATTTTCTTTATATATGTAGCCTTGTAAACAATTCAATAATTGTTTTGGACTTCCCTAAACAATTCCATAATTGTTTTTGGATTTGTAAATAATTCCATAATTATTATGAAGTTGTTACACTTCTTTAAATAACAACATTGGATTAACATTTAATCACAATTAACAATTTAACTCTTAAATTGTTCACATAACAATTTAACTCTTAAATTGTTCACATAACAATTTAACCCTTAAATTGTTCATATGTTTACAGTTACAACCCATTATTAAATCTAATTTAATATAAAGAAAATGATTAATTATGAATTGGAATTCCATTTAATTCCAATTAGTAATTTAACTCTTAAATTATTCATAATAACTAATATAACCTTCCATTGAATCTAATTCAATGATAATAATATAAATAACTTTATTACCCTTGGTAGGTGCTAGCCAACCTTGGATAATCAACTCTCTTTGGCTATTTCTCAATTCTCCTTAATTTATATGTGTGATCTCTTAGGTTCACTATGGCCTAGCCATGAGCCCAATATCACAATCTATTTCGATATGTTTTGTCATAAATCTTTATGAACAAAACTCCCACTATTATGATAAGCATCTAGCAATGCTCTATAACCCCTAAGTCACAATGAAGATATACTTAAATGAACCATTTTATAATCATACACGTTGTACAATCAAATCGTTCTGCTGTCTAATCCCAATTAAGAATGGATTCATGGTATGTCAAAATCCTTATCTTAATTTTATATCAAATTGACAATCAATATATATGGAACGTGTCACCAAGAAACAACCTTTCAAGTAACATCTTATATACCCCAGCTGGAGATTTCCCTTTTCCAATGTATCTTGACATTTGTCTAGGAACTTGATATCAATCTATACCAAGTCAACTAATGGAGATCAAGGTTCTGACCAAGTTGATGTTCCCAAATATTCTCAAGATCCTTTGCAAGGAATTGGAGGTCCAATGACTAGGGCAAAGACAAAGAGGATGAAAGAGACTTTGCAAGGCTTGATCATGGAAGTGCAATACAAAGAGGCTGTACTAGAAAACTCTAAGACTAAATTCGAAGATTTCAAAGCTTCACTAAGGATGGCCTATTATCTTTTTATGCAAGGGGTAGATTTGAAAGATCAAGTTGGATGCAAGGATTAATTTAGGAATTACTTTTCGTTTATTTAATCTTGGGTTTTTTTTTATGTTTTAATTATCATTTGATTCTTTAGTCTTTTATTTATTCAAGGTTTATTTAGGCCCAATTCGCTTGTACTTAGGCCCAACCCATTTTTCAATTAGCTAGGGTTTTCTTTTAAGGTTTGTTGCTTATAAAAAGGGGCAGTTATGTTATTTTTTGGAGGACGGATTATTATCAATTGAAGTTTATTTCAGAAAGTTATTTGCTTTGCCTTCTTGTGCTCTTGATTGAATGCTTGAATCTCGACTTATCAAAGGGAGTGATTGTAGATGCAAAAACTCTACCATCATGAAAATAGGGTCTGATCCCATGAGGTTGAGGCCATTGACAATCCGCTAGACTTACACACATAAAAGGGCAAGCGTGAAGCTTCCGAAAAACACTAGGGTGGTGTTTGCTGTAGGCACTCCAACGCTCAAGTCAACAAGGCTGAAAGAGACTATTTGATAAGAATTAAGGAGATGAAAAATTACCAGGAGTCTTTTCGGAAGCTAGGATTACGATGGAGGCGTCGGGTTCTTAGGAGCAAAAACTTTAGGAGCAAATAGATGGTTTTGAGTAGTGTTGATTGACTATCGATCGGAGATTTTTTCTTAATGAGGGGGCAAACCTCTGTTTTTATAATGAACCCAAGGGGTTGGAATCCTAGTAGGACATTGAGTCCTCTTTTTTGGGAGATAATCCCTATCGAGAAAGAAATATGATTTCTTTCCCTTATCAGATTAAGTTTAATAGTTTAAATAAGATTTAGAATCTTAGTAGGATACTAAGTCCTATTTTGGGAGATAATCCCTATCATGAAAGAGATATGATATCTTGACCTTATCAGATTAAGTTTAATACTTTAAATAAGATTTGGAATCTTAGTAGGACATTATGTCCTATTTTGGGAGATAATCCCTATCATGAAAGAGATATGATTTCTTGACCTTATCAGATCAAGTTTAATAGTTTGAGTAAGATTTGGAATCTTAGTAGAAGAGGAAATAGAATGGGATTCTGATTTCCTATTTATAGACTGTTGCAAGCTAATGGGCTGAAACCCAGTTTAGCTCAACTTTTAGGATAGCCCAACTCATAGAGTGGGTAGTTCACAAGGTGATTTTAAGCATAGGCCCAATCGGGATTGGGTTGAGGCCTTGGGCCGTGACATGTTTATTTCATTATTGGGCCTCGTCAAGCCTAAGACGATTTTTTGCCCTAACAGTGATTAACCTTTTTGGCATCTCAAGATTAGGGTTTTAAGGACTTAGTTTCCTTAGGGTTCTAATTCGATCATCCTCAACACGTTCCTAGCAAAAGAACTTGTTCTTATTCCATCATTTGGTATCAGAGCTTTGGTTGCTGGAAACATGTTATTTATCTCCAACACTCTTTGTTTGCGTTCTTGATTCAAAAAGAAAAATTGAATTCGTCTTTTCATAGTTCTTCTACGTAAAAAAGAGGCTGAAAAAAAAAAAAAAAAAAAGGAGAACAAAGTGGCAATTTCGTGTTGTTAAGTTTCCCATTCTTGTTCTCTTTGTTAAGTATCCTATTTTTTGTTGAATTAGTTCCCTTTATTCTGTTCTAGTTTCCTTTTTATTTTGTTCTAGTTTCCCTTTATTTTTGTTCCATTGATTGTTTCAAGCATATACAAGGTTGTTTTGAGTATTTTGCTTTCTTAATCATTTTGCGTCAATTCTAGTAATTTCTTTCACATGTCTTTTGCTTCCTTTTAGAGTTTTCTTATTTTTCTTGGTTCTTTAGAGTCATCTTGGGTCTTTCTTTCTGTTCACTGTTTGCCTCAACTAAGTTTTTAAAGTTTTGATTTTTGAGATTGTCACCATCTAACCGGTTGCTTCTTGAGATTTGTTGAATTCTTTGATTCTGTTAAGAACATAAAGGGGCTGGCTTGGCTTTGAGTGGTAAAAGGCAAGAGAGATCATCATCAAGAAAAAGCCAAAATAGTGTGAAACACGAGTGATAACAATCTGATTTGAGTGCAAACACGTGAGGGAGTGTGTGAGGAACAACACCTTTTATTTTATTTAATTTTACAGGTTGAAACCATGAGTAAGGAAGGAGGAGAACCACAAGAGGTCGACATGAAATTCTTCATCAAGGCTGTTAATGACCAATTTAAATTGCTGAATGCGAGATTGAATGATTTGGAGTCCTCTTCCATTTCTAAATCACATAGAAGACATGAGTTCGATGAAGAAGACGAAGTTGATTCCAAAGTGGTAAGGACAAGTTATAAACGGGCCAAGAAGGTTGACTCCAAAGGAGATAACAATATAGGTAGTATAAAGATGGCAATTCCGACTTTTCAAGGAAAGAATGATCCTGAGCTATACTTGGAGTGGGAAAGAAAGGTTGAGCACGTATTTGATTGTCATAATTACTGAAAGGAGAAGAAAGTAAAGCTAGCAGCCGTGGAGTTTACAGATTATGCAGGTATATGGTGGGATCAATTGGTGATCAATAGGCGTAGGAATGGTGAGAGGCCTATTCAGTTATGGGAAGAGATGACGTTGGTGATGTGCAAGAGATTTATACCTAGCCATTACTATAGAGATTTATATAGGAAGCTGAAAGGGCTGGTTCAAGGTTCCATGAGTGTAGAGGATTATTATAAGGAGATAGAAATCGCCATGATTAGAGCAAACATAGAGGAAGATAGAGAAGCAACAATTGCTAGATTCATTGCCGGATTGAACAAGAAGATTGCTGACATGGTTGAGTTGCAACATTACGTAGAAATGGAGGAGCTACTACACAAAGCCGTTGAAGTGGAGAAGCAAATCAAGTCTAAAAGGTTTAGATCTGGTTCGTCCTCTAGGTCTCTGTGGAGATCAAATTGGAAGGACAACAAAGCTGCCTTCAGAACAAAAGAAGAAGCAAAGTCGAAGAATTTGGCTGTTGTTCCTAAAGATAAACCCAAAACTAAGACTTCTTACTAAGTCATGTGATATTGAGTATTTTAGGTGTCAAGGATTCGGACATATTACTTCCGAATGCCCAAACAAAAAGGTTATCGCTGTACGGGCAAATGGAGAAGTCGAAAGTGCTAGCTCAAGTGACGATGAGATGCCACCATTAGAGGATTGTTCTAATGTTAAAGTGGAAGAACCTGTGCATGGTGACTTACTTGTTACAAGGAGAGCCCTGAGCATACAGCCTAAGGATGAAGGAGATGAGGAGCAAAGTGAGCATATTTTTCACACAAGATGCCACATGAAGGATAAGGTATGTATGTTGATTATTGATAGTGGGAGTTGTACTAATGTTGCTAGTACTTTGTTGGTAGAAAATTTGAATTTGAAGTGGAAGAAGCATCCTAAACCGTACAAGCTACAATGGCTGAATGATTGTGGAGAAGTGAAGGTAAACAAGCAAGTTCGGGTTCCTTTTTCAATTGGCAAGTATGAGGATGGGGTTCTTTGTGATGTGGCACTGATTTATGTTGGTCATATATTGCTTGGCCGACCGTGGTAGTTTGACATGAGGGTGTCACATGATGGGTACAAAAATCGTTATTCTTTTGTAATGAACAACTGAAAAGTTGTATTAGCTCCTCTCAAACCTTTGCAAGCTTATAAGGACTAGATTAGGATAGCAAAAGAGGGCAAAATGAGAGAGAAACAACAGTGTGAGCAAGAGGAAATAGAAAGAGAGCAAGTGAGGTCGAGAGGAAAAATGGAGAGAAAAGCGAGCAAAAAGGAGAGAAAAGTGAGCAACATGGAGAGAAAAATAAAAGAATGAGTGTACTTGTTTAAAAACATGAGGTTAAGAGTGTAATGATGGCAAGGCAATATGTACTTGTACTTATGTACGAGGACATTTATCTTTCTACTAACGACTTTAACTCATCTTTGCCTAGTGTTGTCATGTCTTTATTGCAGGAATTTGAGGACCTATTTCCTGAGGAGATTCCCCATGGATTANTTGATGACCAATTTAAATTGCTGAATGCGAGATTGAATGATTTGGAGTCCTCTTCCACTTCTAAATCACATAGAAGACATGAGTTCGATGAAGAAGACGAAGTTGATTCCGAAGTGGAGAGAACAAGTTATAAACGGGCCAAGAAGGTTGACTCCAAATGAGATAACAATATAGGCAGTATAAAGATGGCAATTCCAACTTTTCAAGGAAGGAATGATCCTGAGCTATACTTCGAGTGGGAAAGAAAGGTTGAGCACGTATTTGATTGTCATAATTACTTAGAGGAGAAGAAAGTAAAGCTAGTAGCCGTGGAGTTTACAGATTATGCAGGTATATGGTGGGATCAATTGGTGATCAATAGGCGCAGGAATGGTGAGAGGCCTATTCGGTTATGGGAAGAGATGAAGTTGGTGATGCGCAAGAGATTTATACCTAGCCATTACTATAAAGATTTGTATAGGAAGTTGCAAGGGTTGGTTCAAGGTTCCATGAGTGTAGAGGATTATTATAAGGAGATAGAAATTGCCATGATTAGAGCAAACATAGAGGAAGACAGAGAAGCAACAATGGCTAGATTCATTGCCGAATTGAACAAGGAGATTGCTGACGTGGTTGAGTTGCAACATTACGTAGAAATAGAGGAGCTACTGCACAAAGCCGTTAAAGTGGAGAAGCAATTCAAGTCCAAAAGGTTCAGATCTGGTTCGTCCTCTAGGTCTCAATGGAGATCAAATTGGAAGGACAACAAAGCTGCCTTCAGAACAAAAGAAGAAGCAAAGTTGAAGAATTCGGTTGCTGTTCCTAAAGGTAAGCCCAAAACTAAAACTCTTACTAAGTCATGTGATATTAAATGTTTTAGGTGTCAAGGATTCGGACATATTGCTTCCGAACCCAAACAAAAAGGTTATGGTTGTACGAGCAAATGGAGAAGTCGAAAGTGCTAGCTCAAGTGACGATGAGATGCCACTATTAGAGGATAGTTCTGATGTTAAAGTGGAAGAACCTGTGCATGGTGACTTACTTGTTACAAGGAGATCCCTGAGTATACATCCTAAGGATGAAGGAGATGAGGAGCAACGTGAGCATATTTTTCACACAAGATGCCACATGAAGGATAAGGTATGTACGTTGATTATTGATAGTGGGAGTTGTACTAATGTTGCTAGTACTTTGTTGGTAGAAAAGTTGAATTTGAAGTGGAAGAAGCATCCTAAACCGTACAAGCTACAACGGATGAATGACTGTGGAGAAGTGAAGGTAAACAAGCAAGTTCGGGTTCCTTTTTCAATTAGCAAGTATAAGGATGGGGTTCTTTGTGATGTGGTACCAATGTATGCTGGTCATATATTGCTTGGCCGACCGTGGTAGTTTGACATGAGGGTGTCGTATGATGGGTACAAAAATCGTTATTCTTTTGTAATGAACAACCGAAAAGTTGTATTAGCTCCTCTCAAACCTTTGCAAGCTTATGAGGACTAGATTAGGATAGCAAGAGAGGCCAAAATGAGAGAGAAACAACAGTGTGAGAAGGAGGAAAATAGAAAGAGAGCAAGTGAGGTCAAGAGGAAAAATGGAGAGAAAAGTGAGCAAAAAGGAGAGAAAAGTGAGCAACATGGAGAGAAAAATAAAAGAATGAGTGTACTTGCTGAAAAACATGAGGTTAAGAGTGTAATGATGGCGAGGCAACAAGTACTTGTCCTTATGTACGAGGACATTTATCTTTCTACTAACGACTTTAACTCATCTTTGCCTAGTGTTGTCATGTCTTTATGGCAAGAATTTGAGGACCTATTTCCTGAGGAGATTCCCCATGGATTACCTCCTCTAAGAGGAATTGAGCATCAAATAGACTTCATACCTGGTTCTGCCATGCCAAATTGACCTGCTTATAGAGCTAATCCCAAGGAAATGAAGGAGATACAAAGGCAAGTGGATGAGCTGTTGCAAAAGAGATTTGTAAGGGAGAGTCTCAGCCCATGTTCGATTCCTTTCCTCTTAGTCCCAAAGAAAGATGGAACATGGCGCATGTGTATGGATTGTCGAGCTATTAACAAGATAACGGTAAAGTATAGACATCCTATCCCCAGATTAGATGATATGCTTGATGAATTGCATGGCTCTCAATTGTTTTCTAAAATTGATTAAAGAATGGCTATTATCATATTCGCAT
Source organism: Pistacia vera (assembly GCF_008641045.1). Lineage (NCBI taxonomy): Eukaryota > Viridiplantae > Streptophyta > Magnoliopsida > Sapindales > Anacardiaceae > Pistacia > Pistacia vera. Next base: position 46,041 of record NW_022196349.1, on the reverse strand, counting down.
GAAAGAGACAGATGAATGGAAAACTGCATTTAAAACTAAATATGGATTGTATGAGTGGTTAGTAATGCCTTTCGGTTTAACTAATACACCTAGTACATTAATGAGGTTAATGAACCATGTCTTGCGTGCTTTCATAGGAAAATTTGTGGTAGTTTACTTTGATGATATTTTAGTTTATAGCAAAAATTTGGATGAACATGTGAAACACTTGCATGCTGTGTTTAGTGTGTTAAGGGAGCACCAATTGTATGCTAATCTTAAGAAGTGCATGTTTTGCATGGAATCTGTTGTGTTTCTTGGATTTGTTGTTAGTTCACAGGGTACTAGTGTTGATGAAGAAAAGGTGAGGGCCATAAGGGATTGGCCTACACCTAAGAATGCGAACGAGGTGAGAAGTTTCCATGGTTTAGCAAGTTTTTATTGAAGGTTTGTTAAAGATTTTAGTTCTATTTCTGCACCTTTGAATGAACTTGTTAAAAAGAATGTTGTTTTTAAGTGGGATGATGTGCATGATCGGGCTTTCAAAACTTTGAAAGATAAGCTAACTAATGCACCTTTGTTGTGTTTGCCTAACTTTGATAAAGCTTTTGAGATAGAATGTGATGCATCCGGGATTGGAATANTTTTAGTTCATATTATAAGCTTCATTTCCCATTTTGCCCTTGTCCTTCCTTGGAAATTCCATCTATATCCTTTGATTCTTTACAACTACACCCCCATTCAAACACAATCTCTACTAAATTTCCTTTCATTTTACTCCCAACTTTTCCTACTAATTAGGGGTAGAATGGTCATTGTGTCCCAAAAGAAGAATTCTCTAGAAAACTCAAGAATTTTTGTCCTAGGCTCGTCGCCGCGGCGAAACATTTTTCGTCGCCTCGGCGAAATAGGGCAGAACCTACCCGTAGTGTAACTTCTCCTCCTCGCCGCGGCGAAGCTTCTTCTTCGCCCCGGCGAAGATTGGATTTCCAACTTCACCAAAACTCAACCCATTTTCAAGGCAACAATTCAACAAACTCAACATACAAACTCAATTTAAGTTGAAACAATAAACTTTTAACTAATACAACAAATCTTAAATACGTACCTCAAGTGGGATATTACAGTTTCTTAGATTTGTTGTTAGTTCACAGGGTACTAGTGTTGATGAAGAAAAGGTAAGGGCAATAAGGGATTGGCCTACACCTTAGGATGCGAACAAGGTGAGAAGTTTCCATGGTTTAGCAAGTTTTTATCGAAGGTTTGTTAAAGATTTTAGTTCTATTGCTACACCTTTGAATGAACTTGTTAAAAAAAATGTTGTTTTTAAGTGGGATGATATGCATGATCGGGCTTTCAAAACTTTGAAAGATAAGCTAACTAATGCACCTTTGTTGTGTTTTCCTAACTTTGATAAAGCTTTTGAGATAGAATGTGATGCATCCGGGATTGGAATAGGAGTTGTTTTGATGCAGGATTCCAAACCAATTGCTTATTTTAGTGAAAAGCTAAGTGGGGCAGCGTTGAATTATCCTACTTACGACAAGGAGCTTTATGCATTAGTGAGAACTCTTCAAATATGGCAGCATTAGAACAAGTTGGCTCTAATACCAAATGATGGAATAGGAACAAGTTGTTTTGCTAGGAGCGTGTTGAGGATGATCGAATTAGAACCCTAAGGAAACTAAGTACTTAAAACCCTAATCTTGAGACGCCACAAAGGTTGATCACTCCCTTTGATAAGTCGAGATTCAAGCATTCAATCAAGAGCACAAGAAGGCAAAGCAAATAGCTTTCTGAAATAAACTTCTATTGATAATAATCTGTCCTCCAAAAAATAACATGGCTGCCCCTTTTTATAAGCAACAAACCCTGAAAGAAAACCCTGGCTAATTGAAAAACGGGTTGGGCCTAAGTACAAGCGAATTGGGCCTGATAAACCTTGAATAAATAAAAGACTAAAGAATCTAAGGATAATTAAAACAGAAAAAAAAAAAAGTCCAAGATTAAATAAATGAAAATTAATTCCTAAATTAATCCTTACATCCAACTTGATCTTCTGAATCTACCCCTTGCATAAAAAGATAATAGTCCATCCTTGGTGAAGCTTTGAAGTCTTCGAATTTAGTCTTAGAGTCTTCTAGTACAGCGTCTTTGTAATATTGCACTTCCATGATCAAGCCTTGCAAATCCTCTTTCATCATCTTTGTCTTTGCCCTAGTCATTGGACCGCCAATTCCTTGCAAAGGATCTTGAGAATATTTGGGAACATCAACTTGGTCAGCACCTTGATCTTCATTATCAACGGATCCCATCTTGATTATCACTTGTCCTCACACATAAATAACACATGGCCAAATCGGCTTATTAACACATGACATGATTAGCCTCGTGTTTATACACCATATGAACCATATGCGTTTATGCAGAATCCAACCATGATATCTCAGTAAAAACATGAGGTTAAGAGTGTAATGATGGCGAGGCAACAAGTACTTGTACTTATGTACAAGGATGTTTATCTTTCTACTAACGACCTTAACTCATGTTTGCCTAGTGTTGTCGTGTCTTTATTGCAGGAATTTGAGGACTTATTTCCTGAGGAGATTCCACATGGATTACCTCCTCTAATAGGAATTAAGCATCAAATAGACTTCATACCTAGTTCCGCCATACCAAATCGACATGCTTATAAAGCTAATCCCAATGAAACGAAGGAGATACAAAGGCAAGTGGATGAGCTGTTGCAAAAGGGATTTGTAAGTGAGAGTCTCAGCCCATGTTCGGTTCTTGTCCTTTTAGTCCCAAAGAAAGATAGAACATGGTGCATGTGTGTGGATTGCCGAGCTATTAACAAGATAACGGTAAAGTATAGACATCCTATCCCCATATTAGATGATATGCTTGATTAATTGCATGGCTCTCAGTTGTTTTCTAAAATTGATTTAAAGAATGTCTATTATCCGATTCACATGAAAGAGGGAGATGAATGGAAAACTGCATTTAAAACTAAATATGGATTGTATGAGTGGTTAGTAATGCCTTTCGATTTAACCAATGCACCTAGTACATTCATGAGGTTGATGAACCATGTCTTGTGTGCTTTCATGGGAAATTTTGTGGTAGTTTACTTTGATGATATTTTAGTTTATAGCAAAAATTTGGGTGAACATGTGAAACACTTGCATGTTGTGTTTAGTGTTGAGAGAGCACCAATTGTACGCTAATCTTAAGAAGTGCATGTTTTGCATGGAATCTGTTGTGTTTCTTGGATTTGTTGTTAGTTCGCAGGGTATTAGTGTTGATAAAGAAAAGGTAAGGGCAATAAGGGACTGGCCTACACCTAAGAATACGAACGAGGTGAGAAGTTTCCATGGGTTAGCAAGTTTTTATCGAAGGTTTGTTAAAGATTTTAGTTCTATTGCTGCACCTTTGAATGAACTTGTTAAAAGGAATGTTGTTTTTAAGTGGGATGATGTGCATGACCGGGCTTTCAAAACTTTGAAAGATAAGCTAACTTTGATAAAGCTTTTGAGATAGAATGTGATGCATCCATGATTGGAATAGGAGCTGTTTTGATGCAGGATTCCAAACCAATTGCTTATTTTAGTGAAAAGCTAAGTTGGGCAGCGTTGAATTATCCTACTTACGACAAGGAGCTTTATGCATTAGTGAGAACTCTTCAAACATGGCAGCATTACTTGTGGCCGAGGGAATTCATCATTCATTCTGATCATAAGAGCTTGAAGTTCTTGAAGACCCAAGGTAAGCTTAATAAAAGACATACTAAGTGGTTGGAGTTCATAGAAACGTTTCCTTACATAATCAAATACAAGCATGGGAAGGAAAACGTTATGGCTGATGCATTGTCTAGGAGGTACGTATTACTTACTTCATTGCAAACTAAATTNCATAAGTTTGGGGGTTGTAAAATGGTTGACACTTTGATTAGTGGTTGAAAAAGAAAGCGGAGATTGATGTAGCTCTTAGTGATTGCATGAGGAAAACCGAGTTCTTTTACTTTGTTTATCCTATCCTTTTCCTTGAAGCCCACTACCCAAGCCTAACGTTACAAGCTTGCAAAGACATTTTAATCCTTAGCGATGTCTAGTCCACATTAGTGGAGAGTAGTTCGATACTTAGGCTTATGGAGTCTACCACCATTTGATAAACTTTACATTTCTGCATAAAATAATTCGGGAAGTCGGAAGGTGGACTGAAGTGGGGATTGCCTACTAAGGGGCCCGATAGAGAAAGATAGTTAATTCAATTTATGACTTCTTGGAGCATTGAGCATTTTTTTTTTTTTTTTTGTAATAATGTACCAACAATTTTTGAGACTTGCACTGTGATTCAATCTAGGTATTTATCTTTCTTTTGTTTTGATATTTATTTATTTTTGCTCGAGGACGAGCAAGTCTTAAGTTTGGGGATATTTGATAATCCTATTTTTCTCTATGATATTTCGATAGGATTTAGGATACTTTTCATACAATTTAGGCCATAATTGCTACCTAATTATATTAATTTTTCTTTGCAGGCCTAAACGATGATTTTGAGCATAAATGACAGTTTTGAGTGTAAATTGCATAACTTAAGTTTGGATAAGTCGGAATGACCTGAATTTAGAAGCTTTGGAAATCTAAGAAGCAGAGCTACAACATTTATGTTTTGGGTTTTTCCTAATTCAAACTGGAAGAGGGTGAAAACTTGGCTTGAAGTTGTGAACAGTATGTTGGGAACTGAAGAAAAACGTCTTTGGATGTGCTTCAGTAGTTTGGCGATAACGTGCAATTTAGACCTCGGATCTGGCTGATTCTTGAACGAGTAGAAATATAATTGAAAAGGATAAAATTCATATGTTTACCACTTTTTCAAATTCAGAATATATCATGCTCAAAGTTTTCCCGAAAGATCCTCGTCGTGGCAAAGAAAAATATTCGCCGCGGCGAAACTGCGTCAGATGTGAAAAATAAAACGACGCGTTTTGGCTTGCTAGGGCTTCATCCTTAAGTGAAAGAGGTATAAATTAGCATGAAAAGGAAGGGAAAAGGGTCTTGGTTCGTCATTTGGAAGGCAGCTCTTGGAAGGAGAAGATTATTGAAGATTTGAGCTTCAAATTAAAGAAGATTTCTCCATCTTTTGCTTGTTTTTCAATGATGAATCTTGATTCAGTTTGTTTTTGTTGTTTTATTTTGTTTTTGAGTATGAACTGAGTTGTTTAGCTAGGGTTTGATGTAACCTTGATACAATGATTCAAATTTATATGAATTGATTTACTTTGAGTTTTAATTTCATGATTGAGTGTTATCTCTTTGCTTAATGACTTTTGGATGCTTGATCACCATTCAAATGTATGTTGTTCACAATGAGANAACTCACAAAACTTCACAACCAAAGCAAGAATCCTTACCTTAGGATGCCTTAGATTGATTTTCTACCCCAAATCACTCCAAAAGCTCTTTAAAACTCCTTGAACAAAAGAAAGAGAAATTGAGAGGAAGCAAGAGAGGAGAGTGGCGATGGAGAAGAAGAATGAAGGGGTTTCAATGACTTAATTCCTTTTAATGAACTTTATACACAAGCATTCCCATTTTGCCCTTACTCTTCTTTGGGAATTCCATCTATATCCTTTGATTCATTGCAAACACACCCCCATAACAACATATTCTCCATGAAAATCCCTTACATTTTACTCCCCACTTTTCCTACTAAAAAGGGGTAGAATGGTCAAATTGCCCTTAGGAAAGAAAATATCTAAAACTTAACAAACATTTTGGTTGGCACGTCGCCGCAGCGAGGAATCTTCCGTCCCTGCGACGAAACTGTCCAGCAGCTTCCCATGGCTTCAACACCTCTTCGCCGCGGCGAAGATTCTTCTTTGCCTCGGCGAAGCATGGAATACTGAACTTCTTCTATTTCAACCAATTTCAGGGCAAGAATTCAACACACCACTCAAACAAAGGTCAACCAAACAAGAACACGAATAAACCAACTCAAATAAGAGCAAAAGAAGAAACGTTAGCTACGTACCTCAAGTGGGGCGTTACAGATAATGCCTATAAGCTAGATTTGCCAAGCAACTATGGTAATGTCAGTGCAACTTTTAATGTTGTTGATTTATCTTTGTTTGATGTAGGTCATTCGAGGACAAATCCTTTCGAAGAGGAGGAGAATAATGGAGATCGAGGTGCTGACCAAGTTGATGTTCCCAAATATTCTCAAGATCCTTTGCAAGGAATTGGCGGTCCAATGACTAGGGCAAAAACAAAGAGCATGAAAGAGGCTTTGCAAGGCTTGATCATGGAAGTGCAATGCAAAGAGGCTGTGCTAGAAGAATCTAAGACTAAATTCGAAGATTTCAAAGCTTCACCAAGGATGGTCTATTATCTTTTTATGCAAGGGGTAGAATCAAAAGATCAAGTTGGATGCAAGGATTAATTTAGGAATTAATTTTCGTTTATTTAATCTTGGGTTTTTTATGTTTTAATTATCATTAGATTCTTTAGTCTTTTATTTATTCAAGGTTTATTTAGGCCTAATTCACTTGTACTTAGGCCCAACTCATTTTTCAATTAGCTAGGGTTTTCTTTTAGGGATTGTTGCTTATAAAAAGGGGTGGCCACGTTATTTTTTTGGGACAGATTATTATCAATTGAAGTTTATTTCAGAAAGCTATTTGCTTGCCTTCTTGTGTTCTTGATTGAAGGCTTGAATCTCGATTTATCAAAGAGAGTGATCAACCTTTATGGCGTCTCAAGATTTGGTATTTTAAGGACTTAGTTTCCTTAGGGTTCTAATTCGATCATCTTCAACATGTTCCTAGCAAAACAATTTGTTCCTATTCCATTGGGTTCATGGGTTCCTAGGGTAATTTGCCTATAGGGTCTACATCAACAATTCTAAGAACTTTGGTGAGTAAGCGTTTAAGAGATTGGGATAATAAATTAGCTCATGCTGAGTTTGCTTACAATAGGTTCCCTAATGCTACAACCGGCCATACCCCATTTGATGTCCTTTATGGCCTTAATCCCATCACACTGATTGAGTTAAATGCCTTACCCCTTGATATACAAGTGAATCTTGATGCTAAAGAGAAGGCCAAGTCTATGAAGAAGCTACATGAGTCAATTAGGGCCCAAATAGCCAAATCCAATGAAGCTTATAGGAGGAGAGCCAACAAACATAGAAAACCCACCTATTTTCAATTGGGAGATCTTGTGTGGTTTCACTTGAGGAAGGAAACGTTCCCATTCGGGAGGAAAAGCAAATTGGCACCTAGGGTTGATGGTCCATTTGAGGTTCTTGAAAAGATTGGGGATAATGCTTATAAGATAGATTTACCATAAGAGCTTGGTAATGTTTTGGCTACATTCAACGTTGGGGACTTGTCACCTTACTTGGAAGATGGAGACTTATCGGATTTGAGGTCAAATCCCTCTCAACCTAGGGAGGATGATATGAACCTCAGCCCAATGAGTTCTTTAATTGCCCATGATTTTCCAATGAAACAGCAAGAAGCCCAAGCTTCCCAAATTGTGCAACATTCAGCCTAAATCATTAAGAAGATTCACAAGCTAGTCCATGGAGTAACAAGGATCCAAGAAATGTTCAAGGGCTCCAACAATAGCCCAACCCATGAGCAACAAGTGTGGAAAAGCCTTCAGGGCCCAAGCCCAAGCCCAAGTGCAGGATGTCATTTGATTCAAGTGAAGGAGATTAATTCAAGCTAAAGGTTCTCAGAGACAAGAATCCTTAATTTAAAGAAAGTGTAAGGGAGTTGTTTTGCTTGCATTAAATAGGCATGGTCCAACTAATGGAGATCGAGGTGCTGACCAAGTTGATGTTCCCAAATATTCTCAAAATCCTTTGCAAGGAATTAGCGGTCCAATGACTAGGGCAAAGACAAAGAGGATGAAAGAGGCTTTGCAAGGCTTGATCATGGAAGTGCAATACAAAGAGGCTGTAATAGCGACTCTACGACAAAATTCAGAGATTCAAAGGTTCACCAAGGATGGCCTATTATCTTTTTATGCAAGGGTAGATTCAGAAGATCAAGTTGGATGCAAGGATAATTTAGGAATTAATTTTTATTAATCTTGGGCTTTTTTTTTTATGTTTTAATTATCATTAGATTCTTTAGTCTTTTATTTATTAAGGTTTATTTAGGCCCAATTCGCTTGTATTAGGCCCAACCATTTTTCAATTAGCTAGGGTTTTCTTTAGGGTTTGTTGGTTATAAAAAGGAGCAGCCATGTTATTTTTTGGGGACAGATTATTATCAATTGAAGTTTATTTTAGAAAGCTTATTTTTGCGCCTTTATGTCTTGATGAATGCTTGATCTCAACTTATCAAAGGGAGTGATCAACCTTTGTGGCGTCTCAAGATTGGGGTTTTAAAGACTTAGTTCCTTAGGGTTCTAATTCGATCATCCTCAACACATTCTAGCAAAACAACTGCTCATATCCATCATTTGGTATCAAAGCTTTGGTTGCTGGAGACAAGTGATTATCTCCAACACTCTTTGTTTGCGTTCTTGATTCAAAAGAAAAAAAGTTGAATTCGTTTTCATAGTTCTTCTGCGTAAAAAAAAAAAAAAAAAAAAAAAAAAAAAAAAGAGGTCCGCAAAAAAAAAAAAAAAGAAAAAGAAAAAAGAAAGAAAGAGCAAGCAAGTGTCATTGCAAAAGGCTTTCGTAGCATTTTCAATGTTGCCGATTGTGAAACAACTCAATTTTATGCAAGTAAAACATGTCTTACACTCAAAATGAAAGTGAAAATCTCATTAGTGACTGTGAACTTCACTATATATGCCGTAGAAGTTATGGTAAAAGGCTTTCGTAGCATTTTCGAGTTGCAGACTGTGATGCCACTTGATTTTATGCAAGTAAACTGTGTTTGTCACTAAAAACGAAAGTGCAAGCATTATCTTATTTGCAAAATTCAGTATATATATGATGCAAAAGCTCTTGTAAAAGGCCTTCATAGCGTTTTCTTGCTGTCAAATGCTACTCAAATTTATGCAAGTAAGCCGTGTGTTTCACTCAATACGAAAAAGAAAACCTCTTCTTATTTGAGAAATTCACTATATGTATGTTGCAAAAGTTTTCATAAAAGGCTTTCGTAGTATTTTCAAATTGCCAATTGTGGTGCAACTTGAGTTTATGCAAGTAAACTGTGTCCTTCGCTCAATACGAAAAGTGCAAGTGTCATCGTATATGGGAAATTCATTACATATATGTGTTGTAAACTTCCTGCTAAAGGATTTCACAAGGTTTTTGAGTTGCTGATTTTTTATGCCACATGATTTTATGCAAGTAAACCGTGCCCTCCACCCAATACAAAAGTATAAATCTCATTGTAATTGCGAAATTCCCAATATATGTATGTTGCAAAAGTTCTCGTAAAAGGCTTTCACATCGTCTTGGTGATGCCGAATGTGACGCAACTCAATTTTATGAAAGCAAACCGTGTCCTACACTAAATAAGAAAGAGTAAGCAAGCATCATCGTAAAAGGCTTTCGTAGCATTTTCATGCTGGCGATTGCGACGCAACTCGATTTTATGCAAGTAAAACATGTCTTGCACACAAAAAGAAACTGCAAATCTCATTTGTGATTGTGAAGTTCACTATATATATGCCGCAAAAGTTATGTTAAAAGGTTTTCTTAGCGTTTTTTAGCTGCAGACTGTGATGCCACTTGATTTTATGCAAGTAAACCATGTGTTTCACTCAAAACAAAAGTGCAAGCGTCATCGTATTTGTGAAATTCACTATATATATGATGCAAAAGCTCTCGTAAAAGGCTTTCATAATGTTTTCGTTATGTCGAACGCAACTTGATTTGACGCAAGTAAACTGTGTCTTTCACTCAATATGAAAGTGTAAATCTACTTCCAATTGCCAAATTCACTAAACATATGTCGCAAAAGTTTCAGTAAAAGGCTTCCGTGGCATTTTCGAGTTGTTGATTGTCATGCCACTCGATTTTACGCGATAAAACCTTGTGTTTCACTCAATACGAAAGTGCAAACCTCTTTGTATTTGGACAATTCACTATAAGTATGTCACACAAGTTTGAGTAAAAGGCTTTCGTAGCATTTTCATATTTTTGGTTGCGGCATAACTTAAGTTTATGCAAGTAAACCATGTCCTTCGACTTAACCCCCCCCCCCCCCCCCCCCCCCCCCAAAAAAAAAAAAAAACCGTGTCTTTTGTTCAATACGAAACTACAAGCATTATCGTATATGTGAAATCCATTACATATATGTGTCACAAAACTTCCCGCAAAAGGATTTCACTGGTTTTCGATTAGCGATTTTCACGCCACATGATTTTATGCAAGTAAACCATGCCCTCCACCCAATACAAAAGTAGAAATCTCGTCATAATTGTGAAATTCCCAATATATGTATGTCACATAATTTCTCGTAAAAAGCTTTCTCACGTCTTCGTGTTGCCGAACGTGACCCAACTCAATTTTATGAAAGCAAACCGTGTCCTACACTAAATAAGAAAGAGCAAGCAAGCATCACCGCAAAAGGCTTTTGTAGCATTTTGGTGCTGCCGATTGTGATGCAACTCGATTTTATGCAAGTAAAACGTGTCTTACACTCAAAATGAAAGTGCAAATCTCATTTATGACTGTGAAGTTCACTATATTTGCTACAAAAGTTATGGTAAAGGGCTTTCATAGTGTTTTCAAGTTGCAGATTGTGATGCCAGATGATTTTATGCAAGTAAATCGTGTGGGTCACTCAAAACAAAAGTGCAAGCGTGATCGTATTTGCAAAATTCATTATATATAAGATGCAAAAGCTCTCGTAAAAGGCTTTCATAGTGTTTTCGTGCTGTTGAACACAACTCAATTTGACGCAAGTAAACCGTGTCCTTCACTCAATACACAAGTGCAAACCTAATTTAATTGCAAAATTCACTACATATATGTCACAAAAGTTTCGGTAACATGCTTCCGTAGTATGTGGCAAAATTTCTCGTAAAAAGCTTTCGCGCATCTTCGTGTTGCCGAACGTGACCCAACTCAATTTTATGAAAGCAAACCATGTCCTACACTAAATAAGAAAAAGCAAGCAAGCATCACTGTAAAAGGCTTTTGTAGCATTTCGGTGCTGCCGATTGTGATGCAACTTGATTTGTCGTAAGTAAACCATGCCTTTCACTCAATATGAAAGTGTAAATCTCATTCTAGTTGCCAAATTCACTATATATTTGTCACAAAAGTTTCAGTAAAAGGATTCCGTAGTGTTTTTGAGTTGCCAATTGTGGTGTCACTCGATTTTACGCAAGAAGACGTTGTGTTTCACTCAATATGAAAGCACAAACCTCTACGTATTTGGAAAATCCATCATATATATGTTGCAAAAGTTTTCGTAAAAGGCTTTTGTAGTGTTCTCAAATTGCCAATTGCAGCGCAACTTGAGTTTATCAAGTAAATCATGTCCTTCACTCAATATGAAAGTGCAAGCGTCATTGCATATATGAAATTCATTACATAAATGTGTCTCAAAACTTCCCGCAAAAGGATTTCACAGTGATTTTGTGCAATTAAACCATGTGCTCCACCCAATACAAAGTAGAAATCTCATCGTAATTACAAAACTCCCAACATATTTATGTTGCAAAATTTCTCATAAAAGGATTTCATAGTGTCTTCATGTTTTCGAATATGACGCAACTCAATTTTACAAAAGCAAAAGGTGAAAGAATAGTTCGCTATGTGCTCACTGAACAGTCCTATTAAAACTTAAAAGAATAAAAACAATAAATTTTACGAAAGTAGATCGTGTCTTACACTGAATAAGAAAGAGCAAGCAAGCATCATCGCAAAAGGTTTCGTAGCATTTTCATGTCACCGATTGTGACGCAACTCGATTTTATGCAAGTAAAACATGTCTTACACTCAAAATGAAAGTGCAAATCTCTTGGGCCTGGAAAAGTATCTTAAAGTTGAGCAGTGAGGTGAGGGATAGATTCATTTACATTATCAACAATGGAGAAATAACTTACTTATGGCATGATAATTGGCACCCCAAAGGTCCTCTCATTAGAAGGTATGGCCCTCGTATTATCTATGATTCAGGGTTATCCTTTTATGCTAAGGTATGGGAGATTTGTGAAGGAACAAATTGGAAATGACCGGTTGCAAACTCTTCAGCTCTTATGGAAGTAAAAGGCTTGGTGGCCTTTCATTCCTTGGGCAATTGTGATAGTATTAGATGGAAGCCTGAGCATTCGGGTGTGTTTAGCATTAAATCCGCTTGGGAGGCTATTAGAATGCACAAGGACAGAGTGGATTGGCATCATCCTTTATGGTATCCTAAGGCGATCCCGAGATACTCCTTCATCCTTTGGCTAGCTATTAGAAACCACATGCAAACCAAGGTTAAATTAGTGAGGTATGGTGTCTCTTCTACTAGTACTTGTTGTTTTTGTAATGGTCAAGTGGAGACAATAGATCATCTATTCTTCTCTTGTTCCTTTACAAGAAATATTTAGAGGATGTGTTTGATATCTGCCATCTTGGTCATATGGTTTGGCCATGGCAAGAGTACATAAGCCACCTTACTATTAAATGGAGAGCCAATAAGCTCAAATATGCTATAGGTAAGACGTGCTTGGGAGCTACAGTGTATCATGTTTGGATAGAGAGGAACAATAGGTTTTTTGGGAAGGATTGTCAAGATGGCACCTACTTGGTTAATTTTATTAAAAGGGTTGTTAGGGAAAGGGCTACGGATCTCTCCAAAGTGAAAAAGTCCTTTTCTAATACTAAGCTTGCTTCGGACATGGTTCCTCCACGATCTATTTTTAGTTGAGTGGGGTTAGCTTGGTTTTGATGGCTAGCAGCTAAAGGTTTGTTGCTCGACGTCTCCCTTCCTCCCTTGTTCGTTGGTGGCGTCGGCTTTGGTTTGTTAGGTGGGGTTGAGAAGGTGGTTAGGCTAGACTTTTCTCTCTAATGTTGGTAGATGTTGGGAGGTGAGGTCCCCTTGTGTTTCTTGGAAGATTGGTGCTTTTGGTTTATTTATTGATGCTTTGCTTTTGTTTTTAGTGGGTTCTTTTGGATTCTTTTGAACCTAACCTAGGGGCTTGTCCCATGGTAGGTTGTTCTCATTGTTTTCTTTAGTCTCCACTTGGTTCCTTTTCTTTGCTAAAAGGAATGGAAATAGAGTAGTTTAGGGGTAGGTTGTTAGAATCATTCTTTTGCTCCTAACCTAGGGCTTGTCTTAAGGTAGGATGGCCGCTTTTAGATCTCTTGTACATTTTCCCCTTTTTCTATAAAATTTACATACCCAAAAAAAAAAAAAAAAAAGAAAAAAAAATTCTCGTTTGTGATTGTGAAGTTCACTATATATATGCTGCAAAAGTTATGGTAAAATGCTTTCATAGCGTTTTTGAGTTGCAGACTGTGATGCCACTTTATTTTATGAAAGTAAAATGTGTGCTTCACTCAAAACAAAAGTGCAAGCGTCATCATATTTACTATATATATGATGCAAAAGCTCTCGTAAAAGGCTTCACAACGCTTTCATGCTACCGAATGCAACTGATTTGACGCAAGTAAACCATGTCCTTCACTCAATACAAAAGTGCAAATCTCATTCTTATTGCCAAATTCAGTATATATTTGTCGCAAAAGTTTTGGTAAAAAGGCTCCTGTAGCGTTTTTGAGTTGTCAATTGTGATGCCACTTGATTTTACACAAGAAAACCTTATGTTTCACTCAATACAGAAGCACAAACCTCTTCATCTTTGCAAAATTCACTATATGTATGTCACAAAAGTTTTTGTAAAAGGCTTTCGTAGCGTTTTTAAATTGCCGGTTGTGGCGCATCTCAAGTTTATGCAAGTAAACCATGTCCTTCACTCAATATGAAAGTACAAGCATCATCGTATATCTGAAATTCATTACATATAAGTGTCGCAAAACCATACAAGGTAGATCCTTGCTTGGATGCCTTGCAAAAACTGGCTACCAACAAAGGATTGCTTCTTCTAATGCTTGTTGTTTTTGTACTCATGGGCTTGAAACTTTGGATTGCCTTTTCTTTGGTTGTAATTTCAACCAAGTCATTTGGAACTAAGTCCTTGAACTCTCTTCCCTTGGTTATGTTACCCGCCCTTGGAATGATTATGTCAACCTCCTTGCTACTAGATGGAAGAAGAATAAATTTAAGTATTTACTTGGGAAGTTGAGTCTGGGAGCTACCGTGTACTCTATTTGGCAGGAGAAAAACAATCAGTCCTTTGGAGGGGAAAGTAAAGATGCTCTCACTATCCACAATTCGATCAAGTCCTTGGTGAGAGAAAGAGCTTCAGACCTAAGTAAGATTAAGGGGAACACTCATAATTAGAGACTTGCCGAGAATTGGGGGCTTCCTAAATCTATCTTCAAAAGTTACCATGGGAGTTGATGGTAAGGAGGACATGTTGTGATAGGTTCTTATTAGTGTGAGGAGATTTTGGTTAGTGACATCATTGTGTTGGTTATGGGCTCTATGTGTAAATGTCCGTGCTGTGGATGCTTAGGTATTAGATCTTTATTTTGAAAAATTTTGAACCTAACCCAGGGAATGTCCTATGATAAGTTGGCTTCTTTGTATTCTTTTGGCTTCTCTTCGTTCCATTTCTTTGGTAAAAGGAATGGAAAAAAGAGAAGTCTAGGGGTTGGCTTGGATAGCATCATTCTTTTGCACCTAACTCAGGGTATGTCCTGAGGTAGGTTGGCCGCTTTTAAGGCCTTTTGTATATTCTCTTCGTTTTCTATAAAAAGCTTACTTACCCAAAAAAAAAAAAAAAAAGTGTCGCAAAACTTCCCACAAAAGGATTTCACAGGGTTTTCGATTCGCGATTTTGACTCCACATGATTTTATGCAAGTAAACCATGCCCTTCACCCGGTACAAAAGTGATCCAAATCCAACAACACAACAACAATAATACACCACAAAATCAAGTTAAATTCGGCCAAGCATAAACCAGTACAAAACACTTACTTGCAAATTTTCGGACTAAGACAAGTAGTAACCTTCAAGCATAAAGGATCACTCTACCAACTTGAATTTAATTCACCACCAAATCTCCTTGCAAAGACTTCGATAAAGAATTCTCAAAAAAGAACACACAAGTTCTTTGAAAATGGATAAACCAAATATTTCATATATCTTGACTAATAATACAATGAGAAATAATTAACTTTATACAGGCAATTACCTGATAGAAAAGTAAATCACAAATACAAAGAAATTACAAATAAAGTCAACAAAAATTACAAGTCATTCAATTAAAAACAAAGCCCATGCCTATTTAATGCAAAGGGGACATAAAACCTTAAATCTATGATCTTTGTCATAACCACTCTATTAGGTGTATAACCTTGCTCTCATTGGATCGAAAGCCAATCAATGGTCTTAATTAATTCTACTAATAAGGGTGCATGAAATTGGGCCTTGAGAATCATGGAAATGAACCCAATAAGGAGCCATGTGAATTCTTCTTTTATAAATGCAAATTCGGCCGAATTGGGGGTTTTGGGGGTTTTGGGCAATTGGGCTTCTTTCTTGGTGGATTTGTACTTCTCTGTTAGCAAGTGATAGGGTATACGCAGCAAAAAACACTAATTCAAAAACAAATAAAAATCTGATCAAATGCTTAATCCCAAATCTAGGTATAGATTATAATGTTTACATGTTTATAAATTCTGCATTAAAACAATATAATAAATCCATACAAGGATTCAAAATAACTTACCAACATTTGGAGGCTCTTTCAATACTTTAGTTTCGCTTGTCGATTCAAGAAGAGAATCGCATGAACGTGTCCACACAAAGATAATCCGGAGAACGTACTACTGTTTTGCTAGAACAAATAGAAGGCTAGAAGGCTTCAAGAATCAAGTGAATCAAAGAAAGAAATTCATTGATTCACACACACTTTGAGAAACATGAGAGAGGAAGAAGGGTGGCTAAGGTTTTTCTTTTATTCAATCAATGAATAATTGTTCCATTATGTTTTAATTAAGTTTCACTTATATAATGTAACTTAATTAAAACCCTAATCCCAATAGGAACAGTCATGGACTCTCAAGTTAATCAATCCTTGCAACCAAAGACACCCTTTATGGTATTTTAATTTTAATTAATTATTAATATAATTAAAATCAATTAATATATAATAAATATTAACATTTAATTATTGATAATAATTCATTTAAATACATGCGCACATATATTTAAATAAAATCTCACTAATTTTAATTTTAATATTAAAATTAAATACAGGCAACAACCTCAGCAAATTTAATTGCACTATAAGATTACCAAAATACCCTTTCATCCTAAAAGACGAAAATACCCCTTTCAAAAAAAAAAAAAAAAAAAAGCCGATTCTTAAATTATCTTCTAAGTGTGTGACCCGTAGGCTCCTTATCATATAGGCAATGAGTAGTATCGCGATTAACATCAATTAATCGTCTCATTATACCAATCGGTGCACAAGACGCTCATGTGATCTCAAGTCTAAGGATCACATGCACCACCCTTCGTAGGAAGATTTATTCCATAGACACTAACCATCTATATGGAATCTTCTGGTGGGTCAATCCAGTGAACTTGCTTATAACAAGAACTCATGTGTCATACCAGGTTGTCGGCAAACAACCTTGACAAGTGAGATCAATCACTGTCTTTTAACAGGGTTGTTCAACACTATGATAGCCTTACCGTATTATCTGTGTCCTTGGTCATAATAATACTGGGGCTACAGTCATTTCAAGAATGGCCACCATATGTGATCATAGGGTTCTCACTATCAAGATTTGAAACACTTGATACCCTTATCATGGTTCTACCATCCTAAGGGGTATTTTCGTTAGGATCGCTATGTTTAACATGACCCAATCTACAATACTAGATGTATGTATGGTCTTGATCGCTATGTTTAGCTTTCTTAGTTTCAACATTGAGAATATCCTTATTGTTTAAATCAAGAACATATAATCCATTATATAATCTTGCAATTCCAAATAGAATACCAGTCAAACTAAATGACAACAATCCATTAGAAATCTCAAAACGATATCCTATATTATCCAAAGCGGATACTGAAATAATGTTTCTAGAAATTGCAAGTACAAAATAACAATCTTTGAGTTCTAATAATAAGCCCGTAGGCAAAGATAAACAATAAGTCCCTACAGCTAACACAGCCGCACGTGCTCCATTTCCAACTCGTAGGACCACTTCTCCCTTTGTGAGCAATCTACTCTGCCTTAGTCCCTACACATCAGTACAAATGTGAGTACCACACCTTGTGTCAATGACCCAAGATGTTGAAGGAGAGAAGTTAATCTCAATCATGTACATGCCTAAAGTCGAAGCGTCTGACTTCTTCTTGTTCGCGAGGAAAGCCTTGCAGTGTTTCCTCAAGTGGTCAGGCTTTCCACAATAGAAGCAGACTACCTTCCCACGTTTCCCAATACCACCCTCAAGCTTGAGAGCATCTTATCCTTTGGGCTTGGGCTTGGGATTGGGATTGGCCTTGGCCTTTCCCTTGCCCTTATCCTTTCCTTTATTGGCGGTAACTAGTAAAACAGGCTTGGACTTTTTCATGTCTTGCTATGCAGTCCTCAGCATGTTCAGAAGCTTTGACAGAGTTTTCATCATGGTGTTCATGTTGAAGTTCATTATGAATGATGAAAAAGTATCAAGTAAGGATTGCAGAATTAAATCCACCTGTAATTATGCATCCAACCCGAATCCCAAAGTCTCAAGCCTCTCTATGTACCCAATCATCTTCGCACATGAGGACCAACTTAGGCTCCCTCAGTCATGCAACTTCTAAACAACACACTCGACACCTTGTACCTCTCATGTCAAGCGTTTCCTTCGAAAAGCTCCTTAAGATGCAGAATTATGGTAGCAACGTCCATATTCTCATGCTGCTTTTGCAGCTCAGTCATCGATGTTAACATAAGGCATTGAATAGTGTCAGCATCGTCAAGGAATCTTTGGTAAGTTTCCTTTACTTCTTGAGTGGTATCAGAATCAGGCTCAGCCAAATAAGGCTTGTCAAGGATATATAATTTCTTTGCGGACTTTAGTACAATTCGAAGACTTTGATACTAGTATGAGAAATTAGGTCCATCTAGCCTGTTTTCTTTCTCGATTATCGATCGTAGGTTGATATTGCTCAGTTTAAATGAATCTACAATATAGAAAAGTAAAGTTATTATCATTACTTAATAAGGCCTTTTATTAAAAAATCATTCCTACTATTTTCCTTAAGCCAATAGCCCTCACTATTAACTTGGGAAAGCCCGTTGGCTTTCCTAGTGGACTGAGATCCCATCTAGCCTATTTCAAACCTTTGCTTTGGTGAATAAGCCAAAATAGGTTGATTATGTAGGCTAAAAAACTTAATCCACACCAATTGATAGCTCCCACTACCAAAGTCAAATATGAAGCAAGCCATCAAGCCAATCACACAATCCAACGGCCTAGCAGTCATCCTCAAGTGTGATTCTCAGTATCAGTAAAGTGGACACTACATGTCGCCACGTACCCAGAACATGTTTACTACTCTACTATGCCTATGACATGTTTATCAACCATCGCTTTGGCAAATAAGCAAAACTGTCATTTTAAGTCGACCCATCACCATTAAGGAAAACTCCAATGAATTTTAATCTCCCATTGGTAGAAGTGTACCCTTTGCTTTGGCAAACAAGGTTCCGACGAGCAATGGTTGATTAAAACCATGGTGATGGAAGGCATACATGACTTAATATACTTAACTCGAGGGTTTACGCAGCCGAAAAACACAGTTTCAAAACAAATAAAAACTGATCATATGCTTAATCCCAAATCTGGGTATAGATTATATTGTTTATAATCTTTTTGCATTACAACAATATAGTAAATCCATACAAGGATTCAGAATGCTTACACACGTTTGGAGGCTCCTCCGAATATCTCTGATTACGCTCACGAACACTGTTCATAGCACTGTTCACCAAATACTGTTCATCGACACTGTTCACGTGATTCTTCGCTAATCGATACAAAGTAGGATCGCACTCACGGAAATCCAAACAAAGACAATCCGCAAAACCCTTGATCATTTTGCTAGAACAATCAAGGGCTTCAAGAATTAATGTTTTTCAATGAGTCAAGAAGAGAAAGAATATTTTCTCTTCAATCAATGAGTGAGGCGTGAGAGAGAGAGTTAAAAGGGTGGCTAGGGTTTTAATTATTAAATGAATCAATGAATATTTTGTTTTAATTTAAGTTGCACTTATATAGTGCAACAATTAAAACTCTATTCCAATAAGGAATAGCCATGGGCTCCAACCCTAACTTACCCTTGCAACCAAACAGACCCTTTATGGTATTTTAATTAATTAATTATTATTATAATTAAAATCAATTAATATATAATAATTTATTAACATTTAATTAATAATAATAATTCATTTAAATATATGCATAGATATATTTAAATATAATCTCAGTAATTTAATTTTAATATTAAAATTAAATACACGCAAAAACCTCAACAGATTTAATTGCACTGTCAGATTACCAAAATACCCGTCGTCCTGAAAGACAAAAATACCCTTCTCACAAATTGATTCTTAAATTATCTTCTAAGTGTGCGACCCATAGGCTCCTCATCATATCGGCAATGTGAGTGTCGCGATTAATACCAATTAATCGTCTCACTACACATAGACCAAGATTGGCCTCTAGCAAGGCATCATGGTTACCTGATAGATTCGGATTTAGCGAAACCGTAGCCTGTCAATGATATGGTTACCATGCAATCAAATCCTTTCATCATGTGTTATCTTATTGAGACTGAGGTACAGAAATAGTATCAACCTCAGATATCCTCGACATTTTTGTAATCAGTTAATGGACCAATGACCGAAATAATAAATTGGATTGAGCAACAAGTCAATCCTATTGTGGCCACAGATTTAGTGTCATTGCCATTTACTAAATTACCTAGTGAGATAACTTCTCTTGTACCCAGGAGTGATGAATCCTTTGTCGATCCATCATAGTCTTGATACACTTCTCAATGTAGCCAATCGCTACTGTATTGATAGCTCTAAATAGAACTACGTTAGGCTAGTGTCAAACTACACCAATTGGTGCACAAGGCGCTTTGGTGATCTCAAGTCTAAGGATCACATGCACCACCATCCGTTAGAGGATTTAATCCATAGACACTAGGGTTACCATCCATATGGAATTCTCTGGTGGGTTTGTCCAGTGAACTTGCCTCTAGCAAGCACCCATGCGTTGCACTAGGTTGTCTGCTAACAACCTTGACAAGTGAGATCAATCATTGCTTTTCAACAGGGTCGTTCAACACTATGATAGTCTTATCGTATTATCTGTGTCCTTGGTCAGAATAATATTGGGGCTACGGGCATTTCTAGATTGGCCACCATATGTGATCATAGGGTTCTCACTATCAAGATTTGAAACACTTGATACCCTTGACACAGTTCTACCATCCTAAGGACATATCCTTACATATAACTATGATTTACACGATATAGAAGAATATGCCTTTTATTGATAAATAAACATTTATTACAGAGTCAATTTTACAATAATAGATTGGCTCTAGGGCACCTACTTTAACAATCTCCTACTTGCATTATAGTCAATCATTCATGTATTTAATACCGAATGACCTTAAGTGTTTTTCATGCTTCTACTGTGAAAGAAGTTTCGTCAGTGGATCGACGAGATTGTCATCATTATGCACTTTACTGATCTGTACATCTTTCCTCTCAACCATTTCTCTAATGAGATGAAAACGTCTGAGTATGTGTCTGGACTTCTGGTGAGACCATGGTTCCTTTGCTTGAGCTATTGCTCCATTGTTGTTGCAATAGACATCTATCAGATCAACAATCATGGAAACGACACCAAGTTCAGTGACGAACTTCTTAATCCAGACTGCCTTCTTGGCCGCATTGGATAATGCAATATACTTAGCGTCCATTGTAGAGTCTTCTACAGTGCTTTGCTTGGAGTTCTTCCAGCTCACTGTACCCCCATTGAGACAAAATACAAACCTTGATTGCGATCGATAATCATCTTTATCCATTTGGAAACTAGCATCACTGTATCCTCTTACAGTGAGCTCATCTTCCCCTTCATAAACCAAGAACATGTCCTTAGTTCTCTTCAAGTACTTAAGGATATTCTTGACAACTATCTAGTGATGCTCACCTGGATTTGATTAATATCTACTACAAGTGCTCAATACACATGAGACATCAATCCAAGTACACAACATGGCATATATGATGGATCCAATTGCTGATGCATATGGGATCCTCTTCATTCTATCTCTCTAATTGTGTGTTTTAGGACACATATCCTTAGAGAGATAGACATTATGTGACATCGGAAGAAATCCCTTCTTGGATTCTTCCATATTGAATCTCTTCAGTACCTTGTCAATGTATGTACTCTGACTTAGGCCAAGCAACCTAAGTGATCTATCTCGGTAGATCTTTATTCCGAGGATATACGCTGCTTCTCCTAAGTCCTTCATGGAGAAGCACTTTGATAACCAAGTCTTTACCGACTACAAGTTTCGTATTCATTCCTGATTAGAAGTATGTCATCGACAACAACACTAGGAGTGCCATTATGCTCCCACTCACTTTCTTGTAAACACAAGGCTCATCTATGTTCTTGATAAAATCAAATTCTTTTACAACTTCATCGAAACGAATATTTCAGCTCCTTGAAGCTTGCTTGAGTCCATAAATAGATCTCTACAACTTGCATACCTTCTTAGCTTGCCCGTCAGGAACAAAACCATCTGGTTTTGTCATATACACATCCTCTTCAAAGTTTACGCTCAGGAAAGCTATTTTGACATCCATTTGCCAAATCTCATAATCATGATATGCTGCAATCGTAAGCATAATTCAAATAGATTTAACCATGGCAATCGCCGAAAAGGTTTCTTTATAGTCAATACCATGAATTGGTTTGAAACCTTTGTCAACCAGTCGTGCCTTATAAGTGTGCACCTTGCCATTCATGTCAGTCTTCTTATTGAAGACTCATCAGGTGGTTCCACCAGAGACCATACTTGG
Source organism: Pistacia vera (assembly GCF_008641045.1). Classification (NCBI taxonomy): domain Eukaryota; kingdom Viridiplantae; phylum Streptophyta; class Magnoliopsida; order Sapindales; family Anacardiaceae; genus Pistacia; species Pistacia vera. The sequence continues at coordinate 23,915 of NW_022196349.1, read as the reverse complement.
TTCTGGTACATGAAGTCCATCTCAAATTTCATGGCTTCTAGCCATTTAACGGAATCTGGATCTGATATAGTGTCTTCGTAGGTTCTGGGTTCATTGTCTTGGTCGACTAGTATGTCACCATGTTGAGTCAGGAGATAACCGTATCTCTCTGGCTCATGACATACTCTCCCAGACCTACGTAGCTCTTGTGCTACTTGAGTTGGTTCACTTTGATCCACGGATTGTGGAGTGACCTCCTCATGATGTTCAACCACCTCTTGTGGCACACCTTTCCTGTTAGTAAATGATCCATATACACAGCGAAAACAAAAAAAAATATAATACAAGGATCGTTTACATGAGCCAAGATCAAGGGTATAATTTTACAGTTTATATTATAGTAAAATCTGCACAAAAAAGTTAATCATGAGTTAAGAGAATCTTATGCACGTTTGGAGGCTCCACCACGTTTGTCTTTGAACGCTTTTGCTACCGACCCAAGCGTATGATTGAACCGATGTAGTCCACACTAAGACAATCACAAAGAACCAAAGAGGGATTTGCTAAATCCTCTTTGGCTTTAAGATTTAAGAAGAAAGATGTATTTGATTTTGGCTAAAATCAAAAACTGCCGTAGGAGAGAAATGGGGCTGCTGTGTATTTGGTTTTACAATGAAAAATAAGCTAATAAAAAATTGTTACATTTTACAAATAAACATTTTCTTTTATAGTAAAACTTTAATGCCCTATTCCCATATGGAATAGGCTTGGGCTCAGACCCAAACACCCCATGTTACCAAACACTCCCTAATTAGATATTTTATTTATTTCATCATTATCTCAATTAAACTCAATTAATATATATTTAATCTATATATTAACATTTAACAATAATGATGATTTAATTAAATATATGTGAACACATATTTAAATGTAATTTCACTTATTTAATTTTTCTAATTAAATAAAGGCTACGACCTTCAACAAATTTAATTGCACTGTGAAATTACCAAAATACCCTTTCGCCTTAAAAAGATGAAAACGCCGTTCCTTCTTCTTGGATCTTAAATTATCTTCTATGTGTGTGACCCACAGGCTTCTCATCATACCGGTAGTGTATAGTATCGTGATTAACACCAATTAATTGTCTCACTATACACAGACCAAGATTGGCCCCTAGCAAGGCATCATGGCCACCCGATAGATTCGGATTCAGCAAAGTAGCTACTTGTCAACAATATGGTTACCGCACAATTTGATCTTTTCATCATTCGTTATCTCGACGAGACGAAGGCATAGAAATAGTGTCAACCTTTGGTTACTCTCGATATTATGTATTCAGTTTCTAGACTAANAAAAAAAAAAAAAAAAAAAAGCCGATTCTTAAATTATCTTCTAAGTGTGTGACCCGTAGGCTCCTTATCATATAGGCAATGAGTAGTATCGCGATTAACATCAATTAATCGTCTCATTATACCAATCGGTGCACAAGACGCTCATGTGATCTCAAGTCTAAGGATCACATGCACCACCCTTCGTAGGAAGATTTATTCCATAGACACTAACCATCTATATGGAATCTTCTGGTGGGTCAATCCAGTGAACTTGCTTATAACAAGAACTCATGTGTCATACCAGGTTGTCGGCAAACAACCTTGACAAGTGAGATCAATCACTGTCTTTTAACAGGGTTGTTCAACACTATGATAGCCTTACCGTATTATCTGTGTCCTTGGTCATAATAATACTGGGGCTACAGTCATTTCAAGAATGGCCACCATATGTGATCATAGGGTTCTCACTATCAAGATTTGAAACACTTGATACCCTCGTCACGGTTCTACCATTCTAAGGACATATATCAATACATATTGCAATAATAATGATTTACACGATATAGAATAAAATGCCTTTTATTGATTAATGAACATTATTACAAAGAGTCAATTCTACAATAATTGATTAGCTCTAGGGCATCTACTCTAACATTTTCGTCCTTGGTCTAATGTATCTTGTGGTTCTAGAACTTCATCGAGTTCTACTTCTCTCCCACTAGTACTTCTTAGGAAAAATTCATTTTCTAAGAAGACACCAGTATGAGCGAAAAAAATTTGCACTCTTTTGGATGGTAGAAATAGTACCCTTTTGTTTCCCTAGGATACCCCAAAAAAATGTATCTCTTAGATAATGGGCCTAGCTTGTTTGAAGTCAATTTCTTGACAAAAGCTTCACAACCCCAAATCCTTAGATAAGACAAGTTGGACTTTTGCCCACTCCATAGTTCATATGGAGTCTTATCTAGTGACTTTGAAGGCACATGGTTCAATACGTGAGTTGCAGTCTCTAGGGCATAACCCCATAATTATGCAGGCAGATCACTAAAACTCATTATGGACCTAACCATATCAAGTAAGGTCATATTCCTCCTCTCAGACACTCTATTGTGCTAGGGTGTATATGGAGGTTTGAGTTGTGATACTATCCGACATTCCTTCAAGTATTCAGAAAATCCTGAGCTCAAGTATTCACCTCCTCGATCCGACCGAAGAGCCTTAATACTTTTGCCCAACATATTCGGTACTTCATTCCTAAATTCTATGAACTCATCAAAGGCTTCAGATTTATGTCTCATGAGGTAGACTTAACCATATCTACAGAAATCATCAATAAATGTGATGAAGTAAGAATATCCACCTCCGGCTTCAACAGTTAGTAGACCATAGACATCACTATGGATGATGCCTAATAGTTCAATAGCCATTTCACTTAGTCCTGTGAAAGGTGACTTGGTCATTGGTAGCGTGCCGAATGCACCAAATTAATAACCTTCCTAACCTAACTACTGAATTGTATATAGGGTAAGCAAGGGTCAATCCCACAGGAAATGCTTCGATTAAATTCTATATTCTAAAACAATGGAAACAATAAAAAAAAAAAAAAAAAAAAAAAAAAAAAAAAAAAAAACAAAACAAAACCCTAAATAGTAAACATGACAACAGTAATGAAAGGGGGTTGTAGTCAAGGCAAACTAAAGTAAAACAAAGAAATCTCTAATGGTAGAAAATATCAAGTTAAAAGCAATCAGTTCTTGGTTCAAGATCCACCTAAACAGGCATTGGACATGAACTAACCATAACACTATTCTATCTCGTTATTATGGAACTACTGACCCTAGGAAACAACAAGCTCTATTACCATAATTTTTCCTTAATTGTCACTACTAAAATAAGCTCTCCAAGTAGATCCCAACCCTTGAACAACCTAAAATAAGCTCTCTAAGTTTAATTCAATGGCCACCTTAAGAATTAGGAAAATAGATCAATCTAAGCAACAATCTCGCAAGCTCGGATTATTTAACTTAGGTTATGTTATTCAAGATGAAAGATTGAAAACTTGTCCATAATCATCTATCATCATATGTTACTCATTGAATAGAAAAATGACTATTACTTATCACAATTCCTAATTCTAATAGGTAAAATTCTGATTAAACAATTTAGCAGGCCAAAACTAAATCACTCAAACAAGAATCATAAACAATTAAAACAGAATAAAATAAACAATTCCAATAAAAACGAGATTAAGAACAATGTTACTGAAGTTAAGTTACACCAATGACATGAATTTAGGCTTCAAAATCCCCTTGAACTGAAGAAGAAAGATCAGCTGCACATCTTGACATAGCAAGTAAAAGAAAACCGAAAAAACTAAAACTCTACTGCTGTTCTCTTCCCCACTTTTTAACCTAACAACTCATCAATAAATACCATGTGTTTTCCTAATTCTACCCCAAGAATCACGGAAATTACTTTCCTATATCTTTGCTAAACGATAGACTTCCAAAACTGTCAAAATCTTATCAGATATGGAAAACAGAATTCGTAATCCAGTTTGCACCAGGATTCTCGCAATGTAAAAGAACTCTTCTTGGCTTTGTCACTTCATAAACATTGTATTCCTGGATGTGTAGATGAATTTGGGATTTTGAATCACCTGCTTTGGATATCTGAAGCTCCAGTTACGCCCATTCGAAGACTCGATACTAAGCCAGAAAATCCTTCCGCAACTAGGATTCCAGGTCCGGTTTTGCAACAACTAATGAGGGCCCAAATGAACTCAGATTCTCGTCCATAATACCTTCCTGGAAAGCTTGATTCGTCTACTTTACTTCTTCTGAAGGACACGTTTGCAATTGATAAATTTAACTCCATGAAAAACCTGAAAAACTCAGCACTGGTCAGAATAACAAAAATTCTGGAATTTCCTAATCTTTTATCACTTATCTCCTAAAGTCTATCCAACTATGCCAAACTCACAAAATAAACTCTAATAAGCTCAATTAGGCATAAAACATAACAAAAAACATAATATGGAAGGAATAAAAATATATAAATTACACTCTTATCAGTCATCTTGCCTAAAAGGCATGACTCGCATACCCCAAATTACTGGAAGTCAAAAGGGTCCAAAACTCCATCCCTTTGAAGTTTTGCAATGCGGGTCTAATTAACATAACCCAATCTACAATGCCAAAGGTATATATGGTTTTGATCACTATGATTAGCCTTCTTAGTTTCAATGTTGAGAATATCCTTATTGTTTAAATCAAGAACATATAATCCGTTATATAACCTTGCAATTCCAAATAGAATACCATTCAAACTAAAGGACAAGAATTCATTTGAAATTTCAAAACGATATCATATATTATCCAAAGCGGATACCAAAATAATATTTCTAGAAATTACAGGTACAAAATAACAATCTTTGAGTTCTAATAATAAGCCCGTAGCCAAAGATAAACAATAAGTCCTTACAATTAATGTGGCCACACGTGCCGCTTTTCCAACTCGTAAGTCCACTTCTCCCTCGGCGAGTAGTCTACTCTACCTTAGTAGGGGCACATCGGTACAAATGTAAGTACCACACCCTATCTCAATGACCCAAGATGTTAAAGGAGAGAAATTAATCTCAATCATGTACATACCTAAAGTCGAAGCATCTGACTTCTTCTTGTTCGCGAGGAAAGCCTTGCAGTGTTTCCTCTAGTGGTCAGGGTTTCCACAATAGAAGCAGACTACCTTCCCACCTTTCCCAACATCACCCTCAAGCTTGAGAGCATCCTGTCCTTTGGGCTTGGGCTTGGGCTTGGGATTGGCCTTCGCTTTTCCCTTGCCCTTATCCTTTCCTTTATTGGCAGTAACCAGTAAAACAAGCTTGGACTTTTTCATGTCTTGCTATGCAGTCCTCATCATGTTCAGAAGCTCTGATAGAGGTTTCATCATGGTGTTCATATTGAAGTTCATTATGAACGATGAAAATGTATCAGGTAAGGATTGTAGAATTAAATCCACTTGTAATTCTGCCTCCAACCCAAATCCCAAAGTCTCAAGCCTCTCTATGTACCCAATCATCTTGAGCACATAAGGACCAACTTGGGCTCCCTCAGTCATGCAACTTCTAAACAATGCACTCGACACCTTGTACCTCTCATGTCAAGCGTTTCCTTTGAAAACCTCCTTGAGGTGATGAATTATGGCAGTAACGTCCATATTCTCATGCTACTTTTGCAGCTCAGGTGTCATCGATGCTAACATAAGGCATTGAGCAGTGTCAACATCATCAAGAAACCGTTGGTAAGTTTCCTTTACTTCCTGAGTGGCATCAGGATCAGCCTCAGCCAAATAAGGCTTGTCAAGGATATATAATTTCTTTTCGGACTTTAGTACAATCTGAAGACTTCGATACGAGTCCGAGAAATTAGGTCCATCCAACCTGTTTTCTTTCTCGATTATCGATCATCGGTTGATATTGCTCATTTTAAATGAATCTATAATACAGAAAAGTAAAGTTATTATCATTATTTAATAAGGCCTTTTATTAAATAATCACTCCCACTATTTTCCTCAAACCAATAGCCCTCATTATTAACTCAGGAAAGCCCGTTGGCTTTCCTAGTGGATTGAGATCCTATCTAGCCCATTTTAAACCTTCGCTTTGGTGAACAAGCTAAAATGGGTTGATTATGTAGGCTAACAAACTTAATCCGCACTAGTTGATAGCTCCCACAACCAACCTCAAATGTGAAGCAAGCCAACAAGCCAATCTCACAATCCAATGGCCTAGCCATCATCCTCAAGTGTGATTCCCAGTATCAGTAGAGTGGACACTACATGTCGCCACGTACACAGAACATGTGTACTACTACTCTACTATGCCTATGACGTGTTTATCAACCTTCGCTTTGACAAACAAGCAAAACTATCATTTTAAGTTGACCCATCACCATTAAGGAAAACTCTAATGATTTTCAACCTCCCATTGGTAGAAGAAGTGTACCCTTTGCTTTGGCGAACAAGGTTCCAACGAACAGTGGTTTGATTAAAACCATGGTGATGAAAGGCATACGTGACTTAATATACTTAAGTTGAGGGTTTTTATTTAATGTCTCACTAGATTATTATCTTTGTTAGAATGTCATTGTTTGGCATGTTATTGAACATTCAACCTTAGCATGCATTCTAAACAAAATAAAACATGCCGGTACATGGCCCACTAAAACTGATTTCCTTGAGCCTAGAGGAATCGGTGGTCAACCTAGGGGTTTAAAAGTAAATCTTAGGTCTTCAAGTTATGCCTTTTCATAGATCCTTTGTTTCTTCTTCACGATCATTACAAAGTATTTTATAATAAAAATCATGTTTTAATTTACACTGATAAAATAAAAACCTCGCATTAGATACGAGGGGAGTGAGGTGAGAAGAAGAAATACATAGAGATATAAGAGAGAGAAGTAGCACATGCAGGTCCTATTTCTTTATAAAACTATAAGCAAACCCAAAATTACAAAAACATACCAAAGGTCTAAGGCTCATTATGAGACCATGGGCTATCCCTCAACTACCCCGCCCTTGGACCGTCGGGCAAGGGGCTTTCCCATGCGGCACACTCATCAGGATATCCCTACCCCTGCAAGTGGGTTTCTTTCGCCTTCCCCACCTCTCGAACACAAGACCTGCAGGCTAAGTACTTGTGACAAGAGAGGTGAGCACCATCAGGCTAGCCAGCCTGATGGTGCTCACCTCTCTTGTCACAAGTACTTAACCTGCAGGTCTTGTGTTCGAGAGGTTGGGAAGGCGAAAGAAACCCACTTGCAGGGGTGGGGATATTCCTATGAGTGGGCCGCATGGGAAAGCCCCTTGCCCGACGACCCAAGGGTGGGGTAGTTGAGGGATAGCCCATGGTCTCACATTAAAAATTTGCCTTCCCCACCTCTCGAACACAAGACCTGCAGGCTAAGTACTTGTGACACGAGAGGTGAGTAAAAAGGCGCCTTTTTATTGTGAGACCATGGGCTATCCCTCAACTACCCCGCCCTTGGGCCGTCGGGCAAGGGGCTTTCCCTTGTGGCCCACTCATAGGAATATCCCCACCCCTGCAAGTGGGTTTCTTTCGTCTTCCCCACCTCTCGAACACAAGACCTGCAAGCTAAGTACTTGTGAACCTCTCTTTCGCCTTCCCCACCTCTCGACGGCCCGAGGGCGGGGTAGTTGAGGGATAGCCCATGGTCTCACACTCATGTACAGGGCACCATACAATTTCAAACAAGAACATTGCATACGTCAAAAATTAACATTTTGAATTTGGGTGAGTGGAATTATTAAATTACCCTTCTTATATGCGCATAATTATTATTGGCTTTATAGGTTCAAAAACTGCAATTTGGCCCCCTATGTAAAAAATAGAAAAGTAAAACAGAACAGTAGCTTGCTTGCCATGGTGAATAAATTATTCACACTAGTGAAGTTCATACACATGGCCGCTGTAGTGAAGTTTTATTTCGCCGCGGCAAACACCATAAACTTCCAAAAAACACAAAAAGTTCCAGAGAGTTTCATGTCGCAGCGAAGTTTTATTTCACCGTGACTAGATCTACTTTCCCAGTAGGTTGCCACGGCGAAGGTTTATTTCACTATGGCCAGATTCACTTTTTGCCTCTCACCGTGGCGAAGTGTTATTTCACTGTGGCTAACGCCGTAAAATAGTGAATCGTATAGTAACCCTTTTTGCAGTTTTTTTTTTTTTTTTTTTATGTAACGATACATATCCAAATCGAATCGAAAGCACAAGCATTCTACCAAGACATCAACCAACCAATAAGTCACTCATCAACACATCATTAGTCAGTTGATAAATTAAAGCTATCAATATACAAAATCCACCAGATTAATGAAAACAGATTATGCAAAAACACGTTATCAAACAAATCATGTTATCAAACATCAATGATTAAACAAAATAATCTGGTACATCGGGTTTACACAGCCCAGAAACACAGTTTCAAAATAAATAAAAACCGATCATATGCTTAATCCCAAATCTGGGTACAGATTATACTGTTTATAATCTTTTCTGCATTACAAAAAGAAAGTAAATCCATACAAGGATTCTGAATGCTTACACACGTTTGGAGGCTCCTCTGAATATCTTCGATTACGCTCATGAACACTGTTCATTGGCTACTATTCATCAACACTGTTCACGTGATTCTTCGCTAATCGATCCAAAGTAGGATCGCACTCACGGAAATCCACACGAAGACAATCCGCAGAACCCTTGATTATTTTCCTAGAACAATCAAGGGCTTCAAGAATCAATGTTTTTCAATGAATCAAGAAGAGAAAGAATATTTTCTACTAGAGATCGAGGTGCTGACCAAGTTGATGTTCCCAAATATTCTCAAGATCCTTTGCAAGGAATTGGCGGTCCAATGACTAGGGCAAAGGCAAAGAGGATGAAAGAGGCTTTGCAAGGCTTGATCATGGAAGTGCAATACAAAGAGGCTGTACTAGAAGACTATAAGACAAAATCGAAGATTTCAAAGCTTCACCAAGGATGGCCTATTATCTTTTTATGCAAGGGGTAGATTCAGAAGATCAGGTTGGATGCAAGGATTAATTTAGGAATTAATTTTTGTTTATTTAATCTTGGGCTTTTTTTTATGTTTTAATTATCATTAGATTCTTTAGTCTTTTATTTATTTAAGGTTTATTTAGGCCCAATTCATTTGCACTTAGGCCCAACCTGTTTTTCAATTAGTTAAGGTTTTCTTTTAGGGTTTGTTGCTTATAAAAAGGAGCAGCCATGTTATTTTTTGGGGGATAGATTATTATCAATTGAAGTTTATTTCAGAAAGCTACTTGCTTTGCCTTCTTGTGTTCTTGATTGAATGCTTGAATCTCCACTTATCAAAGGGAGTGATCAACCTTTGTGGCGTCTCAAGATTAGGGTTTTAAGGACTTAGTTTCCTTAGGGTTCTAATTTGATCATCCTCAACACGTTCCTAGCAAAATAACTTGTTCCTACTCCATCATTTGGTATTAGAGCTTTGGTTGTTGGAAATAGGTTATTTATCTCCAACACTCTTTGTTTGTGTTCTTGATTCAAAAAAAAAAAAAAAATTGAATTCGTCTTTTCGTAGTTCTTCTGCATAAAAAAAAAAAAAAAGAACAAAGTGGCAATTTCGAGTTGTAAAGTTTCCTATTTTTGTTGAATTAAGTTTCCAATTCTTGTTTTTCTTGCTAGAGTTTCTTATTCTTGTTGAATTAGTTTCCTTTATTCTGTTCTAGTTTCCTTTTTATTTTGTACTAGTTTCCCTTTATTTTTGTTCTAGTGATTGTTTCAAGCATATACAACGTTGTTTTGTGTCTTTTGCCTTCTTAATCATTTAACGTCAATTCCAGTGATTTCTTTCACATGTCTTTTGCTTCCTTTTAGAGTTTTCTTATTTTTCTTGGTTCTTTAGAGTCATCTTGGGTCTTTCTTTCTATTCACCATTTGCCTCAACTAAGTTTTTAATGTTTTGATTTTTTAGATTGTCACCATCTAACTGGTTGTTTCTTGAGATTTGTTGAATTCTTTTACTCTGTTAAGAACATAAAGGGGGCTAGATTGGCTTTGAGTGGTAAAAGGCAAGAGAGATCATCATCAAGAAAAAGCCAGCATAGTATGAAACACGAGTGATAACAATCTGATTTGAGTGCAAACACATGAGGGACTGTGTGAGGAACAACACCTTTTATTTTATTTAATTTTACAGGTTGAAACCATGAGTAAGGAAGGAGGAGAACCATAAGAGGTCGAAATGAAATTCTTCATCAAGGTTGTTAATGACCAATTTAAATTGCTGAATGCGAGATTGAATGATTTGGAGTCCTCTTTCAGTTCTAAATCACATAGAAGACGTGAGTTCGATGAAAAAGACGAAGCTGATTCCAAAGTGGAGAGAACAAGTTATAAACGGACCAAAAAGGTTGACTCTAAAGGAGATAACAATATAGGCAGTATAAATATGGCAATTCTAACTTTTCAAGGAAAGAATGATCCTGAGCTATACTTGGAGTGGGAAAGAAAGGTTAAGCATGTATTTGATTGTCATAATTACTCCGAGGAGAAGAAAGTAAAGTTAGCAGCCGTGGAGTTTACAGAATATACATGTATATGGTGGGATCAATTGGCGATGAATAGGCATAGGAATGGTGAGAGGCCTATTCGGTCATGGGAAGAGATGACGTTAGTGATGTGCAAGAGATTTATACCTAGCCATTACTATAGAGATTTGTATAGGAAGTTGCAAGGGCTGGTTCAAGGTTCCATAAGTGTAGAGGATTATTATAAGGAGATGGAAATCACCATGATTAGAGCAGACATAGAGGAAGATAGAGAAGCAACAATGGCTAGATTCATTGCCGGATTGAACAAGGAGATTGCTGACATGGTTGAGTTGCAACATTACGTAGAGATGGAGGAGCTACTGCACAAAGCCGTTAAAGTGGAGAAGCAATCAAGTCCAAGAGGTTCAGATTTAGTTCGTCCTCTAGCTCTCCGTGGAGATCAAATTGGAAGGACAACAAAGCTACCTTTAGAACAAAAGAAGAAGCAAAGTCGAAGAATTCGGTTGCTGTTCCTAAAGGTAAACCCGAAACTAAAACTCTTACTAAGTCACGTGATATTAAGTGTTTTAGGTGTCAAGGATTCAGATATATTACTTCTGAATGCCCAAACAAAAAGGTTATGTTTGTACAGGCAAATGGAGAAGTCGAAAGTGCTAGCTCAAGTGACGATGAGATACCACCATTGGAGGATTGTTCTGATGTTGAAGTGGTAGAACCTGTGCATGGTGATTTACTTGTTACAAGGAGAGCCCTAAGTATACAACATAAGGATGAAGGAGATGAGGAGCAACGTGAGCATATTTTTCACACAAGATGCCACGTGAAGGATAAGGTATGTACATTGATTATTGATAGTGGGAGTTGTACTAATGTTGCTAGTACTTTGTTGGTAGAAAAGTTGAATTTGAAGTGGAAGAAGCATCCTAAACCGTGCAAATACAATGGCTCAATAGCTGTGAAGAAGTGAAGGTAAACAAGCAAGTTCGGGTTCCTTTTTCAATTGGCAAGTATCCGGATAAGGTTCTTTGTGATGTGGCACCGATGTATGCTGGTCATATATTGCTTGGCCGACTATGGCAGTTTGATAGGAGGGTGTCGCATGATGGGTACAAAAATCGTTATTCTTTTGTAATGAACAACTGAAAAGTTGTATTAGCCCCTCTCAAGCCTTTGCAAGCTTATGAGGACCAGATTAGGATAGCAAGAGAGTGCAAAATGAGAGAGAAACAACAGTGTGAGCAAGAGGAAAATAGAGTGAGGTCGAGAAGAAAAATGGAGAGAAAAGTGAGCAACATGGAGAGAAAAATAAAAGAATGAGTGTACTTGCTGAAAAACATGAGGTTAAGAGTGTAATGATGGCGAGGCAACAAGTACTTGTACTTATGTACAAGGATGTTTATCTTTCTACCAACGACCTTAACTTATCTTTGCCTAGTGTTGTCGTGTCTTTATTGTAGGAATTTGAGGAACTATTTCTTGAGGAGATTCCCTATGGATTACCTCCTCTAAGAGGAATTGAGCATCAAATAGACTTCATACCTGGTTCTGCCATACCAAATTGACCTGATTATAGAGCTAATCCCAAGGAAACGAAGGAGATACAAAGGCAAGTGGATGAGCTATTGCAAAAGGGATTTGTAAAGGAAAGTCTCAGCCCATTTTCGGTTCCTATCCTCTTAGTCCTAAAGAAAGATGGAACATGGTGCATGTGTGTGGATTGTTGAGGTATTAACAAGATAACGGTAAAGTATAGACATCCTATCCCTAGATTAGATGATATCCTTGATGAATTGCATGGCTTTCAATTGTTTTCTAAAATTGATTTAAAGAATGGCTATTATCAGATTCGCATGAAAGAGTGAGATGAATGGAAAACTGCATTTAAAACTAAATATGGATTGTATGAGTGGTTAGTAATGCCTTTTGGTTTAACCAATGCACCTAGTACATTCATGAGGTTGATGAACCATGTCTTGCATGCTTTCATGGGAAAATTTGTGGTAGTTTACTTTGATGATATTTTAGTTTATAGCAAAAATTTGGATGAACATGTGAAACACTTGCATGTTGTGTTTAGTGTGTTAAGGGAGCACCAATTGTATGCTAATCTTAAGAAGTGCACATTTTGCATGGAATTTGTTGTGTTTCTTGGATTTGTTATTAGTTCACAGGATATTAGTGTTGATGAAGAAAAGGTAAGGGCAATAAGGGACTGGCCTACACCTAAGAATGCAAACAAGGTGAGAAGTTTCCATGGGTTAGCAAGTTTTTATCGAAGGTTTGTTAAATATTTTAGTTTTATTGCTGAACCTTTGAATGAACTTGTTAAAAGGAAAGTTTTTTTTAAGTGGGATGATGTGCATGACCAGGCTTTCAAAACTTTGAAAGATAAGCTAACTAATGCACCTTTGTTGTGTTTGCCTAACTTTGATGAAGCTTTTGAGATAGAATGTGATGCATCCGGGATCGGAATAGGAGCTGTTTTGATGCAAGATTCCAAACCAATTGCTTATTTTAGTGAAAAGCTAAGTGACACAGCATTGACTTATCCTACTTACGACAAGGAGCTTTATGCATTAGTGAGAACTCTTCAAACATGGCAGCATTACTTGTGGCCGAGGGAATTTATCATTCATTCCGATCATAAGAGCTTGAAGTTCTTGAAGACCCAAGGTAAGCTTAATAAAAGACATGCTAAGTGGTTAGAGTTCATAGAAACGTTTCCTTATGTAATCAAATGCAAACATGGGAAGGAAAACGTTGTGGCTAATGCATTGTGTAGGAGGTACGTATTATTTACTTCATTGCAAACTAAATTACTTGGTTTTGAATTGCGTAAGGATTTGTATGCCAATGATTCTGATTTCAGCCAAGTATGGAATGCATGTGATAATTGTATGTTTGGTGATTTTTATAGGCATGAAGGATTTCTATTCAAGAAAGATAAATAATATGTGCCTATTTGTTCTGTTCATGAGTTGCTTGTTAGGGAAAGTCATGGGGGAGGTTTGATGAGTCACTTTGGTGTTCTATAGACTTTAGATATATTATGTGAGCATTTTTATTGGCCCAAATGAAGCATGATGTGCAATCTGTTTGTGATAAGTGCATTCCATATAGGCAAGCAAAATATAAAGTTAGACCTCATGGCTTGTTTACCCTTTTACCTGTACCTAATCAACCTTGGATTGATATATCTATGGATTTTGTTTTAGGATTACCAAGGACTCAAAGTGGTAAGGATAGCATATTTGTTGTTGTTGATAGGTTTAGTAAAATGGCTCATTTTATTGCACGTTCTAAAACAAACGACGCAACACATATTGCTGATTTGTTCTTTAAAGAAATGGTTCGTTTGCATGGGTTGCCTAAGACAATTGTTAGTGATAGAGATGTTAAGTTCCTAAGTCATTTTTGGCGCACTTTATGGAATAAATTAGGAACCAAACTATTATTTTCTACTGTTGCACATCCTCAAACGGATGGTCAAACTGAAGTAGTTAATAGGACACTCACTACTTTGTTGCGTGCTATCATTCAAAAGAACTTAAGGCAGTGGGAGAAGTGTTTGCCACATATTGAGTTTGCATATAATAGGACTGTTCATTCTACTTCTTCATTTTCTCCTTTTGAAATTGTTTATGGCTTTAATCCTTTAACACCTTTGGATATTTTACCTTTGCCTACTAATGAGCATGCTAATCTTGATGGTAAGAAAAAGGCATATTTTGTGAAGGATTTACATGCTAGAGTTCGGGCCAACATTGAAAGGAAGAATGAGCAATATGCTAAGCTGGTGCGTGTTTCCTACAATATGCAATATGTAACAAGTATACTAGTCGCACAAGTAATAGAGTGATGAGTGAGTATCATTCCCACGAGGATTGGTCACTAAGCACTAAGTTTTCTACCGTTTTCAAGTTGAAGCAATCGAATTCTTTTGGATTTAAGGGAGCAATTTAAACTATAACTAAAACAAAATTTACTAAATTAAAATTAAACTATGAAAGCAAGATTTAAAACGGGATAAAATCAATTCAAACAAACGGGTAGGGTTTTGACTTCATTTGGACTCTATGGGTTAAACCTAAAGAATTAAACTAAATTCATATTCACATGCATTGATTGTAAATTGAACTCTCTAAGGTGTCCAACATACCTTCCCAGGCTATGTTTTCCTACTCTTCCCTATTAACCTTCCGCCCCCAACAAAATAAAAGTTAATAAATCTAAGCTCATTAAGCACAAGAATCCTAGATTGATTTCATTGGTTCTTGAATCTATCTCTAGCATCTAATAATACAATGGTGATTACCCAAGAGGCTTAACATGAATTATCTCTCAATCTCATCATGTTCATCACATATAAACAATAAAAACAGAATAATCACACAATCAAAGCAAAATCATATGAAATTAATAATCATCAACTCTCTAACCCATTAGAATCTGAACTACATCAAAACCCTAACCCAAAATAGGTTAGTTCATGGCTAAATCAATAAAACAATTAAAAGAAACAAAAAATCCCAAGTTCAACATCATGGACACAAGAGAAAAGGAAAATAATCTTCCCAATTGATGAATCCACTGATTTCACCTCAAATCTTCACACTTTGTTAATCCAAAAATCACTCAAAATCAATCTAAGAAAATGTAAAACTGCTCTTTTTCTCTCCACGAACGCCCTAAACAAAAAGACTAAGTATTTCTTTTATACCTTGGCCAAAATCTTACAACTTAGCCTAAAAACAAAATTGTGCGTTTTACAAAAAGTGGAGTACGCAGACTTCACCGCAGCAAAAAAGGAATCTCGCTGTTGCGACAAAGGAGCTGAATCTAGTGCGTGTCTGGCCCATTTTGCCGCGGCGAAGAACAACCTTCGGTGCGGCAAAGCTTCCTGAAGAATTCTGAATTTCCAAAATTGCCGTCCGCTTGCTTCTGAGTCCAAAAACTCCAAATCTGCCTTTATTCGCTCAAAATTTCCATTTTAACCTGAAACACGAAATGTAAGGAATTAAGTAGCAATTCAGGCAAAAATAGACTAAGAAGTATCTAAAATCCGGCCTAAAAGCTTAAATAAACTAGCATAATCCTCTGATTATCAAATACCCCCAAACTAAGGACATGCTCGTCCCCGAGCATCAGGTACAAAACAAGATAAAAGAAAAACACAAACGTTCAAAACACAAAACAGCAAATGACAAAAATTAAATAAGAGAAACAAAAGACTCGACTCACAAAACAACTGCCTAGAATTTATACCAATCTCAAAAGTTGTTGCACAATTATTAATAGAGAAATGTTTAACACTCCAAGAAGTTATAAGTTGCATCGACTTTCTTTCTCAATTGGTCCCCCGAGTAGGTAATCCCCACTTCAATCCACCGTCCAACTTCCCGGATTATTTTATGCAGGAATGCAAAGTCTATCAAATGGTGGCAGACTCCATAATCCTAAATATCGAACTACTCTCCACTAATAAGGACTAGACAAAGATAAGAATCGAAAGGTCTTTATAAGCTTGTAACGCTAGGCTCGGGAAGTGGGTTCCAAGAAAAAGGATAGGAATAACAAAGTAAGAGAACTCGGTTTTCCTCATGCAAACACTAAATCAAATCGAATTCCACTTCTTCTCAACCACCAATCAACGTCTCCACTAATGTACAACCCTCAAACTTGTATCTTTCTTATTTCTAAAATCATATATGCGGCGAGGAAGTGTGTCTAAGGTGTACGTGGCGTTGTTAAACTAGAGTTCGTCAAGTACTACTAGGCAGTTTTATGGCGGTTACTGGTTTCCAGCCGATATACCCTTAAACTTGGCAAATGTCTTTTTTTTTTTTTTTTTTTTTTTTTTTTTTAACACAAACAAATAACAAATCAATTGAATTGAGGTGAACTACCTCTTTTGTTTTTATTGCCCTTCCCACAACCCGCAAACTATTCTTTTAGTTTATTCATACAACTTTTCCCGTTCTTTGTGTTTGCATTAGGATCGAATTCTCCTAAGGGTATGACAGAGTGTTTAGGGTTAAAGGATCTGACAATTTTTGGGTTGCCAAGAAAAATAAAGCAATAATGATTCATACGGCTCAAATGGGTGACTAGGGACAATTTCATTCATGGGTTGGCTAGAAAGGCTCAAACATTCCAAAAAGAATGCCTAAATCATCTCCTCAACCATGTCTCATCCTAGAATTTCGCCTCAAGCACTTTTCTACTAGGTTCTAGAGTCCACCAACATTATCAAAATTTTACCTAAGTACATAAAATGAATCTAAGCATGCCGAAAAAATGAAAATGGTGGTTGAACCACTCAACAAACCTCAATCAAAATTCAGTCAATAAACCTAAACTTGAAGCAATGCTTAACATTTCTTAACAATAAAATTTCAACAATCCAATTCGCATCATTGATTTATACAATTCATCATCGGCAAAAACAATCAAACCAAAGTAAAATAAACAAAATCAAAATTTTTTCTAATTTTCCTACCCCCAAACAAAAGATGACATTGTCCCCAATGTCCCATTTCGCATAAATTAGGAATAGAAAAACAAAAATAACAAAGGTACGAGATAGTTCCCTGATTAATCCGTGAAGTGTCGCTCCACAGTGCACACTCGATCTGTGACCCTTTCATCACCCAACATCTGTCAAAACAATTGCAACTGTGGTGTCCACTAGGTTAGAAAAATTTACAGAATAATATGAAAGTATTACATCCTAATCTCGTCCTTGCACAAACTACAAATTACAAGAAAATGAAATAACTAAAACAACTACCACAACCCAAAACAAAATATAAACCAAGTTTAATGTTTGAAATGAAAAAAACAAAATCAACTAAAAACAAATAAAAATAAAGAAAAACAAGACAGGTGTTCTGGTGCTCATTCTTCACTTCCCTCGTCTTCCTCTTCTTCCTCTTCTGACTCGGAGCCCATCCACTCATCTGAATCCCAATCAGCCCATTAGAATTCTGAAGTGTCAACGTTGAGCTTGTTGAAGCTACTTTTCTGCATATCATACATCATCTGGGTCTGATCAGCCAACCAATCCTGACGTTTTTCCATATGTTTCATCATACCCATAATCTGCTGTATCATCTCCTTCTGTGTAGCTATGGAGCTGGAGGATGTGATTAGGTCTTGTGCAGTTCTCTACCGCTTTGTTCCTGCTCTTGGTTGCTCAGCTTCTGGACGTTCAAGATGCTTCTGAAAATAATCTGAATCAAGGATAGGGGCAGCATGAATACGTTGCTCATCACCATCGACCTTGGCTCCAGCTCTAATGCACAAAGTTGTAATGAGATGTGGGAAACAGTAACTTGATCGCCCTGGTTTGGCAGCATGATGAATGTTCTTCAGGATAATTCATCCCACATTTATACCTTTTCCTATGTCAATTGAATAAAGCAGTAATGCCTTCTCGTAAGTTACCATGCTATAGTGCATTTCCAGCATCAACCTCGCACTAACAAAATACTGCCATAGTCGAGCCATTGGTGTCAAATAAGTTCCCTTAATGGTCTTCTTTTGTTTCTTCGACACTAACCAAGTTACATCCGGTTTTGCAATGATTGGAAGAATGATACTATCCTGAAACTATGTCCCCCTAAACCTTCCATACTCATCCGGATCAATCCCAGGCAGGTTGTAAAACTCATTGATCACATCTTCTATAAACGGCACATCAACCCCTCTCACAAATGTAGTACCCTCTTCACAATCTGAGAGGTTGACATAAAACTCCCTTACTAGCGGCTTTACAACCGGTTGTGCAGGAACACTCATAAACAGTTCCTATTGTCTCTCTCGACTCCAGTCTAAAGCCTGACTTGTGGTTAATCTGGGCTCAGGAATAAAGCCCTTATCTCTTCTTTGGATAGCCCCTTGATATCGTTTCTGGGCCTCTTTATTCACAAAGTAGTTGTCCGCTTTCTTTCCTTTTCCCTTGTATGGAACCTTAACTTTGGGTGCCAATTTCTATAATTCAACTACACAGCGCAACCCAAAAATTCAAGCCTAGGTTCCTCTCAACAAAAAATTCAAACCAATACGAAGGATTATTCGCCACCAATTTACTCAGAATCAACCCAGATTGGAAAGCCCCAATTTTTTTGAACCTGAAATTTTCGTGAAATTTTCGAAAAATTTGTTGTTGAAAGGAGTTGTTTTGGTGTTTAGGAGGGTTAATGAGTGAGAACTTTGATTGGGACAACACTTGGAAGGCAAAGGATTGAAATTGGAAATTTTTCTATTAAAAGGATATGAAAAGTCGCGTGAAAATGAAAAATGAAAGTGAGTATTTATAGCAAACAGTCTTCACCGCGGCGAAGTTCTTCGTTCATAGAACCTTAATTTGAAACCTAGGTTTCGCCGCGGCGAAGCAAAATACTTTGCTGGGGCGAAAAATTACAATGGCTAATCACCTCGGTGAAGTAAAAATCTTTGCCGCGGCGAAATCGCCTAAGAGAAATTTCGTCCAACCTACTTCGCCGGGGCAAAAAAATACAGTAGCTGCAACATATTTTTCAGGTTGCTTTGCCCCGGCGAAGAACAATCTTCACCGCGGCGAAGTCTGGGACTTTTCAAAACTTATTTTTACACAATGTGCTTCACCCCGGCGAAGTCTGGAGCATTTTCTTTCCTTGTATTAGCTGAAAACTTCACCTGAAACACCCAAAAACACACAAATTAAAAAGAATCAAACACATTCAAACACACTGAAATAAAAAAATAGAAGGACAAAAAATTAAAACACTTGGGTTGCCTCCCAAGAAGCGCTTGTTTATAGTCGGTAAGCTCGACTCTCTCAATTTTTCACGACGGAATGTCGAGCCGTATTGGGATGGATTTGCAACTCATCACCCCATCAATGCATGGCTTCAATCTCTGTCCATTGACTGTAAAAGTGCCCTTTTCTTTATGTGTAACTTCCACTACTCCGGATGAGTGAATTCTTGTAATCATGAATGGTCCGGACCATCTAGACTTAAGTTTTTTGGGGAATAACCTAAGTCTAGAATTGAACAACAACACTGTTTGCGCCACTTCAAAATTCTTCTTCCTGATATACCTGTCATGCCACCTTTTTGTCTTTTCCTTGTAAATTCAAGCATTTTAATATATGCTTTGAGACGAAACTCATCGAGTTCGTTCAAAGTCAGCATCCTTTCCTCCCCAGTAGCTCTTAAATCCATATTTAGCTGCTTGACTGCCTAGTATGCTTTGTGCTCGAGTTCCACCAGTAAGTGACATGCTTTCCCATAAACCATCCTAAATGGGGACATACCAATTGGATTCTTAAATGCAGTTCAGTAGGCCCATAATGCGTCATCCAATTTCTGTGACCAATCCTTCCTAGATGCATTAACTATCTTTTCTAAAATGCCTTTAAGCTCTCTATTAGACAGTTCCACTTGCTCGCTCGTTTGTGGATGGTAAGGTGTTGCAACTCTATATGTCACTCCATACTTACCCAACAGTGCATCCAATTACCTATTGTAAAAGTGGGAACCTCCATCACTAATAATTGCCCGTGGTACCCCAAACCTTGAGAAAATATGTTTTCTCACAAAGTTAATCACTACCCTAGCATCATTAGTCGGCAATGCAACTGTTTCTACTCACTTTGACACGTAATCCACCGCTACCAAGATATATGTGTTCCCAAAAGAATTTGGGAAGGGACCCATGAAATCAATCCCCCACACATCAAAAAGCTTAACCACCAGGATGTTGTTCAACGATATCTCATCTTTTTTTGAAATATTTCCACTCCATTGACACTGGTCGCACTCTTGAATCATCCGGAAAGAATCTTTAAAGAGGGTTGGCCAATAAAACCCCGATTGTAGAACCTTGGCTGCTGTCCTAGTTCCTCCAAAATGGCCACCTACTTCCATCTCGTGACAATGCTGTAGAATGCTTTTCATCTCCTCCCCCAGGACACATCTCCGTATCACTTGGTCAGCACAGTGTCTGTATAGAAATGGCTCTTCCCAAAAGTAGTACTTCAAATCTGAGAAGAATTTTCTCTTTTGTTGGAACGTCATACCACTTGGAAACACCCTTGATGACAAATAATTTGCAAAATCTACATACCATGGTGCTTCATCCGCTCTCATCAACTTCTCATCTGGAAATGTTTCTGTAATTGGACTTTCCTCTTCATTTCCCTGGATTGGTCTCTCAATTCTCGACAAGTGATCTGCCACCACATTTTTTGACCCCTTCTTATCGCAAATTTCCAACTCAAACTCCTGAAGCAATAGGATCCATCTTATCAGCCGAGGTTTCGCTTCTTGCTTTGCCAATAGGTGCCTGAGTGCTGAATGGTCCATGTAGATGATCACCTTTGCACCTAATAAATATGAACAAAACTTGTCAAAAGCAAAAACCACAGCCAACAATTCTTTTTCTGTGGTGGTGTAATTCAATTGTGCATCAGTGAGTGTTTTGCTAGCATATTGAATTACATGCAACACTTTCTTTTTCCTCTGTCCTAATACTACCCCTAGAGCAAAATCACCAGCATCACACATCAATTCAAATGGCATTCCCCAATCGGGAACTGCAATAATGGGTGCAGAAACTAATAATTTTTTAAGAGTTAGAAAGGCATGCGTGCATTCATCATTAAAATCAAACACAACATCTTTATTCAACAAATTGGAAATGGGTTTAGAAATCTTAGAAAAATCCTTAATGAATCGTCTGTAAAACCTCGCATGCCCCAAGAAACTTCAGACCGCTTTGACATTTGATGGTGGTGGCAGCTTCTCTGTCACTTCTGTCTTTGCTCAATCAACTTCTATTCTGTCCTTTGAAATCCTATGATCGAGCACTATTCCCTCCTAGACCATGAAATGACACTTCTCCTAATTGAGCACCAGGTTCGTCTCCTTACATCACTACAAAACAAGAGAAAGATTAGTTAGACAACTATCAAAAGACGAACCAAAAACTGAGAAGTCATCCATGAAGACTTCTATGAATCGTTCCACCATGTCTCCAAAGATCGACATCATGCATCTCTGAAATGTTGTTGGTGCATTGCATAACCCAAAAGGCATCCTTCGGTAAGCAAAGGTGCCATAGGGGCAAGTAAAGGTCGTTTTCTCTTGATCCTCAGGAGCAATGGCAATCTGGTTGTATCCTGAATACCTATCCAGGAAACAGTAATAGGCTCCTGCCAACCTCTCCAACATCTGATCAATGAAAGGTTGTGGAAAATGATCCTTCCTTGTCGCCTCATTCAATTTTCGGTAATCAATGCACACTCTCCAGCCCGTCACTGTCCTAGTTGGTATCAATTCGTTACTCTCATTCCTTACTACCATAATACCTCATTTCTTTGGAACCACTTGTACCGGGATCACCCATGGACTGTCGGAAATAGGATAGATAATCCCTGCATCTAAGAGTTTCACTACCTCTTTTCTCACCACTTCCTTCATCGAAGGATTCAATCTTCGTTGTGGTTGCACTCTAGGCTTAATATCGTCCTCCATGAGTATCTTATGCATGGAAAATGATGGCGAGATGCCTCTAATGTCCGAAATCATCCATCCAATTGCTAGTCTATGTTCCTTCAACACCCTAATCAACCGCTCTTCCTCCAATTTACTCAATCATGAACTAATGATCACTGGGAAGGTTTTTGAGTCCCCAAGATATACATATTTAAGGTGGGAAGGTAAAGGTTTCAACTCATGCTTTGGAGGTTCTTCATTTTTTTCCTTTTCCTTCTCTTTTTCAAAATCAAACTCCTCAAATTCTAAATCTTGACTCTCATCAATCGGTTAAAGTGGTTCTAACAACCTAGCACATTCATTACTCGCCGACTCATCTACCTCTACTGTTTTTGATTTGGCTATACACGCTTCTAGAGGTAATTGTGGGGTGTTTTCTTCAATAGATTCTACAACCAATTTATCCACCATATCAACACTAAAGCATGAATCCGATTTGGATGGAAACTTCATTGCCTCAAAGACATCGAAAGTTACTGTTTCATCTTGAACTCTCAACAGTAACTTTCCTTCTTGCACATCTATTAGTGCTGTCCCTGTGGCCAAGAATGGTCGGCCCAAAATAAGAGGAATTTCCTTATCCTCTTCCATATCCAGAACCACAAAATCAACTGGAAAATATTATCTTATCCACCTTCACCAACACATCTTCCACTATCCCCCTCGGATGTTTTATGGACCTATCCGCTAGTTACAATGACATGGTCGTTGGCTTCACTTCACCAATTCCCAATCTCTTGAAAACAGAAAATGGCATTAAATTAATACTAGCACCTAAATCACATAAAACACGATCAAACATAATATCTCCTATAATACAAGGAATAGTAAAACTCCCTGGATCTTTGAGTTTCGGAGGTAACTTCTTCTGGAGAATGGCACTACACTCCTTCGTAAGCATCACCGTTTCCTCATCTTCTAGCTTCCTTTTGTTTGATAGGATTTCTTTAAGGAACATCGCGTAGCTCAGCATCTGCTGCAATGCATCTGCAAAAGGAATATTAATATGCAATTTTTTAAATATTTCAATAAATTTTGAAAACTGCTTATCCTGATTCTTTTTCTTTAGCCTTTGAGGAAAAGGCACAGGTGGAGTGTGATGTGCCAACTCTGGTGGTATCTCGAGGAATGGCAATTTCTCCTTCTTCTTTTGCCTTTCATCCTTCTTCTTGTTCTCTTCCTCCAAACCGCTTGGGTTCTCATCAACAACAATCTCTTCATCAACTTCCTCTTCAGATTCTTCCTTTTCCGGTTCTTTCTTTTCAGATTCTTTCTTTCTAGCTTGTTCAACCTCTTCCAAAACTATCCCACTCCTTAAAATTATGGCATTTGCTTGCTCACGTGGGTTAGTCACTGTATTACTTGGTAAGGAACCCTGCGGTCTCTCATTTAGCTTCTCGGCCAATTGGCCCATCTGTACCTTAAGATTCCGAATGGACGCCCCTCGATTTCTAAAATTCGTCCTCATCTCATTCATAAATCCCATGGTCTCCTGCATGAATTTCCTAAACATGTCCTCCAACTTTGTCACTCTTGGATCTCCCGGTTGATTATTCACCCCTAGTTGGTTTGTAACAACTGTTGTAAACTAGTACAATTCATGCATAATAACAATAGAAAATGGGCCCAAAACTTTTCTTTTTATTATAAATAATAAGTCTTTTATACACAAAGAGTATCATTTACAAAAACCCATTTTAAAGGACAAAAACAGGGGAAACAGTGTGGCTATTGCTCCTCGCTTGCCGACGCCCCTCTGACTGCATCATCACCTAGATCCTGCATCCACAAAGGAAAATAACGGGGTGAGCACAAAATAATGCTCAGTAAGTAAACCCTCTATCTGTTTATCTCCGTATGTATTTCTCTTAATTCTTTCCTCACACTTTCTATTGTTTCCTACTAAACGTCATGGCCTCATCTTACCGGAGGTACGGCC